>NC_141758.1:49160261-50410261 GCF_982258835.1 Parasteatoda tepidariorum
TAACGAAACCTCTTTCACACTTTAACTTTAAACATCACTCGATTTATAGGTAGGAAATTAAACTGTCACTTAGTATTCTCCTCGCTTCCGAGAAAAATATTTTAACCCTGATTCCATTTTGCTACTTAATTATATTTCACCAATTCAGCACAGTAAGTAAGCACTTTGTACTCCCAATAAATATTTCGGTGGATATCTTGAGCATTATCGTTGTAAACAAGTAATCTTTTTCCGTGGAAAATATACTTAATTAATTTTCCCGAAATAGCATCAAAGAATGAGATACAACTGAGATTATAATATATTCCAGAAATTCCAATAATTATTCAAGACATTATCTGCCCTTCGTCCTAAGTTTCTCCTTTTAATAAATCAATTAGTAACTTATTTATTTGTTCAGTGAATATAGATATTTGTAAGAGAATATACTTGATCATTTTGTCAATATTTACTTCTCCAAGAAACCAATAATTGAAAGGGAGTGTCGAGACATGCATCATCTTAATTATTCTGAACAGACAAGAATGCACTCATAAATGCATTGAATTTATGAAATAATAAATTATCAGGTTGTTACGCAACCTTTAATATCAAAATTTTTATTACTGGAGTTACTGAAATAGTTAGTGGAAATTCCTTATAAGAAATATTCGTTTTTTAAATAGTTGACGGTTTGTTAATAAACAGCACTCAAATAAAAAGAAAAAGAGAAAAAAGAAATGGATCACCCATAATAACTTTTGAGCTAATATTAGGTGGTATACATAAAAAAAATCCTGTTTAGGTCTTATATTTAAAATTTTTTTCTCAATATCGATATCAATTTCAAAATCGATGGATTTTGTTCAATTTTTGAATCCTTACACATAAAATTGCATTCTTTAAAATGATGTAAAAATTATATATCTTACAATTCAAAATTTTTCAACTACTATTAAGGGAAATAAAACATAATAGTAAATAATTATTAAAATTTTTTTTGCGTGGAATTCAATAAACGAGTTTTTTATTTGTATGCAAATTGTTTTATTGCTTTTAAAAAGTTTATAGCAATATAGCATAATAATAAAGTAAAATTAACATTAAGGGGGTTCCAACCTTGGACCGCTGTCCTGTCAAAACCGTAGGAATCCATATTTCCCAGATTGCAAATATCTGTATTTTGGGTGTCAGAAATCCAAATTCATTTTAAAAAAATGAATGTTTATTCAGAGAAAGTACGTTTTTCAGTTTGATTTCGCATCTTAAAATATCGTTTGCTCTAATTAATTACAGCATTTAAGGTCAACCCCTCGAACCATTCTGCTTGTGTCCTAGAATGTAAGGATACAATCAATAGATCAAAAGTTATTCAGGATGGCCCGTTTCTTATTGCGCAATTTACAAGGTACCAGAAAATCAAATTTAAATTGGAGAATAATAACCTTAAACTTTCTCTATATGACTTAAGTCTCTAATAATTCCCAATATTACTCTGCGATAATTAAAAGCACCTTTTTTATGAGATTTACCCATAAGAATATAAAAAGAATCAATTTTTCAAAGTAATTTTAAAGTAAAAATGAATAACTCTTATTTATTATAAATCTGAAAACATTGACCATAACAAAAACTCTTTAGAAATATTTTGAGATAAAGAATAAAAGACAAACAGGAGAGTTTTTTCTGGTGGTTAAAATTAGACTACTTCAGAAATTAAGATTTATATTCTGAATATTTTGAACGTAGCTAATGCGATATAATATTTTCTGAAACTCAAAATAATTTTATTACTTCTTACATCGAATTGATTTCAGAGTTTATAAAACCAGTCACCCATTTTTTACATTTGGAAACATAAAAATAAAGTTCACTAACTTAGTGCAGTTTCTTTTTTGTTAGTTGATCTGCAACTGGATTTTCACTTTAACCGCTTATTTTTTCAGAGCATTTTAGTTAAAGCATTGAAAAAGAGACCTATGCTTAAGGTAAATTCTTTCTTGAAATAATATTTTTTAGTTTTCGAATGTTTAATAATCTACAATTTATTTCACTGTTAGTTCTAATCACTTTGGAATTATAAAAACACTTAATTAGTAATAAAATAGCTACTAAAATGAAGAGAAAAAACTTATCTTTAAAAATTATTTCCAAAAGTAAAAGGAATTTACATTTTCACATAAATAAAAACTTTGCCTGAACAGCTGCTTATAATATCGAAAATTTAAATTATGAGATCTACTTTCGAGACAACTTTTTTATGACAACTTTCGAGTTTGAACAAAAAATAAAGTACGAAACATAGAATGCGATTGAAAGCATACTTTGTTTTATTATATAAGGCTCAGTGATTTGCATTTTACAGTCCTGATTTGAATCTACGCTTACGAAAACAAACTGATGCATTATTTAGAATAATTTATCTAGAACTCTGTTGTAAATGAACAATATTTACCCGTATTTATTCTTCTATTTCTTTAAAATTGTTAATAATTTATGTCAACATTAAAATAAATTTAAAAACAATATAAATAGATTTATAAAATTTTTCAATCGAACCGTAATTTATTTTAAGTTATAACACTAAACGTTCTTTGTTTTCCTTAACAATGAACAAGCTTAAGGAAAAAACAGTAAATAATCAAAAAATAAACAACCAAATGATTTAAAAGAGTTTCGAAAATTCAATTGAAATAAATAAAAAAAAATAAAATAAAACGATAAATGCCTCACAAAAATAATACAGTAGTCACAGAGAAATATATAAGGAATAGTATTGGAAATATATAAGGAGTCACTCTTATGTTAGAGCATGTAAAAAATATACGTTTTTTAATGGACTGCAAAATGGCTCAAACGGTGTAAGTGCTGCGCTACGTCAAAAAGCTTGATTACTAGTTAATTGTTGTTTAATTATTGATAGGTTTATCGTTTTCTTTTGTCTTTTATTATTCTTATTTGAATTTATGAAGCTGTTTTTAATCGTTTGGTTATTTGTTTTGTTTTAAATCTATGAAATGCTGAGATGTTAATATGTTTTAAATATGAAGTGTGCTAATGAAGACATAAGTACATTTGTAAGTTTTTTTTAAAGGACTATTTTTCTTGTTCTTAAATTTATTTTAATGTTAAATGAGATACATATTTATTTGGAGGATAGGCAACATTACTCCTGTTAAACTGAATAATAAATTCCGAAAAGCGTTTTTAATGTAGATTTTATAGTAGATATTATTCTGTGACGAAATGAAATAAACAGGAATAAATTAAAATGTGACAAAATGAAATAAACAGGAATAAATTCAAATGTGACAAAAACACTCCTTACGTATAATAGAACTGTAAGATAAGATAAAAGATTTGAAATTAATTACAAAGTTTATGTTTAGACATAAATACATGGTATAGAAAAATTATGAAACACTAGCATAATTTCCCGCAATCCTATCTTTATTCAATAGTTTTTAATGGAATAAAGCAAGAAAAACTCAAATTTAAAACAAATCACACGCAGAGAAATATATCATTTTTTTGCTGGAAGCAAAATTGTTGTTCATGATATAATCGTACAGAAATAAACAAAAATATCACAGAGAAAATATGAATTAAAACCTTAAAGTGCCAACTATTAAAATTCAACTGTATCAATTAACTGTTTCTTTTAAGTGTTTTTAGAGGGCGCAGTGTCTAATTTGGCATGAGGAAACTTTAAGCAAAGCGTTGTGATTATATCGAATTGGATTGTCCTAAAGTATTATAATTCATAAAAGTAGTTAAGCTTATTATTCCCGCTTTTTGTCTTCCACATATAGTAGTTTAGCTTTAGTATATTAATTAAGCATTTTTTGCCATGCCTTGAACAAAATACATTTCCTTTTTGCATGCTCTGGCATTTGAGTTCAATCTGTACTGTATATTATCTTAAAATTTATATTCCGAAATGTCTTTTAAATGATATATTTCTATTTGGTGTGATATTAACTTGTGAAAATTCTGAAGTCCCTTTCCAAAAGTCCCTATACAAAAAAATACATTTTGCCTTTTTGCTATATTGACCTAAATGCTTTAGCTATTGCTAATAAAATGCACGCTCCTTTCGAATGGTGGTGATTAGTTAATTTGTGAAAAGTTTCTGGATTGCCCCGGTCACAAAGTTGATGAAAAATACTTACGATAGAAGGACAGTGACTTAAATTGCATTTAATGTCAGTTTTACCATGATATTATATTTTAAAGTAGTGTTGCTCATAGTCTTTCACAATTTCTTTTAAGTCTTGACCAAGAAGTTCGCTTCGTTTTTGGGGGTTCGGTTGAAAAATGCAAAGCAAAAAGTTTAATATTAAGAGTCACGTATCCGCTGGATGGATCAACTGTTCTGCATCGAATACAATTAAATTCTTATTATAGGCAAAATATTTTCATACTTTAAAAATACGACCCAATACAATTGCATACAAAATTGTTTACAGAGTTAGGTTGAGTTGAATGAGAAGTTTAATCGCACAATGGCCAAATAAAGTATGCGAAACATTTTGAAGAAACTACTAAAAGTAATTGCTGGATAAAAATCTTTATTCGCCCCAAAAATATATAAATGGGAAATAGCAGTCGATATTTTTTGAGAGTTAAAAATTGGGCGCCCATTTTCAATACTTGCCGGACGGGAATAAGAAGAAACAAAAGTGATTAGAAATATAAAACATTAAGTTGCTGATTAAAAATTAAGAAAAATAAAATTAGAAAATCTTCAGTGGCCGAGACAGAAAAAAAAGATGAAAAACAGAACAAGAAAAACCACAGTGATCGAGAGAGGTAAATCTGGGTAAAATGCATTTCACGCGCTATGGAAACGTAGTGAGGAACTATTGGCGTTAACAAGGGAATCAATATTCATATAAATAAGGCAAGATTTCAAGGCAATCAAGATGAGCTGAAGTGATTGGGGTGGAAAGGATTTTGGCTCATATATTTCTGAAGCGAATGAAGTTTTCAATCAAGCAATATCTCACTACTTCAGTTTTTTGAGATAAATTATTTAATACAAAAAAGAATACCTACACTGTGTTGAGATATTACTTTAAGTATTTCATTCTGTTTTAATCATAATAAATATTTATAATACACCTTTTATATTCATAACAACATAGATTATTAAATAAAATATTTAATTTAAATGCATTCGTATGCTAAACTGAAAAAAAGTTTCAAAAAATCTGGCTACTTTATTAACGATAGAATAAAATACCTGTACTTGCAATAAAATATGCACTATTTTTATATACTTTAAAGTCCCGTATTATTTGTAAGTTTAGGAGGTGCTAAAAACTTTTTAAACTCTTTAGAATTAATTATTTTGTGTTTTAAACTGGAACAAACGCACTTGCTTATTCATCGTTTTTTTACAAGCAATGTACAACAATTTAAAATTTCTATTTACTTCGTTTGTTTTGCAACGCTGAATTTTAGTTATGTTCTCAGAGAGTGAAAATCTAGTAACGGCAGTGTTAATTACATTCTGTTTAACAGCGATAATATCAAAACATAACAATGCTTTTTTTTGTAACACGTCATAATTTTTTTTAAGTGGTACTTTGAGCAGAAGCAATTAATTTAGTACCCTTTTCATTCCATGCAAATTAAATTTATCTGGGAAAAGTAAAATGTAAATATTTATAATTGGAGAAGAGAACTTTTTTTAATACTTATCTTAAATTTGAAGCAGCTTCGAAACTTTCAATAAGAACTCAAAGATTCAGCATTATTTGGTAAAATATGAATTCAAAAGTTTAGCAATTTTATTAAAATGAGTTGAGGTTGAATTCTGTCAAAATCATCAAATGTGCTTATTTCTTAATAAATTAAAGGTTAAATATTTTAATTTAAGTCTGTAACTTTAATTATCGAAAATTAATTTTTTAATTTTAATTTCCATTTAGAGAGAAACCAGTTTTTAAAATAAAAAATGGTTGAAAAAGGCTTTAGTGCAAAAAAAGTAAAACTTCGTTAGAAGAGCAGAACTTACTGAGTTTTGAAAATAGATTAATACCAAAATACCTATTAAAGTACAGATGTGTTAGAGTCTAAGACACATAGGAATGCGGAATTGGATGTATCGTTCTGCAATTTTACTGAAATTTAATAAAAATTCTGAACTAGAACATCATTAGAGTGAAGAATCGCATAGAAACTCATGATCAGAAATGTCATTGTACGTCATAAGGGAACTTTCTTTGTGGTTTGTACGAACTTGAATAATATTTTCATTTGCATAAATTACCTTATTTTCAGAAATATCTGTTCAGCCTAATTTAGAGATTTAACAAATATTTTTTCAATATTATTAAATTAGTTACCAAATTATTAAATAACTAGGGGACAAATTTAGGTAATTTAATTCTAATTTGGTGATTAATAAACATTTCATAGTGAATATTACAGTAAAAATTATTAAATAACGTTAAAGCAGCAGCAGCTTATTTGAAGAAGAAAATTTTCTTTCCCTCTCTCTCTCCCTATAAATAAATACAAAAAATACGAACAAAATTAAATAAAACAATAAGTATCTTATTGATTGTAATCGTTAATTAATCGTTATTTGTTGTAATTTTTGTAAAACAAAAATTTTGAGTGCTCCTCACACTATTGTATTAATATATTTTGCTTTGGCGATATTGATACAATATCAGAAAGCACTCTTTTTTGCGGATGTAATCGTGTGGGCTGATAAAAAGATTATATCTTTTATTTTCCGGATTTAAAAAAAAAATTATCCTTTTTTTTCCAGTTGTTTGTTATTTTTTATTATTTTCTTTCTTCCCCCCCTTTTTTTCATATTTCATTTCATATTTCAATTTTCCTTTGTTTTATCTTCATTTTGATATATATATATATATATATATTGTATATATATATATGTAATGTTAAAACAATTATATATTAAATATAATCCTTAAATAGAGCATTTATCTAACGCACAAACGTTTAAGAGCCTTTCCCACAAGAAAGTAATAATATTGATCTAATTATCTCAAAAAATGTGATGATGTGGCTTTAGTAGCTTGGGAAATTGATCAGTCCCACGCTACTGAGACCTATTAAACATTTAAATATATTGTCCAGAAAGATATAAAAACCCTCTTACCAAGGTCAAATGTGCTATTCTATACCTATCCACCAGCATGTAAGGTTGTCATTCTGGGGCTCTGGCCCTTACGTTAATAAAATTAGATTATGATTACCGTATTTTCCTGTATCTTTTTCAAGAAGCACCGGCCACACTACGAACTTACAATGTTTAGGCTTTCAAAGCGTAACAGATAAGTCGGCAGTGATAGTTTCCTGTCGCGAAAAATTATTATTGAAAACTGAAAATGATGTTTAATTAACAATGGAATAAAATTTTGATGATCGACTTTCGCTTCTAAAATGATTCGTAACCTTGGATTAGAAATTCAAATGCGTGGGTGTGGTAAAGAAGAACGAGGACAGTTATTACTCTCTTTGTTTTGTCTTCTTCTCGCTTTAATCACCGATTAGAACTTTATTTTGATGACTTTGGAATTAAGAAACAGAAAAATTAAACGAACAATGTCGGATTCTGAAGAAAAACAGGTGGACGCTCCAGTGCGCGTTAATATTTCTCCGTGTGAGGATAAAAATAATTTTACCAACTGGATCAAGTATTTCAATAAAAAATGTGAAATCCTACATTTGGAAGAATACTGGAAAATAAATAACATATCTGAATACCTGAAAAGAGACTTATTTACCTTCTACATTAATGAATGCATAGAAATTGAAAAATGGACCGAACTCGAGGAAAAACTACAAGAAAAATTTTCTCTTTCTAGAGAAGATAAGTATGAACTTTTTCTGTCTATGAGGCCATCTCCAAAAAAGACATTTTCTGAATATGCTACAGAGAAGTGGAGAGCGTCGAAGGATCTAAGCATAGATGAGGAGCTGTTGCTAGAATCCATCAAAGCTGACGTACCAGAAAAATTTCGTAATTTTCTGAGTATAGCATCTCCTTCTACTGTTGAAGAACTAATTAAGTTGTGTTCAAAGTTAGAAAAAAATGAAAAGAGTGCCATCAATAGACCTACTCCCCAACGACACAACTGGAATGATAATCCAAGATACTATGAGCAACCAAGGCAGTGGATTCCCCAGCATCGGTACAGAATGGAGCAGCCAAGGCAGTGGATTCCCCAAAATCAGTACAGAATGCAGCAGCCAAGGTTTGTGAATTCTCTTAATCGCTATGGTGTACCTCAGCATGATTCCCAGCCTCCGCAGCACAGCAATAACAACAGCTGACCATCAAATGACTATTTATGTGTGACATCGCGAGTAAACAATAAGAACTTACTAACTATATTGGACACAGGATCCAACATCACTATAATTCCAAAACATTTTATACGACAAAAAAAAAAAACATTCGAACTCTACTAGGATTTTAATTTCGCAATTTCAAGGAAATATCAAAGGAAACCTCCAAAAGGTAAGTGTTAAAATAGGAAACATTACAAAAGTAATAACATGCGCCTTTATAGACACCCCTCTTAATTTTGCCATACTAGGTCTTAATGAAATATCATTATTTAAGTTACATATTGATTTTAAAAATTTCAGAGTTTTTCAAAAATTTAAAGATGTTACAAATGAGAAATTTTCTCAGTCTAATAATTATTATAGTGCTAAAAATAAATATCATACTAATATATTTTACAACAATAAACAAAAAATTGATCTTAAAAATGTGAATTGTAATGTAAATGATTGTGTTAATACTAGAAATATAGAAACTAATAATTTTTATGATGAAAGAAATGTCAATAGTTTAAATATTCATGAGCATAGGCTCAACCCACCCTCAGAATTTCAGGATAAAATACCTGAAACTTCTGAAGAGGATAGGGTAAAGTTAAATTATCTTTTATCTAGTTATGATCATGTATTTTCCAAAAATAATTTTGATATTGGCAACTTAAATCTTCAACCTGTTAAAGTAAAGTTAACTTCTGAACTGCCCATATCATTGCGTCCATATCGAGCATCTGTTAAAGATAATGCAGAAATTAAAAATCAAATAGATAATTTATTACAAGCTAACATAATTAAACCCTCCTATAGTCCATACTCCTCCCCAGTTACTCTTGTTTACAAAAAAGATGAAGGTAATAAAACCAGATTGTGTGTAGATTTTAGAAAGCTTAATCAGATAACCAAAACTGACTCTGAACCTGTACCTAGAATTGATGATTTAATTGATAAATTGTCTAATGCTAAATATTTTTCAACTATAGATTTAAAATGTGGTTACTGGAATTTAACAATAAATCCAAATGATACTGAAAAATTAGCATTTACAACCAATTTTGGCCTTTATGAATTTTTACGTTTACCGTTTGGTTGGAAAAATTCACCCGCTATTTTTCAAAGAGCTATTCGTCAAATTTTACAGAAACATAAAGTTGATTTTGCTTTAAACTATTTTGATGATATTATCATATATTCTGATAATTATTTAGAACATTTAGATCATTTAGAGAAAATTTTTAAAATATGGGAAACTGAAAATTTAAAACTTAAATTTTCAAAATGTCAATTTGCTAAAACTAAAATAAAATTTTTAGGATATGAAATAGAAAAAGGTCAATATTCACCTGCAAATGCTAATATCGAAACTATTAGACAGTTAAAACCTCCAAAAAATGTTAAAGAGCTACAACGATTTCTTGGTAGTATTAATGTATACCATAAATTTATTAAGAATTATGCAGAACTTAGATTGCCACTTAATAATCTTCTTAAGAAAAATGTTAAATGGAATTGGACAGTAGAATGCAATACTTCATTTAATCAATTAAAATCATCTTTAATTTCTAAACCTGTTTTAACTTTGTATAATCCTAATTATCCATGTCATTTGTTTGTTGATGCCTCAAAAGAAGCAATTGCTGCTGTTTTAAAACAAAAACATCCCGATGGCTCAATGCATCCAATAGCTTTTCACTCCAGATGTTTATCTCAACATGAAAGAAATTATTCTATTACTGAATTGGAATGTTTAGCTATTATTAATGCTTTAGATAAATATCATTGTTATTTGCATGGAAATAAATTTATCATTTATAGTGATCACTCCGCGTTGACTTGGTTAAAGAAAATAAAAAATCCTACAGGTAGACTTTTTAGATGATCTTTAAAACTATCTATGTATGATTGTGAAGTAAAATATATTAAGGGTCAAAATAATCATGAAGCTGATATGCTTTCTAGATATTCAGTATTTTTTAGTTTATTTGATAATAATCCAGTTGTGAATCATGATGAAATTAAAGAAGCACAACTAAACGAAAATTTAAGTAATCCTAAATTCATAACAATTAATGATTTGTTAACGATTAAGAAAAAAGGTTTGCATAAAATAGTAATACCATTTTCTTTAAGAACAAAAATATTAGAAAAAACTCATTTTCAATTTGGTCATGTTGGTATTAAAAAAATGATTGCTTTAATCTCACCCTTCTACTATTGGCCTAATATAATAATTGATATCTCTAACTATGTTAAATGTTGTGAAACTTGCCAAATTAACAAAAAATCTCACCTAAAAAGATTTGGGTTGTTACAAAGTATGCCCCCTACAGAGCAACCATTTGAAATTTTATCAATTGATACTGTCGGAGGGCTCAACTATTACAACTCAACTAAAAAATATTTGCATTTAGTTATTGATCATGCTACTCGATATCTTTGGACTTTTCCTTCAAAAAGTGTAACAACTGAAACATATACAAATTGCTTAAAACAAATTTTTCAAATTCAAGTTCCAGATAACATTTTAAGTGATCGTAATGCTGCATTTACAGCATCTAGATTTAGAAGATTTCTTAGAAACTATAATGTTAAACAATTATTGACTTCAGCTCATCATCCGCAAACAAATGGAAAAGTTGAAAAATCTAATGCGACAACAATCTCTAGGTTAAGATGTAAAATCAACGAAAACTGTAAAAAAATTCCGTGGACAAAGTTATTAGAAGAAGTAACACATGAATATAATTACACCCCTCATTCTGTAACACAATTTCCTCCTGCTTATTTAATGTATGGAAAATTACCTTGTGATTCTCTTGTAAATCAAAATATTTATCCTCCAGTTGATGAAGCAAGAAAAATAGCTGTTCAAAATACCCAAGAGTTTTTTAAGAAAACCAAAATTCGTTATGACACTCATTTTTTGGAACCTAATTTTAAAGTTAATGATTTAGTAATTTACGAAGAATTCCATTATCCTAACACAAGGAAATTAAGTTCACCATATTCTGGTCCATACAAAATTTTAAAGAAATTATCTGAGGTGTCATTTGAAATTGATAAACCTAATTTTCTCACTAAGAAAGAATCAGAAATAGTACATGTAAACAAATTAAGGAAATTTTATCCAAGTCAACAGTTTCAATTGTATGTAAAAAATTCACAATAGCTTTTCAATGCTGGTAGTTTCATATGTTTTTCATTTTTATTTTCTGCCCCTATTTTTGGAGTCCCGTTATTTTTTTTTAATGCATCTATGTCTGAATTTTTTTTATTACATGATGTTTGAGAGTTACTTCGGAAAATTTAGGTAAATTTCCTAAATTTTATTTTGCAAATGAAATATATAGAAATGGTTTTTTGAACCGTGGGACTCCTCACATAGAATGTTTCTTTACTGATGTTTTCTCCTCTATTAAGGATCAAGCATGAGTAAACAAACTTAAAACCCTATTTTTTCCCGTCTAGTTGGGAATATTTTACCCAACTTAGACTATCAATTGTTATCAATGGATAACGCTTATATTTTTATTATTTTGGAATAAAGCATATCATTTTCAACAAAGATTTATTATGCACTTTGTATGTAAATTTTTATGCTATCAAAGAATTTAATTATCATGTGGAAAAGTAAACATTTTAAATTAGATTACTTATATTATTTGTATTATTTTATTTGTATTGATTTCTTCAAGTGTATGTCATATGTTGTGAATAATTCTACACAATATTTGTGAAAACACATAATCATTAATGGGATCATAAGTAAAAACCATGTAAATGATAAGTGAATTTTAATGACTTCATGAATAATAATTGTTTTAAGAATGAAACAATGATGATAAAGACTGCAAACATTCTTTTCCTCTTCTTACATGGACGAATAATTCAATAAATTTAGGCCTGAACAATGGATCCAGTTTATTTCAAGAAAAAAACTTTTCACAAGTTGTGAAATTTTGGTTTGATTTATTTTTATTTTAGATATGTCATGGTATTTTTGTTTTAGATATTCTAGAGTTGTTTTGATATTTTTTATTCTTTTCAACAGGAAAAGGAAAAATGTACATAATCAATATTAATTATTATAAAGATATTAATTATTGTTATTCAAAGTTATGCAGAAATATTTAGTTACTTTTATATAAATGTTATTGTTGTAATGCTTTACTTATAAATGTATAATATTGAACAATATACCAGAAATAATAAATTTTAATTTGAGGTCGCGTGAAGAGGGAAGTTCTGACCAATAGGCTAGCATATTGATCAGACCTTTCTTCAGAGGGGGGGAATATTATGTAATGTTAAAACAATTATATATTAAATATAATCCTTAAATAGAGCATTTATCTAACGCACAAACGTTTAAGAGCCTTTCCCACAAGAAAGTAATAATATTGATCTAATTATCTCAAAAAATGTGATGATGTGGCTTTAGTAGCTTGGGAAATTGATCAGTCCCACGCTACTGAGACCTATTAAACATTTAAATATATTGTCCAGAAAGATATAAAAACCCTCTTACCAAGGTCAAATGTGCTATTCTATACCTATCCACCAGCATGTAAGGTTGTCATTCTGGGGCTCTGGCCCTTACGTTAATAAAATTAGATTATGATTACCGTATTTTCCTGTATCTTTTTCAAGAAGCACCGGCCACACTACGAACTTACAATGTTTAGGCTTTCAAAGCGTAACATATATATATATATATATATATATATATATATATATATATATATATATATATATATATATATATATATATATATATATATATATATATATTGTATATATATATATATATATATATTGATATATATATATATATATATATATATATATATATATATATATATATATATATATATATATATATATATATATATATATATATATATATATATATATATATATATATATATATTGTATATATATATATTGTATATATATATATATATATATATATATATATAAACTTTAAATTGATATAAAAACTGTTATGAATTACAATTCATATATATTACCACCACCATAATGTGAAGTTATAAGAAATAATAAATAATTATTAAAAATAGTTTTTTGCATTAGGTTTTTTCTTTGAATAAACGAATTTTATAATTGAATTAAAAAAAATTTTTTTTTTCGATTGCCTTAAAAAATTCTCGAAATATGGCGAAATACGCAAAAAGTAAAATTAATAGTAAGGGTTCCAAACTTTGGACCATTCTTTATTTCGTAACTTTAAATATCCTTTGCACTAATTAGTTAGCTTATTTGAGCACAACACCTCAACTCACATTATTTCAAAAGTTATTTAGGTTAATTCATTTTTATTCATTTATTTATTTTGTTAGCACTGTGCACCCTTTTTCATTGTGAGAAGTGCATCCGAAAACGGATACTGAGATAATTAGTTTAGTTCCTCCTGGCAGCCAACGAAAATTTGGTATATTGATGACAGCAGACAACAAACACGCAACTATCTTACTTCTTGACAGGTGGCAGCTCCTTATTATGGTCCGTTCTACACTTCGTTTGGGCGGGAGTAGAAAATTGCGCGAATCTTCAACAACGTCTGGCAACGATTGTCTCTTCGTCCACTGGTACGGATACGTAGATCCCTGACAGCCAACAAACATCTTCCAACTTTAAAGCTATTAAAATTTTTGACGTTTTAAGCTGCAAATTTTTACCTGTTAATAACGCGCATTTTTATTTGTTGGCATGCAAAAAGTTTTGATGTCACTCAAAGGTCTAACAGTTAATTTTATATCCATCGATTATACAGCCGACCCAATTTTGTATTTACGACTACTAATGTTCAACTCTGTATCCTTGTAATTTTGAACCAATCCAGTAGACAAGGAAACTCCTGGATCAGTACCCCCAGAGGTATTGATTTGATATGGGAACATGGAGGACTTTGCTACTTGCCAGATTTAACGTGCATTAGTCATAATTCACCACACAGGGAGTCTTCGGTCGGCTGGGATCGAACCCACGAACTCTTGAACGTGGACCCAGTGCCCTACCAACTAGGATATCCAGGCCCTAACAGTTAATTATAATTGTTATGTATCAGTTTAATACATATAATAATTTTGAGTAACATATAAGTGTTTATTATATACTTTTCAGAAATTACTTACGCTAATGTAACTGATAAATTCCAGAAATATTTTTCTTTCAAGACTTTTACCAATACTTAAGGGAGAAAATATCTATTATTGTCTTTCTAGACTATCAAATTATCCAATAACAAATTCCTTTCAGCATCATTACTTTATTAACTTCAGATATTTCTGAAATTTGATATACATCATTTGCTGAATTTTCGTTTTACTGGATGTATGGAATTTCTTTTGGAGAGTTCAAAGCTATAAGTCAGATTTGAAGGTTTCATATGGATTTATTGACCCGAGTCCAATTTAGAAAATAACATTTACTGTTTATTGACAATTGTTTTTGACGAAACTTATTTTCTTTCAGATATCACTGTCTTTTCTTTCTAAAGTACGGTGTATCGTTTACAGTATCTGTTTATGGAATTTAGGATTTCCTTTATTATTAAGGCGTCTTATTCCCATTTTTTATCAGCAAAAAAAGGATGATGAGTAAAATTCTTCAATATTACCTATTGAACAATTTTACTCGTCATCCTTTTATTGTAAGTTAAAAAAATTAAAACAAATTTATAAAATTTAATTGAAGACTTATTTGCAAAACAATCTAGTTTGAGTGAAATCACAACCATCAATCAGAAAATTTAATAGACAATATTTGATTCAATTTTTCTTTAAATTTTCCATTACCGTTTTAGCCATAGAAAGTAAAATAAAGTTAGCAAACAATAGATTATAAAAGTTGCAGAGAATAACTTAATTTACGAAAAACAACATACAAATATGTAAATGAGTAGGGTTTTAGTAAGTGAATATAATTATAGTAAGTGAACATGGTTTCAGTAAATGGATATGGTTATAGTAATTCAATATGGTAAAAAAATATGGGTGAGTTCTGTCAGTTATATTTAATTGAAGATCCTGTTCTCTCTACTTTCTATTACAGTTAAACCACAGTAAATGAAGTAAAGTTCAGCAAACTACAGGCCTTGAAATAATTTTTGCTTAAAATAAAATTTGTGTTAAGCAATTATAAATGAAGTAAAGTTAAGAAATTTTTATTTTCAATTTCATTAATAAATCAAATTAGACTTTACGATTATGTATAATAAACAGTATTATTATTTTTATTTTAGGAATTCAATTGAGGTGTTAAGTATGTTCAGTCAGTGAAAAAATTCCCCGTATTTTTCTTCTTTATTCAATATTCTATTAGGGTTAAATCATAGTAAGTTCAGTTAAGTTGAGTTAATTATGTTTGAGAGCCTTTTTTACCCTAAATTTCATTTAGGTTAAAACGTAATTAATTAAATATAAATTTCCAAGAAGTGTAATTATTTGAAATATTTTTCTTCTTCAAATTCTGCGAGGATTAAAATTATAGTAGGTGAAGAAAAGTTCAACCAATCTTATTAATTTCGAAATCATGCATTAAACATTGTATTACACTAAAAAAAAACTCCAAAAATTACGATAAAAACTGTAGTTATTAAAAATGAGTATATTTGTTTGCCGTACCTTGAGTGCAGCATCCGTAAAATCCATTTTACAGTAAAATTCATTTATTCCGTTAAATTTATTTTTACCTGAAAATTTTACATGGTTAGTTTTACAATGATGTTTACTTTAAGATAGTGATTCAATGATTTCATAGTAAATATTACAGCGAAAATTGATGCCTATCAGATTTCTTGTTCAATAAAACTAAATAGTAAAATTATAGTTTACTGTAAAAAGTACTGACAACATTCTGAGTGCCGGTGCTCTTCTTTTTTAAATTGTTCTATTTTTTTCTTTTTTTGTAAATACCACTGTATTATAGTTAGAAAAGAAGTTTATTCTTCATTGCTGATGACAAATGTTGAAAAAAGAATAACAGAAAGAAATTTTAATTGTTATTTTTCAACTCATTTGGCCAATTATCGTTAATTAATTAGGATAGTTAATAATAAAAAAAGCTCTAATAACCAAATAAAACTAATATAAGCGTTGTTGTTAATACAACTACTATATCGGCAATTTAAGACATTATAAGAAATAACTGAATATTTTTCTCTAAAAAAGAAGAATTCGAGAGTTTTATTTCAAGAAAAGTTTAACAATCTAAGGACAATAAATTTAAAAATTCCTTTACCTTTTCAGGAGTGGTAGGATAAAAAACATTTCTACTCATTTTTCGACAATAATACAAACCATTAAGTTTATAGTAATTTTTATCTCCTTGACCAGTGGTCTCCAACCGTCAGTCCACGGTTCGAGGATTAAATGGAACCGTGCTATTTAAGGATCATTAAATTATTTTCATTTCATTTACTGTTACTTCATTTACTCAGACTTTATTTTTATTGTAAGACTTTCCCAGAAGGAGAGGTTAACCGATGGTCTGGGAGACGTTACCTGAAGGCGCACCAGTACCGCACAGGCAATTGTAAGTAATTTTGAAGGAATATTTAAATGCAATTATTACTTTAAAATTGTTAAATAAAAGCAATCTAAAATTTACACAATCAGCTAGCTTTCCCCTTCTGCTGACCGTGGTAAGATTGTAAAACCTTGACCGGTCAGAGGCGATAAAAATATTGGAGAACACTGTCTTAGACTAGGTTCAACTAACCAGTGAAGGAGCACTAAAGCTTCGGTTGCCTTTTAAAATATCATATTAATTTCCAAATTCGTGATTTTAGTTAAATGACAGTGTCAACATATTTCCTACTAATTGCAAATTATGTAAAAAAATTGTAGAGAACTTACATAATATTGTTTTAAAGTTTTGGAGGTTCAAATAACAAGTAGCAAGAAGACCAAGTGAAGGAACAGCTCTTACCAGTGAATGAACACCCAGTAAAGGAACACTTAATTTTGTTTATTTTTTAATGCTCTTTATGAATTTATATGCCATACAAATATTTCCAAAATGGTCATTCGTGGGATTGCGGTAGCGTCAGAAATAGAGAAACGATACCAGCCCAAAAGATTGTTACTGAAAGTGTGAGGAATACACAGCAGTCAGCCTATAACTGATTAACAAGTCCACATGAGAGTATTTAAAGAGGATGTATAGTCAAGCCGAAGAGGATTCGTCTTGACCGTAACAACGCCAAGTAGTACTGATTTTAGAGGTAGAGGTTTTACTTAAGACAGATGAAGTACTGCGCAGTGCACAAATGTTGCGAGCCCTAACTCTTTGATTTCCATCATTTCATCATCTGCACTGATTTAATGACAGGTCACGACTTTTGCTTGTCCTGGATCTTAGCAGTTTCGTTACTTACAAACGGTTTTTACAAAAGCTTAATTATCCTTTGTTGAAAGCTGTTAGTCCTAAACTACGTTAATCATAAAGAGCAAATATTTGACATTAATACTGATACCACGCCTATCTTCCGCCTCAAAGACTCGTATGCTCCATGTTTTTCTGTTTTGAACGCTCCCATCAAGCACTGCTTTACATGCGAGTCGGTCAATTTACGTAGTATTTAGCATACTTCTCTAACCTTAATGTTATAACCCTGTATGGTGGACCTGCTATCATTATTATACTTCAGACACTGTCACGTAGTTTCACTTGTCAGTTGGGCAACACTTATACACTATCTATCAATAAGTATTTAGACACCTATGCAAATGACTATATCTGTGGTCCTGAGATACGTCACGCCCTCTGCCATGTAACGTGTAGGGGACAACATCGGCATTAGTCCCATGCAAGATGCCTACTGCACTATTTTGTATGACAATGTGCTTCCTACGTTGTGGCAGTTTCACGTGGGGGGACCCCTCTTTTACTTCCAGCACGACAATGCCAGCTGTCATGTTACGAGGATCAATCACCAAGGCTTGGTATAGTGCCAATGAGGTTAATGGAATGGACTGGCCTGCAAAGAGCCCAGACCTAAACCCTATCGAGAACCTCTGGGACGAGTTGGATGGCCGAATTAAGGGGTGTACTACCCGTCCAAAATCGGTGAAGGAACTTACATGTCTCCTCCAAGTCGTGTGGAAGAAAATACCACTAGCCGTCACACAAGGACTTATGGAAAGTATGCCCCGGAGGGTTCACGCTGTAATTGCCTCTCCTGCAGGCTTTACCAACTATTGATTATGAATAAAGTTTGTTTCTCTTTTCAATCACACGTGACCAAATACTTATTGATAATACCTGGAATAAATTGGGATCTCTTTTTCCACTTCCCTTTTTATATTTATCTAAAAAGATGGATTAAAAATTATAAACACAAATAAGTAATTGGGTGTCATTACTTCCTAGAGGTTAGTAAACGGATTATATTCTGTGTTTGTAAAAAACTTCCGCTTCAAACGAAAAACAAAGAAGATTTTGAAACAATCATGGTGATTGAGCAGCAAAACCTCTTTTTAGCAACGTGCAAATTCTAGTACAAATGCCATTATTCTTCTCGTGAAAAGCAATTTTTTTATTTATTGCAAAAAATAAGTAAATATGCAACAGTAATAGTGTTGAATAGGTGTTATCATGCTTGAATTTGATTGAAAATTTTTTAAGTGTTTTCTAATGAAGCTTTCTTTTATCGAATTATTTATATCTTTCACCATAGCACTAATTTTTCTTTTAATCGTGTGTTTGCAAAAGGTCAGATGCCGGTAAAGTTATTTTTAAATGATCCAATATTTAATTGCTTGATTAAGGTTAATACTTGTAAAAAATTTATAAGGTTAGTCTTAGAGAAAAGTAAAGAAGTAATTTGGAAATTTTGATGAAATAGCATTATGAGTTATGTCAATAAGAATTTACTAATAATTTATGACGCATTGTCCTATCTTACTGACAATTTGACAATGATGCAATAAATCAGAGAAAATACAAGATTTTGCAATCAAAAAAGGGAACTGATCATAGAAGAAGAATGAATCATGGTTAGATGACACCTGCGCAATCAGTTATACCCAGACTATTTGTTTACCATATATTTTGTCCATTGATAAGTTATCTGATGGAAAAGTCCTCAAAAGAAGACTATTTATCTTTAGTAGGAAGAGGTATCACACTAAATGAAACAGATGATTTCTAATTTCGGAATAAATTAATATATTGCAAAGGATAATGATAAACAATTATGTTTACAACATTATTAGTACTGTTTATTTAATAGATGAAACTTTTTTTTACACAGAATGTAAAAAGAAATTACACGTATTATGATTTCCCACTTATGAAAATTGTGTTTTTTTTAAATTCTGGAATAAATTAATAATATTTAACTTATTATGAGAAAACATTTTATTTTCAAAATAAACAGTTATACTGCTTATTTAAAAATAATTACATTTTTTTAAATAAAACATGACTTTTTAATTCCGTAATAAATTAATATAATGCAATTGCTAATGACAAACAATTATGTTTACGACATTAATGTTCCAAAATTGAGCTACTTTTTATGCAGGGTGTAAAAAAGTAGAAGTACATTTCATAATGAAGGATGCTTTCTTCTAATATTGAAATAAATTACTAAAATTCAATTTATAATGACAATTAGTTTTATTTTAAAAATTAATATTTATGTTGCGTATTTGAAACATCAAGTCGTTCTTTGTTACTCAGTGTAAAAGTAAAGATATGAGTTATAATATCACACTAATGGAATATGAAAATTGCAAAAAAAATCTGGATAATATTACAGTAAAATGTACCGGCATCTATATACCATACTGTATTAAAATAATGTATATACCTAAAACCTGATCTACAATAATTTTTACCTCAATATTTATGGTAAGATAATTGAATCACTGTAATTAAATTATCTTTACTTTAAAATATATGGTATCAAATTTATGGTAAAATGGATTTTACGGTGAAATTAATTTTATGGATGATGCCCTCAGGGTGCCGATACTTTTTAACGTAATTCCATACGGAATTTTTTAGAATTTTTTTCAGTTTCCTGAATAAATCAAAATAATTATAATTTGTATTGTTGGATATTTTTTACAACATTAATGTTGATGCTGTTTATTTGAGAAATTAATATTTTTTTATACAGAATATAAAAAGTATTGATACAATATGAGATAACACATTAATGAAAGATGTGTACTTCTAATTTTGTAATGAAATAATAAACTTAAATTTATAAAGACAAGCAATTTCGTTTTCAATATTAATATTGTTGTTGTGTGCTTGAAATATTAATTTATTTTCGTTCCAGAGTGTAAAAAGTAAAGCTATGAAATATCGTCTCGCACTAATGAAACACGCCGACCAGTCTGTGTAGGGGGCAGGGAACTGTCCTTGCATCAGAAAGGTTCTGGGTTCGAATCCCGGGCAAGGCATGGATGTTTCTTTCCCTCTATCTGTGTTCTATGTCCTTTCTCCTTTGTGTGTGAATGTGTGAATGTGACCCGCCCTATAAACGGGTTGTGGTAGTGTGACGTGGGCGACGCTGTTCCACCGCCGTGGCTTCGCCACAGGTGCCCACTGGGTAACGAAAAGAGAATTAGCAGTTCTGGCACTTTCTGTGGCCAATGGACAATAGCTCCAGGTGCCCGCCATAAAAAAAAAAAAAAAAAAAAAAACTAATGAAACACGGTTTATTAATTTTGGAATAAATTAGTATAATAAGTTAGCAAGGAAAAAAATTGACTCTTAAAAATTGACTTCATTTCATTCTTAACGAACGAAATTAAGAGCAATAGCTTAACTTCAATTCAAATACTCATAGCAACTTAATTGACCAAAATTTAAATATATCTGAAATTAAATGTAACAACAAAAGCATGACTAATTTATGTTGATAAAAAGTTTTCTTTTTTTTTTTAAATTTTAAAAGCATTTCTCAAAACTTTTGTGACTCAGGTAAAAATAAATGCAAAATAATGAAGCGCTTATTATTGAAAAATGAAAGTAGTAATTCAAAACCAAAGAGCCACAGAAATTTACAACAACTATAATATACTACTTTCAAAAAAGCAATAATATTAATTTTTATAGTATAAATAATAATAAACTGCGTTATAACTGTATAGCTTTAATAACTATTAATGTTTATTAACTTCAGCTTTTAGTTGCAATATAAAGATCGCTATTAAAATAGTACTATTATATATTGTTATCATTCTTAAAGCGGAATTATATCAATAATGAAACGCGAAATATTATCAATATATTATTATCATCAATAATGAAACGCGAAATATTATCAATATATTATTATCATCAATAATGAAATGTTATAATATTATTATCAATAATACAATATTCAATATTATTATATAATTATTATCAATAATGAAACGTGAAAAAGCATGTTTTCAAACCAAATTCTTCAGTTTTCCTTAACTGCATTTCTAAATTTGATGTAATTTTGAAAAGTAAATAAAAAGTATACCATGATAGATATTTGAAGAAAATTGCATGCGGATTTTTATATCTAACCTTATATTGGACAGTAAAAATAAAATATTAATAAAATATAATGAAACAATTTTGTCACTTTATATTCACATATTTACTTTTTTATTTTCCTGGGCTTTTAAGCGTCAGTGAACTTTAAGGACTTACTTATGCAATTTTGAAGCAATTTTTATAGCAATCTGGTGGCCGAGATGAAAAAGTTTTGAAGTTTGAAACCAATTTTACGGGAGAGGGAAGATGGATGACAAAAAACATAAAGAAAACTTAGTGGAAATATTATCCACAGCAGTCCTAAATGTTATCCATATCAGTCTATCTTTAAAGTTTAAGAAGTGCTTCGCTGACTACAATATCGTCTTGCTTGGAAGCTCAGCAATATTTTCATCAACAAAGTTGTTTTTAAATATTGACATTTATACGTCATAAAAATACAGGTATTTTTAAAATATATTCAGCAAGCAACTTTTCTAATAATGTAAATTTAAACAAACAATTGCAGCATAGACGTATACTGTTTAATAAATATATAGTTTTATGATTTAATAAAATTATATTGTAGTATTATTCTTAATCGATAATGAATCGATTAAGCAAGATGATTATAAATAATTTCTTGTATGTTGCATGGCAACAGTCTGGATGAAAAATAGAACAGCTATGGCGAATAAATATTTGCTAACCTTCTGAATAAGTCTATCTTGTATTAAAGTGATAAAACAACACTTCAATATATTATTACTTATTCATTGTTTAAAACAGAAAAATATTTCACCAAATTATGCATATTTTAATGTTTAACTTTGTATGCTAAGAAAATTACGAAAGTTGTTAAATGCTAATGCATTTTTAATTGTATGCTAATAATTTTAAATTATATTTTTATCATGCATCAAATTTTTCCATTAAGCTTAAGAAAAATGTTAAGAAGCATGTTGTTACCAGCATGTAACAGTTCAAAGTTTTATGAGCAATTTTTTCACAGAAAAAACTTATCTAGATCAATGATTATCATGTTGCCAATTTTAAAGCTAACTTTTATTAGATCTTTCAGGGGAAGCCGCGGTGGCTAAGGGAAAAGAGCACTCTCTTCCCAATGAGGTGTCCAAGTTTGATTGGTCGATTCGAATTCTATTCCCGGCTCACACCAACCATAGTGCTGACATGAAATATTCTAAGTGTTCCTTAAATATCTGGATCACTCTGATCCTGACATAAAATATCCGGATCAAGGGTTAGAATAATTTTGCAATCTGTCTAACAATGGAAGAATTTCGCTGTTTTCCTTTCCATAGAAAGCAAATGCGGATTCATTCAATTAAAAAATCCTCCTAGTTTGACCCAGTGCTTGTTCCAGGAGTTTCTTTGTCTTCTGGATTGGGTTCGAAATTACAAGATAACGACGCTGAACATTGACAGTCGTAAAATCGAAATTGGGTCTGTTGTTCAACGTCTGTTGTAAAATAAAATCTTTCAGGGTGTAAATGGAACAGGTATGTTGTGACACACTTTGTTGTTTTTAATCTAGAATTTAGATGCTACGGGGAAAACCGATTTTTGGCCAATTCTTAAGCCAATCATAATAGTATTTTAGTATATGCAAGCTTAAAATTTCTAGAAAACAATTTCCACTGTTGTTGGAGAAATGTTGTTGTAAAAATAAGTTAAATGACATAAGTATGATAAGTATATGTTTATTTGTCATTGTTTGCCGGGGTATTTTTGGTGTGATCCATCTTGTAACTTTTAATGTCGTCTTTTTATTCAAAGTTTCTTCACTTGAATTTTCTTAATTTTCCATATCTATTATTGCAAGATTTCCGATGCATTTGTGACCTTTTTTATTTTGCAAATATTAACTCTGATTTTCCAGGTAATTTTTCGTTCAATTATGATTTTAATTACAGATCATAGCGCGTCTGAGTGTTACGTGATCCTTTTTGAGTGATATTTAATTTATTGCACTGTGCGATATGTCTGATAATTTACTTTGTTTGCATGATGCCTTTCTCAAAATAATTGTTTTGATAAATTACTTCCATATGCGCAAATAAATCTATTCAATATTTTGCATGGTTAATGATTTTGAAGAAAAGGAAACCGAGTATAGACTTACGTTAAGTCAATACTCGGTTTTAGTTAAAGGAAATTTTTTAAGAGGAGACACCAATGTAAAATGTTTCTATAAACAATTACACGATTTGAAAACTTGCACACTAAATTAATATTTTAAAAATATTGCATTCAATTTTCAAAATCTTATTAAAATATCAAGTTATTTCTCTAAAAGTATAAATCAAAACTGATAGTGTATCTGAATAACATCTCTAGTTTTCGGCTGATTTGATAAAATATTCAGCACAATGCTTATCACTAACCACTGACTTAAATTTAAATTTAGACTTTTAAGAATATCAAAAAAAGTTCAAGTTTATCATATGTTTATTAAAATTTCTGAAACAAATAAAAATCCAATGTGTAGTAAAAATACACGTTATGTTGAGAATCTAATCTGTATTTAAAAGTTGGAAAAGTTATTATAAATTTCAAAAGCGAAAACGCTCTTTTGAGAAAATACCATTTAAAATGTTAAAAGCTTATTTGATCTATACTAGTCTTAGTACTGAAAGTGTTGTCTTCTTTTATATGATTTATACTTTTAAAAAGAAATTCTGAAACAGACTTGCTGTAATACAAATTTTGTAAAAATCATTTTTTTAAACTTTGCAGTTATGTTTACCCAAAATTTACTTTTAAAAATAGTTCAAAGTTATTTTGATAGGGTTAATAATTATTAAACCTATCATGGAGATAAAAGTATTGTGATATAATTATTGCCGAGTAAAGCTAAGAAATTTAAAAGAAAAGAATTTGTTTAAAATTGTCTGCGTATGCAAACTGCAAAATACAATTTTTAAATTTTAAATTTAAGGCCAAAAATTTTAATTTTCCATTTAACTGAGATGAATTAAAGCACAGAAATAGAAAATGTTTATTTAATTTATAGTAAATCTAATGTAGCTCTGACTGAAAGCGAATAAACTTCGAAATATTTAGAAGTACTGTGGCATTATGCAACTTACGTATAGAATTTCTAATGAATAGAGCATAGTTTTAAATAGTTTTAAAACTTCAAGAATCTCTCGAAATGTCCTATTTACTTTATTTGTGTGCCTTTTATACTTTTGGCTTGTAACTCGATAAGTTTCTTAAAGTTAAATTTTAGTTAGAATATGGATGTTTCTCTAATTACTTATGGATTCTCTATTACTTATGGATGTTTCTCTAATTACTCTTTCGCGATGGCCACACTTATCTATATTTTTGGAATTTTTATCAAAAAGGAAGTAAAAATGAGTGTGAATTCACTAGTTTGTGAATCCAGACGTAAAAAAAACAAACATATTTTTAGAATCTGCTGAATTATTGTATAATTTTTTATAACTATCGATGCTCAAATCCCCTATAATTTTGAATTAAATCCAAAGAACAAGGGAACTCCTAGATCAAGTATTGTGACAACGACAACTTTCGTTGAGGATTTTTTTTTTGATGCAACTAACCCTCATTTGCGTATATGGAATGGAAAACCACGAAAAATTCACACGGTTAGTCAACAGCAAGGGGATTCTAATTCATAATTCATCAACCATTGGACATATTTCAAGTCAGAACTGTGATATGCGCAAGGTGAAATCAGAATTTATATCAACAGTCACCAATGGGATTCGAACCTGGGTTACCTCATTGGGAGGCAAACGCACTATCTCCTTACCAAAGCAGTTCCAGTTGTCCAAGATAGGATGAAAAATAACAAAACTAGTTTGATAACCTCATGAAACTTTGAAGTGTTTCTAATAATTGTTTTCCAACGCGTCTTTTAATCTCTTTAGTTCTGTTTTCTTCACAAATGATTCGACAGAGTTTGTTAGAATTTATAAAATTTTCACTTAAAGAATAATTTTTGCCATGTAAACATGTTACACATGTTTTTGTTATTTGAATATTTACAAGAATTCTTAAAAATATATATCAAGGACAGTTTTTGGGAAAAGACTTATGTGTTCAGAAATATGTGCAGCATTTTTATGAATTAGAGATAAAATAATTTTTAAAAGTTACATGCAGTAAATTTAAAAGAAAAACTAAAATATAGGGATTCCACAGACAGTGAAAGGTAAATAAAAATTGCTAGAATATGTTAAATTTTTTCAGACAACGAAATAGAAAGAACCCTACTCTCACAAGTTAGAGTTGAAAAAACGGTAAAAATTAGAACGCCAAATTTCTTTGTTGTGTTTTAAAAAGAAGAAAAACTGTAAGTCTCCCAACTCAGTTTGATGGATTGACTTTCCTTAAAAACCAAAAGTAAGCTACGAAAATATTTTTGAATGTAGAGAGTTTCATTTCGGGAAATAAGTCTTCCTTTCACTTGAAAATCCAGGAAAAAAAATAGCAACGAAATTTTTTTTTTCGAACCCTGAATACTAAGTTTTCTGTGAAGTTTTATCTTATGCTATTCATTTCTCTGAAAATTGAAGCCCTTTCTGATAAACTTTGGCATTTTAGAAGTTGATTTTATTACATTTGAAGTTTTTTTTTGCTTATATATGTTGATGACAAATCATGTTTTATTAAACATTCATGTATATTGAAAAAAGATCTAAAGTTTAGTGACTTGATTGAACCATTTTAACAATATAGAAATGATTCAAAGAAATTTATTAAATCTTTATTTTATTTAATACCAACTGTGGTGTAATACCAATCCAAAATTGGTGTTAAAAAACTCAAAAAATTGCTGGAGTAAGATATTTTTTTAAACATTAATACCAAATCAAACGCTCTTATATATTTCAAAGTGTGTAGATAAATCCTAACACCACTAATTGATAAAGCTTACATAAATTGGCATCTCATTGGCGAAGAAGGTTGCTTTTTTTGGAGCTCCGAAAATTGGTCAAATAATTATTCCTATTTAAGCTGTTTAACTAGATTCTTGGGGATTTAGAATAGGGAATTTAAGTACTTATGTCCAGTTGTCACTGAAAACAATGATATTATGCTAGAGATCAAGCAAAGACTAAATGCTGGAAATCGCAGTAAT
This sequence comes from Parasteatoda tepidariorum, assembly GCF_982258835.1. NCBI lineage: Eukaryota > Metazoa > Arthropoda > Arachnida > Araneae > Theridiidae > Parasteatoda > Parasteatoda tepidariorum. Next base: position 49,187,194 of record NC_141758.1, read on the forward strand.
TTTGCTCTTAAGTGATTGCTAACACCTAAAGTAATAACGAGGAAAACAAAGCTTCAGGTTTATAATACTATAATCAGAATAACCGTTATCTATGGATCAGCGACATAGACTTTAACCCAGAAACAAGAATAAAGGCTGATTACCAGGGAAAGAAAAAGTCTTAGAACTATTTTTGAACCTGTCAAAGAGGGTGATCTGTGGAGAAGGGGATACAATTTCGAAATTTCAAGACTATTTAAAGAAAAAGATATAATTAATTATGTAAAACAGAGGCACTAAGAAGATATTCAAGGGGCAGTGACAGGAAAAGAGGAAGGCCGACCAAGAGATGGTTATTCGAGGTGGAGAAATACCTTAAGATTCTAAAGGTTCGAAACTGGAAACTAAGATCTAGAGACCGGCGACTTTGGAGAAAAATTGTTAGTGAGGCCATGGTCCAACATGGACTGTAATGCCAGGGAGTTAGTTAGTTAGTAAACTTGTGTAAAATGAGATGACAGTGTATGTTTTAAATGTATAAAAAGTGCTTTTATCCCATTTTTTTATGATTAAAGGTGAATAATTGTACAATATCAAGGTAGTGACAATATGGCGGTTTGGAAAAGTGTACTGGTGAAAATTGAGTTCATCTTATCAGATTTAATTTACAAATTGGTCATATCTTATTTAATACCAAGTAAGTTTCAATACTCTTTTTTGTTGATTTAAAATATTGATTATGGCCAACTATTTGATAAGTAATTTCAATCTTTTAATCGGATTGATTTGACAAAGCACTCATATAAACTGTTATAAAATGCATGCAAGTTTTTAGCAGTACGAGAAAGATATTTATGCTTCAATTCAATTCTCATTTGTTCGAATTCATATCAATACTCTGTCTGTGCTTTGTGTAGGTTTGATTGAACTAATTTTATTTGAAGAAATGTTCTATATATGCATTTTAAATATATGATTCTTGCGTAAGATTGTATCATAAAAGTAACTTAAATGATTCTTATACTTAACATATCTTACAGTAATTATAAATTTTAGTGTTACTGATTAGCAAACATGGTGGTGGATATTTTGAACCAAGTAGTGTAAAAGAACATTTTAGGTATTTCACTGCACTTGGAACTATCCTTGGTTTTGCTGTAGTGAGTGACTTAGTTAACACCACTTACGGGGAAAAAAAGTAGCCACCAGTTCTAGTGTTCAGAAACCAGAAAATTTTTCACCGTTTAATTTTACTCGAGTGTCTGGATTTTTTAACTTCTCGGTGTATAAGGGTTATAGTTTTTATTTGTTGCCATGAAATTATTTCTGCAATAAAAAAGAAACACTTTGTTCATTATTATTGCTTGCATCTATTTTCTTACTATCAGGTTTGATAAAATTGGGCACTAGCATTATAGTGCGTCTTTGAGGAGAACTCCTCCAGACTAAAAGTCTGGGACTGTTTGCTACTATGGTAACAAGCGAGAGCACATTTCTAATGGGGGTGATATGGAGGATAGAAGGTGTCGACTGGTTTGCTCACGACGACTTATGCAAAGATTAAGACAAAACTATTCTCCGTACACCCCTATTCGAAGTGTCTTTTCCTCGTGACCATTGTACCCGCCACGACGCGAGACGGGAGTCTGGAGGAGTAGTATGCATCCAGAAAATAACTGTTTTATCTCCAAAATATATCTTTTTTGCAATAATAAGTAATATTTGCAGGCGTTTACTCTGTATCACAGGAACCGTTTTTCCACAGCAAGGCCTATCTTCATTGTGCTATAACTCTCGGAGTTAACCGATTTTTCACGTTATTGATCTGTCAAAACTTAGTGAACATCAAAAGACTAAAAATGGCGATACAATTACTTTTTCTGAAAAATCGGCATAAACCATCCATTTGAGTTTCATTTACTCTGATTATCATAAATTAAGGAAGAATTATAAACATAGCGAAAACTCTCCAAGAGAAAAATCAGTTAATCCCAATGAAATTCGAATATGTTCAAATGGGAGTACCTAAGTAAAACTGCAATATATGAATTGGTGGCACTGCAGTGGAATGATTTCAACTGCAATTAGAGAATTTATGTTTTGAATTTGCGATAGCCAATTTGTAAGAATGACCTCCAGAGATCATTTGTCCGAAAAACTGTGGAAGACTAGAGCCAGGATAAAGTCAGATAAAAGTTGCCAAAAACTATATGTGAGTCCTTTTCTGTTTCGCAGACTTAGGCAAAAATTTTTAATCACAAGTTCGGCGTCCAAGGACAGGCAAATGCTATCTCCATGACTATCCAAATGTTGGGCGCCGATGGCCAATGTTTATCGTTATGTCCACGAAGAAATAGAATCACACAGATCGTCTCTTAAGTGTAGGCTACGGAAGATTTGAGTCAACGTCTATTGTACGCAGAAGGCATAACGAACGTGGTTTGTTCAGAAAGCGACCAGCCATTTACGTGCCCCTCACGTCATGCCATAGAAAGGAACGTTTGAGGTGGGTGCAGGAACCTGTCCAATAGACGGCGCTGACCAATGGAAGGCTGTTCTCTTCACAGATGAATTCAGGTTTTACCTTCAAAATGATAGTAGGCGTTGTATGAACTTGAGAGAACCTGGAACCTGATATCATCCTTTAAAAATAAATAAATGATTTGAATATTGAATTAATACTGCTTTATGTTTGATAAAATATAACATTATCATTCTCGAAATAGAAATTCTTTTATGTACATAACTATAGGAGTCAAAAATATTTAGTTTCTTAAGAATAATGCTCTCGTTCGAATAACACTTTAAAACTTTCGTTTTAAAATTATATTTTGTGATTTTAAGTAACCAACTTCAATATTTAGGAGAAAAACGCACATTTTTTCTCTCCTTCAGAAAGGACTATTCATCAATATAAAGTAAGCTATAGAACCTAATTTTCTTAATTTTATAAATTGTTGAAGAAAATAAGGCAGTAATTGTTTTTTCACGAAAAGGATGGCTTTAAAATAACTTCTGTGTCGAAATTTCGAATCAACAAATTTGAGCTGTAAAGCAAAAATTTTATTTAAAAACAGCTCCATGATTCCCCGCTCATTAATATCTTGTTTTTTGATCTTCTCGTTTAAAGTAATGGAAAGTAATTATAAAAACCAGAGCAAGTAATAATCTATCAAGAGAACATTTCGAATTAAGTAGTACTTCTCATCCAAGTTGTACATTGGCGAGTAACAACACTTATATGAGATATTACACTTATCTTGTTTGAGCATTTTATCTGTTCTATTAATCATCTGGCTTTCTCAGTTTAAAAGAAACATTCAGAGCCTCGATGGTTCAGGGGATAGAGCGCTCGCCCTCAATGAGGCGAACCGGGTTCGAATCCCAGTCAATACGAATTCCGCATCCGGTGACCACAGTGCTGACGTGAAACATCCTCAGAGGTACACAGATCATGGGTTAGAGCCCCCTTGCCGTCAGGCTAACCGTGAGAGGCTCTCGTGGTCTTCCTCTCCACTTAACGCAAATGCGAGTTAGCACCATCAAAAAGTCCTCTACGAAGGCAAATGTTTCCCAATACTCGATCCAGGAGTTTCCTTGCCTTCTGGATTGGGTTCAAAATTACAAGTTGAACATTAGTAGTCGTAAACCTTTAATTGGGTCGGCTGTTCAACGACGATTATAAAATAAGAATAAAAAAGAAACATTCGATTTGTCTAAAAGCTGATAGCACATTAAAATTAATCGTGGTACTGTCCTATAAAAATTAAAAACGTATTTTTAACATCCTACCAAAACCTTTACTATTTTTGATTGGTACCTAACTACAAAGCAAGCATTATATTCAAGAATAGTCTTATTTTTGAGTGATATCCTTTCAATTCGATGCCTTCAATCGACGTCATCCCTCGTGAATGGCTGATGCAACGTGACATTTGTTTATGTCAGCGACTGTTATTTTCATCTTAGAGCAAGCATAGCCCGTAAAATATGAATTGGATAAGCGATCTCGTAATCGATGGTGCGATAATTTTGGAAATATTGAATTCTTGCAAATAAATGAAATATGCAATTAATGCTTAGCAAAGCGAAATAAAAGAGCGATTGATTTTCTTTTATTAACAAAAAGAATCCGACAATAAAAAAGCCTAAGATCTGTAACGTTAATACGTCCTCTTGTTTATAAAAAGCCAGTATGCGTTAAGAATGCGTCAGGTGGTTGTGTAGAAGCGATCTTCTTTTTGAGTTTGTGTCCCATTGATTTTGATAGAGAGAGTAGAATCAAGCAAACTTTTTCACCAACAAGACTAGCTATATCATATGTCAAAGAAAATAGTAACAATAATGTATGAATATTAATTTGGCTGTTAAATAATGCAAATACGTTCTCAGTTGGGGGAAAAAAACGAAATTCTTTTTTCACTTTCCAAATAACGCAATAATTCCACATATTTCAATATTCAGATATGGATACAAATCAGAAATACTGTATACAATTTATCTATCTCAGCTCAATCATTAAATACTATTCAGAACACCAGAGTAAAGACAAAAAAAAGTGTATAAAGCTTTTTTCTTGTCATCAGAGGAATTTCTTATTCTTGACTGTCAGTTCGCAATGAAGCAGCAAAAGCTGGTATGGAAGCATTGTAGGCTGTCTGTTCAGGCATTTGCGTTCCTCTTCTCCAACATCATTTTATTTGCTTGTCGAGCAAAAAAAGATATATTCTCGTATATTGTGATGAATTTTCTTGTTTTTTTTTACTCTCACTTTTATATTATTGCTTTGAAATGTGCTGTCTGGATTTTCTCAAAATAAAATAAAATGGTGACTGACATGTTCTGACAAAATGACGTATATTATAAGACGTAATTTTTCCTCTCTTCAAGCAAATGCTTACTCGATTTCTTTCGCGTCAAAGCCTTAAATTCTATAGAACAACTTTTATTTTTGATCTAATGTAGTTTTGTATTTTTTTCGAAACTAATGATACATGGTTAAAATATCAATATATTTTGTTCTTGCATTCTGATTTCGCTTTTCCTTTGACTCCTCAATTTTTTACAAAAATAAATAAATAAGTTAATAAGTAAATAAATAAATAAATTCATAAAAATAAAATAGAAAAATAAATAAATAATTTCATCTAGTATGTGAAAGAAAGGATTACACTGGGAAGAAAATTTGTTGACATTGTCAAAATACCTTAGTGAAAGGCATAAAAACCCATTATTCGATAAATTTACCTTTCAGTTTTGTATTTTTCACTAAATGTGTAGTAAAAAGAACTATAATTTGGAATACCAGCCTTTATTGTAAACCGCTACCATATGAACGGAAGCAATTACATAATAAGAGTTTAAAAAATTTTTATTTGGTTTTTATTACCATAATTATGGATTTTTTTTCCATAAATTTTATTACCATCCAGTATGGAAATTTTATTAGTATTGTTTTCTTCGAGCACATTTAAAATATTATTGTAAAAATTTAAATATATGTATATACATATATATATATTTGGTCCTGGGTTACACTGAAACATCCGCTATAGAATTGTGATGAAAAAATAAAATTTTGATGGCTTATAGTCGCTGTTGTAAATACAAACAATTAAATTCTAAACTTATACAATTTTCGTTATAAAGCAAGCTGATTAAAACATATTAAATTTTAATAAATTAATAATAGTCTGTGATGAGCTGATGTAGTTTCATGGACATATAGTTTGCTCATATAGTCTCTTGTGGTTTGGAGAAATGTCCTTGTCGTTAGTTGTATTTATCCAATCCTAATCATCCAAAAATATATTCGGAGTTTCTTTTCTAGCTTTACATATTTTACTAGAGTTCATTGGGAAAAACATCTATTTTGTTAGTGTTCAATAAGAAAAACGCCTATTTTGCTTAATTTTGTTTAGGTTCCTTGTATGCCTCTTACTTCTCATGCCATGTTTTTACTCTGAAGTTGGCAATTGCTTTATGCCATGTTATCAGTCATTAAAGATAGTTATTTCGATTAGTTTGAATATCAAGCAACTTTTTTAGTTATGAATTTAGTCATAAGGTTATTTTTGTAGGTTATGTTCGGTAAGGTTATGTGCGGAATGTTTTCATAGACCTACTTTTAGAAAGATTTTGGTGGAACCTATTTTTGGCTCTCATTTTTTAACGAAATTTCCAGTAGCAAAATTGAGTTCCCACTTACGGATGATATCCATTGAAATGTTATCTTTATTTGTTTATCTTTAATTTGTTTATCTTTATTTTATTACTTTAATAATGAATGACAATTGAATTGATGAAATTTTTCAAAAAACTTAATTTTAAATAAAGTTCTAAAATTTGCACGATGTCCGTTGAGTAGTTTAAAATAAACAATATTTCATATCAATTCAATTATAAATATGTTTTAAAAATTATTGATTATCTAATAAATAATTATATTCACTAACTACGTCTATTGAAACCGTCGTAAAAATTAAATAAAAAGGTTTTTTTTGCTTGGAAATGAAAATGAATTGAGAATTTCTTTTTCTCTTTGAAAATAAAAAGAAAATAAATTCTAAGTATTAAAATAAAAAACAAGTTAGAACAATTCTCATTAAATTTAATGTTTTTACTTTAAACTTGTCTTTCATTGGGATTACAAAGATTTACAGGCATCTATGTTGCATTTGTTCTTTTAAATGAAACATAGCATTGAAAAAAAATGCCGTCATTTCCGTTTAAGTTAGTGAAAGGTGATATTGCTTTTGAAAACAGTTAAGACTCGATAAATCTGGCTTTAGACGTCGAAATTCTTTTGCTTTCAAAGCGTAATAGTTCTATTAAAGAGCAAAAATAAGAAATGACATCGATTGTAAGATTTTAAAGAGTAATCTTTAAATGGTAAAAGCGTGAAAGAAAAATTTACGAACAACTAGCATCGACTGCAGGAATTAAGATTTAGAATCCCTGTATTAATATTCGGGGGACCGGAAAGTAATGTCATTTCTGCGCATTAAATAGTCGTTAGTCTTAAAAATCAAATGATTTTTTTCGATCTATTTCGATTCATTGCGATCCGTCATTGAAAGGTTGTTGTTAACGAGAGTGAATACATCATTGATTTAAAATAAAATCTTCATAACCAATACCAACTGCACCGAAACGACATTACTTTCCGGTCCTCCTAACAAAAAGGGCTTGAAAACTGGGTACCGTGAATTGGAAAATGGGGTGCTACGAGTTTTCCACGACTTTAAACTGAATACTAATTTTTTAAAAAGTAATGTTTTGGAATTGAAAAAAAAAAGTAATGATTTACTGGAAATTCTAATTTTCAAAGTTATAGTTCTTATTACACACATATTTTGTAAAAAATACAAAACTCTAAAGTAAATTTAACCAAATAAATGTAATTTTTTGTCCTGTTTTAAGGTATTATGATAGAATTGCCAAATTGTATCACATATTTTAAAACCATATTTTATTGTTTATTTTACCAAAATCATTACCAAAGGGCTTCGGTAAAAATTATCAAGCCTCTTGGTGTTCACATGGAGCCAGAAACAAGATAAACTTTACCATACTTTGGTCATCCTTTTTTCCCTGTGTTTTATTTCTTCTTCTTCTTGGGCACTACAGCCTATGACAGGCCAAGGCCATCCCAATAAGTTTTTGCCATCTTGATCTATATGATCTGTGTTTTATTCATCAATTTATAATTACAGTGAAGCATGATACACATAGGAATCAGCACAGTTATTTTTATGCTACAATATAAACTAAGATTCATCAATTTAGGATGCATACGTATGCTAATTCTTAAAGAAAATTAATTATTTAATCAAGCATACACGTGACACAGGTATAGCATTGAGACGAATTCGAGCTAGAATTAATGAAACTGAAGAGGATAGAAATTACACACTATAAAATCATTTAATATAGTCTACAGACATTTATAAATTAAAACACAACTATCATTATTACACAACCAACAACATACAGACATATTTTAACGGCAAGCTTGTATTTTAGTAAATCGGATTAAAATACACAAAAAAAAAAAAAATCCAGATAAACTTTTCTGAATTGCAAACAATTTTGCTGACGATATCCGAAGCGTGCCAACATTGGTTTTTTCAGAAGTGAAAATAATTCAATAATGGTGCGAATGAGCTTAAGATTATGGAGTGTACCTTTTAAATTAAACACGAAAGCTCGATCTGTTGTTAACCTTAAAAATAGTGTCAAACAATTTTTTAGGTTGTTCAGCATCAAATTCAGAGAAATATAACACCAAAGTTTTTACAGTGTTCCTTACTTCAAATTTTTACTGGTTAACAATCTCTTTTTATTTATCATTTCTTTTTTATTTTGTGATGCGTGAGATTGCTTGTTCTATATGATTTAATATTTCGAAAGAAAGCTATATTATATTGATACATCTATATTCTATTGATATAAGCTATATCTATGTTACAACTTTATTTTAAAACTTTTTATTTTTTATTTTTTAAAATTTCCAATGGCAGATTATAGACAGTAACAGCACATAGAAACATCGAATAAAAATACGAACGGATACAAAAGATGCTGCAACAAAGTCTATTAATCACAACACGTCCCTAGCGTCCCAATAGCGTTCAGTGATAGAATTCTTGCTAAGTGCAGAGCAGCGGAGAAGGTGCGTGGAGTCCATGTACTCACCAGGACTGCAAAGAGTGCATACCGGGGAAGGAACGATGCCAAATCTAGACAGATGTTTCCGCACACAGTCATGACCGGTGGCTAAGCGGAATTCGGCCACCGCTCTTCGTCTTGGGTCATTTCGCAAATTTAGGATGGTAGCCCTCCAAGACTTAGTAGAAATACAGTCGATAAGTTTTTCATGTCACAGGTCTTAAAGGTCCTCTTAATAAGCTGTTTGATGGATTTTAAAACTAAAATATCAATAGTAATTGCAAATAGATAACCCGCAATATGTCCCTAATAATAATTGAATTTAAAGCAGTAAAAACTGAAAAAAAAATTACTGTTACCTTAATTATCATTTATAAAGCCTTTTTCTTTTAATTTGTTAACTTAGGGTTAAGTATGCAATATTCAAATAGGTGTGAATACGTGTGCTGTCTAAAACCCACTCGGGAAATCAGCTACCGTTTTATTTTAACTACAAAATAAATACGAACTGTAACGAATTAAATGATTGAACTATATTACAGTAAATTAATTAAGAGAGTTAATCTCCCTGAAGGATATATGTGGAAACTAATTAAACTTTTATCTCCTAGACTCACTTCAGTTTTTTTTTTATTCTGTAAGGTAAAAGGTAAGTAAGGTAGATAAGTATAATTGACTTTTTTTTTTTCTAAGTAACAGCTAAGAACTTAGAAGTATCTATAAGCACCAAGCTTAAGAATTTACAAGGCTTATCAAGAAAGAAAATTAACGTTTCTAATTTATCAAATTAAGTGAAGTTTTTGGAAAATAAAAAAAAAACCTGAAATAATATTTGAAAAAATATGAAACAAATTAAGAAAAAATAGTTGAAAATTTATTATTTATATAATGATATTTATTGTATATTAGTAATTTTTATTGATATTTTTGAGGAAAAAAACTATCTAATATTCTATTTACGAAAACGAAAAGAGAAAATAAAATCCAATTTAACTCAAGAGGAATAGTTTGATTAGAAAATTTTTCTACGTTCTTCTGAGGTGAAAGTGTGCTGACATTTACATGACTCGACACTGTTGAAATAAAACACAAGTTGAACAAGCGAATTCTACAACATTACATTTTGTCCTGATGCAGCAAACATTTTGTTAACGATTTCTTATTTTGATGAAATCTTGAAATAATTTACGAAAAAAATTCCTTAGATGTCTTTTTAATAAACGTATAACTTTTCTAATATTTTTTTAGATTTAAGACACATTTTTTTTCTCCAGAAATGTCATTACCGAATAATGCGGTAATTTTATAAAAAATTTTTCTCCGTGTAAATTAAAAATAAGAAAGAAAGATATAGAGCGTGCAAGTATCCAAAATGTAAAAGTATTGAAATCTGTAAGGAGAACTCAAGTTCCTGTTGCACTAAAAAAGCATCATCTTGAGAAACAAAATATATTTTTTCTTTAGAGTTTTTTTTATTGACAGTTTAATACTCAGAGAGAATTTCAATCTATTGTAAGAGAAAAAAAAATTACAAAAGCAACGTATTTTTTCAAAGCCTGACTACATTTTAATTCTTTTTAACGGAAAATATACGACGCTCTGCTCTGGCATTACGTATAATTACTACTTGGCGATTTATATAAGTCATAGAGGAATAGGCTACAGAATACAGATTAGACTTTGATATATTTGTAGTATTATTTATAGGTAAAACAAATACACGCAATACTTGTTAAAATAGACTTTGTTCTTAAGCATCTTAGACTATATGGGCCAGACTTAGAAAGTTGAAGACAAACTTAGAGACAGCCACTGCAGCACCAGAAGACCATTGCGATACCAGAAGACCAAGCGATGGCTAACTCAACGGCACAAGTCCCTGAGTCACACGTAAGTATGGCACCACACTTGAACCGATAGGCAAAGAGGCCTGTGAGGCATCTGTAAATAATTTATCTGATTAATTAATTGATTCAAGAATTTAATCGACCTAAGAAACCTATAAAATTTAAAACTGTGAATATAATCACAAAATTAAAAAAATAAGTAAGCAAAAATCTAACGTAAGAAAAGGGGAGAAGTTAACAAAATTATGATCGTGAGGCTAGATTATAAATTAATGAGTACCTATGCTTTACAATCCTTAGCATAATTTAATAGTTTACTTTTATTGTTACTAGAGGGCTCCACTGTAACAGTTACGGTGTCACTGTTAGTGGTTAAGATATAAGAAACTTAGAGAAATGAGTTGCTATGTCGTCACAGTAGAACGCTTTTAAGTAAAGTATTATTAGTTTGCGGTTCAATATAAGTGAGAAAAATAGGTTTCTGATTCGTCGTTTAATCCTTTTTGTTTTACTTATAAGAAAAGTCCTCTTTAAGTTGAAAAATAAGTCAATGATAGAAATTGTAAATTCTTTTATCAGAGTCAAGAAAAACGCTTTTAAAAACGGGAAAAAAAGTTAACTTCTTTGAATATTTAAAAAGGGGAAAGATGTTTCAGGCCGCAGTTTTATGGGATTTCGTGAATGCAATTTCAAAGACGTGATATTTGCTTTTCTTCAGAAAAGAACAAAAAAAAAAAATTTTTTTTAAGTATGTTAAAAAAAAAAAAAAAAAATAGTTTGCTCATTAAATGCTTCTACTTGGTAAAATTAGAACAAATAAATAACAAAATGAAATGTATTGCACGCAATGGTATAAATATAGATGCAATTTTCTTACATTAGGTGTAAAGAATGAAGTCAAGAACTTTCTATAAATACTACGGCTAGAACGCTCATTTTCTTTATGGACTATGAGAATAATAATTAAACATATAAAATAATTCAATAGTGATACTGAACGTGTGACTAAAGGGAAAAAAATGTCTACGAAGTTTTATACAATAAGACTGTAGCAGATCTAGCCATTGCAACAATTTAGTGAGGCCACTTCCTCATTTTAGATATAGATCTGAAATGGAGGGGAATTTTCCCTAGATTCCTGTATCCATGGTACTGCTCACTGACCGACCATAAGACTTTTGATTTCACAGATTTTACGAACGCGTATATCACATGCACTTGGTAGGTCTTAGCGAAGTCGAGGACCGATACTCGGCTCTTACGGACCAGGTCTGATTCTCTTACCATTGCCTCAATTTAATTGGATTTGCTTATTCTAATGCATTTCTTTCTTTATACTTTATTGTAAAAGCTATTTAAGATATAAAGTATATCAATAATTTAATTTAATTTACATGACTTGGTACTCTTTTACATGTTCATTTTAATTTTTTAAGTACACTTTCATTGTGAAAGCTATTTAAAATGTAAGTTATGTCAATTAATTAATTTAATTTATATGCCTTTGGTGCATTTCTTTTATTATGCTTTTAATGTGAAGATTATTTAAAACATAAGTTAAGTCAGAAATTTAATTGAGCTTATATGTTCAAGTAGATTTCGTTAAGCACTCTTATTTTCAATGAGAAAAATATTTTTGATTTAAGTTATATCTGCAATACAATTTTATGTTCATATTTTAGTAGATTCCTTTTGTACAATTTCAATGTAAAAGTTATTTAAGATATAAGGTATAACAGTAATTTAATATAATTTACATAGTTTAGTGCATTTCGTTTACTATATTTTTAATGTCAAAGTTATTCATGACACAAACTATAAGTAAACGTAGGAAAAAAATTAAAAAATTTGTTGTTGATTTAGAGATAGTATAATTTTTTCAATTTGCATTAAATAGACTTGCATTAAATGCAATTTATAATGTAGACATTTGTATTCAGCTTTATATGACAGATTTATACAGTTATATCTACAATCGTATATAAAAATAGTACCATTAAATTTGCCTTTAGTGGTTACATTTAAATACTCACAAACCTTATCCATCCGTTTGTCATCCCTAAAACGTTCTAATAACCGATCTTCTAGCCTATTTTTAAAATTATAGCTGTATCAGATAACTGTAAAGTGGATCATGTATTATAATTTAAGGAAAGGTATCTGAATATCGTCTTTGGCGAGATTCAAATTTGAAAGGGTTCCGGTGTCGTAACTACTCGATACACATGTGTTATAAATAGCACCACTTATTCAAATTGGCTCCTAGAAATTACGAATTTTCGAGAATATATTATAGTTAGATGAAACTGTAGTTAAAACTTCAGCGACATTATTCACTGTTATAATTACTATGGTATACATAAAGCTTTTTTGTATATTGTTTGCATTAACATAAAAATAGATTTAAGAGTTAAGTTAAAAATATTAAAGATCAATACACGGTAAAAAGTAATACAAAGAAAAGAATAAAAAAATAACGGGTAAAGGAGTAAACGATATATTATTAGTGAAATCTTATTAGTATAACTTCCGTTAAGGAGTATCTCGTACTTCAAGATTTTCCATTTATTCCTATTAACTAATTTTTTGAAATACGTTTACAAACGTAAAATAAATTTTATTTAAAAAGTATCTGAACTTTCATAATTTCAGTTAAATACATAATATAATTTGAATGCTAAAAGGTGTGTGAAGTTCCAAAGTTTCTGTAAAAAATTACGGATAGAATTACGGTAAAGTTCTTTAGGTGCATCATCCGTAAAATCCATATTACCGTAAAATATTATACCGTAATTTTAACAGAAATACACTATCTGGAAGAAAGTGACGGGACACGACACTATAACGAAATAAACCCATATTTATTAAAATTAATAGGAGGTAGGGCCTCCTTTGGCTGCGATCACAGCTGCAACCCTTCTGGGCATGCCACTAAATTAACCATAGTGGCAAGAGGAATTTCCTTATGGAGGTTATGTATCATTTCCTCCTAGAGGAATTATGGGATATCTCCCTAATTGACACATTAGCAAGATGTAATCCAACTAACACACCTTTCTCGAACTCAGACAACTCTGTCCGTGGCGGCATCTTGACAAAAACAAATCTAGTCGACTCCACAGAGTATTTATAGGATATGGCTGACGCGTGATACCTATTATTGCGCATGTTGTCGACTTTTCTACTTTTAGGGGTGTCCCGTCACTTTCTTCCAGATAGTGTATTTATTTAATTAGAGTGATTCCCTGATTTTACGGTACTGTAAAAATTACGGTACATCAGTCGTTTTGTTCCATAACTTGCTCTGGTGGAAAACAATTTTACAATAAAATGTACTGGCACCCTTAGTACCGGTACTTCTTATTGTAATTTGATCCGGATTTTTTTATAGTCTATGTATAATAGGAGATAATTATGAATACGCTTATATATTATACTACCGTTTCATGATATACATGTAAAGTATTTGTAGTTATATATTATACTACCGTTTCATGATATACATGCAAAGTAAACTGCAACAAAGCATTTTATTGATCGAAATTTTACAATGCAGCTTCAGCTCATTAATCATTTCTGTACCTGACTAGCAGGAACACATGGAAGATTTGTCCTGGGGCAAATGTTTCCTAGGGTAAATGAATCCTGGAGTAAATGTTTATTGAAAAGACAGAGAACCATAATTATTTCAGAGTAGTAGCATTTCAGTTTTTATGTTAATCAAATACATATTTTGGAAATGATTAATTATGATTAAATATAAGAAAACTCGTGACATGTGCCTTAATCAATGGTTTGACTGCATTTCCTTGGGAGATTTGCAAAGACTTAAAATTCATTCAAATTATAAGAAAAAGGAAGCCTAAAAGTTGCTAAGCAATATTTCCGTTTTTTATATGAATTTCAAAAATTTAACTATACATGAAGATATGTTTTATGATAATGCACTTCAAAACAAAAGATTTTATGTCATACAAAATTTGAAAGCTAATTTAATAAAATTTTTATCACTATAACCTGTTTTGAAATTACTATTCTAGAACATTATTTTATAATTAAGTGTTTTTTGGACTTATAAGAATCGAAACTTGGTTATATATTCAACAAAAACTGCATTTTATTAACTATTTCGAGTTAGCTAAAAATTACTCTTTCCTTATATTAAAATCTTTTTGTGTATGAAATTTAAGCTGTACAAAAAACTTTTTTTTGAATACCGTCTTTGTTAGAGGAAATAAAGTTATATGGGAAATACTTTTAATACGAATCCAATAAAGTTAAGATTTAACCAAATACTGTTACCAAAGTTGTATTGAAATGTACTTTTAAAAGAAAAACCAGTCATTTGTATAAGAATGAGGCAAGTACTAGATGTGTTTTATTATGAGTAGTTCTGATTTTATGCCAAAAAGCAATTTATGCAGAGAGAAAGAAAATGTGCATTATTGAACAGCAATAGTTTGATTTCACTATGATATAATCTTTTTTATAGTCAACATCAAGAGTCTAGTCTAAGAGAATAAAGGAGTCATACCTCCCTTAGGGGTAATAAAATCACGGAAATTGATGCAGGTGTTCTTAATTATTTTTGAAAACGAAAGAATTGATATTATTCTTAATGTAATGAAGGTGTAAATAAAATGTCTCCCTATGTTTAAAATGCTACCTTAAATAATGAAGGAATTTGGAAATAAATTCATCCCATCTATTGAAAACGTAACAAAATGCTTTATATTATGTAGACCCCATTTGTCAGAAAAACTACGATATTTGCAATTAACTGCCAGTATAACTGCTGTTTTGCAAATGTAAACAGTAAAAAATTTTCATGTTTCTGAAAATCAAAAATGTTGACAACTACTTTATAGCAAAGGTGTTCTTCTAAATGCTTCATTAAATCAAGAAGCAAGGGTAGTTCCTGGTGTAGGGAAGCACGAAGAATTGTTCCTTTACGCAACTTGATGTAATGTAGTCTTCGACTTTTTTGTCATACAGTAGCAATAAAATTTGTAATTACATAGAGATAAGAGACGGTAAAGAATTTTTATAATGCATTATAAAGTAAAAATCGTTAACTTTGGATGTGAATTTTCAGTATTTCTTAAAAAAAATTTAGTTTGTCAATCTAACATACACACAACACAAAGAGACTATTTACATGAATTTGAACAAACCTGACAACAACCGTAACAAACCTGAAGTGAATCGAAGTTAAATATTAAGACATTTTTTTACACAATCGACAGATTTACGTAAATTCTCTTATGAAAACATATATATCTTTATTATACAATTAAAATCATGCATGTCTTTTATAACAATTTGAAAGACCAGTTTGTCGCATTAATCCGACAAGAAGATTGAAATAATTTGGCAAATAATCGACAGCAATCAATATTCTCGTACAATCAATAAAGAAGATTGAAATTTACTTGGTGCTAATTTGGCTATGATCAGTGTATCAATTCAATCTGACAAGAAGATTAAAATTGCTTGAAAAATAATCGCCTAACATCTTGAAACTTGCACTCCCGTATGTTCTGGGTTTGACACCTAAACCTAATTATACTTTAGTATCCGTCATCATAGATCAAAAATTAAAAAAAAAAGTTTATAATCTTAGAAATAATGTTGATAATTAAGAAAACTTACTCATTGTATATAGCTGCTATTTATTTATTTTTATACTTTATTTTATAACCGTCGTTGAACAGCCGACCCAATTTTTGGGTTTATGACTACTAATGTTCAACTCCGTAGCCTTGTAGTTTCGAACCCATTCCAGACGACGAGGGAACCCCTGGATCAAGTATTGGGAGAAATTTGCCTTCGTGGAGGACTTTTTGATGGAACTAACTCGCATTTGCGTTACATGGAGAGGAAGACCACGAGAACCTCCCGCGGTTAGCCAGATAGCTAGGGGACTCTACCACTGAGAATACTTCACGTCAGCACTGTGGTCAGTGCAAGCCGGATGTGGAATTCACATCGACCAGCCATCGCCGGGATCGAACCCCGGTTAACCTCATTGGAAGGCGAACGCTCTCTCCCCTGAGTCATCGCGGCTCTGCTGCAATTTATTATTCATATCCACTTTTTTGTAAATGTTTTCAATCAAACATTAACTTTTTATGTCTTTTTTTTCAGTGAATAAATAATTCAAGAACTGTTAGACAACTGTTATATTAAATATTTGTGATGAAGTACATCGAGAGTTACAGAGGAAAATTTGTTCTTTTTCATTGAAATAGCATTCATGTATTCTTTTAATTTTGTTGAGGAGTGCTTATTTTCATTTAAGGATATGGTCTTGTAGTGATCTAAGGGGATGCCTGCAAGTGACGTAGTTTGGGTATCGATGCTATTGGATACGTTCACGGAGATCAAGTGTAAACAAAATTTTCCCTAGACCAGTTTGTGACATTATAAAATTTCCTATTTGATTCGATTGTAAACAAATTTTGCTCCCTGCAAGTAGGGAATTTTAAAATATCACAAACTGATCTCGGGAAAATTCCGTTTACACTTTAATCCGTGAGTATGCGCCAAGCATCCAATATTTCGCATTAATATCTTCTTCTTTTTGAAGTACAAGTACCTAATTGATAAACAAGCTATAATTTATTATGAATGGGTTTGATAAAATCTAAAATACTCGGAAAAATTTTCATTGCTGCTTCTGACGGAAACACATAACAATTTTCAAATCAGATTCGAACAATTCATTGTATTTGAACCCTGTTACTTTATTGAACTGAAGTTAAAAGATGTTGCCAGGAATCATTGCAAAGTAGTATTTTTTAATCGCACTATTTAAGAGTTTTTTTTCTTCAAATGGCGCATTATCCGACAAACTACGAAGAAAAGTAGTTTCGTTACTTGAAGCGCGTTATTTCTGACCATAGAGTACACTTTATTGTTAATGTCATTACAATTAGCGAAGAAAAAAATACGGTTATCATGTTAAATGTTAATAGATTAAGATAAATTTGCCACGGTGAAAAACATTGTGGTTAAATTTCCTGTATGGTAATGACTTTTGTGGTAAAGAAAACCATAATTCTGGGAATAAAAACCAAAAAACTAAACTAATAAAATAAAATAAAATTAAATTATAATTGAAACCATTCCTTTTGAAATTTTCCCTCTCATGTGGTAAAGGTTTACCGGAAATTCTGGTTTCGGAAATTATAGTTATTAATACTACGCATTTAGTAAAAAATACAACACTAAAATGTAAATCTAACCAAATAAATAATTTGTATGCCATGCTCCAATTTATCGTGATAAAATTATTGAGTTTACCACATTTGCCAAATTTTATTGCATATTGTAAAAGTACATTTCATTATTAATTTTACGAAAATTATTACCCAAGTACCTCCGTATAAATTACTTAGCTTTTTGGTGTTTCCATAGAACCAGAATCATGGTACATTTTACCATATTCTGGAAGTTAGAATTATACTTTTTCACAGTCACTCTTTGCGTCAATTAACAGTTTTTGAGAATAAATAATTCACAAAGTAATAGAGGAGATTAACACTCCTAACAAAGATAATATAAATATTTGACATGTTAATATATATCTGCGTTAGTTATTTGGGCTATCTTCTAGTTTTTGAGGAAAAATTCCTCACACTGCCCCTGGTTCCCTTTACACTCAACTACACTAAAGAGTCCCAGAACAAACCCCGACTAAATTAAATTCTTCATTGTTTTGAAGATAAATTAGAAAACTATTTTATTTTCTACATTTGAAGCAAGTTAAGAATTTCCCTTTTACAAGCTGTCTGAACTTTTGGACAAGTTTTTGAAGGTAATATAAAGATGTTTTTTTACAGGCATTTTTTTGGTAAGTAAATTACATTCATATGCCATTTTTAATATATGCTCATGCTTTGGCGTTTAAATTTAACACTTTAAGTTTTTTGAGAAAAAAAAATTCTTTATGCAGAGTGTTTCGTAATAAACGTTTTTAAGGCATATTTTTAGTTTTTTCCCGTCAAAAAAAGTCTGTAATGCACGTAACTAAGAGCCACAAATTTACATTTAAGTGAAAAAAAAACAAGAGCTCATCACTTTGTTTCCTTAGATAAGTAAACAGGTTTTTGGTATTTTAAAACTAGATTTTTTCAGTAGTGGTTAACTACAGATAAAATCTAGTTTTAAAATACCTAAAACCAGTTTACTTATCTAATGAAACAAAGTGATTATTTGAATTACATCATGAGTTAGTTCTATCAATCGAACTAGTTCTCATAATTTCCATCCAGATTTTTCTTAATAATGATTCGACAAATTTGGATTTAATTTTTTTATGTTTAAATATTAGTTTGCTACTTCTATTGTGCATGTTTTACACTTCGTTTTAAAAATGATTCAAAAACATGTATTAAATGTAATAATTACAGAAAACTCTGTTTAAAGATTTCATTTCTCTTACTGTGTCTATCCAAAAAAAATATTTAATATCATTAAAATTTCCCTTACTATCAAAATTACTAATTATCATCAAAATTACCCTAATCTTACTATGTCTATCCAAAAATAAAAACTTAATGTCATGAAAATTAGCATATGTTACATTTGTTATTAATCAAATCTGCGAACCGCAACAGGTGTCTTGGAGGTTTATTTGTGATTTTTTTGAGATGTTTAGATTTATTTGAGTTTTATTTTAAGTTGACTTAAACAATCTTAAAAAATCCGCCTCCCAAGGCTTATAATCAAGGTATGAAGTTGCTTAGTCTTATTTGAAGTTGATAGAAATCTACTGTAGAGCAACCAGCTTAGAGAATTATTTTTGAGGTGTACAGGTAATTTAATCTAAACTTCAAGTAAATAATTATAGTTGAAGTGTGAATAATTTCTCCAGATTTCAACTAAACGTATTGCTTAGCTTTATATGAGGTTGATTTTATGGGGTGTATATTGAATTTCAAATTGAGGTTTATTGAGGAGGTTATTTTTTGGACGAAACTTAACCTCATTTTCAACCTCAGGTGTATTTTTTACACCTGTCAACTTCAAGATAACCTCAAAAATACCTTTTTTAGTAAGGGGAGCCAGATATTTAGATCATACTGACACTAAAAGCAATAATATATTGTTAGATGAGAAATATTTCTTAAACACTGAACGCAAACCTTATTGCATTAATCTAACCTTCCTAACCTATGTAAGCCTAATAGTAACCTTCTAATATTTTATAGAAATTAAAATGTATCTTGAATGGTACAAACCCTTAAATATAGTCTTCACTCATCCAGTTTGCGAGTTCAAGACATATATGGTAGTTTAAAATGAAAAATTAGAAGAAAAAACCTTTTTTTGCACCCCCCAAAAGAAATCATTTTATTTTTGTTAACCTAATACAATTATCAAGTTGATGTTATTAGATTGCTTATTATGATTGATATCTTTTTGCATAAATGCTTTCTTAAATAAAAACTACCCTTTTTATTAACGATTCTTCTAAAAGCGTTGAAACTCGGTTAAAGCTTTTAAATTGAGAGTAGTTTGACCTACGGGAATTATGAGAGCCATTAAACCTTTACAGCATTAATTAAATGTCTAAAGAAAAGTTTTTTAAGATTTACTGGAGTCAAGTAAATTTACAAGCAAAGATAAGAATAAGTGGAGGGTTCGAAACATTATCACTTTTTTCATAGTTTTAATATTTATTTGAGTTAAATAGCTAGTTAAGAAATAAAATGTGTATAAAAACAAAAACAGGCTTCATTCAATTCGAATTAAGTTTTAAAGCCAAAAACTGTTTTCTTCCTAATAAAAATACCAAGATTTTAATGAGGTGCTTTATCCTTTATCTCATAAAACGCTTAAGTTGAAAGTAAAAAAAATTATATTTTCGTAGTTTTAAGTTTCTTCTCTTTTATTACTTGAGAAACCTGAGAATTGAAAAAAAAAGTTTTTTTTTATCATTATAATAGTTTTATGGGAAAATTCCTTGAACTTGAGTTTAATTTTTATTACCTTTGTTTTTACACCAAATATGTTAGAAAGCTGATTTATTTTGCTAGAAATATTTTTTTGAGAAGCAATTGAATTGTCTGCTTACATTATCTTGCATCTCACATTATAATTTATTTTTAAATATTCTAATAAATAAATTTAAATTTTATCTTGTAATTTCTATTTTGTATGTTTCAGTTACATTTTTTTTAAAATTCACGACATGATTTTTTTTCTTCAGGTACGTCTAAATCTATTTTTTAACTTCGAATGATCATGGTAAGTATTTTAATACAGAAATATGTAAAATATTTTTTTCACATTAAATGAGGATCCCAATCACATGATTCAGAAAAACTTTTATGCAGAATAATTTAACTGGATATACTAAGAGAAATTATAAAAAGTATAATTTAATTCAAAAAAATTTGTTATGAAAAATAATTTGACGAAATATACTAAGAAAAGTCATAAAAAGCATAATTTAATTCATAAAAATTTTTTATACAGAATAATTTGATGGAATATACTGAGAGAAAACCATAAAAAGTATCATTTAATAACAAACTGAGCATCGGAAGATAAATAACCACATATTTAGGTAAGGAAAGAATCCAAAATTTTAGCAGGCATACAAAGAACATGAGAACTAAATAAGTTAATTAGGTAATAAGTAAAATTTTGAAACCCAGTACAATATATATCGTCATGAAACGTTATTGTAAGATCGTTTTATATCTTTATATACCGTTATATAATGTTACCTGTTTCTCAAACTGAAAAGAGTTTTTATGCCGTTCTTTACTTTTACAAATAGACCCAATAATATATGCAAATTAATAAATATAAATTCCACTATTTCAAAACACCATTGAATATTTCCTGTTTGACGCAGAGGTTGAACCAGCGTTCTCACGTTCTTGCTGGAATTTATTTTCAACCTCCTCTTTCCGATTCTGCCAATTTTATTTACTATATATTTATTTTTTTATAAGTTAATAGATTTACTCAAACTGTAAAAAAATGTAATTTTTTATTTTTAAAAAATTGAATTTCTAGAAAAATTAGTAGTCACACGATTCAGTCGAGTTTAAAAACGAAACAGAAATCGAGTGAATAGATTTGGCTGAATTGAAGAGACAATAATATTTTTTATTTCTGAAATAAACGATTAAAGCTTGAAGATAGATATCTGCTGTGTATTTTACGCAGCAGATATCTATCTTCAAGCTTTAATCGTTTATGCTTTAATCGTCTGCTTTAGCTTTAATCATCAATAGCTTTAATGTTCAAGCTTTAATCGTCTGCTATGTATTTTACACAACAGAAAGTTTTGAGCTTCGAAAAGTAACTTTTACCTATTGCACTTATTACACTGAGCAAAAAAATATGGTCGAAGCTACCAGAATATGGTAACATTTACCATGTTTCTGGCTAAATGGGAACACATGAAGATCCTCGGTGATTTTTGCCGAAGTGCTTTTGTAACGATTTTGGTAAAATTTACAAGAAAATACGGTTTTCGTCGTGTGATGAAATTTGGTAAATGGATAAAATTTGGTAATTTTATCATGAAATCTTAGAACATGTCATAAAAACTATTTATTCGGTTAAACTTACTTTTCAGTTTTGTATATTTTACTAAATGTGTGGGAATACGAACTATAATTTTAAAAATCAGAATTTCCGCTGTGTTTTTCTACCAAGAAAACGTTCCTGAACAATTATAAAATGTGACTTAGCGTTATAACGCACCATTTCTTGCATTTGTCTATAGCTCAATGTTTTTGAACAATTTCTATTTACATTTTAGAGGACTTAAAATAGAATCTCAAAAGTGATTGCGAAAAAAGGTAATTCTGTTGTTCATGGAAAAGAAAAATGCAAGAAAGAAAACTGTAGACAAAAAATTCGCACCATTTCAACAAATTAATTAATTAAATTTTCAAAAGCAAAATTAAAGCTCTCTTTATCTAACTTTTTTTTTTTAAAAAAAAGAAGATATAATCATTTAAAAAGAAACAGTTAATGCTGTTATTCCCTATTTTTCAGCTAAATGTTTGAGAAGTTAAATACTTAGGATATAAAGTCAAACTATTTTTATATTTTACACACTTCAAAGAGGGAATATTTCATTAAAAAAATTTAAAAAAAATCCTAATGATGTTTAATTTAGACTGCATTTGCTTTACTTTGTTGCCATTAAGTTTCAGAAAAAAATTAGATATATTTTCTTTAAATTCATAGCTTTTTTTACAACGTAATTAATACTCGAAAACCATGATAATTATGAAAAGAGTATAATAATTTGAAAAAAAAAACATTTATGAGACTTAATTTTTTTGAAAATATTAGAAAAACTATTACAAATAACAGATTTCCGCAATTAGTGCATATTTCTTTAAAATTCACGTAAAAAACAAATTAAAGAAGTTCAAACTTTAAGGATCTCAAATTAATGTTTAAACGAAGAAAAAAAATCAAATTATTACTTAAGAAAGCTGGATTCCGTTTATCTTACCCTTTATATTTCATTTTATTTTATAACTGCTTTGAGCAGTCGACCCAATTTGAGGTGTAGGGCTATTATTGTTCAAATCCGTACCCTTGTAATTTTAAACTGAACTCAGAAGACAAGAATAACTCCAATTCAAGACTTCGTGAAGGAATTTTAATAGAACTGCCCTGTCTATGCGTTACATAGAGAAGAAAACTGCAAAAAGGAGATTCAAAGGGGATTGGAAAGGGGATTCAAATACATGATCCGTATACTCCTAAATATCTTTTTTATGCAACCAATGTGGTCAATGTGGTCGAACCAAGAGCAGAATTCGTATATAGCAACCTTCGCACTGATTCGTTTCTGGTTCATCTCATTAGCAAAAGAGCATTCTATCTTCAGAAGTTCAAAACCTCTATGATTGTCGACGAAAACTTTGTGAATCTAATTGTTCTCATTAAACACTTATTTTTTTCATAATGATATTTCTGATAAAAGAACCTATAATTCTGGTAATAAAAACTAAAATATTCGCTATTTAACCCATTTATTTGGTAATTTTTCTGTTTCTCTGGTAACGGTTTCACGGAAATTCTGGTTGTTGTCGTAGTTCATTTACGTCACAGTAGAGCTGCACAATGGGCTAGTGGCGACAGTCTGGGAAACATTCCTGAGGAGGATCCGAAGACATGCCATCACAATTTTGATCCTCTGCAGAGGGGATGGCACCCCCGTTTCGCTAGACCGACGACCTGCACGCGAAGTTGAGCACTTTACGATGAAACAGTTTAACGAGGACCAATACCGCACACCCTCGGTATCTACGCAGACTAATCCAAGTGGTCACCCACCCGCACACTGATCGCAGTCAGTGCTTGACTTCGGTGATATGCTGGGAGCCGTGTCTTAACGATCAGTCCACTGCGAGACCGGTAATTCTGGATTTCAGATCTGAAGATCTTATTACCACACATTTAGTATAAAGTACAAAACTGAAAAGTAAATTTTGCCGAATAAAATGCTTTTATATTCTCAGCTATCTTGTTAAAATTACCTAATTTTTCACATTTATCAAATTTTATAGCAGATTATAAAAACATATATTACTGTTAATTTTACCAAAATCATTACCCAAGTGCATCACTAAATATCCTTGGTGGACAGCTAGAAACACGGTAAGTTTTACTATATTCTGTTTGTTTATACCAGACTACTTTTCTCCGTGAATATTTCCACTTTAAAATTGTGCTTTAATAAACATTATACTTTATTCTAATTTTGTGTAGATATTTTAAATTTGTGTTCAGATTTATTCAATAATTGATAAGATTGAAATTTAAGAATATTTATTGTTAGTTTTTGTTATCTAAGCACTATGAAGAAAAAAATATTGAAATCCGGTTTTTCAAAAAACTGCAATTTTTTAATTACATCGCTCAGAACAATTTAATTTTTGCATTAATGTTTGTTTCGAAGCATGGAAGGAAAATATCTATGACTTACATTGCTTTTAAAATTACTTGCATTCTGATGCTGAAATTGTGTTGCAATACATAATTAAAAGTGAACAGTTATTTATATTATTACGGTATTATTTATAAACGAAATTATTTACTGTTGGATACTTTTGTTTGGTATAAATATCGTGAATTAAAAATGATAATAAATTTTGCTTGCATGAATTTTACATTAAATATTTGTTTTGTTGGATTAAATGGTATTAAGCTAAGAGATGGTATATAATTTCGTTTTCTAATAGAAAATTAAGAAAAAGCCAGAGTAGAGTAGAAAATATTTTTATAAATGTATTGATTTTTTAAGGCACTTCTTTGATTTGCAAACGATAACCTTATGCCAACAACTTTTATACACGAAGGAAAAAATTCTTGTAATATTACAGTTCTGCATGGTGATGGTATTCATCCGTTTCATATATTAAGTAATTTTTAGTAATCCCTTTGTTCATATGGTAACAATTTACCGAACATTCTGGTTTTCAAAATTATAGTTCTTATTACCTCACATTTAGTAAAAAATACAAACTAGAGCCAAAAACACCGTAAGTATTACCGTATTCGAGTAGCTTTTACTCCCATTTTATTCTCATTGTGCGTTTTATCATGCTGTTGATTATTTATCGACAGTTTAAAAGTTCTAAGTCTGAATAAAAATTGAGAGGTATAGTGTGCAAAACTGAAAATTTCTTCCAATTATGATCAAATTTTGTATTTTGTCATTTAAAATTACACAATTTTAAATTTGTATACCTTAAAATTTAAATGCCTACGACAGTCATTAAATAAAATAATAATAAACCATTTATTATGAAATATTTTTTTGCGGATAAATGTTTTGTTAAATGAATTGTATAATTGTTTGAAGCAATACTTCTATTCACTTAAAAAATTTGCAATGAAAGGGTGAAATATGCAAAAAGTAAAATTTACATTTAAGGACCTAAGCGTTTGGACAATCTCCTGACTAATCTATTGGGATTAAATTTCTTAGATTGTTGCTACTTTCTATATTTTGACAGCCAAAAAGTCAAATCCTTCTTAAAAAGCAATGTTCAAACAGAGAAAGTACATTTTTGTGCTTTACAAAGTAACTTAAATGATAGCTAGGACTAATTATCATATATGAGAGCACCATTTTGAACTATTATAATCAGCAGTTAGTTCATGAAAATTTTCCTTTTTTTTCTTCATATCTATTATATATAATTCTCTTACGTGGCTCCCAAATTTTGGCTGTATTTCTATTCCGCCGGTGGCAACGTTTGCTTTGTTTTGAAAACACCATAGTATTCTGCCTTTTAATGATGTGTTTCTGATCTAATATATATAATTCTCTTACATGGCTCCCAGCTCTTACTTTGTACAACGAAATAAGATTCTTTTCACAACAGTTAAATATTTACTTTATTTTCTTCATTCATAGAGAAAACAGTCAACAAAGAATTCTGTTAGGTTAAAAAACATTTCGCTAAAAAAATAACGAATTCTAAAAGAAATAAAATTAAACAACTTAATAAAAAAAAATGCTGTTGCCAGCCATAGAATTTTTTGAAAGTTAACTTAGCAACATAAATCAAAATGACATAGAAGCGCAACTAGATCAAAATTATGATACCTGAGCGCTTGACGTAACAAATCCTTCAATTCTAAAAGTGTTGTATCGCCAAATGCCCAAATTAACAATTGTGTTCCTAAGGAAATTCTATAAAAAGTTTTAAATAAACAACCGACTTCTACAACTGCTTCTTGAAGAACTTGGCTCATTGATTAAAAATATTGTTTTAATTTTACAGTACTAACTTTACTTCTACTTTCATTATTGCTATGACCCTCTTTCATTACATTTTACAACTTCATGCTAAATTTGAGGACTTTAAGTTGTTTTGTGGTTGAATACTGACATTTAGAAATGTGTACATAAAAAAATAATATTTAGAGGTTAAGAGTTGCCTCAGAAAAATTTGAATTGTTGACATTGAACTTAACAACTGAAACAATCGTTTTTGTGAAAAATTGAATTGTATTGTTGACATCAAAACTAAAAATATTATGTTTCAACTCAACAATACTACCTTAATTTATACTTTGGAATTGCCTCGGAGAAATTTGAATTGTTAGCAATGACATAAACAAAAAGTTTTATTTTAACTGACAAATACTATATTATAATTTTAACTTTTTCTATGACTATACTCATTTTCTTACTCTTTTCTTTGTTTTTTATACATTTTATTTTTTTGTGATAAAATAAAAAACTTATAGTTGTTCTGCTTCTGAACACTGATGAAAACACAAAATGATGGGCTTCATCAACAATCAAAAATATATACATTTACTTTACAAATTCCTTATTATTAAGGTGGCGCCCTTCAGAGAATTAAAAATACAAAATTATCTTCATCAAAGCCGATGCTTTACACCCGGCGTTCAGTGGCAGATTACTATTTCATATTGTTTTACAACACATGGCTTTAGTCGTCTGGTGGGAAAGAATTTAAAACAAAACTTACAACAGTTACTTTTCTCAACAACTGAAATTTAGAATAGTGTGATTAAGAAAAATATGTGAACGGTTTGCAATTTCAAATTAATATTGAAATGTACAGGTTTAGAATTTTCTACAGTGAAACGTTTTCGGAATTTCAGTATTCAAAAAAGTATACAAAAACTAGACGTTAAGAACGTATCCAATGAGCGAGCAAAGCGAGCATTGGATTGCGAAGCAATCTGAAATGAACTGTGAAAGCAGTTCCGGGGGTTGGTGAGCGCCAGCGAGCAGGGGGCGAAGCCTCCTAGTATTGTTATATTTTGCGCTACTATGACGTCACAGCATCACGTTTCCTGAAGTTTCTTTTTCCCTTAATTCTTGGCAGAATCTATAATAAGAAATGCTTGGTAGAAGTTTAGATTATAATTTTGGGTTTCTGTCATATTATTATTATTCGAGACTATTTTTTTCATTTTAGTTTAAACCAGTTAAACGTATTATTCTATCATGAAGAGAAAAAAGAACATTTTAAATTGGTAAATTATAGAAAAACGAAATAATAAGGTTACGAAATAATGCGCATACGAAATAATACTTAACTATATTTATTCTTCTAATTGAGTTTAAGTTTAGTAATGGGTTGAATATTCACCAAGAAAGAAATTTAAGAGGAAGAAAAATAAAAGAAATATGAAATATTTAAATAAAATTGTGCTTTTTTAGGTACTAACTCAAAGTGTACTTTTGTAACGACGCACGGTAATCTTAAAAAAACCATGTATTTTACATGGTTTGTGTATTACCATGTATTTTTACAGAAAAAGTACGATTCAAACTATTAGAATATAGTAAAATTTATTGTGTTTCTTGCTATGGGAACACCAAAAAGCATGGCAATTTATATGGGAACGATTTGATAGTGGCTTTATTGTTTTACTTGTTATTTGAAGAGTTAAAGCAGCTTGATTATGAGATAACAATTTCTTCGAAATTCAAAATATTTATTGAATTAAAATTGACTTTCTCAAAAGTTGCTTTGCAGTTTTTAATGAAAGGTTTTTAAAAAATAGGTAACCATAGAAAGGTTTTTAAAAATATTAAGAGCATTATAAAATAAATGTGTGATACAACAGAGGAAGTTAAATCATGCATTTACAAAAGATTTTTAGTTCTGATTTTTTTTAATTCAAACTTATTCATATTTACTTAATCCAAAATAAATTTTCATTTGTTGATTTTCTATGAAAGTGAATAGTTTCCATTTAAATCTTTATGAATATATGCTTTAAAGCAAATAATATTGAGATATTTTGTAACGATGTTTAGATTTAAACATTTTTGTATTGAATCTGTAAGAGTCAGGATTCGAATAGTAATTTCTTTTACTTAAGAAAATATTTGTTTCGAATATATCCAGCCTGAATGTCAATAGTAAATGCACATTTAATGGCAAAACACATATTCGAATTAAATTTTTTTCAGGAAACTGGATCAAGCTCATTTAACAAAATACACATTGATATTATTTTCCTTTGAAGTATTCTTCAGAACTTGAATCAGTTTTCTTTAATCTTAAACTAATTGAAATAAAATTGTTTGAATTAATTCTCTTTATTCTTTTCGAATAACAACGTAAGAATGCGTTTGGTTAATTATTTTTGTTCGAAATTTCTGAGTAAACCATCTTTGACGTGCTTGACTATTTTAATTAAAAGTTTTCAAAGAAGACTTACTTTTATTTTAGTTAATTGAATGTGAAGGTTAGTTTAATTTTAGAAAAAATTTAAACCAGTAATTAAAAATAGATTTAAAGTTAATAGTAGACTTATAGTTAACAATAACTAATAGTTTGTTTTAATTAAGAATTAACTCCAATTAAAAGTTTGTAATTTTAACCATTGAAACCATAGAAGTTGTTTATTTTTTCGTACTTCTCGTTCGAAAATGGTATTAATAAAAAAAATGAAATTTGAAAGTCAAATTGAAGATAGGGAGATAAAACGCTCGTCACCAAAGAGAAAATCCAGGTTTGAATTTTGATCTCATTTCGCCAAGATCACAGAGGAAACGTATGGTTTAAGATCTCCCATGGGTTAAAATCTCCTGGCAGGAAGTTTTCGTGGTCTTCTTCTCCCTACGCAGCAATTTCTAGGTAACTCCATGAAAAATATTCCAGGATGGCGATTTTTTTTCCTAGTGTTTAATCCAGAGCCGTGATGGCTCAGGGGTAAGAGCGCTCACCTTAGAATGAGGTGAACCGGGTTCGAATCGCAACGATGGCTGGTTGATACGAATTCCAGACCCGGCTTGCACCAACTACAGTGCTGACGTAAAATATCTTTAGTGGTAGAGGGATCATTGGTTAGAGTCCCCTATTCACCAGGTTAACCGTTGGAGGCTTTCGTAGTTTTCCTCTCCATGTAGTTCCCTCAAAAAGTCCTCCACGAAGAAAAATTTCTCCCAATGCTTGATCAAGAAGTTCCCTTGTCATCTGAATTGGGTTCAAAATTACAAGGCAACGGAATTAAACATTAGAAGCCGTAAACCATGAATTGGGTCGGCTGTTTAATGACGGTTATAAAATAAAACGAAAACGTTCAATCCAGGTCTTTCTTTGTCTTGGGTGATGAGTTTAAATTTACCAGAATGCGGATTCAAAATTTATAACAGCAAATCCAAAATAACTCAATTGGTGCAATGCTGAGAAGCTGCGCTCTCATTCATTACCTTAATTTTTTTAGTGTTTTATATGTCAGGTCGAAAAAATAAACCAAAATTAAATAACCGAAACTCTACAATAAAACAAATAATTTCTTTCTAATCATGTTGGAAATTGTTTAATTTCCTTGATCTCTATTGCCAAATGTAGAATTCGTTCTTTTGCTGTTTGGTAATAAGCTAATTTTCTAGATTAATTTTATGCAATCTTCCGAGAGATCCAATTATTAATTTTCCGAGACTACTGAAATTCTTAATTAAAAGAAGCAGAACTCAATACTTTGAGTAACTTTTTATATCTTTTGATTATAGATTGAATTAAATTAGCCGCAAACATTCGTTATTGAACAGAATTGCAATGTACAAGATTAACTATAATACGTTAGTAAGATTTAATAACGTTAGTAAGATTTAAATGCAAAATTTTACTTTATATTTGTTTTCTAAAATCAAAGATATGAAAGAAAAAAGTTTTTTTTTTCTTTCATAAAAATATGGTAACTCCCATAAGTGTATCGTTTATATTTATTAAACTGGCTCCTCTTCAAACTATGTACATTTTTAGATTTTTTTTAATTTTAATTCAATAGTTTACTGAATTAAATTTTTAAATTCTTTTCCAGTTTCCAAAAAGGAATTTGTTTTGCATTTAGTGCTAAAAATTTCCAAGAAATAATTGCTAAAAATTATTGATTTTTCAAACTCTTATTCAATTTATCATTTAAGTATTTATTACTTTTAAAAATATTGATTCTGGACAGAAAAAAATAAATTCAACATTAATAGAATAGTTTTAAATTTTCTTATAAAATTTTAAAAAAATATTGATATTATGCATTTCTTATCTCTAATTCATTGTACCAAAGTGAATCTTTAATATTTAAGCCGTTTTCCTTCACGTTTCTACATAATGTTAATAGCATATATTCATTTTAAAAATTCGCAATTGTAAATTTAATAAATATTTTATAAATAATATAAATATGCTTATAAAATGATTCATAAAAAGTTTATATTAATATAAACAAAATAAGGAGATCTTTTACATTATACGCGTTATACAAGGAAAAATCTTACATTCATATTTAATTATTACATCCTAAACTTGAAAATGAATGTTTTTATGCATTTATTTAGTCAAACTATTTTTTTTCTAAAATGGGTTTATTAGTTGATTATAGTAAATAGCTGCTTAAAAATATGTTTAATAGTTGAATAATCAAATTATTTATTGAAAATTAATATCATTACAACGAAATTTTGTCCCCTTATTGATATTTTGAGTACCATGCTTTTTTCACTCAAAATTGATTGATGTACGGTTCAGTGGCAATAATTTTGTCTTTGTCACATTAACGATTGTTTTCATTGATATATTTCTCCAAGTTATAATACAAGTTAGGATAATGCATAAATCAATGAAACAAAATAGATTAAATTTTTTAATATTGTTGAGAGGGGCATAACCTTATACTAGAGGCAAGCATAATTGAAAATATGTTTTAAAGCAGATTAGTAAATGATGATGTTTGCAAATCTCAATTTTTAATCTTCACATAGATCGTGGCAGATTAGTAAATGATTGATGTTTGCAAATCTCAATTTTTAATCTTCACATAGATCGTGGAAAGGTTAGTAAAGTTTAGGAGGACATTGTTTCCGTCAAAGTGGTTTATTATTTTTTTGATAGTTCACTATACATACACTCCTATTTAAAACATTTATTGTTGAAAATTTGCTTAAATAAATGCATCAGAAAACATAATTATATTTTAATACAAAAATAAAACACTGTTGCAATTTTCATCACAAAATTATGGTAAAATAACCGGTAGCAGTCTTCGAAAAATTTAGCAGTTAATCGAAAAATTTAGGTTAAGGAACATTTTTTACCTTTATGGTTTTCAAACCGTTCACAACTAGTATGGTTATGAAACCATGAATACAAAATTATACGTTTTTTTAACCATTTAGAACTAACTCGGTTTGAAAAACGTTGATTCCTATGGTAGTTGCTGGTTTTGATGTTTTCATTATTTCAATTTTCATTGGTGGTTTTTAAGTTTTTCTTTGCTTATTTGTTTTTGAATTTTTAATAATTTTAAACTTTATAATGAGTATATGAGTTATTGAATATTTGTCTTTATTTTTGACAATGATTTTGACTCTGAACATTAATAGTAGAAAACTAAAGCAAACAACAACGAGAATAAAGTACAAATGAAAAAACATAATTTTTATTATGTATTTTTATTTTTGCTTTATTCAAGATGCTTCTTACTTTATTCAAGATGTGTTTTGCCGCTTAGCACAAAGTATTACACTTTCCTTTGTTGGACTGACGTCCGGTGGCTGAGCGGTAGCGCTTCGCCCTGTCGTGCAACAGGTTTCTGGTTCAATCCTCGGGCCAAGCAAGGTTGACTCAGCCTTTCATCCCTTCAGTGGGTCGATAAATGAATACCAAGCAAGCTTGGGAACTAAACACTGGGGATTCCGCGTTTGGCTGACCACCTGACCGGAACATCTGCTCCCACACCCCAGAGCCCAAGGTCAGGAAAACTGAGATGGGCACAGTGGGCCTTGGCCTTCTATGGGCTGTCGCGTCCCTGAGTTTAGTTTTTGTTGGACTAAGAGTAGTAATTAAATGACATAAAGCATAGTAAAATGTATCGAACTTGACTAAATATTGAACCTAAGATATTGAAGTAATATAAAACAATTATTTTAAATCTAAAAAGAATTATAAAGCAATAGAAATAAATGTTTTTTATCTACTATATCTGGGAATATTATTATAATTTAATGATTAAAATCCAAGGATAAAGAAAGCAAATTTTCAAAGAAATCTTTCAATATCAAAGCAAAAACTAAATCAAGGTATTCTAAAAAAAAATATTTTGAATAGAAAACTTTTATCATCATTAATTTTTTCCCTTGTTACTAAGTATTAAAAAACCTTACTAAGAGATTATAATTAATAAAATTGCGTTTGAGATGAAAGCTATCGGTATTCGATATTTTATTCAAAAAGATAAGAAATCATGCAAGCGTGAATAAATTAACTTAATTATATAGCTGAATAAAAACTTTGTAAGATATTTTTCCTTAATGTAAATTTTTTCTTGCGGTTTTTTATTAAAAAGAAACTATCGTTTTTGGGTGAATTTGTGGACAAAATTTTCTTTAGACGTTTGCATTTCTTTTGAAATTAATGTTATCATAAAAATGAAAAATTAGTCAGCATTTCATTTTATTCAACTTTAGTTTTAGTTAATGCTTCAATAAAACTAATTTTCTCTGTTTGTTATAGTGAAAAAAAAATAAAATTTGCAAAAAAAGCTTGTAGTCGGTTAGCTTTTTATACTAGACAGAACTTGAAAAGCGTGTTTAAAATGGAAAGCAGCTCACAATGCATGTACTGTAAAATGGCCATGGTTCAAAATACGGATTTTGGAAAATTGATGCAGCTCAAAATTCATATTCTTTAAAATGTAAATGATTCAAAATATGTTATTTTAAAAAAAATAATCTGAATTCAAAAGGCATTTTCTGGAAAATGGATATGGTTCAAAATAAGCTTATAAGGAAATGGATGCAGTTCAAAATGCATTTTCTGGAAAATGGATATGGTTCAAAATGCGTTTATGAGGAAATAGATACAGTTCAAAATGCATTTTCTGGAAAATGGATATGGTTCAAAATGCGTTTATGAGGAAATGGATACAGTTCAAAATGCGTATTCTGGAAAACTGATATGGTTCAAAATGAGTTTATAAGGAAATGGATACAGTTCAAAATGCATATTCTGGAAAATGGACATGGTTAAAAATGCGTTTATATGGAAATGGATACAGTTCAAAATGCACGGTCATTGAAATGGACATGGTTTAAAATGCGTGCTTTAGAAAATGGACACAGCGTGAAATATATATTCGGGAAAATGGACATGGCGCAAAATGTGTATTTAAGAAAAAGGATGCAGCTCAAAATACGTATTCAAGAACATGAACATGGTTCAAAATGAGTATTTAAGAAAATGGACATTGCATTTATTTCGTTTTTTAAACTTCAAATGAGTATTTAAGAAAATGAGCATAGCATTCATTTCGTTTTTGATACTTTTCTTCCGAGAATTGTTTTTTATGAAAGAAAAAACCCTAGAATCGAAATAAATTGCAATGTAATTTCATCCATTTTGAGAAATTAAGCAGTACTTCTTTTTATCAGTCTCTTTTGAAAAGATTAAGTCAATTACTGTTCTTACAAGGTTGTCATGGGTCTATAAATTTATAATTGTCAAATAGTATAACAAAATTCAATCGTTGGAGTTTTGATTTTTAAAAACTACTATATAGTTTAGAGTTATGAATACGCAGAAATTGTCTAAAATGTTACAATCTAATTATTGTAATCTAAAGTTTTAATTAAATTTATAAAATATATCCAACCACCCAGACCTCGAAGTCTAGGACTTTGCCTCGTTATAATTATGCTTAGTATTCAAAAAAGCAAGGAAAAGTAAACATGGTTTGGTTGCTGAATTTGGATAACACACGGAGAAAGCATATTTTTTCTTGAATTCATTTTCTTAAAAGCGCAATTAGAGCTGTGTCTATTTTACGGAACACGCCTCTTTATCTATGTCTATTTTCTTAAATACGTATTTTGTTCTTTGGTCTTAAAAAAAATTTCACTGACGTTAGTTTAACTCTTCGTAGGGCCATTTTTTTCTGAAACTTCATGTTAAAACGTTCTTGAGATGGAAATTACCTTATTAGAAGAAATTCATATAGCTTATTACCTAATTTTTTTATTATTGAGAAGGTGAGTAGGATTCTCCAAGTTTTTCCTACTGTAAAGAATTAGGTATGAACTTGAACTGCTGTGCTTACAAAATCTGAATTTATAAATTCTATATTTAGAACTACCAATAATCTCGATGAAATGTGATGAAAAGAATAAAGCATAAGAGAAAATGGGCCCTCCGAGTTGGTTCTTCTTTTTGACCCTACATTAACCTTTGTTGTTACCTACATTTAAACAAGCAAAGTACTTTTAGTTTTTTTTCTGAAGTTATCAGCAGATGGCAGCACAAATCATAGGTGGGGTAATGCATGACTCCCTGTGTACATTTAAAAATTCATGAACTCGATGAGAGGCATACTTCCCACTGTTCTATACTGGATTTATCGAAATTTATCACAACATCATTATAAGAAATCAGAGGCTGTGAAATCCTGTGATCTTGGTAGAAACACTGTTTGAATTTTCATTTTAAAATTATAATAAAATTATAGCATTCTGTCCATACAATTACCATTAAGTTTACGATTAGGTAAATTTCTTAATCTTTGCTGTGTTTTAAAAGAAATTACGACTGGTATAGGTCAAAACTATGCAGTTTTGTAACCGTTTACAAATAGTAACTGTAAAAAGGAAATTTAACTAGACATTGGAACTAGGTTATGTTAGGCTTTATGTTAGGTAATGATCATTAGTGTTACATTGAGGTTTAGTTGTGTTTTGTGAAATGAACTGTGGAATGTGGCTTAATTAGTCATCTTGTGTGGCGCCATCTATCGTAAGAAAAGGGAAAAAACTTTTATTTTTTCGTTAATATCGTGCAAAATATATAGTAATATGTGTAATGTTTTTGGAGATATAAATATTTGTAGAATAATTTTAGTCAATTTTATGCTTAGATTTCATGGTTTTATTCAATTTATTATTAATTAATTTAAATGTTTTATTCTTTTGTAAGCTGAATTTCCTTAAATGATGCATTTGCTTTAATTGGAAATCATTCTACAATTTCGAACCTAAAAGCTAAAGTTCAATAAAATATTGTTCAAATAGCTCACTCAGTATTCTTCATTGTATCTTTCCGCATCATTAACTCGCTTATTTTAGTTCGAAAAAATCCTTTCTCAGCACTCAATGCCGTTACTCAAGCCATCATTGCATCGTCAATCATTTTAGTTCCACTTTTGTCTCCGGAACAAAAAAAAGTGCTTTGTATCAAGTTCACGAAATTTTCCGTTTAAGTAGAAAATAAATACAGGCCCAATATGGTGAATAGCTGATGGCAATGTTATTATGTTTATGTTGTATATGAATTGCATTCAGAAGTGGTAGTTTGTTACACACATTCTAATGGCTCACTTTCCTATACTATTATATTATCTTTATAGCGTATTTACGTAGTCAGGAAATGATTTTTCTGCTTAAAATTGTTTGAGAAAAATTTAACTTTTAACCTATTTTGTAAGCTATTGAGATAAATTTCATTCATTAAATTTCGTGTGCTTTTATTTTTCGTTGTATCTTTGTTTTCTGCTAAAATGATTTAAAAACTTTACTATTTTCCATATCCTATTGAAGAACAGATTATTATTATAAATAGTAAACGCATTAAAATTGTTCTATACCTAATCGAAGCATGAATTACTCAAGAGAGCAATTTTTTTTTGTTTTCTGTTGCATGAACTTTTTAAACAGATCTTAGATACTTTCATATCTCTGATTTCAATCGGTTTTTCTCTCAAAACTACAGCTTTTTTAAAAGGATATTTTTAGTCTCTTTTTGGTGGAAAATTTTAAAACGTTATATATTCAGCAGATTGAGTAAAAGTCGCTACAAAATTCTAGGTAACTTAGGGCATATCACCAGAATTAAAATTGCATAGTCACCGATGAACGGAAATATTATCATGCTCCTCTAAGGGCTTTTCCTTATAAAGAACAGTTCACGTGAGTCTGTTTAGTTCATAATAGGGAAGCGCCCTCAGTCGCGTACAACGACATTTCCCGGTGAGGTTTCCTATGAAAACTTAATCCTGATGATGCGCCTAACTTCACTAGATATTTATCGTAATATTTACCCAATCTCGCATTACTTAAAACATTTTTAAACTTGTACATTTTGATAAAAATTTGACAAAAAATGACATTTAAAATATATTTGCAGCGTTAAGAGCAAAACTAATTTCATATTTGAAATCTCAACTCTCGAAATAGGCGAAATCAAGTGTTTGTATAAATACAACCAAAAATTTGTTTTCCTGTGTTATAAGAATAATTTTTAATATGCAAATACAACACCTTGTGCATGAACAAATTTGTTAAACAAGTAAAGTAATCTTTAAAAATATTCTTTAATCTCTTTAGGGCGGGGAAAATGAAAAATAAGAGCTTTCCCAGACTCACATACTCCGAGACTATACTTATTAAAGAGTGCGTATACTACCTACTAATAGTAAATGATGACTGATGCACGTTAAATCTGTCGAGTCGCAAGGTTCTCCATGTTCCCATAACAAATAAATACCTCTGGGGTTACTGATCCAGGAGTTTCCTTGTCCTCAGGATTGGTTTAAAATTACAAGACTACGGAGTTGAACATTAGTAGTCGTAAACCCAAAATTGGGTTGGTTGTTCAACGACGGATATAATATAAAATAAAATGATATCGTGGGCCGTGAGGGGAGATTAGTGCAATCTTGTTCTTGGGAAAGTTAAAATATTCCTTACTGTTAGATTAAATTTTTAAAGTTGAAAACCTAAATTAAACGATGTAACATCTAACATGCAGAATTAGGATTTTTGCCTGTATGTAAAAGTTCGTTAATCACTATCCTTTATATATATTGTAGCAACTTTTGATAAAAATACAGTTAAAAATTTTCTCACAAGATTTATGAATTAAGATTTATTAATTAAGATTTATGGAAGTGAAAAAGGACAATGTATTCGAAATACCATTGAGGGATAGAAGATTAAACATTTCAAAATCAATTTGATTGACAAATGAAGCCTGAGGCGTTTTTAATCACCATGTTTCATATCTTTTCTTTTTTCTCCGGCAAACTACATGGTTTTGATATTTTTTTTATATTGCTTACCTCGATCATGATTCGTTAAATTTCGAATGCGCTTTTCTTTTTCTCTGCTTGAACATCGATTTATGATTCCTAGTGCAGATATTTTAGAGAAAAAAATATTCTAAGGAAAAAGTTTAAAAAACGTATTTTGATGGTGGTAACTGAGGAACAGTATATAATCTTCATATATTTTACTTCTTCTTGAAAAAAATTGAATAGTTTATGACCATTTTGTTGCGATTTATGAAAGAGATATATTCTTTTTATTATATTACGTATACATATAAAAGTTGTAAATTTTACTTATTTATAAAAATTGAAATTTTATTTCTTTATCTAAGTGGTACGAAAATAATTTATTATTTTTCGAAAAAAGAAACGTCGAATATTCCCAACTTAGATGATAACTGAGTTTACATCGTGCGCGTTAAGGCTTTGGACTTTTCCCTAGGGATATTAATGTCAAAAGTAAAAATGTACTATAATGTCAAAAGTAAAAGTCCAAAAAATGGCATTAGCCAGTTCATCTTTAAAATATAACTACATTTACGCCACATCATGATAGTAAATTTAATCAAAAGATTTTAATATTAAATTTTAAGCTAAGGTAGAAATGGTATTTACCATATTTTTGTAAATTAAATTTGCGTAACCTGTGATTAAATAAAATTATTGGTAATACATAAAAAAAACTGAATTTCATTTGAAATTTAAAATTTTTATTATATACAGATGCACTATTCTAATTCACTATTCCAAGAATTATAAGCTTTATTTATTTCACTGAATATAATAAAACTTTTATTATAACGCAAATTTTGTATACTGCATCTGTGCAAATTGTGTATAGTGCAATTAATTTGTTTCAAACTTAAAATAAAGACATCAAGGAATAAAACATATATTTTTTAAATGGAATTGATTTAATTGTCACTTTTGAAACTTTTTAAGTGAAAGATATAGATTTTTTACCTTTTTATAAAACTTTACGGCTCGTTGGAAAAGTTATCTATATTTCTAATTTATCGATTAATTTAATTTTCAAAAATAATCATGTGATAATCATTAGAATCATGTAGATAATTATTACAGAAGAGGAGTGCTTGTAAGCGACAGAATATTATGTTACTTTTTTTGAATTTTGAATGAGAAGAGTAGTTACAAATTTAATTGTATTACAAAATTTTTCCTCCCACTAATTAATTCAGAAAACTTTAAAAGCATCCTGTAATGTCAAAATTAATGTTTAAACTTACGTCACTTTACTTACCTGTTCACTGGCAATCCATTAATGATCAATCAGTTAGATAGCAACCAATAGGAATACGTTTCCATTGAGATGAGAATACGTATTGTCCAATAGGAATCGTGCAAACATCTAGTTGCCATTCACAACCACAAAAGTACAACAATTGATTGATTTATTGAACTGAAGGATGTAGTTCAGCCTCTGGATTGGACATCTCTATTGAAGAGTATGAAAGTAATTATTATAAATGGATAAACATGAGCTTTAATTTCGGAACTTCATGTTTAAAAAGATTAGTATATCACTCGAAGCACATTATCCTATATAAAAACTGGTCTTTGGTACATTATAAGTTTTTGGGCAGCAACGGCATTTTCTGAATATTTTTTGGTAGACTTAGACGTCTCATTAACATTGAAATAAATAAAAATATAAGATTGATTTATTTAGATGAGAGCTAAATTAGCGGGTACATATTTAGTTTTATCATACTAAAAAGTAATGAATCTGAAAATAAAATCCATATTTGTAATCCATTTCTTTAAAGTTAATTATTCTTGGTATATTGACTTGAATTTAAAATTGTTTCAAAAGGATTTTGAATACCACTAAGCCATTGATATCTGAGGATCAGTCACATTGGATTTAAAAGGTGGAAATTCCCAGAAATATTCTGGTAAAATTATCATACTGTACGTAGTGACATTTCTGTTAAAAATAATAATAATAATAAAACGACGGAAATCTTCGTTATATAAACCATTCATTTAGTAATTTTTCCATTCATAAGGTAACAGTTTACCACAAATTCTGGTTTTTAAAATTATAGTTCTCATTATCAGACATTCAGTAAAAAATAAAAAAACTGAAAAGCAAAATTTAACCACATAAATGGTTTTTCTTCTATTTTTAAGAATTCATGATAATGTCACCATATTTTACCACGTTTACTTAATTATATCACAGGTTATAAAACCATATTTTGTTGCTAATTTTACCGAAATCAATATCAAAGAGGTTCGGTTAAAATAACCGCGGTTTTTGGTGTTCCCATTGAGCCAGAAACACAATAAAGTTTGCAATATTCTGGTAGTTTTAAACATATTTTTTTCTCAGTCTAGATA
Organism: Parasteatoda tepidariorum; assembly: GCF_982258835.1. NCBI lineage: Eukaryota > Metazoa > Arthropoda > Arachnida > Araneae > Theridiidae > Parasteatoda > Parasteatoda tepidariorum. The sequence goes on from NC_141758.1 coordinate 49,227,141, forward strand.
TTTTAAGTAGCGTTAAATGTTATGCACATAAATATTCTTACATAAATATAGAATAAACATAACATAACATAATAAACATAAGTTAAGAATGGAATGAGAAATTTTAAACAGAAAATAAAAACTTGATTAATTAATTTTTAATGTTATGTATGTCTTTTTATTTTAAAAGAAAGTACATGAAGTCATCAATTTTTTATTTTAATATGCATTTATCAATCAAATACCGATTTTGATTCAATCAAAATTTTATATGCATTTAATGAAAATGTTAACAGTTGATGTCGTTTGTTGTTTAAAATGTAATTTTTTTTAAACACATCGAGGAAAAACTGTTTTATATTTTTTAAAACAATGTTTCCTTGTATTTTAAATAATAATATTTAACTAATAAGATAGATCGTATGTAATGAACCCCTTAGTTGTATTAAATAATTGAATTCTAGTTTGAAACAATGTCAAAAATTTAATTAATAAGAGATTCTGGAAAAGATTTTAGAAAATACTTTAAACCATTAATGAATAAATTTCTCTCCGCAAATCTCCACGGGGAGAGAAAATATTCTTCACAATGAAATTTTTCGATATCATAATTAGGAAGCTCAGATCGCTAAAAAAATTACTGTTTAAGTTAATGCAGTTTTTATTCAATTCTTTATATTAAATTTTACTTTAATACGATGAAATCTTAAAATTATTTCGATAACGTTATATATAATAATGAATACATTTAATTTCGTATTTAGGAATTCACAGGTTTTATAACTCACTTCGGGGTTTGCCGGTTTTGCTAAAGGCCTAAACTTAAATTACGTCATATTTAATATAAAAAATATGGTATTAAGATACTAAAAAGAAAAAATGTTGTTTTAATTCAATTTTATTTTATAAAAATTAAAAACATTGTTACAGACCAGGACTTCAGAAAAATGAATAATGTAAAATTATTTCGGAAATATCAGAAAAATTTCAAACTGACTTTAAATTTATGAAACTTATAATGATGAATGATTTGAGAAGGAAATTATAAAATATTAAAACTATAAAATATTAATAATAAATTTTAAAACAATTATAATAAATTTTAAAGCAATTAATATTGAATTTTAAAATACCAAATTATAAATTATTAAATAGAATAAAGTTTAAAACATCATTTATAACTAAAAAAATCTCATCGAGGTTGAATATTAAGATTGACATAGCATAATACTATATGTCACTAAAATATCAACTGGTCATTAATAAAAATTAATATGAAATGTTAAAAATATGAAAAATTAATATATAAATTTTAGTTAAGAAAGAAACTGAAACCTAGGACCTAAAGTAAACAGGCACGGAGAAAAAATTTCAGGTAAAATTTTCGCACTGTATAGTAACGACTCTCTGCTAAAAAAGAGGCACAGTTCTGGTAATGAAAACCAAAATACATGGCATTTGAACCATTCATTTGTAAATTTTTCCTTTCGTATACTAATGGTTTACCGGAAATTCTGGTTTTCCAAATTATCCTAATATCACATTTCTATTAGTTTCGATTATCATACATTTAAGAAAAAAATACAAAACTGAAACATAAATTTAACAGAATAAATGCTATGTTCTAAGTTTTATGCTATGTTCTAAGGTATCAGGATTAAATTACCGATTCTTACCGCGTTTATCAAATTTTTCGCATATAATAAAACAATATTTTTAATCTTAATTTTACCAAAATCATTACCAAAGCACTTCGGCAAAAATTACCAAGATTTTTGCTGTTTCCATAGAGCCAGAAACATGGTCAATTTTACCATATTATTTTTTTTTTGATCGAAATATTTTTTTAATGCGAGACCTAGATATTCTTTTTTCAGAGACCTAGATATTACCAAACCTTGATATTTATATACTTCGCCTAGATCCTTCCAAAATCATTACCAAATCACTTAGGTAAAAACTGCCGAACTTTTTGGCGTTCCCATAATAATAAATCAATAAATAAATTATAAATAATAATAAGAAATAATAAATCAATAAATTATCAATAAATTTATATAATAAAAATTTAGTTTTTTTTTTTTACAATTTTATGACGTTTGATCATTCTTTTTCTTTTTTTATTTATTATTCTATTGATATACAGTCTCTACTCACTGCTTTATAGTGAAAAAAAAAAGAAATAAAAGTCACAAGCTCAGATACAATAACCCTGAATAACAAATAGTAATTAAACTCTTGGAGATTTTTAAATTTATCGTCATCTGAACTTGACTGGTGTTGCAGCAAAACATAATTCTCAGTCGCACGATCAAATTTACCATGGTTTCTTGTATTCATTTCATTTCAAACTTTGTTTGGAATTTATAAGACTAAAAAATGCATTTCCAAAATTTGAAGCGACATCCAATTTTTACAACTGAGCAAAATATAAATTTTAATGAAATTACTTAAGTATATTTAAACGCGTAGCTATGCAACTTTTTAATTATCTTTTTCTATTATTTTCTCATACGAGATATATCTAATGAATGATATTTCTTCTAAAATTCTTGTTTTCCGTCTTGAGTTTCAAAAACGAAATAAATGAAACTTGTTTTTCAAAAATGGATTTCTTTACAATACTATGTATAGAATAACTATTATTCATCATGCTTATTTAACTAATATTAAAATGGGACAAAACATGATTTCCCATTTCATTACGTTAGTATAAAAGAATTAAAAAGCATCTTTGATATAAGATATACTAAAGCACGCAAAGAAGAAATTTATTATGCAAAACATATCTCAACCATAAGCGGACCCAAAAAAGTGTCTGGACAATTTTCTCATTTTAAAATTATTTTATTTTTTTCATATTCCATAAATGTATATTTTCCTAAGAAAATGAGGTTTGCGTTCTTATTGATAATCTTTTTTAATGTTTGAATAATTAAATGTCATTGGTATTATATATATGTTATTTTCTGAATGATATTTTATTCAGCATTCCGAAGAAAAATTCATAGCGTAGGAAGTTTTGAAAAATATAATGCAATAGTAAAATTTTATAGAAAAGTTTTTCCGTTCCTTATCGGGGTGCAAACATTTTATGCTTTTTTTAAAAGCTTATTTTTTATTATTTTTATTAATATCTATAGTAAATATTAAAATTTCCATCACAGAGCTGTATTTTTTACCACACAAATCTCAAATAATATTCTTATTTTTTTCAAGAAACAAAAAAAATTAAAAATTTCCTTATTTAATTTTTTGAAAATAATTTCCATACTTTGTTTTTTTTTTTTCTTAAATAGTCTCTTTATCTAGCATAAAATTAAAACAATATAATAAAATTGTAAAAATAGTTTTTTCAAAAAAATCTGTTCTCGTCTGCATACAATACATCGTTTGCATATTTACATTCTTTGTGCGTTTCTTTCATCTGTTCCACAAGGCATGCCTTCAAAATTGCGAAAAGGAAATTTAACTAGACATTGGAAGTTAGGTTAAGCTTTATGTTAGGTAATGAGCACTGGTGTTAGATTGAGGTTTAGTTGTGCTTTATCAAATGAACTGTCGAGAGTAACTTAACTAGTTACTTTGGTGGCGCCATCTATCGTAACAGAGTAATATTGTGGCGTCAACGCTAGGATTTGAACCTCCATTTAGCCGGTCCTGATAGATTAAATCTCTCGTGGAAAGGAATCGTGCGTTTTGTGTAAACCTTGTGTGCATCACAAATTGAAACTGTTTTCTCGATTATTTACTATGCATTTAGTTGTAAATTTTATTTCATTCTATTTTACTTAATATTAAGCAGTGGTAATTAAGCATAGTTTACATTTCCTGAATAAAAGAAGAAAATCAGAAGTTTTTTTCATTGATGTTTTTTAAGTTTAATCCATGTCATAATTATTTTCTATAAAATTATCATTTCAACTTCATAAACATGTATAAATTAGAAAACACAATTTCACACTCAATTTGTTGAATTTTAAGCTTTCGTTCTCATAAACGTCTTGTATAAAATAAGAAATCTACTTTATTGCCAAATCATGTCATTTTCTCTCTCTCGTATGCCTGTAAAGGCAGAAGGTTGCGATTGTTCTTGTTTTCCAGTGGCTCCATCTATAGTCAAGAATTCCACTTCTGCTACACCCATACGTCAAACCCGTTTATAGGGCGGATCCATTCATGCATCCATTCATTCGTCCACAGATTGTAATTTTGACCTGGATCAGAGACAGATCGATCTCCAATCCAGAACTCCCACAGGTATTGATTTGTTATGGGAACATGGCGGACTTTGCGACTCGACAGATTTAACTTGCATCAGTCACCATTTGCTACAAGGGGAGACTTCAGCTTTCGGTTTCCGAACCCATGAACTCTCGCACATGGGCCGAGCGCCCTACCGACCAGGCTATAACGGCCAAATCAGGTTATTGCCAATCAAAATTTAAATATTTTTACATAAACTATCATATAAAAAACTGAATAGCCAAAGAATAGCCATATAAAAGAATAATCGAACAAAAACTTCACTAAAAAAATTTCAAACAGGCAAAATTTAAAAAAAAAAGTATTTTGTTTCTGCCATACCTTAACAAACATGAGTTTCATTACTTCAGCAATAAATTTCTATTGCCACCTAAAAAGATCCACATTTTCATTTTAGATGTGACAATAACATAAATTAATTTTCTTCTTTTCAACCTACTGGAAAAACGTGGATAATTAAACTTATTTTGTTATCAGACAAACATATAGGTATTTCTTGGTTTAAAAACTTCATTTTCTTCAAAACTTATTTGATGGAAATAAAAGTCGACATGTTTCAAGCGCTCAATTATAAGCTCCCTTTGTCAAGATTTGCCTGACGTTAATGAGAAGAAACAAAAGTAATTTGAAATATAAAGCTTAAAGTTGATAACAAAAATTAGGAAATAAAATTAATAGCCGAAAGTTAAACAGAAATAAGTATGAAAAAATATAACAAAAAAAAAACTTTAAGTTGTCACGGTGATTTTTCTTGTCCTGTTCTTTAATCTTTATTTTTGTTTTACTCTCGGCTATTTCAGTTTTTGTAGTCTTGTTTATCACCTTTATGTACCATTTTTTCTTTGACAGCTTAACGTTCCAGATTTCAAATCAATTTGGTTTCTTTTCATTCACGTCTGGCAAGTCTTGACAATAGGTGCCTATTTTTGAGTGCTTGAAACGTGGCGAATTTTATATCCAACTGCATATTTCTGAATCAAATTTTTTTTAAATTCTCTTTATCACTTTATTTTCTTGAGATTATTCATTTAACTATATATATGTTCTTTGTTTAAGGAACAATTAATTATTATGCTAGATTTTATGGCATTTTGCCTGAATCTAATACTACTCTATGTATCCTATAGGGTTGTGTTCTACAATAATTCATATCCTGAAAATGCCAAGATATGAATAATGCACATGGAAATCAGATTTAGTTTCCGGCAATACGAGTCCTATTGGTTTAAATACTGTACTATGTAGAGCCCTAGTTAAGTCCATTGTCATTACTAGTTTATGTAATGATCTGATCAGACATGCGTTACATCGTCGTTACTCAGTACAAGAGAAATTATATATTGGTGATAAAAGTGAATAGCCGACGCTATAGCGGGAGAGAATTGTAGTTATGTAAATTTTACGTTTTATTAAAATTAAACAAATGGATATTTTTTAAATCTATTAAAAATTGCCTTTGTAATAAATGACACATATCTTCAAAAACAAATATTTGACAGTATTTATTAAGGAAATGGTAATTTGTTATTAACTTAAAAAATACTTAAATATAACTTAAAACTACTAAGTATATCACTGAATTAAGATACCATTACTATTTAATGTAAAAGTGACATAAACAGAGTAATTAGTATTTTTGATAGCAAAATAAATTAAATTGCTTTGAAAGTTTTCGTAAATTCACATCAAATAATCTTATTTCTCTCAAAAATTGATGGAGCAGCCCCATTAGAACTTGATCTATTTAAATCCATTTTCATAGTAAAATTGAAAAAGAGAGTGTTATGGCATATTTGCTTGACTTATTCAATTTGCTAAAGTGGCTGCATTCCAGTAGTGGCTTCAAATCTAACACGTTTTATGATGCAGCAAATTTGATTGAGGAGATTCTTGTATACAAATGCTTTTGTTTAAAAATGGTTATTTAATGAGTAAGCCAGTTTTCTGAATGTAGTTTTCGTTCAAAATTTTTTGTAATTGATGTATAAGATTTTTTTTCTATCTTATGATAAAAGTTTATGAATAAATTTTATGACTTAATGAATGGTAAGCGAAGAATGATACGAGAAGTTTTGAAGATTTATTAACTATAAAATGTTGATTTCATGAGTTTTGATTTTTTAAAAATTAGATTGATGGAAATTTGATTTGATTTAATAAAAAATGACATTTTTGAAAGCACTTTTTTCTTTTCTAATTGAGGAAACTTTATGTTCACTTTATTTCCAGAAATAATTGATTCCTTAAAAATTGTTACTCTTAAACCATTTAATTCAATGTATTTTTGAAATATTAAAATCACATTTCTTTCTAACGTAAAATTTATTATGTACTTTTAACATTTATGTCTCCTTTTTCTGCAAATTTAGCATGTTAAAGTTAAATGTGTTTTTACTTTCCCCGAATTTATTGAGAATAATGTAACTGCTTCGGGCTTTGCTTAATCTATTTAGAATATCTTCATCAGTTCCTCCTTTGTTGTTCCCTCTTCCAAGATACGTAAAACTGCTTATCTCTTCCAGTTTACTATTTTCTAAAAATATGCCATTTAATTGTTTAAGATTAATTTTAAAAATTTTAGTTTTATTTTGACTGATATTAAGTACTCTTGGTGTTTTTGAAAGGAAAGTCCTTAGAAATATTTTTAGCCCAGTACAGGAAAGAGGCTGTTGGGGAATCAGATACAATTTTGAATTAGATAGACTCTACGGACAGCCACAGATAGTGCAGGTCATCCGAGTAGATTAAGATGGCTTGGCCATGTCTGGAGAGGTCCAGAAAACAATGCAGTACGAATCGCCACCTTTAAAAATCCTTCTGGATCTCGGGCCAGAGGAAGACCTCCAACTAAATGGCTGGATGACACTACGAAAGATCTCAAAGTAATAAAGATTAACAACTGGAAAAAAGTCGCCATGGATAGGAGGCGTATACGTGGTTGAGGCAGGCAAGGCCTGTAAGGGGCTGTCGTGCTGAAGAAGAAGAAGAAGAAGATGATATTAAGCCCCAATTTTTGTTTTCTACGTTTAGAATGTTCATGTTTGTTTGCATGTCTTGAAGGATGTTGACTGATAAGTATTTCTCATCTGCACTGGAGCACTGGGCCCATGTCCAAGAGGTCGCGGGTACGATCCCCGCCAACCGAAGACTCCCCGTGCAGTAAATGGTTTTAATGGTGCAGTAAATGCATGTTTGCATATTGATGCATGTTAATGCATTGAATGCATATTGATGCATGTTAATTCTGTCGCTTCACAAAACCCTCCATGTTCCCATAACAAATCCTACTTCTGGGGATACTGATTTAGGAGTTTCTTTGTCTTCCGGATTAGGTTCAAAATTACAGAGCTACAGAGCTGAACATTAGTAGTCGTAAACCTGAAATTGGGTCGAATGTTCCTTATAAAAAGAAAAAAAGTCATCTGCAAAATCAAGTTCTTTAGTTTACAATTAATAAACTCTTAATATGTCAAAATATTTATGTCATTATTTATAAACAGAAAATTCTTGATTTAAAGTTTGTCTTTGAATGCAATTATAACTAAGGTTATTAAACCTCAATGAATTTCCAATTATAAAAAAAAATACAGATAAATATATCTGATATCGGCGAAAGAAAGTATTTTTTACAGAGTAAATTAATGAGATCGAAGACGATATTAATGACGGACATTTTTTGAAAAATTATTTTTCGCAATTGGGCATCGGAGAAAGTAATATTTTTATTTTTTGAAGCTTGACATGGTGACTTTTATCTTCTTTAAAATTTATTGATAAAAAGACTGTGGGGTATTTTCCTAAATTATAGTAAAAAATAATATATTCTCCTTAAGTTTATTTTTTAAAATTAACAACAAACAAAAATATATAAACAAACTTTTGCTTATTTTCTGAAAAGAAATTTTATAACATTTTTATTGGAGCTGTGATCATGAATAACGGTTGTAAAACGATTAATGATGTCTCAATTTTTTCCTCACAAAAATTGCATAGAAGGAATATACTAGAAATTTCATTCCAATTATAATAGAAAAAATTTTAATTGATGGATTTATTTTGTAAAACATTTTAAACAGCAAAAAGGAAGCATGCAGGATTTGAAATTATTTCTTAAAGCATAATTGTTGAAGCATGAAACTAGTGATAAAACTGAATTTAAATCTCATCATTCAAATTTAAAAATTGGCAAGCTTTATCCTTCGTGATGCACTGTTTAAAATATCTCACAAAAAATGGTTAGATAAAAATTTATTTAATTGTTATTTACCATAGTCAAACAAAACAGTCAATTAACTATAAATAATTTGGTAATCAAACTGTTAATGAGGATAAAATCTACTTATTAACTACTTCACCTAACACGGTTAAACAGCCTGATTTTTTTCATAATTAGGTCCACCTAATGAAGTGACTTAGAACCCAGCAACTAGGTACATATAACAACCGAGAGCTACTTTTTCATTTTCATGACCGATGGAACGAAGTTCGAGTCCCATCATTGGCACAACAAGATTTACTCCATTCCCTTCAACACATGAAGAGTTTCCACTATTCTGCACTCTTTATTGCCCATTACCTATCGAAATGCTTAGCTCCTGTGTCCAGTTAAATTTATTTCTTACGGTTTTGAAGCCATGCTAGTTGTAAATGGTTGAAAACTATGTAGTTTTGTCTTACATCCGTACAAGTTGAAAACGGTTTAAAAACCGTAAAGGTAAAAAAATATTCTTTATTGTAAACTTTACAGTTAATTGGATGGAGAGACTGCTGCCGATTATTTTACCGTAATTTTGGAATGAAAATTCTAAGTGGGTAGATGTATTGATTATTTTGTAATATGTTCATAAAAATAATATACTTACATACTGATCTTAAAAGCTGGAAAACATTTTAACCTAAAAAAAATCATGAAAGGACTGATATGCTATATAAGCCAAAGTGCGGTCATTTGGAAACATTTCAAAAAGTGGCTGTATTAAAATATTTAAAATATTAACATTTTTTTAAAAATGAAGCTACTTCACCAAAGCTTAAAAGCATAATTGTTAATTAATATATTTTATTTAATTATGTTTGAATTATTGATAAGCGTGCATAGAATAATTTAACATATAATTTTTAAAATGAAGATTAATATACGCTGAAATATTAAAAAAATCTTTTGATAACGATTGTTCACGTTTGCGCCTATGGTTATAACATTTTCATAATTTAAATTTAAAGAATTAAAAATTTGTTACGACAATTCTATTAGTATTTTACAGTACTTTTTATATATGCAATAAGAACATCTTGTATACATCAAAATTAACAATGTAAAATCTGTTTAATTTTTATTTCATGTTAAATTAGGAAATAACATATGTTTATTAAAATGTTTGCCGATTCTATAAAATTATTTTCGAACGTTTCGCTTCTAAGAATGGAGAAGGGAGCAGGATAAAGTTCCCGAGGGGAACTTCAGGAAATTTTGAATAGTTCTAACTTTTATTTAGAGTGAAAAATCTAAAATATCTTTTATTTTTTATCTGTTTGGTTTTAAAAATACTTTGCCCATAATTAATAGAAAAATTACTGCAAATATTTTCCCAATAGGAATTTGCAATCTTTAGTACATTTGGCATTAATTTGTATTTAAATATTTAAAAAAAAATTATAATAAACAAGCCTGAAATAGATCTTATCCAACTGATATATTCTTTTAATTACTCTTTTTATATACTCTTTTAATCGTTTAATATACTCTTTTAATCGTTTAATTTTTTGATTTTTCCGTTAGTTACACTGAGTTAATAAATACAAAAAATTTTTGTTGTATTCATACAAATACTTGATCTTACCGAATTCGGGAGAGGGCAGTTCAAATCTGAAATTAAATTTGCTTCTAAATATATAGATTTTTTTAATAACATTTTTAGTCTATTTTTTGTCGAAATGTAAGAGTTCAAAAACGTTGTTTGTAGTAGGGTTTGCGTATATACTGCGGTAATCTTCTAGGGTAGTTCGGCATATCATCAGGTTTCAAATTTTATAGGAACACATCACCGGAAATGTCGTACGTGGCTAGCTGTGCTTCCCTATTACGACTTGTTCAGATGCACACGAAAAAGTAGTTCTTAATAAGGTAGCTCCCTTAGTGGCGTATTATTGCATTTTCGGGCATGTTCTCTCATGGGCTCTGTGCAATTTTAATCCTGATAATTTTGCCTAAATTCCCTAGAAGGTAATCGTTACATTTATGTGTTCTCCCGTTATATGTAACGTTTTTTAAAGCTTTAGTTAAAACGTTTTAAAGCTACAATTATAACGTTCTTTTTAATAAAAAACAGACTAAAAATTTCATTTTTAAAAAATATTTATATCTTGGAGAGAGAAACAGATTGAAGATTTGAAATCTGCAGTATGGAAGTATCTAAGGTCTTTTGAAAAATCTCATGCAACCCAGGACAAAAATAATAAATAAATAAATAAAATAAAGTAAATTAAATTGAAATAAAATAAAACAAAATATGAAATAAAATTAAATGCTGGAAAAGAATTCAAGAGAAGTTAGAGGTTGAAAAATTTGATGTTTCTTTTCTGCAGTTATACATTTAGATGTAAATTCTTTGCTCCCATGCAATGAAATATATGTTTAAGACTGTTAATAAATAAGTTTCTTAGAATAAAATGTAATATGGAATCGAATATTTTACATTTATGTATCGGAAATGTTTGTCTATTCATCTTATTCTACCTGACACTTTTGACAATTTGTTTTTTTAAAAAAGTACAAGATTTCAGTGAAAACGAACTGTTAACAATCTTAACTGTGTAACGATAAAATGCATTGTTAATAAAATGGCAGCTAATTGTAATTGTAATACTTTTGATACTTTTGGACGTATTCATTAAATCCTACGAAATAAATGTAAGAGAAATCACCAAACTCCGCTTAAATGGAATTATTTCTGTTAAATGACGTAGAGTTTAAGTGTCTTTCAACGACTAGTGCTAAATGGTCATTTTCTTTTAACTATCCCCAGTGAGACAAAGGATCAAATGTGAGTTGTATGTTCCGTTGTCGAAAACAAGCGTGTTCTTGACATGTTTTATGTCCTACTAAATTTGGTCTGGAATTGAAATAAAGATTAATTTTATGCTTTTTCAAAGGCAATTGGCCCACTTTATAAGAGATAGTTTAACACTGTTAAAAGGAAGCTTATACTAGAGCATTAAATTAATTGGCTTTACTCTCTAAGTTAAATCTTTTAAGTTGAGAAGTTTATTTTAAAACTATTTTGATTTTTGCATTATTTTTTTTTTATTAATTTCTTTTATTGTTTTATATTTGTTTCAGCGTTTAGTACTCACAGAGTATAAAAATTTAGTATATGCACTGTGCAAAATGGAAGCTCAAATACCACGAAACGCTTTGACGAAACCGTTTAGTGGTATTTTCTCAGAGAAAAAATTTCGTCAAAGTGACGAATCATTCATTTCTTTAAGGAAGCGAATTTCATCAAAATTAAAGAAAAATTTTGTTATTGCATTTTTTTCCAAAAATAAAAAATAAAAACCCTTTATGTGCTTTAAGTTATTAACATTCCTAATAATAACTTTATCGTGGGAACCTTATTATTGGATCAATGTTGCAAGAAAAATAGACAGAATGGATGGATAATTTACGCCTACTGTCCTCGAAGCGAGATTCGAGTCCGGGATTCTCCTGGTACAAAACCGATTCCTTGACCACCATACTAGCCAAATAGTTTTATTCGTCACTTATTTTCGATGGTCCAGTCGCCATTCTAGTTAACAATGCACACAATACACTACGATGAAGTTTTAAGTTGGGGGAGCATTTCCGTCATACATTTAAAAGTGCGTGTTTCGTCACAAATCACTTGATTTCATGAGAAAATGATTCTCGAAATTAACGAAATATATTTCAAGGATTGTTGAATCGTCGAAAGTTAGATTTTTATTTTTCAATGCGTAGTTGCCACCAACTTTGGTGCTGAAGTAAACTAACTTTTTTTTAGAGTGCAAGCAGTCACATTATAGTTTTAATTATTTATTTATTTTTTCATTATTTACTTACAGGTAACACATATATTCATGCGCATTAGAATCAATGTATGATTTCTTCTGCAAAAAACATTTCACTTAAAAAAAATCAAGCACATTTTCAGCTGTACATTTGCACTTATCATTTCAAACAATTGTTATTTTGCCAGTTTGATGTAAACTTCTGGACGATAACTACAATTTTGTATTTAAAAATGTATTTTATTTAAAACTGGTGACAACTATGCATATAGTAAAGGAAACATATTTCGCTTTAGATAGTAACTTTAATGAAATTCATTGGGGTATATTGTTACATGACTCAGATGTTATATTTTCATAAACTAATGTTATATTTAAAAAAGTATCTTTATAACATATTTATAAGAATGAAGTATTTTTCATTTCAAAACACTTGCGTGGTGTATAAAATCTACTATGTCTTATAAAGCGTAATTTTCAATATGAGTAATATTTTCTCCTTATAAATTTCTTAAAAGGTTCATATTTCTTAAATAAGTACCCCACGGAAGGAGGTTGTTTTGTTCAGTTAACATTTTTTTTCGAAATTCTTACGCCAAGTAAAATAATAGCAGCAGTTTACGTGCCTTGCACATGAAGCAAAGTTATAATTTTGAAATATATGTACCATCGTGCTATGAAGATTGCGGTGTATTTTGATGTTCCCCCAGTGCCAGAAGCATGGCAAATTTGACCATATTTCTGTAGTTTTGACCATGCTATTTGCTTCAGTGTATAGTCTATAGAATTCTGACCAGACTTAGTTTATATAATCGCATTTGTATCGATATTATAAAGTTTGCGCCGCAGATGAATATGACATTCAATTCTAACCATCTATTCATTCATTGCTCATTAGGAAAGATTTCCTTTAAACCGAAATAGGATTACCTAACTTACGAGGAAATTCCATTTGATGGATTTAACTAGGTCATAAGTGGGAATTATGTATGATTGATATAAACACAGTCTGCCGTTTCATATTATATATTCTCAAATACTCATTCTCAACACAAACATTTTCAAAGGCTGAATTAAAATAAATATTTATAGAGAAGGAGGAAATGAACTCCTGGTGAGCAGAAGTTAATGAGTTAATAAATGGAATTGTTAGTCATAAAATAAATTAATTTGATGTTTTGATAATTTATTTTCGCATTCTTTTTTCCTTTTTAAATAAAAATTGGGCAATTTCAGTAAAAAATCGAAAATTAATATCATAAAAATGCTTACATTACATTTTCGAGGGCAATTGGAGCTTCGTTAAAAAAACAGAAATGTAATTAAGAAATGTATTTGTGATTTTAAAGGGAAGAAGTGGGAAAATATTTTCTTGAAAAATATGATTAATGTTTGGAGAGTGGTACGTAATGTTATATAAATGACTGTAAATTCAAAAATATTTTTAATTAAAAAATATTTCCCGAAGTCATAAAACATTTTAATATTGCATAAGTTTAATGCATTGTTTTTTTCAAGTGTGTAAAATAGACTGTATAAACTTAGATTAAATAGCCTTTAGAATTTCTCACTTTAGCTTTACCATTATATCAACATTATTGAGCTTTACCATGACATCAACATTTTCAAAAAAAAAAGACAAACTTTATAATATATATATTTTTTAACAAATTTTAAAATAAGTATATATAGCGCAATAAATTTAAACGAACTAAATTTTTTTTATTTACTATGTTAAGCAAGTGAATTCAAAAAAGCAATGGAAGCACTAATCAACTCTTTTGTAAATAATTATAAATGAATTTAACTCATTTTATATTATTTAACTTATATTGTGTTCTTCGCTCAATTCTTTGGTTTTTCTAATTCTTAAGTTCATAAGCGGAAGGTTTAATCAAAATTACGCCATTGACAATGTTATCAAAATGTTTTTAAACTAATAATTCATAGAACAAATTTGCTTCGATGAACTTTACTAAATCTGTTTATGATATAAATGCTACTAATGATATAAATGATATAAATTATCGCAATGAATCATTATAGGGAATGCAGAAAGTATTATGTTCATAATTGCTACTTTACCTAACTCATGTGCAAGATCATTAAAAAAAATTTTCATTTTTGTTAATTATCACAGCTTAATTTAAACAATGTAAACTAAGTATCAGAGAGGTTTAAATGAAGCAAATGTTTTGTTACCATTAATTATCGCAGCTTTATCCCTAAGAATATAAAGTAGGTAATAATCGGAGTTTCTTAAGCAAAGCAAATATTTCTTAACGTTAATCATCACAGCTTTATCTATAACAATGTAAAGTAAGTATTAATTAAAGTTGTTTAACTGAAGTAAATATTTTGTTATCGGTAATTATCATAACTAAAGCTATAGCAATGTAAAGCGTACTGCATTAAATGTTGATTAAAAATTAAAAGCTAAGGAAGATAAATTAATAAAGTTATTTATCCTCCTTATTACCTCTTTATCGCAGCTTTACCTCTAAGAATATAAAGTAAGTAATAAACCGAGTTTTTTTTAAGCAAAGCAAGTATTTTGTTACCGTTAATCATCAAAACTTTAGCTATAACAATGTAAAGTAAGTATTAATTAAAGTTGTCTAACTGAAGTAAATATTTTGTTTCCGGTAATTATCATAACTTTAGCTGTAACAATGTGAAGTAAGTACTACATGAAATGTTTAAAAAAATATATAAGTCAAGGAGGATAAAGTAATAAAATTATGGTTGTTTTATCTCTTCTCCATCTTTCTATGTGTCTGTGCGTTCTGTTACAAATAAATTTTTTAATCAACTAAGTGCTTGCGACCATTATAAAAATCTTTTTGTTTGCCAAGTTGGCAAAAATTTCGAAGTTGTCATTATTTAAACTTTTTTAAAAAGAAGATTGAATATATTTTAATATATTTGCCAGCATTTAAAAACATCAGTTGGCAGCTTTGAAGTATAAAACTGGAAATCCTATTTTTATTGTGCTTTTAATTTGGTTATAATTAATTGCATTTATAATTATCTGAGAACCCAGGAGTCTTATTATTTGACAAACCTATTTGTTATATTTTTGAGTAATTAATATTCTCAACTAGGCTAGTAAGACTATGATTGATATCATAGATTTTTTCTCATATAGTAATAAAAGAAAAAATGCAGATAGTTTGATATCTAGAAAGAAAAACTACACTGCATTGTTTATAACAAAAGTGAGAGATACTGTTTTAAGTTACGAAATACATAAATATGTTTGCATTAACTGATAGATCTTCGGTTAGCCCTTTGGAACAGTGCCAAAATTTCGCCGCAGGAGAAAACAAGGAGTTAAATTCTGACACATTATTCAGATGCAGAAAACTAATGTATCAAATTTTTTATTTTATTGTATGCTTATATTTTTACCAAACATAAATTAATAGAGTTCTTTGAAGTTGAGCCAATAATTTAAGAACATGATAATTTTGTCAAAAATTAAAATAAGAGTGACAAATATTTAATTCAAAGTAAAGAAAAATTTATTTATTACTTTCCGTTAACCATACCCAAACACTGTAAATAAACAATGAATTTCTACAATTAAAGAAAAATGTTTAAAAAAAATCAAAATTCTTTTTCTAAAATTTAAATACTTTTTTTTAATAAAAAAACATGTTAGAAAAAATTTTGAGTATTTGTTAATCAGGTATTACTCGAACTATTTTGTTATTATGTTAGATTTACGGATTTGAAATTACATAAATTAAAAGAATGCAAAAAGTCAATTTTCAATTAAAAATTTGTTTAATGATGAGAAATAGATTACAAATATTTTTTTCCGAAGAATTATCTTTTAGATGCTTTATTTTAAAAGTAATGAAATAGCAATTTTGATTTATGATTATTCTAGTTTCAGAAATAAAGCAGAAGTAAAAACTACTTTTAAGATCTTAAACTCGCAATAACTATCCTTATTAATCATCTACTTCTTTCAATTTTATGCTTGAAAGTAGTACAGGGAGCTAACAGAAATTTAATATCTCGATATATCATTCCAATATCGATATTACATTATGTAATGTTGTGTTATCTAATTCAATCAATTGACATTATTTTTGCATTGGTTCTGCTTTTGTTATTTAACGGAAATTTACTATCACTCTCTGAAATATTGTATTCGATAACTATTATTGATAAAACTCGAATTGTTATCATTAACGATACATATCGTTGCTGAATAAGATCGTGTTATTGATTTTTTTTTCCAATTATATAAATGATATTTATTACAAAGCATAGTAGTCACGAAATATTGTAAAAAAAAACAACATTAAAATATCGTTATAACAACCCTGAAAAACAATATTTCATGATATTGGGCTCAGCTTAAAAGCCAAAAATTAGAATAATTTGAAAAACGTAAAGATTTTTATCCAGAAAAAGTACGCTTTAATGTCTGCATACTCTTCAACATAAACATTTTGCATGATGTAATTTTCTTAAATATAGTAAACAATGGTGGATTAATACTAGCTATTTTTGCCCACGTTGACCAATAAGTATTACTGAAAAAATAGTTTTTATTTATTTTAGTTATAATTAGCCATAACATCTTATTCTTTGCCTAAAAACGTTAGGCATTCTATAGAATTACGACGCTTCATACATTACCTTCATATACCATAAAGCTATCGATCAATTCTTCCTCTTGGTTCCGGGATTATCTTTAACTTTATATTTTCCCTCGCCTATTTTGTTGGCCATAGTGCCCTAGATAAAGTTAATATTAATGAGCTGAAAATTAATTATATCTTTATGTGACCTTTTTGTACTAATTTCACCTTCCTCAGTTTTATATACTTTCTTGTAAACAATAACTTTATTTCAGCTTTTTTCCACTCTTTGCCTGAAAAGTTTTTTTATTCTATAGAATGTGTAGGTTTTATTTATAATGCCTTGGTAAAATTTACTCGAAAGTCCTGATATTTCACACTCTGCCTAAAAACACCAAGAATTCTATAGAATTTGGTGATTTTATCTATTTCCAGTAACATATATATTCAATTTAAATGCACTGATTTATTTCTTCTTAATTTTTTCGCCTAAGCCAACCGGACTGCGCAGAAAGTCCAGGGTTTAAATCGCAGACAAGGCTTGCATGCTCTTTCATTCTCTGTACTGTCTGTCCATGCTGTGGAAGCAACGGTGACCTACTACTACCTGACTGACAAGTGTTAATCAGATGGGCATTGGTAAAAAAAATTTTCTCCTAATTATTGTTTGTTTACAGCGCTTCAAGCTATTAAAAATAATGTATTTAATTTTGATGCAAGTCTATTCAGTGTAACTTTCACTGTAAAAAGCTTAGACGTATAGTTGACGCCATTTTTGGTGTTGAGGAGAAATAGTTTTTTTTTTATACAGTATATATAGTTTTTTTCTTCTTTTTTTCTGCAATGCATGTTTAAAGTATATTTTATTTACTTTTTAACTGCTTTTGCTTTATCTATTAATTTTTTTCATCTTTTTGTTTGTTTCTTTCCTGAAAGCACATATTTTCATGCGCATTACAATCAATTTATGACTTTATAGCAAAAACATTTCGTTTAAATGACAAGAATTTATATTTGCTAAAATTCTTTAAAGCTGTTATTTTTTCAATTTTACGAAATACTTAGCACTCTAACTACAGTTCCGTACTCAAAAATGTATTCAGTTTACTTCAACACATAATTGTGTCACCTATACACCATTTTATACGATGTAGCAAAATATCTTGCTTTGATATCCATTTTTTTCAGTATTATCAACTTTGACCTCAGCTATAACTGAATAACTAGCTTCTTTCAAACTATAAACCATACATTTTTAGGCATATCTTAACTATCTTCATTATAACAATATTTATCACTAACTAGTGGTTGAAAGCTCGAAATTTTTTTTATTGTGATTTCAACAATACGATCGTTAAAAGAAGGAAAATAAAAAAGAAATCATTTTATTTCTTTTTCGCTTTGATGAACGACTTCCTGCAAACTAGAAAAAAAAACTTTGTTAAAAAAGAGAGTACAAAGAGAAGTGCGATAATTTTGTTGATTTTAACACCTTTAGAAGAATTCGAAAAAATCCAATTACGTGATTGCATTCCTTTTCGCCTTCTTAGAGTCTAGTAAAATTAAACTAAAGCTTTCACCAAATAATTTTCTTTTTAAATAGCTTTAATCTCGTTTAGTAATGACTTACGAACTTATAAAACTATGGTATTCGTATGTTTTTAAGTTTAGAAATTTAACATGGAAATATTTTATCATGAATTAAAATAAATATAAATTTTTCACTGATAAAAATAGACCAAAAACTAGTTTACACAGCATAAGCGCTACTTAGACTGTGGAATAAACGTCTATTCATCATCTTTCATGAAATTCTTTGCTGTATAATAACTTTATATTTAAATAAAAAATAGTCTGATATTTATAAGTTGTATTATTGGAATCATTTTTTGGAATTGCATAGTTTAATAAGTTTGATTGTTGATGTAAAGGAATTAATAATTCCAGAAAATGGCAGAAAAACGAGTGAACTATCTGTAGGGTAACACGTGACACAACAGAGTAACTGTTAAAAAATGAACTAGAACTGATGAAAACACAATTCTATTTAAAAAAAAACATCCAATACCAACGTTAAAACTTAGCAACTTTTAATTATTTTAAACATAACAGTGTTAACAAAAAAGAACATCATACCAAAAACGAAACAGAAAAAGCATCAGTGGCGTAACTAGATCACCCATCGCTTTTTAATTTATTGTCGTTTTCAAATAAATGATCTAGTTCATCGCTTTCAACTGTAACTGGGCGAAATGAAGTTCCATGTTTTGTGGTGTCAAGGAAGCGATGCTTTCAGGCGATAGCGAGCAGATTTTACTGCTCAACTACAAAAGCAATGTTATAGTTAGGATTTCGTGAGTGTTGCACTGAGAAAAAAATTATGATTAAAACTTCCAGAATATGATGAAATTTACCGAGTTTCTGGTTCCATAATAACATCAAAAAGCACGATTATTATTACCTAAGTGCTTTGGTAAAAAGTTTGGTAAAATTAACAATAAAATTACAGTTTTATTATATGTGTTAAAACGCTTCAGTAAGGTTGCAAAAAAGAGCCTGTAAGACACATGAATTCCATTTTTCTAAATTTTTATAGACAGTGAAACTTTGGGAGTCAACTGAATAGACGGCGAAATAAAAATAAAATAAGTCTTATAATAAAATATATAACAATGCTAACATAACTAGTAAATAATAGGTGTCATTATCGAATAGAATTGTACATTTTAGAGAGTAATAAAATGTTTTGCATGCATGCTCAGTAAACAACAGTATACATTGAGTGTATCAATAGATACATTGAGTGACTCAATTATTTATGCAATAGAATAGTTACATTTTATGATAGTTCTATCTGCAATAGAATAGTTATATTTTATAAGGTAGAAGAGCATTGTGTGAACAGTTAGGGAACATAACTAATCTGCATAAAAATGTATAGCATCTGTAAATAAAACTTCATGTAATCTTGTAACTCTGAATTGAATATATGTTTTTCGAAATTGAATAATGTTTTTTGAAAATAATACTTTTATTGCTTTTTTCAAAAATGCGCAAGCGGAATATTGTTGCACGATTCTTTGAATGAAAATTTCTTCATTAAATTTACATAGGATAAAAACCATATATATATTTTTTTATTATGTTCCGTATCTTTTGATATTGAAAATGAAATGGAAGGAATCATTATTTAGTGTCTTGTTGAACAATCTGATATGTTTTCACAAAACGAAATGCGCGAACTATTTTTAAAGTGTTTTCAAATAGCTTTTGCGAGAAGTAAATATAAAAAATAGGAATAAAATAATGTAATGACAGCTGAGAAGCGTGTATTGAAATTTTAGTAAAAGGAATAGATCGCGAAAATATACATAATAATGAAAGGAAATAAAATACTATGTTAGTAAGAATGCAAGTGTACATTTGAAAATGTTACAGATGAAATGAATTCATTTATAAAATTGCTGATGTACACTGAAATATAATTTAAAAGTTACAAAAGAACTTTGGTATGGAAATGAAAATGTTACAAATGAGATGAAAATATGTAATATTTTGAAATATGTATATGAAAATATGTAATCTTTTAAAATATGTAATATGTAATAGTTGAAATATGTAATATGTAATAGTTAAAATATGTAACATGTAATAGTTAAAATATGTAATATGTAATTCAATTCAGGCACTAATTCAGTTGGTTCATTTTTTTCACTCAATTTAATTGAATAGCTTGTGCCCAAATAAGATCAAAGAAATCAAAAGAAAACAAAAATGAAACATTTGCTGCATTCTGCGTAGGAAACTATTTTTTTATTCATTAAACCTCAAAAATTAGTTAGAAATCTCTTTAACTGATGGCGCTGCTGAAGTTATAGACAGTGTTTAATGCTACATACTTCAGTTGATTCCATTTAAACTGAAATATGTGTACTATTTACGTTTGTTCTCAGGCCGCATCGTTTAATTGCTGAACATGGTAATTCATCTTAATAATACTGATTTACAGTTTTGCTTAGTTAGTAAAGCTATCGTTTCATCAAAACTTTGTAACTAATATTGAGACTAAGAGTTGATAAATTATTTTTGTAAGCTGTAGTACTCAGTTTGCAAAGTACATTTACATTTCTATCTACATTCAGCACGTTTATATCTGCTTCAGTTTTTCTCAGAAGAAGTTTTCAAATCGTCAATCATTATTGACGTTAATCTAATATATATAATTTTTTTACGTGGCTCCCAAATTTTGGCTATATTTCTTTTCCACCGATGGCAACGTTTGCTTTGTTTTGTTTACGTTACTATTTCTCTTACACGGCGAATCGACCAATGATTGCCGCTAAAAATGTCACCAAATCTAGCTGAGGTGGCTCAACATATAGCGCTTTTAAAAACGGAACCTGAAATATCCAGAGAGCATCAGCTGCGGCAATCTCATACTATTAAGCTAGGCGGAAGTGAGTAGTGTTTGTCGATAGATCACTCTTTTAGTATTTTGTTGAAATCGCTTTTTTTTCACGAATTTATATGTTACGAATTCATTTGACGATTTTTGATTTATATCAAGAATTATACTATAGCACATTTCTAATAGGTTTAACGAATTACATGTCATTTATTTGAATTCAAATTTATTTTAATGACTTAGTATTTACTAAAAAGATGTAATTTTTTTTCAAAAAAAAGTTTTTATATGGATTTGAATGATTGTTTTGAATTCTTAGAATTTTGTGCATTTGCAATGTACCTAAGTTAGTAGCGAGTGAAGCGAGCTTGGTTTGCGAAGCAAACCATATAAGATTGCGTAGCAATTTTCGGGGGTTGGCGAGAGTTAGCGAGCAGGTGACGCAGCCCATTAGTTTTTATTGAAACTAACAAGTTATCGGCATACTTTCATTTCATTTAGTATGGGTGACTTATGTAAAGTTAGGTAACAATGGAAATCGTAGAGTAATAAATAGATCAAATAAATTAAATTTTCGTTAAAAATTACTTAATTGAAAAATCATTTTCGTTTCTAAATGTGCTGTATTTAAATATTTGGCATTGTTGCTAGCAGTTTTTATCAAATCAATAAATTTCATGTTTAAAATTTTTAATAAAAGCTAAAGAAAATTTAAATAAAGAGAATATTTAAATCTTAGATTAAACAAACAGTTATTAAAGAAATTTCGTAATTTTGAAGAAAAAATGTAACATTAATTTAAAATAAATTTAATTGTTCAGCAAAATCATAATTTTTACGGAGAATATTTCATTACATTTCGTTTCTTACAATGAATTGTTTGTTTTTAAAAGTTATTTGTACTTGATTGAGTAATTCTTATAAAAGTAGTCTAAATGCAGCTAAATCTGATCAGTATTTTCATAAGATAAGAAAATTGCATTTTACAGCAAAACTCTTCAAATGTAAACATTTTTATGCATCAAGTCACACAGTAAATTGCTTGATTTAAATAAAATTGATTAAAACTGCTTATATTTCTTTATAAGACAGGGATGGAATAAATTAAGATTTGTTTTTGAAAAATAAAATGTTCTTTAATAAAGAACAGTATAAAGATGCATAAAAATTATATAGTCGTCATTTTCAAGATGTCAACAAACATCCAAAAAGTTAAAAGAAGTTGAAAACTTTTAGTTATTGGATTAGTGATATAATTTATTTATAAAATTTTAGCAATTTTTGTCGGGTCACTTGTCACAATATCATCTTGGAAAATGTCATAAATTTTAGAACTTATTAAACTGCAAGAAAGTTTTCTGGTGTAATCACTTTGACTGATCAATCTGACTCATAATTAATCTGACTGAAAATTGCCATACATATTCATTTGTTGATCTATATATTTACGGTAGGACCAATTCTGTAAAATGAGAAAACAGAACACAACAGTTCCATCTCCGGCTCAAAAAGTGCTCAGTGGGCAATGAGGTTTTATTGCATCGTGGGGTGTGCGAACAAACCCTAACATCGCCCTTAGCAACTAAAATCGTTACTTATCTGACCGATTGACTTACTTCCAGTCAATTACGTTCCAATTAATATTTTTGCAAGCACAGGATGGACGCTGCACTTGATGGTGAATGATTCGAGAGATTTTGTTGGCCTACCCCAGCGGTTCCCAAATGGTGTTCCACGAAAGGGTTACATGGTTTCTGAGAGTTTGAAATATTTTATTAACTAGTAATTTTTTTCGAAACCTGCAATTCAATTTGTATCCAATTAAAAATCCGTTGTTTATTTAATGGTCATGTTATTTCTATGAAAATATTTAAGTGAAATACTTGTGAAGGAAGAAATTTTAAAATAACGTTTTTAGCTATAACAGAATAACAAATGAATTATATGCAAAGGATACCCATTGAGGAAAAGTTCAATTAGGATTTCAAATCGAATGAAAATACCCAAATTCAACAAAGAAGAAGTATGTACTTCTGATAATTGTTCTCAATGTTTTATCTCTTATTTTTTTATTTTACCTTCCTTTTTCATTTTTTACAGGACACCATATTTCTGCTAATTCATTTTCAGTTTATGCAAGCATTTAAATCAAGTTAAGGACTCAACTAGTTGCCTGTGAATTTAACTCTCTGACAAACTAGCAAATTTATAGGCTAATACTTAAAAAACGATAAAAGAAAAAAACTTCATCCTGTTAATATTTTCAAAATAATAAATAAAATAGAGATTATTAGATATTTTCTAAGTTATTAATAGTTTTTCGTTGAATAATGTGCTCAGATTTTCCAAAGAAATTGTTTCACTAAGTCTGAAGCTCGAACATTTAGGGCCGTGAAGCTCGAATATGTAGGGTTCCACAGTCGAAAAAAAAATTAAAACAACTAGCCAATCAAAATCACTGATATACAACTGTGGTACTTCACTTTTTTAAATTTTTTTATTTCAAGTTGTGTTGTCTACACGGACTCGCAACTCTTTGTACACGTTGCTGAGCTGGGCTAGTAAACAAATCAATTCAACCAATAAGTTAGCAAGGTGGAAAAATTACTATATTCAAAGTTAAATGCCAATAAATAAACATTCTCAAAATAATGGAAACAATGAATCAAAGAATGTTAATAAATAATTTTAAATATTTAATCAATTCTTTCCTTTATAATATACTATGTATAATTTAGCTATTTCTTAGAAGTCTTCTTTTCAAATTATTTATATAAAATTATACAAAAAAATAAACTTGATTATTCAAATTAGTATAAAAACCAATGCTATTGTGACATTCAATACATTTTTTTATAACCGTTGTTGATCTGTAGACCCAATTTTAGGATTATGACAACTAACGTTCAACTCCCGTTGCCTTGTAATTTTGAACCCAATCCAGAAGACAAGAAAACTTCTGGATCAAGTATTGGGAGGTATCTGCCTTCATGGAGGACTTTTTGATGGAACTTAATCCCATTTGCGCTATATGGAGAGGAAAACAACCCACAGTTAGCTAGAGGGCTAGTTAGGGAGGTAATCCAACCAGGCATCGCTGGGATTCGAACCCGGTACCCAATTGGAAGGCGAGTGCTCCATCACTTCGCGGCAACTATCACTTCTGATCTGACATTTATGATTTGATCTCTCAGAGAGATCACAGTCAGAAAAGACTGGGGCTCACCTTGTGAGAGACAGACAGTACACTTTAAAAACATTCTGAAACAAATTTCGGTAAAAAGTACTGGTATCGTGAGTTTTGCTTCCGTAATTTTTACATTATTTTTTCTTCTTACAGGATTATGTGAACTTGATGTATCTTAGTGATATTTTTACCTCATCTTTAAATTTTATTCTGTCAAACATAATTTATAATAAAATTAAGGTTTGTTAATTAAGTTATAATATTAATATGACACAGTATTTCTTACATAATTTTCATAGTAGTATTTATTTAGTAACGATGATTCAGTGATTTTATAGTAAATATTACTGTATATAAAAACTACGGTAAATCCCATTTTATTCCATACAATTTTACTGTAAAAATTAATTTTAAGGTTAAAAGTACTGGAATACTAAATGCCGCAATTTTATAGTGGATTTTTTACAGTATAGGGGAGAGTGGGGTCAATTGTAACAGTTTTTACTTAACTATTTTTAACCAATAAAAAATCCAATATATTATTAGTACTAATTGACAGACGAGTAAAGTAGACTATCCTCTACTAGAAAAAAAACCTTATTTTAAATGTTATTATATTAGTTATTAAAAATTTTTGACAGTCGTGCACTTGTTACAATTGTCCCCACTTACGGGGTCAATTGTAACAGTTCATAAATTCAACTAAAACATAGTTAATTATACATATTATCATAGTTGTGATATATTTTTTTATTGATCAAAATAGTAGTGATATTTTAGGAGTAAAAATAATAATGAGCAGAGACCTAAAGGGTTAAACTTTTAACTTTAAGGGGTTAAAAATTTTAAGTTATGCTGTGAAAGGTGACAAATAAAATAATGCACATGCAACATAATATAAATGATATAGGAAACTATTGATGGTTCTTAAAGAGTTAAGTAATGGTTTGTAAACATAAGATTATTTATTTTCAGCTGTTACAATCGTCCCTTTACTTATTGTTACAATCGTCCCCAAGACGCCATTTTAGCTTCATTTGTTAAAAACAATGCTAGTTAATTAACAAAACTAATTTTTTTTATTGAAATGTTAATTAAGGTGTGCACTTACATATTCGGTTATTAATTTTTATTTGAGTAAACAAAATTACTTTGTTACAATGTAATACTCTAATATCAAAAAAAGTACTTACGTAGCGTGAAAATATCTTTTGTGATGTAACTCTTTCAAAAGTACATAAAAATGGTTGCCAGCAGGGGTGTACATGTAGATTTATTAAATACACCTTGTACGCCATCTAGGAACCAAATCTAGAACCCGACACTCGAAATTTTTGCTCTGTTACAATCGTACCCTGTTACAATTGACCCCACTCTCCCCTACTGTATTGAAGGTTTTATGTACTCTATACATAGCTAACAAATCCAACTCACTATTCATAATGTGCTACGCGACTTGCTGGGCTACGTTGCCATTACTTTATTTACAACCTTAGTGCTAAGAAAAACAAAACATAATTTTAAATCACCAAGTATACCCTTGTTTCATTTCCTTTGAAAATGGATTTACAAAATGAACGCAATTGGTAGTATTCCATGATAAAATAGGTTTATGCAAAAATAGGCTTTAGACAAATGAAATTGGTAAAACTTAATGTACTGAGAAAGTCAGTAGCATTTTGTAGTTTTGAAGATATATATTTGTCAAAAGACAATCTTCAAATCAGATCGTTCTATTTTCTAAAAACCAATTTGATTTCAGTCCTAGACAATTCTCAAATTTATTCATCATAAACAGGAAGGACGTGAAGATTATTTGTCTCCCTGCTGCTTTCTCAACGGGGTTAAAAACAACTTTACGATAAATATTTATGAAATGACAAATTGTGTTGAGTTTTTAAAGGAATAACTCACATGCACAAAAGAGTAAGTTCTTAAACCATTTTCATAAAAGTACAATATTTTAAGTAGAATAAAAGTATTATGTACCTGGTAAATTTTATTTTGGCATTTTTGAGATTGAAGTTTAAAACTTAGAAATGTTCTTTAATGATAACTATTGGATATAACTTAAGGGCATATAATAGTGCAAAATGAGAAACTTATGAAATGACATTAAATACCCTTATAAAAAATAGCTAAATTACGGAGAATTTTAAGGCATATTTAAAATGTCTAAACTGTTACGCAGTGAAAACATTTTGCAATATTTCAAGTTCTTTTATAAAGTAAAATTCTTCCAAAAAAGCTGTTTGACAGAGCTTCTTTTGGTTAGACTTATAGTTCATTAATACGCTTAACCTTATTTTTTGTGGTATCTTTCCACAAAGAAAAGATTAAAAAAGAAATTATATGAATGTAAGTCACATATAATAATCGTGCAGGATACACTTACTTCAAAATAGCGTGAAGCGACGCAAACGCTTTTAAAGTACGGAAGATAATAATGCATTTTTATATCGTATCATAAACCTGAGAAGAAGAAAAGAACTTTTTCTGTATCTAGAATAAATAGTTTGCGTGCTGTAAAGTTGAGCATATTTCAAATTCATTCATTATTTTTTCTTCTTACAGGGTTATGCGAACTGGATGTATCTTAGTGATATTTTTACCTCATCTTTAAATTTTATTCTGTCAAACATAATTTATAATAAAATTAAGGTTTGTTAATTAAGTTATAATATTAATATGACACAGTATGCGTCCAGTATACTCTGCAATTTTAATTCCATATTTTACCCACTTTATCTACGCTAAACCACGATAGAGTTAATGAAAATAAAACCTAATTAATTATAAAATATTATTACTAAGTAAAATTCCTTTTTTTCTCAGATTTTTAAGCACACTTAAGGTTATGGTTAGGTTATGCTCTCAAACATTTCACAATATGGCACTGAGATTCTGCAGTCTCTCCCTAGTACTTCCATTATTTTTTCTTCCTATTGGTTTACACGGACAAGGTGTTTCCTATTCATATTTCTTCCCTCTTTTTTTTAATTTTATTCTGTCAAGCATAATTTATAATAAAATTAAGGTTTGTTAATTAAGTTATAATATTAATATGACACAGTATGTGTCCAGTATACTCTGCAATTTTAATTCCATATTTTACACACTTTATCTACGCTAAACCACGATAGAGTTAATGAAAATAAAACCTAATTAATTATTAAATATTATTACTAAGTAAAATTCTTTTTTTTCTCAGATTTTTAAGCACACTTAAGGTTATGGTTAGGTTATGCTCTCAAACATTTCACAATATGGCACTGAGATTCTGCAGTCTCTCCCTAGTACTTCCATTATTTTTTCTTCCTATTGGTTTACACGGACAAGGTGTTTCCTATTCATATTTCTTCCCTCTTTTTTTTAATTTTATTCTGTCAAGCATAATTTATAATAAAATTAAGGTTTGTTAATTAAGAAATGATACTAATATGACGCAGTATCCAGTTTACTCTGTTAATTTAATTCCACATTTCGATCTTCTAACTCTTCCAAACCGCGACGGAAATTACAAAATAAAAGCAAATTTAGAAAGGAATATTATTAATAAGTAACACTCTTTCTTCCTCAAAATTTTTGAGTTCTCTTTAGGGTATGGTTAGGTTTGGTTCTCAAACATTTTATAATATTATGCAGAGATTCTGAATATCCCAGCATCAAAGGAAAGTTTTGGAAATTTCTCGAATTTGACTTTTTTGTTATGTTTGCTTTATTACTATAAAATTGTCTTAGTTTACAAATAAAATAAAATCATACAAATAAAATATTATAATTAATCAGTAAAATTCATTTTTTTCACATTAAATACTCTTTTGGTTACGTAACGTTAGATTTTCAAACATTTTACAACATGATGGGAAGCAAAGATTCTGAATATCTCTGGATTGCAAGAAAGTTTTGGAAATTTCCCGAATTTTATTTTTTTGTTATGTTTGCTTTATTACTATAAAGTTGACTTAGTTTACAAATAAAATAAAATTATACAAATAAAATAAAATCATGCAAATAAAATATTATAATTAATCAGTAAAATTCATTTTTTCACATTAAATACTCTTTTGGTTACGTTACGTTAGATTTTCAAACATTTTACAACATGATGGGAAGCAGCGATTCTGAATACCTCTGGATCGAGAGAAATTTTTTTTGAAATTTCGTTCATTTTTTCATTGTTGTTAGGTTTGCTTTATTTTTCTAAAATTGCACTCAAAAGTTAATGTCCTTTAATGTTAATTTTACATTTTGTGTATTTTGCATTATTCCGAGAACATTTTAATATTTTGAGCAAACTGATAAATTGCAATTTTTTTTATTTTTTTATTTAATGATAATCGAAAACAATTTAAATTGCAAAGTGTAAAATTTTTTGCATCTTTTTAAAGAATATAATTTTACATTGCAAAATACAAAATTTGGGCGAAATCGACTAGAGAATTCCTCAGAAATTGAATTTAAAAAAAGTCAGATATTTAATATTAAATTTCTCAGGAACTATTAGACCAACTTCGCTAAAATTTTGCATTTTGCAATGCGAAATTATGTTCTTCAACATGATGCAAAAAATTAGATACCTTACAACTCAAATTGTTTTCTACCATTATTAAATAAAATAATAAAAAAATAATAAATATTTACTTAAAGCTATTTTTTGCATGGAATCATTTTCGGACAAAGTACTTCATAATTGTGTGTAAAAAATTTTAAAAAGTTCTCGAGATATAGCGAAATTCGCAAAAAGTAAAATTATCATTAAGGGGTCCAAACTTTGGACCATTCCCCAGACAAAACTTTAGTGATCATATTTCCAAGAATGCTGTTTCCCCTTATATTTTGGGGGTCAAAAATTCTAATCCGCGGAAAACAAGGGTTGTTTATTCTGAGAAAGAACGCTTTTGTGTCTGATTTTGCTATTTAAAATATCGTCTAGACTTATCATGTAGCACATTTCAACTTTTTGAGTATTATGATAGAGTCCCAGAACGTGAAGATCCAATCATTAGATCAAAGGTTATTCAGGGTGGTCCTTTTTTTTGGCACACTGTATACATGTGCAAGGAATTAACTGGATTTTTTAGATGGGCATAGTTGGTGCGATAAAATTCCAGTTGTATAACAGTATTAAGGGAAAGAAGTTAATAAACTGTTTTTCTCACAGTTAACTCCTTGAATATCATCTTATTTATGGTTATTTGACTTTTTCTATACAATATGGTAAGTATGTTAAAACAATTAAGTGAATTGTAATTTAACCATTTTTCGCGAAAAATTTCTAAGAGTGTAGCCACTAACATATCACCACTCATTTACGTGAAAACTATCAAATATCATTTTGAAAAATCATTACGTAAATGCAGTAAATCATTAAACATTGTTTCAGAAAAACTTGTCCCCAATTATAGAAAATAATTAAATATGATTTAAACATTGCATTAAACTTGATGTTCCTCAGTTACAAAAAAAAATTATTAAATGCTATTTTAATTCATTTAACCCAATTATCAAAATTTCCATTACATATAATTTAAAAATTTTACTATACTGATGAAAATTATTAATTATTTTTTAACATACACCAAAAACAATGTGGTAACAACTGCCAGAATATGGTAAAATTTTCCGTGTTTCTGTCTCTATGGCAACACCAAAAAGCTCCATATTTTTCATCCAAGCGCTTTGATAAAATTAACGGTAAAATATAGTTTTATAATGTATGATAAAATTTGATAAATGTGGTAAAACTGATAAATGTAGAAAAATTTGATTGAATGATACGTTATCTTAGGACATTTAAACCAATTAAGTTTATTTTTCAGACTTGTATTTTTTACTAATTTTGAAAATCAGATTTTCTGGTAAACCATTATTATGCAAACGGAAAAAATACCAAATGAATAGTCACATACTATACTATATAATTTAATTATAATAAAATACAATATAATTATGGTTTTCTTTTGGAGAAATAGCAATATTATACAGTACGGTTAATAACTAATTCTTTTCTCTGTTTATCAATATCTAATCAATTTAAAATTCCTGAACATCGTATAAGTATATCATATTCCATTCGTAGTCGATGTTAAGCAGTCGTTAAAAATTCACATTAATTAAATAATATTATCAAACACATTAAACAACCAAAATTATTAAACAGCATTAAAAATACATATAAGTCACAAAAAATTTAAATTTTTAAATTGCATAGTGGAATTTAAGGCAATAACAAATAATTTTTTTTTTGAATGATTTTATTTCAGTATTGTTTTTTGTAAATAAATAAAAAAAGCAATTTATATTTCATCCAACATTCATATGAGTAAACAAACATTCATTTCTACCTTGAATGATGTTCTCTTAAAAAAATAATCATTATAGCTTGACAAAATACTGTTTGAAACATTATAGTTTTTAGTTAGAAACTCTTTGGACATCAAATTTTAAGCAAGCTGGTGATGACTTCTGTGCGTCTGAAAGTCAAAAGTCATCTACTGAAGAAGAAAGCTGTAAAATTTTATATCCGTTAAGAAAATTACAGTCATTTTAGGAAGAAGCTATTTCTTATATCTGAGAGATCAGGAAATGTTTCAGGCATTAAGCAGTTTTCAGATATAAGTTTTGTCAAACAGAATGCTTAGTCGTTAAAGTTTTTTCAAAATCGTAAAAATATTCTGTTTTAAAATAAATTTACCAAAAAACCATAAAATGACAAGCAGTGTCATAGATATATTTTCTGAATTAAATATATGAAACCAGCTAGAAATATAAATTAAGTTTATTTTTTAAAAGTGATAAGAAACTATTTATCTGTATTCAATATCCTTAGTTATTTAACTATTAATATTAATGTAAATTTTTTAAAAAATCTATTCTTTATTTAAGTTTTTTTCTTCTTTTTATTCTTTATTTACTTTTAGGAGAAAATATATAATCAGTATTTCGAGCTAAGTTATACAAACTTCATATATATCATTATTATGTACACTGTTATAATGTACATTGTACTTATTGGCTGCATAGTTAAAATTAATGCTACGAACAGAATTTGCTTATATATATATATATATATATATATATATATAACATTTTAAAGAGACAAAGAGGAATTTATAAAAGGAATTAACGAGGAAAATTAAGGAAATTAAGAAAATTTCTCTTTTATTGTTAATGTTGGGTAAAAGAAAATCATGTTTTATTTTCGTTTTAATTTTTTGGTGCTTTGCTTTATTTTGATTTAGCTATATTAATCACAATATTAGAAAGCACACTTTTTTGCGGATATAATTGTGTGAGTTGATGACGAGTTTATACCTTTTCCTTTTTTTGTTTTCCGACTTTTAAACAAAAAAGTTTAATTTTTTATAACTAATAAATATTTTTAAAAACATTGTATTTTAGTAATTTATCCTCTTCACCTCAAATATATATATATATATATATATATATATATAAATGTAATCGAATAAATGTAATTATATCCACGAATAAATTAATATCAAATCGGATGTAATAAACTTCTTCAACGTTTCAACTTCTTAACCTTGAATCCAGAAAACAAGAAAACATCTGTTTAAGGGACAAAGTTACACCCCCCTTCAAGAAGAATTCTTTTAAGTGAAACTAATCAGCAATTTCGCAATATAGAGGTAAGATCCACGAAAACCTCTCGTGGTTTAGCCCGATCTAATAGCCGAGCTCTGATATGTTTCTATTCTTCAAATATTTATAATTTACATCAGCACGACAATCTCTGCTAACAGGGAGAAAAAAAAAGATTGATTCTCTATTTCTGTGTTTCATTCATATGTCGACTTAATTTGTCGCCACTGAGCCGATTTTTATTTAGTTACTTATGCCATTAGTTTCGTCAAACATATTAGTGTGCTTATCATTTCTGATTTTACACTTAACATTTTAAGCAAGCGCACACACCTTAAAGATTGTTGATGAGCCCCTTTTTATTTAAATTTTAAAAATAATAATCCAAAAAATAGAAGAAAACTTTTTGGCATTAAGTATTACTAGTATGAAGTAAATTAGTGGCTATTTTTCTGCAAGACACTCATTTTATGTATATATATATATATATATATATATATATATATATATATATATATATATATATATATATATATATATATATATATATATATATATATATATATATATATATATATATATATATATATATATATATATATATATATATATATATATATATATATATATATATATACATTTGTCCGGTATACTCTACACTGATGTTTTTTCGAATCTATCGTCAGTAAGTATTAAAATTTCGAATAAATGTAATTATTTCCACACAAAAATTAATATCAAATCGGATGTAATAAATATTTCGAACATTCACCAACGTGAATATGTGATTGTCAACATTCACCGGTGAAAGTCAACAACCACCGATTTCGGTCATTCACAGTAACATGCACATCACTTGCATAATAACCTCATCAGGACGTTTATTTTATACTTTGCCTCAATAGCATCCGGCATTATATATAATGCTTAGGCATTATATATAATGCCTAGGCAAAGTATGTAATACTTCTCATATTTCATACTTTGCCTAAAAATATCAGGCATTATATATATTGCCGGCATTTTATACTTTACCGGTCATATATATATATATATATATTGGATGAATGGATGAAAGCAAAACTTCTTGATTCATTCGCTACTTTTTCCGTAACAGCTAAATATCCATCTCATTCAAATTTATAAATTTATATAGAGTTTCTATAACAGATTTCCTACCAGTATCTTTTTCTTTCCTTCCATATGCGAAATAGAAGACCCTTTAAAGGAAAGTGGAAGAAAAGAGAGAGCGAGAAATTTTGAATCGGAAATAGGAGAAATAGCTCGCTGCTGAAGAAGGAAATTACTATTCGTTCCAATCTCCATAGAATCATGTTCCACTTCGGCTTCTTTAAGGATTTCAAGCGAATGTGGTTTGGCGAAATTTAAATCTCTGTAACCTCCAAAAAATACTACTAAATTTCCTACTTGAGCCTATAGAGAAAATAAACTGAATTTACTGATCAATTGAGGATAAAGTCTATGTTATAAAATTTTTATAACAAATATTTTCTCCAAACGTAAGAAAGGCAAATGTTGTGAAAGTTTTTGTTTTCTTTTCGTAAGAAAAATAGGGGAATCTATTTTCGATTTTGAAATTTACAAAATATTTTTTTTCAAGAGAGTTACAATAATTTAGTAATATAAGAAATGCAGCTATTGAGAATGCCTCCGGCTGCCAATCATGCGTTAAATTATTATTTCTTTTAATTCCTAACTGCAATAGAAAGCAGATTAAACACTTAAACTATGTTGTTTCGTTTGAAGTTATTTATCTTTTTTATTTGAAAATAATCATATGAGTTTAAACGTAACAATCGAAGAAGGAAATAATTTCAATATTCTTATCTTTTGCCTTATAAAAGATCAATTATATGCATAATCTCAGACCATTTTAAAAAATGTACAAAGTACTAAAAAGTAGTGGCACCTTGACAGCCGGAACTTTTTCCATTTCTTCCGAAAGATTTTGCGGTACCATAAAATTTGGTATACCGTAATTTTTACAGTAAAATTTAGTGAGTCGCTGTAATTAAAGAGACATTACTGTAAAAATTACGGTATAAAAATTTATTGTAAAATGAATTTTACGACTCATTCTGGGTGCCAGTACTTTTTACTGCCATTTTATCTTGGATTTTTTACAATTAAGTATGACATACCCGTGTAAAAAACGATCGATTTTTAAAATTATTTAGGAGGAAATAAGATTTTTTTTAAAACTGTGTTTTAAAATTGTGGTTTAGGCTTAATTTCGAAACTTGAAGTGTGTACCCATCTCAGTGCTGTGGAAGAAATTAGGTAAATAGAGAAATAAACTTAATTAACTGACTAAACTGAAGCATTTCGATCTAGACGAGTAATGTATTGCTTCCTATGTATTCTTTTACGCTGATGTGAATTGACACCAAAACAAAATTTTTAACACTAATAGTTCAAAAGTTATTAAAATTTTTATGAATAAAAGGTACAATTTATTATTTATACACATTTACGCTTCTCATACTACTATATAAATAATTGAAGTATTCAATCCTAGGAACGGTTTAAGCCAAACTGAAAGTAACAAAAACCAAAAGTAATATAACTATCATGGATGCAATGCAGATGCGCCACTGGTCTTTTTTTAAAAGCGTATTTTGGTTGTTTGAGAGCAAGAAACGATGAAAGGCAACATGAATCACATCGAATACTTGCTTTAAAACTATCTTTCAAACCTTATTTAGAAAACTTATTTAGAGTTAGATCATTACGTACCTGTTACATTATTTGTGACCTTTCTAGTATCTAAGATTTGTGGTCATTGTAGAGCGCCTGCATTTTGTTTGCCATCATATATTCTTTCATGATTCTTGCTTTATATTTTATTCCATATCCACATGCTGTCTTACGAATTTTATTTCTGAATGTATAGGCAAAATCAAAGAACTAAAGAAAACTTAATTTAATATTGTTTTATGACTAGAGCGATAACTACTTGGAGTCAAAAATTCTGGTAAAATTACTGTACTGTATAGTAACGACATTTTGGTAAAAGGAGTCACAATTCTGGAAATGAAATCAAAATTTGCGGTATTTAATTCATTCATTTGATAACTTTTATGGTAACGATTGATTTGAAAGTCTCGTTTTCGAAATCATAGTTCATATTACATTTAGTACCTTACCGTACATTCAGCTCCTTTAGTACATTACCATCATTATAATAATACAAAACTGAAAAGTAAACTAACTGAATAACTGGTTTTTATGCCCTGCTTTATTATGATAAAATTACACAATTTTACGACATTTATCAAATTTTTACATATTTATAAATCATTATTTTACTGTTAATTTTACCAAAATCATTAAGGGTGCTCCGGTAAAAATTAACGAGCTTTTTTGGTGTTCCCATAGAGCTAAAAGAATGGTGAATTTCCTATATTACGGTTGTTTTGACCGTCTATTTTTTTCAGTGTAGTTTCGGAAATAAAAATAACGGGCTAAGGATATTATTTGTTCAATAGAAAAAAAAATGAAGAATATTTCATGACATAAAAAATATACATAAGAGATTATTTTACATACTTTTGTAAAAACATATTCAGATAAAAGCCTTGATAATTACTTTTTTGTGAAAGCTAAACATTTAAGTAATAAATTAAAAGCTACAAAAGATGACTGAAATGCGAGAATCTGCAAAAATACTTAAAAGATAAAGAAAAAAAAATGCTAATGATTTATTAAGCAAAGATATTTCAGCGAGAATTTTCTCCCAAAAGCGAATTTTTTTTGTTCACAGATCTACATACAAGTGAAATTAAATCATTTGCCAGTGTGAGATGACATATCTTTCTCGGTCATATCTTTTCTTTTCGGATGGTCTTTTATTTAAAAGTCATTTCCAGAAAAAAAAAATCTCATCATAATCGATTATCGATATTTTGTACAAAAAAGATGCGTATAAAGAATCCTTGCAACCATGAACAAAATGGAAATAGTAATGTTCTTCAGATATTCTTCATAACTTCATATTACCAGCATT
The DNA here is from genome assembly GCF_982258835.1 of Parasteatoda tepidariorum. Classification (NCBI taxonomy): domain Eukaryota; kingdom Metazoa; phylum Arthropoda; class Arachnida; order Araneae; family Theridiidae; genus Parasteatoda; species Parasteatoda tepidariorum. Next base: position 49,263,239 of record NC_141758.1, read on the forward strand.
AATATTTTTTAAGGTTGCCATTAAAGAATTTTTCAACATACTAACTAATGGATAATGTGATTAAAAAGCCTTTAAACTATCCAGTTTTAGATGTTTCAGATACATCTCGGGAAAAAGAGGAAATTGGAATTCTATGAGAATGCAATTAATTTGTAAGCAGATACGAAATAAATATTGGAACAAGATTTCTTTTATTTTCTAAAAATAAAATACTTGTTTTAATGGTTTAATGTCAACTAAAGGTAGCTAAAATATAAAAATAAAACTAATTAAGCTTAAGACGTAAATTCTTATACGCATTGTGATAAATTTATAATTATTGTATTAATATTTTTTAATGCTGATCTTCCTCTTTTGCAGATCTTCAGTGCTTGGTGGGCTTTGGCTTTCTCTATTGGCTTTTGGATTTCCACGTCTATCTCTCCCCATATAAATCGGGACCTAAATATGTTTTATTTCATTTAATGCTGTTTCGTGTGGCGTTTCTATCTGAAAATTGCTTATATTTCAAAATTTTTATTCATATTTTTATTAATACTTCTTTTATTTTATTTCAACAATATAGCTACAATTTTAAAAAAAAGTAATTTAGCATCTAGAAATAATTATAACTGTATATTGTAATAAATAGAAATTTATTATAGTTTTTTTTTTCAATACTTTTAAAGATAGATTATTTTTCTGTAGATGGCACCACTACGGTAAAGTTTAAATTCAATCATAATAATATTTTTTTTAGAAATTTTGAATTAGTCGTTTAAAATGGGATTTTTAGGGTGAACTCTGGGTAACTAAATTCATTAATATTTATTGAGGATAGTAGTATAATTTCTATGGGGTATTGGTGGATTTATGACTGTTTTTTCTCAGGGACTTTTTTTTGGTTTTGACGTCCGCCGGATGCGGGATGACTCTGGACGTGGTAAACAGGTCAGTCTAGACTTTTTCGCCTTGTTGAAGGGAAGATAAAAGAGAAGCGATGAATGTGGCTAAGCGCAGTAGTAATCAGCAGTAAGCAGTTAACCAGAGCAGTATCCTGGGGATACGGAGTTTGTCCGCTGAAAGAGTGGTCCGAAACAGTACCTCGGAGATGGTGGATCGTAACCTTAGGGAAAGCTAAACTGAAGTCTCTAGCGGGAAGGACTACCGAGATTAGCCGAAAGCCTATATCCTCGAGACGATGGGCCAAGTCCGAAGGAATCTATGCTGGACGTCCGGTGTTCCCCTTCTACATGCCTAAGCCGATTGAAGTTAGAATAGCTGGAGAAATTTCGAGATCCTAGCCGAGGAGTTTGTCCATGAGTTCATCTACCATTCCGGTGGGCGGTTCCAGAGAGCAAACAGTAAATTCTTTTGTTTACTTATAAAACTTTAAGTTTTATTTCGTTAACATTTTAGAGGAATCATTTACCGTAAATTCTGAACTGTTATGTTGTGTTTTTTTTGTGTAGGAGAACAATCAGTATTTAAGTGTGATTTATAGATATCATAAACCAAGTCTGTGTTTTTAGTAATGTTACATGCAGTTTTTATTTTTTAAATGTCTATTTTGAACTGTAGTAATTGAAGGTTATGCTTGAGTGTTATAAGGTTGCATTTTTGTTTTAATTATTGTATAAATGTTTATTCCCATGTTAGCATTTGGAAATGTGTGAAATTATGTTTTTTGAAGATTTAGAGGTGCAATAAAAATGAGTTTTAATTGTTAAAAGTTTTCTGTAATTCATTAGATATTTGTCTATTAAATAACCTGGGTAACCATTACTAAATTTAAATTTTGAGATCACAGCCAAAGGGGTAACGGTACAAATTGGTGCCGTGACCAGGATTGTGGTAGAGTTGGGCATATTGCTAGATACTGCCGTGCCAGGCAGAGAATGAGTACAAATGTCCAAAGTCAACCTGCAGGTAATGCAGTTGAAGACATTCGACAGGAAAACTAAGTTCGGGTGCTTCACAGGCACAAGTGACAGTGTATATGCCAAAGTTCGTGCAAATTTATGCTAATGAAACTGTAGGGACCCTTCCCATTATTAGTGTGACTTTTCAGAATTTAAAAGTCTTATCTCTAGTTGATTCAGGAGCAGCTCTTAATTTAATTGAGGAATCTTTCCTACCTTCTAACATTAAGCGTCAAAATTGCAATATGTGTGTTTCATCTGTGGCAGACAGTCGGATTGCTTTACAGCATAAAGTTCAAATTAATATTCAAGTTGGCTTGTACAAGTGTAAATGTGATTTTTATGTATTACCCTCTAGATTATCTAAGAATTTTTCTATGCTTTTGGGAAGTAATTTCCTTCACAAACACAGGTGCTTAATTGATTATCAAGCTAATAAAATTCAAATAGGTGAAGAAATAATACCTTGGTTAGGTTGTGAAGAGGGAAAGGTGATAAACGTAATTGAACAAACTTGGAAAGATGATATTTACGGTTATTTAAATAAAAAATATACTCTTGCACCTTTTTCTGAATCGGTAGTAAATGTAAACGTTAGGAAATATTTTAATTGGGAATTGTGTTTGGTAGAACCTATTTTTAACGACAGGGAATACTGTGTGGCGAGGTCAGTTAACAAATTTAAGAGTAATCATAGTATTCCGGTTTTAGTGTTAAATCCCACCGGAAATGACATAAATTTAAGTAAAAATACTAAATTAGTTAAGCTGGAAAAAATAATTTCATCAAGTGATAGCAATCTACCTAATTTTAATATCGAGGCTCATGAAAATTTCGGTGAGTGTGATGAGGCCGATCTTGAATTTGATCAAACTTTTAAGTTAGACCATCTAGATAATAGTACTAAAGATAGGTTAATAAAATTTTTAAAGGAAAACAAAAATGTGTTCGCGGCCTCAGTTAAAGATCTACCGGGCTGTGATACCGTACTACACAGGGTTCCCCTAATTGATAATGTGCCGGTAAAACGTAGAGCTTATAGGGTACCATACAATTTACGTAAGGAAATGGACTCGCAGATAAATATTCTATTGGAAGCGGGAATACTGGAACCATCAGTGTCAGCTTACAGTTCCCCTATTCTATTGGTAAAAAATCGACCGGAGATTATCGCCTGGTCACAGATTTCAGAGCCTTGAATGCTAAGGTTGTTCCTGATTCCTACCCTATACCCAACATTAATGAGGCTATTGATAATTTAGCAGGAGGAAGAGTTTTCAGTACTTTAGATCTGACTTCGGGTTTTTTCCAAGAAATTGTTTCACCGGAGGATAGACATAAGTTAGCTATTGCAACCCATAAAGGACTGTATCAATTTACACGCACACCTTTTGGTCTGCGAACCAGTGCCAATCCTTCCAAAGATTAATGAACGTGGTATTATTTGGTCTCGAACCTTTGAATATTGGAATTTATATTGATGATATTGTTATTGCCAGCAACAGTGTTGAGGATCACTTCCCGAAACTTAAATTGGTATTTGAAAGATTATTAAAAAATAAGTTAAAGTTAAAACCAAGTAAATGCTCATTCTTCACTAATAGAATTAATTATTTAGGGTTTGTTATTCAGGATGGTAAGGTTTATCCAGACCAGAAAAATATAGAGGTTATTAAAAATTTTAAAACACCAAAAAACAAAACCAATGTTCAATCGTTTTTAGGATGTATCGGGTACTACAGAAAATTTGTTCCGAATATTGGTCAACAATCACTTAGGCTGACAGCCTTTACTAAAAGTGGAAAATTTGAGTGGGACAGCCAGGCAGAAACGGAGTTCGTGAGTTTAAAAAATTTTTTGATTTCTGAACCTGTCTTAACTTTACCCAACATGTCAAAATCTTTTCACTTATATACGGATGCCAGTAATCAGGCTATCGGATCAATGTTAGCTCAACTGGATGATGAGGGTTTTCCTCACCCTATAGCGTTTGGAAGTAGAAAACTGAAACCACCTGAGACTAGGTATTCGGTGACCGAACGTGAAACCTTAGCAATAGTTTATTTTACTAATTACTTTAGACACTATTTGCTAGGAAGAAAATTTTTTATTTACACTGATCATTCCCCTATAGCTAATACCTTGAAGTTGAAAGATTCTTTTTGTAGAATTGCATGGTGGTCTACTTCTTTGTCGCAATTCCAGTTTGAGGTAAAATATATTCCGGGAAAGATTAATATTGCAGACTTTTTAAGTAGAAATGTTAAGGAAGCAGAAACTATCGATAACAAAATTTTATTTAATGAAGTGGATTGTAATGGATCAATTTGTTCTTTGACACAATTAATTGAAGAGCAGGAGAAAGATCCTTTTTGCAAAGAAATTGTTGAGGCTTTGGGCAAAAATGAACCAGTGCCATCTAACTTTCATTTTTTTTATTAAAGACAAATTATTAAGGTGTAAGAAAAGCCAAATTGCTGAGAGTGAAAAAATTGTTATTCCTCTAAGTTTAGTAAAAGACGTCTTGAACTTGTATCATAATTCTCCTTTGGTTTGCCATCCTGGGATTAGTAAGACTTTAAGAAAGATAAAGAAAATTTATTTTTGGCCCAAAATGTCTTCCCATATTGTGAACTTCATTAAGTCTTGTAATAGCAGTTTACAAAGAAAGGCTCATCAACCCAAGCGATTAGCCCCTTTGCAGAAAGTGCCACCTCCATATGGTCCTTTTGAGAAAATAGCAAGCGATGTAGTAGGACCGCTCCCTTTAACTCAAGATGGAAATAGGTATTTGGTCACAATTGTTGACCATTTTACAAAGTGGTTAGAAGCTGTCCCGGTTTCCTCGGTCAGCAGTAAGGATATTGGCATAGTACTTTTAAATTTTATATCTCGTTTTGGCTCTCCAAAAACGTTAATCACTGACAGAGGATCTAACCTGATAAGTGAGGGTATGAAAATAATTTATAAATCTTTGGGAATAGATAAAATTAATGTTATCCCTTATCGCCCCCAAAGTAATGGTGCTATAGAAATCAAGCATAAAACAATCGCAAATTTTTTATGTCATATAGTTAATGCTACACATGATGACTGGGATACGCAAATACCATTTGCCTGACTAGCATACCGAACAGCTATTCAGGAGTCAACTAACTTTACTCCGGCACTATTAATATATGGTAGGGAATTAACTTTACCTCTGGAATTTTTCAAGAACCATAAACCTTTCTCTTATGCGGGTGTTGAGGATTTTGCCAAAGATTTACTTGGGAAATTGCATAGTACTTATGCATCAGCGAGGGAAAATCTAGAAGATTCTGCGGAAAGTAGAAAGGCTCGTAGAGACAAAAACATCAAACAATATAGTTTCCAAGTAGGGGATGAGGTATACTGGTTCAATCCTGTGTTAAAGAAAAACCAGTGCAAGAAATTTGCTAAATTTAATGAGGGCCCTTTCAGGGTGATTGAAGTCGTATCTCCGGTCACTTTGAAAATCCAACATACAAAAAATATTGGTTATACTAGGGTTGTTCATGTGGAGAATGTGGCAAAGGCGGAGCAAAGATTGGAAATTTTGCGATTCAGAGATAGTGGGTTCGGTGACCAAATCAGTGGCAGTGTAAATAGGGAAAGAGTAGAGAAGCCTGCTCCAGGAAATCTACTGTATAAGACAGGTAAATTCGTGCCTTTTCCGCAACCTCGTTATAACTTAAGACAACGAGTAAATGGACGGGTCATAAGAAATTAGAATTTGTAAGAGGGGGGTGTAACTAAATTTTTCTTGTTTTAAATTGGGTTATAAATGTTTTGGGGTGGAATGTCAAATGTTCTCCAAATATGGAGGAGGAGTTTATATCTGGCGGTGTATATTTTGGTTACATAAGCCGGAATGTAGTAGGTCGGTGGAGACTGTTTTTTTTTTCAGGTGGACCACTGTATTTTTATGTACATAAGTGTGAAGTGTAGGTCTCCACTGGCAATTGTAATGATATATGTAATCTATCAAAACTGGGTTTGTCCCACTTTTGTTTTTTTGAATGTTATTTTGAAAATGTTTAGATGTTTAAAATTTGGTAAAAGGTGAAGATTGATAAGGTTTTCTGTATAATATTTTCCTGACCCCCTGTGGGCCGCTTCAAAATGTATTGCTAAGTGTAAAACTGAGTTAAGTGTAGTTTAAACTTCTTTGGCGCATATTTGATTCCTCTTTTCTGTTTCCTTGCAAGATGCATATTCTTAGGGTCAGATTTGATTTTAGTGATAAAGATCTAATGCCTCTATCACACGAGAGAAAAATATGTGCAACTGCAAGTGTAAGTGAAACTCTAAGCGCAATTCCTCCGTTCGGAGTTGCCGAAAGGGTTGCTTAATTGCCTGAACGGTTGCATGTAATTGGGTTACCATATTTTGTTATTTATCTTTACTTTTGGCTCATATTTTATTTTATCATATTTTATTATATCATAGTTTCTGAACGATGTTCGTAAAGGGAGGAAAAAGAAATCACAGACGCTGTAGAATATTGATTGATTTTGATTTAATTTTTTTACATTTGTATTTGTGTTAAGTCTTTTTTTCAGCAGCAAACTAAAATTCTAAAAAACTTTATTTCCCCAATAGTGAAGTAGCATAGTATAAAAAGGATTATGATTTCTACCTCATAATATGAGATGATATTAAGATATCATTGAATTTCATGCTGCGTCCCTGAAAGGATAAGGGGGTGAAAGGGAGATGGACTTAAATACATGCTGCGTCTCTAAAAGGATAAGGGGGTGAAAGGGGGATGGACTTAAATACTATCTAGAATTTTGACAAATTTTTTTTTATCTTGATTTGAGTGACTAAGGTATAAAACATGGTGAGTAGCGTTTTTGAAAAATGCTTAAAGGTGCTTATTTTCGATTTTCATTTTTTAAAGGCCCTTAAAGGTGCTTTTCTTAATGGGTGTTTTTAAAAGGTGCTTTATTTTCCCTTTTCGAAAATGAAATTTATGAAAGGGAATGTCGATTTTCGCCACGTATTATGTAAAAACGTGTTTTTCACATTTTTCTATTTCACGTTTTCAGAATTCATTCAACCACGATCAATTTCAGTGCACCGTCAGTCCATAGCGTATGAAAGCGCCAATCATTTTACAGGTTTGGTGAAGTGCTTGTGAGTCCGCATGTGCGTCTAGTGAGCTGGGTTCGGTGAGATCCTTGCTTTCTCATGTGCAACTCTGCTGTATTTTGCAAGATATTCTCAATTTCAGGCTTTATTTTTCACCCTCTGAAATCGAACCGAAAAATCTCTTGATCATTTTTTAATGGCTAATATAATCAAGAAAAGAGCTCTTTGTCAAATTCTAGTTATTCTATCATGATCATGTGAAGTCTGAGATTTATTTTGCATTTTGTCAATTTACATAGTGCTTAAAAATATTTTTTGAGTGCCTAAAATGTTCTTAAAAGTTGTTTATTTTTTGTTGAATTTGGCTCCGCACCCTGTAAAAGCATAGTTTATTTATATATATTTACTATCTAACATGCTAGCTAGGCAAGTGCGGTATCGTTATCTATGTATACGCTAAATCGAATGAGAATAAAAACAAGCTGTGTGATTTAATAGTTTAGCTACTCTAAAATTTATAAAAGTTTCATGTGTAGAAAGGACAATTTTATGACTTATACCATTTTATGCAACTGACATTGCTATCTAAACAAGTAAGGCATTTCTTCAAATTTAATTTTTTAAGCTTAACTAAAAAACATAGTCCTTTGAAATAATTCTTTAGAAGAAATGAGGGTTTAATGTATGAAATATACAATTTTTGACTTTCCTTTTGCTCATAAAATATTTATAACATCAAAACTATTAGTTCTATCAAATCAATTCTATTTTTTTAATTTAGTCTAAAAAGTACATAATAAATAATGTCTATACTTGTCTATACTACAATGTGTCAGAATTTTATTGTCATCAAATTAATTTACATTGCATTAAGGAATCATCACGCCCGGTGGCTGAGCGGTAGCTCTTCGCGCTGTCGTGCCACAGGTCCCTGGTTCGATCATCGGGCCGAGCAAGGTTGACTCAGCCTTTCATTCCTTCAGTGGGTCGATAAATGAGTACCAAGCATACTTGGGAGCTAAACACTGGGGTTTCACGTATGGCTGAACACCTAACCGGAACAAATGCTCCTGCATCCCGGAGCCCAAAGGACAAGAAAACTGAAGTGGGCACAGAAGGCCTTGGCCCTCTGTGGACTGTCGCGCCGCTGAGGTTTAGTTTAGTTTTTAAGGGATCATCAATTTTATTCATTTACACATTGCATATCAGGAATATCACTTTTATGAAAATTATTTTTTCCAATTTCTTAGTAAAATTGTTTTTTAAATATAAGAGGATTTTCAATGTCATACTTACAATTTATTATTGTAAAATTTAAAACATTCTTTATTGATATGAGATAATTTAATTAAAAATTATACGATTTATTTTAGGACAAATTTATTGTAATATACAGTATATAAATTAAAATTTATTTATAATTATGAAAAAAAAACAATATTTTATTAAGAACATACTTTTTATGTATCATATTATTTTGTTACAGACTTTTACGTGTTTTGTTTTGCATTTTAAATAATACAAGAATCAATTAAAAAAACAAAACATTTATTGTCAAGTGAAACATTTAGAACATTATTCATTTTCATTTCTTATTTTTTAATTTCTTTCATAAAAACAGTATTGCATCTCTTTCCTTCTTCACCAGACAAACCTTACAGGATTATACGAAATATCTGAAATAAAAGAAAGAAATCACTTTCATGATAAAATTTTACCAACACATTATTAGAATAAGAGAGATTAAATACCATTAATTTGAAATCATTTAAGTCCTTAGGTATCCCCTTTAAACTTATTTTAAGTTTGACAGATATTTTGATTAGAGTTCTAAGATTATTCTATACACTAATGAAATATGGCAGGTATATTTGGTTTTGTAGTTCTTATGTTTGGATTGAAATTTGTTTTAAGAAAAATAGATTGTATTTATGATCGAAGACTATTAAAAATTTATGTATATTGAAAAATTAGTAAGGTACACTTACATACTTACTGTCATTGTAGAAAAGCTAAGTATCAAAATATAAATGTGAAGTATAAATAAAAAGTAAAGTATCATTAGTAAATCATCACACACACACAAAAAAAAAGAATTGAGGGGATGAATGTAGAAACAGACAAGGAGATTGGAAATTTGCATTTTAGATTTTCAAAAATTAAAAGAATTCTTAGGGAAGAATAAAATAATTAATTCACAAATAATTATAATAATAAAAAAATTTCAAATAATCGGACACATGCTTTTACAATCAACAGTAATAAAGTTTAAAATTTGAAAATAAAGAAATATAATCATTATTATATTTTATGTTATAATAATGTAACAAAGTTTGGCGAGTTGCTTGGCGAATATTTCAAAGTAAAGCTTTTCGCCAGTATAAATCTTTACATATATGAAAGAAGAAATTATTTCCATTTAAAGTAATTAAAACTTTGATCGGAACAAATTATAATAAGTTTTAATTTTATTAGCTTAAAATAAATAAAAATTTTAAAAGAAAATTTATCTAGAAAATAGTGTACTATACTCACCGATACTAAATGGCTATATCACACGAGAGAAAATATGTGCAACTGCAAGTGTAAGTGCAACTGTAAGTGAAATTTCTCCAAAAAACGCTCGTGTGATATAGAAATTACGGTTGCACGAAATATCTGCAACCGTTCAGGCAATTTCTTTCATGAACCAATCAGATCGTTTGCTTTTTATGACGTTTCAATTTTATGTGATGACATATACAAATGTAAATAAAAATGGCGGCGACGTTAGGAAGAGGATGATCGGATGAAATTTTTTTATAGATGAGACGGAACAAGTTTTTAGTTTAATAATAACATTTCCTTTAAAATGAAAGCATTAAAAATACTTTCGCACTATGAGATGACCATCTCAATGCAGTTGATGAACTACCATAACAGGAACCTGCACACGATTTTAGTATCGGTAAGTATAGTACATTATTTTTGCGATAAATTTTCTTTTAAAATATTTATTTATTTTAAGCTAATAAAATTAAATCTTTTTATGAAATCTGTAAATTAGATCTTAAGCTAATAAAATTTGATGAATAATTAATTTGATGAAAATAAAATTCTGAGACATTGTAGTATAGACAAGTCTGACATTATTTATTATGTATTTTTTAGACTGAATTTAAAAAATAGAATTGATTTGATAGATCTAATAGTTTTGATGTTATAAATATTTTATGAGTGAAAGGTAATTCAAAAATTTATATTTCATACATTAAACCATCATTTCTTCTACAGAATTATTTCAAAGGACTATGTTTTTGAATTAAGCTTAAAAAATAAATTTGAAGAAATGCCTTACTTGATTAGATAGCAATGTCAGTTGCATAAAGTGGTATAAGTCATAAAATTGTCCTTTCTACACATTAAACTTTTTATAAATTTTCGAATTGTTAAACTATTAAATCAGACAGCTTGTTTTTATTCTCATTCGATTTAGTGTTTACATAGATAATGATACCGCACTTGCCTAGCTAGCATGTTACATAGTAAATATATATAAATAAACTATGCTTTTACAGGGTGCGGAGCCAAATCTTTCAACAAAAAATAAGCAACTTTTAAGAACATTTTAGGCACTCAAAAAATATTTTAAAGCTCTAAGTAAATTGACAAAATGCAAAATAATTCTCAGACTTTACATGATCATGATAAAATAACTAGAATTTGACAAAGAACTGTTTTCTTGATTATATTAGCCATTAAGAAAATGATCAAGAGATTTTTCGGTTCGATTTCAGAGGGTGGAAAATAAAGCCTGAAATTGAGAATATCTTGCAAAATACAGCATGAGAGAGCAAGAATCTCGCCGAACCCAGCTCACTAGACGCACATGCGGACTCGCAAGTATTTCACCAAACCTGTAAAATGATTGGCGTTTTCATACGCTATGGACTGACGGTACGCTGAAATTGATCATGGTTGAATGAATTCTGCTGTTGTTGTTAATTTACGTCGCACTAGAGCTGCACAATGGGCTATTGGCGACGGTCTGGGAAACATCCCGGAGGATGATCCGAAGACATGCCATCACAATTTTGATCCTCTGCGGAGGGGATGGCACCCCCGCCTCGGTAGCCCGACGACCTGCGAGCGAAGTTGAGCACTTTGCGGTAGCACAGATTAACGAGGACCCATACCGCACACCCTCGGTCCCTACGCAGACTGATCCAAGTGGTCACCCACCCGCACACTGACCATAGCCAGTGATGCTTGACTTCGGTGATCTGCTGGGAACCGTGTCTTAACGATCAGTCCAGTGCGGGACGAATGAATTCTGAAAACGTGAAATAGAAATATGTGAAAAGTACGTTTTTACATAATATGTGGCGAAAATCGACATTCCTTTTCATAAATCTCTTTTTCGAAAAAGGAAAATAAGGCACTTTTTTAAAACACTTATTAAGAAAAGCACCTTTAAGGGCCTTTAAAAAATGAAAATCAAAAATAAGCACCTTTAAGCACTTTTTAAAAACGCTACGCACCATGTTTTATACCTTAGTCACTCAAATCAAGATAAAAAAAATCGTCAAAATTCTAGATAGTATTTAAGTCCATCCCCCTTTCACCCCCTTATCCTTTTAGGGACACAACATGAAATTCAATGATATCTTAATATCATTTTATATTATGAGGTAGAAATCATAATCCTTTTTATACTATGCTACTTCACTTAAAAAGCACTTTTTAAAAATGCTACGCACCATGTTTTATACATTAGTCACTCAAATCAACGTAAAAAAATCGTCAAAATTCTAGATAGTATTTAAGTCCATCCCCCTTTCACCCCCTTATCTTTTTAGGGACGCAGCATGAAATTCAATGATATCTTAATATTATCTCATATTATGAGGTAGAAATCATAATCCTTTTAATGCTATGCTACTTCACTAATGGGGAAATAAAGTTTTCAGAATTTTAATTTCCTGCTGAAGAAAAGACTTAACATAAATACAAATGTAAAAAATTAAATCAAAATCAATCAATATTCTACAGCATCTTTACGAACATCGTTGAGAAACTATGATATAATAGAATCATATGATAAAATTAAATATGAGCCAAAAGTAAAGATAAATAACAAAATATGGTAACCCAATTTCATGCAACCGTTCAGGCAATTAAGCAACCCTTTCTGCAACTCCGAACGGAGGAATTTCACTTACAGTTGCACTTACACTTGCAGTTACACTTGCAGTTGCACATATTTTTCTCTCGTGTGATAGAGGCATTAAATGATGTGCAGGTTCCTGTTATGGTAGTACATCAACTGCATTGAGATGGTTATTTAATCGTGTGAAAGTATTTTTAATGCTTTGATTTTAAAGAAAATGTTATTATTAAACTAAAAAACTGTTCCGTTTCGTCTATAAAAAAATTTCATCCGATCATACCCTTCATCAACGTCGCCGCCATTTTTATTTACATTTGTATACGTCATCACATAAAATTGAAACGTCATTAAAGCAAACGATCTGATTGGTTCATGAAAGAAATTGCCTGAACGGTTGCAGATATTTCGTGCAACCGTGATTTCTATATCACACGAGCAATTTTTGAAGAAATTTCACTTACAGTTGCACTTACACTTGCAGTTACACTTGCAGTTGCACATATTTTCTCTCGTGTGATATAGCCATAAGAGTAGGTTTAAAGCCGCGTGGTGCTTTTAGAGATTTTGAACTTTAAGTAGGAATTTTTTATGAACAGCTTAGAGAAAAGGAAATAACGGAATTTTCGTGTAAGACCAGTAATTTAGTTTTCTTGATTTCTTGATAGTGTTCCAGGTCATTTTAACAAGTAGTGCTATAGTGTTTCAAAAAATGGTGAGGCGATGGTTTTTTTGGTGAGGCGATGGTATTGTAATAAATAGAAATTTATTATAGTTTTTTTTTTCAATACTTTTAAAGATAGATTATTTTTCTGTAGATGGCACCACTACGGTAAAGTTTAAATTCAATCATAATAATATTTTTTTTAGAAATTTTGAATTAGTCGTTTAAAATGGGATTTTTAGGGTGAAATCTGGGTAACGAAATTCATTAATATTTATTGAGGATAGTAGTATAATTTCTATGGGGTATTGGTGGATTTATGACTGTTTTTTCTCAGAGACTTTTTTTTGGTTCTGACGTCCGCCGGATGCGGGATGACTCTGGACGTGGTAAACAGGTCAGTCTAGACTTTTTCGCCTTGTTGAAGGGAGGATAAAAGAGAAGCGATGAATGTGGCTAAGCGCAGTAGTAATCAGCAGTAAGCAGTTAACCAGAGCAGTATCCTGGGGATACGGAGTTTGTCCGCTGAAAGAGTGGTCCGAAACAGTACCTCGGAGATGGTGGATCGTAACCTTAGGGAAAGCTAAACTGAAGTCTCTAGCGGGAAGGACTACCGAGATTAGCCGAAAGCCGATATCCTCGAGACGATGGTCCAAGTCCGAAGGAATCTATGCTGGACGTCCGGTGTTCCCCTTCTACATGCCTAAGCCGATTGAAGTTAGAATAGCTGGAGAAATTTCGAGATCCTAGCCGAGGAGTTTGTCCATGAGTTCATCTACCATTCCGGTGGGCGGTTCCAGAGAGCAAACAGTAAATTCTTTTGTTTACTTATAAAACTTTAAGTTTTATTTCGTTAACACTTTAGAGGAATCATTTACCGTAAATTCTGAACTGTTATGTTGTGTTTTTTTTGTGTAGGAGAACAATCAGTATTTAAGTGTGATTTATAGATAACATAAACCAAGTCTGTGTTTTTAGTAATGTTAAATGCAGTTTTTATTTTTTAAATGTCTATTTTGAACTGTAGTAATTGAAGGTTATGCTTGAGTGTTATAAGGTTGCATTTTTGTTTTAATTATTGTATAAATGTTTATTCCCATGTTAGCATTTGGAAATGTGTGAAATTATGTTTTTTGAAGATTTAGAGGTGCAATAAAAATGAGTTTTAAATGTTAAAAGTTTTCTGTAATTCATTAGATATTTGTCTATTAAATAACCTGGGTAACCGTTACTAAATTTAAATTCTGAGATCACAGCCAAAGGGGTAACGGTACAATATTTTAAAAATAAAATGTAACATTAAATTTGTACTTAAAGTTGAAACTATTGTAGGGAGAGAAACAAATCTAGTAACATTACCTAACGTCTATGGTAATTTCATTTCTAGTAATTAAATCATAACCTTTAAAAAAACATAAATCTGGTAGTAAAACAAAGATATCCAATATTTATTTGATTTTTTATTTTATTTTGGCATTTTTTTTCTCCGTAAGGCAACGATTTACTGAAAATTCTTGCTTTAAAAATTATGGTTTTTATTACCTTATATTTAGTAAAACATGCAAAAATGTAAAGTAAATTTTACTGAATCTATGTTTTTTATGTAAGGTGTTAAGGATAAAAGTACAAGATTTCGCTACGAAACAGCATGGTTAATTTTGTTGTCAATTAAAAAAAACTATTACAAAAGCACTTTTCCAAAAATTACCTTGCGCTTTTATGTACCCACAGAGCCAGGAACAAAGTAAAATTTACCATATTCTGGTAATTTTGACCTTATTTTTTTCTCAGTGTAATATGCAACTGAGATTAAATATTGATAATAATATCATAAAATTGTATACCTGACGTTTATTGATAATAAATAGTTGATTTTTAATAGAAATTGTAAATGCCAACGCAGAAAAGAATATTAAATAGCACAAACGAAATATCAATTTTAAAATACGAAAAAATGTATATAAAACTATTGTAAACAAAATTGTATGCAAAACAACTGTATATCAAACAATTTAATATTAAAAACAGTATGGTACACAAAGTCATTTTAAGAGCTCATGGAAATAGTTTTACACCGTTCTGAATCAACACAATCACAAAGAAGAGCTAACCCAGACCAAAAATCTCTGAGCTTATATGTTCTAAAGAATACGTGTACATGTTCTTTATTGCTATAATGTCTCGCTATAATCTCGCATTACAATTATTGCGAGTTTTAAATGCTGAATTCCGATCATATCCATGTGATCTAGGGTACTTCAGAGTCAGAAACGCCAGCTTCATATATCGTGTGAAGGGGCGTGAAGGCAGAATCGCGTGATCACGTGCATTTGAACCTGAAAGGGCTAATATCTAACAAGAAAAAAACATTTCTATGCTCGAAATAACAATATTTTATCTGATTTATATACTTAATCAGATGTTATAATACATTTTATAACATCTAATTATTTTTATGCTAGCAGTCGATTAGTTTGAAAAATATTTCATTTGCAACTAAAATGAGATGATTATTAGAAGAAAACATTTTTACTAGTGATTCATGAGATATTGATAACGTTGCTTTTTCTTTCGAACTTTAATTTGAAACTCTTAAAGTGTAGACATTTTTGAGAAGGATTCTAAAAACGTACGTTAAGAGTCATCAAAATTGAACAATATACAGGTAGAAAACGATGCTAGGTCTAAATGCGCAAAAGCATTTTTGAAACAAAGTTTAAATTTTCATAAGGGGGAATCTAGCACTTGCCTCCCCATGAGGTGACTCGCGGCTGCGAATTCCAGCGACCATTCGAATTCCACACCCTGCTTACACCGACCACTGTGATAGCGTAAAATATCCTCAGTGTTAGACGGATCATGGAATAGAGACCCTTTGCCATCAGGCTAACCGTAGGAGATTTTAATGGTTTTCCTCTCCATGTAAAGAGAAATAGTGTATTAGTTTCATCAAAAAATCCTCAACGAAGGCAAACTTCTGCCACTACTTGATCCAGGATTTCCCTTGTCTTCTAGGCTGGGTCCTAAATTGCAAGGCTATGGAGTTGAACATTGGTTGTTGTAAACTCAGAATTGGGTCTGCCGCTCAACAATGGTTATAAAATAAAATATAAGAGTGAGTTTTTTAGAAAGTACATTTACATATATATATTTCATGCTATTACATGTCACACACACATAAAATGCCACATGTATATGTTATATGCGACAAACAATTTTATTACTCAAATTCAAACACGATATTTAATTTTAGCTATTTATATATTTATTTTTTAAAAAATGAGGACTGTACTGACGAACTGTAATTAGCTTTATTTTAGTACATCTTTAATAGATTTTTATGGGACTTGCCATGATTAAAATAAACACATAAGTTCATAAACAAGGCGATATCAAAATAGAGATAAAATTTTTAAGAATCCGTCGCATGTAAGAAGATTTGAGGAGATTGCAAATATTGCATGAAATAAATTACTTTAGAGATGTTTCCATGGAGAAAGTTGAAATCGAATATTATTTTCTCGATCGCTATTTTTAGTTCCCTTTTATTAAATCTCAATTTTGTGGTAAGAATGCATTTTTTTTGATAAATTCAATTTAGGAGGCCTGTTTTGGATTACAACCAATATTTTCCCCGGATGTTCCATGAAAGTTTACTCGTTTATTTTAAAATTCTGCTTTATATATATGTACATTAAAATTGAAATATACTTTTTTGTTTGGTATATGGTAAAAGAGAACACCTTAATAACTTTTGAGCTGATGATTAGATTTCCAAGTAATAGAAATCAATCTTAACGGTTCACGATACTAACCTTAAACATGCAAATCCAAACAATATTTTAAGTTAGTACAACCTGAAATAATAGTTAAATAACTATTTATTTAATTGTTATTATGCCACATTTAACAGAAACAGTCAAATAACCTTAAAAATATATTATTCATACTATCAACTGTGGGTAAAAAATATTTAGTGACTGTTTTTCCCTAAGTCGGTTAAGCCACCAGAATTTCACCCACAGCAACTAGGCTCACAGACAACGATAATCGAGTGCACGTTTATCGAAAGCTATAAGCTAAGTCATGTTATCTGGATTAAGAATACATATTTTTATTTATCATTTACTATGCCTTACACGACAGCGGAATATGACCTTGGTTAAATCTTTAGCAATAAGTGTGTGGTGAACATTAAGCCACTTAATTTCTTGCAGCTGGTTACATACGTTAGTCAAGAGGGCTAATCTTATAATCTCGTGACTGTCTTAACGGAGGTTGGAATCCCATGGTTGATACCACATTACTTTCTCCATACTTTCAACGTACGAGGAGTTTCCAATTTCTTGCACTGTTTATTCAGTGATCCTGGACTATTGAAATACGAAACTTCCATTCACGCAAACAAGACAGTACAGATGATGAAGCAAACATGAAACAAACAGATTTAAATTATTGGCTTACTTTATTTTGTTTGTTTTCTTATCTGAAAATATCTCTTGCACTATTGGTTTTCTTTTTAAGGCTATGGTTACAAAACATTAAGATTTAGCCTTAATAGTATCTTTATGTATGAGCTTATTAAATGTTTTCACGATGGAAGACAAAAAAAGTTTGACGTTCAACATTATTAACTATATTTTCCGGACTTGTCCTTTTAAGTCTATATATTATTGAATTAAATGTCCTTTATGGAAATAAATATTAACTTTTTTGTTAATTACAATCACTTTGCCAGTAAGAAGCACACTTATTTTGTACAGTGATTTTAATTTAGAGCCGTACTGGCATATGCAATAGAAATGCTGTGATATAGAGAGCAAAACAAAATTTCTTCAGATGAAAAGTTTAATTTTATGAAATATTTTTGAAAACTAGTGTTTGCGATCTTCATCAGAATTTCTTTCAAGAATCAAACTTTTATCCAACATACAGCTTAACAAAATAACATATTCAGTTACAGCAAAGCTCTCCGAAAACATTCAATGACTTAGTATTTTTAATCGAAATATTTTTTCCCGTCTAATAAAGTGAAACTTCTGCCCACTTAGGTGGAATAATCAATTTAAATTAATATCGAAATAACCTCCTCAATCATGCGAAAACTTCTATTCATCTTCAAGTTGTGAACTTTGAGTTTGCATTGCACTTAAGGGTACCAATAAAGGAAGTATTTCTATTGTGTTTATACATTTCGAACCTATTAGTTGAAATTATTCTCTCATTTGCTGTTTAACTTCTTTTCAGTATTTCTACTGGAGTTAGAAAATAGTTGTTCCATAAATCTCTGCTTAGTAAAAACTGTGTAAAAGCTTGACACCAATTTTAAGAGATGTTAATGGAGTTTCTCTTACAATGATTTTCTCGCACTTCAATTTTTAAATTATTATGGTGCTTGGTTCACCTAAAGTTCAACTAACCGTGATGTATAGTACATATTACAGACTATGCAAAAAATATTTTTCAATAAGCATAATTTTTTTTGTTTCATAGAACAGAAGCAAAATAAAAACATCCTAAATGTTTAAATTGCCGAAAGAGAATGTAGGCGTTTAAATGATAATAAAATTTACATAACTGGTTCTGTGCGTGGTTATCTTTAACCTTGAAAAGGGCTGAATTGATTTTCAATAGACGTCCTTTGAAATTTTATCTACCCCAGAAGAACAATCTGTATCTGTAATCTGTATTATAATGGAATTTCTGATAAAAACATTTTGGAATTAAAACCAAAATGTACAGTATTTAATCCTTTCATTTGATAATTTTTCCATTCGTATGGCAACGATTTACCGTATATTCTGGTTTTCAAAATTATAGTTCTTATTACCTTATATTTAGGAAATTATACATAACTGAAAAATAAACTAACTGAATTACATTTTTTTTAAGCCTTGTTCTAAAATATCATGATACAATTTTACCAAATTTCTAAAATTTTAACACATTTTATCAATCATTATTTTACTGTAAATTTTACCAAAATCATTAAATATCCTTTTACCAAACACCAAAAGGTAATTTCTCCAAAATTACCTTTCGGTACTTCCATAGAACCAAAAACACGGTAAATTTTACCATAAAGTAGTTTCAATCATATATTGTTTCTCAGAGTACTTTCGGAAATAAGTATAAAGGATTAAAAATACTGTTTGATGAATATATATTATTAGAAATTCTGGTTTTCAAAATTGCAGTTCGTCACATTTAGCAAAAAATATAAAATGAAAAGTAAATTTTACAGAATGAATGGTGTTTATGCCATGCTCTAAGGAATCATGTTTAATTACCAAATTTTACTACTGTTACTAATTCTTATCATATATTATATATTCATATATTATATATTCATATATTATAATTAATTTCACGAAAGCTATTACCAAAGCACTTCGGTAATAACTACTGAGTTTTTTTTTGTGTTTCCATAGAGCCAGAAACACGGCAAATTTTACCATATTCTATAAGTTTAGAACGTCCTTTTTTTCTCAGTGAATATTTACGATCCATCCATCCATTTTATCCATAATATTATTTTAAAAACTGATATTAAAACTAATGTGGCAGTTTTTTGTTTGAATAAGTTTTTGTCGAAATGCCTAAGTATTGAATTTAATCTTGTCTTTTAAACCTAATTTGAAATGTGTGTCATATCTAGGTTACGGAAGGTTTAAAGTCATAACCCTTCTGGTTTAATTAGTGTTTTTTTCATGCATAACTTTACTTAAATACTACAAATAGTGTTTATTTTCAGATAAAACAAATTTTCTCAATTTGTTTTCTAAGAAAAACGAGTTATGTAAATATAAAAAAGTTTTTTTGCCTCAGTTTATAGAACAATTTTTTTTAAAAACATTAAAACAATATATTACAATAAACTGAAATTCGGATAAGGAGTTCAAAGCAAAAGTTAAAGATACAAATTTAATGAAAATCTACCAATGCTATCGAGTTTTTAGAAATTCAGGTGAAACTATATCTTAGATTTTCTCTGATTAGAAAAATTTATTTTAGCGGGATGGACATTAGTTTTTAGAATGTACGTTCTGTCATTTTTTTGAAGAAATAATTTCTGTTAATGAATTTAATTTCATATATTAAAAGCAAACATTTAAGTTTCTAAAATTTTTTTATCAGTTTATCGGTAAAAAAAACCATACAATATACGGTAAGTTAGATCAATGCTTTAAAAAAAAAAACAAGAAATTTGTAGACTTGTATTAATTGATCAATGCCTTTCAACTCATGACGTTCTTCTAGAAACTCAAAATGCTTGATAATTAGATGAATAAACATAAGTGATGTGATCATTAGCTTTCTTATCTTTTAATTAATTCCATTTTTATTCTGTTTCATATTCAAAACCCTTGAAAATTCATTCTAGTTTGTTCATAAAAAATACTAATAGTCATGCAGTAAATTTGTACTGTGATAAATGCTTTCAAAAAGAGCTTTAAAGTTATTTACTGACTTCGAATCAATAATTCTGTCTAAAGTTTTGCGTTATCTTGAGAGATTAAGTTTTCCGGAAACTAGACATTGAACTTAGAATGATTAACCTGAGCGATCTTGAACATTAGTTAAATAGTCATGCGTATTACACGTTTTTCAAATTATTCAACACATTAAAAGTGTATGTTATATTATATATATATATATATAATATATATAGGAGCTTTTAGGCATATAAAATTTATTATTTTAGAATTTTAGAGAATTTTTCGATACTAAGAAAAAAAGTACTTCCAAAACTATTTTTTCATGCTTTACTAGTTATTATTTCATAATAAAAATTTTTTTAATGTTTGATATAAAAACTAAGATTGAAGTTGCTTTCTAAAACTAACTTTCTAATAAATGTAACTTTCTAAAACTAGTAAATTAAACATATTTCAGCGCTGTTGCCATTGTGAGTCAAAACTTACTTCCAAATATCAAATTCCTCAATTAACCTCATCCTAGTTTA
Source organism: Parasteatoda tepidariorum (assembly GCF_982258835.1). NCBI lineage: Eukaryota > Metazoa > Arthropoda > Arachnida > Araneae > Theridiidae > Parasteatoda > Parasteatoda tepidariorum. The sequence continues at coordinate 49,284,031 of NC_141758.1, forward strand.
ATTGCCCGAAGCACTTTGAATTTCTCATAAATCCCTGTTTATCAAAATTTATTCCCTATAAATCAATTATCGGGGATCATTTGTAAAGAACTAGTTTCAGAAGTTCGTCAGAATATTTTACAAAACTTTGTTTAACTATTTTAATGTCTTATAATTAAGTTTGTGGTATTACATTTTAAAATATTTTAATTATTAATATGATGACGCTCTATATTATGATTAAGTTATAAAAATATATAAGGCAATAATAAAATGTTACAAGTAGTATTACAATTAAGATCAAAATCTTTTGTTTAAATATATATATATAAAATAGAGATACATAACTAGTAAAACTTATAACGAATAACAAAAAAAATGAATAATGCAAACTATCAAAATATTTCCTTCAAAAAACGCTGAATTTAGTTTATTATGGTTATTGGAGTCGTTGCTTTCTGTTAATTGCCATTTTCCATCAATGCTTAATTATACTATTTAAAAAATTGTACCCACTATCAATTGAATGATGATTTTTACTGTGTAAATAACCCAAATTAGACATAACACATAAGCAAGTTTTACTGAGGAGTTTCAGAAGAGTAAATTTATTTTATGACTGATACGAATTTATTTTATGATAGTTAACGAATTAAAGTAAACATCAAGTTACATACACTCTAATGTACACGTTTCATTGAAAGGTTTCAAAAGTGACAAATCTTTTTTTCGAGTGATAAAGATAAGGAATTAAAGTAAGTATATAGTTAAACTCAATACAGCATACAAGTTTAATTGAAGAGTTGCAAAGGAAACAAATCTATTTTAAGAGACTGATGAAAACAATGAATTAAAGTAAATATCTTTATTTAACCACAATACAAAACAAGTTTTATTGAAGAGTTTAGAAATAAACATTTTTTATGCCCGTTAATGTTAAGGTCTTGAAATAAATGTCAAATTACATAGAGTACGAAGTAATGGTGCATTTAATTCACAATATATATCACGCACGTTCTTCATAAAATGGTGTTAAAAAGGATTTAATAGTTATTTAAAGCTAAAGTTATTGGTTATAGTTATTATAACTATTCTTATTAAATTAAAAATATTTTAATTAAAATTAAAATTTGATCATCAATGTAAGGGAAATATTTCAAATACAATACAAAATTGCACACTGTATAGAAAACTCATTTTTAGATCAAAAAATACTTTGAGCAAGCCTACAAAAAGAACAAAGAACAAAATAATAAAAACATAAAAAAATTGGTTTTTCTTTTATCTTAAGCACTATCTTGAGAGTATTATTTAGGATAAAAGCTTTGAAGTATTTTATTCGTATGGACATAAATGTCAATACATCAGAATTTGTGATAGGTTTGGTGATTTTAGAGCTTCAGCTTTTATCTAAATTTCCATTAAAGAATCAGAATATGTATTTCTTTGAAATGTTTAGTAGAAATTTAAAAATATACGATTGCATTTCTACACATTTTTCTTTTTCATAAACTTAAATTTTAATCTACTTGAATATGGAATAATGCTTACATATTTTTTTTTAAATGTAGTTTATGATTTTAAAACATATGCTTCATTATTTATTTATTTTTTTTCAAATTTAATATAGTAAATGAACATCAGTTTTAGCAAAACTTTAAGATGGATGTATTTGAAGGTGAAGGAAAAATACGTAAGTAAATAAGTGTATGTGAAAGAACAAATTTTTTCATAAGCATTTATTTATAAACATTAATTTATATTTATCAAGCTAAAATAAATTTAATATAGTAACTGAACATAAATTTAAGAAAAACTTTAAGTCAGATGTGTTTTTATGTGAAAGTTGAAGCAGAAAAAATAAGTGTTCATAAAACAACAACAAAAATTGTTTTGCGAAAAATTTCTTCAAAATAAATTTTAAAATATTCATTTTCAAAAGAGTATTATTTTTAAATGAAAATCTATATTGCATGTGCTAATTGTATGTTTTCAAAATCTCTCAGAAACTAAATATCTGTGGTGAATGGCAAATAATCCTATAAATGAGAATTAAAATTATAATGGAAAATTATTTGGAAAAAAAATGTAGTTAATCAAGCAAGAAAATTAAACTACAAAAGCATTCGAACTTTATTCTCCGAAAAAGAAATAAATTTAGTTATTAGATTAATTGTATAATTAAGCAGTAATTTGAAAATGTTAAACAGGAATTAATGAACAGGAAACATGAAACAGTTTTAAGAATATTAATTCATTCTTTTCCCTTTGTGGATTACTTAGTTGAAATATCTGCACTGAAAAGTATGGTCAAGAATACCATAATATAGTAAAATTCAACGTGTTTCTTTGGCTCTGTGGAAATACAAAAAAGATTAGTAATTTTTACCAAAAGAACTTTGGTAAAACTTTTGGTAAAATTAACAATTAATATGGTTTTATAATATATGATGAAACTAAAACTAAAATCTGTGGCACGACAGCCCATAGAGCGCCAAGGCTTACAGCCCTCATCTCAATTATCTTGACCTTGGACTTGGAGAGGTGCAGGAGCAGATGTTTCGGTCAGGTGGTCAGCCGAACACGGAACCAGCCAGTGTTTAGTTCCCAAGCGTGCTTGGTACTCATTTATCGACCTACTGACGGGATGAGTCAAGCTTAGTCAACCTTGCCCGGCCCGAGGATCTAACCCTTGACCTGTGGCACGGGAGCTCGAAGCGCTACCACTCAGCCACCCGGTCGTCATATAAAAAATGATAAAACTTGCTAAATGCTGTAAAATGAGGTAATTTTATCATGATACCTTAGAACATGGCACAAAAATCATTTATTCGGTTAAATTTACTTTTCAGTTTTGTATTTCTTTTAAAAAATTTGTTGTAATAAGAACTGTAAGTTTGAAAACCGAATTTTCAGTAAACCGTTACCACATAAAAAGAAATATTACCAAATGAATAAACATATATTTTGATTTTATTCCCCAGAATTATGTTTTTTTCTTTTTTACCAGAAATGTTATTATAATACAATACGACAATTTTACCAGACTCTTTTCCTCCGTGTATAGTTCTCTCAAAATCTTGATATTTTGAGTTTTATAACAAGCTTGGAGTATTTGTTATTTTTTAATAGATGAAAGCAATTAATTCCAGAAACAAGTGGTGGAATACCAAATTCTTTTTCTTAAATTATAATCCAAGATCATTCTGTTTTCGTTGATTCGTAATGTAATTAGTTTGTATTCCATATCTAGTTCTGAAACACCTTTCGGAGTTGCTCCTTAGGATAATGACTTCTTTAAGCTCTCTTAGTAGCTACACCTTGACTTGATATGCACTGTAATTTTTGATGACAATTAAAGTAAATTATATGCATTTCAAATTCTACAGGAGTGTACATGCACCATTAGCTTCAACAAAGTATGCGGAAACTCGTTACTATGTAATAGCATTTACAATCTCCAAAGTGATTACTTATGATTGTCCTCAATTAGCTAAACCCGTGCTGCATTGTAAATTCAAGAGTAATGTTATATGCTCACGAGTTAGCGTTTAGATACTTACCAACGGTAAACAACGAATACAAGATCTCAATTATAATACAAGGAAATATTTTGAGGTTTACAAGTAAGTCAATATTGGATATCATTACAGATTTTACCAAATATTAAAGTAAAATAATTCAATTCATAGTAGGATAAATCATAAAGAAATTCCAGTTAGGGTAGCAAAAGGTAGAAAGTTTGTTTATTAGAATATGAGGGTAGCGAATATGATGTAAAATACATTCTGTTTGGCATGCTGAAAATAAATATGATTAGTTCATATTGTGGATGGATAATATATTGTGAAGTGTAATCAGTAAAATATATTCAAAATGTTTTTATTACCAGTATAAAATAGAATACAAAATTTTAATATATTCATTACTATGATTCAAATAAAACCGACCAAGTGGTGATGATCTGCGAACTTTCATGTCCGAACATTATTCGAAAATACTCGCAGAAAAGCGAACCTTTTTTCATTACCAAGACAATGACAGCTTGTTTACATCATATTCTTGTGGTTTTGCAAATAATGCTTTTTATCACTAAATTATGAGACTTTTTTTAAACTGAAATTAGCGTTTCATTAGAATATACTAAACTGGAAAAATATTTTTTGCTAAACATTTGTCAATTGTAAATCAATATTCAGTACTTACATTAAATACAATTCACTGGAAGCTGCATATTTGGTTTTCAGTTTGATGAGGAAAGAATTCGCACATGAGAATAATCTATCCAACAATAACTCTCCGTAATATTACCAAAATAACCATTCATTGGAAAAAGTATAAAAGTACATTAATTTCATTCGAAATTCTTTTAGTACTGAAAAAAATTTTAACGGAAATAGACAAAACTAATAGCTTACGATAAAGTACTGACAGTAATTTATTCACCACACCAGTGTACTACAATGCATAAGAAAAAACACAGAATAATGAAAATCATTCTTTTTTTTATCGTCGGCTACAAGATCTTTAATAAAGAAAAATGGAGGAGAAAATATTTAATTTTGTGAAAATAATCAAGGAAAATTTACTAGTCAGGTATCAAGCTGTGATCATATCTTCCGTGTTTTTAAAATATGTAAACATTTTACTTCGACTTTAATGATTGTAAAATTAGAAATATGGATTTAGCAAATAAAGTAATAAGAATAAGTTACATAAAAGAGTCACATCAAAAATATCAGTAAGCAGGGCATGCCAGGGGCTTTTTCGAAAGATTATATCCAGAGAAGTGATGCCAAATTATAGTTAGACCTCATTTAAATCTTCTCATTTGATTAAATTTGCAAAATATTCAATAGATATATTGAATATGTATGTCGTATCGAACAAACTCACATTAATACTATAATTATCAATACTAAATTCCCTAAATGTTTCAGGCATATTGTTTTCGAAAAAACTGTCATTCCATATAAATTTAAGTCTACCCAACACAATCAAGAAAAGTTTAATTTTTTGTTAAATTGAACTCAGATATAATTTTGATTTTTAAGTGTTCCTAAAGAACTCTGTAGTTAAGTTGTCTCAAAGTAACCTAAATTGAGCTGAATTTAAAATACAATCCATCACACGTACAAATAAGAGTTTTTGAAATTGAACACGTATGATTTTGATTTTTAAGATTTCCAAAATAACTACAAACAGGTTGATGAGCATATAAAATACAATCCATCACACGTACAGATTTGAATTTTGAAACTTAACACATACAAATTTGGTTCTCATGAGTACCAATGATCTATAAGTTGAGAAAATTACAAATTAATTACTTCTTTTTCATGCCGCACCACATAAAAGAATATCATGCTTTTTTTTACTTAAACTTATGACCTGCTATTTTGATGGACAATTCTTTTTACCTGTGAAAATCCACTCTTTATTGTGACAAAAATCAATTTTACTTTCAGAATCTCCATTTGAACCTTCTCTGTTCGGAAATTCACGTAAAATGATAGTCGGAACAATATCATAATCCTTATCTTCAGAGCTACTTATGACTTTAGAGTTATCAGGTGGTAAGGTTACGATGGAAGAAAAACTTGGCATGTTGCATTGATCTGAAGCCAAGAGGACAAATTGGTAGTTATATCGCTGTAAGCATTTTACACAGAAGGATCTTGATATGGATCTTATTCTTCCCGGATTTTCTTTTGCCCATATTTGATTCATTGCCAAGTCCTTAGCTGAATTCAGGTTGCGATTTGGTTATCTGCAATTTACAAACAGTACTGAACGCATCTCTTTGGCACACATATGATACATTCTCGGATTTGTTTATTGTAATAACTTTTAAGATAGTGCCAAAAGTTACAGTATCAACAAAATTTTTCAATAAATTCCATTTTTGAGACTATATGCAAAATCAGAGAAGCCATAAAAGTGGAAAAAATATTGAGACTCTAATGCTCTAAAAATAAAGTCAATAAAGATGATCAGTGTTATTATTACTCTACTATATATATCGTAGACAAAATTTCTATCCATTTCTAAAGATACAAATACAAAACAGAACTTTACGTACTTCTCAGTTATTAACAGAAATAGGACATGTTATTTTTTGTGCTTAGATTACAAAAAATATAATATTTTATTGAAAAGTCTGACTAAGAATCTAATTTTCGAAGAAGTATATAATTTCCTTTATTGTAGCTCTCTTACAGTTAAAACGAAGGTTAAATAGCATATAAAAAACTTTTTTTAAAGTACGAAACAAACATAATATTAGTCATTGTTGCATTTTTACATTTAAATGCTCTCTTTTTGAATAAGAAACTGACTATTATTTAAGCTTAGTAATAATTAGCTAAACTCATGTAGTATTGAAAAAATAAGTGCAAGAGTAAGTTAAGAAGGCTTCTAAGTAAGCTTCTGAATGATTACCAATAAATGCGACAATTTCAAGATCTCACTTTAACTGTGAGGAACTTTTGATAATTCTACACACAAGTCGATGAGAGTCACACAAAATTATATTACCACAGTTATTAAATTGAATTAAAGAGTTCAGAATAAAAAAGAAAAAAGAATATAAAACTATCGTTCAATGACTAATAGGTGCAACGTGTATGAAGTAAAGCATGCTGATGGTAAATAGCAAGCAAAATATGCGCATCACACTCATTAGTATGATGCAAAGTATGATGATGATAAATATGCTTAGAAAAGTATGATGATTGTAAGTGTGTTTAAAATATAAAGATGGCAAGCTAAAAGATGGTATAATATAAGGATGGTATTGCTTAGCAAAGTATGTTATGGTAAATAAATTTATTAAAGAATGTAATTTATAATTATATGGAGTAAAGTAGGCTGATGGTTTATTTAAAATAAAACCTACTGAATATATTATGCTGATGTACCTGAGTAAGTATGCTTATCATGCCAAGTATTTTTATAGGTATGTTTGGAGTATGTTTAGCACAATAGGATACAGTTAATAAGAGAAGTTATGAACATAAAGATATTATTACTTTTTTTATTATAATTTCTAATCCATTATTTAGTTTTCAGCAGATTTAAATTTCCTTCTCTATTTAGTTTGAAAAAAAATATTTCTGTATTGTTTATTTCGCTTTAAAATTCCGAATGGAACTAAGTAAAATGAAAATAGAAAAATATAAAACTCACGCGGTAAATATTTAATAATTTAAAATATTTATACAATGATGAAAAATTCTAATACTGCTGCCGAAAATGTATAAATAATACAGTTTCTGAAAAAAGTCACCTCGAATTATTACAAGTTTGTATTACAAAAATTTATCTAAATCAACCGTTTTAAAAACTCTTAATACCCGCGATTTCACCAAACTTAAAAAACAAAAAAATCAATTGTAAACCTAGAAAACCACGTTTAACGAAACATCATAAAATCTTACGCAAAGTAGCTGTTATCAAGCGGAAGCAGGAGAATATTAATTAAAAAAGTGTCACATTTTCAAATAAAAATCTCTTCAACTTAGGTGAAACTGACAGTTTCAGTCGCTATTGGCATGATTTACGGCGAGAGAAAGATGTTGGCTGGAGTCGTCATCTTAAATGAGTCTTTGATTCGATTTGGGTAGGAAATATGTTATAAAGTGCGAAATATTATTCACTACTAATTCCTATATCTAAGAACTCAAGAAAGTATTTAGAAGTATTAGAACATTAGCTGTTAACATACGGTTATCTACTATGGGAGATTTAAACTTCATATTCTTGCAAGATTCGTCTCACACGGATTCAAGCAAAATAATTTTTTTTGAGCAGACCACCGATATCTCCAGATTTAAATGTAATTTTAAAATTTTGGGGGGCTACTCACAAGAAGGGTTTTTAAAAATGAGAAACAAATTTCAACTTTAGAATATCTTGTTAAATCTATTATTTAGGATGCTGTGATAAGCTAGATAGAAATTAGTTAGAAGAACTAGTAAAAATTATGCCACACAGGATGGCACACTGCCTACGAGGAAATGACGGTTATAGAGACTATCAATTATCGTTAAAATGTATTTTAAACTTCAGATATTTACTGTACGATTTTTGTAACCATTTACGACTAGCATAGTTACTAAAACATAAAAATGAAGCTTAAACGGACATTGGAGCTCCGTGTGTGCTGCGCCATTTATGCGTGAATGATAGTTTCGTATGCTAATTATCCAGGGTCACCGATTAAAGAGTGCAGGACAATGGAAACTTCATGTATTGAAGGAACGAAAAAAATATTGTAGTATGAACAGTGGGATTCGAACCCCTGTTCCGCCAGTTAAAAGATTGGTTGATCAGCCTGCTCAGTTACAGTATACACCCAGTTGCGCGGAGTAAAATGGTTTTATATGGTGGGCCTAGATGGCGCGCACAAAATTCTGGTTGCTTAACCGTTTTAGCAAAAACAGTCGAAAGACGTTTTCCCTCACACTTAACTGCTTAAATATCATCTTTTTATATGGTTATTTGACTGTTTTGGTAAAATATGGTAAAATAAAAATTAATTAAATTGCTAGTTGACCATTTTTGAAGAGAATTTTCAAACAGTGTACCTCATGTACCAGCATATTTACTATTTCCTGATCTGATTTTTTTTAAAAATTTTCTAAACAGAATAAAGTTCTAGAAATTTTTTATGTTATTTAGAAAAACTAACTACTAAATGAATTTTCTGACATATTTGGCCAATTTCTTAATATCTTATTTTCATAAGTGCATTGGTTTTAAAGAAATAATAAAAATTATTTTTTTTATCAGTGATATAAAAATTCTGAACAAATGAATCTTGTTAAATATGCAATTTTATATACTTAGTTTGCTTAAAAAGTGCTCTATAATATGCGTTAAAAGCTTTAGAATTCATTTTTCAACATTTTTTTCCTGAAGATACAAGAGATTTATCCCAGCTGAATATTCGTGTTTAATAAAGGGTAAATAAAAGAAAGTCAATAAATTACTAGTAATCAAAATTACACAGTCATATAAAGAACTGATTAGCATGTACCGACACAATTCAAAGTAAAAACATTGCCGTTACAGCCTGACGCATTTAAAAAAGTTGAAATAATTTAACTTTTTTTATATTATTACTTGTTGTCCTTCCCAATGTTTTGACATTATTATATTGATCATAATACATTTTTACAAGTTCAACATACTAAATGAAATGTTAATAGCATTTTGCTCAAAAAATTATGTTATTTTTCAAAACCAACGAGCGTTAGTTTATGTAATCAAATTAAAGTCAATTTTTCCATTAATTTTGCAGTTCTGTACAGAGCATTGTTTTTTATTTTATTGAATTCAGTTTTTTAAAAACATATTACGAAAGCGTAAATGTTAAAAAAAAATTATAATAATCACTTGGTTTCAGATATTATGTGTCGTTGCCCTGATACGCCCACCATGATAATACCTGATTTTACTTGGCGTAAAGAGTAAAACATAATCGGTTATTAAAAAAACGTGCAATAATCTTCTAATCTTTTACATTATTTTCTTAAGCAATTGAAAAAAAAACATAAATCGTCTGAGTATTTACAGACAATGCCTAATACTAAAATAACGAGAAATATTGCTATTTTAAAATATTTATTCCGAAGGGAGTAATTAAAATATAGTAACGATACGGGCCCTCGCACCCTACGTACAAATTAAGGCTTTATTTGCTTTATATAGTGGCCGCAACAATCATAACACATATTTCATTCGCTTTAAAGTTTTCAAGATAGATAATACACTGCGAAAGGTAATATATACATATATATATAATAAGCAGGAAGCAAAATTAAAAATGCTGATTTATTGGCACAGATTTGTTGGGAACCCTTTGTATGATTGAAATTAGAAATTAGCATGTTAGGATATATGATTGCGATGGACACTACAAAATGCTTCCTAAATTTCCTGGATGGCCACCGTACAGCCTAGGTTTGAATCTTGGTCAGCTTTGGTTTGAATCATGGAGGCCGATAACGAACATCTCTATCACACGTTCCTCACAAATTCTAATATTGTGCATTTTGCTCAAAAATGAGTTAATGCTGTTTCAATTTCGAATACAAAGGTTCTAATTTGACTATTATTTGTTCCGGAGCTAGATTGACTCATTTTTTTCTTCAATTTTGAGAAACCTCTTGTTATAATGTGGAGACAAACGCTTACACGCAAACCCTTCTTTTCTGATATTATAGATAATGATACTGCTTTTTTTTCCTTCAAAAAAAAGTAATTTTTTCTAGTACTTTTTCTTTTTCTAAAATAATGAGGTTTGTACCACAATGAAATGCAACTGGAATGAAAAAAAAATTAAAAAACAGTCAGAAATAATTGCATTGATTTTGATGCCTTAAAGAAATTTCGGATACAACTACTGATAAAATTGCTTTCTGTAAACTCTTCTCGTAAGAGGTGAAGAGCTCGGAAATATTATTTTTTTACAAACAAAGCTTAAAATACATTTTTATAATATATTCGAAAACTAGTATTTACTGCCATAATTTGGAATGGAATGATTTGAATATTTACAGTAAGAAATTGAACATGCATTTTGAACATGCATAAATTTTAATTGAGATTTGTTACAGGTGGCAAATTTTTACATATCTCAGTTATTGAAAAATAATTCAGCCAGATTTATATTAAACTTATAAGAATTCATTCATATTGCACTATAAATAATGAGCAACATTCAAGTGATGTATATATATATATATATATATATATATATATATATATATATATATATATATTTCGAGTTTACGACTATTTTTGTTCAACTCAATAGCTTTGTAACTTTGAACTTAATGCAGAGGACAAGGGAATATTTGGATCAAATATTGGGAGAAATTTGTCTTCGTGGAGGACTTTTTGATGAAACTAACCCGTATTTGCGTTGCTTGGAGAAGAAAACCACGATAACCAACCACGGTTGTTCTGATGGCTAGGGGGCTGTAACCCATGATCTGTGTACCACTGAGGATATTTTACGTCAACAATGTAGTCTGTGTGAGCAGAGTGCAAAAATCGTTTTGACCACTCATCCCTGGGATTCGAACTCGGGACACCTCCTTAGGCGGCAAGAGTTCTATCCTCCCCTGAGCCCCCATGGCTCTGGTTAAAAGATATTTAGATATATGAGTTGAAAGATATTTGGGAGAGTTTTATTTGTATCAATAGATACAAAGATTATGTCTTTTTTTCTTCTTTTAAATATACCTCGAAAGACAGTGTACAATTTTCATGAATTACTTCTTAACTGTTTAGCAAACAGTAATCTGCATCAAAGCATCAAAATCTAGTAAAAATTTTAAATAATATTTGTAATCATACTTTATTTAGAGTTTTTTACAATTTTATTTGATAAATATAGTAATTTATAGTTAATATTTACAAATTTTTGGTGTTTAAAAACATAAAATTATTTATAATATGCATACTAAAATAACTTAATATTATGTAATGCTATTTATCTGAAAGTTAGTAACACTAAACATTTCGCAGTTCACATGGCTGACATCATTCCCATAAGTTCCTGCTTCTAACGCCATTGATATTTTTTTTCAATGCTTAAGAGAATTGCGTAGTGTGAAAAATGCAGACTAAATTTCTTAAAAGAAAGAACATATGTTTGTTAAAGCACATTACTAAGATAAGTACATTACTGTTTGTAGGATTTACGTTTCTTATTTCTTTTCAAAATGTTGAATAAGAAAGAAACAATCATATTACGCATGAGGAATTCAAACTAAAAGAACAATTCTTCTCAACTGGCAAAATTTAAATATAAATTTCACAGCTAAGTATCTTTTCTCCCTTTTCAAGTTTAACTACGAAAGAGAAGAAAGAAGTCGGCTAAATCTAGAAAGAAAAAAAAACGTTAAAAACATACGAATAATAACTTTATATTTTTTGCAAGTCAATGTCTTGGTAAATACTATTAAATTAAGCAAGTATCAGGATCTTACCCCCTTTGATCCCTTAATAAAATAAAATAAAATATCTAAATAAATAAATAAAATAAAAAGATAAGCTTTTTCTTTCTCAGAAATATTTACGAATGAACTTTTCATTTGTATAAAAAACAAATTTTGCAAGTCATTTCTTAGTAATTCCTATTTAACTAAAGTTTATTTTTTACTATATTCAAACCAAAACCTTTTAAGTGCATTTTTGTGTCTGATTTCATTGCTTAAAATATCTTTAAAATATCTTTAAAATATTTAAAATATCTTTCATGCACTAACTAATTTGTGGTCAGTTCTCGAACCATTAAGATTGAATCCTAGTACGTGAAAATCTGATCATCAGATCAAAAGTGAGGATAAAATAGCCTGGCTGGTAGGACGTAGGGCTCATGTTCGATAGGTTTTGAATTTAACCCCCTCCTACCAGGAAAAAAAATTTAGTACAAGTATTGACTGGTGCAAGCTAAATCTGTCAGTGTCACAAATTCCTCCAAATTCCCGTAACAAATCAATACCGCTGAGGGTAATTGATAGACGATTGATTGCGTTCTGGTCAGGAAAAAATTACAATGTGCGGATGGATGGATGATGTGTGAATGTGTCCTCCCTGTAAAACGGGATGCAACTTATGTATGTTGTCTCCGAATTATTCTCAGGTATGTTTCCAAAACCGTCGCTAATAGCAAATTGTGCAGCTCTAAAGTGACATAACTAAAAGTACTCAACCATGCCGTACAGTCCCGTAGATCAAGGTGATTTACTTTTTTACACACTGAACAACAATTGGCTAAAATACTACAGAAAAATTTGCGTCCAAGGTACAACTTGGCATTGTACAGTGAACCATTGGATGTTAATCAGTGAATATTACAAATTAACAAATTACAAGGATTTCATTTAAGCAAACTTTTAGTTGATTAAGTTCAAGCAATTTAAACTTATTTTTTAAGTTATCTGTAGGCACTATTATATACCCTGTTGGAATATTTTAAAAATGTATAGCTTTCTTGTAAACATCAGAATGTATATGCTATTGAAGCGGTAAACTTTTAAAGGTTTTATATCAACTGAACAGTTGTTCATCGCTTGATCCTGTCCAAAATATGAGCAGGCATTCAATTTTGTTAAACATAACGAATGATACTTTACTGATTTATTATTAATTTTTTTGCTATTTTATTTGCTAATTTATTTTCTATTTTAATGGTAAAAAATTGGCATTAGTGATTTATCCACTTTTGAGCCATTTTTAAATTTATTTTTATAGGGTTTCATTCCCAAAACAAGGCGATTGAATAAAGTTACGTCGCTACTAGAAAATAAAAAAAAAAATTTCTAACCCGTGTCTGAAAATTTTCGACTGTAACCATTACAGCAGTGCTTCCCAAAGTGTGATACGTGTACCCTCAGGGGTACGGGAACAGTTTAGGGGAGTACGCGTTCTTATGCGAAATATCTTGCAACAAATGAAAATTTCAAAAAATTTTATTTAAAAACACAGCTAGTCATGAAAATTTAAGATTACGTAAGTGAGATTCAGAACAATGCAGAAAGTGAAAATCCCAATTGAAAGGGAGAATGAGTATACTTTTCCCCTTGAGAAGGAAAAGGTACAAGAACTGTTTTTGCTTTTGTTTTGAAGTGTGCCTAAGGCGGTTAGGCGTAAAAATGCCGTGTCCGAGACGTTACTTTTGTATTTATTTTGTTTTAATAAATTTGTTTTAATTGAATTTAATTGAATTATGATGAACTGTTATCACAACAAAAACAATATCATCCATCTCACTGATGCAAATAAACTTATTAACAAAATTTTGTACCAAAAAGAAAAATAAACATATTTTTTAAAAAATACATTCATTTTTTATTAGGGGAACACAGCGTTGCGAAAAATTTAGAAAGGGTACACAAAAGTCATAAGTTTGGGAAACACTGCATTACAGCGTCTGTTATTGCAGATATCAACTAGGCATAATAAATGCAGGCATTTTCAAACTTACGCGTGCTTCAAAATACAACTTATTCCACTACTTTTTTTCTCTAAAATCTATCAAGGAACATAATGTTTTTGCATCACGTTTTTTGCAGTTTTTTTAACACTCTCAACTGTGTAAACCCATTAACTCGCACTGTCCTCAATTGAGGACAATCAATAAAAAATCATGTAAAATTTTTATTTTTATTTTAAAAATATTTTTTCTTTTCTTGGAAGATAGTCGGCAGCACTATCAACATATCCGCATGTTTTTAATAAATGCGCTGCTATATTTGGTTTGTTATTGGTATCGCCATTTTGTGATTTTTCTAGCCTCACACAAACGTCTTCTATTTTATATTGTCATATCAAATAAAATTGAGGCAAATTATTTTATTTATTGCAGTTTTACTCTTAAGAGTATAGTTCAACATATAACGCTAAATAAATTTGTTTCCCGACGGCCTGGTGGCCGAGCGGTTAGCATGCCTGACTGCGAAGCCATAAGCTGCGGGTTCGAATCCCGCTCTGGGCATGGATGTTTCTATCTCTCTTTGTGCTGCCCTATAAACGGGTTTATGGCAGTGTGGCGTGGGCAATGTTGCTCGCCTCCGTGCTCCGTGACTTTGGTTCACAGGTGCCCACTGGGTAACGCGAAATATGCAACAATTCGGGCATAGTATAGGCAATGATTCAAATTCAGTGCCTGCCATTAGAAAAAAAAATTGTTTCCTACAGTTTCTTTTCTTTTTATATAGCATTATATTTTACTGTCCTCAATTGAGGACACTGGGCATTTCAGGCAAGTTTAAAGAAATTTTTAGAATTTGTTTTTATTCATTTATTTATGCATACGAGTTTGTATTTTTATAGAATAAGCTAACTATTAAAATAGCAGACATTTCTTAAATAATATTTCGGCTATTCGGCTTTAAAAATTCAATGCTATACTCTTTTCTCTTCCAATACCCACCTGTGTTAACATTCGTCAATTCAGGCATATACAGGGCGATTTTGCTGCCCTCTCTTCCAGGGACACCATATTAGGTGAGCCAACGTCACTCCCACAGTGAGGACAGATAGTACAAAGAAGGAAAGAACATTGCCTTGGATTCGAACCCAGAACCCTTCTGATTCAACAATGCAATACTAAAACCGTAAATTTCTTACAGCAGAGGAAACTCAGGAATATTTGTTCTTGGAACAAATTGAGGAAGATGTCATTTCAATTCCTCCTGAGGTTAATGAGCAGGATTCGGATGGAATGACCATAAATCAGTTACAGTTACAACGAATTTCTAAAAAACAAATCCTTTGGAGGGGCAAACAATGCGGTGGTGCAAATTGCAAAAGTTGATAGTACCTGTGCCTGAATCAAAACTCATGCATGAATACAACAATTTCATCGGTGGTGGGGATCAACATAACTGTTGCTTAAGCACACTATATCAATGAGGGGCACAAATGGTATTGGTGTTTATTTACAGGAATGATAGACACATCAGTAGTGAATGATTACATTTTTTATAAAACTCTACACAAAAAAGAGAGTAAGAAGCAGATTTCATTAAGAACACCCCTTGCCATTCGTCTGGACCAGTGGCGGTGACTATGGTAACGAACTATTTCAAGTAGAGGTGTGGGGTTACTGTTTAGGACAGTTTTGGGAATGCGTCGGTGAGAGAAGGGGAATCTTTTTCTTCGGTTTATTCTGTAACCCTTAGAGCCCTGAAATGCGCTATTCTTAGTTTCATAGTAACAGACAGCCTCAGATTTTGTGGCGGGGGGGAGTTCTTACTGTAGACAAACTATAAGAAATGCAACGCAACTTTAAACATACTTTGTTTTTTAAAGTTCCATTGTAAATTGAGCAACTATTTAGTATGTACTTCAGTGTATATTTTACATATTTTTAATTATTTTGTGTACTTAGGTAATTTAAATACGTTTTACCAAGTATACTAAATATATATACATAAAATGAAATTACGTGGTATTATTCATTCACTTGCATTGGTTATTTTCATATTGATCCTTTTTTGCAATTAAATAATACTAATAATAATATTTACAAACATTATCAGAAGTCTAAAATTATATTTATTTTTAAGGAATGATGCAATTTATATCTATTCTATACCAAAAAATTAAATAGATATTTAATATAAGAACTAACCACAATATTTGCATGTTAATTCAAGAGAGATAATTTTTTCACTGGGATGCCCATTGTCCTCAATTGAGGATGGGCAGTAATTTTAAAATTAATACAAAATATGCTTAAATTTTAAGTTTTAACCCACTGACGGTTCTGCACGTAAAAAGTAGCATTTTAACCTGCAGTCTTCTCTGCACAGCAAAACCGGTTTATCCATGCTAATGGATAGGGGAATAGTGTATAGAAGAGAAACATTCTCCTAATTTTGCCCATTTCCTTAACTTAGGACAAAATAAATAAGATTTGAAAGATTCATTGAAATATATTAAGTCGAAATAATTTGGGCCTTAATTATTAACAGTAGAGTCTTATGTAAATAAAAGTTGTATATTTTGCACACACAGGCATTAATTTATCTCTTTTTTTTAAATTTTTATCTTAAGTACTTCATTGTTAATAGAAATCTTTGATAACATACATTTTGATACTATTTTAAAAAAGTCGAAAGGATTTCTTAAGAAGCCGGAGATGGTGAAAAAAAGTCTATTTGTTACAAACATAAGCGTTTTCCTTAATTCCATTAACTAATGTAAGTATCCAAAGCAATTAAGCAATACTTTTCCGAGTTAAATATTTGAGTCTCTATTAATCTTTTTAGTTTTTATTAATCCTTTAACAATAAGACTTCTCAATTAAAATTTTTGGTAATTAATTAGTGATCTCGTTAATTAGTTTGCGATTATTTATTTAATTATTTATTGGTTTAGCGTTTATTTCCTGTTTTTTCAATATAGCTTGCTCGCAGTAACATGTGTTACTTTATTTTATTTAATGTAGTCTCGTCTGTAATGACATAGAGCAATAAATCCACCTCTTAAGATATTTTTCTCAAATTTATATATTTTTAAAGTATTTAAGCATTTGTAGACGATGAAATTTTGAAAAGAAAGTAGTTTTTCATTTAAACGTTGCAATATTTATATCAGGCATATATGTAAGGATTTGTATTCACATTTATACATTCAGTGAATATCAGTTACTATATCTGTTTTTAGTTCTTTCAGATACTAATTTAAACTTAAAATTAATAAAATCGAAATATATTGATATTTGAACTAAATAAACATAATTCTGGTATTGGAAGACAAAATATACGGTATTTAAACCATTTATTTGATACTTTTTCCGTTCATATGTTTTTGTTGTTGTTGTTGTCGTGTCTATGCTAGTGCAAAGATTAGAGTCCTCCAAAAGTCTTGATAACAAGATTTGCAAGTTCTGGAGCCCGACGGTTATGGAGAATTTCGATGGGGGTGCTCCAAGTTGAAAGAGGGAGCCGATAATGGCCTGGCAGTCAAAAGCATAGTCTGGAGTTAGTTGCAAATGAGGACAGTACTTGCAGATGGGATAGGATTTTATATTGGTGCGTGAGATCTTCATGCCTTTGAAATGTCCAGTACGTAGCCTAGCTATTGTAGAGGATAGGTTTCTTGGTCAGTTTAGATCGGGGATTGTTGCCTTGCTAAAAAGCTGGTTGAATATCCTTCCCCTGTCGACAGCATTCTCATTTGCACAGGTGACAGCTCAAGGTTGATCTTCGTCGCGTGCTTCCCTTGCAAGGGCATCTACGCATTCGTTCCCCTCGATTCCAACATCAGCTGGGATCCACTGGACAGTGCAACGGATATTTAGTAAATGGAGAAGGGTATTGATTTCTTTCGTTATTGAAGTTTTACCGTTATGTATGGCTTCGAGTGCTGATTTTGAGTCTGAGAAAATCACAATTTCTTTTATTGGGTCTTTTAGAGAATGGGAGTGACAATGGGCAAGAGCCTCTTTAATAGCGATAAATTCGCTAGTGAAGTTCGAAGGAATTTGGCCAGTGGGCATTGTGAGTTTCCGTTCATATGGTATCGGTTTATCGGAAATATTTATTTCAAACTTTTAGTTCTTATTCGCTGCATTTACTTGAAAATACAAAACGGACACGTAAATACAACTGAAGAAAAAGTTTTAATGCCTTACCTTAAGGTATCCTGATAAAATTAACAACCTTTACCTTATTTACTGAATTTTAACAAATATTATAAGACCATATTTTATTATTAATAATCTGGTATGATATCGGATAAGACTGAGGGAATATGTCAGTGTAACGCAATGTTACAAATGTTACTCTTCCGGGCAAATAGCAAAATTTTGTAAGAATGAAGAGATTTGTGCAAATTTCGGTTCGATGGAATGTTTGTAACAAGAAAAGCAGCTGTATTAACCGAAATGAAATCAATTAAAAAATTTCAATTTAAACTATTCACAAATCTTAGTGCTCTTTATGAGCAGTGAGAAAGTTATAATTGAGAATACGAGCAAGTCATAAAGAGAATCAACTATGGATAGGTCTCAAAATTCACTGAAGATAGCGTATATCAACTTAAATCATTCCAAACTCAAATTATCAACATTCAGTTGATTCCATTTATCAAAATATTTTCTTAAGCTTAATAAAGGAACCTTATTTTAATTTGGAGAACAAAATTACAATTATACGGAATTACAGAATTATTATGAAATTAATATTGCGGTATTTGCAGATCATGGTCGAGCTGCTGTTTTGTCTCATAAAACAATTAACTATTTTCCTGTCGTCATTAAGGAAAATCTTATGGACGTTGCTTATCAAGATATAAATTTTTACTTTATTCCAGTCCATGTTCCACTTTGCACACATCATGCTGCCTCACTTAATGTTTATATATATATATATATATATATATATATATATATGGATCCATATATATATATATATGTATAATATCAGGGTAACAACCCCGTTATTTTGTTAGTGTTTTTAATTTACTTTTGTAGAAATAATAAGCCGATAGACTTTAACAGGCTTTATTTACTGGAGTATGGTGTAAACAGACGTCTCACCCACTCTCCCAGCTGGAGGAGAGTGGACTAATATAAAGACAGTAGTGGCGAAGGTTATGTTGGCGATATCGTACAGCAAAAGACACGCAAAAACACTTGCTCTTGCATTTTATAATAACAGATTTGGAGGTGAAAAGGCTCAGTCAGTGCATTGTTTGTAACTCTACGCATCATCGATAATCATTTAATGCTTCCTAATATGGAAGTGAAAGAAGGACAAGATTCTAAAAATAACTCCTCCTTTGAAATATAAATCTAATTATAATTCAATGGTATCTTTTCAGCCTTGAAGTCCCAAAATAGAATTTCTACACCTATTCTTTACCAAAGACATTTTATGAAAACGAAAGAGTTTTAATGGTTTTATTAATACAAAAGTATTTATAATTTCTGTATTACGCATGTATATATATATATATATATTTATAATTAATAAATACCGAATGCTTAATAGCCCTTATACAACCTAGCTAATAGTTTCTTGAAAGATAAATTTATTACTTAGGATGTCCATGAAAAACTATAGGCATAATCCTTTGGTTGTTAATTGCAAACGCAATTTTAAATAGCCAAAGTCATTTGTAAGAATCAATAATAGCATTTGCAGACGACTTTTTTTATTTTGAACACTGGTAAACTATTAAACCATCTTGGACGATTCGTTTTTTGCACACTAATAAAATATTTTGCTTGAGCTGAGAAACAAAATCTCACATTCAATATACAAAAAAGAACATTAATTATACTTGTATTTTCCAAGAAGAACAAATACACAAGAAAACCAATAATTAAAATGGACTGCCAAAATATTGGGATTCATCACACAGCTAAATATTTGGGATTCATCACACAGCTAAATATTTGGGATTCATCACACAGCTAAATATTTGGGATTCAGGCTTAATACTCAGCTATCTTGGCTATCTCATCTTGGTAATGTCTTTACTAAAATTATCAAATTCTAAGCCAAATTAAGCAGAATTTCTGAAACAGACTGTGGAATCATCTCGGAGATCAAGAAATTTAGATATCGAAACAGTACGCTTAGAATAATTTCATACGGGGTGGAAATATGGTATAATGAGCAGGTCTGGGTGCTAAACAAAATCAGAAAAATTGAAAGGGTAATTCCATTGGCTATAGTTAAGGCATACAGAACAACGTCAACTGAATCTTTGCATGTACTCGCAGAAACTATTCTCCTAGATCTTATATTAAAAACAGAAGCAACTTTATCAAACCTCTTTCTACTTAACGGAACAGAAATTAACTTGCAAATACTATTTGAAGAACCTTTAGACTACCCGCCGAAATAATTTCCTTTCAATTTAATTACCACAGAACACAGGACTAGAAATTTGCAGCGATGGTTCAAAGCTTAAATATCTGACTGAATTTAGAATATGATGTGACTTCGTGGTCTACTACACTGGAAGCGTTATTGACAGCAACAATTTAGATTGTCTGAAAATTCTTTAGTTTTTAAAGCCGAATTCTGGGCAATGATCTAGTCTATCTATTGGATAACCGATCAACAAATCAGTGATACAATAAAATTGTTCCAGGACTCACTCTCACGATTAAAGGTTCTTTCTAATGCACATAAAATGGGTTACATCATTTCAAGTATAAAAGATTTCATCATTTCAATTGGATTAGAGTCACTAGGGCACGTACAGAAACGAAAAGGCGTATAGATTGGTTAAGCAGGCTTGGGAAAGAGAGAACATCGACCTGTTTGATGAAGAATCAAAAAATACAATTAGGAAAAGACTAACCGAAGAATCCATGGACTTTTGGCAAATGAGATGGAACAACCAGTATGCAAAGGGAAAACATATTCACATAATTTTTGATGAAGTTCAGTCCAAATATACTTTTGGAAATTTTTACATTACATAATTTTTATCTATCCATGGAGCACATGCCTCACATCAAAATAAAATATTTAGAAAATTTAAATACTGGAACCACTGTTGCGTGTTGGAAGATTTTAAACTCATTCTCATAACCTGTCCAATTCAGAATCAAGCAAGAAATGCATATTTTCCGAACAGGCAAAACTATAACAACCTAATATAGCATTGGAAAACAAAGATAATTAAGAGAGCATACAAAGAATCATTGAAGAAATGTTTAAGGGAAAAGAAAAATGATTCTTTGGCAGAACAAGCTTATTTAGTATAACACATTAATTTTCCAATTCTTCTAATAAATCATCTGTATCTATATATTACTTCAATATAAAATATCTTTTTGGTATGCCGACGTATATCTTATTTCTTGAAACTGATGCAAAACTATTAAAAACTCTGTTACTTTCGGTTCTAGGGTTTTGAAGGCGAGTTTTGTTTTCGAGAAATGATGTGGAAACTTCTATAACTTACTTAAAAATAGTCATGGATTCCTAATTATTAGCTACAGCCTGCCTTATATCACTTTATTGAAACTTTAATTGGAGTGAGTGATACTTGCCTTCCAATTGATTCAGACACTAATGCTTATATATTTTTAGATTTATAATTTATTTTAGATTTATTAATAACTGATTTTTCCAATTGTGTACAATAAGTTTTTTTTAAACAAAAAAATTAAGAAATTAATTATTTCGGTGATCAGAATAAATTATATGCTTTTAATTCTAGTTATAAAAATGTTTAAAACTTTTATTATTTACATTCTTTTTCGTTTTTCTCTTTTGTTTTTTATTAGTCTTTTGATACTAAACGTATTATTGAAGGTTTCATATGAGCTGTATTGGTTTATAAAATTTTATAACGAAATTTAATTATCTAAAATATAATGCAGTAGCAGCGTAATATTTTTTTGGTAACAAATTGATACATAAAATAATTATAAGACTGCCTCTACGTAAAAAAATAAGTTTAATGACGTTGAGCAAAATCCATGTTGAAAATCCATTAAAGTATTATAATGGTGAAAGTTTTCTGTGGTTTTCTTTTCTATGTCAAGCAAATGCTTATTTGTTTTACGAAATAAGTCAATCTTAAGAATAAGTTTGATCGGAAGATTTTGGAACTTTACTTGTTTTATGCCTTGGATTAATAACAACAAGATTATTGAATTTAAAAAAAGAGAGGACTACATTCGGTAAATGGCAAAAGCTGTAATAGAGTTACGGGATTTTAATAATTTTCATTATATTATACTTATATCATACGTAATTATATCATATAATATCTAAATTTTATGTAATTCTTAATAAAACAATAGGAAAAATAATGGACCAAAACTGCCAGAACATAGTAAAATTTTCCGTGTTTGGAAAAGCTCTATGGAACAATGAAAATCCTTGGTAATATTTACCGATCACTTTGGTAACGGATCTTGATGAAATAACCAATAAAATATAGTTCCATAATACGTAAAAAATTTGATAATGGGCACAAAATTTTATAATTTTATCATGATACCTTAGCATAAAAACCATCCATTGGTAAAATTTATTTTTAATTTTTTAAATTTTCAATTAATGAGTGGTAATAAAAACTATAATGTTAAAAACCAGAATTTCTAGTAAACCGTTACCCTGTTAATGGCAAAATTTCCAAATGAAGGGTTTAAATATCCCTTATTTTGGTTTTTATTACTAGAATTATGGTTTTTTCATCATATATGTAATTACCATACGGTACAGTAACTTTACCTGAATTTGTTTTCTTCGTGTCAAATTATTACATTTGACTTTAGCAAAAGAAAAAAGAAATTTAATTTTAGTTAAACGTCACTTGACGGGCATTTAAACTTACTTATTAGCTCAAATGCTTTGATATATTCTAAGAATAAATTTCATCTAGGTATTAAATTTTAATTCATAAATGAAATTTAAATATAAATGCCTCTATATTAGAGAAATTTCCAGTTCTAGAAATGCTTATTTAATACTCTTCTTGATAAATTATTAAAACATTCAAAGTAATTTTTTTTTACCTTTTTGTTTTAGTACGAATATTTGCTACGTCTCAATTCACCACTGTTTGTATAGCGATTGTTTCATGATTAATTGATCGATTACGAATTCAGTTTTCTTAATAGTTGATCAATAATATTAGGTTAGGGTGGATGTAAAATCTACAACACATTTAACAAGTTTTTTTTCTGCATTTTAAAGGAAACTAAGTGGTTTAGAGATTTTATTTTTACAAGATACTTGTATCAAAACCAAAATGGTTCATAACCCTGTACCCTAAGAGTTTTGTCGCCATATTGGCAACGATCTCACTCTCAATAAATGAACATTTCCTTTGTCTGTATGTTTCGATAGCATGCTGTTAAAATATGTAAGGTATAAAAAATTCGGGATTAAATTATGGTTTAAAGTACTGGAACTTTGGATGCATCACCCGTAAAATCCACTTTGCCGTTAAATCCATTTTTACCGTAGAAAAATATACCGTTATTTTTACAATAATTTTTATTTAATTAGAGTGATTCAGTAATTTTAGGGTAATTATTAATGTAAAAATTATGGTATATCTGATTTTTTGTTCCGTAACAGGATCCGATAAACATGGATTTTACGGTAACTCATTTTCAGTGCTAGTACTCACCTTGTGAACCGGTACTTTTTACCGTAATTTGTTTCGGAAGGTTTTACAGTGTAAAATCACCTAGCCGAAAATGTAGAGTTTGGGGAAATGGCATGTAGTAAACAAAACTCAGTTACAGTTACTTTATTTTTCATTAACTACATTTAAAAAATGTAAATTTTCATCTAAAGGACATTCATGTAGTAAAGTGAAACATGACTTATGAAACTAAAATTCACTCAAAAATAACAAAAATTAAAAATTAAAATTAATTAAATTAATAAATTAAATTAATTAATAAATTATTGTTAATTAATAATTAATTTAATTAATAATTTAATTAATAAATTATTAATTCAATTAATTAAAAATTATTTTAAAAAAATCAAAAATTACAATTTTATGAAGTTATTCAGGTTTTATAGTTGCAATATTTTTCGTATCGCTTAGTATTTGTAAAACGTAATGGAAATTTATAATTAAATTACGTATTTACTTATCTAACAGTTACATAAACAAGACTTAGTCAAAAATCAATATAAAATACATACTAATTTTCCTAGTTCCTACTCTTTTTAAAAATTGAATAAATTTTGTTCTTCTAGAAGAGTGTATCACATTTATATTTCGCAATGCAATGTAGCATTTTTATTAGCTTTTTGAATTTATTCTTTCGCGAGATTGAAAAAGATATAAAACATTTATCCCCTGAGGTGTCTCAGAAAACCATAATAATTCAAAAAATTGCTTCTCTGATCGATTTAAAAGTTTCCATCTTATAAAGAGAAAATTACTTTTCCTCCGCTTGCAAAAATTTCGTCTAAAAGGAGTAATAATAGAAAAATAGTACCTTAATGATAATACCGCAATAATATATAGTACGTACACTGTAAAAAATTCCGGGTCAAATGACGGTATATAGTACCGACACTTTGGGGGCATCATTCGCAAAATCCATTTTACCGTAGAATCCATTTTACCGTTAATTATTATACCGTAATATTTACAGTAATATTGAAGTAGAGTGATTCAGTGACTTAAAGGTAACTGTAAAAATTGAGGTGTAGCAGTTTTCTTATAAAGAGAAAATTACTTTTCCCCCACGTGCAGAAATTTCCATCTAAAAGGAGTAATAATAGAAAAATAGTACCTTAATGATAATACCTACGTACACTGTAAAAAAATTCCAGGTCAAATGACGGTATGAAGTACCGGCACTTTCGGGGCATCATTCGCAAAATCCATTTTACCATAAAATCAAATTTTACCGTTAATTATTATACCGTAATATTTACAGTAATATTGAAGTAGAGTGATTCAGTGACTTAAAGGTAACTGTAAAAATTGAGGTGTAGCAGTTTTCTTATAAAGAGAAAATTACTTTTCCCCCACGTGCAGAAATTTCCATCTAAAAGGAGTAATAATAGAAAAATAGTACCTTAATGATAATACCTACGTACACTGTAAAAAAATTCCAGGTCAAATGACGGTATGAAGTACCGGCACTTTCGGGGCATCATTCGCAAAATCCATTTTACCATAAAATCAAATTTTACCGTTAATTATTATACCGTAATATTTACAGTAATATTGAAGTAGAGTGATTCAGTGACTTAAAGGTAACTGTAAAAATTGAGGTGTAGCAGTTTTCTTATAAAGAGAAAATTACTTTTCCCCCACGTGCAGAAATTTCCATCTAAAAGGAGTAATAATAGAAAAATAGTACCTTAATGATAATACCTACGTACACTGTAAAAAAATTCCAGGTCAAATGACGGTATGAAGTACCGGCACTTTCGGGGCATCATTCGCAAAATCCATTTTACCATAAAATCAAATTTTACCGTTAATTATTATACCGTAATATTTACAGTAATATTGAAGTAGAGTGATTCAGTGACTTAAAGGTAACTGTAAAAATTGAGGTGTAGCAGTTTTCTTATAAAGAGAAAATTACTTTTCCCCCACGTGCAGAAATTTCCATCTAAAAGGAGTAATAATAGAAAAATAGTACCTTAATGATAATACCTACGTACACTGTAAAAAAATTCCAGGTCAAATGACGGTATGAAGTACCGGCACTTTCGGGGCATCATTCGCAAAATCCATTTTACCATAAAATCAAATTTTACCGTTAATTATTATACCGTAATATTTACAGTAATATTGAAGTAGAGTGATTCAGTGACTTAAAGGTAACTGCAAAAATTGAGGTGTAGCAGTTTTCTTATAAAGAGAAAATTACTTTTCCCCCGCGTACAGAAATTTCAATCTAAAAGGAGTAATAATAGAAAAATAGTACCTTAATGATAATACCTGCGTACACTGTAAAAAAATTCCAGGTCAAATGACGGTATGAAGTACCGGCACTTTCGGGGCATCATTCGCAAAATCCATTTTACCATAAAATCAAATTTTACCGTTAATTATTATACCGTAATATTTACAGTAATATTGAAGTAGAGTGATTCAGTGACTTAAAGGTAACTGTAAAAATTGAGGTGTAGCAGTTTTCTTATAAAGAGAAAATTACTTTTCCCCCACGTGCAGAAATTTCCATCTAAAAGGAGTAATAATAGAAAAATAGTACCTTAATGATAATACCTACGTACACTGTAAAAAAATTCCAGGTCAAATGACGGTATGAAGTACCGGCACTTTCGGGGCATCATTCGCAAAATCCATTTTACCATAAAATCAAATTTTACCGTTAATTATTATACCGTAATATTTACAGTAATATTGAAGTAGAGTGATTCAGTGACTTAAAGGTAACTGTAAAAATTGAGGTGTAGCAGTTTTCTTATAAAGAGAAAATTACTTTTCCCCCGCGTGCAGAAATTTCCATCTAAAAGGAGTAATAATAGAAAAATAGTACCTTAATGATAATACCTACGTACACTGTAAAAAAATTCCAGGTCAAATGACGGTATGAAGTACCGGCACTTTCGGGGCATCATTCGCAAAATCCATTTTACCATAAAATCAAATTTTACCGTTAATTATTATACCGTAATATTTACAGTAATATTGAAGTAGAGTGATTCAGTTACTTAAAGGTAACTGTAAAAATTATGGTGTAGCAATTTTCTTATTCCCTAAAATATCCCAATAAATATGGATAAAATCTAATATATATGGATGGTAAAAAGTATTGGTACAATGAGTGACAATACTTTTTACCGTAATTCGATCCAGAATTTTTTACAATGTAAAATGGTCAATCTAAAATGCAGAGTTTTGGAGAAATGGTGTGTGGTAAACAAAAATCAGTTGCAGTTAAATTATTTTCAATCAAATATATTTAAGAAACGAACATTCTCACCTAAATTGCGTTTTTCATGTTGTAAGGCTTAACAACAACTTCTGAAATTATAACTCAATCATAAATATGATTTTCCTGACGTTATTCAAATTTTAAGATTAAAATATTTTTACTGACAATTAGTGTTTATAAAACGTAATGAAACTTTCTAATTGAGTTACTTATTTATTTTTTAATAGTTATGTAAATAAGACTTAGCCACAAATCAATATAGAATGCAAACTCATTTTCCTAGCACCTACTCTTTTTAAAATTGAATCAATTTTGTTCTTCTAGAAGAGTGCATCCATATTTATATTTCGCAATGCAATGTAGCATTTTTACTATCTTTTTAAATCTATTCTTACACGAGATTGAAAAAGATATAAAACATTTATCCCCTGAGGTGCTACAGAAAACCAGAGTAATTCAACAAATTATTTCTCAAACCGATTTAAAAGTTTCCAGTCGTATAAAAAGAAAATTACTTTCTCCCAGCGTGTCAGAATTTCGTCCTAAAGGAGTAATGATGGAAAAATAATATATATAGTTCTACTCGAAATTCATGCTTTCTTATGAAATGAGTGTTTCTTTACTTTTTTTAATAAATTATATGTTTTGGGCTGCCATTTGCATTAAAAAAATACCACAAAAGCAAATTTCGAGCTTTCAATTAAGTATTGTATTTTTTTAAACTTTTGTAAAATTCTAAAAAAATATCGATTCAAGTGCGCTTTTCAAATTGTTTAAAATTTGCTTACAGCTATGTAAATTTAAAAAGATTATATAAAGCAAAGCTAAGTATTGCATAACATTCAATTTGTAATTGTAAATAAGTAATGAAACAGCATAATTAGTTAATAAAAACTTTCGAAAACGAATAAATTTGTATACAGTGTTTCTACAGCGCAGTGAAGTAAAATTTTCTATTTATTTTATTTAACTAGATATTCATGGAATGATACGATAAAAAATAACTTAAAAGAAAATGAACAATTTGTTCTATTAATTAAAAAAAATAGTTTTTTTAAAAATAATTAAAGTTCATAACTATTCTTTGTTCTTTTTATTGTGTTCACATTTTGATTACATAAATACATTTCAAGATGCTGAAAAAAACCACATTTTCTTGACACATTTAAAATTCCATAAATATCCATGATGTTTGAGAAATTTAAAATAAAATAAAGCACTTCTTTTGTATTGTACCAGTTTCAGAAATTTATTAAAAGTATAAACTTTTTTTAAGGAAGTATCGAATAAAATATTATTTGTCCCATTGCGAATAATATGTTCCATCGTTTATATAAACAATGCAGAAAAATATCAAATAATACTATGTAAACAAACATACTATAGGGTATGAACAAAAATTTAAGAATTTTTTAAAGATACATCTTCTTTTATTTACTTATTTATTTATTTATTAAAATGAGTTTTCTGTTTTTTATTAACGCCATTAAGGGGATAAAATGTTCTCAGTTTATTTATTCTTATGTTTTAATTTCAATATCCATGCACCAACAATATTTTTGAGTGTTTTCTTTAAACTATATTATAACTAAAATTAATAATCATTAATTTTATATGAAATGGAGTTGATAGGAAAACATGCAATTTATATATTGGTAAAGTATAAGCTACTTGGCAGCTTAATTTTCTATTAACTGCATATTATTGCCAAATGAGATTATTTGGCGAGGGGAAAAGTCCATTAACGATAAGCTAGAAATTAACCTTTCACACCCATCAGATTTAGTGATTTACTGATGATCCCTATCGATTAAATTACGATTACGATTACGAACAGTAATTACGATGGAGAAAACTTTTAATACTATCACA
Organism: Parasteatoda tepidariorum; assembly: GCF_982258835.1. Classification (NCBI taxonomy): domain Eukaryota; kingdom Metazoa; phylum Arthropoda; class Arachnida; order Araneae; family Theridiidae; genus Parasteatoda; species Parasteatoda tepidariorum. Next base: position 49,312,775 of record NC_141758.1, read on the forward strand.
GAAAATTACTTAAACGGTGTATTAAAACTTTCACCATTTAATATAATCTCTGTCCAAAAAAGTAATTAAATAGTAATTATAGATTAGAATATCAAAGGCATTCTTAGACGCTTTTAATAGTTAAAAGTATAATTTAATATAATTGCTTACATTATTTAATAATTGTTTCATATAATTGCGCTAATAAGTGTTTACATATTTTATTCTATCTAACATATTATTGATTTCCAGTGTTAATGTAATTTTCAATAGTGTGCACACTCTTAGAAATAAAACTCTCACTTTTGACAGTTCTGTGATTTTTGAACCGCATTTCATTAATTTTGAGAATCATTTCGTCTCGAAATCTCGTGATTTGTAATAAAACGTGAATTCTCAAATAAAACGCGAAAATGATTTTTTAATTTGAAACTTCATCGCAGAGCCTTGGAAGGGACTTTAAACTAGAATGACATAACTAGAATGCAGACTGGACTATGGAATCTAGAAAGACAACATAAGAGGACCGGTTGTAGGATGGTCAAGGAATTAGCGTCATACCAAGAAGATCACGAGTTTGAATCCCACTTAAGGCAAGGATGTAACTTATCTCTCCGTTCTATCTGTCTTTCTTGCGTTGTTTGGGTGACGTTGATTTATTTATATAGTGCCTACAAAAAATGCCAAACATACTTTTCAATTTTCTTTTCTCGAAAAATAAAATATAATGCAAAAGATTACTTTTGACGAAATCAGTTCCTGGCGATAGTTATTTCATATCTTTGATAAAATGCTCGCTCGAAACATATATCAGGAAATGGTTTAGTCAAAAAAGAAGAAAATTTCCTGAGATTTGAATATTCTTTTTTTCTAATGCATACCTATTTACTGAAATACTGTTTGATTAGTGTTACTTTTGACGAAATCCATTCCTGGCGATATTTATTTTATACTTTTGATGAAATATTCGCTTGAAACATATATCAGGAAATGGTATAGTCAAAAAAGAAGAAAATTTCTTGAGATTTGAATATTCATTTTTTACAGTGCATATTTACTGAAATACTGTTTTGATATTCTCGGCATATTATGGATAGTTATATTTTCAAGTTGTTCATAGTAGCGTTTACGGTGACAATCAATTTCAAATAGGCAAAAGAGTGTTTCTGTTCATTGTGCTATCTTCCAGAGAAAAATGGAAATGCATGGATCTGAGTCTTTTCCTGTTCAAATTCTTTGTTGATTGGAAATGGAACCAAAATTTCAAAATTGATAAAATTCTTCTTGATAACTCTCACCTAATTAAATTCAGTAAATTTAGGCTTTGAAATTTTCTCAATAATCTAGAATTTCTAAGGCAATACTTTATTATTAAAAACTAATTGAGCTTTAGACTTATTTGATCTCCATTAAACTCATGTAAAAACTCAAATTGATGTTTTGGATAAAAGAAATAACTTTCCATTCCCAGTCTATTAATTAAGTTACTGGAGTTATAATATTTATATTAATTATAATTCTATATTATAATTTCTATAAATTATAATCCTATGTCATAATTTCTATAAATTATAATCCTATATTATAATTTCTACAAACTATAATCCTATATTATAACTTCTATAAATTATAATTAAAATTTAATATAATTGAAAATTATAATTAAAATTTGAGCTCAATTAGTAAAAACTAATTAAGCTTTAGACTTATTTGGTCTCAAATAAACTCATCTAAAAACTCAAATTGATGTTTTTGATAAAAGAAATAACTTTCCTTTCCCAGTCTATTATTTAAGTTACTGGAGTTATATTTCTATAAATTATAATCCTATATTATAATTTCTATAAATTATAATCCTATATTATAATTCCTATAAATAATAATCCTATATTATAACTTCTATGAATTATAATTAAATTTTAATATAATTTAAAATTGTAATTAAAATTTGAGCTCAATTAGTAAAAATTAATTTAGCTTCAGACTTATTTAGTCTCAAATAAACTCGTCTAAAAACTCAAATTGATGTTTTTGATAAAAGAAGTAACTTTTCATTTCTAGTTAATTAATTAATTTACTGGAATAATAATATTTTGATAAGTTTCTACAGAAACGTAATTATATCTCAAATTAATTGTATGAAGTTTATTTGTAGTTATAAAATGCTTATTTTATCTAATTGTAAGTTTCAACACAAATTTCTTTTAAATAAGAGTATCCCGATTGGATTATTTGACTGAAACTTAATTTAGTTGAGGATTGTCTTCTGAAACGAAGTAATGCTTAACTTTATGCTATGGTAGGACAACTGTAGCATTTAAGATTTGGTTAGATTAGCTTAAAACCTAATTAAGTGTCTATTTATATTTCCAATCGATTAGTTTGATTTTGTTTGCTTTTTTCAATCTTTTTTCTGTACCTGAACTTATAAATTTTGATATTTAATTCATAGTTTTACGGGTTTTCCATTTCGGCATGTAAACTAATGTAAAACTCGAACATGCGACATTTGACTTTCATCCGATAAATCAAGCTTCTCTTTAGTATATTATCTCCCTCTAATTTGCTCATGTTTCTTGTTTTTTACTCATTCTCGGGGCAGTCCTATTATGGTTATTTATGGTGGTTTGTCACCAACCGCAGAAACTGCTGCTGTGCTAACTGCATGGTCGTTACCTCTTAATTTTGCTTCCATGTTGTCAGTGCTTTCCATTTCTACCTTTATTCTTTACTTAGTAAATAATTCCTATTTTACAGCACTTTTTGTAGTAATACATAAATATATATAAATTAAATTAATGGTTTGTACATAAACTAAATTAACAAAGAACAGTTAACTATCATAGACCAATTTTTAACAGTATAAATCTTTATAGACCGATCCATATCTACCATAATAAATTGAGCAACAATGCAATGACACGCTGACAGCAGAAAACCCGACTTTTTCAATGTTCCTCGTTTCCGTTTCCAGTCCTTAAAAATGCCACATGGAAAATTTTTTTTATTAATTCTTACTGATCTATTTATTATAATTTTTTCTATTAAGTTGTATATGCAAATTAGTCTGATGTTTTACCACTGGGTGGTCTAAAAGAGTTAACTGTTAACCGTTTTAATAATTTAAATTTTTTGAGTAACTGAAACTTCTATTCGTCAGATAGATATTCTAATTAACTTGTCTTTATTAAATTTAATTTGATTTTCCACTTAAAGTTTTTTTCCCCTCCAATTTCGTGCATTTCGCCACTTAAAAATCTGCTTACAGTAATAACTATACGCTTTTGAAAATAAAATTTTGCAAATTTATTATATGGTTTATATATATGTATGAACTTGTTTCCTTACATGCTCATAAGACTCAGGGGCGTAATAGCCCAAAGAGTGCCAAGGCCAACTGTGCCCATGTTTTTTTTTTTTTTTTTTTGGCTCTGGGGTGCAGAAGCAGATGTTCTGGTTGGATGATCAGCCGAACGCGGCACCCCCAGCGTTTAGTCCTCAAGCATGTTTGGCACTCATTTTACCAACCTATTGAACGGCCCACTTATATGGTCATATTTTAGTGAATTTTGCACCCTGTTAAACATTCTGGAATAAATAATGGTAAAAAGTATCGGCACAAAGGGTGCCAGGGTTTACAGTAAAATCGATTTTTACTTTAAAAATATCGTAATTTTTACAGTACTATTTACTATAAATCTATGACTGACTATAATTAAGTAAACATTATTGCACTAAAATCTACGGTAGCAAATTTAAAATTTTTTTTCGGTAAAATAGACTTTGCAGATACCGCACTCAAGGAGCCAGTACTTTATACAGTAATTTTATCCGGAATTTTTTATAGCGTGTTTAATGTTAGGTTTCTTCTGGAAATTTAACAAAAAAAGCATTTCAGTAACAGCTGTGATAACACTTTTCACGAAGTGCTTCATTTGCAATTCAAAAAATATTTGTTTAGGTTATTTAAACTTGTACGTAAAAGTAAAAGCTTTCTTTTCTGACGTTTCTTTCAAAGAGATTTTCATGTTCTGTCCGAAATGGCGATTTTAGATTAAATTTAGATTTAAAGTTTCTCCACCCGAAGGCTAAATCAGATGGAATGTTTTCTTTGGAGATTAGAAACCATTTCAGTGAAGAAGAACAATTTGCATCTATTAAAATGCTAAGAATAGTAATAAAATTTTTGAAAAGAATAATTGCAAACCATTATTTTATGTTTTTTGCGGATATATTGCAGTTAATAAGATTCGAAATACATATTTTCAAGATTAAATCTAATTAGATGGCTGATTATATCAAATGAAAAGAATATTTTAAGCTTTTTTCTTATTTAATATGAGAATAAATTAATTTTAAATACATTTTAATAAAAGTTCCTGACTTAGTTTTAATTGCAAATCTACTTGCTAAAATAAATTTACCGAAAATAAATTTACATTAATACATTACGAAAATAAAAAAAAGATTAAATAAATTTACAATATTTTTACATATTTTTTTAAATCATATTTTATTACATATTTTACCGAAAATCATTACCAAAGTGCTTCGGTAAAATTTTAGTGTTCCCATAGAGCCAGAAACACGGTAAATGTTACCACATTCTGGTAGTTTTGATCATACTTTTTTCCTCAGTACACGAATGAATTATATAATTTCTTAACTTCCTCTTTTGTTATAGCAAGCGGAATTCCTAGAGTTTCTGTTATGTTAAAAGTTATGCATTTGCTTGAATAAGTTTCTAAAAATTATATGTCATAAATGCTACTGACGCTAGTTTGATTTTGATTGTTATTTTCGCTTTATAACTACACAGATGAATTACTAATGACGGTTTAGAATTCATTCTTAATTATGATTCGAGGGCAATATTGACGCTTGCGCACGCTCTATTATCACAGTTTACATCATAAAGCAGATAGGTGGCGGTAGTAATTCGCACTTCTTTCCCCAAATATTCTACAGTGAATTGGTTTTTCTTGTTTTGAAGTCACTGGGTATCTTATTTTACAGAGAATTGCAAACCACTGTGACGAGATAAGTACAGACCCATCAGACGCGGGGAATTGAACTACAGTCTTAAGTCATGGTTGGTATGGTCTTTAACGTAGGGTGACTAGGCTGGTAGAAAGCGGAGAACTCGGAAAAATTATATACATACGGCTATAAAACTTCTATAATATGGATAAGTTGAATTTTCATTCGAAATTATATCGATTAACATAATTAAGAGGAACACTTTTTCTGTATTTAAAATGTAACGAATTTAATTCTTCGTTCAGATTTTGAATCTCAAGTTATACTTGCATCACACATTTTAAACAGGGAGGCAGAAAAAAACTGATTGCTAGTAGTACATGAAAGACAAGAATCTTTAAAAGATCATTCGGAAATAAAGTTTAACAAAAGTAAAATAAAGGCATTTGCTTTTTATAAATGGAAAAAAGGAAACATTTTTATGTTATGAATTCAACATTTACATTAAAATGCAATTTAAAAATGAAGTAATCTGTTTTAATAATACACATGTTATAAAATAAAATGATCTATTGAATTTATAAAATGAAGGCATGCGAATTTCATATATGTAACAGGAAAAATAATTTACGGAACGGAAAACTCATTGTTTAATTTTCATAGTTGTTTGATTTATTCTGGAGCAATTGTGAATTTGGATAAAGAAAACTATTTTCAAATATAAATAGAGCATTCAAACGCCTTTTGATAGATCTATTATTTTCATTATGATTTATTTATTCCTAAGAAACACATTGAAGAAATATTATGATAAACGAGAAAAAACAATGACTTTTACAAAGCAAATTTATCATAATTTATGAAATTTGCATTTTCGTTTTAGTTTGTGAAATAGGAAATTTTTTTTCTCGTCTAAAAAGAAGCAAAATTTTTAAATTCCAATTCTAAAGTGTATGAATTTCGTTTGGATAAAAGTTATTAGTTTTGATATATAATGATTTATCTATCTTTAATAAAGTTTTGAAAGTATTCGGAGACAATTGAAATCAACATGTTTTAAATTTTTTTTTATAATTTCCCCTAGGAAATGCACTTTTATTTATGGTTATAAGTAGTTTTTTGCTCTTTAGATTTGATTCTCTCTCGTTTTTCATGAATTAAACAAAGTAAAATTAAAACTCGATTCAATTACTGAACAACTGGAACATTTAGCAAGACTCTTCTTATCCTACTTCCATCATTGCGTTTCGTACAACTGTGCGTGCAAGGTGTTAATAATATTTCTCAATGTAAATAGTAATAATTTCTAAAACTAAACAGATGGCGCTCTGCACAGTAATGTGAAATCATATCATTAATTGTAATCAGTTTCCTCCATGCCACTGTGTCATGAACATCATCCGTGTTTTGTTATTAAATATATTTTGTTAAAGGCGTTTTGTAAAGATTTAACCCCGAGATCATCTCATCGTATTTGGGTTGGTTGGTTGGTTCTAATGCCACTTGCCACACGGGCAAGCCTGCTTGGTGAAACTGAGCAAACTTAAAGCAGAGTGAGCGATTCTTGGTTTTCAGTGGCGCCATCCATGGCCAAGAATTCCACTTCTGCCACATCATACGCAACACCTGTTTATAAGGCGGACCCATTCATACATCCATTCATTTATCCACAGATCGTAATTTTGACCTGAATCAGAGAACGATCGATCTCCAATCCAGTACCCCCAGAGGTATTGATTTGTTATGGGAACATGGAGGACTTTGCGACTCAACAAAATTTTAACGTGTATCATGCACGGGGAATCTTCGGCCGGCGGGGTTCGAACCCACGAACTCTCGAACATGGGCCCAGCACCCTACTGACCAGGCTATCCCGGCCCCTCATCGTATTTAACACAAGGTAGAAAATCAACAAGATTGCAGTGTTAGTTCTTCAATGCTAGTTGACTCCTTACAAGAACGTGGTTTGTTCCATGCTTTTTTTTAGGTTTAAAAAGATTATAGAACCATGTCATTGTTTTTCCCAAATTAGAAGCAGTAGACTGAATTTCATTCCAACAAAAAAATGCACTTCAATTCAACGTTTCGTGTTTATTACATTTTGTATTGTATTCTGTCTTACATTATTATATTCTAATATTTTTTCCTCAGTGTGAGGAATTTTTTTTTTCTAGCAGGGAAGAATACGGACATCACACAATTCAGATTAGAAAAGAAAATGGAAATTAGTGTAGGGAATACTATTTTGTTAGTGTAGGGAATACCGAACAATGGCCTGTGTATTTATAAACATCAGTTCAAAGGAAAAATTACAAGTGTATACAAGGGTGCAGCTAGTAACAACTCTTTATTTAAAACTAAATGTAATACAAAATGAGAATGGCCAATCAACTTGGACATTACGGATATAATTTTTTTTCCAACCAAATAATATCCTCTGTGAGAAACATAGCACGAAGTTCTGAATTTTCGATGCAAAAACATCGAAATGGCCAATGATTTAAATTAGGTTAAAACTGTCATATTTTAATATTAGGAACTACCACTTGTGTTAAAAAAGTAGTAATATATATATATATATATATATATATATATATATATATATATATATATATATATATATATATATATATATATATATATATATATATATATATATATATATATATATCAGTAGCACGTTTCTTGAATACGGAATCAATGATTAAAATGATTGTAAGACATCTATCGTTCCTGTTCCAGCACTCAGTGTTTGTGAAATACTTTAAATATACCTTTTTTTGTCCCTCTCTTCTTTTTGTTATGCACTTTGTTTTCATCGAAAATCGGGAATGGTTCGAATAATATAGTAAACGGTAAATGATGAAAGCAAAAGATTGTATTCCAAATAAACCAGACGTACAATATACACAATTTAATTAATTTACAGTTTCATTGCTTTTCAACGATGAGTCCTTAAAATTTTAATTTAATAACACAGACAGTTTAGGTTTACTTTTCGTAGTAACCATGAGTTATAACTAAAAACAGAGATTAAAACTTTTAATTAACTTCACGTCTTACCTAACTGAAACATGTAACATACATTCCCTTAAGAAAATGAATTTGAATGTGTAATTTACCATAGAAGAAACTTTATATACAATTATCAGAAAAAGAGGTCAACTTTGTACTAATTACACTAAATAAAACTATTTTTTGATTTAATTTTTTTACTTAGTTAGATAATTATTTTTGCTTCACATAAACTTTTCATTCGCTTCGAAATGCTTAGAGCCATAATAAGTTCTGACGGCTAAAATTTTTTTAAAAAGTGGTCATCAAAAATTAAACAAGAAATGCCTTTTTAAATTTTAGATTTTCGGAGATGGGAAACTCGGAAGGAAAACTGCTTTTACCAAGAACAAATATAATATTGTTAAAAAAACTCCCATACTTAGCTTTATTTTCATGAAAATAAAATAAGAGATGAAAATTCGTGGTATTAGGAAACTTTTATAAGAAAATTATGATTATTTGGAAGGTGGGGAATTAATTGGTAGGCCCTCTTCTCAGGGACTAGAGAAAATATAATTATAAGGGTGATGGGAAAACTTTCTAGCTCTTATAAACTATTGTTGGAAGTCTAATTTGAGTAAAAATTCAGAAAGATAGGCAAAAAATCAAAAAAAGAAAGGACCTTTAAAAATTATGATTTTCCGCAAAATGTTTAAAAGAGTGTGGTTATTGGAGTGCTTTGGGGAGCTCTCTCCTCAAGGGGGAAATATTTTTTTAACATAGCACTAGATCCCACAAGTAAATAATTTTATAATTTTTTAATTGTCGTTGAACAACAGACCCAAATTTGAGTTTACGACTATCAATGTTCAATTCCGTAGCCTTGTAATTTTAAACCCAATCTAGATGACATGGGAACTCATGGATCAGTTCCCATAGTGGTATTGATTTGTTATGGGAACTTTTTGGACTTTGACCCATGTTGATTTACCGTGCACCAGTCGCCGTTCAATACAAGAGGATTCTTTGGATGGTTGGATTCGTACTCCCATTCTCACGAAAACGACCTCACAAGTACATAGCAATAGAAAATCTAAAGAAATAATGATGAGAGTATGAATTCAAACTAGACTTGACAAAGCTGGAGTTTAACCTTTTGCTTGCGGCGCCTGATAGCCCCTGCTATTCTGGACCATCAGTTGTACCACCCGTAAGCAAAAGGTTAATGAGATTCTTAGTGCTCTACAAGACAAAGATTGAAAATTAAAGCCATTTCATTCAGTTTAATATCAATTCACGACTGAACTAAGAAGCGAGTATTATGCAGAAATGATTCAATTGAAAAGCACTCTCGTGTTCTTACTATAACACCAGTTCTGAGGACCAATTAAAAAGTTTATTGCATAAACTTCAAAGTACGGGCAGCTTTGTGATGACAATAATTTATCCGCTGTAAGTAGAAAAGGTTTACTACATTTTGAAGAAAAAGCTTTAAAAATTATTTTCTAATTTTCCAAGACATTGCCAAAAAACTTGAGATAATAATGATTAGAATATAATGCCTGAACAATAAACGCAATTTTTTTTCGGATTGATATAAAAAGCTGAAAATAGTTTTATTTTCAAATTTTTCGAAAAGTAAAAGGGCGGAAGGAATCCCTTTCTGCAAACAATTCAACTGTGCAACAATTCAATTCAGGGATTCAATTCTTCTTCACCACCTTTCCTTGTCACACAGCTAAAATATAAGGGACAATGAAGTTGGTTGTAGAAACAGCCTTTGAGTATGTGGTTGCATACATATACTAATATTTATTTCTCGGGGTAAAAAAACGACAACATATTTCTAGTTTTGTGACTGAAGCGCTATCTATTAACAACTATGTTGGTTATTATGTCATATTTTAAAATTGACATCATACTAACCTCAAGAAGATGAGTTAGGAAGGGGTAAGTTGGATACCAATTACTGCATTTTATAATAAAATATATAATATGTGTATATTTCGATTTTTCATCGAATGCTGTTTTTCGAGATATTTGAGAATTTCTGGGCATCCGGTATGTGTTCATATATACTGTTACTTTTTCCACATAGATGTTTTTATTCTATTTGGACCGCTCTCTGCAGCTGGAAATCAACGGGTCAAATCCTGAAACACCTTGCTAATAATACTTGCTAAAATACCCTGTTTTTATTTACCAAAAATCAGATTACATCTAGACTAAAAGAGTTGCTATTTTACAATCAAAACTACTTAATTATGAGAAAATTTACTGTGTTTCTCGCTCAATAGGAACGCTGTAACTTTTATAGAAGCCAAAATCAATACTTTGGTATTGCCTGTACTTCGTTTGGTATTGCCTATACTTCGTATGCCTGTTTAGGCAGAAGGGGTGCGATTGTTCTTGTTTTCCAGTGGCGCCATCTATGGCCAAGAATTTGACTTCTGCCACTCGATACTTCACACCCGTTTATAGGGCGGACCCATTCATACATCCATTCATTCATCCACAAATCGTAATTTTAACCTGAATCATAGAATGATCGATCTCCAATCCAGTACCCCCAGAGGTATTGATTTGTTATGGGAACATGGAGGACTTTTTCGACTCGACAGATTTAACTTGTATCAGTCAATTTACTACACGGGGAGTCTTCGGTCGGCGGGGTTCGAACCCACGAACTCTCGGACATGGGCCCAGCAACCTACCGACCAGGCTATCCCGGCCCATTGATTTTGGTAAAATTACCAATAAAATATGATTTTATAATGTATTTAAAAAATTAGTAAATGTGGTAATTTAATCCGGATTTCTAACTGCATGGCATAAAAACCATTTATTCGATAAAAAATATCTTCCAGTTATGCGAGTAATACGAACGAGTTCAGTAATACGAACTGTAATACTGAAAACCAAAATTTCCGGCAAACCTTTATCATATGAACAGAAAAATTATCAAATAAATGGCTTAAATACCTTATACTTATAAAATCAGAATTATGCTGCTTTTTTTAACCAGGAATACTATAAAGTAAGCTAATTTTTCCAGAATATTTTTTTTTTCGATGCACTTTTTTTTCATAAAATTTAATACATGGTCTCTTACATACCATTGATTTGCATTTTTTTCTTATTTTATTCAACATTTAATTGATTTCGCTCTTCTTTTTAACTTACAAGGTAGATTTGCTGCTGCTTTTAAAATAAGTTGAATACAATTTTAAGTACTTCTACTCTTTTAACTTTTCTCATGCTAGTAGTAAACTGAATTGAAGTCTTCAGTTTGGTAAAGTAAGCAGAAAAAGTAATTTTAAACTTTTATTCAGTTCAAACACTTTAGGAACGCTCTGGAAAGTAAAGAATATTTTTATTTTCTGTTGAGATCACAAAGGCTTTTAAAGAAGGAAGAGCAGATTATTCTGTTCTTCTTCGAAAATGTTAAGATTATTTTCGAAACAATGAAAATATTTAAAAATTATTTCATGCTTCTTAAAGAAATTTCGGTGAGGAGGATTTTATTTCACAAATGAAGTTATAAAAAAAAATCTAAATTTAATCCAGCAACATTGTTTAATTAAATTTACAATGGGTAAGAATGCTTTCATTCATTTAAAGCAGGGTTTCTTAACCTGTGGTTCATGAACCCCTTAGGGGTCCATCAGTCATATTTTGGGGGTCCGTCGACTACTCCTAATTTTTAAAACGTTTGGATCAATAATTTTTAAATAACATAGATTTTTTTTTTTTTGCTAAAAGGTGAAAATTCATACACATTTGAAACTAGGTGATCGAGATACCCCAAATTCAGTGCGGACTGCACACAGCCCTCTAATATCCCTGTCATATTTTTATCATCCTCCACTAACCGGCTTTCAGTTTGCACCATCAGTTGCACCATTCGTCTCATCAGTTCAGTTTGCACCATTCGTCTCCTTATTGTTTTGGTTGTAGTCAGCATAAAATTAATAAAAGTCATGCTTTTCTATAAATATTTTTGAATCCCTAACTTAAAGTTATTTTCCTGTACTGCTATTATTACGCTTTTAATTCAAGAGTTTAAAACAAAGAGAATTGCTGTTTTTTTATTAGTATTATAATGTAAATCTGCCTTACATTTTAAGATAAAGTTATTTAGAAAGGTGGTCTAACGATTATTATTTTTGAGCAAATAACATTAATATACTGTTATAAATTACAGTTAAAGAGATCTGTTAAATGATTTAGAACTTAAGGATCAGCTTCATGCACAATGAGATGCAGGCAAAAAAAAAAGTATTTAATATATCCTACCGTTTGGTAAGTGAAAATATTTAATATAAGGATGTGAACTCATCAAATTTGTTTCAACAATATAACGTTATAACAACATAAATGTTATTTAAAAAATGATTACTTAGAAAAATCACTTCTGTTTACCAATAGATCTAAATATCTAATATATATAATTCTCTTACGTGGCTCCCAAATTTTGGCTGTATTTCTTTTCCGCCGGTGGCAACGTTTGCTTTGTTTTGCTTACGCTACTATTTCTGTTACACGGCGAATCGACCTATGATTGCCGCTAAAAATGTCACATGCCAAATCTATCAGAGGCTACTCAACATATAGCGCTTTTAAAAACGGAAACTGAAATAACCAGAGAGCATCAGCTGCGGCAATCTCATACTATTAAGCTAGGCAGAAGTGAGTAGTCTTTGTCGATAGATCTCTATTTTAGTATTTTGTCGAAAGCGCTTTTTTTCACGAATTTATACATTACGAATTTATTTGACGATTTTTGATTTACATCACGAATTATACTATAGCACATTTCTAACAGGTTTAACGAATTGCATGTCATTTATTTGAATTCAAATTTATTTTAATGACTTAGTATTTACTAAAAAGATGTAATTTTTTTATATGGATTTGAATGATTGTTTTGAATTCTTAGAATTGTGTGCATTTGCAATGTACCTAAGTTAGTAGCGAGCGAAGCGATCTTGGTACGCGAAGCAAACCATATAAGATTGCGTAGCAATTTTCGGGGGTTGGCGAGCGTTAGCGAGCAGGGGGCGCAGCCCACTAGTATATATATATATATATATATATATATATATATATATATATATATATATATATATATATATATATATATATATATATATATATATATATATACATATATATATATATATATATATATATATATATATATATATATATATATATATATATATATATATATATATATATATATATATATATATATATATATATATATATATATATATATATTTACAGAGCTTATCCACAATTCCCTGATATTGCTGAGATGACCTAGGTTGTAAATAGCACATGCGCAGCGGCGCAGAAGAAGAGACTAGCAAGCTGCTCAGCCTTACCCTAGGAAATAGTTCTGAATTTATACCTGAAAGAAAAAGTAATCTGTCCTAATAAACTACAGAATTTATGTAATTGTTGATAACAATAGTTTGCTGGATATTTGGTAATTGAAAACTAGTAACTGTACTAGCTTATTTCAACTAACCTTATTTCAACTAACGAGAGTGAGGTATTTATGAGGCATAAAAAAATATACCCTTTTTCTACTAACGATAGTGAGGTATTTATGAGGTATAAAAAAATATACTTTATTTCAACCAAAGAGAGTGAGGTATTTATTGAGGTGTATGAAGTCATTTTTTTTATACCTAAGCTTGTTTTAAGGTTGTTTAAAGTACACTTTATATGAACTAGCTCACTTCCCAGAGTTCCATGCGAACTGGTAAATGGCGTGTGTGTTGACAATCGAAAGTTTTTTTGAAATCCGGTAAGTGTGCTTGACATTTATTAATTTAGTTTTATCACTTTTAATCAAATGTGTTTCAATTTTCAATCTTAAATTTCATTATTTTTGTTTTAACCATGCGTACTGATCTTAAATAATTTAAGTTGGAGGATATTCTTAGAAGCTATTAGTGTAGGCTTAGCAATAAGAGAGAATAACCGAAATATTTTTCGTCGCTGTTTAGGGTAACGTTACTGGTGAATCGTTACAGCAGGTTATGCACAGTATATTTTATTGTTTGTAATTTATCCAAATAGAACTATTCTCTTTATTTTGCTTAAATGTATATGTTTTAACGTAGCAGTATGCACGTTGATTAATTGAGAAAAATGTTCATAATTTCTCTTATAAATAAGTCATTGAAAATTGAAAGATTTTTAAAATAGCAATTTTGCTTTGAAATTCTACTATAGCTGTATGCTTATAGTTTGGATATTTGTTGCAAAGTTTATATATATATATATATATATATATTTACAGAGCTTATCCGTCCCGCAGTGGACTGATCGTTAAGACACGGTTCCCAGCAGATCACCGAAGTCAAGCATCACTGGCTACGGTCAGTGTGCGGGTGGGTGACCACTTGGATCAGTCTGCGTAGGGACCGAGGGTGTGCGGTATTGGTCCTCGTTAAACTGTGCTACCGTAAAGTGCTCGACTTCGCGCGCAGGTCGTCGGGCTACCGAAGCGGGGGTGCCATCCCCTCCGCAGAGGATCAAAATTGTGATGGCATGTCTTCGGATCATCCTCCGGGATGTTTCCCAGACCGTCGCCAATAGCCCATTGTGCAGCTCTAGTGCGACGTAAATTAACAACAACAACAACAGAGCTTATCCACAGTTCCCTGATATTGCTGTTATGACCTAGGTTGTAAATAGCACATGCGCAGCGGCGCAGAAGAAGAGACTAGCAAACTGCTCAGCCTTCCCCTAGGAAATAGTTCTGAATTTATACCTAAAAGAAAAAGTAATCTCTCCTAATAAACTACAGAATTTATGTAATTGTTGATATTTATCTCTTCGTTATTTATCTCTTGATACATATCAAAGAGGAATTCTTATTTTGTGAGTCTCTTTTGTAAACTACAAAGGCAGTTGATGTTTTAATAATGTTAAATGTTTTCTTTACTAAACACGACTTCGACTGAAAAGAAAAACTTCATTCAGTTTGTACAGATGGAGCACCTGCGATGCTTTGCAATAAATCTGGTTTTGCGCCGGCCAGGTGGCCGAGCGGTTAGCGTGCCTCACTGCGAAGCCATAGGCTCCGGGTTCGAATCCCGCTCTGGGCATGGATGGTTCTATCTCTCTTTGTGCTGTCCTCTGTTGTGCGTGTGTATGATGTGTGAATGTGGCCCACCCTATAAACGAGTTTGTGGCAGTGTGGCGTGGGCAATGTTGCTCGCCTCCGTGACTTTGGTTCACAGGTGCCCACTGGGTAACGCGAAATGAGCAACAATTCTGGCGTAGTATAGGCAAAAGATTCAAATTCAGTGCCTGCCATTAAAAAAAAAAATCTAGTTTTGCCCTGTAGGTAAAAAAAAAAAAGTCTCCAAATGATCTTGTTACTCATTCATACCAGTCAACTTTTAATCCCTTCAAGAATGATTTTCCCCAGTGGTAGTAAATTTAAATTTGAAATGCAATTTTAGGCAGTAACATTCGCTGTATTTTGAACAAGCTTATGCGGATCACAACAATAGTATTACATATTAATATATGTATGTATAATTTTCTTAAAAATAGTGGTGGGTTAAAAATATTAAAAATTAAGTTTATAAATGCAAGGAATACATAGAAAGCATATATTTTACTACCACTTTCTATATTTACTACAATATAGAAATAAAATTTTACGCCAAATGCGTAAAGGTTGGCAGGTATGCTCATTTTTTTACATAGACATGCACTGGCTACAAAAACTTCTTCAACCAGTTTAAAAGAAGTATTATCAATAGTTATTAACAGTGAATTTTATTAGAAGCAGAGCTCCTAATCATCGTCTTTTTAAACCACTATGTCAAGAAATGGAACATGAGGTACTTCTGTACTACACGTAAATGCGCTGACTGTCATGAGAGCAGGTTTTGAAACAAATTTTCATGTTGAAGACAGAAGTATCACTTTTTCTAGAAGATAACCCACTCTTCGAATATTTCGACAAAAAAAAGATTTTACATATAAATTGGCTTACCTGGCAGATATTTTTAACCACATAAACAATATAAGTCTTTTAATTCAAGGGCCTGATATCACCATTATAGATGCCATTTCCCTTCATTCCCTTCTAATAATTGATGTTTTTTGCAATTAATTTTTTTCACAGGGGGGTGGTTCTTGACTAAAAGGGGTCCATTGTACCAAAAAGGTTAAGAAATACTGATTTAAAGTGAATATTCATTTATTATGAATAAGCACTAAAAATACGATTTTCGACAAACAAACAAATAAAAAAGTAAATAAATGACTAAATAAGTAAAAAAAAAAAACACTAATTTTAGATTTATAGTAGTTTTTTTCGTCTTCTTTTAATCACTTATACAAACAACACACGAGCACTGGCGTATATATGGGGCAATCCATACAAAATTTACACCTATGATACAAAAATGATATAATTTATTTTTTTTATTGTTCTTTATTAAAAATAAATCGATACGTATTTTTGCGTTTTTGTTTAAATTGCATATTTTTGACTATACGAATTTTTGAAAATTTCGCTTTTTTGAGCACACGACTCTGCAAGTTATTTTTTAACGTATTGCCATCCAACAACAAAAATATTTAAATACACTTTCTTGAAGTGATTTTTCTCAAACTTTAAGAAAATCAACATTAAAATATAAAATTTTTTGTTTTTGACATAAAAAAATTCAGTTTTTTAAAAAAACAACTTTTTTTTGCAATTTGGGCATCTTTGATTTTTTTTATATTTCGACAGTGTGAAGTATAATCAATAATGATATTAATTCTAAATTTTTGGAATGGTAAGACACTTTGTTCGAAAGATATAAACAAAACAGTGACGGTGCGCACTCCGCGTATGTATGTAGAATATGGCTCGACTGTTCTCGAACTCATCCGCTATCTACTAAACTAGAGCGCGGCGTGCGCGCCGTCACTGTTTTGTTTATATCTTTCGAACAAAGTGTCTTACCATTCCAAAAATTTAGAATTAATATCATTATTGATTATACTTCACACTGTCGAAATATAAAAAAAATCAAAGATGCCCAAATTGCAAAAAAAAGTTGTTTTTTTAAAAAACTGAATTTTTTTATGTCAAAAACAAAAAATTTTATATTTTAACGTTGATTTTCTTAAAGTTTGAGAAAAATCACTTCAAGAAAGTGTATTTAAATATTTTTGTTGTTGGATGGCAATACGTTAAAAAATAACTTGCAGAGTCGTGTGCTCAAAAAAGCGAAATTTTCAAAAATTCGTATAGTCAAATATATGCAATTTAAGCAAAAACGCAAAAATACGTGTCGATTTATTTTCAATAAAGAACAGTAAAAAAAAATAAATTATATCATTTCCGTATCATAGGTGTAAATTTTGTATGGATTGCCCCATATATATATTTCTCTTACACGCCGACAAAAAAAACCTCATTACAACTCCCCGAATGGCAATGCTAGAAAATCGACCAAGGATTGCCGCTAAAAATGTCTCATGCCAAATCTAGCTGAGATGGCTCAACATACAGCGCTTTTAAAAACGGAAACTGAAATAACCAGAGAGAGCATAAGTTAGGCAAAAGTTGGTAGTCTTTGTCGATAGATCTCTATTTTAGTATTTTGTCGAAAGCGCTATTTTTCACGAATTTATATATTACGACTTTTTTTGACGATTTTTGATTTATATCACGAATTTATTTGTTTTACTAGAATTTATTTGTTTATGCTGGTTTTTCCATTGCAATTCACTTATTTCAATTTTTAATAGACTTAATTATAGCCAAAATTTTAACCTTTTTAAAGAGATATCAGTTTTAGAAATTTTATCTTAAGATTTTATACTATAGCACATTTCTAATAGGTTTAACGAATTACATGTCATTTATTTGAATTCAAATTTATTTTAATGACTTAGTATTTACTAAAAAGATGTAATTTTTTTTAAAAAAAAGTTGTTATATGGATTTGAATGATTGTTCTGAATTCTTAGAATTTTAGAAATTTGCAATGTACCTAAGTTAGTAGCGAGCGAAGCGAGCTTGGTTTGCGAAGCAAACCATATAAGATTGCGCGGCTAATTTCGGGGGTTGGCGAGCGTTAGCGAGCAGGGGGCGCAGCCCACTAGTATATATATATATATATGTCACAAAGGATATTAATAATCCTTTGCGAATATATATTCATGAAACTCCTATTAATGAAGTGTCTCCTAAATAAGTTTCCAATTATGCTTAAATCATTGCAAATGTATTGACCTTTGACGTTATCTCTCTTTCCCATTAGCCTAAGTTATATGCGTCTCTTTCTCTAATTAATGAAACTATATATTACTGTCAAATAAATAATATAAAGAAGATATGAAGAATGGAAAAATTTATGAATCAGAAGAAATAAATAACATGTTGATGAGTAAATTAATTAAAAATTATTTCACCAATCTTGAAATATCGCCAATATCTTACTCTGTTTACCGAGGAAATATGGTGGTAAGATAACCAAGACAGCAAGGGACCCATTATCTTGGAATACATAATTGCCTTATCTTATGTCTCCATCCTTATTAGCTGACTTGCAAATCGATATTCGGCGTCTTGTGTTGTTACAATTAACTTTGAAGTGTGATAGATATAATGACATTGTAAAGTCGAGAAAGTCTTCATAATCAATATATAGATACGAGCACATAATTAGGTTTACATAAGCTCTTTGGTGTAACTATGAATTTGGTTTAAAAGATTTTTGTTGTTTATGTGGACTTTCATGATTAATAGAGTGCTGCACTCACATTAAAACATACATTTTTTTACTTCAAAATATACATAAGAGACAACCAAATTTGCTATTAATGTGATGTTAATTAATATCTCTATTATGTTAGATTTTATGAAATTGTTACATCTATACAGAGAAAATACCGAGAAAATTGCTGATCAATACTCGACCATTTTTGTAGTTGATACTATTTTAACAATTGGAACTTGAATTAAAAAAAAAACATTTATATTTCGTCTGTAAACAGCCATGAATTAAAACGGGGATTTAATAATATTGATGTGGTAAAATGGTGTTGCAAGTACTGAAAATTTACAAATTATATGAATTTTAATAGTGGCATCGCATTTCATTCGTAATTGCATTTTGCACTCTTATTTTACACACAATTCAACTATTTTGTCAAGCTGCATGCAGATCTTAATTTAGAAACACGGTTATGTGAAGTTCGCAGTAATGCTGAAGAAACTCATAGCTTATGAGCAAACACCATTAGAGCACTTAATTCAGGAGAATAAGTAACCTTATTTTTAAATGAAAATCTGTAAAGAATAAGATGTATTGTACAAATTATTTGCTAGATCACATTAAGAATAACGGAAGAGATAACGGTGCATTAATTATATTTATACATCATTTCTGGAAAAATTACAGCGTATTGTATCGAAATGACTCACCTGGTAAGAAAAAACCACAATATAATTCTTGTTAGAAAAATCCAAAATACACGATTTTCACACGAAACACACGAGAGAAATCAAAAATACCAAATTTAAACAATTTATTTTTTAATATTTTTTTTGGCCGGGATAGCCTGGTCGGTAGGGCGCTGGGCTCATGTTCGAGAGTTCGTGGGTTCGAACCCTGTCGGCCGATGACTCCCTGTGTAATAAAATGGCGACTGATACACACTAAATCTGTCGAGTCTCAAAGTCCTCCATGTTCCCGTAACAAATCATTACCTCTAGTGGTACTGGATTGGAAATCGATCGTTCTCTGATTCAGGTCAAAATTACGATCTGTGGCTGAATGAATGGATGTATGAATGGGTCCGCCTTATAAACGGGTGTGACGACGAATGGGTGTGGCAGAAGTCGAATTCTTGACCATTGGAAAACAAGAACAATCGCACCCCTTTGTCTAAGCAGGCATACGAAACCAACCAACCAATTTTTCCTTTTGTAGGGTAACGGATTAATGGAAATTCCGGTTTTCAAAATTATGACTCTTGTTACCACGGATTAGTAAAAAATGTAAGTAAGGATTTTTATAACAGGCTGTCATGATAAAATCACTAAATTTTTTCACATTTATTAAACTTTATCACATATTATAAAACCATATTTTATTGGTACTAACTATATATTTCATTATTATGTGCCATATTTCATTTTTTAAGTGATTTGGTGAAAATTGAGTTTTTTGGTGTAACCATACAGCCAGAAACATGTTAAAGTTTAATAAATTCTAGAAGTTTTGACCTTATTTTTTTCTCAATGTTTGAAATTGGGGAGTAATCTTTCCATTATCCTTGAGAAAAATAATTCATTTTTACTTACATAGAAAAAATATTGGTATGGATTTGGAACCTAAATTTTTAAAACAAAGTAGTAGACAAGACCGGGATATTTAGCTAGAACATGTTGGCTATAGCACCATGAAACTTCAAAATTGATTGGTCAAAGCAGTAAGAGTTATCGATAATAGAATACAGGGCTATGCGAATTTTAAATAAAAAAATAAAGGTATTAAAATCAGAAAAGGATCGAGAATTTGAACATTAGCAAATTTTAATAAATGAAAAAGAAGAAAAATATTTATATAAATAAAATATTAATGAATAAGGTAAATTTTCAAGTACTTTATTTTTAATAAAAGAACTTCTAGGTCCTTTTACTTTCTTAGAAAGTCACCAAAAGTCAGGAACATCGCATTGATCATCAGGTACTTTTATTTATCTAAATTACATTAATTTTTTTGTTTTATATTCATTATAATTAAAAACTACTTTCAAATGGTTGCAGTATTAGATGTGGGTAGGGTGGTATCAAAAGTCCCTGTAGGAAACAGTATGATTTCTCGGCTGCTGACTGACTGTGGCTGCTGACATAATTTAATTATTTGGCGACTAACCGGAAAAGCTCGCCTAATCATTAAATTACGATAAAACAGCATTTCTGAGATTATTTTAATGGAACTTTCAACAATAACTGAGTGTAACATAAGAGCCGCGATGGCTCAGGGGATAGTTAGTTAGTTAGTTAGTTAATTAAGTATTATTGGCGCAAAAACCATTTTTGGCCATACCGCACCTACAACTTGTTTTATAAGAAACATTCTGCTATAAGTTAAAGCTAAATTGATTTGTAAAAACTAATGTCCCTTAGATAATTAAAAATGTTATTGTGGGGTTTATCTCCAATTAATAAAGTCAACGTTGGATTAAAGCAACCAAAGTGGCGTTGTCTCTGTGTTTTAAATTCGTTACACTTTGTTAAAATATGTTTAATAGTGAGCTGTTCTCTACAATGAGAACATTCAGGTGCAGTTTCGTTTAATAAAAGATGTTTATGGGTTAATCGAGAGTGGCCAATGCGCAAGCGATTTAATATTACTTCCTGCTTTCGACTAATGTTTAGACTTTTATAAGATTTAATAGAAGGTTTAATGTCGTGCAATTTATTATTTATTTCATTTTCCCAATCATTTTGCCAGTGTAAATACTGTTCATTGTCAATTGCATTTTTGATATCTGTGTAGGTAAGGGGGTTGTTTGTTACATTGTTTGTTGACTTAGCCACTTTATCTGCTGCTTCATTACCCGAAATGCCAGCATGGCCTGGCACCCAACAGAAAATTATGGCATATTCTTTTAGGAGTAAATTGCTGTATAGGTTTAAAATATTATTTATAATAGAATGTGTATTCAGTTCTTTATTTTGTAAGGCAACTATAACACTTTTTGAATCTGAATATATTATCCATTTTTTCAACCTTTGAGAAGAAATAAATTGAAGAGCCAGATAAACCGCATGGCATTCAGATGTAAATACGGAGCATTTTGAATGTAATTTTTCAGATATTGTGGAGATAGGGGTAACAACAGCGCTTGCAACATGGTCAAGGCCTTTAGAGCCATCTGTAAAAATGGAATTAAAATTACTATATTGTTCTTGGTGTGAATTAAAAAGCTGTAAGTAAATGTCAGCAGCAGTATGTGCTTTTGTCAGATTGTTAAAAATATCAATAGTTTGGAGAGAAATGACGTCCCAAGGAGGTCTTAATTCGCTCGCAGGTAAAATATTAAAGTCTTCTAGGTTTAGGTCAGATTAAAGCTTTCTTACTCTCAAACCAAAAGTCGGTATTGCAGAGGGTCTGTTACTAAATAATCTTTCATAAGATGGAGTTGTAACATTTGAAAACATGGAATGTATATGATGGCTTTTGACATGAAAATAGTATCTCAATGTTAACTTATTGCGTCGTTCAGCAAGAGTTGGTTCATGATATAAAACGTTTAGACTTTTTATGGGTGATGTGCGAAATGCTCCTGTTGCTATACGTATGCCGGAATTATGGATGGTGTCAAGATATTTAAGAACAGATTTTCTAGCTGATCCGTAGACAACGCAACCATAGTCGAGTTTAGATCGAATGATACACCTATAAATTTTGAGCATGGCATCTGTATCTGCACCCCAAGAGGTGTTTGTCAAAACTTTAAGTAAATTTAATTTCAGTCCACAGGTTTTTCTTAAGTGCTTAATATGAGATGCAAAAGTGAGTTTAGAGTCTAAGATCAAACCAAGAAATTTTGTTTCGCCTAAAACGGGAATGCGGAAGTTTTTGAGATACAGTTCAGGATCGGGGTGGAGCCCTCGTCGTCGACAGAAGTGTATACTTGTTGTCTTAGTTGTAGAAAAATTAAAACCATTAAACTCAGTCCATTGGGATAATTTATTAATAGCGAGCTGCAATTGTCTTTCGATAGTGTGCATATGAGATGCTTTACAGGAGATCCGCAGATCATCAACGAATAACCTGCCGTCCACTGTAGGTGGTAATGTAGTTAAAATATCGTTAATTTTTATAAGAAATAAGGTTACACTAATGACACTACCTTGAGGAACACCTTCTTCTTGATTAAAGGTGTCAGATAAAGTGTTATTCATTCTAACTTGAAATGTCCTGTCTGTTAAAAAGTTTTTAATAAAATAAAACATATTTCCATTAATGTCATAATTTAAAAGGTCCCTTAAAATACCATATCTCCACGTTCTATCGTACGCTTTCTCAATATCAAAAAATATTGTCACAAGATGTTGCCTTTTTAAAAATGCTTCACGTATATCAGTTTCTAAAAGCATTAGATTGTCAATAGTTGAATTACATTTGCGAAATCCGCTTTGTCTCTTAGATAATATGCAACGAGATTCCAATAAATATATTAACCTTGTGTTAATTATTCTCTCTAAAAGTTTGCAAAGACAACTAGTAAGAGCGATTGGTCGGTAATTAGTAGGATGAATAGGGTCCTTACCTGGTTTAGGAATGGCAACTATATATGATTTTCTCCATATTGATGGGAATTGTCTATTCAGCCAAACTCTATTAAATAGTTTTAAAATTATTTCCAAATGCGTATCAGAGAGATGTTTAAACATACTATTGTGAATTTTGTCGGGTCCTGGAGATGTTTCTTTACATTTATTAATAGCAGATTTTAATTCAGTTATTGTTAGAGGAGAATTGTAGTCATTATGAGGTTCAACAGAGGGTTTAAGTACATTTTTCTCAGTTTGAGTTTTGTATTTTTGGAAACTTTGAGAGTAATTTTCTGTACTAGAGGCTCGGGAAAAACTTTCAGCTAAAGTATTTGCTATTTCTTTAATCTCTGTTGTTTTATTTCCATTTACTTCAAGATGCGTAATAGGTAAAGGGTTGAAGTGTCCAGATATTTTTTTTATTTTGGTCCAAATTTCCTTTGCTTTCGTATTGTTATTTATGGTACTTATATATTTAATCCAAGATTCTCTTTGGCTTTGCCTTCTAGTTTTCCTTGCAAGTGCACGGGATTTTTTGAACAGAATTAAATTTTCAACAGTTGGGTATCTGCGGAATATTCTCCAGGTTCGTCTTTGTGCTTTATGAGTTTGTCTGCATTCTTCGTTCCACCATGGTTTTGGGTATTTAGGTAAATTATTTGAAGTACGTGGAATGGAATTTTCAGATGCGGATATTAGAGAATTTGTAATATGTTGTGCAGCTTCTTCAATGTTACCATTATAAACGATTTCTTCGTCGAATGTTAGGGACTCTTGAAAAAGTGACCAGTTTGCTAAGTGTGTTTGCAGTCTAGGAGAGTGCACTGTATTCGTATTTCCAGGTTTCAAAATATTGACGATTAGTGGAAAATGGTCGCTATGATAAAGGTCATTCCAAACAAAAAATTTTAATAAGGTATAAATGCGTGGTGAACACAGTGTCAAATCAATGGAATGGAATGTACGAGATGGAAAGTGGAAATGTGTTTTTTCATCAGTATTTAGTATACAGAGTTGGTGGTCGTCTATTAATGTTTCTATTTGATTCCCGCGAGAATTTGTAGTATCACTTCCCCAAGTTATGCTATGCCCATTTAGATCACCTGTGATTATAAATGGTTGCGGTAGTTCAGCTATTAGTTTATTTAGATCTGATTGCAATATTGATTGTTTTGGTGGAAGGTACAGACTGCATATTGTGATGAGTTTTGATTGAAATGTAACTTGTGCTGCTACTGCTTGCAAGGTAGTTGTCAATGGAACAGGTGAAAATGGATAACTTTTTGAAATCAAGAGAGATACGCCTCCGCATGCCTTATTTCCATCAATAAAATCTTTCCTTAGATGAGAATATTTTTGTATATTAGCTTTGTGGTTAGGTTTCAAAAATGTTTCCTGAAGTGCGAAACAAACGGGATTATGTTCTTCAATTAAATTTTTGATATCTGGAAAATTAACATAAAACCCACGACAATTCCACGATATGAGTTTATCGGCCATTATTTTTTATTTTTAATATTTTTGGGTTTCAGGTTTTCTGGAGTTTCCATCCCTTTTTCTATTTGCATTTGGGAGTTTTGAGAAGCATCTGAGCAATTCTCGTCGTCTGTAATCATCGTATCAGATGAAAGCTGATCCTGTTGGTTGCTTGGTAGTTTTTTCCGGTTTTTATTAAAACGATTTTGTCTGCTTTTAGATACATATTTAGGTTTACTTACCAATGGGGATTGAGTTAATTTTTTGTGAAGAACATTGACCATTTGTGGGGTTATTTTCAGGTATCGACTGCTTTTTCCAGTATTTTGAGATAACTGATCAGAAGTTGATGGGATTGAGACTTTGGATAGCTGAGAAAGCTGTACAGTTTTGGATTTTAACGTATTGGGAGTCTGAGAAGGGGTTGTTGTCAGAGATTTTGAACTTTTGGGCGATATGGTAACTTTTGTATTTCGAAGTTCAGATTCACTATTGTCAGTCTGTATACCTATGGATTTAGTTGTTTTTGAAGTTTTTACCACTGAAGCATATGAAACATTAAGTCTAGGTTGTGAGCTTAAAAATTTACTTTTGGCTTCAAAATATGACAAGTTTTGCATTACTTTAATATTTAGTATTTGTTTTTCTTGCTTCCATTTAGGACATTGGCGGGAATTTGCAGAATGTGATTCGGAACAGTTAGTACATTTTTCTGGCTGATTACAGGTTTTAAAAGTGTGACCGGTTTCACTGCAGCGAGAACAAGTCTCTTTTCCTCTGCAGTTGTTGGTGGAATGACCGAGTTTTTGACATTTAAAGCATCGGAGGGGATTGGGAATGTATGGGCGAACTTTACAGTTTCGGTACCCTGCCTTAATATCATCAGGTAGTGTAGAAGTGTTGAATGTTAAGATTATGTGTTGAGTGGTAATTATATCTGGACCTTTTTTTATGGTTATATGCCGAGCATCTATAACTCCTTGACTGGAGAGACCTTCGATTATTTCAGAAATTGGGAGTGATTGCAATGTCTTATCAGAAATGACGCCTTTGGATATGTTTAGAGTGTTGTGGGGGATTACTGTGATTTTAACGTTTCCGAGTTGAGTTAATTTCAAAAGTGAAGCAGTTTGTTTCTTGGAATTTGTTTCAATCAATAAATCTCCAGATGGCATCTGTCTGACATTTTTAGGATTACCAATGTTTGTTTCCAGTGATTTTTGAACTAAAAATGGTGACATAGATGATAGTTTCCTTTCCGTAGAGCTTAGTATGAGAAATTTTGCTGCAGTTGGGTCATAATTTAAGCATTTAGCAAGATTGAAGCTGGGTGAGGAACTTGTTCCGCTTTTGTTTCGGTGTGCAGAACTGAACACCATCTCTTCATTTTCAGCCATAGAAAAAATTAATCAACTTCCACTATCAACTGCACCACCCACCACGGAGTCCAACTTAGGGGATGCAAGTAACAAAAGGAAATGCATTACTGAACACCGGTGCTGGTCAATAGCTATACGCCCGAAAGTCACCCCTGAAGCAGCCTCCACCCTTAACGAGGTGCCCAGTAAGTGACCCCGGGCTTGACCCTAGCCATCAGATGACGTTTGTGACTAGCCGATTGATGCATACGGGCCGATATGCACCTCCCGTTTACCTGAAGCAGGGGCCAAAGCAGTGTGTTGGGGTACCAAGATGCCCCTCAACTACCAGGATCCCCTTTTCCAGGGACACGGGTCTCCACGCACGGCAAACACGCGGGTGGTTTCTTCCCATCAAGATCGGACACACCAAGGTAGTAATCGAACCAAAACAAAAAGCCCTTACCAATAAACTTGGAAACCACGATATGAGTGAAAATCTGTCATAACGAATCAAAATGTGAAACAATATCAATAACTCAGAAACTGCAAAAAAGGCATAATCAAGACCTATAATCTGCAAATAATAACCAGATTGTTAAAGTAATTTAAATAATGTTCACTCACTAGGTCAATGAAATCATAAAGTGAATGTCAGAAACTCAAAACAGGACCCTCGCAAGAGAGAAATGGAAGAATGCTCAGGTCCAGCTCGGGGCCCCGGGTGCGCCGTACCCGTCACACAAGAGTGTGCCCCTGGGGGGGGGGGGGCTCAGGGGATAGAACGTTCGCCTTCCAATGAGGTGAACCTGAGTTCGATTCCGTCGATGGCTGGTCGATACAAATTTCACATACGGCTTGCACCGACCACAGTGCTGACGTGAAATATCCTTAGTGGTAAACTGATCATGGGTTAGAGTCCCCTTGCCATCTTGAGGTTGGCTGGAAGTAGTGGCCAGACACAGATTATATGGGTAAGGGTTTTACTAACCTATGTACGTATCCGCGTCTGGAAGGAAAGAAAGAAAGTCTCCTTGCCATCCGGCTAACCATGGGAGGTTCTTGTGGTCTTCTTCTCTATATGACGCAAATGTGGGTTAGTTCCATCAAAAGGTCCTCCACGAAGACATATTTCTCCCAATATTTGATCTAGGAGTTCCCTTGTCTTCTGGATTGGGATCAAAATTACAAGACTTCGAAGTTGAACATTAGTGGTCGTAAACCCAAAAATTGGGTCAGCTGTTCAACGACGGTTATAAAATATAAAATAATAGTAGCATAAAACTAAAATAGTTTTGAAAAAAGGTGCAAGTAGAAAGGCACACGACCAATGCGTCCATAATAGGAAAGCGCCCCTAGCAGCGTAAGATGACATTTCTAGTTATGATTTATATATATATATATATATATATATATATATATATATATATATATATATATATATATATATATATATATATATATATATATATATATATATATATATATATATATATATATATATATATATATATATATATATATATTAAAATACATAAATTTCATACATCAAAATATTCTTTACAACTATTCGCCTTCGAAAAAAAGTATGTATTTAATATATTTTGATCAATTATTTTTCCCCAATTGAAACAAAAAATTAAGTTTAATTGTATTTATATCAAACTTTGATTCAAAATACGAAGGTAATCGGGTACCTTTGTCATGAAATTATTATTTATTAAATTATTAGTACTTTGCAAATTATTATTTATTAAATTACAGTAATTTTTATCCATTGTATTTCTTGCTCAATGAAACTCTAAGCTTTAATAGAATTGAAAATTAAGTTTTGGACAAAATTATTCGCTGTTTAGTGAAATTACATTATTTAGTATTCGATTTAGAAAATAAACAATTCGAGTTTTAGTTTCACCTGACATTTAAATCCGTCTCTGTTTAATCTAGCTTTTTAAAATTAATGGTTTCGGGAACTTCTGGAACAAGTTTCAAAGAGTTCAGTTACCTACACAGTTAATCATTAAAACTACTACACATGAAGTTACTATTTTCTAATGACTTTCACATATATTCAATGAAATATTTACATGAACTAAAACAAGTAATGCAGCATGAATCTACCCCATTTAACGAGCAAGTTTATGTAAACAGGAACTATTAAGAGTATTTTTTTTTTAAATATATGCAACGTATTTTCTAAATGTATTGTGTATTTGCAGTATTGATTTTTTAAGAAATATTGTAATTATAAAGGAGGCATTAGTGTACTTTACTTTATTTTCTTTGTTTCTGATAATGCGATTTTGAAGCTGAAATTCTCAATAATTTATTTCAAACTTTTCAGAAAACATAATTAGTTTGCAAATAAAATTGTCCAAATCTCTCCGATTTTTAAATAGACTAATCACTACCCAGATCACATATAAATTTTTAAATAAATTTTAATAATTAAATTTTTTTTTATCTATTTTCTATATGAAGAAAATAATTCTTGTAAAATGACTGTAATCTGTAATAATGACATTTCTAGTAAAAAAGAAATGTTTTTTTTTTGGTTAATAGAACCAAAATATACGATATTTAAAACATTCATCTGATTATTTTTTTATATTTATATGATGACGGTTTACCGGAATTTCTGATTTTCAAAGTTATAGTTCTTATTACTACACATTTAGTACAAAATCCAAAACTGTAAAGAATATTTAACTGAAAAAATGATTTTAATACCATGCTCTAAGGTATGTTGATAAATTTACCAAGTTTTTACCACGCTTATTAAATTTTATCACATATAATGAAACAATATTTTATTGTTAATTTCTTACCAAAATATTTAATGAAACGCGTTGGTAAAAATTGCAATACTTATTGTTTTTTAATTGGAAACAGAAACACAGTATATTTTACCATATTCTGGTAGTTTTAACCTTACTTTTAATTCTGTACTCAATTTTACTAAAATACGAATAGTAAAAACCTGATTTTAAATATTTGATGAGTTTTTTTTCTTCTAAAAATGAATGTAATGTAATGTGTAAGCCACATTTCAAACTGTTAGATGCAAAAATTAACTGTCGACTCTATCTCTTTATTTATTGCTCCTACCACTTCAAAAATGTATTTCACTTCCCATTATAAACATCATTTAACTTAATCCTTTTAGACTTCAAATCTGGGAAATCATGCAATAATTTAAAACTGCATATACTGCAAATTCCTTTTTTATGTTTTTATTTGTATAAAATAAAAACTTGTTTGAGAAATACATTTTTTTCACTTTAAACAATTATGAATTCATTTGCTTAAACTTTTTTCTATCGAAATAATTAGACATTTTTCATAAGCAAAACAAAAGTATGACCACTAGAAAAACTATAGACGTAGAAATTTTTTGATGTACTTTAATGAACTGTGTTTCATATTTTTCTAGCTTAATAGTATTTGGTTTTTTCTTCCAAGTCATTATTAACCTTAAGGTAACTTTTGGGCATTGGGCATGTTAAATAAGTTTGGTGAAAATAATTTGAGTTTTTTAGCTCTCATGTTCCGTTGAGTATGGATAACAAGCAACTATATATATCAAATTATTTTATAAGAACATGAAAGTAATTAGTAAAAGTTTCAAAACAGTTTCTGATAAATTGATACCAGGAAAAATTATTCTTCTATCCTAAACAACAATATAATATCAAAACTTTTGTTTGAGTATTGAATACTTTAATGAAAAGAGTAGGTAATATTTTGAAATTTCTTAACTTATCGAACTTCAGAGACAATATCGAAATGTGAATTATGGTTAGAAACTTCAGAGCAAAATGGTTTTAAAAAGTCAAGACATAATTTTTATTTTCTTGAGTATTCTTTGAATAATTTCGTGTTGCTTTTCTTTTTACATATCTTTAGAGAAGTTTTATTTTATATCATTAATATTCCTGCATTTCATTTGCAGTTTGTTTTTGTTTTAATTCCCCTCTCTGTCTGATCTTCATTCTATGTGTGCCAAGTTTTCCATTTTTAACAATTTGAATTAAACTTTAATCCCTTAGGGAACGCTGAAAGAAGGAAGAAGTGTTTTTTAGACCAACACGTTCAGAGAGTATTCATACCTAAGAGTATGTAAACTTACTATTACGTACTATTAAACGTACTAAGAGTATGTAAACGTACTATGAGATACAATATGAGACTAACGAATTTAGATTACATCCGTTTGATATTAGGCCGCTAAAGTCATTACTCCTCGTTTCATACACTCTTAGAATCGAAACTCTCACTTTTGACAATTCAGCAATCATTGAGCAGTATTTCGTTAATTTTGAGAATCATTTCGTCACAAAATCCCGTTATTTGGGAGGAAATGCGATGTCTCAAATATATGACAAAAATACTTCCTCAACTCAAAACTTTATCGTAGTGTATTGTGAGAAATTGATAACTAGAACGAAGCCTACGATTGGAAATATAGTGGCGAAATAAGCAGTATGGTGGTTAAGTAGTTGGTGTCGTACCCGGAAGACTCCGGCTTTGAATGCTGCTTCGGGTTAAGTGTGATGACTTATGATTTAAATTACAGGAAGTTTTTTAAACAACAATTGTATTACAATTGTATCGATCATTTTATTCAACAAATGCAAGTATATAAATAAATAAATAAACTAGCAATTTCATTCAATTCGCCATTGCAAACAGTTGGTAAGGCTGTGAAAAACTTTAAAAAAAGCATCAACAAGCAAATTTCTTCCAGTACTGAAGTTTGGCGTGCATCGTCAACGTGGTGGTTTAGGGGAAAGAGCGTTCACTTCAGAATAAGGGGAACCAGGTTCGAATCCCAAAGCTATCTGGTTGATATGAATATTCCACCTGACTTCCACTGACTACAGTTCGGACGTCAAATATCGGATCATGAGTTAAAGTTCCCTTGTCTCTAGGCTAACCGTGAGAGGATTGCTCCTCTTTATGTAACGCAAATGCGTGTTAGTTCAATCAAAATGTCTACTTTTATAGGCCAGTTTGTCCCAACGCATGATATAATAGTTCCCTTGTCTTCTGGATTGCGTTCAAAATTACAAGGCTACGGAGTTCAACAATGCTATCTGTAAACTCAGAATTGAGTAGGCTGTTCATGACTTTTTATAATGATAATATCATAAAAAAGGCTTTTAAAAGGACAGATGCCAAATTTGGATCGAAAATTAATTATGCTTAAATAACTCTGTCATAATCGTGGTGGCTCAGGGGATGGAGCGTAACCCTTCCAATGAATTGAACCGGGTTTGAATCCCGGGGACGGCTGGTCAATATGAATTCCGTAACTGGCTCGCACTGACCACAGTGCTAACGTAAAATATCCTGAATTGTAGATGGATCATGGGTTAGATTTCTCTAGCTGTCGGGATAACCATGAGAGTTTTTCATGGTGTTCCTCTCCATGTAACGCAAATGCGGGTTAGTTCCCCCAAAAAGTCCTCCTCGAAAGGCAATTTCTTCAAATACTTGATCTAGGTTTTCCCTTGTCTGCAGAATTGGGTTCAAAATTACAAGGCTACGGAGTTGAACATAAGTAGTCGTAGACACAAAATTGGGTCGACTGTTCAACGACGGTTATAAAATAAAACAACTTTGCCGCTATACAAAACTATCTATTAAATGACACTAGAAAAAATAGAGTAAAAATGTACAATAATCAAAGTAAAATATATAAAATCAAAGTTATGACTACTGTTTTCTAAAACCTATAATGTGCATTTCAAAAAGGTTCTCAAAAATAAATAAAGAAAGAAAGAAGGAAATAAGCTGTAAAAGTTTTACTCATTTTGATTACGCTATTTTCGTTCTTAAAATAATCTTATTTATTCTCAATTTTATTTACGGGTGAATCCCCAAAATTCTTTTTCAAATAATTTGATTTCAGTTTAAATTAAATAAACTTCTGTATTATTCCTATAGGAAAAAGATACATACAAATATAAAATATTTTTGAAGTAATAAAATAATAAAAAAACTAATGCCATATTTCAAAATAACTACTCGCAACATCAACAGGAAAATATATTAGAGTATGAAATTTTCTGAGATTGAAAAATTTAATATTGTCCATGAATTTCTAACCTAATATAGGTACTTATCTTCTCTTTCTTAAAATAAAAATTAAAGTTCAACTTCTGAAAAATAAGATTTCGATGTTTTTTCTTTACGCATTTTATAAATGTGATATACGTTAGTATTTTTCACCACTAGTTTGGCAAAGACTTTTTTATGAAAAATATGATGAATTTTTTTTAATCAAATAGCAGCATTTTAAGCTTTTATTTGAAGCATACAATATTCAAAGAAGGTATTGTAAAAACGGATAATAATTCGAAATTTAAACCAAAAGTTTTTTTTATAAATTTTTAATTTTTAATCCTTTAAAAAATTTTAGTATCAGAATTCAGTAAGTAACTTCAAAAAATAGTTTTAGTTGGAGTTTAGTTTAGAGTTTTTAGTATAAATTCATTTAAATGAAAAACAATTTACAAGTTTTTATCTTAAAAGCAAAGATTATAATTAGTTTTATCTCTTCCTTGTAGTTGTTAAAATTAGTTTGCACTTTCACTTAAACTTTAAACCTGACCAGTGTTTAGATTTTCACCTTTTGAATGAATTTTATTTCAAAAATTAAAATGAACTTTTTTTAGAGAATATTTACGTTATTTTGGCTACCAGTTAGTAATATATCATATTAATAAATTATTATGCATTGATTCATTGCTGCATCGTCTTTTTTCTTAGAAATAATAATGTATTGATGATTAACATTCTAAATAAGCTTAAAAATAAATAATCTAACTGAATTTTATTTTAAATTTAATTTTTTAGCTGAACTATATCTTTTTCAATTTCCTCAGCAGAATGCTTAGAAAATCAACTCACTCAATCGAAAACGTATGATTTCGTATAATTTTATTCTACATCCCACACAAAATCAATTCTTATGGCTTACTATATATTTTTTAATATACGTTTAAAAGTAACTTTAGGAAGTCATATTAAAATTTTGCAAATATTTTTGTAAGATATTTTAAAAGAATTTAACCCACTCGTGATAGCATATAATTTTTGGTGACTATCCCCTGAATATGAAATTTTCCTTACTTTATATGAACTATTTTTAATAAAAATGTTTGTTTGCAATAGAGATTAGTTGCTTTGTAATTTCGTCTCGTACAAATAGGATCATTACACTCCGTGTTTGCAGGTAGCTCTTTAGAACATTTTTATTATAATATAATCTTATAGCAAGAATACATGAAAGGATTATTATAATATAAATATTTGGAGTCGTGATGGATTAGGGGATAGAGCGTTCGCCTTCCAATGAGTTGAACCGGGTTCGAATCTCAGCGATAGCTGGCCGATAAAAATTTTGCATCCGGCTTGCACCGACCACATTTCTGACGTAAAATATCCTCAATGGTAGACGGATCATGAGTTATAGATCCCTTGTCATCAGGCTAACCGTTTTCGTGGTTTTTCTCTCCATGCAACGTAAATGCGGGTTAGTTCAATCATAAATCCTCCACGAAGGCAATTTCTCCCAATACTTGATCAAAGAGTTCCCCTTGTCTTCTGGATTGGGTTCAAAATTACAAGGCTACGGAATTGAACAGTAGTAGTCGCAAACTCAAAAATTGGATCGGCTGTTCAACGACGGTTGTAAAATAAAATAAAAGATAAATATTTAAATAAAACCATTTTTTTTAAAAAAAAAAACTGTTTCATCTTCATATTTGCATTTTATTCATACTCCAAGAAAATATCAAAACTGTGGCAACTGTCTTAATGTGCAACTGAAACCATATCATGTTTTTAACTGCCCTGCAGTCGCTGCAGGCGTTCACCTCTTAAACTACCCCACAGAAGAGGATTTGTATTCATTTAATGCCATAGAAATAACAAAAACTATTCAAGCACACCATGAAATATGATTCAATAGAGGATCGACACCAACCAACCAACCATTCATACTCCAGATCACTGAGGATTGAAGAATCTTTTTGATGCGGCATTTAGTACTACACGTAAAACTAATTCTTAAAAATGCATAAACTATCTCTTCAGTTTTAGTAAGGGTCTTTAGATACATGGAATGTAATTTTCGAAGGCAATTTGAGTGTTCGAAAAACTTATACAAATGAATATTATAAACATGATGAATAGCAAAACTAACAGAATCTTTAAGAAATAAAATATTTAAATCATCGCATCCAAATTATGTTTGATTATATCTGTTACCGGCAAAGTATAAAATCCAGCATTACATATAATACCTAAAACTAGCCGGTAAAGTATGAAATGATTTATATTTCACGCATTGCCTAGGCATTATATATAATTATAAGGTCAAGAGCCACTGCCCGGTATACATTTGCCCGATACTCCAAACACTGATGTTTCTTTTAATCTATCGTCAGTTAGTATTAAAATATCGAATAAATGTAATTATATCCCCGAATATATCCACGATGTAATAATATTTTGTACTTTCATCACAGCGACTTGTCAACATTCACCGGTGAAAGTCAACAACCACCGATTTCGGTTATTCACAGTAACATGCACATTATTTACATAATAACTTCATCAGGACGTTTATTTCATACTTTGCCTGAATAGCATCCGACATTATATATAATGCCGGCATTTCATACTTTGCCGGTCACATATATATCTCCAAAACTATATAACATAACTACTTATAAAAACATCTACTACGCGGAATGGAAAACTGAAGAATACCACTTATGTACAACTTTCTGCCTAAATATTATAGAATTAATCCTGGCAAACAAGTCATATATTTACTTGACAAACAGACATAAAGCATACAGCAACAGTTAATGGCACCTCAAACTTAATTATCATCAATTGAATTTATTTTCCAATAAGCTTAACTTCTCAAGAGCATCTAAAATTTCCATCTTTTCAATGGAACTTGAAGTCTCGTGGTATTTCAATAGCTATTCTTGAAACTTAAAGTAAACTCTAAGTATACGTATTCTTGAAACTCATAATGCTCTTAAAACAATGTCGCTAACTTTTACATGACGAAAATTAAACTTATTCTAACCATTCTTTCCTTTCACCCAGGTAATAAACATATAAATCGTGCTTTATTTATTCAGCTGGGTGCGATTTATTTATTCTGCTGCATACTTTAAGAGTTAAAATTAACAAGGTTCTTCATTGTAATTTAAATCTGCATTCATTCATTCCATTTTACTGTTGGACCGATTTCATTGGAAACTGTTACCGCATTGAATTTTCTAGCAGACTTTAAAAGCTTATTGATCTGTAATTCTTTGTATTCGGGGTTTAAAGAGAATTTGGAGTATGTCAAATGAGTACCTGGTTACAGATTTCTATGATGTACATCTTTCCCTCATTCCATTATTAATGTATAGATTTTTAATAAGGTAGTCAATATTACCAATAACTATACATCGTCTCTTTCCTTATGTGTTGTATTCACATTTATAATAAATTTATGTTCTTCATTAAATTTGCATTACGAACGTTTCATATCTGAAAAGATTTCAATTTAATCCATGAAATGTTGTTTTTAAAAATTTATATTTAAATTATTGTGATAAATATTTTTTAAACATTTTTCAAATATGCTCTATTTTATTAGCCTTTCATATATATCCTATTTACCTTTTGTGAAAAGACGTACTTGAAAGTGAAAATCGGATTGGATTTCTTTTTAAATGACTTATTTCGCATCGATTAAGAAATCTTTTGTTAATAAATAGTCTAAGATTTGAAAATTATAAATAAAATAAATGTATTTTCAGCTTTATCTCTTTAAAAAGCAATGATTTTTATTTATTTTTTATTAAATTTAATGGAAGTAGTACGTAATTATATGTAAACCTGATCATGTCTGTGACGCCCGGTGGCTGAGCGGTAGCGCTTCGCGCTGTCGTGCCACAAGTCCCTGGTTCGATCCTTAGCCTTTCATCCCGTCAGTGGGTCGATAAATGAGTACCAAGCATGCTTGGGAACTAAACACTGGGGGTTCCGCGTTCGGTTGATCACCTGACCGGAACATCTGCTCCTGTACCCCAGAGCCCAAGATCAAGAAAACTGAGATGGGCCTTGGCCCTCTATGGGCTGTCGCGCCGCTGAGTTCAGTTTATATCATGCCTGTATTTTTATGTATGAGTCATTTTTATAATTCAATCTCATTCAGAAAGTGAAAGAGTAGAACAAATTTATGCTATAACATAATATATAAATTTTAAAAATAATTAAATATGTATAATTTTTTTTTAATGGTGGGCACTTGGGGGTTGTCCCATTGGCCACAGATATGCCAGAACTGCTACTCTCTTCTCGTTGCCCAGTGGGCACCTGTGGCGAAGTCACGGCGGTGGAGCAGCGTCGCGCACGTCACACAACCACAAACCCGTTTATAGGGCGGGTCACATTCATAAAGAAGAAAGGACATAGAACACATAGAGAAAGACACATACATGCCCTGAGCAAGATTCGAACCCGCGACCAGCGGCTCCGCAGTCAGGCACGCTAGCCACGTTGCCACCAGGTCGGCGTATATATTTATATATAATTATTTTTACATTATTTGAATGATTTAATTGCAGTTACTATTTTAATTTCTGCTCTTTTTCCCTGGTATGATAATATTATCCTAAAAAGTTTTGTTATTAATAATATACATGAAAACAGAAATCACATGGAGTGATTGCACAGGGCTGTCTTCAGAAGTACAAATTTAATGGTG
The DNA here is from genome assembly GCF_982258835.1 of Parasteatoda tepidariorum. Lineage (NCBI taxonomy): Eukaryota > Metazoa > Arthropoda > Arachnida > Araneae > Theridiidae > Parasteatoda > Parasteatoda tepidariorum. The sequence continues at coordinate 49,349,685 of NC_141758.1, forward strand.
ACATCAAAAAAATCTGAGATAATTTCAAATATTCAGCTAAAATTTAATATGGAAGTAGCGAAAATATTTCAAATATAAGCCCCTTAATATTATGCATAAAAATTCTTATGAGTTAGTTATGTTACCGAGAAAATGTGTAAAACTACTTTTTTTTGTCCTTTCTCTTACAAATAGGTAGCAGACGTACCCGTCACAGAGGAAATTTTAACGTAAAGTATTCAAGAGGCCACATAATTCTTAAATAAAAGCATTAAAAATACGCTTCAAAGAAATAAGTTTTACAAAATAAAATATGATTATAATAAGCTAAATTATCTTACATGAATGGTTTCATATAAAATACAAAATCGGATCGTAAAATGCTCCTACTACTAAAAAGATTTTATCCTTTAAACCAAACAGGAAATATCCGAAATACGTAGCTATTAAGCTAATAACTAGCACTGTCATTCTTAAATCCCAATGGTGTTTAAAATGTAAATCTGTGCATAGTAAGAGATTTTAGCATTAACTTACGGAGAGAGTTGTTAAGGGGTTTTAAAACCTTTTAATTTTAATTGTATGTAATTTGGAGTATTTTAAATTATATACAATCAATCCAAATAGATTGTTCTTGATTGCACATCAGAATGTTAAACGCAGTTATTAACATACAGTGGAAAATTATTTGTAACTCGAATGATGATTTGAGAAAAAAATAATATTTCGGAGAGCTAATTTCTTTGAAATACTCTTTTTTCTTAAATAATGTTATTTGCAATTTGTCAACTAATGCTTATATTTATAAAGAAAAATAATCCGAAATTTTTAACTTTTGCAAGAATAAAATATTTTTCAGGCGGATTATAAGTGGCATAGGATTTTAAAATTACCCATCAGATAATATTTTGAACCTATATATATAGAGTAATGGCCTACCATGGGCCAATTTTAAATTTTTACTTCTTACGCAGAGAGTAATAATTCAAAATTTGGAAATTTGGAATGAAATACATTATATGCTTGAATGTTAATACTTTTTTTGTGTATGAGTACTGTAATACATTTTGGTACAACATCACCTAGATATATTTTGGTACAATACTACCTAGTTACATAAGTTGTACCATTGGCCATTGAATATTACTCCTAGGATAGCTCTCCTTTTATTTTTTTTTATTTTTTATTTCTGTATTTTTCAAATTTGTAATTAATGCCAAGTAAATCAAGTAGTTGAAACCAAGTTAATTAAAACCAAATTATTTACACAGTTTGGTATTAAAAACCAAGATAAAAGGTATTTTTCTGTTCACGTGGTAACGGTTTACTGAAAATTATAGTTTTCAAAATTATAGTTCTTATTATCACACATTTAGTAAAAATTACAAAACTGAAAAGTAAGTTTAAAGATTCAAATAGATTTTATGTCATGTTCTAAGGTATCACGATAAAGTTACCGAATCTTACTGCATTTCTCAAATTTCATCACATTTTACAAAAACATATTTTTAAAACTTAATTTAATTTTGTTCATTAATTTTTGTTAATTTAATAAAAATCATTACCAAAGCGCTTCAGTAAAATTTACCGAGCTTTTTTGGTGCTCCGATTGACTCAGAAATATACCGACATATAATGTATAATGTACAGAAATATAAATGTACCGACATTTTACCATATTCTTGTAATTTTAACTATATTTCAGTGTAATACCTACAGTGATTGCTGCCTTAATCTAAAGAGAGTTTGGAAAAAAAGCAAGATTTCGCAATAAGGAAGAACCCTTTTAAAAAAAATTAATAATTAAAAGAGAGCATCATTATTCCAAGAATTAGCATTCATTTATTGTTACACATGCATACAAGCTTGCATGCTCATTACAAAATAAGATTTATTATCGACCCTTTGAAATTTATAGGGCAAGAGAGAGACATTATCAAGTTAGAGAAGGGCATATCCCAAAATTTCTTAGCGTGGAGGTAGAGGGTTCGAACTCCGCGGTATCCTCAGATATATTACTAATATGATCTTTTCCATGTGACATCTATCTGATTTTCGGCCTAACAAGGGTTCAAACGTCGAGCTTAGTAATGAGCACACAAAGCCGCATATGTAGGTGTAACAATAAATAAATAAATATAAATAAATAGTAGTTTATTTCCATCACACTAGAGCTACACAATGTGTCATTGGTGACAAAATATTAAATAAATAGAAGCATCCAGCGTAATGAATGAATTCGAACCCTTTGTCTTTATGCTTCCATTTTTGGATGTAAAGAGATCTTGATGCGTAACATTTAAATTGATAGTTTAGTTCAACCTTGTTCAGACATTAGTATATTTACAAAAATCATATTTTTTGTAGTTTTAAAAGCTGATAGATGTTAGTTTTTAGCTTATAGAAGTAAAAGCAACTAATAGATCAATATTGTAGTAGTAGTGGTACTTTATTTACATTTCACTAAAGCTGCATGATGGGCTATTGGTGATGGTCTGGGAAATCTGTGGATGATCCGAAGACATGCCATCACAATGTTAATCCTCTGCACAGGGGATGGCTCCTTCTGTTTTCAAGCCCGATGACCTGCGAAGACAAACACTTTATGGTAGAACGGTTTAATGAGGTCAAGGATTCTGTGGTGTATTGGGAACCGTGCCTTAAGAACAGTGTTTAAGAATTAAATAGAGGCTTATTATTCTCAAATTATGCAAGTACTGTTAAAACTGTAAACTTTTTCTTTTGTAAAATTACCAAATTTTACTAACCTTAATATCAAAAAACATGATAATAAAATCATATTTACATGGTAGAACTAAAAGCAATTACCAAAGAGCTAAGGTAAAAATTACCATACTTTTTGTTCCCATTAAACCAGAAATATGGTGAATTTTACCGTATTCTGGTACTTTTGTTGTTGTTGTTGTTGTTAATTTATGTCGCACTAGAGCTGCACAATGGGCTATTGGCGACGGTCTGGGAAACATCCCGGAGGATGATCCGAAGACATGCCACCACAATTTTGATCCTCTGCGGAGGGGATGGCACCCCCGCTTCGGTAGCCCGACGACCTGCGTGCGAAGTCGAGCACTTTACGGTAGCACAGTTTAACGAGGACCAATACCGCACACCCTCGGTCCCTACGCAGACTGATCCAAGTGGTCACCCACCCGCACACTGACCGTAGTCAGTGATGCTTGACTTCGGTGATCTGCTGGGAACCGTGTCTTAACGATCAGTCCACTGCAGGACTCTGGTACTTTTGACCATACATTTTGTTCAATGCAGAATTTCATTTAAATTACGGCAATTAACATTTGGGATAATGCAAAAATTGAAAGACAAATATGTCAGTCCACTTTCAGAAGAATATACTCCCGAAGCTTAAAAAAATTAAAAATAATAATAGCTCAATATTCCAACTAAATTCATGAAATAATTTATTTTAATTAAATTTTGTATTAAATGCACGAAAGAAATTTAAAACTGTTAGATTGTACAGAGTAACGCAATATCAAATTTATTTTAATGAAATATCATTAGTATTTATGGGCTAATCTATATAAACTGATTCAACATAAGCAGTTTTCAATACTTTTCGTATAATTGAAAGTTTAAAAATACATTACTGAAGGAATTATCATAATTAAACTTTAATTAGAAAATCCGTAATTAATTAAATGCGTTAGATAGCGAATAAAGTGCAATAATAGCTCAGTTAATGACTATTTTATAATCATGGAAACGATCTTTCTATTAATAAATCTTCGTGTCGGTAAAATGAGAATAGTTAGGACAAGTCTTTTAATAGAAAATGCAAATCGTTTTAAATCTGCCCTATTTTTGTTTGGTACTGCTTTCATCTTTTTTACAATGAGACGAAACAAAAAAAAAAATTCTATAATTTTTTTTTTTTTTTTTGATTTAGCCCACAAATGTTTAATTAGAATGTTTATGTTTTAAATAATAATATTTAATTAAGCTTTTCAAGTTTCATTCATTTTGTTACTTAGTTGAGATAGGAATAGATTAAAGTCATTTAGCTTCTCAAAAAAGTTCTTAATTTTTAATTTGCATAGATATTGATTTAATTTCCTTTTTTTCAAATTATTAATTAATTTTACAAGGATAGGGAGTGGAACAATAAGATTAACACTTTAAGAGGTAACATATTCCTTAAGCATACCAAATGCTCGAACATTTTTTATAATTGATTAAATATCAATTAATTGATTGATTAATTTTCATAGTGCTGCTCACTCGCGTGCCACAAGTCTGGGGTTCTATCCTCTGACCGGGCAATTTTGACCCAGCGTTTCTTCCCTTCGGTAAAATGAGTACCAAACATGCTTGGGAGACTAAACACTGTGGTTCCGCACTCGGCTGATTACCCAAACTTAACATCTGCTCCTGCACCCCAGGACCTAAGTTCAGGAAAACTGGAGAGAACACTGTAGGCTTTGGCCCTCCATGGGCTATCGAGCTACTACGCTAAGTTTAAAAAAATTATTAAACTTTTGCTGTTTTGTAAACATTTTACACGCAGAGATAATCTATTTATTGTTATATACAATAAACTTTTGATGGGAATTTAGAAAAATGCGTTTAACATCATAAATAAAAATTAACTATGATTTTTTTTTATTAGTGTGCAGTATCTCAGGCATAAGAAACTCAACTGTTTGTATTTTATTGCTGTTAAATATGTTTTGTACATGCTTAACTAACATAATATATAAGTGATGAAGCCTTACTGAAACTTTTATTTAAGAGTAACCAAGAAATATTTATTTCATACTTTTTAGGAGGCAAAGCAAAACATAACGCTGAATAATTTATTATCAGTTTTATTTATTGCTCGTAAAAATACAAGGTACTCAAAACTTTTAGATTTTATTTCATATTTCAGAAATTTTATAGACAGGCGCTGTTTCATAAAATATTCAGTATTTGGTTGTACAGTAATAACATCAAAAATTCTATTTTTGAAAGATAAACTTGCTCATTACGATATCCGCCATCGTAAGATCTTTCTAAATTTTCTTATAATTATTTTGTTAGAATGGGTTTGTTAGCCAACCTGTAATTTAAAAACCAGACAAGTAAATAAACACTGTATGAAATGGTGTATATCTATCGGTGGTACAATACGAATTGGGTGTTGAAAAACTCTAAAAATTGTGTGAATAATTACTTTGATTCTAGTTAATACCAAATCAAGAGTTCTTCTCACACTTCAAAGAGAGTAGTTAAATTTAACACCAACAATTGATAAAGTTTATACCAATCAGCAGTTCGTTGGTAAATAAGAATGTGACTGTCAGTGGTTCATAAATTTAGCGAATAATTAGTGTATATTCAAAGTATTTAATGTAACGCTTGCGTGAAATGATATGACATGTTTTAAACATAAAAATGCTTTTGAACTATTATTAGAAACGTAAAGGCAAATAATTGTGCAATTTTAAAATAGTTACAATCTGGCGGCCAAGATGGCAGTTTATTGACATGAAATGAACTATTAAGTTTGTGTAGGATTTAATTGACAAACTATTATAAATCAGTAAGCCATTGATTATTTGCCAAGTCATTTCAATCAATTGCCGGATGATGCGACAAATTACTCATATAAGCTGTTATAAAATGCAAGTATGTTTTTAGCTGTACAATAAAGAGGTTCACGTTCCCAATAAAGATTTCCTGAAATCTGTCAATTGTATAAAATAACTTTATAATACGTAACTTCTATTCACTTCGGTTTTGTCCGAATTCATCTGTGCTGTGTGTACGTTTGATTAACAAACTAATTTTACTTTAATAAATATTGTTTCTTATGTGTATCGTAACTTACGGTAATTATAAAGTTCAGAATAATTGACATTACGGCGGCTACGCATATAGTAGCGTAAAAACGCATATAGATATTCCACTGTACGTTCACTAACCTTAGTTTTGTGGTGTGAAGCATTTTGTGATATATCACATTGATGTAAAGTAGCTGACCCCATTTTTGATGTTCAGATACACGAACATTTTTTTACAGTGCACTAAAATCCATTTCTTATTAATAAAAAACTTAATTCTTATAAATAAAAAAAATATGAAAATATCTCAACACAGATTTCAAAGTAAAAATTTTGTTAGGGTAGGTGATTAGTTTATCTCGTTTACTTGCATTGATTTGACTATTTATCTTATTTAATGATGTTTCATGTGATATGATTATGATACTGATAAATAAGTCTGTAAAATTTAAATTTATTCGTTTTTTAAAAAAAAAACTATTTCAGACAATATTACTGTTACTATTTCTTGTTTTTTCTTAAACTTTATCTGGCAAATAGAAACGATATCGTTACCCACAAATCATATTGTTCCTTTGAAACGTGATTAATTTTTATGTCAAAACAACCATTTCAATTTAAATAAATAATATTGCATGAAAGGAAATATTGCGGAAGCATATTTATTTAAATAACTTATTTCAGATTGAAAATTCAAATTGAAATTTCGACTCAAAATCACATGGAGGAATAATAAATTTTTCTGTAATATATTAGTTTACATTTTTTCTGTTGTGATTATATATATATATATATATATATATATATATATATATATATATATATATATATATATATATATATATATATATATATATATATATATATATATATATATATATATATATATATATATATATATATATATATATATATATATATATATATATATATATATATATATATATATATATATATATATATATATATATATATATATATATATATATATATATATATATATATATATATATATATATATATATAGATTAATAACAAACTGAAAAGTTTCATGAAATAAAGAAACAAAGGCAATAGAAATTTTTAGCTTTATTTGACGTTTAAATTTACAAATATTGTATCACTCCAATGCTTGTATAAACTCCAAAATATTTTGTTCCAAAATATGTGTTTTTACAACATAGATTTCAAAATATATCTGTTCTAACAAAAATATGTTTTATAGTAAAAAATAACGTTTCTTTTTTTTATGTTTCTTTGCTTATAGCACAAACTATGTTAAAGAATAAAGTTGCCGAATTAATTTCCTGCAACCTTGCAACATAAACTGCGATCACAAATATAAGGTGTGGTATAATTAGCCAAAACGAAAACCTTTTGAAATAAATATTGAGTCACACAGCAAAAGGCGAGGTAAAGGACGTAAAAAAATTTTCTTTTAACGTTTTGAAAAAGCTGCATTCAGCTACTGTTCGTCTCAATGATATGCAGTAATATCCATGTGAAAAGAATGCAGATGTTCGTGGCTTCAAATGAAATTCCGAACTGATCAAAAATGTATGGTGAAATGGTAAAATTTACCATGTTTCTGGCTCTATGGAAACACTGAAAATTTCAATGAGTTTTACCGAAATGTTTTAGAAATGATTTTAGTAAAATTAATTATCAAATATAGTGTTATACTATGTGAAAAAATTGGTAAACGTGGCAAAATTTGGTGACTTTATCATGTTTTTTTAAAGAATGGCATAAAAACCATTTATTTGGTTAAATTTATTTTTCAGTCTTATATTTGTTACTAAATGTGGGGTAATAAGATTATATTTTAAAACAGCAGAATTTTCAGTAAACCGTTACCATATCAACAAAAAAATATACAAATGAATGGTTATAAATACCATTTATTTTGGTTTTATTACTAAAAATATGGTGTTTTTTTGACAGAAATGTCATTACCATGTAATACATTAATTTTACAAGATTTTTCATCTCCGGAGAAGCAGGAAATACTGGAAGTGATTTCCGAATAAGAAGCTGCTGATTTGAATTAGAATTCCTTTGCAGGTGAACACGTTAGAGCTAGCTAGGCCAGGAATCTTCTAATATCCGCGAGATTCCAATATCTCGTAAATCATCAATTATAATTTTCGATGAATAATCTATGCATAATCAAGTAAAAATGAAGAACTATAAAAGTTTTCATCAATCTTTCATTATTCCTAGATTTCATTATTTGTTCTCTTCTTTTCGCATCTTTCGCTTTTGCTATTTCTCCTATTGTGGCTTTCTATGTTTTTTTTACATGTGACTGAAATTTTTTTAGATATAATATAATGAGAAATAAATCTTGTTTTTAAAATCATCTATATCTACGTTAATCGAAAGGAAATTTCAAAAATTAAAATTTTTTCTAGTAATTTACTTTCTGAATTTATAAGTTTAATTAGTATACATTATGATAATATTTGCTTGTGAAATCGCTGTTTGACCTGGTTAATGTGAGTTTTTATTTTCTGATGATTTTGTTTGAGTTTCTTATCTATGTATTTCAGTTCTTTTTCCTGGACTTTTATACAAAACCTTCGTGGTACTGAGGGAATCAATTTAGGCATTTGCCCTCTCTCTCAATAGAAAAGGTTTTGTTTCAAGGCTACCGGGGCCGGTACCCCCTGAAGACGTCGGCTTCGGTAGTCATATTTTTATTTTTATTTCCTTCGTTTCCTTTATTGCCACATTTATTCTTTCTTTTTTTTTGAAATTTCTGCTGCTTTAAAGCGCGTTTTTTTTTCAAAGAAGTTTTGTCAATTTAGAATAAAATTTTTTGTATTCTTTTAGTATTGTATCAATGAAAGGCATTTTGAGTAATTAAATCAAGAAAAACTTGTGCTTTTTTTATTTTTTTTATTTCATGTGCAATATAGTGTAAATAAGTATGAAAGAAATCAATCTACATTTTGTTGCAAATCTACTTATCACTCTACGGGAGTATTAACTATTTATAAGGGTAAAGATATTTTGTAAAAAAAATAAATAAATAAATAAATAAAACCTTGAAGATAAGTATCCTTAATACCATCTTCAATAAATTCGCCACTATCATATCAGTGAAGCTTTACGTGAGCATCAATTTTTTTACTACCGAAATATTTTACTTTAGGGAAAAAGCTCTAAACACATAAATATTGCAGATATAAATACCAGACACGTAAATAGTGTATCAAAATCCTATTTTAGTTTCGATCTCCAACATATTATGGAAAAAAATAATGTTTTTAATATTACAAAAATGGGATATTATTGAATAGAATGTAAACTGGAAGAATGAATAAAGAAAATAAAACGTTGCGTTGTGACTAACAGTCGCAAAAATATTCAAATAGTAGCAAGTATTGATGTGTTTTAAGTAGTAAAAATAACATTACTTAATAAAGTTTTATTAATTAACTATAATATTGCATTGTTAATACTAATATTAATCAAATTAAGAATGTTAATTTTGTTATTTTAAAAATATTGCTTGCAGTTATACGTTCTCGCCTAAAAGATACTTTAATTTGCAACGGGTAAAATTATTGTTGAGTGTTATATAAAAAATCTTTTGAAAGAAATGTTTGCAATCCTTGCTTTTAAAAAAGTGAATGAAGTTGGTTCATAGAAATTAAAGATATGTGATTAAATAATCTAGAATAGTCATGGGAGATTATCAATGAAAATAGAATGTTAAAAAAGTTTAAATCGCCAATAATTGGCGATCATGGAATATTTAAATTTGGATTTTTATTTTGCATTTACTTATTGAATACTGAAATCAAATCCTTGCGTAGCACTAAAACTTGGATAGGAGTATTGTGTAATTTGATGTAGGAGTGTCTGTACGTTATGACGCGATGGCGGAGTGTGGAGTAATCTGTAATGTATGTATAGATAGATTCTCGGTAGCCACAAGCAAGAGATTTTAAAACCTAACAGACCCTCAATTAATTAAGCTATAAATAATTTATTTAATAGTTACACAGTAAGAAAAAAAAACCTTGGTATAAATTACGGATAAAGTGCTGGTAATTTGGGTGCATCATCCACTAATTCCATTTTACAGTAAAATGCCTTTTTGCCGAAAAATAACACTGTAATTTTTAGAGTACTATTTATTTAATTTGAGAGATTTGATGATTTTATGGTAATTATTATTGTAAAGATTACGGCATATCAGTTTTCTTTGTTCCGTAACATCTTCCAGATTTTGCGATAAATACTATCGGCACCTTGAATGACGGTACTTTATACCGTAATTGGATTCGGAATTTTTTGCAGTGTAGATTGTAGGTATTATAACTGGACCTCTATGATAGCTACCAATACATTTTTCAATTGTTCGAAGACGGCTGAAAAACCTAATTTGTCACTATTTTACTAAATAAATAAGTTTTGAATATTTTCCATCTAGTTAGAGTTTTAAAATATAAATTATAGCTTTCTGAATACTTGCAAAACACGTTTTAATTTTTTAATGGCCTCTTCTCTTAATAAGAATTCTGATCCTCATGTCAATGCAAGTTACAATTGTGTCTTGAATATTTTAAGCAAAATTAATCTCCGTGTTTTTGCTAATGAAATTTTGACCGCTTTCCGACAGTAACTAACATATGCACATACACAAAGCTAAAAATAAATAAATAAATTAATAAAAAGCCTCTAAGTGAAAAATCATTCTCCGGAGCTGAAATTTCACGAAAAAATGGTTAAACAACGTTTATTTATTTGTTATTTTACCATATTCAAACAAAACAGTCAAATAACCGTAAATAAGATGGTAATCAAACTGTTAACTGTATTAGCAGCCTTCACCTAACACTGTTACAAAACCAGGGTTTTATTACACTTCACAAGACCACCTAATAATGCCACTTAGTTCCTTGTAACTGCTAAAACCGAGAGGGCTATCATGACCAGTCTCATGACCGACAGTCTAATTACCGACAATCTCATAATCAGTCTCATGACCGACAAAACAGAGGATCAAGTCCCAGCGTTGACGCCATTACTCCATTCTCTTTAACACATGAAGAAAAAATACATTACCTAACAAAATGCTTAGATCCTACGTCCAATTAAATTTCTTCCTCATAGTTTTTAAACCATGCTTGTTATAAATGGTTAAAAAACCGAAAAGGTAAAAAATGCTCTTTAATATAAACTTTACGGTTAATCAGATGGACAGACTGCTTCCGGTTATTTTACCATAATTTTATAATAGAAATTCTAACAGTGTGTTTTTGTCAAACCAAAAAAAAAAAAAAAAAAAAAAAAAAAAAAAAAACTTAGGTTGTTCATTTTTGTAATAAATTTTTATAAACATCGAAATATTCTGTTACCTCTTCAGAAAGGTGCTGCGTTCCACGTTTTTTGCTTTAGATATGACAAAAGTAGAATTACTTTCTTACTTTAAACTTGAAAAACTCAGTTTAAAAAATGTTTTGTTATTTTACACCTCTTTCAGCCTTATAGATACTTGTGAACATTTTGTTATTCAATCTACTAATAGCAGAAATGGTTTTCCAGGAAATTTTATAAAATCCCTTTTCATAAAATTTCCTGCCTTATAAACTGTTGATGTATTTAGGGAGCTCAAACGCATTTGGATAATCACGTTTGAATTTTCAGATATGATTGCTTTGAAACGTTAATAAAATATAAATGGACGAAGAAATATATTTGTATAAATTTATTACATATGCAATATGACTTACATGATTGTTTAATGCATACACAGTCAAAAAAAAATTTTCTTTTTTTTTTTCTAATGGCAGGCACTGAATCTTGAATCTTTTGCCTATACTATGCCAGAATTGTTGCTCATTTCGCGTTACCCAGTGGGCACCTGTGAACCAAAGTCACGGAGGCGAGCAACATTGCCCACGCCGCACTGCCACAAACCCGTTTATAGGGTGGGCCACATTCACACATCATACACACACACAACAGAGATAAGCACAAAGAGAGAGAGAAACATCCATGCCCAGAGCGGGATTCGAACCCGCTGCCTATGGCTTCGCAGTCAGGCACGCTAACCGCTCGGCCACCTGGCCGGCTACACAGTCAAAATATTCCGAATCAATTTACTGTCTAAAATATAAGTACATTGGGTGTATCATCTGTAAAATCCATTTTTTACCGTTAAATACTATGCCGGAGTTTTTACAAAAACATTATTGTAAAAAAAATATTATTGTGTGATATTATCTAATATTCTAATTATCTAATATTATTGTGTGATATTAATGTATTTATTACTGTAAAATTACGGTATATCAGATTTTTTCTTCTATTACATGTTTCAGCAAACATGTATTTTATATTAAATACTGTACTTTTACCTTAATCTGGTCAAGATTATTTTTTACAGAATTAGCATTAGTTTCTATTAAAATTATTATTTGTGAACACGGTAGAATTTTTTTCCTTTGCTTAATATAAATACTTTTAAATAAATTATTTCAGTTTAAGTAACTTAATATTTTTACTATTGTCTTCATTCATATGCTTCATTAAAAACACTCAATAAAGAGAAACGTAATATTTCAAATATTAAACACAAATAAAATTACGAATTTTTTTAAAAGGAATTTGTTTTGTAAAATCTATAAAAAATTTCTTCTTAATTGTCATTACTCTAAACACACCAAGTTATATTTTTGATGTACTGAATATAAAAAAAGAACATTTATTACAAAAAAAAATCACTTAATCTGTTGACTATAAGGCTGATAAAATCTAATCCTCAATAAGTAATGTAACTATCAAGTGCTTCGGATTATTTGCTGTGGTTCATAGCTGTTAAATTCTACAATCTTTTATAGATTTCGAGCAGTATGCGATCGCTAAGTATATAACAAAAATCCTTCTTTAATTGTCAAATAACACAAAATCTACTTTAATTTTAATGAAAAAAAGTTTGAAATAAATTCAGCAAATAACATAAAAAATCAAATATTTACGGTTAAATTTGATATTTTTAAATTTAGTAACAATTTTATAAACATCCAGGATACTTTATCCAAAGGAAAAAAAGCAAACATATCACTAAAAATAAAAATTCTTATTGAAACTTTATAAACATTTTTGTACAAAATTTTGGGTAGTAACCAAATAAAATTTTAATTTTTACGATATTTACTGTGTTAAATGTCACATGCAGGTTTTCCTTAAATATCAAATGATCTTCCACTTCAATAGTTTTAATAAACGTTTTTTTAAAAATTTAAATTTTTTTTTTTTACTGTATCCCTCAATTTTTAAAAGGAGATTTAAACTATTCTTCAGTATTTTGGTGTTTTGATAATTATGTTATTATTTCCCTCGGAAAATCTCCTTATTCTGCATTTTTATTCTTAAAATAAAAGTTAGGAATATTTAATTAAGCTAAGCAAATTTATCAGTAATTATTTTCAACGAGAAGTATGGAAAAAAATGTTAAAGGTACAAAATTTTTCTAAGAGAAATTCCACGCAGTTCTAATTATAAAATTTCTGCTTACATTTTGAAATGTCGTCTCTTTTTAAAAAATATTAATAGTTTCTTAAATAGTTTTGAGAACTTTTAAAAATTCAGAATGCTCATATAGCAACTACTCTTCTACATAGACAGACTAAAAAAAATATTTGAATGATCCTGAGGCAAATATCTTAGGTAGAAATTATTTATATTACTCATGCATTCATAATGCTTCGTACTAATAATTGTATTGTGATTTCATTTTCTCTGTCAGATATTGAAAATTAGATTTTAAAAGATATAAATATTCCTTAAAAGATATACCACATGACGGAATAATATGGAGACGGTTTTGTAAAATACTCTTTTAATATTGTTTGCAAAAATAGGCCGCAGTTTAATTTAGTAAAACCGAATAAAAATTTACCCTTTCATTCTGAAAAACTGGAAATTAAAAAATTCTTCAGATGGTCTTTTCAAACTATGGCTGTTCTTTCGTCTTGCGCTGTAGTTGTTGTTGTTGTTGGCAATTAAGGCAAGGGTTGAGATTGTTCTTGTTTTCTAGTGGCCAAGAATTCGATTTCTGCCACACCCATACATCACACCTGTTTATAGGGCGGACCCATTCATACATCCATTCCTTCACAGACTGTGATTTTGATCTGAACCAGAGAACAATCGATCTCCAATTCAGAACACTCAGAGGTATGATTTGTTATAGGAGCATGGAGGACTTTGTGACCTGAGAGATTGAACGTGCCCCAGTCAACATTTATTACACGGGGAGTCTTCGGTCAGCTGGATTGAAACTCTTGCTTTCACGAACATGAGTCCACTGCCCTGCCAACTAGGCTATCTCGACCCCTCTTCTTGTACTAAAACTTGAAATGTCCTCAAAACTGAATATTTGTAGCTATTCTCGGAAGCTCCTCTTATGGCCATGGTGTCCACTTTTAGAATTTTGTTTGGATACGACTGCCTTCCTTTCCATTAATATTAGTTTTATATTGCGTACTCTTTTGAGGAATTAAACAAAATAGGACTGCTGCACGTATTGCCAAATGTTCCACATTATTGTATTTTAACTACCTTGAGGCCAATTATTGAATTGCATACCAATTGATAAAGTGACATTTAATTAATACATTTTTAAGAGTTTCTTCACCAAAAATTTTGGTTCGGAGAAAAATATTCTGTAATCTCTTGGTGGGAAATCGGCATAAACTTACGGCATTGTTAAATATGAACAATGTCATCGGTCTTTAAAAAAGTATGTGAGTCATGCTCAGTAGTTGTTCTTTTTTATTTGATTTGAATCTGAATGGAGCATAATAACTTTTTTCACTAATGTGCTTTCGGAGATGGTCTGTTATTTCTTCATAGTGAAGGCAATAGTATCACACCAGTACTTACGCTACCAGGATTTTATATTACAGCCTGACAAAGGCAGGGACATACGGGGCAGTTCCCCCGGGCCCCACATCAGAGGGGGCCCCCAAATCGAATTAAAAATTTACTCTAGGTTTCCTTCCTTAATGAACTTTTTTTAACAAGATATCAGTATAGTGTAAAATACGTCTGTTTTATGGTAGCTTTCTCATTAATCTATGTCATGACCACAAAAAATCTATGGATGAATTTGGCAAATCAAAAGCCTGTATTTTTACCTATAGCAAAATGCGATTTGTTTACAAAAAAAACAGGTTTTGGATGTCTTAAGTGAGCCATCGTAATTGCTGAAATTTGGCTGAATTCCGCCCTAATGTCAAAAAGGATATGAATTTTTTGCAGCTAGATGACAAAGTTAACAATCAGAAAACTTCATTCGGCATGATGGACATAGAATTGTCAGAAAATTAATAAAATGAACAGAAAGGTACCATTAGAGGGGGGGGGGGGTGAACTTTATAGCTATTTTAGGTTCTAGTCAAATGAGGTGAAAAATGCAAATACAGTAGAGCGCCGATTATCCGAACTGCTCGGGACCGAACGTGGTTCGGATAATGAAAAGTTCGGATAGTTGGAAAGTTGTTTAAAATCTAGTTTAAACTATTATTATTTATGCATTAACTTCCCTTCACACTTTTTCTAGGCTTAGGACTGGCAGTACTCTCCAAAATAGTTCTGGCGTGTTTAAGAGTTGTTGTTTTTTTCAATTTTTAAATATTTTTTTTAAAACTTTTTTTTTCATCTTGAATTATTTTTATCATATTTCAGCTTTATATATATATATATATATATATATATATATATATATATATATATATATATATATATATATATATATATATATATATATATATATATATATATATATATATATATATATATATATATATATATATATATATATATATATATATATATATATATATATATATATATATATATATATATATATATATATATGTGTGTGTGTGTGTGTGTGTGTGTGTGTGTGTGTGGAGTTCAGAGCTGTTGTTACAGTATTATAGTGTAATAGCTTCGAACATTACGTCATTCACCATCTTGTAATATTAAAAGAAGTTGCATCATCCATCTTGACATTGAGAGGCGCCAGCCAGACCAGAAGGGGAAGTCCCGAAGGGAAACTCCCGAATTTATAATTAAATCGTACTTTATACCATAGAACAATCTAATTCTTAGTCACATGCATTCCGGAGACCACTGCGAGAAGGCAGCTCTCACGAGACATGTCAATAATGTAAACTGCTATATCCTTCTATCCTTTTATTTCTATTAAATTGTTATGTTTATTAAATTATCGTCATCATTTACTCCTATGCTGCACTAACTCCCACATATATATATTTATCAATTACTGATTTTGCCGCATTTATCTTTATTTTCCATTGAAGAAATCCAGCAAAGACCTTTGTTTCAAAGAAGATGCTCTTCTTTGAGCAGTCATACCCCTTATTCTTTTTAAATAAATCAACTGAACTAGATCAACAGCATTTTGACGTTTTAACCAATTCATTGCAATATCTAACGAATTGAATGCTTCTATATGAGAAAGTCCACTATCTTGAATTTTATCACCTACTTCTTCCTCTTCGGCTGTAGAATTAAGATTTTCATTCAAAATTTTAGCAAGAATTTCATCGTCATTTGAAATCTTGGGTCATTTTCAGTGACTCGACACCAGTCCTCTGTTTCTTCTGCTGTATAACCTGGCATCTTTTCATCGGGAAGATCTACTGGTTCAGAAACTTCAGTTTCGTTTATTTTTGTTAAGAATTTTATTCCAAGATTTAAGATTCCAGGCACTGTAATCACTAATCATTAACCGTAAGTGAAAAGCACCCATCCCCCAATTGTAGAACTTCAGCACATATCTATTCCTGATTCCAACCATTGTAGACTGTCAAATTGAAGCTCTCATTTTTGGAAGATAATTTTCAGTTGAGGAAGGTTAGAGGGTTATGTAGGTTTAACCGTATAACAATACACGTATGTATTGGCTACTATAAGAAAACTGCTAAAAAAGGTTGTAAATTAAATATAGTCATGGTTCGGATAATTGGACGTTCGGATAATCGGCGCTCTACTGTACCTCCATATAGTTCAAAGGGGGCCCCCAAAGAAGTTTTTGCCCCGGGCCCCAATTAGACTAAGTGGGGCCATGTTCATTCATTCAGACTCATCAACATTTTTGATGAAAGTGGCACGAACTTTAACTTAGCCAAGTATAAATAACTAAATTGACAAATTACAAAATTAAAAGGAACTAAGCAAATTTTTAAATGCACAGAAACTAAATTTTTTTTCCTTATAAAAATGCAAATATTCGCAGTGTATCATTAATAGAAATCTTTTTCTTTCTTACTATTTACAAAACTATACAATATGTGCAACATTTTTTCCCGTTCTTAAAAATAATGCAAATACTCGTATAATGTATCTCACAAAAAAGAAAAAAAATATTAATGCTTGATTTTGTTGACATCTTAAAATTCTCATTTAATCGGAAATTCCATATTTAAAGAATATTTATAATTATTTCCTAATTTCTCTCGAAATTTTGATACAATTTGCCAAGACATGCATGCCTGAATCTTAGTTATTTACAAAAATATAAGGTAAATATTCATAGATTTTTCACTTTGTTGAATCACGTAAAAATTTAAGAATAATTTTGGGAAAAGTATAACAGAGTCAGTTTCTCTTGAATATTTTTAAAATTAATTAGCGAATGTAGAAGTGAAACTAACAATAATACTTCTAATAAACTTTAAATTTATTTAAGACACTAGCAACAAGCACATTTATTTCATCATTTTTATATTTTACGGTTATATATTTTTAGTATCTCAAATTAAGTTAGAATAAAATTTAATTCACCATTACATAGTTCTATAGTTAAATAAATTTTAAAAATAATGCTTCACGAAGAATAAGCATTCTAATTAGAAATTCACGAGTTTTATTTCTTCACGCCTAATGATTTATTCTATAATCCATACAGAAGCTTTTTGAAACAGTAAAAAAAGCTGCGGTAGTACATTTATTTTCCGCTAGGTTAAATATTTATTTTCATGAAAGAATTATTTATAGGACAGATTATCTCTTCTGTAAGAGTTCGAAATAAGAATAAGTTCTATGTATACAAGCATGAAATTTTATTGCTTTACGATCACATGGTAGGGAATTTTAAGCATGCATTCAGAGGAAAAAAGAAACCCATAAAATGTATAGTCATACATTAATAAAAAGTCTATATTGCAAAATTTAACTTTAAATGAAGTAGTTAATAAATTTTATTATGGTTACACGCATAAAGGTATCTACTATTTAATGCAGTTAATTCGAAACATTTCCATTATTGTGGTGGCAAATCAAAACGGAAAAGTACTTATTTGATCGAAAAAAGTTTAAAATATGCTATATAGATAATATTATGTCTAAACAACAATAGTAGTTAAACAGTGTGACATAAATTTGCAGTTGGTATTAAATTGAGATTAGCTATTTTTATTATTATATTAGTATTAATAATAAGATTGCTTATTTGCTTATTTTAATGTCAGATTATGGTAGAATTAGTATTAATCCGATTTTAGTAGAAAATCATTACATACTGTGTCTAACATTTTTGTGTGACTAACTAGTTCACTAGTTAAAATTTCTAGAAATCAGCTGATCAATAATAATAAAATGAAGAGGTTGTCTAGCAAAGTGTGTGTGTCTAGATTATACCTTTTTGCACCATCCTGAAATTCGGACAGAAGCTGCAAGGGACAAGTTCAGTCCCTTATCTTAAGAACCATTCAAAAATTTCAATTAAATCGTTCAGGAGGGACATTTAGAGTAGTTTAATTTCCTCATTGGTTTAGAGTTAGCACTATTGATATAAATGAAAGTGCAGGTGATTTTAAAGGTAGCGGCAGCGATATTTTCTTGCGTATAGATCTCATTAATCAAAAAGGGAAGTTTATTTCGCGTTTATCGATATTAATTAGTTTTCAATCGTTATGTCTGATAAATTCAATAATTGAGCGTGGTGGCATAGACGGACTACATCGCCAAATTAATACTAAACAACATGTTTACTTTTTTTATATAATTATGCTTTTAAAAAATATGTAATGTTATGCTTATAAAAATAAATAATTTAAAATCAGCGGTATTCGAATTAAAAAAAATATGTATTGTTCCGAAAAGTAAAATTAATGAAGAAATGGTACTAAATCGTAGTAGAAAGGTACAAAATCGACATGCTATTATTGACGCTAATGATGCTTGGTTAATTTTAGTAAAATACACAAATTTGAAAAAAAAATGCTTTTAACTACAGAGAAAAACTAATGGAGTTATTAATTAATTTTCTAAATGATACTAATTTATTTAGGAGAAGTGTAATAAATTCCCATACTATTATTGATGAATATGATGTTTAATTAATTTTGGTAATCGGTAATAATTAAAGTAAATTTATAAGCTAAGCCCTGAAAGAAAAATTAATGAAGAAACGGTACTAATTTTTTAAGGAGGAACGATAAGAATCACCTTAATATTATTGATGCCAAAGGCACTTAATTAAATTTGGTAATTTCTACTTTTTTGAATTATGATACTATTAAGGTAATGCAAATAAAATTAGTACCTTACTTCGTAAATAAAATTATTTTCTTAGGTATTAAAACTGCATTAATACTATATAGATTAAATATACAAGGTTATTCATAATTCCCTCTGGGGTTTCGAAGCGTTATAGTAAAAAAAAGAAGACGAATATGAAAAAAAGAAACGTATGAAATTATTCCGAAGCTACTCAAGTTTTACTTACATGTATTACAGGTGTTCTATGTGTGAACCCTTGGTCACACGGCATACATCAATTACCCGGATACAATAATACCCGGAGGGAATTATGAATAACCCTGTAGATAGTGTGGAAAGAGGAGTTTTACGGGTCTTCAAAAGGCATCACCTAGTCGTGGTAAATTTAATACTGAATGCTTGTTTTGCTTAATCTAATAATGCAAAGCCACCGGCAGGGACAAAAAATAATAATAAATTGGAATTGTTTTATAATTATTAATTGCGTTAGTAAATGTATTTCAGTTTTGTGCATGACTTCGTAGTGTTGTTCAGTACCGATTTATTGATAATTTAAATTTGTTTACTCCCAACGGAAAACGGTTACTCATCTAGTTTTAAATAACCGACTCTCCCAACTCTAGTGAAAGAAATAATTAGTGTGCGGGATCATGAGTTAAAGTGTAACAATGCATCCAGGTACACTTTCTGTCTGTACATTCCCTAATAACATTCAAATGTTGAGGAATCATCTGTACAATCATTGTAATCGGGAAAAAAATAAACTTTTCAAATCCACCCTATTGTTTTGAAATTTTAAGAGCATATAAATATCTAAGCATCACAATAATCACGCATACTTTTATACTCCATTGAGTTCATTTCGAGAATAGTTCATTTTTAAGAAACATAGCTGCTAAGAAATTGGAAGACATGAAACTAGTTAACTGAACAAAAGGTTTATATTTATTTGCAAAGACTAAGAAATTCACGCTTATCTCTGAAGATTTATTTTTAAAAATTGATTGCATGGAACTGAAGTTTTTCCCCAAAAGAACTTTCTTTCCAAAAGAGATCGAAGGTTAAATTTAAAATTCTCGTTTCGTGAAAGTAAATACTTTCTAAAAATAAAACAGAAAGAAAAAGCAAGTTGTTATCAACCATCAAAAACTTCATGTGGTGTTATAAAACTATCTTTAAAACCCCTCGCCTAAAACTTATTAAAGAAAATTGTCAGCACAAGTTACAAGTAACCTATAAAACTCAAGCTCATAAAAACCTAGTGCATGCATTTAAGAGTAATAACTATTTAATTGGCTTACTGTGCATAGGGAGAAAATCTTTATCAAGTGGTTAGCAAAAACCAAAAATAAACTAAATTTCAACAGAGAATTTATAAACTTTTAATACTATCAAAACTTTTGAAAACTAATTATATTTATAAATTAATTAAGATTTTTATATTTTTGCATACCTAGCTGTTGGAGTTTTTTATTTATTTCTTTTGTGGGAACTAGTAAGCGATATAAAATGCTTAGTAAAGAAATTTGCTAACATAGGTTTCGTTGGCGAGTATCCTTTCGACAGAACGAAATAAAATATTTATCAATTGCTTGAGACAGTGTTTCCCAAACATATGACTTTTGTGTACCCTTTCTAAATTTTTCTAACGCTGTGTACCATGAATAAAAATTGAATGCATTTTTTACTATAAAAATTTCCACAAAAGTTAAAAATCATAACTAGCTGTTGACACCACAAATTATTAACTGTTAACTCTGCAAAAAATAGCCAATAGAAAAATACGTAATCGTAAATTTTCATGACTAGCTTTGTTTTTATATAAAATTTTCTGAAATTTTCGTTTGTTGCAAGATATTTCGCATAAGAACGCGTACCCCTGCAAGATTGTTCCCGTACCCCTGGGGGTACGCGTACCACACTTTGGGAAACACTGGCTTGAGAGAAAAAGTATTTCGTGCAAAGATGTTATGAAATGTACGCTTATGAGCAGTGAAAAATAAATATTCAGTTATCACACTAAGAAAGACTTTATGGTTAAAACCATCAAAATCTGGTAAAATTGAGCATAATTCTGGCTCTATGGGAATACCAAAATGCTCAGAAGTTATTAACAAAGTGCTTTGGTAATGATTTTGGTAAAATTTACAGAAAATATAGCTTTGTAATATGTGATAAAATTTGGTAAATGTCGGAAAATTTAGTGATTTTATCATGATGCTTGGAAGCATAGCATAGAAACCATTTATACGGTTAAATTTACTTTTCAGTTTAATAAATGCATGGTAATGAAAACTACAATTTCGAAAACCAGAACTTCATGTAAACTGTTACCATTTGAATTTAAAAATTAACAAATGAAGGGCTTAAATATTGTATATTTTGGTTTTATCAACCAGAAGAATGTTTTTTTTCTATTTTTTCTTACCAAAAATGTCATTTCCATACAGTTTGGAAATTTTACCAGAATTTTTTCCCCTGTGCATGGATAAGGTTGCAGAAACAGAATTTCAAATGTTTCCATTGGCAACACTTACCTTGCATAGGAAAGGGATCTTAACTGCCAAAATCGTAAAATTAATCTTAGAACTATATTTTTTTTCGTATTGCCGACATTAGACAGAGTTGAAAAGAATAATATGGCGAATATAAATCACTTTGCTTTTCGTGTAATTATCCTTGTGCTTTGAGCGTTTGCAGTAGAAATGATTAAAAAGCTATAAATAAATAAATAAAGTATTCTTGACTATCATCCTCGGTAACAGAAATCCTGCAGCACTGCAGCAGGCTCTTCAGATTATTGCAGCACCTGCAAATTATTTTTCTTCTCAGTTTTATTTTTATTTTTAAAAAGTAAACAATCAAAAAAAGGAACTTGCTGAGAGAAAAAGGAGGAATTTGAGAAATTGCCTTATTCAAACATCTCAACCTTTGTCTCTATATATTTTTATTTTTTATTTTTATTTCATAATCGTCGTTGAACAGCCGACCCAATTTCATGGGTTTACGACTACTTACGTTCAACTCCGTAGCCTTGTAATTTTGAACCAATCCGGAAGACAAGGAAACTCCTGGATCAGTACCTCCAGAGGTAATGATCTGTTGTGGGAACATGGAGGACTTTGAGACTCGACAGATTTAACGTGCATTAGTCACCATTTACTACACGGGGAGTCTTCGGCCGGCAAGGATCGAACCCACGACCTCTTGGATATGGGCCCAGCGCCCTACCGACCAGGCTATCCCGGCCCTCTTTGTCTCTATATAGTGACTATCAGGCTTTGGTGGTAACATTTACCGTGTTTCTGTTGCTCATTAATTTTTACCGAAGCGCTTTGATAGTGAGCTTGGTAAAATTAGCAATAAAATATGGCTTCATAAAATGTGATAAAATTCGGTAAATATGGGGGAAATTTGGCAATTTTTTTATGATATCTCACAGCATTGCATAAAAATCATTTCTTCGATTAAATTTATTTATCAGTTTTGTTATTTCTGCTAAATTTCTGGTAATAAGGACTGTAATTTCGAACACCTGGATTTTCAGTAAGCCACTGCCATATGAACGAAAAGCAATAACTAAACTATTTGTTTAAAAACCGTGTATTTTGTTTCCTATTACCATTTTTTATTAGAAATTTCCTTACCATACAGTACTATAATTTAACCAAAATTGTTTTCTTTGTGTATTAAAAATTAAAAAGCTGAACTGATTGAACAGTGCAACGAGCAAAAAGTAAAGTCTTAACTGTATAGTTTAACTATGCCGGAAATCATTTGATTTTTGTGATATCACTGTAAAAAATTCTAATTAAAAATTTTATGAATAAGAAGCTTTTATTCGTAAATTTTGCCACATGTAGATTAATCTTTTACAATAATTATTTCTGTATAAACTGTGCTGATAGCCAAACTTGGATATATAACGATAGTGCTGCATATTCACTCCATAAATTCTGCTATCTGGCTTTTTTTATATCAAAAGCAACCACTGTTTAATTCTGAATGTATTGTTTTGTTTCTGCTTCATAACTTTTCATATTGCCATTCAGAGATTGTAAAGTTGTTGTTTTCTGCAGAAATCAGATGTTGCCATTCAGAAATGTGTGAAATTCTGTTAAATCTTTTCCTTTTTTTAAGTCTTATAGAGAGCATACTTTTTTTTCCTTACTCTATTGACGTAATTACTTTAATCTTCATTGAACGGTACTTTAACCAAAAGGACATATCTCAGGCGTATACTTCTTCTTCTCTAGCAACACTACAGCCCAGTGCAAGCCATGTCTTTCTCAGTCTGCCTCTTCTAGACGGTTCAACCTGTAGCTAGATTTCTCCATTTATTCATTTTAATATTTCCAGGTGCTTCTCCACACAGTCCAACCACCTCGTTGCCAGTCTCTTTTTTTCTTGTACCCTCAATTATTGAAAATTTTAGTTTTTAGCTGGATCAGAATTTCCAAGAAGAAAAACATGCCCTGGCCATCTGATCTTGTAAGAATTAATAACTCTTAAAATGTTCGGTTGTTTTTATTTATTATACACTTCATATTTATACGAACTTCTCCATTTTATTTCATTGCTCCAAATATTGACCGAAGGAGTTTTCTTTCAAGAGCGAGTTATCTATTTTCTTCAGATTTATTAAGCATCCAAATCTCGTTGTCAGACAAAATAATTTGTCGAATAAGTGTTTTATATAAACTAACTTTTAATGCTTCTGGAAATGAATTTAGATTTCAATCGGTTCTTTAGTCCAAAGTAACTTCCATTAACTTTTATTTTTACTAACCCAATTAATTTATACTTACCTAATTAAATGTTGCCAAATTAATTTATTTAAACTATATTTAGAGATTTAAGGAGAAAAATGTTTTGGTGAACTATTTTCTTATTTTTATCTGAATCGAGAATAAATTTTAATAAAAACATTTTCCTTCAAATATAAGTTGATTCTGATATAATAATTAAGAAAGATGCAACACTTTTTGTAGTGACGAAATGCTTTTGTTTCGTTTAAAGCAAATAATCGTTTGAAAAAGTTTAAAATTACTTTCTTCATATATGAAGTTTCAAATGCGAAAAAAATACAGCCTTAACTTGTCTGCTACAGTGGAACAACCAGAGTTCTATATTTTCTGTAAAACGAAATAACATACTAAGTAAATGATAAATCATAAAATTATTTGGAACCCAAAATTTCTCTGTAATTTCTTGACACAGAAATCAAAGTGTTTGAATAAACTTAAAAAGATATTACAAAATCGCGATTGTTAATCATTTGTAGACAGAAAAAAAATCTTAGTGTTTTCAAATTTCGACCCAAAATATGCCTTTAAGAACACTTTTTTGGGGAAAATGTTGTTTTATTACAATAGTTTTCTTTTCCAGTCGTAAAAAAATTGATTTTTTTCTGAAACCACTTCTTTTTTGTAAAAGAAAAAACTTTACAACTTACTTTTTCAGCCATCAATGATGTTTGTTTCTTAGATTTTTTTTTAAAAAGTCGGCGTCATATTTTGCGTGAAAGTTATAGCTTAAAATAGGTCGAGCTTAATAACTATTTCGAAATATAGAGTAGAATTAGATCCATATTCATACAAAAAAATTGCTATTATACGTATGTTTATGTTTCAAATATATAATTCTCAACTAGTAAAATTTCTTATCCCAGCGTAACGGAAATAAATAAAAGAAAAAGTATATATAGTTTTTACATCGAGTTAATATGTAATAATTATTAAATATAAATATAAATCAAGGCTAGTTGTTTATAATATATTAAAAATTAGCTTTTTTATTAACAGAAAAATTGTTTAAAGTATCTAACATGAGCTCATATGTAGTAATATAATAGTCAACGCCTTTCTTATTTTCTTTTACCTATTGCGTTCAATTTAAAAAGTGTCTTTTTTCAATTTTCCCTAACTATTTTCTATAAAAATGCGAAAATTTGTTTTAAATTTCCTTTCTCTATTCTGAAATCAAAAACAACAGATCATTTCTGAGTAAAAGGATTTTAAATAGTTTAGAAAAAAAATTCAAATTACATTATTTTGAATAATTTAAAATGCAACTTTTAATAACATTATATCTTGAGATTCTGAAAGTACCGCTCTTCAAAAAAATTGAATATTTTAAAAATAATCATACGATATTCATTTTTTAAAGTTCTTTTGCTTAAGGATTAAAGTATTATTTTGTAATGTTTATGTCTTTGCTCTAACCAAAATTATTTTAGAAATGGAAAGAGAACAAGTTATATTTAAGTAGAATATATTCTTTCATTTCTTATCTCTTTGATGTCATTCTACGTTTTTTAATGACTGTTTGGATGATTTTTTGGAAATGTATAATCTTAGAAGTAATCGAAATTTACCCCAAATCGGCAATTTAAAAGAAGAAATAGAGAGTAATAAGCTATTCAAATTGCTTTGATGTAAAAACCTTTTACAAAAAAAAAAACTATGAAAAATGTCTAATGTTTAAAATACATTTATCCGCTTAATATTTAAAACACAAAATGATGTTTAATGTAATTTAACTTTACGATGCATATTACATCGTGTTTTGAAAACTTTCACCACTTAAGAAGGTTTTGTTCTTCTTTTGATTTAAAAATTGCATGTTATTCAAAGTAAATAAACAATTTAAAAACATTTTATTTCATTTCCCAGTTCTATATGTCTCCCATTTATTATTTATTTCTTAAATTTTCTTCTATTATCTCTTTGCGAAAATTTAAATCATTATTGTTGATGTTTTCAATCATTTTTTCACAATTTCTATTGAATCACTACCATTTAGATCAATTAGATTATTTGCATTTTCTTTTATCGAAATGTTTGTTGCTATTGCTTAAATGTAACTACATTTATTTTAGTTCGGATTCTGAAGACAATTAAGGGTATTAAACATGTGAGAGTTTCGTTTTATCTTTTTCCTTTTGATCTTAAAATTGTTTCTGAGAGCGTGTGTGGTTTAAAACATTGTGGGCAATTCTTGAAAATTTTACTTTATATATTGAAAAAAATAAACCTAAGAAATACGAGACTTTTGTTCTTAATTTTAATGCATTTTTTCAAGTAAATGATGATAAGTAAACTAAAGCGATTTCAAAAGATGAATTTTCTTAAAAATCAATTTACATTGAGCAGATTTATGTTTTTTAATTTTGACGTTAAACATTATATTTCCCATTTCCATACAAAATATTAAAGACTTTGTTTAAGTTAGTATTTTGATGTTTTTTATGTATTATAATATATCTTTTATATTTCTTAAATTTTTTTAAATATTTTATAAGTGTGCTGCTCAGTTACACTTGTTTTAAACGGCAATTCATTATCTCTTTGAAAAACTGCGTCTTAATCTTTATTAGTGCTCATGTTGTTTGTGTTTTCAGCTAAATATGTACAAAATTCCTTTTGAATATATTTATTATTACGCTTTATGAACATTTCTACAACCTTTTCTAAAATGAAATCTAAATGGATAGTTTAAGACTAATCACTAATTGCATTTTAGCGTTTTAAACATGTAAGAAAATTCACGTGTTTTATCCTTGTTTTAGGATTATATCCGACAACAACCGTAATTCAGAAGTATTTATAAAATAATTTATATTTTTTTCGAAAAAAAGCAACTATTCGAATAAATTTTTGATTTTTCTACTAATAAATTTTGAATAAAGCAAATCTTTGTGAATTAAGCACTACTCAAGAAAAGAAATAGGGCATTCAAAGTCTATAAACAAAAATTTTCTTAACAATTTAAACACATAATGGCGTAAGCGTTACGAGAGAAACTAGGTGCAATAATCAATGGGGAAATTAAATGGTTATAATCAATAGGTGAAGAGAAACAAGTTTAAATGAGAAATTAAAGGAAAAGAGATAAGAGTCTGGTTTCAGGGTCTCGGAAGGAAACCGTAATATCAAGAACTAAATTGGAGTAGATTTCCAAATGCAGAAAAGAATTGGAATTGGAAGTTCCTTAACTATACTAGTAGAAGTTTTAATGATGTGAAATGATTCCCAGGAGTCAAAGTCGCTAGATAAAGAGCAGTATTGAATGATTTCCGCAGAAAAAAATTTTAATAGAATTCCGACTATGTAGGGCAATTGAAGATTGTTTAGTGATCTAATTATTATAGGCACATCTTTCATGTTGTTATGGTCGTAGTTAAAGCTTACGTTTATTTTGTCCATTATGTATTATCAATATTGCTTGTGTATGGAAATCTATTCTATTTTTATTTCCACTTCCTACATCATCGTTTGGCCATCCATTTTTAATCTCCTGGGCATTTTTTTATCGCTTGACCTGTTTTTTTTGTTTTTTTTTATATCTTCATTACACCTTCTTTTTATTATTTCGTGTAAGTAAGTCTTTTCCCTTATTGCATCGCGTTTGTCTCGCTCGTTTCCTCTGCTAAGTTGTATTTCAGCAGGTTTCTGCTTATAGAATCAAAGCAATAATGAACCCGATTTTTTCATTTTTTTTTTATTTTTGCTTTATTCATATTATTATGTTTAATTCATACGATCGCAAAGTATACCACACATAAATTTCAATTACAGCAATATTTTATTTTTGCATTTATTTAATAGTCAAAGTAGCTTTTAAAAGTAGCTTTAGTTAAAGTAGATTTCTTTTAACTTTTTAAGTAGCTGCAACTGATTCAATAAATGTAATAAAATTATTTTCAGCATTATACAATAGCTTAAAAACCTAATTTATAATGTGCACTTCAAAGTACCAGAACATTTTAAATGGTTGCAAAAAATCGTTTAATTTCAAACACATAATTTATTTGTTGACAGACATTTAATGTTATTAGACATTTTATTCTTAACAAGGGTTCGTTTACTTTGTTTTATAAGAATTTTCATATTTTTTTTTAATATTTGTCATAGTGTGTTTCAATTGTAAGCAGGTGAAAAATTAAATTGATTCTTCTCGGTGCCACCTATAGCTTTGTCATTGCACTGAAAGAGAACTATATGAAGAGTAAAGGCGCTACTCCATAACATAAACGAATTTAAACCATATTTGATTTTAATAAAAATTCCTTATAAAAAATTAAGCGAAAAGAAATTGTTAAAAGTTAAGAAATAAGTGATTTTTAAATCTTTTTTGCTTACAACATAAATAAAGTGAAATTATAATGTTAATATTTTTTTCCAATGCCCACCTGTGTTAACATCCCTTTAATTCAGGCATATACAGGGTGATTTTGTTGGCTTCTCTTACAGGGGCACCATATTAGGTAGGCCAGCGTCGCTCCCACAGTAAGGACAGATAGTACACCGAAGGAAAAAACATCCCTGCCTTGCCCGGGATTCGAACCCAGAACCTTTCTGATGCAAGGACAGTTCCCTGTCCCCTACACAGGCTGGTCTGCATATTATTAATGTAAAATATTGTATTAGTAAAATTACATATTTTAACTATACCCACTTTTGACAAGCCAAAAATAGAAAGCGTGGATGAGATTGAGGTTTTTTTTTTTAAGCTTATTGGGAATTATTTTTCTCTTTCAGCCCCATTAAAAAAATTTCTTCTTTAAATTACAAAATTTCTTCAGTCTCGTTTTTTATTTCTGTTGGTATATTTGTAATGAATTTGTAATGCAGAAATCATTAGAAAAACAAAACAGTAACCGATTGATCAGGAAATTAAAAAAACGTAAAAGGAAATGAATTGTTCCACGTAAATATGAAAAATTTTGAAATATTTTTTTTTAATTGGAACCAAAAATGACTGGTTTTGACTGGAATATCTGGACACAAATGGAGTGAGATGAAAAGATATGGTAGAAGCTCTATGTTTCAAATCAGAGTGAAGAGGAATATGCATGTATGTATGAATAGTCACGTTAAAAGTGTTTGGAAGTCACTATATTGATTAATGTTGTTAATATGAGTCAAAAATAAAATCAAGTCTGTATCCAGCACACAGTTTCAGTTGAAATTTGAATTACTTGGCTAATAGGAAGGTGGTAGCAAATTTTATTGATATTTAATTACGTGTAAACTACAAAATAAAAATAAATTTGGATTAGAAACGTAAGTTGCTCTTACGCCCAATACAATTGGATGTTGAAAACTCATAATTAGTTAGAAAATAATAAGATTTTGATTGCAAGAATTCCTTCCCAAACGCAACCCAAAAAATTATTTACTTAAATCATGGTAATAAATACATTACTAAACAATTTAATTGTTGTAAAGTTTACTTAGTTAAAAAAGATGCAGCAATTTAAAATTTTGCGTTTCGCTATCAAGTAAAAATATTAGTTGGTAATGATCATCTAAATTTAATCAAATATGTTTCTTTCTCGATAATATTAATTAACACCATAAAATTATTAGGTAGAAATTAGGTTTTTACTCATGGTAATTTAAACGAACACTTTTTACCATTCAAGCAAACTTTCTACAATCTTCATAATAAAATATATTTTCAAAATCTCATTTTTATCTTAACATAGCGAAAATGTTTAACAGAAAGCAGTGCATTATGAATGTCGACATATTTCGGAAAAGGAAAGTGAAAATCTTTAATATACAGCCTAAAAACTCAGAGGCGCGACAGCCCTTGAGGGCCAAGGCCTACTTTGCCCATCTCAGTTTTCCTGACCTTGGGCTCTGGGGTGCTGGAACAGATGTTCCGGTCAGGTGGTCAGCCGAAAGCGGAACCCCCAGTGTTTAGTTCCCAAGCATGCTTGGTTCTCATTTATCGACCCACTGAAGGGATGAAAGGCTGTGTCAACAATACAATGTACAACATACAACAATTTACACACACCTAACATTTATAAAATTTATAACACTCTCCAGAGATTATTTACATTTATCAGATAACGGAATTTCCCAATAATATATGCAATGTCCTTCATAAAGACCACCCTCCATTAATAAATATTTTTATAATCTTTGCCGAAAACCAAACCAAATATGTGCACAAACAATACGTCGCAAAATAAACTATGAAAAGAAGGAAATTCTATTAGAATTTAAGGAATCACTGCTGATAAAGGTGGAAATGGTTGTATCAAACTGTTTAGATGCCGGAAGAACAAAAGTACTTTAAAACGAAATTGTAACCTGAAACACCTCAAAGTTTTACCAAACAATCAAATTAGATTCAATTACATTTTCCTCGTTAGAGTTTCAAAGTTTTGATACAATTTATAATTCTCTTCCAATATGCATACTTTTTCGATTTCCTTTTTAAAAGAAATTACAGGACATTAAAGACAGGATAATTTGTATACTATTAATAAACGAATGAGAATGTGATTAGTGTGGTATACTCATGTAAATATTTAGGTTAATACATTCATAATTTTTTGATTCCATGTATATAGGATATATTTTATAATAAATCTATCATTGAAAGAAAAGGAAAAGCTATGTTTCTTTATGAAACCAATTTTTCCAAACATAAATTTCTTTTCCTAGTTTAATAAATGTGTGTATATTAGTATTTTTTTAAATATTCAAAGCACAATTAGTTAGCAAAGCTTACAAAAGTTAAACTCAGAATACCATAACTTATAAATGTATTTTTATTAGTGTGGTAAGCACTTGTAAATGTAATATTCCAATATATTTGTAATTTTTAGATTCTATATGTGTTAGATATATCTCATAATAAATATATCACTGAAAAGAAAAAAAAAGCTATGTTTCCTTATCAATCAAAATTACCAATTATATACTTCTTTTTCTTGCTTAATATATGTGTGTACACTAGTATGTTTTTTTAAAAATAAACATTCAGAACATTCAAAAATGAAGACACTTTGTGAGCATTAAATGATATTTTGCAAGTGAGAGGCTTTAATTGTTTTCCCTTATGTGTTTGCACCTTCAGTTTTGGCATTGTGAGGAATTTCTCTGATTTGACGAAATTGGGTATTATGGTGTATTTGTTATTAAAATGCACAGTATAACAAATGCTGAAATTTTAAACAAAGCAAAAATGCTAATTAGCTCAATGGTGAATGAATTTGATGAATATTAAAATAAATAAACACCTTTAAAGAAATAAAACTGTGCTATTATTAATTATCTTTGTGTTAGAAATTAAAGCATTCTGCTGCAAATCAATGCATTTTATTTGCATGAAATTTTGTTTTCGAACAAACGACTGTTCTGAATTTCTTTTAATTAAAACAATACACAGATCTAAAACTGAAAATAAAACATTCTAAGAAAAATAAAGAAAATAATGTATCTGAATGACATTGTAAAAAACAGCGTAACCAAGTAAACGAATATTTGTATTGAATAGTTAAAATTAGTTTTTACATTTACATAATACGTTTAATTAGTAATTAAAATAGAATTTTGATGCCAAACAATTTTATTTACCATTTGGAGCCCAGACAAAATAATATTTTGTCAATTTTTTTTCTCTTTTATATTTAGACTCAAAATTTAAGACTTATCTGATCTAGGCCTCAAATAAGAGTACTCAAACACAATTTTACATTTGATTCATGTGGCTGCTGTTGATACCCAACATCACACCATTAAAATTTTGAAATTTTTTTTTCTGATATTTTTTATGATTTTTTTTATGATATTTTCACTGAAAAGAATTGTAATATACAATTAGTGATTGAAAATTTTATGTTCAAAATTATGTAAAAAAATAATAGTTCTTAATAATATTTTGCAACAAAAAGTTTTGGCATTAGATATTAATTGAAATTGAAACGCCTTTAGACGAATAAGCTAATTTATCTTTAATATTACAAAAATTACTCGTGGAGATATTTCATAACATAGCATTTCTTAAATAGTATTTATTAAATAGTATTTCTTAATATCTTCTTCCTTTTTGATATTTTGTCTTAGTCTGCACATTTTCTTCTAGCACGTGTTTTTAATTCAGGATTTAAAATATGAACTTAGTTAGCTTTAATTAGATATTTCCCACTAAAATGCTTAAAAAAGTAAAAGTCGACGAAATTCGTCGGCTTTTATTTTTTTAAGCATTTTTCATCGATGTTGTTTTCATGACAGCGCATTGTTGAAACAATAGAAATAAATAAATATTTTTTTGAATTGCAGGTGAAAATTTGGAAGAAAATATCGCAAAATGATCCAAAAAATTTTAGAATTCTATATATCAAAAAAAAAAAAAAAGATCGTGACAACTGGTGAAGCCATTCATAAGACAGTTGGGGAAGTTTAAACTGAAACAATGATTTTAAACAATGGAATTTCTTTTTTTCGGTATTGCGCTCCAATTAAATAAAGTCGGAAAGTCGTAATTGTTAACAAAACCATTCAATAAAAATTTTCAAACTGTAGAAGGAAAACACGCTATTCAAATTGGTGCTCTCGTTCTCAGTTTATTATCATAAATACGTACAGATTTTTGATTTTGCATATGTAGATAAGTCATAAATAAAGACTCTTTTTGCGCTCTTGAATAATTATTTTGTACTACATATTTTTCAAGGATTATTCAAAAGCTTAAACAAACAAAACTATTTCATAAGGCAAGTGTGGGAGCAAATGGGCTTAAGATTATTTTGGGCAAACTATTATTAAACATCCTGCGGCCAATTAGCTCATTAATATGGGCTAATTGCTTGCGAATAACTTGTTAGGGTATTTATATACATTTTAGTTTGAATGTAAAGAAATTAATTAATCAATAGAATCAAATTTATTTCCAAATGCAGATTTGAAAACCAGAACCAAATGTATATTTGGTTTTAGTTGATTGAAATCAACGTATTTTTCTAAAATAAATTAAAAACTACAGCTCTGCCATAAGCTTTTCATAGCAATTACTTTGAAATTTTGAATGCGGCGTTTAAGCGAGTTGTAAGATCTGACTCGCAGTTCAAATTCAATAATGATTTGCCTAACTACTTTATATAATACAATTCAAAGCCCACTTAATTAGAAAAGCTAATTATTTTCTACTGAATAAATATTAGAAATAGATTACTAGTGTGATTAATTGACTTTCAAACAGAATTCTTAGCAGCAATTTTAAATTAATACGCGCGAGGGCTAACATTAATTAAGGGAAACCTTATTAAGAATGCACTTTCATAGGTAAAACCTATTTCCGTTTCGGTTTTAGGTGTGTTTTTACAGATTAAACAATCAGTTTTATGAGACACACTAGCCCCTTAACATGGGGATAGTTGAGTTCAAAAGCAATCATTTTTAATTATTGTGATGCCAGAATTGGCATACACATATTTATTTTCTATCTTTTAAAATATCTTTCATTACTTAAGCTGATTTTTTATTAATAGAATTACATTTAAAATAAATCACAAACTTAATCTTTTCAAAACAAACATAAAATATTTATTTCTTCTCTTCCAGATCAATGTAACGGATACTTTTTTATTTCATTACTAATGCAGACTTATATATTCACTGTCGCCTTTAATCGAAAACAAAAATCTATTTATAACTTTTTATTCTAATTTTCCAACGGCTAAATGTTTCGGTTGCATGGTTGTAATAATTCACATAAATTTGTTGGCGACTCGTGATCGCCAAGGTATTATTTTAAACCCAATATTGATAGGCTGGTTGGCTTTGTTTTGGCTATGTAATATTTTAATAGACCGCCAATTTTTGGATCTCCTACCCATGCTTCTCCTGTGTCCGATCGGAACAAATTACATGTACTTTTAATTTGGCTTTTGATTAGGCAGGTCGTGGGGATTGTCTCCCATGGCCTGACCTATTTAGATATTACTATGCAAAACTTATTAAACTGAAATTCTTATGGATAATATTTAGTTTTGTATCTCGAGCTCTACAAATACTATACATAAAATAAAAGCCTTTTTATTAAATTCTAATCCAGCTCAAATATTGTTTTCATCTTCTTCTGTTTATCATCACCATCTACAATTGGTCAAAATCTCCAACTACGCCTAACCACCTGAATATCCACCATCACCACCTCAACATAAATTGGCACACTGAATATATCTTTATAAATATGGTGCCTAGCTACAAGGAGCGAAATTGGGTTATAAACGCAAAGTTAAAAATCATCGAATCTTCAATTCTTCATTCTTTTAATCTTTACGGCTACTTCATACTGGAGGAGAATGCTATGCTTAGCGGAGAATTTGCAATGCTGCGAATGAAATTGGAATTATGGAATTGGATGAACCTTGACTGTGGAATGGTTTACGATGCTCTATTTCGTCTGATGTTCGACATTCCCCCTCCTACGCTACTCGAAAGAAATATCTATTAATTTATGATTCATCATAAAGAAGAAACTAAATTTGTGTTTCCTTCAACTCTCGTCTTGCTTTTGATTTCGTTTTCATCAGGATTTCATCGAACAGTCATCCGTTACGTATCCTTTCAATTATTTATATTTTATGTTTACAACATTTAGTTGAATTTAAAATTTTTTTAGAAGTTAAAAATATAATAGAAAATTTTTAATTTTATTTAATTACAGCCTGAAATTTTGTAATTTATCCAGTTAAGCGGCATATTTGATTTTATTATTGGCCTTTTGGTGATGTTTATACAGGTGAAGAATTTATTGAAAATTGAATTATTGTTGGAACTAACTTGAATTCTGAAACGAATATATTTTCACAGGATTTGAATAATTTAGTTTATATTTTTATTTGCAATTAATTAATATACAAAAGAAATGATATGTAAAATCAATTTTTCCATACTTTATTTTCTATGCAAAAAAAAAAAAATCGAGTGTTATATATTTTGTTTGAGTGTTACGTATTTTATTAAGGAACATTAACGAAGTTTTCAGTGATTTTAAAGAATTTTTGTATATTCTTAGCAATAACATTTAAGAGTTTTTATTATCCACGTTTATTATTCTATTAAATGATATTTGAGTTAAGATTCAAATTGCTAACTCTTGAATTAAACTATTTTATTGTTTGAACAGAATTATGCAAATCTAGTATTGTTTTCAAAGAAAATGTTTTTGGTAAATAAGAAGGAATGTTCTTAGACTTCCTTGCGTTTTGTTTTATGATGTTATGGGAGCTTTTGTGTTTTTGCATCTGATTTTACCAGTAAGCAATTTGAGAAATCTCTTCAACTCTTGTATTCATATTACAAGCTATTTCTTCAAATCGAAACAAGAAATGATTATAGTGTTGGTTAGGTGTAATTTGCATGTCAGGTTTCTCTGGGTATCTTGTATTTACAAATCGTGAGGTGTTTGTCATTCTACTTATGTATAGATTTATTTTCAAAGATTAATTTCTGCAATCACATTTTGATATCTAATTAAGAATAACAGAACGTAAAATATTCATATCATATATTGATTCTTAAAAAGAATTTCAATTTTGTATGTTTTAATTGGTCATTTTAACATTATATATGTTACCGTTAATACCATTATCAATATCAAGATCATTATCAAGAATTGCAATTTTACAATAAAAAGAAATTGATTTTATACTGTTTGCCATAAAATGATATACTATATATATTTCAAGTGCATTTTTAAAATTATTGTTGTTGATTTACAAATGTTATTAAACTAAACCAGAAATGTATCTTAAATAATACTGATAATAATAATGATATATTTGATAAACCCTTATGCACACTTGAATTTTGCAATTTAAATTAGCTTCAAGCTAATTAAGTTACTTTGAAGTACTCATAAATATCAATAATTAACTCTCTATTTTTTTGAAATGTTGCAAATTTCAAATAAGATAATAATACTATAATATGAAATATTGACCTCTACACAAAAACACAATAGGGAATAACATGTTATTAAAATGTATTATAAGGATTAAGTTATCCCAAAGTGATTCTTAATCAGTACTTATAGTAGTGTAACATAATTTCACCCAGATTTTTTTAAGAATTATAAAGTAAAATAATAAACACACAATTACACACTTTTGTTATCTTATGAAACCATATTAATCTGATATTCCAATCCTTTAGAAGTTAGGTTGGTATGAGTGTTTGCAAATTTGAAAATTAAAGATTTCAGAATCTATATTTTTTCTTTAATTAAAAATTTAACTGTCTCATTGTTGCTGTTGTTTTGCATGGAGGCATCTGTGCAGAATAATTTATGGTGATTTTCTTTACTAGGGCCCAGGTAATTAAAATTCAGTAAGTGACATAAAGATATTTTTATAATAAAATGAACATAGTAATAAATAATTCATCTAATATTTTTTTCTAATTTTACAATAGCTATTATATTCATCACAAATAGTTTTTCTCTTAAGAAAGTAAGCTATTTTATTCAATGAAAGTGCATATTAAATAGGGTTAATTCAAATAGTTACTCACGAATATTTTGTTTTATCAAAACATAAGTAAATTCAGAAATTTTATTATTATATATAAAAATAAAAAATATTCTATTGATTTGAACAATGCAACTACTGAATATCTTGTAAGCATTTTCATTTTTATTGAATAAGTGTCTAACTGAGCTAAAAATAAATTCATGAAATTCAAAATGAGAATAATTGAGCATTTATATATAATATGACAATATTTCCCTTCATTAAAATGAAGTGAATTTTTATAGATGCAGTGAAAAATAAAATAAATAAAAAAAATAACTTTTATCATCTTGAATATAATATACAGCCATGATAGTATAAATGATAATACAATGCATCAAGCATGCAAAAATTCAGGTTAGAATCCTGATCATAGGCTTGCTATAACATTAATTCAGAAGTTGATGGGGTTAATAAAAAAAAAAACTATAAAATTACTTTACCTTGAATTTAATACTAGATAGCTGTGATAGTATAATTGTTAATACATTGTGTCACAAAGATTCAGGTTGGAATCCTGATCACATGCTTTCTAGATCATATTAGTTAGTTCAAAGGTTAAAAAAAAAAATTTAAAAAAAAATGTTAAATAAAAATATAGATATACATGCTGCATTTTTAGATAATTTTGCCTCTGAAATAATAGAGATGATTTTACCTCTTGAAATATAAGAGATGAAAATTTTGCCTCTTGAAATATAAGAGATGATAATTTTGCCCCTTATGAAAAAGGGATGACTAAACCTAGGTAAATAAAATAACAGTCTGTTCAACTGTTTGTTTAGAGCTAAAAATAAAAGCTCATATTTTTTTGAATGATATGCTATGCTCAGTATGTTTTTAATAATAAACTAAAGAATTTTTATTGACACTTATAATTATTTGAATATTTGATAGTAATAAACATTTTATTAAGTTATAATAAGAAATATAGAATATGATATGATAAATTGCACTTATATGTTTAAATATTTTAGATTGTATATGTATATCAATGTAAAAAAAAGTATAGATAATAAGGAAAATATTTGGTAAATGAAATGATTATGCAAATTATGTTGTTTGTTGCTGATAAAGTTTTCTCAAATTCGAGAGAAATTAGAATATCCTGTCCAGGTGATGACAATGCTCAGCTAATTTCACCTCAACATAAGATTTATTAACATGAGTATTGAAAATATATTTTTGAAGTATGTCAAAAAAAAAAAAAATTTGAATAGTAATTTTACTTTGATATTTAACTTTACATAAGTGTATATTATTATTTTGTTTCTTGAATATATTATGTTTCAATGCATAAAATTTTTTTGTAACATGGGGGAGATCCATTAATTAAAAAAAAATATATATATCTATATATATACATATTTTTTTTCTGTGTTCAGCGGGGATATATGTGATGCCAGAATTGGCATACACATATTTATTTTCTATCTTTTAAAATATCTTTCATTACTTAAGCTGATTTTTTATTAATAGAATTACATTTAAAATAAATCACAAACTTAATCTTTTCAAAACAAACATAAAATATTTATTTCTTCTCTTCCAGATCAATGTAACGGATACTTTTTTATTTCATTACTAATGCAGACTTATATATTCACTGTCGCCTTTAATCGAAAACAAAAATCTATTTATAACTTTTTATTCTAATTTTCCAACGGCTAAATGTTTCGGTTGCATGGTTGTAATAATTCACATAAATTTGTTGGCGACTCGTGATCGCCAAGGTATTATTTTAAACCCAATATTGATAGGCTGGTTGGCTTTGTTTTGGCTATGTAATATTTTAATAGACCGCCAATTTTTGGATCTCCTACCCATGCTTCTCCTGTGTCCGATCGGAACAAATTACATGTACTTTTAATTTGGCTTTTGATTAGGCAGGTCGTGGGGATTGTCTCCCATGGCCTGACCTATTTAGATATTACTATGCAAAACTTATTAAACTGAAATTCTTATGGATAATATTTAGTTTTGTATCTCGAGCTCTACAAATACTATACATAAAACAAAAGCCTTTTTATTAAATTCTGATCCGGCTCAACTATTATATTCATCATCTTCTGTTTTCATTACAATTCTTCAACTGGCCCACTATACGATACAAATTCCACCCATACCTTGATATTCCACCATCTCACCAATAATAAATGGCACTCTGAATATTCCTATCATTCCGTCTTCATAAAATTGGCACCTTCTAATTAAATCTTCTTCATAATTATTATTAAAAATTATGTATCTCAATGTACACTATCTAGCCATTAATGACCGGACACCCCTTGAAAGGCAGGTGGACTCGTCCTGGTGGAATAAATACGGAACCTGTGGTGGGGGAAAGACCATTTGCAGCCAGGCAACGGCCATACGAGCGTAAACAGTGAAAATGAGTGAACGGCGAGAGGTGAATGAGGCGGAAAGGGGCATGATCATAGGCGCCCACCGATTTGGTCATTCCATACGTGCCATCTCCGACAAGTTTCAGATACCACGGTCAACAGTTGGTAACGTCGTGTTGAAATGGGAAC
Organism: Parasteatoda tepidariorum; assembly: GCF_982258835.1. Taxonomy (NCBI): domain Eukaryota; kingdom Metazoa; phylum Arthropoda; class Arachnida; order Araneae; family Theridiidae; genus Parasteatoda; species Parasteatoda tepidariorum. Next base: position 49,388,876 of record NC_141758.1, read on the forward strand.
GAGAGGGAGTGATAAAACAGCAGTCCCGACCCGGCAAGCCCAAAATAATGTCCGACAGGGATCGACGATCTCTTCGAAGTGTAGTGAAGGCAAACCGACAAATGTCGTTGGGCACTGTCGCTACCAACTTCCGGGCTGCATCTGGCCGTGTTGCCAGTACACGTACCATTCGTCAGCAGCTGATTGCACAAGGATTCCATGGACGAGCAGCAGCACATAAGCCAAACATCTCTCCACCAAACGCCCGCCACCGATTTCAGTGGCGCAGAGCACGTCGCCAGTGGACAGTAGAGCAATGGAAAAGCGTTATGTGGAATGATGAGTCACGCTACATGTTGTGGCACTCTGATGGACGAGTGTGGACCTGGCGAATGCCCGGAGAACGGTACGTACCGGAGTGCATTGTCCCCATTGTGAAGTTAGGCGGTGGAGGAATTATGATGTGTTCCTGTTTCTCATGGTTTGGCCTTGGACCCTTGGTGTTAGTGCGTGGAACCCTGAACACAGAATGGTATAGAGACATCCTGAACAATTCCGCGCTTCCCACTTTGTGGCAACAGTTCGGTAATGGCCCGTTTGTGTTTCAACACGATAACGCTGCCATTCATAAAGCACATGCCATCACGGACTGGTTTGATGAAATGGGGGTGCAAGAGCTTGACTGGCCATCCCAAAGACCCGACATCAATCCAATTGAGCATCTCTGGGATGAGTTGGAGCGCCGGTTGAGGGCCAGATCACAGCGCCACAAAATCACCACTCAACTCTTCGCCATGTTACAGGAGGAATGGCGCGCAATACCTGCCGCCGTGTACCAACACCTAGTAGATAGCCTTCCTAGAAGGGTTAGAAGCTGTGATTCGGGCGCATGGCGGCCCTACGCCCTACTGACTTGATATTAGCAACTCATGTATCCGAAATGAGGGGTGTCCGGTCATTAATGGCCAGATAGTGTATTTTCATGCTGTAAAAAACGGAGCTAATAAAAATATAGTTTTAAATTAAAAATATGTGATTTTGATTGTGAAGTATACGTTTTTTAGGAAATAATGGATTAAAATTCACTCTATCTCATGTTCTGTTACATTAAAATCGATTGGTCTAGTAATTTCTTGAAACTGTTCAGTTTGAATTTTTTTTCAAATAGTTATATGCTTGTTCGGTTTTTATTCGCCAATATGTACAGTGAGCGAAACTACGAATCACCATGAATAATTTTTAATCTAATGAACGGATTTTCAGGTACTAAGGTTCAATTTTATTCATTCAAAGCCCTGACTTTAAATATGCTAAATAAGTAGTGCTGGCTATATTTTAAGTTACGAAATCAGACTGAAAAATGTACTTCCTCTGAAAAATATAACATTTTCTCAAAGGATTTGGATTTCTGACCCCTAAAATATGGGGGCATGTGCAATGCTTATTCAGAAAAAAACTTTTTTAAGTTTTATATCGTAACTTAAAACATTTTCTATAATTGTGAAATAGAGGTATTTTAGTTGGACCCTCAAATGATTAAGATTGAGTTTTTATTACGTGAAAATCCTATCATTAGGATCAAAAGTGATGTAGAGTGTTTCACATTTAATTTTCATTAAGTTCCAAACATTAGTAAGTACTAGTTAACTCTAAATGTTCGCGTTCACTCCAGTAATTTAATGTATTTTAATGTGATTATATGGCTAATAAACGATAAAAAAGCACCTACCCGTTTCTTTAAAGTTATATTGTCAGTTAGAAAATTTTCTAATTAGTTTTAATTTTATATATTTGATAACTTTTTGTCTATTTTAATTCTTTGTTTTTCAGTTTGTATTTTTGTTCCTCATTGTATATACTATACTCCAGAGTAGTTAGTACATTATATATGCGCCATTTTTATATTTTTATTCAGTTATATAGTTAATGGTAAATAAAAGAGAAATCACATATTTAACCCACCATCAGCGATGCACTTAGCAGATTATTGAGTCAAAGAAATTACTTCCGCTCAATGATAAATCATCTTTGGTCATCCACTTCCTGATAAAAGTTAAATACGCCAGAAAAGGATGATTTTAGATCCTATATCAATAACCATACAAAAACAAAACAAAAGATAATAAAATATTGTTTTTTTAACAAAACAGCATAGATTTTTGCCAATACTTATTGTCTCTAAACAACGCATAAATATATTAAATGAAATTTAACTGACTTTTTCAGATAATCAGTTTCATTATAAAAATGTTTTTTGCAAAATAAATAAATAAGCATTTTATACGAATTAATTCTTATTTTCAAAATAAATTTTCAAATTACAAATTTTCTTTTCTCTGTACATATAAAAGTGAAAATCTGTATGTATGTATGTTTGCTAATAACTCAACGGGTCGTAAACGATTTAAATAGCGATTTTTTTCAGTAGTTGTCTAATTTTCAAATAATGGTTCGTAACCAATCATCTCTTTCAGGCGTTATGTAGTTCGGGCACGGTATCGAATTTGTGAAATTTCATTGATCAAAACTATTGTTATAGTTTAAAATGAGCGCAACCACAGAAACTTCATTTTTGCAAAGTATCAAAAAAGAGCAGTGATGGCTCAGGGGACAGAGCGTCCGTATTCCAATGAGGCAGACCGGGTTCGAATCCCAGTCGATACGAATTACGCATCCGGCTTGCTCCAACCACAGTGCTGACGGGAAATATCCTCAGCGGTAGGCGGATCATGGGTTAGTGTCCCCTTGCCGTCAGACTAACCTTGGGAGGTTCTCGTGGTCTTTCTCTCCATGTAACGCAAATCAAATGCGGGTTAGCTCCTTCAAGAAGACCTCTACGAAGGCAAAATTTCTCCCAATACTCGTCCAGGTGTTCCCTTGTCTTCTGGATTGGGTTCAAAATTACATGGCTTCCGGAGTTGAGCATTGGTAATCATAAACCCATAAGATTAGGTCGGCTGCTCAACGACGGTCATGAAAAAAAGTATTAAAAAAACGCAGAAGCAAATGAAATTACTAGAAAAAATTAATAATTCTTAAGGCTCTCGAAACTTGTAGTTTAAGAGCAGAAGTAAAACGTACTGGAAACAAATATGTAAGCTAACATAAGTTTTCGAAAACTGAAGAGAGTTGAGAGAAGTTATATAATGTTAAATATTAATAAGTGAACTTTTATTCGTCAAACTGCATTTCAATTTCAAAGCTTTAAAATTTATTAAATTCTAGTATTAAAACTTTTTAATACCAACTATTATTCCCAATAAATTGTTCTCATGTTCATTGTTCACGAATTTTAAATTCCCAAACTTAAGATTATTATCCTTTAATCATAATATAATAAACTTTATAAAAAGAAAATCAGTACTTGTAAAAATGTTTCCAAAATTTTCTTCCCTTGAGTTAGTCCTTATTACACCGGAATTTTATAAAGTAACATATAAACTTCTCTAAATTTGTTTCTACGCTACTTTAGAATTAAGTCTAATTTTTAATACATAAAATTCCAAATTATATATAAAAATAAAAAATTTTAAACAATATTTAGCTACTTTTTTATCTTTTGCGCCAAAAAGCTATTTTGAATCACAGGATCTCATTTCATTACTAAAGCCTAAATTTGTCAAAAAATGTGAGAAAAAGTTATTGATTACCTTTTTACAGAAAATCAATTACCAATCAGTAAGTGGCAGTATCCTGACGGGATAATCTATATCCTTAATCAGAGATAATGGATCCATCAGTCAAAATGTCATCTTACACTTCAATTTAACTAATTACGTCTCTGATTTTAAAGGATTAATACCTGACTATTTTAATTGAAATTTCATAAAATCTAAGAAATAATATTTACTTGTCTTTAATCAATAAATTCTTGATAAAAATTATTTATTTGCAAGAATTTAACTTACGAAAATTTAAAAAAGCTCACCTTAAATGTCCTTCATTATTAATACTTCGTTATTAAAATGTTGAGGGAATAATATTTGTCAAATGGCTACTTATACTTAAAATAAATGTTTTTTTTTTCACTTGTAAATGTTTTGAAAAAGTTAAAAATTATATAAGTGTGTAATTAAATGCTGCGAAAGTGAGATTAAAAAAAAGTAAATATCACTCTTATGTACCATCTTTAATCTTCAATGAGAAAAAATATAGACGAAACTAACAAAATATGATAAATTTACTTTTTTCTGGTTCTATGGAAGCGAAAAAAAAAAGATTCGGTTATCGGTAATTGTTACCGATGTGCTTTGGTGGTGATTTTGTTTTGATTAATAATAAAATATTGTTTTATAAAGCATGATAAAGCTTGGGTAATGTGGAAAAATTTGGTAACTTTATCATTATGCCTTAAAACATGGCATGAAAATCATTTATTCGGTCAAATTTTCTTCTCAATTCCGTATATTTTACTAAAAATTATGTAATAAGAAATATAATTTTGAAAATCAGAATTTCCAATAAACTGCTACCATGTGAACGCAAAATTACCAAATAAATGGTTTAAATGCCGTATATTTTGCTTTTATTAACTAGAATTATGTTGTTTTTTTTAAATAGTATTACCAAATGTATAGTAATTGTACTTTAATTTATTTCGCCGTAAGGGAATAATGTCATATTAGGAAAATTCAAAAATGAATAACATTTTTAAAAAAAAAAAAAAATTAAGTGATTCGTAAAATTTCAGAATTTGCATACTCTACTGATTAATATTAATTTATTCTTCCAATTACCCACGAATATGAGTAAATATAGAGAAATATTAGAAAATATGTAGAAAAAGCCGGCATTAACTCATTGAGTGAGTAATAAATTTTTAAATCTCTAGTTTGCGTTAATGCTAAAAAAACGATTAAATACTTTTTGACCAAAACTTATTTAATTGCCACTGAAATTACTTCTACATCTCCTTCAAAACAGCTTTAAACCATGAAAGTGTTGTATTTTATTCGGAAAGAAATAGTTAATACTCTTTATAAAACTACGGTAATTTTTTAACATTTATCGTTAAGAATAACATAGCAAATTTCTATCAGTTAAACATAGCATAAATTTTTTTAAAATTTCAACAAATATAAGTCTATTTTTCTAAATATGTTTTTAAAAAAAACATTAACGTAATTTCATTTCTCTTCAAGAATATAATGTTTATCTTGTTTTATTCATATTTCAAGTATTTATACAAAGGGCAAATGAAGAGAATCTCTTAATGTTAATTTAAAACCCCTGACATGCATATTTTTATTACTTTAATCTTAACTTGGATTTTAAAAGTACATATTAAGGAATGTGGTTACAGAGCATCCTGATACGTTTCAAGTTAAATAAAAAAATGTATGTTAGTGTAATAGTATATTAATAAAGATAAAAAATGAATACAGTTGGCAACATCACATATTTTATTCTCACATTAAAATACATATTCTGAAATATTACTACAATAAAGATGTTCAGAAAATTTCAAGAGATTAATTTCATTTAAATATATTTTCGTACATTTTTTAATAAATTGAAATGAATAGATTAAAAACCTTTTTACATTTCTTTATTTCACGCACACTTTATAATCTTTAAAAAAAATTTCGTTTGAATAAATATTTTATTTTTTCATATTCTTCGGTTTTAGTTATAACTACTATTGAAACGAAGTATTATATATCCATTACTAATGAACACCGATACATAACATGTAACACAGACTTCATGAAAGAATTTGTCAAAATAATGCAACCATATAAGTTTAGAAAACAACTAGAACATCTATCATATTTAAATACCAAAACATCGAGTACATGCAGTAAATGGAACAGAAAAATTTAATAACAGTTTATTTATCTCTTAAAAAGAAGATAAATCATTTTTTTTTTCATATCTGTTCGGGAACTATTACGTTGTGTCACTAGTAATAGTAAGCAAAACTCAACAGCTGTTTTATCAAGCAATCCTTGATTAATCAGTAACCATAGTGATTTTGTATAGTAAGTAAAATAAATAAACATAGATAAATAAAAACAAAACATAACATCCTAAGGACCATTTGATATGTTAATTGGATTTTCACAGTGGCTTTTTGTTTCAATATACGTAGATAATTCCTTTAATATACATTGGCATTTTATGTCGCAGAAAAAGAATCAAAGAGTGTAATTTAAAACACTAATCCTTAGACTTAATAATAACATTATTTTTTTAAAGAGTGTGACACTGTTATGTGCCACTCTGCGTTAATGGATTGGATATCACAAAAAAAAGTAATTATAATAATAAAATGCATATGTAGAAATACTGGTCTTTGTAAAAATGTTTTAAAATAAATTATATGTGTAAGGTGACGATTAGTTTCCTTACGCATATTATTTATTCTAATAAAAATATAAATTAAAGAACTTTTGCAGTTAACAACTATATTCTGCAATTACATTCATGTACATTTTGAAATGTAGATTTTATATGAACCGAAAATTAATATAAAGTACAGGAATTCTGGGATGTACAGGGATTCAGATCAAAATACTTGTCGTAGCTTTTGTTTTCATGAAAGAATGCTTAAATATAACATTTGTTAAAATATAATTTAAACACCCGGTGACTGAGCGGTAGCGCTTTGCGCTGTCGTGCCACAGGTCCTTGGTTCGATCCTCGGGCCGGGCAAGGTTGACTCAGCCTTTCATTCCTTCAGTGGGTCGATAAATGAGTACCAAGCATAAACACTGGGGGTTCCGCGTTCGGCTGACCACCTATCCGGAACATCTGCTCCTGCACCCCAGAGCCCAGGGTCAAGAAAACTGAGATGGGCACAGTAGGCCTTGGCCCTCTATGGGCTGTCACGCCACTGAGTTTAGTTTAGTTTAGTTTTAAAATATAATTTGTAGAAAGGAACAGTCAGCTAATTTTAAATACTTAATAAACAAAACATTAAATTTTTTCTTTAGTTATCCTTTTCTTTTCATTAAAACATGAATAAGTTATGTGACACTGTTGTGAATATATTTTGTGATATTCAAAATAAGCCTCAACCGTTTCAGCGTTAAGTTACCGCTGATGCATGAAATGCCGGTAATCTATAGAACCTGTTCATTTTATAGAATGCCTGGTAAATTATAAAAAAAGAAAATGGTTTCATAAATGGCCTAGTTGTTGAATAAATTGCCTATACCTTGTATAAAATGACAAATGGACTTTATACGAAATATGAAATATTTAAATCTTCTTATACTTTTCCTAGTTATTGTATAGAATTCCTGTGGGCTTGTCAGGAATAGTTCTATAAAACACCTAGCAATGTCTGAAATATTAAATGTTTCATACATTTATCTTTTGTCATTCTATAAAATAACTGGGCAATCAGCGAAATGTTAATTATTTCCTACTTTACTGGTAAAGAGGCATTGTCTAGCCCGATTCCATGCATTGGTGGCAAAATAAATTGTTATCGTGAAAAATTGATTTTTTTAAAAATTAATTACACTCGCTATGACGATTTATTTTAAAACCATCATTGCACACACCACATTAAATTAATATCAGGTGATTGGCGAAACTCGATATCAAACCAAATAAAATAAAACACTGTTACATAAATATTACTATTTCTTCATTATAAAGAATTATCCTTCATTCCCTTTCCCTGTTTCCCGACATTTCGTACACATTTAATTTCTTATTTGTATATTGCTTCATATTAATACCTTATTCGCTTATTATAATTGTGAATTTCTTTTGAAAATATTTTATTGACTTTGTTGACTTTTTCGTCAGAATATATTTCTGTCGTTCAAAGTGTTTTACTTAAATTGATTAGGTGACTGCAGATGCTTATTCTAGTGTCTTACTCTCTGTAGTACCTGTTAAATGATAAGTTGAGAAAAATATTTCAGTTTCTTCTTCTTTTGGTTTTGATTTCGACATTAAATTAAGTTAATTGGTCCAGGTACTTTTCTTGGGTACTTGCAACTCGAGAAGATGTGATGTAATTATGCCTAACCACGTGATTCAAATCAGATTTAATTGGGTACCCGTGTCAAGCACGTGTGTCGAACTTGATTGGTTTTTGACTCGACAAATGCCATGATGAACCGACAAATGCGTCAATGACGTCATTTACAGGCATTCAATTATCCTTTAGTTACATTATTGTATAATAACAAAAAAATATTTTAGGCAATTTTTTATCGAGCATGAGGTTTTGCTTCACCTGATATTTTTATTTATTTTTAAGAAAATGCAAATGTTTATAAATTTTAGAACATTCATTAAAACGATACAAAACCACAGAGGTTTATACAGGTTTGTTTTCAACATCAAGAACATCTTGGAAACATACTTATACAATTACCAGGTAACACCTACTGCAAGGAAATATTGTTTGCTCATTTTTTAAATTCGTAACAATATTACTTAACATTGAAGATTAAATCATAAGAAAATAAAATATAATTTTTTTTAAAAATACTACTTATTCCTTATATGAATTGCAAACCATGAGAATGTAACAGTATAATTTATGTAGAAGAAAAAAGCAGTTAACGTTACAATAATGAATTAATTTGCCTTAAAAACTGCAGGAAAAATCTGGGGTATACATAGAAATTATAGACATAAAAGCCTGTAATTAAAAAAGGAAAGAAAAGCTTTCTATTAAATAACAATTAGCATACTGAAAATTAGGGTTTGTGTTAAAAACTATTTAATATTAGATAACTTTTAAAGTCAGAAATTTCTATAATTTATCACGAAATAATGTAATTTCATCTTATATTTGGAAAATAGTTAAATTTTAAAATATACTAATCATTCAATAACAGTAATTATTGACTTTAAATAAAAAATCATTACATTTTCAGTCATTATGTTTATTTATTAGAAATAAAAAATTGTTGAAAGCCAGAAAATAAGTATTGATGTTTAATAAAAATATATACTATATGTATGTGCTTTTATTAGAATTTTAGTTTTTTAGAAAAATTTAAAGTACAGTGCACAAAAAAAAGGACTACCCTGAATAACGTTTGATCTAATGATCAGATCTTCACGTTCTATGACTCAATTATAATGGTACGAGGAGGTGACCTCAAATATGCTGCTTAAATAGTACAGTCGATATTTTAAATTTCAAGATCAGACTTACTCGGAATAAACATACCTTTTTTTCAACGGATTTGGATTTCTGACCCCCAAAATACAGATTGAGGGCAGCCACAATCTGGGAAATGTGGTCCCAATAGTTTCGTCAGAAGAGAAGTCAAAAGTCTGGGTCCTGTAATGTAAATTTGATTTTTTGCGTAGTTCGCTATATCTAGAGAATCTTTTAAGAAAATTGAAAAAATTTTGTGCTCAATTATAAAATTTGTTTATCCGAAGACATTTAATGCAAAAAATAACTTTTAGTAAATATCCATTATTTTTTAATATTTTATTTAATAATGGTCGAAAAAAATTGAACTGTAAGGCATACTATTTTTGAATCATTTGAAAGAATGTAATTTCAAATGGCAAAATTCGAAATTTGAGCGAAATTGGCTGAATAGTTCCTGAGAAACTGATTTTCAAAAAAGTCAGATGCTTAAAATCTGGAACTATTCGATCGATTTTGCTCAAATTTCGTATTTTGCCACTTAAAATGATGCAAATAAATTTAATACATTATAATTTAAATTTTTTTTTTCGATTATTACTAAATAAAATACTAACAAATAATAAATATTTACTAAAATTTTGTTTTTGCATAGAATTATCTTTGGACAAACGAATTTTTAAATTGTATGCAAAAAAATTTAAATTCGCTCAAAAATTTTAATGAAATACTTCAAAAAATTTAATTAAAATAAAGGGGTTCAAACTTTAGACAGCTCTCCTGACTAAACTATTGAGATCATATTTTTCAGATTGTTGTAACCCCTATATTTTTGGTGTCTGAAATCCAAATCCATCGAAAGAAAAAGATATATTTATCCAGAGAAAGTACATTTTCTTCTCTAATTTCCTAACTTAAATTATCGCCTGCGCTTATTGAATAGCACATTTGAGGTCACCTCCTCAAATAATTAAGATTGAGTCCTAGAAAGTGAAGATCCGATCATTAGTTATGAAGGATATGACAAAAGTTATGAAGGATATTCCGTTTATATTCTTGCACACTGTACATTAGAAGCTTCATTCAGGTATTATTTTTAGTTCTATCTGAGTATTGAAACCAATTTCAGATAATTTAAACTCCAAATATTTATATAAAAAAATGACCAAAACTAAAATAGTCAGTTGGCAGTATGAGAAAAATAAATTTATAATAGAGCTCGGAAATTTAACTTATTTCCAAAAACGTATTTTGGCACCAAGTGTGTATAAGCCTTAATGCTTAACAGCATAGGCTTTAAAAATTGTGCTTGACAGTATTCATATACATATGTGCAATACAATTACAATTCAATTAGTGGGCAAGTAGAAAATTATCTGCATACATTGGTCGTCTTGTTCATATCAACAATACGTTAACTTTGCTTAAACAATGGAGCCTCATTATTTTCGCTCGTCTTATTCAGGAGTTAAATAGCGTCAGTAATGCTTTGCAGTCAGTTGGAGAGCATTATTAAGGCTGGAATATTTGAAAGATTCCACAAAACACTCTGAACCATTGTAGTGTTACCTCACCAATCGATATGTACCTTAGCAGAACAAAGATACTAATGCTATCGTGATTATTTTCAGTCACGTAAAGCAGTTTTTTTATCGTTACCTTCGTCTATTACCGTCTGTCGTTATTTACGGGAATCCTCTTCCCATTAATTGATAGTTTTCATTTTATATTCAATCTCTTCCAATATTCATTTAAACTCATATAATATCTCTTTGAACTTCCTCAAGGTTTATTGCAACTCTTTCAATATTAACCTTTTCAATATTTATTGAAACGCTTCCAATTTTAGTCAGAACTTCTCCACAACAGTGTACCCAACTTAAATAAAGCCATCTTGATTTCGTGCCAGTGCTTTATGTAAAGAAAATCGATGAAAACTTAACATATATATTAAGATAGTCTACCATTAGACAGATATTTACTAGGAATAACTTACTTCCTACTCCTCCTGGACTGGACTTCACCTAGGCTGTAATCACTTCCGGCCTAGCAGTGACGGAACTGATTCCCCCTAGTTTGGATGTAGGCTTTCTTAATATATACATTTGATTATCATTTGTTGTCTTTGTGTACAGTTATGGCACAAAATCAAGAGGCGAGACACATTGAAGGAGATTAGCATCAATATTTAACTCTCTTAAATATTGGCAAAACTTCAAACATTAATTCAATGTTTCTAAAACTTTTCCAACATTTGCCAGAATATATTTACTATTATCGCATTTTAATAATATAGCTACTTCATTCAAAATCATATTGGAGGAATAAAACACTTTCCAGGGATCTTCCGATATGCCCTTACCCAAGTCTGCTCTCCCAGTAGTCAGTCACTACTTAAGCCGAACTCGTTTTCTAGGAAATATGCAGATAATTTCAGACTTACCCTGACAGATATAAAGTTTAATCAACATCTTTGGTTGGAGATTTGAGGGGGATAAACTGGCCAGTTCTATCTTCTTCATTAACACCGGATGCCACTTTGGTTCTTGTCCAAGGATAGCGGAACCCTCGCAACAATCTATTATCGTTGGTATCTTCATGACATCGAAATGAGTCATCTGCAGAAAAGACAGCAACATTTTTAGAAAAGCTTAACTGCTGTTGACGGGGAATAGAAGTTGCTGGCGCTGACTGCTGCCTGCGGTACTGCTTGTTTCCCATATTCTGTTGTGACAAATCTGTAGAGTTTCCATCCCATGTTTTTGATAATGCTGGGGTACGAACACTGTATTTTCTTGAAGCTGCTGGACTTTCACCATCCACGGTTGTGTATCCTGTGTTCTGACACACAGAGTGGAGTCTTGTCAACCTACTTTTCAAGCAAGGACAAAATATCAGGATGAATGTCCTTCGGTATTTTTGACTCAAAAGACAGTAGAGAACAAAGTTTCCGGCGGCATTGACTGCTACCAGAAAGTTGAATATATTGCCCAAACCACGCAACAGAAGATCTTCATTGCTTCTGTCTTTGATATGATGGAATGCTTTATAAAGAAGGGTGATTGCTGTCGGAAGCTGGCACACAAGAAATAAAATAACTACAGCAATGAGCATCACAGTTATTTTGCTTTCTTGTCTCGCTTGGCTTTCTCCTTCTCGCTTTCTGGTCATTGTTTTCCTTCTCGTTTTCGAAGAATGAACTGATTTGATTAGAAATGCGTTAAAAACAGCCAATAAGAACAAGGGAATAAAAACGAAGAGAACGGAGATCACCCAATAATAAATCTGAACATAAACGGGATTGTTTCCCAAGTCTGAATACACCACTTGAATTTTTGTGGTGTTTGTTATTGTATCAATAACTTCAATTGTGTTCCATTCAAATCCAGTTGGCAACGTTACACAAAAACAAAAGATGAAAACTATCATTATCATTTTCTTAGCTCTAGATTCTGTGCATATCACTTTGCCTTTCATGGGATGACATACAGCGATATAACGCTCTATAGTGAATGTGACGGTTATCCACACAGAAGAGTTACTCGATACATCAGTTATTGTAAGCATGTAAGGCCACAATATCCAATAAAAATTGTATTCTTGTTCATGAATATGCGGATAGTGCTGCAATGATAATGCGAATGAGAACACTAAGTACGTTACGTCGAATATGGCTAGGGCCGCTAAATACCAGTTCGTAGAGCTGCGCATGCGCCTTTGTGTCATTATGAACACAGTCACAGTGTTACCAATCACTCCGATAGTCATGATAATGGGTACGAAAACTCTCTGAATCCAGAAGCGACTGTTTAACTGAAACGCTTCATATTCGGGGTCTGGTTCCATATCGTTAATATTTGGCTCGATCATGGTCCAATTTGTATCGTTGCAACTTACAACGGAAAAAGAGCAGTTTTTCCCACTGCAGTTGAGGTTCTCGAGGAACCTACAGTTTGTTTCTTGATCAGACACGTTTAGCATCTCGAATTGTTTAAATGCCACTCACAAAAACATAAATCAATTTGATGTTTTCCATTTTTGATGCTTAATGAAAGACGAACATTAAGTGATTAAATCGAAATATATTCTCTTTAGATTCATGGCTAGTAAAATCAATATGTATGAAGGGAAAATAGAATGTGATAAATCATTTTTTATCTTTAAAAGCAAATAAACAATACTGTGATTTCTTTTAACATAAAAATTTCTAATGGTCTTTCACCAGCCTTGGGAAATTCTAATGCCGGTTATTTTTCATGTTATTTCTATGACATGCAAATTTCTTACAATTTTTTTTTCTATAATTAAATTAAATTGAAGCTTCTTTTGTGGAATAAGCAGTTCATAAGTCGACATCAAAATTAGTCACCTGAAAATAAATAAATTCTTTTTAATAAACAATTATGCAAAGAAAAACAAAATATTATATAGAAAATTTCAAAACAAAACAATTTTTTTCACTTTAAATGTTATTCTAGAGACCAAACACAAGCGATGAATTGATGATTAAAAATAGTTGAAATTTTACTGTATAGACATGCTCGGTATAGGTCCATAAATATTTTTTATGCTAAATCAAATGATATTAGATCAAGTTAATTAGTTAAAATGGTTTTAAGTATAAAAAATTCATTTGTATTCGTTTATATATTTGGGATTTCTTTTGTATTCTTTTATATATTTTATATATTTAGGATGTTATGTATATTTATGCATAAAAATGCATGAATTAACATATTTATGAACAACACTCTCAAAAATTCGAAACTATTGGAATATGGTCTCATATATATGGTCTAATATATAATTGAATATGATCTCATTCGATTAAAATTTTTAAAAAAATGCCTACAAAAAATTGCATTCTCATCTGGTTTAGAATGTTTATGCTTCCACTCCTTTTGAGACCCGTTTTTAATAAAATTTACTTCAAAGAAGGAAACAAACTTTTGATAACTATATTAAGCCAAAATCACTAAAGCCACAACTTTCATAATTATTTCTAACTTAATCTTTGTTTTTGGTCCTTAACTAATTAAGAAATGGCCCATAACCTGTTTTTTCTTCAAAAGCATTAGTACTTATCACCTTTATTTAACTGACTACACTTGAAACAAGGTATAAAATATATATTAAACTAATAAAGATTGAAATGAAATAATAAATAGCAGAAAGAGAGAGAGATTACTAAATATATTGTTGTAAACCGTATGGTTGATTACTAATATATTGCTGTACTTCCGTCTCCCAGAGGTGTCAAAAATATTTAGTGGTAATATAGGTATTTATTTATTATATTTATTTTTTAAATGTCTTCCAGAATTTCATTAAATATTGAATATTTCTCATACGCAACATTTTTTTTAAATGATGATAGGTCGCGGTTTTTGATTCAAATTTTTTTTTCGTATGCCTGTTTAGGCAGTGGGGGTGCGATTGTTTCTGTTTTTCAGTGGCGCCATCTATGGCCAGGAATTCGACTTCTGTCACTCCATTCGCACTACCACAACCCGTTTACAGGGCGGATCACATTCACACACATTCACACACAAAGGAGAAAGAACATAGAACACACCGAGAAAGAAACGTCCATGCCTTGCCCGCGATTCAAACCCAGGACCTTTCTGATGCAAGGACAGTTCCCTGCCCCCCTACACAGGCCGGTCGGCTTTTGATTCAATCTTGATATAAAATGGTCTTTATCCAAGATTAATGCGAACCTCATTATGCGTAAATTAGTATAGTTAAATATAAGATTTTTTTCAAGCTTCCATTTTCTAAGCATTTGTAAACCTTATTAGAGTTTTGTGATAAAGATTGCTGCTACTTTAAAATCAACCTTACAATGCTCTTGGGATAGATTCATACATACTACAAACAAGAATACATCATGCATACATACTACGTACATGCACTACTGTACTGTATGTACAAAGATTATAAAATATACTCTGCCAACCCTCAATTAGGGATTACTTTACATTTTGAACAAAGCCGTTTCTTTGTATCTGACTGCATATTAAAAAAAAATTCTGCAAGCCCTGAATTAGTGATTACTTTATGTTTTGACTAAAGCCATTTCTCTGCATATGACTGCACTTTTCATGGAAACTTAATCATCATTGTTTTATTCTCATATTTTACACTTCATTTAAAGTCTCGTAAGAAGCCTTTCGAACTTCATAAAATATTTTCTTATTTTGCTGACTTAAAATCCTGAGAAGTATTTTTTATTTCCAATTAAATGTTTAATTATCGTATCTAATACTCTAAGATTTCTGAAAATCTCGAGTATTTGCTCTTCAGTTTGAGGAAACCATCTCAAGAGCAAGTTTTTAAGCAATTGAGATGCTTTTAATTAATGTCATACTTTAAAAGAAGAATGATCGATAGCATCACCAACCAGACGATTAAAGTATTCTTTGTCTGGAATAAAAAGAGATTAAAGTACATACACTTCATTTACCTCCTTTAAAATGCTTTGAAAGTTAAAATCTTAAACTTGTCGAATTTGTATGGAAAGTTTTCTTTTATTGAGAAGAATAAAATTAATCTTTAAAGTGTTTATATACACTTCAATTATTTTTTTTAAAAATATAAATAAAATTATATTTAAAAACTCTGCCCGAGAAAGATATTTAATATACTAAACTAAGAAAAACAATAATAAAAATGGGAGACACATAAAAACATTAATCATGGGCTCAATAAAGTAGAAAGAAAAAAATAAAGCTGTTGCTTGGAAAGGCTGCACAGTTTTTTCCAAAAGTAACAATAAATATAAAATCTATACCAAAAATTGTAAGTCAATTACTGTTATGAATGCAATGAAGAGTGTTTTGAATTATTTAAAAGTAAGAACGCTACAGAATTATAGTAAAAATTTTTTGAATATTTTGCTTTATAAAAAATCTGAAAAACCCTTTTTTCATTTCCAATTAAATGTTCAAATGACCGTATTTAACATTAAAAATATCAAACAAGAATCTTTGAAGAAAGAACAGCACATGGAAAAAAAGTAAAGACAGACCCAAAATCTTAGAAAAAAGCTATTGAAACTCTAAATGAATAGGTGAAACATACATAACAGTATAAAAAAAATTAATGCAGTGAAAATTAGTATAGACTAAAACTAAATTTATGGTCGTAACAAGCAAGATAGTTTAAACAGCTGAAAAAGACAAACAAATACACAGGGATAATTACAAAGTTAAATTAAAATTTCTTAAGAAACACATAAAAACTATAAAAACAAAACATGAACATGGGGATAAGAACAACACATGGGGATAAAAATGAAACCTTCACGTTAAAATTATGCATGTAAAAGAGCCGACACGTGTAGTATAAAAGAGAAAACTTTAAATTTATTTATTCTAAATTAAACAATTTTTGCTTGCAAATACACAAATTTCATATATAAGGATAAAAAAACTTAATTTAGAAAGCATATTTTAGACTTTCTATTTAAAATAATATATAAGATATAAAGTTGAATTTTTATTTGTTTATCCTCAAAAAATAAACGTAAGTATCAAATAAATTGTACCAAAAAAGAATATTTGATATAATCCCAAATTTAATTTACTTATTTTTTTAAAAGTTTAATTCTGCTTGAATAAATATGGTTTCGATCAAATTCTTTCTCATATCAAATTGATAAGGAGCACCTGTATCTGATGTTGTCAGCACAATGGATAAAGTTATTTTTATTTTTTATTGCATAAGGAAAACATAAATCCCTAATTTTGTGAATTCTGCAACAAATTGGGAATTTTTTGTCATTATCCAGGGAATGAATATTATTTTAAATTAGATAATACAATTTTGATAAATTTAATATAATTGAATAACTAATGATATAATTGGAATATATTTACTGATTCTGTAAAGTCTGTAGCCAATCGGGAATGCTCTAGTTATTATTCAGAGTATATGTATTATTTTGAAATAAGTAAATGATATAAGCTAAAAAAAGAGCTTTTTTTTCTTCTAAGATATATTATTTATGCATCATAATTATTTAAACATAATGCCTATTCTGAATATTTATTATTGACATTTTCTAGCAAATAAATGTACATTTCTATACTTCTAAATGCCTTCTTTAAACATTTAAATATTTCATTTGAAATATTTGAAATGAAAAATTTGAATGAAAAAATACAAATGTTAAACAGCATAAAAATAAAATAAATATGTACATCAGATAAACATTTCAAGATATAGATGATATTATCGTTGTATGATTCCATTATATGATACACGTTATATGATTACGTTAGATGACACACGCTCTATGATTCAATTTTGAAAATGGAATTTTTTCTGATTCCGAAACTAATTTTTAACCATGAAAATAGATTCCATTTCGGAGTTAAGTTTTTGTTTAGAAGTACATTTTGCGAAAAATAAATAAGAAAGTTTAATAAATGGCATAGAATATATTTATACATGTGATATGATTCCCTTTCAAAATGATATTTCCACTGATTTCGAAACTTGTTTAAAACTATAAAAATATTTCAATTTCAGAATTAATTCTTTTGTTAAGAAGCACTTTCCATGAATGAGAAATAAGAAAGTTTGATAAATGGCTTAGATATCATTCTATTTTTCAAAATGGTATTCTTCTGATTTCATAAATTGATTTTAAATTATAAAAAATAGTTCCATTTCAGAGTTTATGTTTTGTTGTTAAAAAGCACATTCCATAAATGGTAAATTAGAAAGTGTGATAAATGGCTTAGTGTGATATAATTCCATTATAAAAATAGTATTTCTTCGGAATAAAAAACTGAGTTTAAGATATAGCTTTAATGTAGAGTAAATATGTCTATAATTTTTCAGAAATAAACAGTACTTTGGTAAAAATCTTCTACAGAAACTAAGATATCATGAAGCTTAAAACCTCTATATAGAATAAACTGATGAAATGGAAAACATGAAATGAGCTATTTGCGTGCGAAATGCAAAACTTCTGCCTTTATAGTAAACTTCAAAGAGTTATAAAATTGAAGATCATTAAAAATACTACGTGCTACATGAGGTATAAAATCATTTTATGCTTTAGTTTAAGATTTTTGGAATGAAAGTTACATTAAATGTATTTATTTACTTCTTAATGCTTCCCGTAAACAGAAATATAAGTTCAGCCTTAGATTTTCTTAAGATTGAATGCATAAGATGTAACAACTTTATACACAAAACTGTCATTTGAAAATTTTCTTTATATAAATTGTTTATAAACAGTGTATAAATAAAAAATTGTTTCTTAATTTTGATTATATTTAGAGAGAAAAATACTAATTTAGAGATCATTAGCTTAAAACAACCTTGGTCTACTTAAGAAAAGACCCGAATTAATTTTAAAAACAGGAATTATTTGCAAAATTAAAATGATTAAAAAGTTAACAAAGTCTGCAATTTGCAATAATAAAAATTCAGTTTAATATTGCTCATTAAATAGTACTAACTTAACTAAAGATTTAAAAAAATTTCCATAAAGTAGTTAAAATCGAAAAATATAGCCAAAAACTTTTTCAGATTTCATTAAAAAAATTTCAATGAACTTAAAATTATAAAATATTTATAAGCTACTTTTTACTGTTATCTAAAATTTAATATATTCTATTCAGGGTAAATTTTGGAAGAAATTTGGCCCATTAAATAACCCTACAACCTTTTGAAAGATATAATTATTGTGTTTATTGTTTTCACACGGTAATTTTAAATTCACAAAATCATGAGTAAAATTTTCTGAAAATCGGACTTTTTATAAGAATCCAAGACGAATGTGATTTTTTTATTTTTAAACAATGTCTGGAATAACTTTTAGTATTAATCTTGTATTTATTAACCTCCCATTTTTAGTTGTTCTTTTTTTAAAATTGTTCTGAAAAATTTTGCACTTAGATATACCATTATGTCAATAGTTTTAAAATTAATCACTTAGAAGTGATTAATCAGAAACTTCCATCAGGTTTTGTTAGCTCTATAAAAATACCTTAAACTATTGGTTTTAAATTAGTGAAACTTTGTAGTTATATTACAGCAGGGTCTGTCTATACAGCTCAAAAGATTATCTATTCAGAAATTTAAAATCAGATATGGTTACGAAATTTGCCAATTTGTATCTGAAATTAATATTAAAATGCATAAACATTAAAGAGATTATAATAAGTTTTAATTTCCACACACTACAGAGTGTTCTGTTATAGCCAACCTAACAGTCATCCCCACACTTAACTCATTTTATTACCTGTTTCTTATCCTGTATTTACTATTCTTATCCTGTATTCAATATTTACTACATTTTTAACCAAAACATTTTACTGTCTGTACCACTTTCTGACTAATTAAAGTGCTTAAATGTTAGCTGAAGCTATCTAATGATAATAGAGATAATATAACAATCGTTTCCAGTCCAATAAAAGCATATATATATATATATATATATATATATATATATATATATATATATATATATATATATATATATATATATATATATATTATGGGTTTACGACTGCTAATGTTCAACTTCGTAGCCTCGTAATTTTAACCCCAATCCAGAAGACATTGGAACTCCTGGATCAAGTATTGGGAGAAATTTGCTTTCGTGGAGGACTTTTTGATCGAGATAACCCGCATTTGCGTTGCATGGGGAGGAAGACCACGAGAACCTCCCACGATTAGCCTGATGGCAAGGGGACTCTTACCCATGATCCGTCTACCACTGAGGATATTTCACGTCAGCACTGTGGTCGGTGCAAGCTGAATACGGAATTGGTATCGACTGGGATTCGAACCCGGTTCGTCTGATTGAAAGGCGAACGCTCTATCCCCTGAAACATCACGGCTCAAGCATAATTTTCGTAATTATTTTTGCAAATTATAATTAATATTCTCATTTCCATAACTTTCGTAATACTCTTCGCATAATTTTATTATCGTAATATAACCAAATGAAGTTCATGATCAATCAAAACACCAACTAATTCAAGATTAACTAAAGAATTCAAATTTTTACTGGAGCTCTATGCTGGAAGGCAATATTTTTCATATTTTCTAACCACTGCAAGAAGGAATTTATCCAATAATATCCTCATCCTGAATTTATTGCCAATCAAAGTTCTGACTACTATAAGATTAGTTTGAAAAGTAAAATTTCAACTGAAGTTCTGTATTAGATAACATTACGAGTTTCAATCGCTAAAAATAACCATTTCTGACAGCCAAAATTCGAATTTATCATTGATAGAAATTTCGACTACTTACGTGTCCTCTAAGTTTGATTATGTCCTCAACGCTGCAAGCAAAACTTTACGCCGAATACAACGCCAATCAGAATTTCCTATCGATATCTGACTAGCTAGGTTAATATATTCTCAATTAAAGCTTTTGTTAAATTATAATTTAAATTTTGACGATTTTACAATTTTACAAATTTACAAGCAAATTTACAGAACAAATTTACAAGCAAACAATTCAAAAGAAAAAGTAATAAAATAGAAAAAAGAATAAAAACTGCATATTTTTACAAGTAGAGTAAAAAGCAGAAAATAATTCTGTTTCTGACAGATCAAAAACGAAGAGCATAGAGCATACAAACTTGTATCACCCCTGAATGAATCTCCCCCACACTTCTACAGTTTTGGTTTTGACAAAAAACTTTTAATTTCTTCATTAATTCCATTCATAAGAGTATATTTTTATTCTAAAAAAACATTTTTATTTAGATATAAATAAATAAGCACTGAAATAGCACGAGAACTTTTATAAAATGTTAAAATCATTGTTATCAAAATCTAACGATTTATTGATGGTGTCAATCAATAAAAGTGGGAAAAAATCATCATAATCAGTTTCAATGATTATGATAATCACCATTCACTTTCATGATAGTCAATATGACTTTGATCTTTCAGATCATGCCATATTGAATAATTTGATTATGACATTTACAACTTCAACGGCAAATCTATTATTTTACATTAAAAAAGATAATTATCACATACAATGGGCATAATTTAAGAATATTTTAAAAATTTTTCTTAGAAAAGATCTCAACCGAACATTTGTGTTCTTCGAAGTAATAGTTTCAAACATTATTTAGATGTCATAAAAAACATTAAAACCAATTATTGTTTTTTTAAACCTTTCTCAGCTCGTTAAAATTAAAACTTTAAATTAATTAAAAGAATGCTCATTTTAAAATAGTTCTTACATATTATGCTTACTACATTTTAAGAATATTTTCAATATAAAAAAGACATGACTTGTAGACCATGTTATTGTCATATTAAGGGTCAAAACGCTTAGTCGCTATTTTGAAAGAAACATTAAAACCCATTGTTCTTATTTAAAATCCTCTTACAACTCTTCTAATTATAACATTTAAAAATTGTTTTTATTTTAAAATAGTCTTATTTATCTATTAGAAATAAGTAAGTTTGAATAAAAAATCCACATCAAAATAAACAGAAAATCTGATTTTATAAAATAACAAAGCTACCTCTTAATTCAATCGCAGCTAGTAGAAAATCTCCCGACAGCTTCCGTTTATAGCGACACCTTTTTTCTTAAATCTTTAAAAGGCTAGAAGAATTAAAAAATATATGTCATTGTCTTAAGCGATATGTTAAAAGGTGAATTAGATAAGATAAAGAAACTGCTTAACGTTATGTTTGCGTTATAAGGTTGATGGAATAAATAATTGTTTGTAAAGAAAAAAATGTTATCTAAAAAGATAAAACATGCTCATCTATTTAATTTTTTTCTTATATCTCATATATTTTTCGAAAGAATTGCGTACTTGTTTGCATGTAAGTTTAATCAAAGAAGAAATTCAATACAACAGCAAAAAATCCTTTTTTACTGTTATAAATTGATTTGGAAAGGCACTATTACTAAGAAGGAGTATAGAGAATAGTTTTTAAAGTTAAAATACGATGTTTGTTTAGTGCGCAAAAGGAAGGATGGCCTTGAACAATGTTTGATTTAATGATCAGATTTTCACGTTCTAGTACTCAATCTTAATGGTACGAAAAGGTGACCTCAAATATGTAGAGTTCCTAGGTTTGATCAGCGCCTTTCGAAGACTCCCCGTGTAGTAAATGGTGACTGATGCGCGTTAAATCTGTCTAGTTATGAAGTCCCTCATGTTCCCATAACAAGTCGATACCTCTGAGGATCCTGATTCAGGAACTTTCTTGTCTTCTGGATTGGTTCAAAATTACAAGGCTATGGAGTAAGCTACGGATATAAAATAATTAGTGTAGATCCGGGGTGGCTTAAGAGATAGGACATTCGCCTTTCAGTGAGGTGAATCGGGTACGAATTCCAGTGGTGGCTTATTGATACAAATTCTGCACTCTGCTTGCACCGACCACCATACTGACTTAAAATATAATTATTGGTAGACGGATCATGGGTTAGAATTCCCTTTTCCGTCATGCTAATCATGTGAGGTTTTCATGGTTTTCCTTTCCATGTAACGCTAATGAAGGTTAATTCCATCAAGAATTCCTTAACGAATAATATTTTTTCTCCAATACTTGATCCAGGAGTTCCCTTGCTTTCTGGAGCTTGGATTGAAAATTGCAAAGCTGCGAGGTTGAACATTAGTAGTCGTAAACTGAAAAAAATTTGGACGGCTGTTCAACTATGGTTGTAAAAATAAAAATAAAAATAGAAAAAATAGTTCAGGTCCGGGATAGCCAGCTTAGTAGGGCATTGGACTCGTGTACATGAGAACGGGAGTTTGAATAAAGCAGGCCGAAGAATCCCCCTGTATTAAATGGTGACAATAGATTATGCTTTTTATTACTGGAATATTTTTTTTACCAGAAATGTCATCACCATACACTACTCTGATTTTACCAGAAATTTATTTCTCTGCGTAAGCAAATAGTACATATATTATATACGCATGAAATAAAATTACTTAGACATGCTCTTATTTCACTAAAATAAGTCGAAGTAACAAAACACAGCTTAATTGCACACATTTCTGTTAATGTAAAATTTTGTTAGCAGCATATTTTTGTCTTCAGTATAATCTGAGAAAGAAATGCAAAATATACTATTTCTGCATCTTTTGATGGTCATGTGACCTACAGAAATATATGCCTGCTGTCAGAACCTTTCTGAATGTAAGTACCTCTTTTTGAAATCTTTTGACATGTGCGACACATGTCATTTTCTATAGTGAAGAAAGAAATCTCACGAGGAACACTTGTAAAACCTACGTGAAACTTATATGGTTGCAGGTGTCACTTTTTCACAAAAGAAAAAATAATAATGAAAAAATCTTTCAAGAAGTCTGATTTAAAAGGAAGAAAAGAAAAAATCCAAGCCAAAATCAGAAAAGAACTATCGTAATTTAGGTATAAATTTTTTGACGCAGATTGAAAGCCAGGGCTCTTTTTATGTATTTTTTTTCTGACGCTGAAAGTACAAGTAAAATGCATTTTTTTAATTTTAAAAAGTAGTCTAATAGTTGCAAAAATATCTGTTAGACATTTGAAATTATATTTTTACTAAGACATATAATAATAATATGATTTTTTTCCCTATATATTACAAGATATATCGATAATTGATTTAGTAAATTAAATAAATTTCAGTGATGAATAACTGTTTCACTTAGATATTTTCTTTTATTTCCAATGAGCTGCACAATCAGTCTTGCCGATGAGCAGAGCTAGTGCGTTCTCCAGAAGTGGTATCCACTCTTTCAGGACCACCACAATGGGTGATATACCATTGGTCATTTTAATTTGGACGTCTAGTTTCTGCCACACTAGATGGCAGCATCGAGACTATTTTGCCGGAAATGCCAATAGCCAATAAGGCACTCCAGGGATATTTTACATGCCGCATAATCATACGACATGGCCGGTGAGAATTTTCTGCATCCTGAAAATCCGGATTCTGGGCCGGGGATCGAACCCGCAGACTTGGGCTCAGAAGGCCGACGACACTTAGTTTCCCTTAGACATAAATTAATGAAAATAAGTGCAAATTGTATACGAGCCTTTTCATGAAGATTTTACCATAAACGCAGAAAAAGACACCACGTTTTATGCTGTCTTTCATTACAATAAATTTTTCACTTATTTTGTTCTTAAATAATACCAAATAATGAAAAAAGTTTGAAAAATTTGTTTAATAAAAATTCTGCATCAAGAGTTAAAGAATTTACTAATTCTATTTAAAAAAAAAGTTTAATGCTTAGTTAAATAATATTTTTTTTAAAAAGAATTGCCTATTACCTGTCATATTAAGTTTAAATAAAAATAAATTATTTTCTTTAATTTACTTTTTAGATCCTCTTGAGAAAAATATTTTTAGACATAAAGCCTCCTTAAAAGCCATTCATAGGACTCAGCAGTACTTATTTCCACGCTGCGTTTAGGACAGGAAATGAAAAATTCATTTTTCTATATGTGAGGCGTATTAAAGTGCTCTTAAAGAATTTTCAATGAAATCGTTGTAGGTCATAAAACAGTAATGAATTTTTATGGTCAATAGAGTTTTTATTGTATTTTATCTAATTCCATTTACTGCTTAAAAATACATTTTGAGCCACTTAAGCGAATAAAAATGCATCAAATGCATTTAAATACTATATTGAATTAAAAAGAGAAGTATTTTAGTACTCCTGCAAAATCACTTTATTTTGATCTTATAGTCGACTTTTAAATTTTACTTTTTAATGTAAATTCAATAGGTCTAAAGGAACTTTGATAGCCACCAGTATATTAAAAATAGTGTTAGTTCTTTTAAAGTATTTTTAATAAAAAATATCAAAATAAGTGCGTTTGAATGAGTTTTAAAATTACAAAAGTGCAATTATTAACTGAGTAACATTAATTTTGTAAGAATAGTGATAAGTATAGTAAAAAAATAAAAAGGAAAGTATCTAGATTAGTTATTATCCAATGATTAGTTTTTTTACTTATAAAGACTCAATATAATTAATATATATTATTTAGTTCTAGCTATTTAAGCGAAGAAAAACGGATCAAATGTTTTTGAATACCATGTTAAATTGTAAGAATATTTTAATTCTCTTTCAAAATCATTTTATTTTAACCCTATAGTTGAGTGCCCATTTGTTGCAAATTGAATAGATTTGAAGGGATTTCGATAACCAAAAGTATATTATATAAGTATTAGTTCCTTTTAAATTTTTTTTAATAAAAAATACAGAAAATATGCTTATATAAAATAAACGAAACTATGTTTTTCGTTTTCTTAACTATAGATTGAGCTATATTAAATTCATAAGGATAAAGACAATAACAGTGCTCAAAATAACAAAAGAAAAAATACCAATAATAATTTTTGAAGTAATGATCGGAATTTTTATGCATTAAAATTCGATATAATTAGATCGACAGTCTAACTTTTTAATTTTTAACTAATTAGCGAAGACTATATTTTGAGCTAAGAAATCATGCTCAATAAAATACTTTCACTGAATACGCATACTTTTATTTTGACTTATTCGAATTCTTGACTCTTAAAATGAAGAGGGTAGTCTCAATCTGGGAAATACAGTTCAGTAGTTTAAGCAGTTAAAAGTCCTGGCCCTTTACTGTTGTCACGATTTGCACCTAAAACAAGACACATTCCTGCATTTTTATTATTCAGCCACTAATCGATTGATTTCCATCACATTTTGGATTTTGCCATTTAAACCTAAATAGATAAAATACTGTGAAAATTTGTTTTTCTTCAATTTTAATTTATCTTTTCATTAAACTGATTTATAAAATTAAGGAATAATCACAAGGAATTAATTTTGCGTGGATTTAATTATCTTTGGGTAAGTACATTTTATGATCATACATAAAATTATTTTGATTCACTTAATTATTTCCGGAGATACAGCAAAATATACAAAAAGTGAAATTAACATTAAGGAGTCCAGACTTTCGGTCGTTCCCTTAGGCAGTAGCGCATAAGTAAAAATATAGGCAAGAAGGCTGTCTCTACATTCACTGTTAGAGTTTTAATTCTAAAATTATGGTAAAATAACCAGTAAAGATCATTTACCGGTTATTTTACCATAATTTTGTGCGGACAATTTTTACTTTTACGGTTTTGAAACGGTTTCAAAACCGTAAAAAAAGAAATGTAACTGAATATAGGAGCAAGGCTTTTCGCTCGATAATGGACAATGGACAGTGCAGGACACTGGAAATTCATCATGAGTTAAAGGAGAAAATACTGTGGCGTCGATGTTGGAACTCGAAACCCAGTTGTGTCGGTCATGAGACTGACAGATTAGCCCTGTCGCCTTTAATAAGTACCCACTACAAGAAACTAAGTTTTAGAATTTAGAAACAATTAAGTAAATTACTATTAAGTCAATTTTCTCAAAAAAATTTCGAACAGTGTATAATCATTCTTGAAAAAAGTACGATAAAAATACTAAAGCAGAGAAACATGGACTCATTCAAGATTCTTAATATTTATTTAACTTAACTATAATGTCAGTACTTTTTTCCATACTTTCAGTACTTTATTCTTTTAAACTATCAGTTCAAAGTTATATTTTATTTCTTATATATTCATATGTTAATATCATTTATAGTTTTTTGGAGCAAATATTTCCTAAATATGACTTAAAAGCATCTTTCAAAATATTTATAGCAAATTAAAAGTATTTATCAATTTTTTTTAAGAAATTAAATTTATCCTTATCAACACTGACATATTTCCTTTACTTACTGAATACATTACCTATTTCCATAATCTGATAGCTTGAATTGCATCTCATTCTACTCTAAACATGCCACAACTCTTATGAAGAATTAATCAAAGATGCGTTTCTAAAATCTCATGTAATTCCCGTAATCACCTAACATAGGTTCTCGATTTCTCCTTAAGTATCTTCATTTTGATTCTATAATTAACCTCGTCCGAAAATTTTCGGTCGAATCTCTTCGGAGGATTCTCATATCTCACCGAGGGTATTAAATGCTCATTATGCAATCTGCTATTCTAAATAGAGATAATCGTATCGACATAAGGTTATTCTAAAATCGAACTAAACTTTCTTCGGAATTAATTAGATGAGAGACAACTTAGTAACGTTTCTGTAAATAGGTGAGAGTTTAGATATGTCTGTTAAGTTTTTACCGCAATTAGAAATTGTTGTTGGTTTGAAAATCCTGTCGAGTGATTCTTAAGGAAGATAAAGTTTACTTTTAAATGATACTTTTAATTTTAATTATTCGAGATATAACACATAATTTGCTTTTAGGGAAAAATTATTGTAATTTCTTAAATATATTGTTCCTCTAGGCTAATAAAATAATACTTAAGAGAATTTTGAACTTTAACAAAATTAGTTAATAAAAAAATATCGTGAAATTAAATCTGAATTAAGACATAATGTACAATTTCTATTTTTAGATATTTGTTTTTAGATTTAAGTAAAGTTATTGTGTGATTCATTCTCATATACTGTCACTTATTGGTTTAATTTACTAAATAAATTGATAATTTTCATGCTATGATAGTCTATATATCTCAATTTAAAATCTAAATAAGTCACTCACTGTAAAAAAGTTTGTATCAAATAGCGGTATAAAATACCGTAAATCCGTGAAATTCCTTTTAACTGTAAAATATATACCGTAATACTTACAGTAATATTTACTTAATTAGAAGGTTTCAGAAAATTTAGAAAATTTAGATATATCAGATATTTTATTCCGTAGCATGTTCCAGTGAAAATGGATTTTTTGGTAAAAAGTACCATCAGCTTGTGTATCAGTATTTTTTACTGTAATTTGATCCAGAATTTCTTACAGTGCAGTTTCTATAAAATATAAATCAAAAACTATTTTTTGATGCTCTAAATAGGCTTTTCTTTTCAAAAAAAACTTTAGTAAAATCTGATATATATATATATATATATATATATATATATATATATATATATATATATATATATATATATATATATATATATATATATATATATATATATATATATATATATATATATATATATATATATATATATATATATATATATATATATATATATATATATATATATATATATATGGATATTCAAGTACGTGTCTACTAATTCTTCAAATTTTATAAAAAGGGATGTTCTAAGTTATGCATCATGAAGTACTTAGAAAAAAGTATGGGTAAAGCTAACAGAATATGGTAAAATTTAACTTTTACCGAAATGCTTTGAAAATGATTTTGGTAAAAATAACGATAGAATATAGTGTTTAATTGTGTAGGAAAATTCGGTAAATGTGGTAATTTTATCAAGATACCTAGATCATAGAAAAAGAGACATTAATTCGATTGAATTTGTTAGATTTTTTCACTAAATCTGTAGTTATAAAAACTATAATTTCAAAAACCAGAATTTCCGCTAAGTCGTTACCATATGAGCGTAAAACTATAAAAGGAATGGAAAAAGTACTGTATATTTTGGTTTAATAACCGGAATTATTTTCTCTTTACCGGAAATGTCATTACCAGAAAGTAGGGTAATTTAACCAGATTTTTTTTCTCCGTGTATAAAGGGCATTTTTGCATTCTTATCTAATAAAATTGGTTTTCATTGGTTTTCATTGCATCCAGGTCAATGTTACAAAAGTCAATGTTGCTTTATTTAATCCGAGAAAAATAAATGTGGCTTTGTTTAATTTTGGAAAAAAAATCACTGCGACTTTTTAGAAAACACAGTATTATATCTTATCACCTATTTTTTTATAAATCAAATCATGTTTATTAAAATTTTACCTCATTTAAAAAATAAAAACTGTTCTTATGTTCTACACTTCATTGATTTTCTAAACATTATTTAAGATGCATTTTATTAGCATTATTTTGCATACTTTGAATTGATACAAATGAGTGATACAATATAATGATGAAGATAAATGATACAAATCAAAACACATAAAACATAATATTTGATAGAAAAAAATTCTACGAATTTATTCGCATGCATAGACGATAACACCTGTAAATGTGTGTTATTTTCAATATAAATAAGCGAGATATATTTTACTCAATGATAAATATGAAATTTATTGGCAGGCTCTATAAATTTTTCTATTCTTCTGCAAATCTTCATAAATCGGTCATAACGCTTTTCGTAGAGCTTACTTTATTCCTTTGCACGCAAAGTAACGAAGAAAAAAATTAATTAAATTGGAAACTTCCAAATGCAGGTTTTTATTATCGACTAACTTACCTGTGAAACTCTTTCAAACAAAAGTAATACAAAACGAAAATGTCCGATAAAATGGCGAATTTAATAACTAAATTGCTTTTATTAAAATATAAAAGTGAATAAGAAAGCAATAATATTATGTAAAAGGCGCAGTAAAAATTTTCGATTCAGATTTCAGTAAAACGTATTGGCACTCAGGATGCCGGCACATTTTACCGTAAAATCCATTTTTACCGAAACATGTTAAGGAACAGAAAATTTGCTGTAACGCAACTTTTACAGTAATAATCACTATAAAACTACAGAATCCCATTAAATTAAATAAATTTTATTGTAAAAATTGAAATTTATGTTTTGCTGTAAAAAGTACGATACAATATTTTACGATAAAAGGGATTTTACTGATGATGCACCCAAAATGCAACTTTATACTGTAATTTGATCCGGAAATTTTGACAGTCTGGTTTAGTACAATTTAAAATCAAATTTATTCAAATCAAAAGTATTTACTAGAATTTTTTAGTATTATTTTTAAATTTGCAATATATTTTCAATAAAAATTAATAAAAATATTTATTCATTTAATCATGATAAAAAATATTTGGAGCTTGAACATCTCAATTCAGATTAAACAACATTTATAGATAAATGAATTTTTATAATAGCAAGCTCTTTAAAACGTACGAAGTTAATTAGCTTATTTTATTTTTCATTGTTGTCTCCTTTAAATAAAATTAAGTTTATTTCATTTAATTGTTAAATACAATAAACGTCATGGATTTTATTTCTGCAAAAGATAATTAATTGTAAAAAAATCGCATTTGGTGAAAAGATTTTTCCCTTTTTTTTGTTTTGATACAAGTCAAAAGAGAATTTGCTTAATTAATATAACAATATTTTTTTAAATTTAAAATCACACAAAATGCATACAATTTCAAAACTTCGTAATAACTAAAAAAGTATCCTTAATTAAATGGAGTATTAGTAAATGTATTTTTTGAGACAAAAAGACTTCTACATCCCCAGGAAAATGGTTTGAATGAAAGTTTTAATTGTTAGGTTTCTTTAATTACGATCAAATGTCTTTCAGAAATAAGAAAGTAAGCGTTTTCTGTTTATCGGCATAATTTTTAATATCTGTTTCTTATTGAATATTAAGTGATTTAAGGATAAAAATTGAAAATGTTTTTCATGATGGCAAAATATTATTCCGATGAAGTTAAAGCGTTATCAAAGTTAAAAAAATCAATTTAAGACATTAAATAATATTTAAATTTTAGATAATATAATTAGGTATAATTAGGTTAGGATAACAATAAAATATGCTTTTATAATATGCAATAGCATTTACTAAATCTGCTAAAATGTTATGATGATACTTAGAGCTTAGCATATTAACTCTTCTACTCGATTTACTTTTCAGCTTTGGATTTTTTATTAAATGTGTAGTAATAGGAAAATTGCTTTTTTTTTAAAAAAAAAAGAGATATTTTCTTGTAAACCATTACCATGTGAACGAAAAAATTTCCAGACGAATGGTTTAAAAACCATGTATTTTGGTCTTAAAAGCAGAATTATATTTTTTTACCAGAAATGTTCTTACCATACAGTACGATAATTTTATAGGAATTTATTTTTCAATGTGAAATGAAAATTAAAAACAGAAATTTTATAACTAAATATATCAAAACAAAATCTATGAAAATCCATATTAATAAATAATGAAATGAATTTTGAATAATGAAATATAAAAAAAAGTAATGAATTTAAGCAAATGATATAGAATAATCATATAAAAATGTAGATGGATTTTGAATAAAATAATAGTGAATGAATTAATACTGAATGATTTAAAATAAATTATAAATAAATGAGTTTTAATGAAATAATATAAATGAATTTTTGAAATAAAAGAATTTTACTAGACTATTATTTGTCTCCTGTGCTTATAAGATTTTAAATTTCTCTCAATGTTTGCAATAAAATAAAAATATTATCCCCGGACTCATTAGAAAAACTCAGCTACAATTTTTAATCAACAGCTTTCATATAGTGTTATTTATTATATTATTCCACTTATCCTGAAAATTTATAAATAAGATCATAAATTTTTCACAAATTATTGGTTTCAAAAATTTAAATGTTTCTTATCAGTATTCTTACTCTAAGATTTTGAAAATTACGAAAAATATAAATATTTAACGATATCCAATTCGAATAAAATTAGATAAGGAATGATGAAGCCTTAAAAGACGAATTCAAATTATCTTAAAATATATTAATATTCATCTTGTGTACATAAATTTATTCTAATTACCATGTGTTCTTTAAATTAAGTACACACATTTTTTTTAAAATTTACGTCAAAATTTATAATACAATAGAAAAAAAAAATGAGTCTGCTAAAAGCTAGGGATGTAATTTGCGAGTTCAGTGTGATCTTAAGATTCATTGTAATCTTTTTGAAAAGTTCAATGAAATATGTAGAACTTTCCCGAATTTTGAATGAATAAGGGCGTAAAATTATATTAAACTATTTCTGAAAAGTATACTTGAAAGTACATGAAATATACATATATATTCTTCCGTCATATAAGTGTGATAGTTTATGAAAAGAAATTGCTTGGGTAGAAAGTAATAACAACGTATCTACAATATCCAAGTACTGTGTAATAAAATTTTAAAGTATATTTTTAAAAATGGACTCAATGTACTTCATTGTAAACGTTATTTTTTTTAATTCAAAGTTGTCCCAGAATATTAAAATTGCAAATATTTCTAGTTCAGAAAAATAAAAATTCGCGAAGTATAAACGGTGAAAACGGAATGATCAATGATTACCCTTTATTTTTTAAATAGTTTAAAAAAATCTTGCTACCATCTGCATAATTACGCATGTATTAATTTATTTAGTTAAATCAAATTAAAAAGTGAAAATTGAAAATTAGAATTACATAGTTTCTACAAACTTATCATTAAAAGAATAATATAAAGGATATCTTTGTGATTTAAATCTATTTATCACTTCTAAATATTATTTCTATATTACTAGAATATTGTAAGCTTTTAGGTTTCTTAATTAAGATGATTTTTTAATTAATGTAATTAAAAAAATTATCTATTACATTTTTTTATGTTTAAGCCTACATTCTACACAAAACAATATATTGTTTTACAATCAGGTGCAGCATGAAATTATTTTTTCGGAATTAAAATTCCGGTAAAGATCCATTGGATACAAAATTGTCACCTTGGTCACATATTTTTAAAAAAAAAACTTTTTGAGCCACATTTAAAAATATTTAAGTCTTACAGTATGTTATAAACGAAGTTTAATTTCGTCTTTTTAAAAGTTAAAAAACATTTTTTTTCATGCTGAAACATAAATAATCTACATTATATAAAACGCTAATACGTATGTATCAATAAAACCGATGATATTTCTTTTCTCGCGTTGACAACAGTTTTCATTTTTAATTGATTTGCTTCGGCGCGCAAGAGCACGTAGTGAGCATCATATGGCCAATCTATATTATAAAAAAACTCTAATACGCTTTAATTGAAAGGCTTCCGCGCGCAAGAGCACGTAGTGAGCATCATATGGCTAATCGGGTGAATTCTCACTGAATTAACAAAAAAATTCTCACAAAATTATCTTCATCGAAGCCGATGCTTTACATGCGGCGTTCAGTACTATTTCATATTGTTTTACAACACATGGTTTTAGCCCTCTGGTGTGAAAGACTTTAGAACAAAACTTACAACAGTTACTTTTCTCAACAACTGAAATATGTGAACTGTTTGCAATTTCAAATTAATATTGAAATGCACAGGTATAGAATTTTCTACAGTGAAAAGTTTTCGGAACTTCAGTGTTTAAAAGAGTATACAAAAGCTAGACATTAAGAACGTATTCAATGAGCGAGCAAAGCGAGCATCGGATTGCGAAGCAATCCGAAATGAACTGCGAAAGCAGTTCCGGGGGTTGGCGAGCAGGGAGCGAAGCCTCCTAGCAAGACAAATTTTAGTTTTCAAGTTCAAAAACCTTAAGTAAAAAATATTATAAAGAAAACCGGTGAATGAAATGTAATTTAGCTCTCCTCAAAATTTTTTGCTCTTACTTTGTATATTACGAGGAGAAAGAAATTCTGGCAAACTTGCCATACTGTTTGGTAATGACATTTATGGTAAAAAAAAACATAATTGTGGTTAATAAAAAATAAACGGTATTTAAAGCATTCATTTTATAATTTTTCCGTTCATATGTTAACGGTTTTCCGGAAAACCTGGTTTTCAACATTGTAGTCTTTACTACCACACATTTAATAAAAAATACAAAACTGAAAAGTAAATTAAAAGAATAATTGGTTTTTTGGCCATGGCCATACTCCTAAGTATCTAAATTACCAAATTTTATCGCATATAATAAGACCATATCTTATTGCGAATTTTACCGAATTTATTACAAAAGAGCTTCTTTAAAAATTTAATAGGTTTTTTGGCGTTTCTCTATTGCCAGATACATGATAAATTTTTCCATATTTAATCCATGGTAAATTTTACCATACTCTGATAAGTTCGATCATACTTTTTTTCCTCACTGTAAACTCTTACTGTTTTTAACTTAACTAAGGTTTATTGCTATTTATACTATAAAAAATGTAAAACTTGCATTTCCGACCCCGAAAAAAAAATATTTTCAACCATCTCTAGGAGACTAAAATATTTCTCAAATTATTTAAAATAAAATTGGAAAATATGTGACCATAAAGACAAATTTTTATCGACTTGAATATTGCAAGAAAATATAACCTAATTTACTTGAACATTGCAAAAAATATATAACCTATTCATATAACCTAATTCACAAAAATTTATATCGAAGTAAGATGAACCACCACTCAAAGTTAGATGCTTGGAAATCATAATAAATCAATGGCTTCCAACAACGGATCCTCTCAAGGGAAAAGACAAAAGAATTGCTTTTCGAGGAACACTTAACTAAGATAGTTAGGAGAGTCTTAGTTAAGATAAGTACTAACATAACATCATATCTAAACATATATCCATAAACAAAATCGCGCAGTTATTTATTAAATCAGAATATGGTGCATTGATTCTACTAATCTATAAAATGATTGAGTTGCTTATATATCTAGAAAACTTATTTAACTCAAGAAAAGTTTTCTGACGAGTGCTTATATAAAATTATAATATCATTGATAAAGAAAAAAATATATTTACTTCATATATATGTAAGCACGTTTGAGCATAAATAGAAAATAAAATTTCAGATAAAACTATATTTTTTCAGATAAACTATATCTATAGCACATTTTTTAACTTGTTAATTTTATTCACATAATTTATTTTTCAGTTAATATATTATTTAACTGATTAAATTTATTCATATGTCAAGAAACTTTTTAACTCAAGAAAAAGCTTTGTTCCGAGCGCTCCTCATATAAGAGGTTACAGGCAGTTATATAAAATTAGAATATCATTGATAATGACTCTCTCTCTCTCTCTCTCTCTCTCTCTCTATATATATATATATATATATATATATATATATATATATATATATATATATACATATATATATATATATATATATATATATATATATATATATATATATATATATATATATATATATATATATATATATATATATATATATATATATATATATATATATATATATATATATATATATATATATATATATATATATATATATATATATATATATATATATATATATATATATATATATATATATATATATATATATATATATATATATATATATATATATATATATATATATATATATATATATATATATATATATATATATATATATATATAATTATTTAATTATCTAACTAATTAATTGTATGCATATGTATAGGAAACTTGTTTGACTAAAAAATAGGTCTTTGCGCCCGGCTGCTGTTATAAGCTCAGACTATCGGCTACTTATTTAAAATTAGAATATCACTGATAAAGTAGAAAATATATTTATTCAAAATACCTGCAAGTACAATTGGGCATAAATAGTAAATACAATTTCAGATAAAAATATATAGATTATATCTTTATTAATAACATACTTCTTCTTAACTAATTAATTCTATTCAACTAATTGATAGTCAATTTAATTTTAGTTAATTCAATTAACTAACAAATTAATTTTATTCATTTGTCTAGAAAACTTATTTAATTCAAGCAAAGGTTTTTTTAGCGGCTGCTCAGATAAGCTTAGGATATAGGCAAAATTAAAATGTGATTGATGTAAAATTAGAATGTGATTGATAATGAAAAGAATATACTTATTCAATACATATGTAAGTGCATTTATGCATAAATAATAAATTAAATTTCAGATAAAAATATATAAATTATATCGTTATTAATAATATATTTTTTTTATACTAATTGATTTTTATTCAGTCTATTTATGGAGAACTTAATTGTATGTTTATTTTATTATTTAACTAATAAGTTTTATTCATATGGTTATTCATAAGCTTTATTCATATGATTCTTACGTTTTAGGCTGCTTTTCTGAAATTATAATAACTATGATAATGAAGAAAATATATTTATTCAATCAACATGGAAGTGTGATTGTGCATAAATTGCAAATAAAATTTCAGATAAAAAATATGTATCAACTGTATCGTGAATAAAATTATATTTTTTTAGCTCTTTAATTTTATTCAGCTTTCTCATGAAATTTCAGATACATTAATGCTTTTCAATTTATTTTTTATTTGTTTAATGCTTTTTTAAAATTTTACTTTGGATCTTTCCATTCAGTAATTTTTTTAGACTTCATGAAAAAGAAATAAACATTTTCAGGCAATTATTTTTCAGTAACTTTCTTAATTTATTTCACGTCAATTAAATTTTATTATGTTTTCAGTTTATAATGTTTTCAACTATTTCAAATAGAAAAAAAAATGAAGGCAATAACTTCTTCAGTGTTTTTTAAAAGTATACCCCAATGTTTAAAACTCATAATGATATTTAATAATTATGAACCTCTTAATTTTATTAAACGAAAAAATAAATTCAGGTCAGAAATTATTTTAATTTATTTATAGCATTTAAAAATGATGTATAAAGCCTCGTAGTCATTAACTGGTTAAGATTAGTTTTTCAGCAATTTTTATCTGATTTAATTTTTTTATCGAAGTTAATTAATTCAGGAGACTACATAAAGTGTGTACGGTATCTCGTTTAGAATTTTCCTGATGACCTAAAAGAAAATTATTATTCCTTTGAATAAAGCTAGCAATAAATTCTAGTTCTATTCACCTTTCTTCATTTTCGTAAACAGCCTTCCCCGAAGTACTCATTAACTTTCCATTACTACGTTATAATAACTACGCCGCACAAAGCAAACTATAACATAAAACTCCTTTCGGGAATAATAGTTCTGCATAATCTGAGATTAGAACTAATCTTTTGGCTTTAGATCCAAATTATTTTGGTTTTAGTAAATTCTGCAAAATAATGGTTAGTTAAAATATCTGTATTAACAATTTTAGTATCATGATTTTTATATTTTTTGCCAGATAAAGCGATAAAGAACAAATAAATTTAGCTTTCAAACATTTAAAAGATGAATATTTTGATCGTAAATAGATATAATATGCTTAAAAAACAGTTTTAATATAAGTACTACGATTTTATTATAAGTAATACGCAGTATATCAATTGCATTTTGAATTTATTATCTATTAAATGAACCTATACTCATGACCCACTTATTAGACAAACAATAATCATAAAATAAATGATGAACTAACTAATTTAAAAGTTTTTATTGTCTTGGATACAAGACCGAAAGAGATGAAACTAATTAATAAGTCATTTAATATCCAAACAAATTTCTCTAAATAATAATAATAAATAAATAAACCCAAAATTTGTCAACAAACGATAGTTATTATGAACAATGGTACTTAATAAACATAAAATATTCATCTACTTAGTAAAATATTGGTAACATGTAATAAAAGTTTAATTATCATACATGGAATTGTGATATGTATGTAATTGCATAGTTACATAGTCTAAAATCATGAGCTCGTAGTCTACTAAGAAACGTGAGCTTTTGTCATGTGTAAATGCTTTGAAAAGTGTAAATGTCTCATATAATGTATCATATACAACATATCATATAAGTGTGATACACGTATTGTATATACGTTGCATATCCAAACAATACAGAAACTAATAATGTACTTCAAGGCATAAATTAATGGTCTAATCTTTAGACATTTAATCTCAATTTTAATAGAGATAAAATTAAAATACACTCAGAATAATCGTTTGATGTAAGTAGAGGACAAAAAATTATAATATATCTTGCAGACATTAGATTTTGATTTGCATTTTTGGTATAGGGGAGAGTCGGGTAGCCCCACCCAGCGGGTACGCCCGCCAAATGTCAATTTCATATGTATAAAATATTTTTTCAAGTCAATGGGCCATCCGACATTAATTGTTATATTAAAAAAAGATTATTTTCAAAGTTTCAAGTATTTATGCAGCTTTTAATATGGTAAACAATGATTTGGAAAATATGTTGAATACAGTAGTCATGAAATTAAGAAAAATTGGTTGAATTTTTCGATTAAACTTCATTTTAATACTAAAAAAATAATTTTTTTATACATACAGCATTAAAGTATGTAGTCTTAAGTTTAATTTCCACATAGAAAGAAGTTTATATGCAAGAAATTGTTCGAGTAATTACAAATTTACAAAAAAATTGGATTTCGAGTAGCCCCGCTCACATGAATGTCGGGCATCACCGCCCAATTTTATTTCGTCGATAAATGTACGATTGCAAAGATTATTATTTTATTGCTTCAAATTTGAATGTTATATGTATTTTTAACAACAAATATTGTTCTTATAAAATGATTGTTATTAAATGATAGACTTCACTAAAAGTATATAAATATGTAATAAATAAAATAATTTTGTGATAAAAATGATAAACGAGGTTTATCTATTGTCAATACATTGGTCATTTTCATTTACACCTGAAAAAATAGTCAAGAAGCATAATTTTTGTAACTGGGCGGGGCTACCCGAAACAGTTTGAAAAGAGCTGAAAAACATGTTTTTTTAAATTTCTATTTTTTTAAGTTAAACTATTCTTTTTTTTTGGTTTATTCTCTTTGCATTATTTAATTAGATGATAAAACAATAGAAACGTACAAAAATATTGATTATTACTCAATATTATTCAGAAATATAAGCAATACTCCTTAAGTGGGCGGGGCGACCCGACTCTCCCCTACCTGTTAAACTCATGAATTTTAGGTTTCAAATAATATGTATATACTTGATGTATTTTCAGTAGACTAAATCATATCCTTCTTAAATGAAGAAACTCTAGTTTCAAACAGGAAAGCACTGTAATAAAAACTGCATAAAAATGGAATTTTTTAAAATGAAGGAATTTATTTATTTTTTTGCTGTTGCAGAAAAGATAACACGTCTTTCCGATCCTCTCATAATATACTAAAAGAAAAAGAGACAGTGTTATGGATGATTTTTCCAAAACGGAAAGACAATTACAGACTGTTTCAGAAAATAGGTGAAATGAACGAGACACTCAAGCACCCTCTGCCCCATAGAATAGCTCAACTGAAGCACAACATTGTCTTAACTGTCAAGTCAAGGGCAACATCAATGACAGAAAAGAAAAGTTGAATCACATCTCTTAGTTCCAGACCCTGATGTATTCCATACTTTTTTAGTCTCTATTCCATTTTCTCTCCAACTGGAAAGCACCCTTTTTACTTTTATATACACAATGATAAATTTCATGAACTATCTAAGGGTTGAACCTTTTTCAAGACTAGAAGTATATGGTTTCTTGAAGGAATGGAAAATTTTGCGAACGGGATATTCTACAAATGATGACATATGTCAGGGTGCTCGATATAGAGCTGCACCGCTTCACTACTGTTTTTGGCTTAAACGTAAGCTTGGTTTGGTTTTTTGAAATGGAAAAAAAACGAGTTCCTTGAAATTCTACTTTTTTTTAAGAAGATTTCTATGTTGGAATTTTACTGCTTTTTATATACAATGACAAGCGTTAGTAGAGTTTTTATTAAATCCCTGTATGTCGTGACAGAAACAGCTGGTGAAATAATACTTAAATGTGAGATCTTCTAAGAATGTGATACTTTGAAGTTTCAATGTATCGAAACATTTACGCTAATAAAAAAAAATTCTGAAATTCTTAAAATAATCATTTTGTTGAGGACAGAAGAAAAAAAAACATATTTATAAAATTACTAGCTGAATACCCGTTCTTCTCATGGGGAGAATAAAATAAAAAGAAAAGAATCAATAAATCAGTACTGAGAAACACAACGCAATTATTCCATATACCGACATAATTAAAGAGCTTGATGGAAGAACTTGGCGAACGACATATTTAGGGTAATTAATGCATTAGGGAAAATAACATAAACATAATTGTTTGCTTTAATATGGGTACGTTTAATATAAAAGAACTGTTTCTGTTTTCACTTTCATCTTACCATAAATAATCCATATTAGTTTCTAGTAAGCTTGCATGATTTTTATTTCAAATTAGGCAGTGGTTAATCAAATAAATCAAAGAATTATTAGTCCCATTTTCTAATAAATTGAGAATACATTTTCTTTCTCCGATCTGAAAATGCCACTTACCTGGTTCTTTCACCACGTGTTTTAATTAATATAGCTAAAATAGTGCAATTTTTTTAAATTTAATATTATACGTCGTAATTTTCGGTGGTTTTACGTTATTTTTATCTTATTTTATATCCGTCGTTGAATAGCCGACGCAATATTTGGCCTACGACAATTAATGTTCAACTCCCTAGCCTTGTAATTTTGAACCAATTCAGAAGATAAGGAAACTCCTGGATCGGTACAGCAAGAGGTTTGATTTGTGACTCGTGGAGGACTTTGTGACTCTACAGATTTAACGTGCATCAGTCACCATTCACTACGCGGGGAGTCTTTGGCTGGCGGGTATCGAACCCATGACTTCTTGGACATGGGCTTAGTGCCCTACCAACTAGGCTATCTCGGCCAATGGTTTTACTTTATTGAAGTAAGCAAAGCTTGTTGTTTGTAATTCATACTATTGTTATAAAGAGAAGATGTATTTAGCGTCACTTGGCTATTGCTAGCTGCCAATTCATGACAGTTAAAATTTACCATTATTAAGTGATTTTTCTCAGGTACATATCCCTTACGAGGGGCCGAAAAACACTTAATTCCAAATTATCGGTACTGAAATAGATTAGTATTGGTGCAGTTTTAATAATCTCCAAATATATCAATATAATATTTAATACCTATATTAGTATACTTGTAGTTATTAAATGACCCACCAACGTGTGAACTGAAAAAAAATAATTGGAAGTATTCATCACTTTTGACAATAGAATAATTGAACAAACAGATAGTAATAATTACCTACAAATATTCATAAACAATTTTCGACCAGTGTTAATCATCATGTTCAATTTAACTATTCTACCAATACTACCTTACAACTAATACTGCAACTAAGTACTACAATTAATGGGAAATATATCAACTACTTCAATCAACAATATTTCATAACAAGTATTAATTTCTTTCGAATGAAACCGTCTTTTTAGTAAAATTGCACATATTATTCATTGAACTCAACTCAAAGGGCTAAAATTCGTATAAACAATTCGCTAACAATTATTTCATTTGAAATAAATTAATGTCATTGATAACGTCAACTCATATAACATATTGAAGTTCATCGTTTTCCATGTTTGTAATAATCCATGTTAATTCTTGAACCTACTGCAAAACTTTGAATATTTTACAATTGTAAAAACCAAGCAAATAAAAAATGTCACAATTACTTTTTTTTTTGCTTACGCAGACTATGAAAGGGATACATGGAGTAACTCATTGCGTTTGTCAATTCAGAAGTCAATCTGGTTCAAAACACGCGCTCAACGTCGCTTACAGGTGTCCAAATAAATCTGATTTAAATCGCATGGATAGAAATAATCCCTTCACATCTTCTCGAGTTTCAACTACATAATAGTGTTACACTTAAATAAAATTGAAAATGAGCAAAAGTCGGAGAATTCCTACATCCACATTAGCTGTGCTAAAAATATATTTCCTTAAAGGCATAATTAAACTGTTTTTTTTTCTTTACATTTTGAAATAAGTTTCTTATATAAAGATATAGTTAAGGTCTTACCAGAGTTACCTGTTCAACATTATCATTGGTAAATAAATAAAAAAAACGAATAACTACAATGAATAAAAATTCATTCAAAAGAAACGGAAAATCAGCTATGAGAAACAACTCGGGCCAAAAATAACATTTTAAATGTTGTAAAAATAATTTTTCTTTAAATAGTTGACACATAATAGGTACATACATCACAAGTCATTAAGTATCTAAGAAAGCCGCCATGACATTTTAAATGTAGGGCTTTTAAAGCTTTGAGATAAAGTACGTCTATTGTGATCGATTCGCTATTTTTATTTCCCTGAAACTTTTTCTCATATGGATCCGTTTTCTTGGGAGGGCTTTTATTCACATTTATTTCTTTTTCGGAATCAAAATGAAAACTGCAATAATAGCCGCATTTTTACAACCTCTAGTTTACCGTGTACAAATATGCCACGGAGCATTAAAATAGTTTTCAATTGATAGAACTACAGTTATAAAACAAGTATCTAGGAAATATGCGTGAAATTCCACTTCGGTATAAAGTGCGCATCCACTATAGGTTCGTTAAAGGTTACAAATTTCGATTCCTTCATAGTCTATCTTTCTGTTCCGCTGTTGAGTTCCACTGTTCTGTTTCACTGTTTTAGTTTAGAATCCTGATTTTTAATTTTTGATGAAAACACATTTATGATTCAAACTAGACAAAAGATATGTTTCATATATATATATATATATATATATATATATATATATATATATATATATATATATATATATATATATATATATATATATATATATATATATATATATATATATATCTATATATCTATATATCTATATATATATATATATATATATATATATATATATATATATATATATATATATATATATATATATATATATATATATATATATATATATATATATATATATATATATATATATATATATATATATATATATATATATATACGACAAAATGAATAAATACAAAAAAACACGAAGAAAATTAAGAAAAACAATAAGTTTCGTTTATTACGCATAAGCTGCAAATAAACAGAACTCATTAGATAAGTTCAAAATGAAGATAAAACAAAGGAAAAGAACAGATATATGTAAAAAAAAAGGGGAAAGAGAAATAATAATAAAAAAAATAACAAACAACTGGGGAGGAAAAAAAGAAAAGGATGAAATTTTTTTAAAAAATCATTTGTTGTAATTTTTGTAAAAAAAATTTTTGAGTACTCATCACACTATTGTATTAATATATTTTGCTTTGGCTATATTGATACAACATCAGAAAGCACTTTTTTTGCGGATATAATCGTGCGGGCTGATGAAAAGATTATATCTTTTATTTTCCGGATTTTTAAAAATATTTCATCCTTTTTTTAAGCTGTTTTTATTATTATTATTATTATTATTATTCCCCCTCCCTTTTTTTATATGTCTATAATTTTCCTTTGTTTTATCTTCATTTTGAATTTTTGAATCTGTTTACTTGCAGCTTATGCGCAATAAATATGACTTATTGTTTTTCTTAATTTTCTTTCGTGTTTTTTTTGCATTTATTTATTTTGTTGTATAGATACGTATTTACATAAAATTATTTTTAATATTGATTTAAAGTTCATCGATTTTATTAAAGCCATATTATTTAACATGTTTTCAAAAAAATACTGACATATGTCTATTTATTGAATTAGAAGGCGTAAAAAAATATTGAATTATTTTTACGAAGAATTTTCTTAAAGAATGAATAATTAAATTGAGTTTTATCTTCCTTTATAGAGTATTCTTTATTGCTAACTATATTTATCAAGTTTACATGGCAAGGCGAATAAATTTTGTCTGTCAAGTTAGAATAATAGCTCAAAACTTTTAGCTAAAATAAACTACTATTTCTCATTTTATGCTAGGACTTTTTACTCTTCCTTTTAAGTTATAAACTTGAATACAATGATTAATGAACTTAATTTTTCTCTATAAAAGAATTTTGAGGTTCATATAATCAAAATGAAATTAATAATTCAATAATGGTTAAATTTTGTTGAGGCATAAATCATGAACTATAAGAGAGCCATTCTTATTTTTAATGAAATTTG
The DNA here is from genome assembly GCF_982258835.1 of Parasteatoda tepidariorum. Taxonomy (NCBI): domain Eukaryota; kingdom Metazoa; phylum Arthropoda; class Arachnida; order Araneae; family Theridiidae; genus Parasteatoda; species Parasteatoda tepidariorum. The sequence continues at coordinate 49,432,540 of NC_141758.1, forward strand.
CATTAAATGGAAATGTATTATAGAATTTCTCAAAAGCCTAAAGCTTTATTAGTTAAACAAATCAGAAAAGATAAGAATTGATCACTAACTTTAGCTGTGGAAACGAAACTTAAGTTTCAGAAATTAAAAAGATTTCGTGTTGAAAAGTTAAGTTAGATTTATTCGTAAAATGTCTTATGATTTGGATTGATTCTAACAACGAAATTTGCTTAAAAAATTAAAAGCAAATTTTAAAAATATATATTTTATTTTGAAAAGAATTCCTCAAAAGCCGACAATTGGAAAATTTATTGTGTTTATTTAACTCTGCATTAAAACATTGATATCGGACTTAATATTGCTGAGAAGGGTTCAAAATGTAATAATCTATTATAGGAATTATTTAATGATGTAAAGGCGTCTTAATTAGTTTTTGATTGAAATAACTCGATAAATATCTATCTAAAAGTAATCTATAATTATGAATATCATCCAATAACAATTTTTCCATTTGAAACAATAATCAAATAAAGTTCCAAAAATAATCTCTCATAAAAGAATTTCTCAATAATCTATTTTTCAAGCTATTTATATCATTTTTCAAAATGTATAGAATATGGTGTGTGTCTTAAAGTTGGTTTTAAAAGCAGTTCCAGGACTTTTTCTGCGGTGATATAATAGCTATATAAATATTACAAGTGAATCAGTTATAGGATCATTAGAATATATAAAGAAGCGCATTATATTAACTAAATCAACTAATCTAATTTGACAATTCTTTCTTAAATTCTCGGTATTAAACTTTTCCCCGTTTTTGCTTGAGATACAAATTTAAAAATATTATTTCAGATCGCTTAAATAGAATAAAAAGAATTCGCTGTAATACTTATTTATTAAAAAAACAAACAAATGGACCTACATTTCCAAAATTTGGTTAAAAACTACGAATATCAAAATATGTAGTTCAATTCAATACAAAATTGTGTTAATTGTAAATTAATTAAAGAGTATTTTTACGTAAAAACATTTTATATAGATTTATATTTATGCTTATGCCATATATATATATATATATATATATATTATATATATATATATATATATATATATATATATATATATATATATATATATATATATATATATATATATATATAAATTGAACTATTTGATTAAAATAAGCATGTTAATTAAGATAACGTTTTATTTTTACAAAACATTAGGTTCAACAGATGGTTATAGGTTTTAATAAGTGCATAATTTCACATTTCAGTATAGCTCTCAAGGAAAAAAATAAGTTATTGTTGACATTTTTAACAAAAAAAAATTATCTTTAGCGTGTAATTTCTCACCGACTTTCTTACTATAAGAACTCAGAATAAATCGAAAGTAAGCGTTAAGAAGGAAACACACTCAGACATTTTATCTTAAAGATTAACAAGACAGCCAAAATATGATTTCCTAAGATGCTTTTTATCTTCCTTGTCATCTCTAAATGCTCCACACTAGCTATAAGTTGGAGTTTTCTCAAACTATAAACACGGAAAGTATGTATTGCTATCTTCTTAGCTTATCTTAGCCAAATACACTTTTTGATATTGGAGTCGAAATTTTGGGGTATTTTTACGAAACACTTTGAGGTATTTTTTAACAATAAAATATTAGATAACTTTATGATACTGCCATTTTGTATTACTTTAAACTTGAAATAACCAGACATACAGGTTGCAATATCTTTAAATTAAATTATTGAATATAATGGAAAAGAGTGGTGTTTAAAAACATGAAATGTGTTTTAAATGTACAGTTTGTAATTTAGTGTAGAGTGAGCAAAAAAAGTGGACCAACCTTAATAGCTTTTGATCTAATTATCGGATTTTCACGGTCTAAGATTCAATCTTAATGGTTAGAGACAGTGACCTCAAATATGGTAATTAATCAGGGCAGTTAAGAAAACATACTTTCTCTGAATAAACATCCCCCTATTTTGTTGGATTTGGATTTTTAACTCCCAAATTTATGGGGTCGACACAATCTTGGAAATATGGTCCTAATAGTTTAGACCCTTTAATGTTAATTTTCCTTTCTGCGTATTTCGATATATCTCGAGAACTTTTCAAGAGAATTGAAAAATTTTCGCATGCAATTATAAAATTTGTTTATCCTAAGATAAGACTTTGGAAAAATTAATTTTTAGTAAATACTTATTATTTGTTATTCCTTTATTTAATAATGGTTGGAAAAATTTTGAATTGTAAGGTATACAAGTTTAAGGAATATAATTTCATTTTTAAGAATATAATTACATTTTAAAGAATATAATTACATTTTAAGGAATATAATTTTACGAGGAAAAGTGCAAATTTTGAGCAAAACCAGCCGAATAGTTTCAGAAAATTCTAAATTTAAATATCTGACTCCTTTGAAATTCACTTTCTTAGTAACTATTTTACCAATTTCCTCTAAATTTCTTATTTTGACATGTAAAATTATATTTTTAAAATGATGTGAAAAATTAAATGCGTTACAGCTCAAAATTTGTTTGACCATTATTAAATAAAATAAAAAAAAAGATATTTACTAAAAGTTAATTTTTTGCATAGCTTTGGATAAACGAACTTTATAATTACGTAGAAATTTTTTTCAATTTGCTTTAAAAGTTCTCGCGATATAGCGAATTATGCAAAAAGTAAAATTAACATTAAAGGGTCAAAAATTTGGAGAGCTCTCCTGACCAAACTATTGGGACCATATTTCTCAGATTGCGGTCTATATTTTGGGGGTCTAAAATCCAAACCTGTCAAAAATAAGTATGTTTATTAAGAGAAAGTAAGTTTTTCGTAACTTGAAATATATACTACTCTTATTAATGAGCATATTTGAGGTCACCCCCTCGAGTCATTAAGATTGAGTCCTAGAACATTATGATCCGACCATTAGATCAAAAGTTATTCAGGGTGGTTTATTTTTTGTCTCACTGTACGTATTAGAATAATATAAATATCTTTTTAATAAAAATGCTTTTGATTTTTTTAGAATGCTCTCAGTTCGTCCAAGGGATCAAAATGTGTTGGAAAATAAACACTAACTGCAAACATAATTTAAAAACTCTTAATAAAACACTTAAATTTAAAAAAAAATTCTTTCTCTCAAGGATTAAGAAAGTGAAACCCGATTAATTTTTTCCACCCTTTTTAATGTCTTTAGACGAGTTTTAAATTAGTATTTTCGCCTTATATAAAAGGCGTAACGTTTTTTATTACTGGTACAGAACTCAAGCAAGATAGGAATTAATTTTTTTTTCTCATTAAAGCATATGCTATTTTACAAAGTGAACTCAAGAAAATTCAACTTTTTTTTTAAGTTTTCTAATTTAATTTAATGTAATTTTTTTATTTCCTTTAATTTTTCTTTGTTTAAAAAATATATTTTTAAAAAAATTAGTTGTCAAAAATTTACATTTCTTGGCAATTTTCTGCTTTGCCCGGCTAAGTGAAAAGTGTCGAAAATGTTTACATCAAAATATTTTTTAGGTTATATACAACAAGGTTTTATCAACACTGTAACCAAAACTAAAACATGATCTCTTATGAAGTTTACTATAGTTTTTTCTTATGTTAGTTGATTCACTTATAATGTAAACTAAATTATCCTATATAGTTCGGCGACATTTGCATTAGAGATTTATCATGTTTTTCTGACTTATTTTATAACAGCCTTAAATTATTTCTTAGGCAAGTGGTTGTAAATTTGACCAAAGTAAGGCTTAAATTTGACTTTAAGTCATTATTAGGAATTAAAAATGAACTTATTAACTACGCATATAGCATAAATACCTTATATTCTTAATATAATTAAATGTTTAATAATATTTTTCCCCTTCACTTGGAGATTTTTTTAGAATATACTTTTTTATTTCATAACCATCATTTGTAAATATCATTTGTTTTTTATTTCATAACCGTCACTCATAACCGTCAGCCGACCAAATCTCGGATTTACGGCTACTAATATTCAACTCCGTAGCCTTGCAATTTTCAAACGAATTTAGAAGACAAGGAAACTCCTGGATCAAGTATTGGGAGACTTTTGCTTTTGTGGAGGACTTTTTGATGGAACTAACCCACATTTACGTAACATTGAGAGGAGAAAACCACTAAAACCTCCCACGATTAGTCTGACGGCAAGGGGACTCTATCCCATGATCCGTCTACCACTGAGGATACTTTAAGTCAAAACTGTTGCCGGTGCGAGCCGGGTGCGAATTCGTATTGACCAGTCATCGCTGGGATTTGAACCCGGCTTGCCTCATTGGAAGGCAAAAGCTCTATTTTTTGAGCCACCACGGAAGAGAGAGGGAATAATTTAACTTTGTTGAAGAAATACTTTCTTGAAAAAAAACGGCTTTCGCAAAAAAGCAAAGCAAAGAGTGAGAAAGTCCATGGATGCATCGCTAGATTCGAAGTGGATGCATGACAGTGTTGATTTTTTTTAAATACTATCAATAATTTTACAATTTTAGAAAACTTACCATGGGGTTAAAACTTAAATCAAAAGTAAGCAATTTGATTTAGGCCAGTGGTTCCCAACCTTTTGTGGGCCATCACCCCCCTCTTGGGGTTGGCTGTCACATATCGCCCCTTTCTCTTTTTGCTCAAAAAACCATTCATTGTTACTTGTGAGCAACCAAACACTGAAAATATGCTATGTTATTTGATTTTAATTTAAATTGTAATATTGTAATGCAAATAAGGAGGCACATTTATCCTGTCATTTTTATTAATTTAAAAAAAATTGCACATCTTTTTTTTTCAAAAAGAAATGATATTTAAAACGGAATAATCAAAACAAAAGAACATTTTTTTAAATTCATATTTTAATGTAATCAAGAAAAAGTTAAAACGTTAACAACTAAAATTTGAGAAAAAAATGAAGAGGGAGAAAGTACACTTTCACCACTTCAATGACTGCTCTGTGCTTGTATTTCAAGTTAAAGCTTGAATGTCAGGTTTTATGCTCGTCAGATTTAAACGTGGGTCTCCTTCGAAGCAAATATCCAACCTATCTCTTTGCTTTGTGAGCAGCTGGAAGACAGAAATAAATCCTCTCTCCACTAAATATGTTGACGGGAACGAGATGAGAAGCGGCTCAGCTTGTTTCTACAATTGTGGATAAGTGTCCATAAGCTTTACCCAAGCTAACTCGTAACCGTATTTTTTAACGACGACTTTAGCCCCACAGTCATACTTCAAATCTAAAATCTCAGTCTACAAGGAGAAAGTGAGCTTATCCACAACTTCAAAAGCGAAAGGATCGAAAATCCAATCCGGAATTTCTAATTTCATCAAATCTTTAAATCTTGATTCCATAACTGATCAAGGTGATCAGTGAAAATTAAGATTTTATTTTCGAGAATCTCGATATCTGCCATTGAACACTTTTTAAGAGTTGGAAATTGCATTAGCTCTTTTCGACACATGTTTGACTTGTAAATATCAAACTTGGCGATGAATGAAGATATTATTTCCTTAGCCTTGATAATGTTCCTTTTATTTCCCTGAAGTTTTACTTGGATTTCGTTCATTTTTTCGAAAATATCCGTGAGGTACGCAGTTTCCAACTTGCGTTGCTTCAAACTCTCACTTAATACAGGATCAGTGGTGTCGAGAAACTCAGTAACCGAATCCAGCAATTCGAAGAAACGGCTCAGTTTCCTTTTGAAAGCCATCTCACAGCTGTATGTAGGAGCAGGAATTCGAAAGCTTCATCATTTTCATGGCAAAGTTCTCGGAACAAACGGTTATTAGGAGAATTAGCTTTTATTTTATTGATGCCAGAAATAACCAATTTTTCGCAGCCAAAAGTTGACGATGAATGACATAATGAATGATGAGATAACTTCCGGTACTTCTTTTTTAAGGTGACCAGAATCTGACGACCAGACATGGTTGGAGCACCATCTGTTTCACAAGCACTTACATTTGTGAGGGGAATCTCTTTCACCTCAAAATAATCTTTGACCAATTTAAAAATCGACGATCCTTTTGTATCTGTGTATCTGTGTTCAAAGTTCTTGAAAACAACATTTACTCGTTAATCTCCTTACTCTCATTTATGAATCTCACTTAAGCTGAAACAGCTTCGTTATCTATCACAGTTGGTTCATCAATCTGCAACGCAAATTTACCTTCTTTCAGAAATTTTTTTGATTCAACGTCGACGGCCATCTCATCAACACGCCTGGAAACTGTATTATTGCTCAGAGGAACAGAGTGACTTATCAGATTTCCGCCTGCGATACCAAATAGTATGACGAAAACGATCCTGCACTTGAATTTTTTTTAATTTTTAACTATCATTTATTTTTTAATTTATAACTATTTTTAATTTTTAACTACACCAGAACCATAGGTTTCATATATATTTTCAATTTCAATCTCAAATAGCTTTTATTATTAATATTATTAGCAATTTTTATCTTTTGAGTACTTGTCGCCCCCTGATCGCCCCCTTAAGGATTATCGCCCCCTTGAGAAGCTCTATCGCCCCCTTTGGGACGATTGCCCCCAGGTTGGGAACCACTGATTTAGGCCCACCGAATTCTCTAATTCTTACACTGGACATTTACCAATAATTCAGAGCAATGGTACTGAATATAATCTTTTTTGTTATGTCTTCAAATTTCTAAATTTATAGTAATAATATAAACGTAAAAACAGTTTAACTTCGAAGCCATTACTCTTTCTTATACCTTTTGCTGTCAAGTCAGTTTTAGTGTTAACTGTTAAAGACGAGGTGAAATTGTGAAAAATCTCATGGCTAATAGTGGTTAGATTAATTTACATACTATGTATTTAGATTACGTTTCACATTGAAGAGTAAGAAGATGATATACCGTGAAAGAAGATAATCAAGAATGCTAAGTAAATAAGACAAAAATGTATACCACTAAATAAAGACAAAGAAAGTAGTTGTAACGACAGTAAAAACACATTAGCAAAGTTGGCTATAATATAATATAATATAATATAATATAATATAATATAATATAATATAATATAATATAATATAATATAATATAATATAATATAATATAATATAATATAATATAATATAATATAATATAATATAATATAATATAATATAATATAATATAATATAATATAATATAATATAATATAATATTACCACATATAATGTTGCCAGCAAGATTTGAAAAATTTAAGTTAGGACAGTACTTTTACGCTAGTGTTAGTAGAAATATCTTTCTTTATGATACCGCCAAATTCTTAAGGGGTTCAGTATCATGGAGTTTTAATATTTAAATTTTAATGAAAAATAATGTATAGTACTGATTACAAAGGTATATAATATTTCATGGCCAGTTGAAACCCTGTTATATCAATGATGTCAATAATAGTTTATTTTTAATGGTCCCGGAAAGATAATAGTACTAAGTACCGAACTTATTATGTAAAGTAAATTTAGAAGATGATATGCTTTATATTTCCTCATTATTTAATACTACAGATAATAATAAGGTCTGAACAGTTAAATTCTGGAACAAACAAAAAGGTAAACAATAATGTCCATGCCTCAGTTTAAACATATGTCGTTGTTTTATACTTTTTTTCGTACTTCAACGAAAATTCCTTCGTCTCCAAATTCTGTTTATTGCTAAAAACTTCACGAACCTTCTAACGATTATTTCTTTTCTCGTATTGAAAAAAGGAATTGTTTTACTTGTTTCCTAATACCGAAAAGATTTGGAGATCATTACATTGAAAAAACTATGACATATGTCAAAGCACTCGATACAATGACAGAGAGAAAACAAAATCATAGCTTTTATAATGTAGCAGCTGCTATTGAAAAAAAAATATTTTGTCAAGATATTATAGAAAATTTCCTAGTTTCTTCAGAACATTAACGTCAAAACTTTTTTTAAACTTTTAATGTATTTGAAGTATTAAGTATTTTTCTTATTTGACATTTTCAAATTTCCCATTTTCGTAAAATCCTTTGAATCGAGCTCGTTAAAAGAGATCTTTAAAATAATATCTATGACTGAATTCACTTTTGTAACGGCTCTTTCAATGCATTGAATTGAAAAGTTCAGTATGATTTTATTTATACATCATTTATACATCATTATCATTATCATTTATACAACATTTATGAATAAAATAATTATTCTGTATACGATAAAATTAAAATATGAATATCAACATCCAAAATTAAAAACATGGCATAAAAAATTAATGAGATTTGCAGAATTTTTAAATTTTAAAATAAACATTTAGCATTTTGAAAATAACAAGACACCCAGAATTACAAAATCAATTTAAATTACACTAGAAAACTGACAATTTTAAAATGAAATTTTTTGGAGAATTATTACCGTTTTCTTACTTAAATGATAAAACATTTGCATCGCATTTATGACAAAAATAGAGTTTTAGGAATAAATCTATATTTTAGGGAGAAAAAAACGAACGCCGTATTATATTCATTCTATAAAAAAATATTAAACTGATTTAATTTTTCGGAGAAAGTAATCGGCTAGACACTGCAAAGGCAGATTAGTCATCGTCTACACTTGTAGAAAAATAACACGGCATTGAAAATCTACAGTTAATATTAAATTGATAAAATTTTTCCGATAATGTATTCTGCTATACACTGCAATGACAAACCAGTGCTCATCTACATTTGTAGCACATTAACGCCTTACTGTGTAAAATTTAGAGTTAATATTAAATTGATTAAATTTTTCTGAGAATGTATTCTGCTAAACACTGCAATGACAGACTGGTACTCATCTACATTTGTAGCACATTAACGCCTTACTAGGTAAAATTTACAGTTAATATTAAATTGATTAAATTTTTCTGAGAATGTATTCTGCTAGACACTGCAATGACAGACTGGTGCTCATCTACATTTGTAGCACATTAACGCCGTATTAGGTAAAATTTACAATTAATATTAAATTGATTAAATTTTTCTGAGAACATATTCTGCTAGACACTGCAATGACGGACTGGTGCTCATCTACATTTGTAGCACATTACGCCTTACAAGGTAAAATTTACAGTTAATATTAAATTCATTAAATATTTCTGAAATTGTATTCTGATAGACAATGCAATGACGGACTGGTGCTCATCTACATTTGTAGCACATTAACACGCTATTAGGTTCACCCTACAAATGATTTTAAATTGATTCCAATTTTCCGAGAATGTATTCTGACAGAAAATACAATGGCAGACTATTGCCCATTGTAGACCCGCCTATAGTATGAAAAAATATGTCTCATAAATAAAAACTTATTTTAAATAACAAAACTTAAAATCAATGTAATGTTTAATGCCAAAAGAGCAAAGTAAAAGTTTCTTATATTGACTTATAAAATTCTTTATAATTTGTATGTAATGCTATTAATATTTTACAATTCACTTTGAACTTGAATATTATACAATATGCATATTTCTGTAAATCGTCATAAGTAGGTTTTTCTAAATTTAAAATTGGAAACATAATTAATCACTAATTTTTTATTTATTGTATTAAAAAAATTTAAACATTTTTAATGAAATACACACCGATTTGTTTCATGAAAAAATTATTTTAATTACCGAAAACAGTTCGAATGCATTGCTTCAATTTATTTTTAATACTTAAAGAATTTTTTTTAAAATATTTTTTATATTGTAAAATTATTTTTCTTCATGCAAAAAGTTTTTATTTTTTTAGGTCTGTTTAAAATTATTACTGTTCATTAAAAAGATTCTGAAAAAATTATAAAAATAAACAAGCGTAACATAAAATCTATTTAGTAATGGCAGTTCAATTAAAATAATCATTTAAAAAAACTTGAAACGCATTATTTTCTCAGAAAAATAATTAGCTTAAAATTAAATTTTGTAATTGAAAATCCCGCTTTTAACTTTTTATTTTGTATTATAACAACTTTTTATGGTATTTCTTTTTAAGAAATTCAATTATAAATCCATTAAGCACAGTTTTTTTGTATCGATACAAACACATTTTTAGCTTATTTTCTGTATATTTAATTACATTTCAACAGAATCAAATACCTCCGTATAAAATTGCTTCAACCAACAAAATAAATGGATTAGGGATTAAATTTATTCATGTTAGAACTTTTTTCAGACAAAGAATAACATTTGCTATGTTTTTAAATTAGAAAAAATGAGTTTCGAGTCAAATTAACGTATTTAAGCTTTCAAATAAGCAATTTTATTTGAAAGTAGATGAAAAATATTACCTTAAAGCAGCGTTGAACATTAGATAAAAAATATTTTTTATTCGTTGTAAAAACAATTAGAATTTTTTTTAAAGTTCGGAAATACATGTGGTGATTCACTTTTGTAAGCTTGGTAAGCTTAAGGGTAAAAATAAAAAATTAAACTTTCTGAGTTGTATGTACTAAAAATAATTCTATCAAATTGTTACTGTCTTCCAAAGTTGTTATTGAAAAAAATAATAATAGTATACGTATTTTTTCTTCCATTTGTATTTTAAAAGAAAGGCAATATTTGGCCACAAAAGGTAATATTTGGCCTATGAGGTTGTGGCGGTAAGTCGCGAGAACTGTAAGGCTAAAGAGCATCATCGGATTAGTAAGCTGTTGGTTCTTGCTCTAAAAAAAAAACACTTTAATTTCTCACTTATTTGTCAATGATGTTTTACTTAGAAGGAAAATGACGACCTTAAAGAAATATGATAAAAATTCTGACAAAACTATGTAGATTATAAAACCGAGACCCGGCTGTTTTGACTTAACTATTGCCTCACTGTTTGAGTTTTCATTCTGAAATTACGCTGAATATCCGGCATTTGTCTGTCAATCGGATTAACTATAAAGTTCTTAATTAGGAACCTTTACGGTTTTGAAACCATTTTTACCTCTACGGCTTTGAAACCATTTAAAACTGGTGCGTTTTAAAAACCTTGAATACGAAACTAAACGGTTTTGTAACCATTTACAACTAACACAGTTTCTAAACCATTGAAATGAAACTTGAATGGATATTAGAGCTCTGCGGATGCTGCGCGATTTATGCATGGATTATGCTTTCGTATTTTATTAGTCTATGGTTACATACCGTTTGAAGAGTGAAGGATACCAGAAACTCTTCATATATTGAAGGAATGAAAGAAATATTTGAATTGTATTGAAGAATATTGTGCAGAAATATGTAACCCCTGTGCAATCGATCATGAGATTGAGAGATTATCCCTCTCAATTGCAACATGCAACCAGCTGCAATAAACAAAATAGCTTTATAAGGTGGGTCTATTTGGCGAAGATAGAATCTTGGTCACTAGACCGAATTAGGACAAAACAATCAATAAACGCTTTTTCTCACACTTAAGAGTATAAATATTATCTTTTTCTATGATTATTTAATGATTGGTTGAATATGGTAAATAACAATAAAATAAATTGCTATTTAAAACGTGTTGTCAAAAATGATCTCAAACTAGTAGCAGAAATACGCCATGCTATTTGGGATAAATGAAACACAGAGTGAGCAAGTGGAAAAAGCAGAGATCTGTAAATAGTATTTTTAAAAATTTGATTCGAAAACTAGTGAATGTTTTACTGTGCTAAATTAGTTTTGATTTTAGATGACTTCAAAATTTTAACACGCATTTTTTCATCTATTGCTTGCAATTCACATTTAAAAAGGGTTTCACATCACCTTTAAAATATGCTAAGCCTTTTTTCCAGTTAAATGATGCTGTCAGAAAAAAAATTGGAACTTTTTTAATTTGACAGGAATGATTCGCTGTTTTAATATTATTTCAAGTCAAAATACCTGGAAATGTGGATTTTGCTTTACACTGTCTAAACTATAAACGATTAACACTTGAAGTCCGAAGAGAAATGTGACTTAATTTTAATTTGTAATTTCTGTTCTTAAATTTGGATAATTTTCTTAATTTACAACTATTTACAAACATATTCCCTTATTTTAAAGGAGATTTAGAAGTCAATATTTCTTATATTCAATAATTAATAATACCTATAAATGAAGTTAATAATATTTGTACCTTTCACCCTTATTATCTAGTAAGATCAGTCGTAACATTACTAGCATGATAGAGAGTAAATCAAAAGTTATTATCTAAGATTATATATAATATTTATTTATCTATTGAATCAGGATATATTAATTAGTAAAAAGAAATTATCCCCAAAATTTTATGATTTAAATCTAAATCTATTAATTATGTATCAAAATAATGAACACATTAAATTAAGAAGTTAAGCACCATTCTTTAAGTAAAATTTTAGCTCATAAAAATATAAAATTATGTAAAATTATTTTACAAAAACAATTTTATGCGTAAGTTCAAAAATGCAGTAAAATAAAAGAAATTATTAGAAGATAAAACAACAAACTTTTTCGGTGGTTTCTCTGCGTTATATCGCAAAATAAATCTCCCAAAAAGCAAACGAAAAAAAATGAAAAATCATGGAATATTTAAAGAAAACTGATGCTACAAGAACTTATATTTTTTTCAACATGTCATACTTTTAGCTTATTAATTAATCAAAATAATCATCTGATTTTTATTAATTTTATTCAATTTATAAAATTTTAAACCATGTATGCTTAAAAATGTCTGAATTTTTTATAATTTGCCTACCATTTCTTATAATTTATCTGCCATTTTCAATAATTTTATAATTTGTATGCAATTTTTTGTAGTTTGTCTGAAATTTTTTTAAAATTTTATAATTCGTCTGCCGTTTTTCATAATTTAAAATAGATCGGCTGGTATTATCGAAACTCCTGGTTTGGATTAAAGAAAATGAAATAGATAATGAAAACTTAACAAAACTGAAAAAGTTCCATTTTATAAAAGTAATTCTAAATAATACAAAAAAGGAAGTTAATAAGGAATATCGTCTCCAGTTGACATAAGGGGTAAAGTTGCTTTTATTTAGTTTTTTTCTGCCACAGTGAGCTCTAAGCACAGGCATCTGCTGACAAACCACATCAAAGTGTTTCTCCATCCATAGTACTTTCCGTCAGATTGGAGACCTAAAAGAGTCGGATTGAAAGTTTCTTGATTTTCTGCCAGGCGCATTTTTTTCTCAGTTCAACATTTTGTTGCTTTGTAAAGTTTCAGAGTATGCTGGGGCTTTCTTTTTCTATAAATTAAATAGGTTAATAATCTTTTTTAGAATAGGAATTCTTAGTGAATTTCTTGAAAAGCAAAGAAAATCACTTTGTCAAATACAATATCAATTAAAAAAAGTATGTCAGGGTGCTGTTTTTTATCTTTCTTCATCTATGTAAGCAGATTTTTTTTATCCAATAGTGAGTCGTAGTCCTGTATAGGAAGTTTTATAATTCTTATATTTTGGTAAAGAAAAGCCTAGTGTGATAATACTAAATAATTTTGTTTTTTTAATAAAACGATAGTTTTAGATGTATTTTCCCCTGAAATTAAATTAAATAATAAAATAAAAAAAGCATTAAAACTAAGGAATATTATGGAATTTGTTTCGCAGTTTTTTAGCTTTTTAAAGGCTAAGGTATATTGTATAGGATATGTATATGTAAAACCTAAATTATTGTATACAATAATTTAGTTTTTTAATTAAACGATAGTTTTCGATATATTTTCCCTTTAAAGTTAAATTAAATAATAAAATAAAATAAGCATTAAAACTAAGAAATAATGTAGAATTTGTTTTGCAGATTTTTTAGTTTTTTAAAGGCAAAGATATATATAGAAAAATTTTAAAATTAAAAATTTATCATTAAGAAGTTTAAAATTTAACCTTTGATAATATTTCTTGTGTTACATAACAGTTGTAATATTCCGACATTTACAGAAATAAACACCATACGTTGAAGCAATTATTAAAAATTATCCTCTTTCTTTCAAATTTAAAGTAAATTTTGATTTTGTTTTATCATGTTTGTATTATCATATTAACATGCATTATAAAATTAATATACTTTTGCAAAAAAATTAGGACAAGCAGTTAAAAATTTTAAAATGCTATAAAGATGCAGATTATTTTTTATATTTCTATTGTGGATAATTTAACAATTTTACATAAAATATTTTAAAATTCTAATTATATGAAAGCCTAATACATAATTATTTCATAATTTTTACTAAAATCCATGAAGCATTTGCAAAACATCAAAATTCCTTCATTCATTAAAAATATATGGAAGAAGATCAAAATATTTATTTGGTAATAAATGCAACTTTTTTATAAAAGCAGAGAAAACAAAAACAATATAATTAAAATCGTCTGTTCTTTTAATTTGAAATCTTTTGTGAAAAACAATTGCAAGTAAAAATATTACACGAATTTAAACTTATTAAATTAATAAATAAAATTATTATATGCATAAGATTACATTGCGGAACTCAGTCAAAGTTTTAGACTAAATGTGCATGCAAATAACATGATGATACTCATTTTTTAATCAAAGAAATATATATGTACAATTTTTTATGTTATATTCTTCCAAAGTTATAATAAAAACTAACAAATTTATTTATTTTGAACAGTTTTGTTCCGTCAAAATCCTAATAACATATTTAAATTTTTTTCAGAATAATTAGAACTTGTGTTGAAAACATTTAGAAGTGATAAACGAAACAACAAACCCATCTTTGATGACGATTCACTATTTACAACCCATTAGCCTTGATTTATCTTCTTCCGTTACCTTCAACAACTAAAATTAGAATGTTTCTTCTCAAACAATGACTTTTAATACGCATTGCGATGTGCTAATTTTTTCATAAATGTATTTTTTCTTGATTAAATATTTTTTTTTAAATTCTCAGCATATTGCTCAGCGCAACATTTGTTTTAATCACATTTTTTGCAAAAAAAATTACAAATATTATCAAAATCACTCGAAATTTTTTTTTTTAAATTATCGTACTGCATAGTAATGACATTTCTGGTTAAGAAAAATTCTGATTACCATACTTATTGTACTAAAACCCAAAAGCCAATCATTACCATACTAACGATCATAATTATAGTTCTTATTATCAAACATTTAGTAAAACTACATAACTTAAAAGTAAATTTAACCAAATAAATAGTTTTTATGTCATGCTCAACGGAATCATTATAAAATTACCAAATTTTGCCACAAATATCAAATTTCATCACATATTATAAAACTATAATTTTTTGTTAATTTCAACAAAATCATTACCAAAATGCTTTGGTAAAAAATTTTGTGCTTTTTATTGTTCGCATAGAGCTAAAAACAAAATACATTTTATTATTTTAAGGCAGTTTTGACCATATTATAAAACTCTATCATATAACTATTGTTCAAAACAATTTATTATTATAAAAAGAAGCACCCTTCCTAATTTATAGTAAATAAGGAAGAAAATAATATACCCTTTACAAAAGATTTTAATTTACGAGCTGCGTAAATATGTGAATAACAACGTAATATCTTTTTATCTAAATAAATTATTACTGTATTCACAGTTTTACTTGTAACTCAATTCTCAATTTAAAAAACATAAATAAAACTTCTAGGTTTGAATCGCTTTGTTCCAAATCTCAACACAATTATGCAAAACATTTTCACTCTGCAATATAACTTTCAATAAACAAATGCACACTGGGAGATAAACATAACAACAAACTCATTCTTAACAACAACCCATTATTTACAACCCATTAGCCTTGATATATCTTCTTCATGCACCTTCAACAGCTAAAAATAGAATGCGTCTTCTCGAACAATGACTTTAAATACTCACTGCAACGAGCAATTTTTTTTTTCATTCCCTAGAAATCACAGCACATTGCTCGACGTCTGCTAACATTTGCTTCTTTTTTTTTTTTTTACTTATTCTACCTTTCCCTTCTCTTAATTTAGAAAGCAACCTGTGTGACAATATCGCAGATGGAAGTCATTCTCCAGTACTTTCAATGTTTGTCTTCCAGAAAAAGAGCAAATATCGTTTTATTCTATCATTATTTACTTTAACAATAACTCTCTGAAGGTAGAAAAGCGTCTTCCTTATTTATGCTATAACTTCACAGAAACCGTACCTCTAAAGAAGAAATGGAACGTCTTGTAAGGATTGTAAGTGAAATGGAGTCTTGCTGTTAGAATTGTTAGATTAAAAAAAAGGTTGCTTTGGACTGGATAAGTTGTTTGGAGAGATTTTTGATGTTGAGTGTGAAAACAAAAAAAGATTTTTTGCTGCTTCTGCATCTTAGAAAAAAAATTCTGGAAAAAATAGTGCTCAGAAGTTATTTGTATTTCTTATATATTTCAAAGGTTGTAAATTCAAATTTTTTTAAGCTGAGTGAATTGCCTCTTTTTTACTTCAAACATTTACTTTGTAAGCACTTCACTCGGTGCATGGTTAAGATAGAACAACACGACTATTTAGAAGAAAAAAAAATTTCAATGTTTTCATTAATTGGATAAGTGCATTTTTTATTGCATTTTTATCACCGGTATATTGAACAGCCTGCTCTTTGTAAAATTATGGCAATCTATGTTTGATCTCTCAGATTTGTAAGTTTGAACCTAGTTCAGAAAAAAATTAAATTCTGGATCAAACTCACGTGGAAGATTTTTCTCTTTTGTGACGCAGTGTTTTTGTCATAATCTCATGAATAGTCTGATAGCACGAAGATTCAAACTCAGAACACGTCTATCAATGGGAATTTTTTATGTCTTTGGGATTCTAACCTTGATCGCTTCATTAAGAGGGTATTCCTCAGAACTATTCTAGTTTTGTGTTCACATTTGAGATTATTGTCTAAAATTATGAGTTGAAAAAAGAGAATGTGTCTGAATAAGAAAGATGTAAAGTTGATGAGATGATGAATTATAAATGGAAGTTTCTCAAGACTACATTTTTCTATTTATATTCATAGGTATTTTAACAAGCTATTTTGTAAAATCAATTTTACTGAAAGTATAACAGCATGCATATAAGTAACGGAGTTTCCGGTAAATGTAAACTTTTTTTATTCCAGTAGTAGAGAATAAAGCAAAAAAACGTAAATAAAATACACTGAGAGGTACGGAAATGGGCATTTATATTTTCAGTTCTATGAGCAAGAAACATCCTCCGTGTCTAAACACAAAATGACTGTAAAAAATATCGAGACAAACATGCTATAGTAAAAAAGAAGAGATTTAACAGCAAAGGAAGAGGATAAAGCTTGAACAAGATGATAAAAAAGGAAAAATAAGTGTAAGGGGTTTGGATAAGAGTTTAGGTTTCATATAATCAGAATGAAATACACATTTCCATTATTTCCAAACATTTGGAAATAATGAAATGCTATGAAGATCATTAACTAGAAATTTTTCAGAATGCGGAATGATTCCCTGGACGCAAAACCGGCAAATGAAGATAAATGTTGAATGAATTTAGCAGAGTAATACTTAAACCTATGACTAGAATTTCGCTAAGTTGGATGGTGGAAAATCGGCAATTTACCTGGGTTTGGACAGATTTCCAAAGTTCTTAAGACGAAATTTAAAAGTACACTTAGTATTTTTCAGAAAGCACATATACCGTGGAATTTCTTCGAAACTATAGAAATTTAATCACGCTATCCACAAATTCACTAATTCAAGCTTTAACAATATGATTGTTTTACCTAACTATTTGATACTCAGTCCGCGCACTGAAATATGTTGAACAAATTTCAGTATAAATAAATTAATTTTATAAATTTGAATTGAATAAATTCCCTTGTAAGAAACTAAATTTCATTAGCCTTAAGGATTTTATTTCTGATAATGATAGTTGAGGTATTTATCGAATTTCTCGCTGACAAGAAATTTATTTACTTTCTTGTCCGTTTGCCATTGTGTAACTTGGAAGTATTCTTAAATTTTGAGTTTAGGAACTTGAATGATGTATTCAACGTCGGGATGTTGAAAGATTTTTCATCAACCAGCAAAATTGGAATTCTTATCATAAATTTGAGTTTTCTTCTGCTAAAATTATTAAACAATACTCTTTATCTACCGACCTTGATTTCTGGGAACCATTACACATTTTATGAAATTCTGATCTTTCTAGTAATCCAAATGTTTTCCTAATGTTTGGAAATCCGTTCTTTCATCTTGAACCATCTTGAACATTCCACCCACTCATCACCTATTTCTTATTTCGTTTCTTTTATTATCTTGTTTAAACTTGTATCTTTTACTCTTCTGACGTTCTCAATAGTTAGCACAAATTTATGAGTCTTATGCATATATCTATTATGCTATTCAAGATTAATAATCAGCCTAAGATATAGTGTAGTTAAAAGTTTAATTTGCATACATTTGATGAAGAAAAGTGTTTTGCGATTTCAGCATAAATATATTCTTAAAATGAAAGCAACAAAAAAAAATATTAATAAAAAATTACGTAGTAGTAGTTGTAGTACTTCAACTACGTCACACCGGAGCTGCAGACTGGGCTATTGACAACGGTCTGAACCATCCCTAAGGATGGTCTAAAGACATGCCATCACATTTTTGATCTCGAAGGAAATGGCCCCGCTGGTTAGGTATCCCGATGACACGTGACACTAAGTATTTTACCAAACAGTTTAACGAAGACCAAGACGGCAAACGCTGAGACCCTTCACAGGCTAATCCTACATAATTAGTATTCAAGTCATACGTTTGAGTTTCTTTCTGCTGAAATTATTAAACACTGCTTTTATTTACAGACCTTAACTTCTGAAACCATTCCACATTCTAAGAAATTCTAAATCTTCCTAGTATTCCAGTTTCTAGCATTTCAGTTTCTAGTATTCCAGTTTCTAGTATTCCAGTTACTAGTATTCCAGTTTCTAGTATTCCAGAATTCCATTTTCTAGTATTCCAGTCTAGTCTCTCTTAAGATTTGAAAATCTATTATTATCTATTTTTTTAAGAAGAAAACAAAAAATATTTTTGAAATAATTAAAAATTAAACAGTAATAGTTTTGGAACACAATTTGCGCATCATAAGAACCGAACAATGTGCTATTGAATGTGATCTGGGAAATATTCCTGAGGATAATCCCAAGACATGACACCACAATTTTGATCCTCTGCAGAGGGGATGGCTCCTCTATTTTGGTAGCGCAACGAATTACGCGCAATGATGAAATCTTTACTATGGAATATTACATCGTATAATACCATACATACTCAGTCTCTTCGTAGGATGATAAAAGTGGTCAACCATCCACACCGTCCTGAGCGGTAGTGGCTCAGGAGATAGAGCGTTCGCCTTTCAATGAGGTGAATTGGTTTGAATCCCAACGATGGCTGGTCAATACGAATTCCGTTCCGACCGCAATGCTGACATAAAATATCCTCAGTGGTAGATGGATCATGGGTTAGAGTCAACTTGCCATCAGTCTAACCGAGAGAGGTTTTCATGATTTTCCTCTCCATGTAACGCAAATACCGTTTCGTTCCATTAAAAAGTCCTCCACAATGACAATTTTCTCCCTATACTTGATCCAGGATTTTCAGTCTTCTATATTGGGTTCAAAATTACAAGGCTACGGAGTTGAACGCTAGTAGTCGTAAACCCAAACTTGGGTCAGCTGTTCAACGAAGGTTATATATATATAAAAAAAATGAACCCCCTCACAGACCGCTGTCAATGATGCTTGACTTTGATGTCCAGTTAGTCTTCCGCCAAATTTTACTATTTACTCAGTATCATTTTCTCGATTAAAATTTCCCTTATTTTATTTCGACCGGAGGTGCGTGTCTTAGTTGTACAGGAACTCCGTTGCTACAAAGCAACACCCCTCGCCCTTGACTTTGGTGTTCTACTGTGAACCTTGTCTTTATGATCAGTCCACAGTGGGACTGAAAATTCCTCCCACTGTGCATTTAATCATCCTAAAAGCATTTTAATCACAGCACAGTTGAAGAAGTAAGGTTCCCGCTACCACGGGCAGGTACTTCGAATTAACATATATCAAAAACATTTAAATGTTTCATTAATGTCAACTAAAACTGAAGTAATGTCAACGTTTTTCGATTAAAATTGAAGAAATTTTCATGTTGTACTAATACCATTTTATGTAGTAATAAAAACGATTTTTGATTAAGAGCAAGAAATATTTCAACACTTTAATATTGCTCTTATATTAATTATTGTTATAGTAATATCGAAATTTTTTGTTTAAAATCACGAATTTTTATGTTGAAGTGATATCAGTGTTGTTACAATATTAACGTTTCCTGCTTTTAAGCGACATAATTTTCAAGATTTTATGCTGCACTTACTAATTATATTATCATTAATGTAAATATTTTTACTGACTCAAGCTGCTACTAATGCTGCACTTACTAAGCTCTACTTATGCTGCATTTACTAATTATATTTCTACAAATTCAAGACTAAATAACGCAATACTAAAAATACAATACTTAGAATACTAAAAATATTTAAATTTAATTTCAAGATAATTCTTTATTGGGATATAAAACAAGTAAATGATTATACTTTAATGAAGCTATATAATGTATTTCTGTGTATTAATTAAAATATAACAAAGTGAGAACACCAAAAGTTGCTATGAAAAGAAGTATATATTTTCTAGAAATTCTATTTCTATTCTTATGCCACGTCTGTCTGATTTTTCTGTAAATCTATCTTACAATATTGAAAACACTCTTGAGTTCTAAGGATTATTATTTTATCTTTATATAATAAATAAATGTAAGATTTTTAAAAAAAAGTCAGGAAAAATGAGAAAAAATAATAAACACAGACGCTTCAGTAGACTTTAAAAAATAATCGGTAAGTTTCTTTTCGAAAAGAAGAAAGACTTTTCCAAACGAGAAAAAATGTTAAGTACTCGGGTGAATAATTACTATTCACAACTCAGTTTTTTATTTTATTTTTCTTAAAATAAAAGCTTTTTTATGCTTTTAAGAAGTTGGTTTAAATTTATGTAATGGTAATACATTTCATTAAATAAATTTCAAACAATTCTTTCAAATTATAAATCCAAACGATTTTCATTATTTCAAAGAACAGTAACAAAAAGAAAAATTGCGAAACAGAATTCGAACATATCGAGATATAAAAATATAATAAAATGTATTCAACTGGTTATTATGTATCGACATTTTATAATTAATAAATTGAAACGAACATTGCATGAATAAATAATAATTTATCTACGACAAGCAAGGAATATAGAAGTTCTATTTATTTGAGAAATATATAAATAGTAAAATAGGAATTATTATGAATGAGTATTAGAACAAAACTAAAATTCCGAATTAATTGTTATTTTTCTTTAAAAAAAAGCTTTTAAATACAAAAAAACTGGTTTAAATTATCGAGCACAAATTATTCGATTTCTGACATTTTTTTTCTGCAAATAATTAAATTCCGTGATAAAAGCTTTATAGTTAAAATCAATTAATATCCAATTTATCGATAAGGATAAAACTACTCATTTTTGTTTTCCTGCGTCCCGTTCATGTACTCATTTATGTTCTATTAATGCATCACTAAATATAAACTATAATGATCTTACATTAATTTTTATGAGATTGAAAAATATTTATTAAGTATTTAAACTGTTTATTTTTTATGAAAATAGGAAAAATGAGAAAATTTTTGACTTTTTTTCCATTTACTTCTTAATTTACTATTAACTCCAAAAACAAAATTTAAACAATTACAAAAATGTATTTAGAAGTATATTCGATACCTGTCAAAAGCTGAATCAAAAAATTCATTAAAAGTAATTGCTAACAACTTTACTGTTCATCGGTCTCGATATGAGGGCTATGATAATGTGAAATGTAGGGAACAAGAATAAAACTTATTAATTTTTTCATACGAAATCTTTCTCTAACTGTATTCTTTAAATATAATAGATCTAAAAAACTAAAAATGAACACAATGTCATTTGTGAAACCATTTGAATTATTTTAATAAAAACATTTAATTTAATATTAAGTCTAATTTTCTAGATCTTATCCAAAATCTTCATTAAATGATACTTTCAAGTATTAATAATAAACTTAAATATATTGCTCTTTTTGTATTAAATAATAAATTTAAAATTTTAAAAATAAAAAAAATAATTATTTAAATTCTTTATTATCTCAAAAGCATATCAATTCTCTGAAATAAAAATTTAAACAAACTTCCTTCAAGGTTTTCACCTAGTTATCGACAGTAAGTAAAGCAATTTTACAAATAGTGTACAATTAGTTTTAGATTTTATTTCATGGTTCAATTATTGAATTTAGATTATAACCTATTATTGCCTCCTCCTCTTGCCCATATCAACTAATAATCCACATTTAATACGAAAGATATGCAGCGATATGCATTCTACATTACACTAAGAGTGGATGTAAGACACACCTGCCTGTAAAATGTTTTTTCGGTTAGCAATACGATGGGTTCAACCAATACCTCCTGAAAGAGAGAAGCCCTCAGCACGGGTTACCATAAGCAAGAAATTTGATCCTTTAATAGTCCAAACGTAATGAAATCTTTTGTATACTCCCACTGCGCATCTCAGTAGCCTGAACGTCTTGGCAACTTTCTTATAACCTCTACTGGCAGTTGATCCGTGCTGAGGCCTTCTTTCTCCACGGTGGTGTTGTTTCAATACCACCCGCTACTTTTAGATGTCATGCCGTCTTCTTTCCTTCGTTTCTCTGTTTAAGAGCAATATTCTTCAAATTGTATGTATACATATCTTGCTATCATACCCACTAAAGTCTGCATGTTTTTGAAATTTAAAAAATTTCCCCCATTTTTTTAATCCTGAGGAAATATTTACCGTCACGATGGGTGTTTTGAGCGAATGCAAATATTATAAATTACTAAATATAAACAATAAAAAATGATAACGAACACTACTGCAAAAGATGGATAATGAGTGTGCATTCAACTTGAATAATAATGGGAAGATGTATGCAGTAATTAATTAACAAATAAATAGCATAAAGATAATAAAGATAATTGAATTTTATGTATAACTTGTTCATATCTATGCTTATACATATTCATGCTATTCTATATTCCATAGATATGTGTATGAGCTATATCCAAAACTGATGTAAAAAATATTTGGAAAAATATATAGTGTAATATAGTAAATATATAGTAAGTTAAAGAACTATTGTTTTTGAATTTACCATGATTTATATAATTTTTTAAACTGTATAAAGATTAATAACTAAAATCAGTCTACCATGAATATTTGAATACAAACATTTTATAAATGAAAGCTTAACATTATTTATTAAAAAGTTTTCTTTTGCTTTTTCACGTGTTTAAATACTTGTAACAGCTTATGTCGTAACTTAGTTCACTTTTTATGCTTCTTTTTCTTATAGTCTAAAATTGTCAAAAGTTTAATGCCTAAAAAATTCAAAGATAAAAAATCATTAACAACATTTCAGCGTCTGAGCTTCAATCCTTACATGCTAAATTTTTAGTTTAGGAAAAAGGTTTCTTTTATAGTTTCACTTCTCATTAGTAAATGCTATTAAAATACCAGTAGCAGGATACGAACTAAAAAAAATAAAAAATGAAAATACTTTTTTCGATAAGAAAAAATATTCTTTTACGAGCTCCTTGTAAGGTCTTTTTTTTATTTTCTTTAGCGTTAATTGAGTTTTGTTCGAAGACTGTCAGACACAGAACTACTAAAAGAAATAATATCAAAAACAAAAAAAAAGTTAGTTTTTTAAGCTTAGTTCTAATATTTCCACCATAATGATGGACCCTATTTAGCAAAAAAAAATACCTTCATTTTTAATTCTTCAGTAGTCTCTCTTATATATAAAAAAAATCTAAAATTAGTTTTTTAATAAATGAAGAAATTCCCAACCTTATAAGTATTAGCGTGACCTTTAGCAACATTTTGCCTTCTTTTCTTCTTGCAATGTTATTTTTATTAGTTAACAAGCGTCATCTTTATATATTTGCATAAAAAATACACTGAAGAAAGATTCGTATATCATGCAACTTTCTGCGTTTAAATAATGGTATAAATCTATCGAATATTCCTAATGTATTAGGACAATTTATATAAATATACTTTAAAATATAGACTATAAAAACTATTTATATGAAATGAATATAAATTATTTCTTTTGTTAATTTTGCTTAATAATTTTTTTAAATAATCAGTTTTTCATACTTAACAAATGTCATATAATTTTTCCGTGTAAAAAATATATTTTGAAATTGAAATTTCGAGTGTCATGCAACATTCTGTGTTCAATTACGAATAGAATAACTGTAGAATCGAATAGAATAACTGTAGAATTGAAAATAATGTATTAAGTTAATTTGTGTAGAATTATTTAAAAGTATGGACTATGACGAATATTTATGTAAAAATTAGTGAAAATTATCTTTTGTTATCAGCTTTACTGTTTGACTGTTTAACTAGTTTTACTGTTTAACTGTTTAACTAGTTTTACTGCTTAACTGTTTAACTAGTTTTACTGTCTAACTGTTAAATAAACTGTTTTTCATACTTAACAAATGTCATATAGAATTTTTGCGCAAAAAAAATTTTTCAAAATTAAAAGTGCACATGTCATGCAATTTTCAATGTTAAACGAAAAAAAATTGAGTCTACAGCACTATTCATAATATTTTGCTCTTTAGAACAAGCTTTTTTTTAATTCGATCAGTACTTATTACCAAAATTAATGAAACATCTTTGGCGTCAATTTTAATATTGTGTTTTTGTTTCTCTTAAATGAATAAGAACAATTTCTCCAGTTTTTCAGATCATAACTTATTTTGGTTTTTCAAAAACCATTGATTTTAGATTATTAAGTTTTATAACACAAATTTTAAAAACGTATCTATAAACAAAATAAATATGGGTTTTCAGATAAGTTTAAAAACATTAATTTAACGAAGTATACAACGCATTCTACCACCTTCACAATTATTTCCTGGTTTATCTGACGCAATGAATAATTAATTAGCTCACAAAGAACCTGCAAAAGCTTCATTTTTATGAAAAAGCAATCAAACATAAATGATTTTATGTTTTCAGATATTTAAAAAAAAGAATCGAACCGCCTAAAGTTTAATTTAAAGCAATGGCTAATACTAAACCAACCAGAAAATTTCATTTTTTAGACGGCTCTCCCAAATGATCTTATTGAAAATTTCGAAAGGATTTTTGGATCTAGAGTTAAAATTGGCCGTTGCAGCCGCAGTCCAAACTTCAAGACGATAGATCTGACGTTATAAGATAGACACACAAACTCTTTGTTTTATTATAGATAATTTACATATTATTATAGATTTTTATAGAATTACTTATTAATAAGGACCTTGAGACATCCATGAATATAAAAATGAATGCAAAATATTTTTAAGCAGCTAATGTACGCTTCGATACGTAATAGCTTCAATGTACACAACCATTTTGTATGGCGGGATAAATGCATGAAATAAAATGACACTTGAATTATTCATTATGTATTAACCAAATTTATATGGGATTGCTCAAAAACATGGGTCTCATGACATCTAATTACATCAAAATAATCATAAATGTTCGGCTATCTTGGTTTCTTTATAGAATATTTTTTTCAAATAAATTAAATCTGAAACTGCTCTGAAAAAGAATTTCATTTGTTACAAAAAACATTTAGACCAGAATACCAGCTGATATTTATTATTCCGACTAGTTTAACAAAAAGAATCACGAAATCAGTTCATAGATTTTTGTTTTACTTCAATTAATAACTAGTATTAACGAAATTAATTATCATTGGTGACAATAATAGTGTGGACGTTTTTTTTTTACATTTGATCTCAACGAATTTGTAATATTTCACCATAATTTCTACTTTATTTAAGTTGTCATTGATTTTAAATCATTTATTTTTACAGCAATACGTTTTAAAAGCATAACTAAGAAACAATAAACATGCGTTTTCAGATAACTTTAAAAATACTGGTTTGGTAAAGCAGTTCACTTAGGCTTCCACAATCAAGTTGATCATTTAGATAATCTGGCATAACGAATGAAAATAATTAAGATTTACAGAATGCGCAATAAACAACTTTTTTGATTAGAGCTGTAAGAGAGCAAACATAACTGATGTCATCTTAAACATATCCTAGCCTACTGAATTGTGTTTAGGAATATTCAAAATGTGGGGGGAGGAGCTAATGATTATGCCAACCTTCATCTATCGAAAGGTACCTCGTGATTTAATCAAGTTAGCATGTCTTATATACCAGTGAATTGTTGTTTAATAATCGTAGTGGTAGTTGCGCCACAATACTCCCCCACCAGAATTTTATCGGGTATAGAATTCGATGAGCTGATACCGCTAGTTTCTGTACGTTTGAAAGACCGGGAGAGCTGGATTTAAGGTCACCGGGTTTTTGAGTGCTGAATGTGAGAGGTGTATTAACTTCACGGTCGTAGTCGCTCCTGTGTTGCCTTTAGCAGTCGAGTGTATGCAGGCTGATGTTGAGTACGATCGAGATGAGACTGAGCAGCAACAGCGTGAGGAGGTGGATTATGTCGCAGTCACAAGTAGCAAGTCAACTGTTCAATGTGGACTATCCATAGAAGTGGGCGTTACTGCGTGTTCAAATCACGTCCGAAGGTCACCAATGAGGGGGGAGGAGTTAACGACTATGCCAACCTTCATCTGTCAAAAGGTACCTCGTGATTGAATCACTTGACTTGAATAGGTGGTTTGACGAAGTACCTGCCCGCGAAGCAGGCATCTCACTTCTTCATCTAAATGGGCCCTAAGGCGACGGTGACTATTGGCTTTGGAAATAGTAGTAATTCCACAGATGAAGATCTGTGGCCGTCTTCTTTGGCAGTGTCTCCTCGTCTAAGTCTTGGTTGGTGGGAGGAGGGACTGGATCAGGAAAACTAATTCCGTATCTTTCATGAGTTCCTGAAGTTCTCTCACGATGTGAGTAAATCTGGCTACTGGGTTGGCAGGAGTTCGATGTTGTTGTCTCTTCCTGGGTGCGAGCTTTCTCTTTGGCCTGGCTGGACAGCCTGTGAAACAGGCTGGGTGGTCTTTCTTGCAGTTCACGCATGATGGTGGCTCGTTCAGGGGTTTCGTGCATTTGTAGGTGTAATGCGCACCAGCGCATTTCATACACGCCGGCTCATCGGTGCATTTGCTCTGCGTATGGCCGAAGCCTTGACACCTATAGCATTGAATTTCGTGGCGGCCGCCACGAAATCTTTCCACTCTGACTGGTGTGTTCAGCAATCGGTTGATTCTGTAGATTTCCCGGTGTTTAGGATCATCGGGCAGGATAAGCAGGTCCGCAAAAACAATAGCTAACTCTTAACCTAGTTATCAATGTAGCAACTTTTACTTAAAGTTAGTTTTAGACTTAATCGCTATAAATGGATCTAAGATGCAACTCTGCAAAAAAAAAAATTCTATATATATTTCCCACCTAGGATTTTATGTACTTTGAACAAAAAAATATAGAAAACATTAATTTTTTTGATATATAAAGTTTAAGCTTAAAAATCCATTTTGAAAAATAAAAATGGTAAATCCGAATCTTTTTATTGCAATGATAAATTTTACTCAAGCTTATTTCTGTCCAAAGTTTTCATCTAATTATCTAACTTATGACAATCAAACAAACATATTTTAAAAATATAAACAGAAACAAAACAATAAAAAAGTTCCCATTTTTTTCACAAAACTAAAAATTTTCAACAAATTACTTTGAATTGAATTCTTCGTAGTATTATTAAAGTTTCCCGTCGCTGTCTAATAAATCCCAGTGAATTACCAGCTTCAACCAATTTGTATGTCCCACTTTCTTGGAAATTCTTTTATTCTTCAAGAAGGCGTTCTCTTTTTTCTTCCTATCTTTTTATTCTTTGCTTTAATTTAAGGAATATATTTGCAAGAATTCTTTATCATTCTTGGTATCTTTCTTGTTTTATTCTATAAGCTTTCAAATTATTAACATTGAAGCGAAAAAACGAAATAAAAAAATGTTTTGAGTAAATAACATTAATTATAAAGAATAAAATAAAATTTGTTATTTAGGATATAACATTATATCAAAAATAATCCCATGCTCATGTTTTGCTTATATATTTAAATAAGTAAAAGAACACTTTGGAGAAACTAATACAAGAAAGAAATGATTAGGATTTTCGAAATTATTTTAACTGTTTCAAAACATCAGCTTTCTTACTCACTTTTTCATTGATATATTTTCATTTTATCAAAGAAGAAACTTAAATGTAGTTTAAAAATTTCAATAAATAATAGCCAAAATTGAGTCACGATGGCGCAGTGGTTAAGATGCCGAATATCTGTTGTGAAGAACTGGGTTTCGAAAACTCAGCTTTAGTTGGAGGGAAGTAACCTTGCATAACCTGCGAATTACGCTAAAAAGTACAAGCACTCAAGATGTCGGGCTTTTCACCTTAAAATACATTTTCACCAGAACT
The DNA here is from genome assembly GCF_982258835.1 of Parasteatoda tepidariorum. Lineage (NCBI taxonomy): Eukaryota > Metazoa > Arthropoda > Arachnida > Araneae > Theridiidae > Parasteatoda > Parasteatoda tepidariorum. The sequence continues at coordinate 49,461,029 of NC_141758.1, forward strand.
TGTTAAAATTTGATTTGCCATAACAGTAGCAGTGAGAATCACTAAATCACTCTAGTTTAATAGATATTATTGTAAAAATTACGGTATATCATTTTACATTTTATGGTGAAAATAGATTTTACGGTAAAAATGAATTTTACAGATGCTGCTTTAAGGATGACAGTAATTTTTCTTGTAATTTAATCCGGAATTTTTACTATGAGACAGATGCATATTCAAATGAAATTGCCAGGTGGAATTTTTTTGCGGCGTAGAAAAAGCATGGGAACGGTCAAATATATCGAAAAAATTGCTTTGGATGGAAAATCTGAAAATACATATGTTTGCTAAATATACGTTTTTGATCTGACATGTATTTCTCCAGATATCTCCATATGCAGCGATATATATGCTATTTTTATTTCCCTTTTACAATATAACCTGTTTACCGAAATGCTAAACCATGTAAGTTAAATTGGGAACTTTCTTGATCTAAGGGTATCTGCTTGGAATTTTAAAAATAGAGGACTTCAATTACATTACACATTAACATCCATTTTATATGAATATCATTAAAACTTAACGATTGCACATAAAAATAATATTGTAATTAGCAATAAATGATTAGAGTTTCGAGTGAATTCTCAAAAAAACACCAAATACGATTGATTATTCCAATTTCAAAACGTTGACAAATTTAAATTTAAACACAAAACTATTTCCAAAAGAAGCGCGCAATTTTTTTATTAAATACTTACAATTTAACGTATTACATTACAGGGAAAATTTAGACTGTATTCAAACTTTACTGTTAAAAGACATCAGCATCAATTTCCAGAGCATTAACAGCATTAAAACACTGATCATTAGCATATTAAACTCCATGCAAATCCTCAGTAGAATAATCAAACATACTTTAGTCAATGTTAAAATCCAATGCCATCTTAAACTCGAGATTTGGCGACAACTATTATTAATGATTTCAAATCCACGTGAAATAGGAAGGTGGCTTTAACAACTGCTGCTAGAGACAGAAATAAAACTGTAATGATAGCTCCAGGGGCAGACGTAACCATGCGATATGTTTTCCACCGTTTTGGATGGTTACCAAACCTGCTGATGGGGACATTTTATTTCCGAGAGAACAGATGGGAATTACTGGTATTCATTTTTGAGTCCGTCAGTGAATTTCGGAAGTTTCATTGAAAGTTTAACACGTTAGTCATTAATATTTACTACTTATTTTTAAATTTTTTTTTTTCGCTTCGTTCACAAAAGTTCACGAATCTAAAGCAAACATTGTATCGTACATTGCTTGATATTAATGTTAGTTACGTTTAATTTTTATGTTTTATTATTATTTTATACATTTTTGAGTCCATCAATGAATTTAAAAAGTTGCATTACATATTTAACGAAACAGGCATTGATATTAACTACATACTTTTTTTTCGTTTAATTATGAAAAGTACACGAATTTAAAATAAGCATTGTATCGTGTATTTTTCGATATTAACGATAGTTTTATTATGATTATATTCATTTCTGAGTTCGTCGGGGAATTTCGAAAGTTTCATTGAAAGTTTAACACGTTAGTCATTAATATTTAATACTTATTTTTAAATTTTTTCGCATAGTTCGTAGAAGTTCACGAATCTAAAACAAATATTGGATCGTACATAGTTAGATATTAATGTTAGTTAGGTTTGATTTTTATGTTTTATTATTTTTTATGCACTTTTGAGTCCATCAATGAATTTCAAAAGTTGCATTACAAGTTTGACGAAACAGGCATTAATATTAACTACATACTTTTTTTTTGCTTAATTTGCAAAAGCCCATAAATTTAAAATAAGCATTGTCTCTTGTATTGTTCGATATTAATAGTAGTTTTATTATGATTCTATTCATTTTTGAGTCCATCGGGGAATTTCGGGAGTTGAGTAGTAATCTTAACACGTTAGACATTAATATAAACTACTTATATTTAATTTTTTTTTGTGTAGTTTGCAAGTTCACGAATCTAAAACAAACAATGTATCGTGTATTCATTCATTTTCATTTTTCATTTTTTTCGCGGAGTTAGGAAAAGTCCTCGAATCTAAGATAACGAGTAATTAATACATATAACCTGTAATGATTAAGTGTTGGTATCAATGACAATAATATCAATAAATAATATCCCCAAAGTAAATAGGTATTTTTTTTGCTCTAACTCTTTTTTAGTGGATAGGTAATTTTTTACTTGAAATTAACAACATCAATTAAGCATCATTGTCGTCAATAATAGAATGGCAATTTTTTACTGTTTCTCTTACTGTTGTTTTTATTGTTTACTGTTGATAAGAATCTTTACTCTATTAATTTTACCTTTTAGCAAATAGTTTATTAGTTCATATTTAAATATGCATTGTATTTCCTAAATGAATTAAGAATTTGCACCAACAACAGTACTGCGATTTTTTATGTTTCTCCTAAGCGAATCAGTACCATTTTTCCATTTATTTTGCATTTAAATACATAATATTGTTTTTCAAATTTAAATTACCAGTTTTTTTTAATTATTTATTTTTATAGAAACACATTTTAAGAGAATTAATATATTTAAAACAAACACGTGGCTTCAGAGATTTGAAATACTAATGATTACACTTTAATGTTGTTCATTAAATTTTATTGACATAGAGATTAAAATTTAATGAAATATTAATGTACGGGCAATAAACCTTTTTTGATCATATTGAGCTATAAGCTAGCAAAGTATTACTGATGCTATCTTTAAATTTTTTTTAAAAATTGCATCGTGTATAGTTAAATTTAAAGCAAGGGCTAACGCTAAACTAATCAGAATATTCAATTTCGTTTTCTTTCATCCCGCTTGAACAGCTCGTCGTAGACCGTTCTAATGTCGGTTCAGTGACCTTCCTTATACTTTGAACTATTTGTATGCCATATATAGCCAATCACAGAAGTCTTGCAGTTAGTAACGCACAGAACAGTCAATCAAAATGGAGAACGCATGCGTGTGAAAAGGTAATTTTAAATACTGCTTCCGGCTGAAATGTTTGGTTGTCATCAGCATAAAATTCATAAAAGTCGTAAATGTACTGTTTTTTTTATAAATATTTTTGGATCCTTAATTTAAAGTTATTTTCATCTACTGCTATTATTACGTTTCAATTTAAGAATTTAATTAATTAATTTCAATTAAGAAATTGTTCGTTTTTTTATTTATTTACCATTATATTGTAATTCTGAGCTACATTTTAAGATAAAGTTATCAAGGAAGGTGGTCTAATCTTACTAACCGTCTTACAATTTAAAATTACTTCTGTTTTCCAATAGATTTAAATATTTATATAATTGTACTAATTGGTAATAATATTTTTTCGTGGGAAGTGGAGACACAAGCAAACTGAATTACTTTCAATATATGTTAAGTAAATAGTTTTAATTTTAGTAGAGAAACTGTTTTCTTCCAAGAAGAGACATAATATTGTGGAGAATTCATCGGGGTTGCCGAGCAGTAGCGAACAGGGGGCTTAGCCCCCTAGTATATATATATATATATATATATATATATATATATATATATATATATATATATATATATATATATATATATATATATATATATATATATATATATATATATATATATATATATATATATATATATATATATATATATATATATATATATATATAGTTTGCTTGTGATATATATATATATATATATATATATATATATATATATATATATATATATATATATATATATATATATATATATATATATATATATATATATATATATATATGTCCCAAAATTCGTTTCTCAATTTCATCGGATTAGAGATTAAATTAAATTTAGTCGGTTATAATAAGGATTTGATCCGTGAATTTTTTTAAAAAAAATTTTTAAACTTTTTCAGTTAGTTATTTTTCCCCGAAAATACCTAATACTGTTTAAGAATTTTACGTAGTAATTCTGTATTTATTATTTTAATTGTTGTTGTTAACTTAACCCTGTTTCAAACAGAAATTATTATAAAAGTCAAAACATCTTATCATAAGAGTAAACATATTTAATCTACCTCTTAATATTTGAAAAATGTAATATTTTTTAATACAGTTTTGTCTCAAAATGGTGCATAATATAGCAAAATACTGTATGATTTATTGTTGTTGTTGTCGTGTCTATGCTAGTGCAAAGATTAGAGTCCTCCAAAAGTCTTGATAACAAGGTTTGCAAGTTCTGGAGCCTGATGGCTATGGAGAATTTCGATGGGAGTTGCTCCAAGTTGAAAGAGGGAGCCGATAATAGCCTGGCAGTCAAAAACATGGTCTGGAGTTAGTTGCAAAAGAGGACAGTACTTGCACATTGGATAGAATTTTATATGGGTGCGTGAGATCTTCATGCCCTTGAAATGTCCAGTACGTAGCCTAGCTATTGTAGAGGAGAGGTTTCTTAGACAGTTTAGATCGGGGATTGTTGCCTTGCTAAAATGCTGGTTGTATATCCTGCGTCTGGCCACAGCATTCGCATCTGCACAGGTGACAGCTCGAGGTTGATCTTCGTCGCGTGCTTCCTTTGCGCATTCGTTTCCCTCGATTCCAACATGAGCTGGGATCCACTGGAGAGTGCAACGGATATTTAATGAATGAAGAAGGTCATTAATTTCATGGGTTATTGATGTATTACCGTTACGTATTGCTTCGAGTGCTGATTTTGAGTCTGAGAAAATCACGATTTCTTTTATTGAGTCTTTTAGAGATTGGGAGTGACAAGTGTGATTTATTAATTATATAGTAAAGTGACAGTAATTTTAAATTCAATCCTCTAATTTTGAATAATAATCAAAACCAAGTAGAAAATAATACTAGAAAGAGATAAGCAACTATTTCTGGTAAGTACAGTTAAAAAAGGAATGAATATAAATTTGCAATTGTTTACTGCAATAGTCTTTTTTTTTAATTTTAGTTTGATGATTGCTTAAGATGTCTGAATCTTTTTTGTTTTTTAATGATCAATAAAGTGTTTTGTCTGTCCACTGCAAATGCAAATCCAAAAAAAAAAAATTTATGTAGCAAACTCATTTTAACTTTAGCGCAAATTTGACAAAATTACAACCTGTAACAAAAATCTGTCAAAAATCAGTCTAACTGAAGGAGTAAGCAGAAGTTCAAATCCGGAAGGAGAAAAAAAAATCTGGTAAAATTATCTCACTGTATGTACATTTCTGGTAAAACCAACCGTAATTCTGGTTAATAATACCAATATTTACGGTATTTAAACAATTCATGTGGTAATTTTTTGATTCATATGGCAAGAAAACAAAATTTAACCGAATTTAACCAAATGAATGGTTTTTCTACCACGCTCTGAAGTATGATGATAAAATTTCTACATTTTAACACATTTATCAAATTTTATCGCATATTATTAACTTACAAAAAAGTTAAAAATAGATTAAGTCTCTAATGCTACAGAAATAATACTACTAAATTCTATATAAATATATGCGCAAGAAATAAAAAAGTATGGTCAAAATTACAAGAATATGATAAAATTTACAATGCTTCTAGCTCTATGGAAACACCGAAAAGCTCGGTAATCAAATCGTTTTGGTATTGATTTTGAGAAAATTACAATACCATAAATTCATAGAATATGTTTTAAAATATACAATAAATTTTGGTAATTTTATCGCGATACTTGAGAGCATGGAATTCATGGAAACACTATTTATTTTTTTAAAATTACTTTTTAATCTTCATTTTTTACTAAATGTGTGACAATAAAATCTCTGATATTGAAAATCAGAATTTCCAGTAAACCGTTTCTATTAGAACAAACCAAATGAATGGACCGTATATTTTGATTCTGTTAATCAGAATTATGATTATTGTTTTTTACCAAAAATGTTATTATCATGTAGTACCGGAATTGTAATAGCATTTTTATTTTCTCCTTCGTGTAGTGTACATTAGTTCAAAACAGAGTTTCTTAAACTTTTCGCACCCTTGTACAGTTTCGAAATTGGTAATTTAATTGGAATTCAATAACTTATTTTATTTCTTCTTCTCACTGAACTTGAACAAATCAGGCTAAAGCTGCAAACTTCTTTCTTTTCTCAATGATAATATTTTTTCACACTCGTATCCCTGTATTAACTTGTTGAAAAAACATTCATGGAATTTGAAATACATGTATTTCGCATGTTTTGCTTTAAGTTGTTTTCAGGATGATTATTTTCAATTTACATAAATTGTTACAGAAAAATAATGACCGAAAAAAAACCAATAAAGTCCAACAGCAAATTCCAACAAAATTTAAATAACAAAATTTAATTAATGTTTTGGTAATTTAATTCAACTAATTAATCAATGTTTGTTGATATAGTATTTTCTGTGATATCAAAATTTACAAACATCGCTTTTAAAATTTAAAAATGTATTTTTTGCATGACTCACAGAAGGTTTGCAAAGAAATAATGTGTAATTAAATAAATTCCAAAAGCTGAAAAATTCAAAAAAGTAAAATTGAGCATTTAAATTCACTTCAAAAAAAATCCAAATGTACCTCTGAACATTTTAATTAAAAACTACGTCACATAACATTTAAATGGATATTAAAACATCATCAAGAGTTGAGGCTTCGCTCTTAACTAGGGAAATAAACTTTCTTGGTAAATCCTGCTTTTAAGTATAATCTATAATTTAAAAATCAAATTTTCTTTTCAAACCAAAGTTTCCGCTTCAGACTTCTGCTTCATAATGACTTCTGCCATTAGGAATGCGAAGAAAGTTATCGAAAGACCAGAATTTTGATTGAAAATCGATAAAACTTAATTTAAAGAAAATATCCCATAAGACTTTCATATAGATTTCTAACATACTTTTCCTCAAAAAATTATTTTTTTTTTTTTTTTTTTTGCATAAAGAAAGTTTATGATCGTAAGGTACCTTCACAAAATATATCTAAATGTATTAAGTTTAATTTTGATCGTTTACTTCCTTAATAATATAATAAAAACATAAAACTGTTTAAAAATTTGGATCGTGTTAAACTGTAATATCGTTCAAATTAAGGACAGTCGAAATGTGGTATCCGATTGAACCGATGGAACCTGTGGTATCCGATTGATTAAATTGCACGATTAAGTTAAATTACCATTTGATTACACGATAGTACACTGAGAAAAAAATATGGTAAAAAATACCAGAATACTGTATAATTTACCGTATTTGCTGACTCTATGGGAAAAAACAAAAGCTCGATAATTTTTACAGAAGAGTTTCGGTAATGAATTTGGTAAAATTAACCATAAAGTATAGTTTTATAAAATATGATAAAATTTGAAAAATGTGGTAAAATTCAGTAATTTAAACATACCTTAGAGTATGGTACAAAAACTACTTATTCGGTTAAATTTATTTCTTAGTTTTACATTTTTTACTAAAAGTGTAGTAATAAGAGCCATAATGTTGAAAACCAGAGTTTTAAATTTTTCAAACTTATCAAGAATAGCATTCTTTTTTCTTTTCTTAAATATTAAACCACTTTTGCTACAATTGCTGGTTAAGCAGTAAGAGAAGAGAACAATATCATCATTAAAAATAGGTTAAATTTACGAAGTCAGATTTATGAAGTTTTTGGTGATAAATTTTACTTTTTCTAAAAAGCCGTCAACTATATCCTGTTTTCAGGATTTCCTTCTCTTTTTTTAAATAAAAATAACAAAACGCTTACGTGCCATCAACACTCCATTTTAGTGTTTAAAGTTTCAAGCGTTCAAGACGAATACTATTTTTAATAAAAAAAACATAATAGTTTTCTCAATGCAAAAAAAACTTTAAAATACATATTGACGAAAGCTGGAAAAATCAATATTCAATCGCAATTTTTTTTTCTTATCCTGAGTATGTTTGTTTAGCTTCTCTTTTTACGGTCTGATTACGATTTTGTGCATTATTTGTGGAACACTTTTTACAATGTAACTGCTTTTTGTTCACGGATCAGTACTTTACAAGTTTTTTTGGAATTTCAAGTTGATAACAGCACAAAGAAATGAGATTTTTTCATTAAGCAGCCCTGAAAGAATATTTCTCGATATATCTCTTCGTAAATTTGTGGAATTTTCTCTAGATATCAGTATAGAACTCTGAAGTATTAGCTCACTAGACAAAGAACTAGTCATCACTACTCAATTAGAAATTTCTCAGAAAAAACAGCACTTTATATAATTGATAGTTTAGAATATTCAGTAGAAGCAGTCAAAAAACCATATAAGGTATTTGTAATTCAAATTGTTAACAACGAGAAAATCATTTATTGTCATATTTCATCCAATACGATTAAACACAAGAAAATTTTCAACTTTTCTCATCTTATGAAGGCACTTAGTTCCTTGCATCTGGCTACAAGGAGTCAACACTGTGGAATCAACACTGGGATCCTGGTGTGTATCCCAGTGTTGACATCTCAATATTTCTTTCGTTCTTTCAGCATATAGAGATTTTCTGATTTTCAAGGACAAGGAGAACTCTCTTTCCCTCCTAGATGGCAACCCTACAGAGCGGCTGAATGCAAAAACTCTAGTAGTCCATCTATGGTCTCTCACGATACTACGTAAGTAAGCTACTTCCCATTGTACATATACTAAGTAAGCTAGAATCCATAGTACACTTGACAAAACACAACTCAATCACAACCTAATTCCAATCTCCAGTTAGATTTATTACAGATTTGAACCTAGATTGTTGTAAATGTTTGAAAAATAGTTTGCATTCGTGATTTTTCAACCACACCAGTTGTAAACGGATTCAAAACCGTAAAGGTAAAGAAATGCTCCTATAACCTCAAGTATTACGTTTAAATGGATGAACAAACTAGCAACTGTATTTTATAGTAACTTTAGAATGGAAATTCTCACAATCTAAAAAATTGTAAGAATGCATTATTTGATACCGTATCATTTCATCTCTAGACTTAATATCCACATGAATTCTAATAAGAAGTTTGTTAGTTATGATATTACAAAGATAACACACTTTCACATAAATTCAGGAAATGTGTACCGATTGGTAATTCCTTAACAATATAACATTAACTTATTTCATGTTTATTAAATTTTTAAAAAATAAACGAAAATTACATACTTGAAATAAAATATTTGATCTCTTTATTCATATAAAGTATTTTATAGTGCAAAATGCACACAAATGAACTCGAAAAAAGGCATTCGTAAACTTAAGCATTGTAATTTATTAAAACTCTGCTGCAAATAACTCTTTTAATCAAAAAATGCTGAATCCGGAACTAAATCATTGGATCCAGATGTTTCGATTCCGGAATTAAAATGATCCGGATGTCTCCCTGACAGAACCATTAAATGAAATTAATGAATTGTCCCGTAGTACAAAAAGTCATTCTCGATCTTATGTTAAAAATGTTCCACGCAGTAAAAAGAAAAAAAGAAGAAAATTGCGTGTTCCCTTTCTTAGTTTGATTTATGCTGACATTGTAAACACGAAAAAATCTTTTTTTCAATTCATTTGATAAATATAAGTGTCTTTTAAGCGGCAAGAAAAAACGCGTTTTTCATATTTTAACACTAGAAATTTTTCTTCCTTTTGATAAGAATGCTATTTTGTAGTTGTATAAATATATAAATATTATACCATCGTATGTGATACTTTATAACTTGTCGCAAAGAAGAATTATTTGTTGACATAAATATTAATAACTTATAGCACTCCTATAACTTATGTCAAATAACTTTCACCATTTTTTGTTTTAGCATTACGAAAACAACACAGCACTGATAAAATAAAAGTAAATATGCATTATGAAACACTGGTATAACGTTATATGTTGTTTCAATGTTTCTAAAATTGTTTTATACTTATCTTGATTCACACACACTGTTTACTGCTATTATAAAAATCAACACTATTTCTTTTTGTTCTAGTATTACAAGAAAACACAAAACTAATAAAAAACTATTAAATCTGCATCATTATAATCGATGTTTTTTTATTTTACTTTACTTTTATTTTATGCTCTTTTTGTATATTTATTTTATTTAATTTATTTATTTATTTTGCTTTTAGGAAATTTAAATTATTTACTGTGCAGATATACTGGTTTACATACATTTTTGATTGGCTTGCGATTTGGATGTAAGGTAAAAAGATATTTTTTTCCTTATGAGTACAAAATTAATACTTACGCAAATTAGAGTTTTTTTTTATTTCATTTGAAAATTACTCAAATTTTTTAATGTGAAATTAAAACTAGTGTTCCCGCTTGTTTTCTGTATTGATTGTTTTAAATGATCATACGAATTAGTGTATTTATTTTTTATTTATATGCGATTTAATGCTTTAAACAAATCTTCATATTCATATCCACCTTCGTCATGGAGAGGTTGAAATACTTTAAACAGTTAAATAACTTTTATAAATGTGCATTTGATAAAATGTTTGGAAAAGACCCCATTTAAGTATATTAGCAACAATTATTGATACAATTATTTTTGTATCAAAATTTTTTAAACTACTAAAACTCACGAAAGAAAAAGATTTAGATGTAAACTAAAAAAAAAATAATAGCAAAAACATGTGAGTAAACAATTTAAAAATCATCTTGAAGTATTACCCTGCCTAGAATTTCGTTTCAGTTTGTTCGGCCAGCAAACCAGTTCGCTGCGTGCTATAAAAGATTTCTTTAAATTTTTTAAAAACTATTGACCTGGTAAAAAATGGCATATAATTAAATGTAAATGATATGAACTAAATATGACAGAAGAAAAAAAAGAAATCATAAACTATTTTTAGAGAAATTTAAATCCACCAACGTTCCCGCCTCCATGGAATATTTTTTTATCGTTGAAATGAACCCTTCACTAAATATCCTGTCTTTATGAGAGATCCTTCGCAAAATATATATTATCTCAAAAATGTAACATTTACAAAACTTTTCTTTTGAAAAACGGAATCAGTTGTAGATGTACGAACAACCCTATTTTCCTCTAATATCAGGTAAATTCCGCATATTACGTCATTAAGTAATTATTACGTATTTACGCGGCAAGGTGTACAGTCCGCAAAAAAAATATATATATATCACCCTGAATAACTTTCGTTCTAATGATCGGATTTTCACGAACTAAGTGCCAATCTTAATGGTTCCGGGGGGTGACCTCAAATATGCTAATTAATTAGTGCTAACTATTAATTAAGTTACGAAATCAGACACAAAAACGTACTTTCTCTGAATAAACATATAATTTTTTTTACATATTTGGATTCCTTATCATCAAAATATAGGGGTAGCCGCAATCTGGGAAATGTGGTACCCATAGTTTGGTCAGTAGAGCGATGCAAAATTTTGACCCCTTAATGTTAATTTCGTTTTTTGCGTTTTCAGTCATATTTTAAAAACTAATGAAGCAATTGAAAAAAAATTGCACCCACTCATAAAACTCATTTACCCAAAGATAATTTCATGAAAAAAATAATTTTTGATAATTATTTATTATTTTTTATTATTTAATTAAAGTGAGGATGAAAAAATTTTGAATTATAAGGTAGGGATTTTTTTATACCATTTTAATCTACATATTTTTCAATTGAAAAATCCAAAGTTTCTATTGTTTTTATTTATTAGAAAATGAGAAAAATTAAAATTAATTATTTAAAAAAAAATAATTTGGCGACAATGAAGAAATGATTTAATGGGGCGATTAATATTAAAATGTGATAAACTTACGATGAACTTGACTTAGCGCGAGTGGCGTAAAATTTCATTCATATTTTTTTCTCTAATAATCGTTTGCTAATCTTTTTATTTTTATTTCTTTAAAACTATAAAATACGATATTTCTTTTTTAGTCGTCTAAAATTCTCTTTGAAATTTAGTAAAGAAATTTGAATAAAACATTTTAATCAACGAATGTCGAGTTTTATGAAAGCATGCTTGTGATAGTATATGATTATACACCAGATTTTGCTTATTTAATGTGATTATTTTTTAGTTTTTAGTTTTTTTTCTCAATAACTGATACAATTTCTATAATATACATACGTATGAATAGATTTGGAATAAAATATTTATCAATTTCTTGAATATATTTTTTATAAATATTAATAAAAATACATAGTCAACATTTTTAAGCATCTCTCACATCATTGCAAATTTCTCATCATCTTATATATCGTCTTAATCTTAAAAATAATTTTTTAATCACCTGTCCGGAAGTGTTTCGCAGAACTATTTTACCAACTATTTAATTAAATTTTAACATTTTTAAAAATCTTATTCTTTACCCTACTACGTTTATTATTTCATCATTAATATACTAATAAATTTTTTTTAGTACTTTAATTTAGGTTTTCTTTAAAGTAACGTTCCTTTTTAAATTATAGTCAAGTTTTTTTTGAAAGAATTATTGCCTGCTAGCTAATAAAACCTTGTTGAGAAATTAAAAACTTTCCGCTGTTTAATAATATTAAATGCAAAACAGCTGATTATTTACTAAGCATACTATTTTTTTCGAAAAAAGAGTATAAATTATTGATTGTCTTTTTTTGTTTTGTTTCTTGTGACTTCAACATAGATTATCTAAAATAGTATTGATGTTTTAGAAGTCACTACAAAGAGTATAAAGATACTGATCATAAAAAGCTGTCGAATACGTAACCAAAATTTTTAAGCGTCTTAGAATATCTCAGCACCTTAAATGCCGTCCTAACATCTTAGTTGTGAAATTTAATTATCTGACCACGTGTGATTCACTTATTATTTCATTATATCTTTTACTCTTTCTTTATGATTCGATGTAGATTTTTTTCCGGATAATATACTAAACTATTTTGTTTAATTTTTTACTTTAGCAAGATTCCCAAGATATTATTGTAGTATAAAGTGTTATCAGGAAAAATGCCTTATTTTGTTAAGAAGGAAATAATCCTCATAGAACAATCCCTGACTTCTGTAAGCTACTTGAATATAGTTGCAGACCAGGTTCACCCATTCATGGCAACAGTTTTTCCTGCGGGGGATGGTGTTTACCAACAGGATAATGCACCATGTCATAAGGGTCGAATTGTCATGGATTGATTCGAGGAACATTCCAGTGACTTTCAAGTCATATCTTGGCCCCCAAATTCACCTGACCTTAATCCAATAGAGCATTTGTGGTCCTACTTGGAAAACTAAATTCGTGCTGCCGCGCTACCCTCTCGCAATGTGAGCGAATTGCAGGACCAGTTGGTGAGCGCTTGGTACCAGAGACCTCAGACTCTATCAGCACCTTGTGGAATCAATGCCACGTTAAGTGCTAGCAGTTTTGAGGGCTAAAGGTCGTCCTACGTGTTATTAGCAGGGGCGCTATAATGTAATGTCTCTTCGGTGTATATTTCACACATTTCCTAGGCATTCTATGGAATGCCAAATGAGAAACCGGCAAAGTATAAAATGCATTCGTCAAAATGTCATTCAAAAATGACAATTAGGTTATTTTCTTATTTTTTATATGAAAATTTTGTTTCCCTTAATAAGACTGGCATAAATTATGTCTTGCACAACTTTTTACTTCTCTTTACACATTTTGGATAAATGTTTTTTAATGGAACTCTCTTTTTTCTTTTTTCAGAATGACATCTTTATTTTTGAGAAATGCATGTTACTCTGAATGACCGAAATCTGGAGAATGTCGACTTTCACCGGTGAATGTCAAAAATCACACAGTCGCCTTGATGATTGTCTGAAATATTTTTTACATCCGATTTGATATGAATTTATTCGCTGATATAATTACATTTATTCAATATTTTAACACTCACTGACGGTAGATTAGAAGAAACATCAGTGTAGGGTAAACCGGACAAATGCATACCGGGCAATGGCACTTGACCTAAAAAAAAAACTTCAGTGTAGGGTATACCGGGCAAATGTATTACCGGGTTGTGGCACTTAACTAGACCTAGTATATATTTCGGACATTTACCAAAGGTCTAGTCATACTAGTTCTAGTTAATTGCCACTGCCCGGTATACATTTGCCTGGTATACCAGACACTGATGTTTTTTTAAGGTCAAGTGTCACTGCCTGGTATACATTTGCCCGGTATACCAGACACTGATGCTTTTTTAAGGACAAGTGCCACTGCCCGGTATACCCTACACTGAAGTTTTTTTAAGGTCAAGTGCCACTGCCTGGTATACCCTACACTGAAGTTTTTTTAAGGTCAAGTGCCACTGCCCGGTATATCCTACATCGATGTTATTTTAAGGTTCAGTGCCATTGCCCGATATATATTAGCCTGATACTCCAAACACTGATGTTTCTTATAATCTATCGTCAGTAAGTATTAAAATATCGAATAAATGTAATTATATCCACGAATAAATTAATATCAAATCGGATGTAATAAATATTTCGGACATTCACCAAAGCGACTATATGATTGTCAACATTCACCGGTGAAAGTCAATAACCACCGATTTCGGTCATTCACAGTAACATGCACATCATTAATATAACATGACCTCATCAGTATGTTTTTTTCATATTTTGCCCAAATAACATTTGTCATTCTATAGAATGCCTAGGGAAAGTATGTAATACCTCTCACATTTCATACTTTGCTGAAAACATCCGGCATTGTATAGAATGCCTACGCATTCTATTCAATACCGGCGTTTCATACTTTGTCCGGTAACATATATAAGAAAACAAAAATAATCTTAGTAGCAGTATTTGGAGGTAAATGAAGCTGTAATCGTATCTGAAGAATATTCTCTGCGACATTTTATGGTGAATTTGCGAATGTAAGTTTCAGAATGTATCGAAAGATGAGGATGGTATTCATTTGCTAATCATCTTTATCCAAAGAAAGCCTTGTAACCTAAATATCTAGCAGAATGAAGCGATTTTTAAAACAATTAATCTTACAATATGCAACATATTATTTCAGTATCTTATTCTTAAACATAACATATTTCAATGTTTTTAAAATACCACTAAGCATTCTGCAATTCCTTGAGTTATAGAAAAAAGAAATATCGTGAAAACCTTGTGAATGCGCATTAGAATTACTATACAATATATATTTTATTTTTCAAGCACTTTTTTTTCTTCAAACTTTCTTGCCTAGAGCACTCGATTAAAGCTGTAAAAATGATTATCCCTAAAATTTTGTATATATAGCCATAATAAGTTATGTTAATTCGATTTTAGTATGAAATCCTCGAATAAGTATAACAAAAACAATATAATCTTAATAATATCAGATAAAAAGTTCATGTATTTAAATTCTAAAAACTTAGAAAATTATAAATAATTTATAAATCGTTTCGAATTTTCTTTTCAAAGGAGATTAAAATAAAAAAAATTTTGCTTTTTGGGCAGAAATTAGCTTTAAAAATTGTCTATATCCTAGAAACTTTGAGATATTTTCTATTAACTTTCTATTAACTTTGAGATATTTCTATTAAACCTCTCCGAGCAATCACAGAGCATTATTTAAATTTTTTATCAGTCAGAAATTGGTTGCTTAGCAACCTAGTGAAATTAAGTCTTCTTCTTTTGAATTAGTCAATGGGTTACCATAAAATATTAATTTGCGCTGGCGACTTTTTTTGGCGGTTTTCTGGACTATCGCCAAATATATAAACCTTTATTGTGACCCAATTTAAGACCCAATTTTTTCAAAATTTTGTCTACCCCCCCCCCTAATTCAAGTGTCTGGATTCCAAATTTGTAAAAAAAAATACATGTTTATTCAGAGAAAGTACGTTTTTGTGTCTGATTTCGTAACTTAATTAATAGTTAGCACTAATTAATTAGCATATTTGTGGTCACCCCCCGGAACCATTAAGATTGACACTTAGTTCGTGAAAATCCGATCATTAGAACGAAAGTTATTCAGGGTGATATCTTTTTTTTTTTTGCGGACTCTACATTAAATCTGATGTAGTTGAAACGAAGAATATAAATAGAGGGAAATGGCTAGCTTCGATGGACCTACTGCAAATCAGCCCTTGGTGTGGTCCTTGTGTATAAATGGAAAAACAACATTTAAGGACACAGCAGCGGGGGATTTTGAAACGGGTTCTCACCCAACCACTATTAGGGTTTCAGAGAAGAGAAGAAGATTTCTCTTTTTTGATTTAATAACATTTGTTCTGCATTTTTGCACTGTTTATAAAGAGTACTGTACTAATGAAGATATTTCTTTGAGAATACATTTATATCATCCATTTTGATTAAAACTTTTAACATATTTTGTGATAGATTGTCCAACAACCGGTTAACAGGTGACATACTTCCTGACTGTCACTTTGATCCTTATGCACATGCGCGGGATGCTAGTACACATGATGCTGTATCTGAGTATGTTGCTCACCCTGTAAGTTGTTTTCGTAATATAGCATATCGCTTCGAGCAGTTCTCCGTGTTAGTTACGTATTCGAAGAGATAGACTTCTCCTTTCTATATTCTTTAGTTGAAAGACCTCTTGGTAGTTGTGGTCTAAGAGTCTGATAAAAGAGATACCAGCTCAGGCGTTGTCCATGTTGTCTGACATGGGTTAATATTTCTTGGTCTTCCAACCATGGCCGTTAAATGTTAGATGCATGGCCATGGTTGGGTAATGTTATGTGTTACATCATTCAGACTCGAAAGAGGAATCATCGATATAACAACTGTGCAAATGCCAGAGAGGGCGTTATTGTTATTTTCTTTTTTCTATGCTCAGACAGCATTGAATGTTCTTTACGTTGCATTATGTGGAATGTTAAGTTTTGCAACTTGTGCTCAAATAAATCTTTATTTGCCGGATATTGCTTTCGTCTTCCTCAAGTTCAACAAACAGTAGAATCATTAATAATTATAATTTTAAATTTAAAGTCTTTAAAAAAAGTCTGAAATAACCCCTGATTACATTGTTTCTTCTGTTGTTCGCATTTATAAGTGGGGATTTAACGACAAAAGTTTTTATTTTTATTTCGGTTTTTTTTTTCTTTTTTTTTGCATAAATCTTTCAATGACTTACAACTTTAAAAGTCGCATATAATTGCGTACTTGCAATGTTTGAAGATTAAAAATAATTAGAAAATACCATTATCATATTGATGAGATAATAAATTAATTTCGTTTTCTAAGCAAGAAATAATGTGCGGCCCAAAATCGGGACTTTCCTAATATTTATTATCTTTTCTTCTTACAGGATTCTCAGAATAGATCAATACAGCTCGTAACAGTTTGTTCTGAAAGGATTTTGTGCATCTTGCTTGACACGTTGTTTACTTATTTAATTATTCGGGAAAATCCGAAAACATATCATTCCTTTATATCAACCACAGCCATTGCTAAAAGCTGTTACACTATTCTATGAAAGAAATCAAATTATAAAGAGATTGCATAAAGAGAAAATATAATCCGTTCAGGGATAATACAATATCTGAAACAAACCTTCTCTTCTGATTAGAAATCTTCAAAATATTGTGATCAAAATGCAGCTTAATTTTCGCAACAAATAATCTAAATTTGTTTCCTTAAATTTTAGTCATTAATTTAAGGAAAAGTGAATTGCATTTTTAACTAATAAAACTAGCGCTTTTTTTCTGATGCCATATTTGAAACTTCGGATTAGACTATTGAATATTTTTGTCTAATTTTTATTATTGTTAAACCAAAACTAATTATGTTTGGTCTTGATTGATAATGATAATTAATTTCTATTGGAGCGTTTTTTTTTTCTTTTACTAAATAGCACAGAAAAAGTTATATTTTCCGTGTTGGAAAACAACCATTCAATCTAGTTCGCGAATAGTATTTGAAAGGTTTTGGCTATAATTTAAAATTAATAATTAAATTGCTCCACAATAATTCTAGTCTTTAAATAATATCATTAACTCATTTATTAAGCATTATTTATTCATTTAATGACATTGAAAAAATTCTTTGTTTATGCAGCGATTCGAATTTCGTCGAAGTTTGTGGTCGACAGAAAATGTTAATTAATTAAATATGTAGAGCTTTTAATTCGATCAACTCAGAATGTTCATTACTTACAATCATTGAATTAATAATCTTACCTAATACGTTCATTAATTATTACTTTATTATTAGGTTACAAAAAAAAGTCTTCAATTCCGTAAGGAAAAGCAACTATTCAAATTTCGTCTAAAAAAAGAGAAATCACGATTAACTTTTAAAGTGTTTACTAATTATGCAGAAGTAAATATAATTAGACACACTATAATTTAAATTACATTGCAATGTTTACTAAGTTTCAGTTTTTATTAATAGTATGAGTTAATTATTCCAATTAGCATTGTTATATTATTGAACTATATCGAGAAGAAATCTTTTCTTTTCTGACACTCCATTTAAGTTCTGTAGATAGTGAAAATTCAGCTATTGATAATTTTTTTAAAGTATGTATTCATTTTTAGTATTAATTTTTTAAAATGACTAATTATTGAATTTTTCGAACAATTGTTTTTATACGATTCTACTACTTATAAGCTATTCATTTTGCTATTTTGGAAAGAAAAATATTGAAATTCAATGCTAAGAAAAAAGATAGTGGCAACTAAAGAGTAGTTTGATGAATTTTAATAAATTATTATGTTATTAAGTCGTTATTTTCTTACTATTAAGTGAAATTTTTTGCTATAACGAAATACAGAATCAAAATTACACAGTAAGAGAAATCTGTTAGATTTACTGAGAAAAAAATATCAGCTAAGGTGCCAGTATAAAACCGTTTATTTTTAAAAAAAAATACTGTTCTTTTAAAAACGAACATCTATGTACCGTTATTTTAAAAAAAAATTAAATTCTCGTATTTTAGCAAAAAACAATAAAAAATATCTATGTCAGGATCGTGATGTGTGCCAACCATATATGGCAGTACTTTTACTTTCGTTACTTGTACCGCCGGTACAAGTAAAAAGTACGTACTTTTACTTGTACTTCGTTACTTTTTAAATTTAGTACTTTTGCTTGTACTTTCGTTACTTTTTTAGGGAAAAAGTACAAGTATCTGTAACGGAAATATCGAATGAAATCGTTACTTTTTTCTAAAACTCGATAAGCTTTCTAAAAAAAAAAAAAGAAATAAAAAAGAAATTAAATTAGAAGAAAATGTTTATGTTCTTTAAATTTATAAAATTAATGTGCAATATATATGCATTCACAGCTAACTTCGTGTTTAAATACCTTCTGTTTCAACTTATACTGCAGATTCAATTATTTTTTACTAGCTCAAAGTTCACAAAGCTATCTGAAACCCCGTGTTTGCTTTGTTTATGTTTGTGCTTTTAAAACGCTCTTCTAAAGAGTAAAACAATTTTAAATCAATGGTAATTTAAATAAATAAAAATAATAAACTAAAAATTAAAATCAATAGATAAAATTTCTTTTTCGTGCAAATCCGTAAAAAGTTTGATATTAAAATTATATTTGATTTTAAAATTATATTATACGATTATATTATAAAATTACATTATAATATTCTTCCGAATTTAAAAATAAATTAAATTAATAATAAATTAAATTAAATATCCATAACTTTCAAAATTAAAAATAATTAAATAAATAACAATTTTGCAAAAACATTAAAGAGCATAAGAATATTATTCAATAAAAGTTTAGGTTACTTTGAGTTTTCGATTTCCTAGAAATGTACTTTTAAATCGTTACTTTTTTTGTTTAGTACTTGTACTTTTACTTGTACTTTTTACTCGTTACTTTTTAAAATAAGAACTTTTTACTTTTTACTCGTTACTTTTTAAAATAAGAACTTTTTACTTTTTACTCGTTACTTTTTTTTAAAATACTTGTACTTTTACTCGTTACTTTTTAAATGTAACGTTGCCATATATGGTGCCAACTCATCACGATCACGAACTCATCACGTTATGAGTGTTCAATATATTTAACACCAGTCAAAGCTGGGATTCAAACCCCGGCTACCTCATTGAAAAGCGAGAGCTCTGTCTCCTGAACCACTTCAGCTCCAAGAATTGGCAATGAATAAAATTATTAAACTGTCTTTACCTCAGAAATCTTTCTTTTTTAAATCATTTTTAAGTGTATCAACGTTGAAAACTACAGTGGCTCATCCATATAAAAATGTCTAGTAATTTGGCTTACTGAAAGATTATGTCTAAAAACAAATATTAATCTGGTAGAATATCAATTTTATAAGGAAGTCACATCGCAATTTTATTTATGTGTTCAAAACAATAAAATAATTGTTGAAAAGTAAAAGCAAGTATAGAAAATAATCAGAAAATAATTTGAGGGAGAATAAAATTTTCTTACCTTAAGCTAACCTGCATGGCAAAAGCTAGAATTTCAACTGACGGTTTTAATCCGGTTATGTATTATGATTAGGATGAAAATTTGTGAAAAACTGTATTGTGAAAACAGTTTTTGAAGGTGAAATGTACTGGAAAAATCTTTAAAAACAAAGGGTGTTTTTTGCAGTATGGGGGTAACGATTATAAGGAGAGAAAAATCTGTATTTATCTTTCTATAGTTTATATTTTTTTTTCTGTGAAAAACATTTTTTTTAGCCTCCAAATAATTTGAAGTATAATAAAGTTATCTTGCGGTAAGCAGGATTAGACAATGGCAAAAACTAGAATTAAAACTGATCGTTTTAATTCGTTTATGATTAGGAAGAAAAACAGAGAAAAACAGTTTTTATAAAAAAAATCATTAATCCGTCAAATATACAGTGAAACTCGAATATTCATAGAATAATGGAATATACACAAAAAAATGAAAATCATTCTCTGTATATTCAGTCAAATATACAGAGAATAATAAAATTTTTGAAGCGCATAACGATTAAGAAAATCTTCATTTATGTTTAAACATTTTTTTTGTGTTAAAAACATGTTTTATTCTATAGAATTAACTTCTTTTACAGTGTAAAGCATTAAATCTATTTTATTTATTGCTTAGAATAAAAGAAATAACATACTTTTAACTTTTTCCTTCCAATCTACATTAAAAGCGAAGTAAAGTTACATTTATGAAGCAATCCTTGTTATGCAAGTTAATAAAGCTAAATCACATAGGCTACTAAGTTTACCAGTCATGTATGATAACAAAGGATGGCTCTATAGACTTCCAAAAACCACTTATTATGCAGAAAGCGTCTGCTTAAGCTCCCTAATCACGTGGAAGCCGATAGAAGATTGTGAACACATCACAACAGATTTCATGCTATTTACAAAGTAATCTTATTTTGTTAGAAATCAACTCATGTTTTTAACAATACATTGGAAGGCAACAAAATGAAGTTTTGCCAAGCAATAAAGATACTCATTGGGGGAAAATACTTATTCTAATAGAGGTATTATTGAAGAGAAATTTGTTACGAATTTTTATTGATTTGTATTTGTACGTCAATTTAAGTAATAGTATCATAGTTTGTATGTATATTAACAAAGGGTTAGTTTAGGTAAAATATTTTTGTTTTTTTATGATTAATAACTTTCTATATCATTCACAAGTAAATAATAATATTTTTAAGTGATAACTAAAAAAAAACATTATTCGTTTTAAAGTTAAAATTATATACCAAATATACTCTTGATCGATTTTGTTTTCTGTATATATAAATTAATATTGAATATATAAATCCAATATTTTTCCTTAAATAGTTTTTTAATAGTCTTTTTTATAAAAAAAAATTAATTTCCGTTTCGGTTTAAAATTATATACCTGATATTATCTTAATAAATTTTGTGTTCCGCATATATATAAATATTGGATTTATACACTGAATATATATATATATAATTACAAGAAAACACTAAGAAAGTTAAGAAAAACAATAAGTATCATTTATTGCGCTTAAGCTGCAAGTAAACAGCACTCATTAGATAAGTTCAAAATGAAGAATAAAACAAAGAAAAATTATAGACATATGAAAAAAAGGGGGGTGGGAAATAATAAGTAAAAAAAATAACAAACAACTTTTTATTTAAAAAAAAAAAAATACTGTTAATCAAAAAACCGGAAAAAAAAAGATATAATCTTTTCTTCAGCCCTCACAATTATATCCGCAAAAATTTAAATTAAATAATTTTTAATAAAAATTAATAAATAATAAAAATTAATAATTTTAATAAAATTTAATAAAAAATTTTTTTATAAAATAACTACAAATAAAATAGATCATAAAAAGTGAAAATAACATGTAAAAACAGATAATAAAATAAAATAAAAAGAAAAAACATTAAAAAGGGGGGACTATAAAGCGAGTAGCAAAATCATAACAACTTACATGGACGGATATTTTTCAAGAATGAGTCCCCCCATTTTTAATGTTTTTTCTTTTTATTTTATTTTATTATCTGTTTTTACATGTTATTTTCACTTTTTATGATCTATTTTATTTGTAGTTATTTTATAAAAAAAAATTTTGAGTGCTCCTCACACTATTGTATTAATATATTTTGCTTTGGCTTTATTGATACAATATCAGAAAGCACTCTATTTTGCGGATATAATCGTGTGGGCTGAAGAAAAGATTATATCTTTTTTTTCCCGGTTTTTTGAGTAACAGTTAATTTTTTTTTTTTTTTAAATAAAATGTTGTTTGTTATTTTTTTTACTTATTATTTCCCACCCCCCTTTTTTTCATATGTCTATAATTTTTCTTTGTTTTATTCTTCATTTTGAACTTATATATATACACAATATTTTCATCAGGTAATTTTTAATAGTTTCTTATAATAAAAAATCACTATTTGTTTCAAGTTAAAAGTTATATTCCAAAGTTACCCTTACTCATTTTTGTTTCCTGCATGTATAAATTAATATTGAATGAATAAATCCAATATTTTTCATTAAATAGTTTTTTAATAGACTTTTTATAAAAAAACAATTTTCGTTTCGATTTAAAAGTATATATCGAATATTCTGTTAAACAATTTAGTTTTCTGCACAAATAAATTAGTATTGTATATATAAATCCAATATTTTTTATTAAATAATTTTTTAATTAATAGTTTTTTTATACAAAACACTATTCATTTCAAGTTAAAATTATATACCGAAGATTCTCTAAATCATTTTTGTTTCCTACATACAGAAATTGTTATTAAATATATAAATCACATATTTTTTGTTCAGTAAATATTTCATTTTTCGTTTATAACTGAGATAATCATTTTAAGAATATTTCCTGCAATATTAATTTCACTTCTTATGAGTTAAGTTTTATCTCTTTACAGTGTAAAAAATTCTGGATCAAATTACTGTAAAAGGTATTGGTACTCTGTGTGCATGTACTTTTTACAGAAAAATTTATTTCTACTGGAACTTGTTATGGAGCAAAAAAATTGATCTACCGTAATTCTTACAGTAATAATTACAGTAAAATCATAAATAACTCTAATTAAATGAATATGTCTGTAAAAATTACGGTATAGGTTTTACGGTATTAAATAGATTTTACGGTAAAATGGAGCGTAACGTAAGAAGCATCCAAATGCTGGTACTTAATGCCATAATTTGGTCAGAAATTTTTCGCCATTAACTATTTACTGGAAAAAAATTTGTGAAAAACAATATGGAGCTGCTCCTATTTTTAATAAAGTGATGTATAATAATGTAAAGTATTTTTTTTTAGTTTTAAGTGAAAATATAAATTTTTAATCAAACCTTTCAAATTATATTAGAAACAAATATTTTAATGATGACTTAAACTTTAATTTCGTTAATAATTTTTCTTAAAAAAAATTTAATTTTTATTCTATGCATAATCTCTATAATGAGCCAAAATTCGTACTTCGTTAGTAAAACTGCGATGCTGCAAAAAGAATCCATAATTTCTCAAAGCTATATTTTGTTGTTGTTGTTGTTGTTATCCTGTGAAGATTATCAAAACCCAAATAAAATTTTATTTTCATTTTTTTTGTTCGTTTTTTGTTTTGTTTTCTTTTTTTTCTAATTTTCAAAAAGAACGTGTTCACAACAACAACTCATAAAATTGATTTCTAAATGGATGACAAAACTAATGAGCGAATGTGTAAACAATCAACGAATCAATAAATCATGAAATCGATGAAACTGGTACACAATCTGAAAATCAATGAATCAAGTATGCAGTAAATCGAGAAATCAATGAATTTATAAATAAATTAGCAGGTAAATGGATAAATAAGCAAATCATAAATCAGAGAGTTAATGACTCAGCTGGCAGAAAAAAAATATCGAATACACGAATAAACAAAATGGTAAGTCAAAGAATGAAAAAACAATTAAATCAGTGTATGGAGCCGATAAATGATTGAATCAATGAACCACAGAAATAATGAGTCTAAAAATCAATGAATCAAACAGTCGACATGTTGCTAACCCAACGAACATAATAAATAAACGAATCAGCGAGTAAGAAAATCACAGATTCGTAGAAGTGTAGTTTTAGGGTAACTCATCTATTTATTAATTAATTTGGTTGGCGCTCAGATTTTTTGTTTTGCTTTTACTTTCTTTTATTGATTTTCTAATTCGTCTATTTCACAAGCTTTAATGGCTCTATTCATTCGCCAATTCCCTCCTTTCGTGATATGCTTCTTTTAGCTCCTCAATTTTTTCAGTGATGTTCTAATTATCACAAAAGTTCAATAAATAAGGAAATTTATCAGTAAAAAACTATATAGCGAATGTGCAATTCGTCGTTTCGTTTATTTATTGATACGCTCATGTAATGATTTAAAGATTCGTACTGTTAGAAATTTTTAAATTACATGGTAAAACAGCAATTAAAAAACCGATTTCTTGAATTTTTATTTTATCATATTTAAACAAAACAGTCGAATAAACATAAATAAGATGGTATTCAGGTGATATAGATTTCTTAAAAGCCATCAATCGTTAATTTAACCAGTGAATTAATGATATTTTTAGAATTATCGTGCAAGCTTGTACTTTTAAAATAAATAAAATGCGAGAAAACTCATTTGTTAAATTTTACGAAAAACTTAATAATATTTACTAATTTGAAAATACTTTTATGACAATTAAGTCTTTTTGAGACAAATATATAAAAGAAAATTAATAAAAAAGTAATTTCATTGTTTTTCCAACACCCATGGGACATTAACTTAGTCTGCACTGTTAGAAATTTCTCGGAAAAATGGTCAAATAGCAATTTATTAAATTTTTATTTTACCATATTCAAACAAAACATAAATTCTAATAATCATCATTAAGATGGTAACTGTGAGAGAAACTCTTTATTATCAGCTTTCACCCAATAAGGTTAAACAACCGGAATTTTACTGCACTAACTAGGCTCACTTAATGAAGTCATTTATTTCTATGTGACTGAGCACATTTTATAGCTTTCAGTGCTAATCTGCCAATCTCTAAACCAACGGAACGAGATTCGAGTCCCAACGTTAATATCGCAATATTTTCTCCATTCCCTTCAACATATTTGAGTTTCTAGTGTCCTGCACTTCCTTGATTGTGACGCTGGACCATTAGAATATGATGCTCTTATTAATGCACAGATGCCAGCATAGCGCCCTGTTAAATTTTTTTTACGGTTTTGAAACCATGTTAGTTGTAAAAGGTTAAAAAGTCGTATAGTTTTGCATTAATGGTTATTTAATCATACTAGTTGTAAAGGTTAAAAATCGCATAGTTTTGTATTAATGGTTATTTAATTATACTAATTGTAAACGGCTTCAAAACCGTAAGGGTAAGAAATGCTCTTTACCGCAAACTTACAGTTCGCTAGATAGACTGACTGCTCCTGGTTATTTAGCCATAATTTTTGAATAAAAATTATTACAGCTCGTTGAATTCTTGATTTTTCTCATTTATCTTCCTATTTGTTCCTTTTTTTGTGTAATTCGGACAGACATTACAAAAATGTTCCAACTTAAGCCATGAACTTTTTAGAGATATTGTCTGAAAAAAATATTCAACCTTTAAAATAATGTAATTAAGTAGATTTTTTTTTCAGATTCTAAAGATATTTATCATATTGCTTGAAAGACATACATTTAAAAATTCAACTTGTATTTTATCTTTTTTTTAAATCTATAGGGAAAAAATGGTTGTTATCGAGCCAATTACAATTTCTTCGCAATCCCTTTTAGAATTCAAATTTAGGCGGCAGACGTATTGAAGTTTTCATTTATTTCGGATGAAATACCTAGGATAAACGAGTTAAAAGCAACCAATGTGCTCTATTTTGCTGATTTTGCATATTTTACAAACAAGAATTTGAATATCTTTTAAATGTCTATTCACTCTCAAGTACCCCATTAGAAACATGGAGCTGAAATTTATTCTTGCATTTTTATAAGGCAACTATACTGAGTCCTGATTATCGAGTCAAAATTTATTGCCAATTCATAAGACTTTGTAAATAGGAAAGTAAAAGCTATTGTAATTAGTCTATTAGTCAATTTAAAAGCATCATGTGATAAAAAATTGACAAAATAATTATGTGAAATTTTATAAAAATACCATACAATATTATTGAGATGTTATTTCAATTTTTCGGAAAAATGTATCTTAAAGGGGCAGTGGACCCTTTAATATTTTATTACATGTAAAATACATTAAAAATGCCTAATTTATTTTATTATTAATTATTTACATTTCATTATTTTTGTTCAAATGTCAGGCACTGAACATTATTCTTCGCCTTAGAAGATGCCGGAATTGTTACTCATTTCACATTACCCAGTGGGCACCTGTGAACCAAAGTCACGGAGGCGAACAACATTACCCACGCCACACTGCCACAAACGCGTTTACAGGGTGGGCCACACTCACATTTCACACGCAACAGAGGACAACACATAGAGAGAAAAACATCCATGCCCAGAGCGGGATTCGAACCCTCAGCCATTGGCTTCGCAGTCAGGAGCGCTAACCGCTCAGCCACCTGGCCAGCACATTTCATTATTTAGTTTACATACTTTATTATTTATTTTATTTTTTCATTACTTATTTTACTTATTTTATTATTTATTTTACTTATTTTGTTATTAATTATACATAATGAATTATTTTATGACAGCTATAATTATTCAAGGTACTATGTGTGCGAAGTGTAGTATAAAGTACTGACACTGATGGCATATTTTTAAGACAAGGAACATTTTTTAAATTCGACTTTGTCAGAATAGTTTTTAATTATGATGTTAGTTAATATTGAAAACTTGGTAATTTAGGTATCATCGCAGATACGCGAAAGCAATTAAAGTACTTTAAGATCACCTTAAATAAAATTATTTAACTAATTTAAGACTTACTTTTAGAAACGATTAAAACTATTAAGATTTTTTAATTACAGTAATTAGATTTTCCCGTGGTTATTGTTTATAATGCTTGCTTAAAGTAAATAAATGGATTATTGGAAATGAATTCAAATACAAAAAATTTTAAATATAGATTAATTTATGAATTTACAAATTACACTTTCATTAGTGACAGGATAGTCAACATTTCAAAATTTTGATATCAAAGAAAGGATTTTTTTTCCATCAAGGTAATGATTTTTCTTTCTTTTTTTTTGCTATCGAGGTAATGTTTATTTTTAATGTTAGTATTTTTTACCATACACTGAAATATGGTCGAAACTACAAGACTATGGTAAAATTTCACTGCTCGGTAATTTTTACCGAAGAGATTTGGGTAATGATTTTGATAAAATTAAATATAAAATATGGTTCATAAAACTATATAAGAATGTATAAAGATAAAAAAATATAAAAATATCTAAAGATAAAAAAATATAAGAATATATAAAGATAAAAATATATAAGGATATATAAAGACAGAAATATATAAGAATATGTAAAGACAAAAATATATAAGAATATATAAAAATATATATAAAATATGATTAAATAACATTGAATTGCGGCAAAGGGGGTAATATGATTATGGCACCTTAAAACATGGTATAAAAACCATTCATGCGGTTAAATTTACTCTCCTGTTTTGTATATTTTACTAAATGCGTGGTAATCAGAATTTTAATTTTGTAAACCAAAATTTCCGGCAAACCGTTACTATATGGGTGGAAAGATAACTAAATGAATGGTTTGAATGCTGTATGTATACCGTATTTTTGTTTTATTATCAGAATTCTGCTTTTTTTTTACCAATGTAATTACTATATAGTACGGTATCAGTACCATATAGCTTAATTTATCTATAATGTATAAATTATTTACACTACAATGCCAATTTTGTAAAACATTTTTATTAAAAACCTAAGATTCCGAAATTAGTTTGTTCGAAAAAATTAAGAAAGACTTTAAAATTTATAAATAAAGTTTCATTTTTTTCTTTTATTATAATTTAAAACACATAAATTAGTTGCAAAATAGATTTTAAAAAGGCATTTGTAAATTTATAATCAAAATAAAAAATTGTTTGACGGAGTTTTTTTTTTCAATTTCATTTCCAGACTTTTAAATGAGGAAGATACTGTGCAATCGTGTCCTGACTGGCGCCTCCCTATGATAATAATTTAAATACGAGACATGAAATCTATCAATTTTATACTAAAGCTGCAAACCATTAGTTTAAATATAATTATAATAAGCAAACAGCTATTTTTATTTCCATTCATTTTTTTAAAAAAAAGATATTAAGAGGGATTCAAATGTTTATTCGTAACAGCACCAAGCCGGCCACAACCTTCATCGTCTAACCTTGCTCTGAGCAAAATAACCTTGGTTTGATTATAACACGAGCGAAAAATACTGAATAACAATGCAATATGCAAAAAGATTGAAGCGTAATGTCATAATTAATTACATCAAATAATTCTTTCATTTTTTTTCAATTTCTTTCTCAAATGTTTCGTCTTACATAACATTTATTTACAAAAAGAATGACATTCATGATCTCTTAAAGATTAAAACTAATATTGCTTTGTATAAAATCAGAACTTAAAAAGCTCTTGATTAAATCAAGTATCATTTTCCCAGTAAAATTAATGTTTTTCAGGTCTCGTATTTGTATTAATTGCACAAATCACAACAAGCAAATCGTTCAGTTTACATTTAAATAATAAAAAATGACACTTTTTTAAGTAAGACATAAAGCTACTTAAATGTATACAATTTATTTCTTCATTTAAAAGATATATTAACAAAACCATTTTATTGCAAGTGCTGTTTATTTTTAAATTTTAAATAAATATTTATATATAAGATAGATCAAATTTCTTAGAACATGGAAAATAACTTGAATCAAACAAATTACCGCGAAATGTAATATATTCGACGCACAATAAACGAAAACTGCTAAATAGATAAGATATAATTATAAAAAAAATATCAATTTGCAAAAATGATGTGTCTTATAAACTAAGAATTAAAAATTATTTAATTTGTAAAATAATTTATGTAAATATAATCTAATAACTAAAATAACTTTTTTTTCCATAAAAGTAGTTTAATATAAAAAATGTGTTTTTCTTTAGACAATTAAAAGAAAACTATATTCAAAACTGTGTTTGAGTTTATTGTTTTTAAATTTGCCCGATCCCTTGTACGAGATTTTCTAGCACAAGTAAATAAATTTTTTTAATTATGCAAATAATGTTAAGTATTTTGGCTTTCAGGCAGTAGGCCAAAAAAGCTTATGATGTTGCCAAATGAGTTCGACATTATAAAGAATCTCGAACATTAATATTTCCGATCAAATTGTTTATTAACCGTTTAATTTATATAAAGAGTTTCCAAAAAACAACGAAAATTTTAAATAAGAGTCTATAATAGTGACCTATCTCTATTTATGAAATTTACACAACAAAATAAGGACCGCTATTTCAATTTACTTAAGCCACTTTTCAATATCAGACATTGGTTATTTCTAGAGCAATTTCAAAAGAAATTAATTATTGCTAAACTTAGGTAAGCAGTTATGCTATATGTATACACGCATGAAGTTTATTTTAAAACATATAACTGAAAGATAAAAAAATAAATAAATAAAATAAAACATGGTAGTTCAAGTTACTCCTAATTATGAGGTAACTATAATTGGAAGTAAAATTTCAATAGCTAGCTTACGTTAGTTGGAAATAGAGTTGAAAGATTTTTTTTTACATTTTTATAGTATTCGGTATTTATTTAAAATTAAAAGGTTCCATTTTATGATTTAATTCTTGTAAACAGGATTAAATGGGAAAGTATAATGTTCAATATTGATGGTGGCAGTTTTTTCATAGCCTGTTTCATTCCACACAGAAAAAAAAAATTTTCTTCAAAATATAAAAAGAAAAAGAAATATATAATCAATAAAATAAAAACTACTGTAAAAGAATTGTGTGACATTATGTTTAAAAATGACAAGATAGAGTTCAACTTAAAAATACTAGATCAAAAGTTACATATTTAAAACTTTTATATTTGCAGTAATATTAATAAATATCTATAGATTTATTTATTTCAAAATGCATGCATAATTAGACTATATAACTGATGGCACTAATATATGTAATTCACTAATACATCCAACTGATGTCGTAAAAGCTAACATTAAACTCAAAACAATTTTACAAAAATTATAGTCCAAAATTTAGACAGAAAAATTACTTTAGTGACCACAATGTCTTGAGTAACCCTGGATAACAGAATTATGAGTCTAATATCATCAAACCTAAATTAAGTGTTTGAAGTTACTCTGTTTACAGAGGACTGTTGTAAAATACAATTGTATTTAAGACAACTTAAATCTACATTGTC
Source organism: Parasteatoda tepidariorum (assembly GCF_982258835.1). Classification (NCBI taxonomy): domain Eukaryota; kingdom Metazoa; phylum Arthropoda; class Arachnida; order Araneae; family Theridiidae; genus Parasteatoda; species Parasteatoda tepidariorum. The sequence goes on from NC_141758.1 coordinate 49,491,785, forward strand.
TTACGAAAACAACATCATTTTGTGATCGACGCTATTATGAGTCTAAAATCATCAAACCTAATTTAAGGGTTTTAAGTCACCAGAGATGATCATAAGTCACTGTTATAAAAGTTTCATTATTTATTAGGACAACTTAAATCCATGTCGCTTTAAGAAAAGTTCTTCGTGGCAGTTTAACCTGAATGCAGATCTCACTCACTGTAAAAAATTACAGTGAAAATATTTGGCATCCTGAGTGCAGCATTCGTAAAATCCATTTTACTGTAAAATCTATTTTTACCTTAAATTGTCTACTGTAATTTTTACAGTAATATTTGTTTGATTACGATAATCCAGTTATTTTGCAGTAACTATTAGCGTAAATATCACAGTATATCTGATTCCTTTCCGTACAATTTAACTGTGTCTTCTTATTTATCACAGTTTCATTTTAAGCATTTTAATATCCAAACACTTCTTCTTAAGGCATAGACAACCCCCAATTTAAAGTATTATTAATTTTTTTTTGATATTTAGTCTATAAATATTTGAATTTTTTTCTTAAATTGATAATTGAATTGATTTTAATTTTTATATAGATATTGAGGTCAAGGTACTGATGTAACTGACTGATACAGAGATGATAATGCATTTTGATGAGTTTGTTATAGTACTGTTTCAGTCGGAAATTTATAAATATTTAATTGATTAAATATTTGTTTTTTGAGTAAAATTCCTTTACTAATTCCTGTTTTCAAACCATTGCCTGTGTAAAATGTGTTAACTTAAATGTGTTTCTCATTCGTAAATTCTTTTTTTAATTTTTAAATTTCAAAAAAATTTCAAAAATATTTCCTAATGAATAGCTACAAATCCATTTGATAAATATATGCACTAACCGAGCGTAACAAAACATATCGCGATGCTGATAAAATATATATTTTAAAAGCAATCTATTGATCTAACATATTTTTATTATTTAATTTATAACAGAATCAAAGTCATGTGCCAAGTAACTTAGATTGGTTTTTAGTAATGGAACAATATTTTCAAAGGTACATTCTGTTTATTCACTTGCATATTGCTATATTTTCTATTATATATTAATTTTGCTATATTAGATATTGATTTTTAACTTAATCTTGACTTTGTGAGAGAGAAGAATGTCAGGTTTTTTTTTATTGACATGATACCATATGAACTTCTCCTTCAGCTAATATATAGTTATTTGATAACAAGGATTTTTATAATGAAGTAAATTCAATTTTTATTGAAGGTTTCATATAAAAAAAACATGAATATCATATAGATTCTTTGAAAGACTTCAATCATCTATTTAACAGGTGAATTAAAAATGTTTTTAGAATTATCTGCTCGAGCTTGTATTTTTAAAATAAATAAAAAGCGAGAAAACTCCACTGTTAAATATTACGAGAAACTTAATAATATTTAATATTTTCATAATAATTAAGTTCTTTTGAGATAGATAGGTATACGAAAATTATTTAAAAAAATAATTTCAATGGTTTTCTGACACCCATAGGACATTAACTTACGTTGCACTGTTGGAAATTCCTAGGAAAAAATGGTCAAATGACTATTCCTTTAATTGTTATTTTACCATATTCAAACAAAACAAAAATTCTAATAATCATCAATAAGATGGTAACTGTGAAAAAACTGTTTATTAACTGCTTTTACCGATTACGTTTAACAACCAGAATTTTATCGGATGAACTAGGCTGCTCTAATGAAGCCACTTAGTTCCTTGCAAATATGTACATATTATAGCCGAGAGGGTTAATCTGTCAATCTCGTGATCAACAAAATGGGGTTTCGAATTCCAGCGTCAATACCGCAGTATTTTCTCCATTCCCTTCTTTACAAGAATAGTTTCTAGCGCGATGCATGCTGGACTATTAGAATACGATATTGACACAAAGATGACCGCACCATGGCCGGTAATATTTCTTTTTTACTGTTTTGAAACGATGCTAGTTGTGATTGGTTAGTAAACCTTTTAGTTTAATATTCATTGTTTTTAACCACACTAGTTGTAAATGATTTCAAAAACGTAAAAGTGAAAAAAATGTTCCTTGCCGTAAACTTTACTGTTCATTCAATAAACTGACAACCGCCGGTAATTTCACCGAAATTTTAGAATATAACTTCTAACAGTGTGGTGGTATTTTATACCAGTAATTGCAGGAAGTAGTATTAGAGTCTAATAGCCTGTCACCTGGATTTTATCGAGCTTTGTATTAGATATAAAGAACGAGAACTGTAGCTTTTAACTGTATGGTTTAAGCATTTTTACTGTGGAAATTCTAATGCTAGAAATATAGTACATATTCCTAGTTTTAAATGGATAATAATTAAGCATTTTTCTAAATTTTACAAAATTTTTTGCTAAATTTTTGTTTGAATTTCGATTGCTTACAACATATTAACCATAACTTAAAATATTAATCTTTTCTTTAAGTTAAAGACTTGAATAACACCTTTATACATAGTTGAGAGAAAATTACTTTCATCTAAAAAAATAATTAGTTTTAATTGTGTCAATTTGAAATACAGTAATATTTATAAACACTAAAAAAACTTTCATTGGGAGCCCAACATCAACTAGACTTAAGAATGCTACAACTTAAGAATAATTTAACACTTGGGGTATCTATACCGGTACATTGTAATAAATAGTACATTGTAATAATTGGATTTTACAGTTAAAAGTCCTGGCACTCTCAGTGCCAGTACTTTTTACTGTAAAATCCAATTTTACCGGAACATGTTACAAACAAAAAATATAATATGCCATAATTTTTACAGTAATTATTACCACAAAATCACTAAATCTCTCTAATTGAATAAATATTATTGTAAAATTTATGGTATAATATTTTACGGTAAAAAGGATTTTTTAGGTAAAATGGATTGTATGGACAATGCACACGAAAATCTGATATTTTATAGCGTAATTTGAGCCGGACTTTCTGACAGGTAGATGATTCAACAAACAGCATGACCAGGATTTGAACTCTGCATAACGTATTAAAAATTACGTATTAAAAACGAGTAGTGCAAGTGCGAGCATGTATTAAAAATAGACCTCTGGTCGATGTGTCTTACTCCTCGGAGCTGCCCAACCTTTAAGTCTATCTATCTATACATTCTAAAGGAGAACTATAATTTTTAACCGTATTATTTCATCATAAACTAAATATAAAAATTTAACATATATAAAACATAATCTAATAATTAGAATTGAAATTAATCGAGAATTTTTGGAAAACTTTAAACATCGTTATTTTTTCTATACATTGAACATAGTAAAAAACTTTAAATACAAACTAATCTTTATCAAGAACCTACGTACATGATATTGCATATTCCAAATTTAACATCATTAAAATTGAAAAATGAAATAAATTGCATTTACATAAATATTTCTTATTTTATACCTCACTAAATTTAAAGAAAAAACAAATTGAATTTGCACATAAAATATTAAAATACAGAATACTTTTTTCTTCTAAAATATAAAAATTATTGCCAGAACTCCTCCTGAGAATTACAATGCTAGTCTAAATTTTTACAAATTTATATTATTCTTTTAAACTTCATAAATGAATTAATTAAGATTACATTTAAAGCAAATATTTTTTCATTATTATTAAAATTTAAGTTTAACAAAAAATTTAAAACTAGATTATCATGCTAAAATTGCTCTTTGTAATAAAGAAATTATTCCTTTGCAAGATAATTATTCTTTTTAAAATTATTATATCAATTACTGCATTCACAAATAAGCATTTTAGAGATTATTGTTATCTAATATATATTAGTCTTGTTTTATATTTTAGAGAAAAAATTCTGCAATTCTTTGATGTTGAGTTTCTTAAAAATAATATCTAATAGTTGAGAGACAAAACTTTTTTTTTCTAAACAAGGAATTGTTTCTGAATATAATTTCCTTAAATCACGTATTTTGGGCGTAAAAGTAGCGTAAAAAGTAATGATTTTTTAATAAAAAAATTAGCAAGATTTTAAAAATTTCGTTTAAAACAGACATTTTAGGGAGTTTTTTTTATATGTAAACTACAAAATGATTTCAGCAACAAAAATTAACAATTTTTCTAGTTTGTGTTTCTTACTTGAATTTAGAGATGGTTAAAAATCAAAAATACGCATTTATTCCTGCTCATAAGTTTTGTTGTACAAAATAATTTACAAAACCAGTATTTATTAATTTAATAATTACTAAAATATAATAATTGCGTATTATAAAAGAATGCATGCATTAGTTAAAAGTGAAAAAAAATTATTTCTGAACAAGATTTCATACAAATGTAATAAAAAGTAAAGAAACTTTACAATAGGTAAAAAAACTTAATAAAATATAACTACTCTAATAAAAATTTATACAACTTTAATGCTTAATAATCCAGTCTCTAAAAATTATATTTACAGAACTTTTTTTTTATATAAATTAAAAAATACTATGTTTTGTAATTACTTTATGTGCTTTTCATATTTTACATGTCATATTATTTTTTATTTGTAAATATGTCCCTTTTAGTTTTTATAAATATTATTTTCAATGTATATAGATAGTATACAATTTATTTATATTGTGGATATTATTTATACTGTTTCTTGTGTATATATAAGGATTTTAAAAATGCATGCATTAATTAAAAGTAAAAAATAGTTTTTTATTTTTATAAAAAGATTACGTATAAATGAAATAAAAATTTAAAAAAACTTCACAAAAAATAAAAAAAGCTAATAAAATATAAATACTTAAAGAACTTATATAACTTTAATATTTAGTAATCCACTCTCTACTAATCATATTTACAAAATGAGTTTTTTTTTTTTACAAATTAAAAATAAAATGTTTTGTGGACAGATTAAAATGCAAAATACAATGTTTTGTGGACAAATTAAAATGCAAAATACAATGTTTTGCGGACAAATTAAAATGTAAAATACAATGTTTTGTGGACAAATTGAAATGCAAAATACAATGTTTTTACAAATTAAAAAAATACTATGTTTCGTAATTTTTTATGTGCATTTTATATTTTAAGCGCTATATTATTATTACTATATTATTACTAGTAAATATATCTTTTTTTAGATATTATAAATATTATTTATAATGTAGATAGATATTATACACACTATTTATATTGTGTATATTATCTATGTTGTTTCTTGTGTATATATAGAGGGATTATTAAAAAATGCATGTATTAATTAAAAGTAAAAAATAATTCTTAATTTCAATAAATAAAAATTTTACGACAGGTAAAAAAAGTTAATAAAATATAAATAATTTAAAAAATTATATATCTTTAGTACTTAGTAATCTAGTCTCTACTAGTGAGTTTTTCTTTTACAAAGTATTTTTATGTAATTCTGTAAACATTTTTATGCACATTGCAAGGCCATATTATTTTTAATTTGTAAGTATATCCTTTTTAATTTGCATAAATATTATTTAGATTGTGTATACATTTACAATATTATTTAATTTTGAAGGTTACTTTTTTATATTTATGCATACGGAGAAAAATATAAAATTATTTCAATATATGTTTCTTTAAGGGAGACTTGTCTTGGTTTAGTTCCAAAACAATTGTGGTTAAAAATTCGAGAAATAGTTGAACAATAAAAAAAAATAATAACACTCACCTGCTTTGAAAACACTTTCTTTAAGTGATGTTGATTCAAAAAAATTAAAGTTTCTATAAAAAGATGAAGTGGTAAAAAGTTTATTTAAAGAACCTTGGATCATTCTTAGTTGAGGGGGGTCACCGAATTTCGAAACAGGACGAAAACTGTAAACGGTTGTCGTTCTCTCACTGGGCCAAGTTCAGAACTAAGCGCGTATTTTGTAGTTACGTTGGCAGCGCCTCCTGGTGGATAACAGGTAGTATTTGTGTGAGTGAAAACGTTCCTGTAGTTTAATAAAACTGTTGCGTAATCAGGAATAGATGCGGAAATAAACTCAAAACGATTTTTCTGCTACAATAGGAAAAGAGAAGTGAAATAGTGAAATAAAGACGCTCCCTCGTGTGTCAGCATGTTAAATGTTTTAATTACTTTCCTTAATTGCTCGGCTTAGATTATTAAAGGTATGCTCTGCAAAACTTTTAGTGACACTCACAAATAAGAAGAACAATAGATGAAAGCGCGCTCCAGCATTTGTGTTATGAAGAGCTTAAGAATTTTTCTTTTATATAAATCTGCGTCTCTCTGCATAACAATGTATTAAATGTATAATAGAATTATGAAATTAAATAGCTTTAAAAACGCTTTTTTAGTTACGTTGTCAAACAAAATAATGCCTATTCTGTTAATGATATTAAATCTACGCTGCGCTATTTAAAAATGTAGAGCAGTATGTAAAAGTAGTTAATAATTTCAATTAATGTAAGAATAAGAAATGGTGCAAGGAACAATAAATAAGATTTTGATAGTGAAGACGGTTATTCAATATTTTAAGTTATTTGATTATTTTTTAATTCTAAATTAACAGTGATTTTTAAAATTAAGATATGAAAGAAAATTTGTTCAACTTGTTACTGTGTTATTTCTTTTGCGTAGTTTATCTTTTGGTGCAGAATTTTTATTAAACATATCAATTTAAGACAAAACAAGTGAAAAATAAGTGTAAATTTTAAAAACGTATGATTAAGATATACAGCATAAAACACTGAGGTCATTTTTTTTTATTAATTAAAGATAAAATCTTTCAAGCAGGGGTCCCTTCCAAACACTAATTTTTTAAATTTACTGTTTTTTTAATCTAAGAGAGAGTATTTAAATCTAAGAGAAACAATTATTCATCATTAAAATTTATTTAATTTATACAATCAATTATTGATACATTTTGAAATATGACTGAACCACTTTTTGCAAATTGCTTTTTCTAGATTTTATATTTTAGTAGAAATATATTCCAATTACTTAACAAATTTTTTTGGAAACTATTAGACAGTTTTTTATAATTAAGAAATACCAAAATATATGCTTATTCATAAGTAGAGCTTCAAGAAAAAATATATTTAAATGGGACACTGGTTGTCCTATCAACGATAAAGGGTTAGCTTATTTACCAGTAATTTCATTGTATTTAATTTAATTGTTATTTGTGAAATAATTGAAAAAAATATTTAGGTATGAATTAGTTTTAAATAGTGGGTTCATCTGCTACTTATATATAAGAAAGCAAGTTTTGAAATTAGTGATTTAGAATTTCTTAAGAAAATACATTTCGCAGATGAAAAACTTAACACTTTTAAGATCTGACAAATCACGATACAGGAATGCGAGTGTAATAAACAACTGAAAAGGTTTAACTGTGGGAAACAGTCCAAAGCTAAAAGGAGGTTATTAAAAACACTTCCTAGCTTCAACCTCCAATTAAACCTATTTTGATGCTTAATTAAACAGCTGACCTCTATTGCAACTAGTCATATTTTGAAAGCGGTTTTGTTTTATCCTCATAAAAGATTAGTTTTCAATTCCTAGTGCTTATACACTTTGGTTTTTTATATACATACAGATTCTAAAAATACATGTTAAAGGTGGTTTTAACAGAACATCTTATTTGGATTGGAGCAAAACAACGAAAATACATCAGCACTTTCTTCATCGTAATATTATTGTTATTTTGAATTCCATGCTTAAATTTCCATGTAAAATTATTTTTATCCCTTTTTAGACAATCGTAGAAATATTTCAATTTACAAAAATATTTACAATTTCAAATTTAACGAGAGAAAGTAGTGCTGTTTTTTCTGAAACTATTCCTAAAAACACAGAGGAAAAGCACGTATTCTTTAAAAATCAAAATAAAAAATAATACAAAATAAAAAAATAAAAGAAAAACTGAATTATGAAAACTAAATAAATTCAGTTCAATATGTTTAATATAATGTATTAGATTTTCTTTAATTGGTTCATGTTTTTTCTGATTGTTTTTAAAATAAAATTTTGTAAGATAATAGCAATTATATATTAAATAAGTTAAAAACGTATCATGCACGCAGAGAAAAATACAGGTAAAATTACAGTCCATGTATAGTAATGAGATTTCTACTACAAAAACCAAGCATAATTTCAGTAATAAAACAAAAATATGCAGTATTTAAACCACCCATTTGGTAAATTTTACGTCCATATCTCAACTGTTTACCAGAAATTCTGTTTTTTTAAAACTATATTTCTTATTATCACACATTTAGTAACAAATACAAAACTGGAAAGTAAATTTAACAGAATAAAGGTTATTCATGCCATGCACTAAGGCAGCGCTTCCCAAACTTATGACTTTTGTGTATACCCTTTCTAAATTTTTTGAAACGCTGAGTACCACTTAAAAAAATGAATGTATTTTTTACTATAAAAAATTGCACAAAAGTTAAAAATCACAACTGGCTGTTGACACCACTAATTATTAAATGTTAACTCTGAAAAAAGTGGCCAATAGAAAAATACGTAATCGTAAATTTTCATGATAAATTTTCATAAATTTTCTTAAATTTTGTTTTTAAACAAAATTTTTTGAAATTTTCGTTTGTTGCAAAATATTTCACATAAGAACGCGTATCCTTGCTAAACAGTTCCCGTACCCCTGGGGGTACGCGTACTACACTTTGGGAAACACTGCACTAAGGTATCGAAAAATTCAAAGCCTTGTTACATTAATTACCAAAAACCAAGATAATAATTTTACTGTTAATTTTACAAAAAGTCATTACAAAATGACTTAGGTAAAAGTTACAGTGCTTTATGGCGCTCTCTTAAAACCAGAAACACGGTAAATCTTTAAACATTCTGGTAATTATGACCATACTTTTTTCGAGTGTGTTTTTTTTTAATTTCATTAATTTATATTTGCATTTTCAATTAAGAACACCATTTACCCGCTATGTAAAGTTTAGAAACAGCTATTATTGCGTTTTATGAACAAATAATCATACAACAGTATAAGTTCATCCGTTAGTAAAAAATTTTATATTTATACATTGAATATTTCTCATCACTTAAAAATGAGAAGAATGCTTTCAATATTTCGTGTTTCTTTTAGGTATTTTATCACTCGCATGGTAATCCCTAACAGTATTTTAATCAAAAACTTTCCAATTAATTTTTAGATAGCCAATAAATTTCACAGTTTTAGAACGGATTATTTTTTTGCCTAGGATTTTGTTAATAAACTAACTGGAAATAAGGGATACTTCTTTGGAATTAATTAGCTACTAGCTGATAATAAATGTTTTTAATAGTTAGGATATGCGTGACAAGAATTTTAAACCATAAATTTTTTTGTTACACTACTGTTTAGGAAAAATTTACTTAAAATAATGTAACTGAAAACTGTTGAACTTTCGGAAATAAAAATCCAGTTCAGAAAAAAATCAATACATTCATCTTTGTAATTTAAGTATTTTCAATGCTTTCAATTTATTAAAATTAATTAGGTTCTTCTTACTTTTTTTACAAAAATATCACTTTATTTAAAAAATTTGGAGGTTCATTCTTCAAACTCCAGTGGCGGTGAAATCTTTTTACGTGAGTTCGAAGTAACATTCTCTAAAAATTGTTCCGTATTTTTTATCTTCTGACAGCCTTTGAATTTGAATTATTTATTTTCTGACATTTAACTTAATTTATTTCTTATTCTTTTTCACATGTTTTGCAAATTTGTCACTTCTCTACTAAGACCTTTCTGATTTTGAGGTTATTAATAATTTTCATTCATTTATTTTGCTCTACAAAATTATTTAATGCATTATTTCATTCCTTTCTTCAGCGTTAACCGTAACAATTATTCACCTATAAATATTTATTTTCAATTCATCTTTGAATTTCAAAAATTACTTATTTATTTGCTCTTTAGCTAAAAATAAGTTCATATTCCAACTGTGAGATCAATAAGGGAATCAGTTACTGAATATTAAGAAACTGTTATATATTTCGGCCGTATTGCACTAAAAGAGAAAAATTTTGATCAATATTACCACAATATCGTAAAATTTACCTTGTTTTTGACTTTATGTGAGCATCAGAAAGCTCGGTAATTTTTACCGAAGTGCTATGATAATGATTTTTGTAAAATTAACAATGAAATATGATTTTATAATATGTAATAAAATTTGGATATTAAATAGTACTAATTAGTGCTTTTTTTATATATATAGATGGCACACGAAAGAGAGGATGGCTCCCACCAGATGAGTTGATTTTTTCCGAGGGACACATTAGGGATCCGGGAGTCAACCAATAAGGCAATCTATTGCTCCAGACAGGATCAGATGGAGACATCCTCGGGTTGTCACAAGTCTGTAGTGCTGAAGCGAAAAACAAAATTTGGTAATTTTATCACGATACTTTAAGGCAAGGTATAAAAACTAGCTATTTGGTTATATTTACTTTAGAGTTTTGTAATTTGTACTAAATCTGAAGTAGTAAGAGCTATAAATTTGAAAACCAGAATTTCCAGCAAACAATTACAATAGGAAAAGAAAATCTACCAAATGAATGGTTTAAATATTGCATGTTTTTGGTTTTTAATACAACTACCAGAATTGTCATTACTATACTGTACGGTAGTTATACCAGAATTTTTTTTCTCTGTGTACTTAATTGTTTTTTGTGATATAAACTCTTAACATTTAACTATGTGAAAAACATGGTTTTTTCCTTCCCAAAACAGTCTTCTGAATAACTTAAATATGTAGCAAATCATTATTTTGCACCAAACACTTCATTAATTTTGTCTGATTTTAAATGGAAATTAATATTCTAAAATTCAAAGCAAAAACAAAATCAGATGGTTTAAATCAAAGCAGCTATTTCAGTACTACAATAAAGTACCATACGTAATGAAGAAGTGAAAATCTCTTGACATAAGACATAAATTAATAATACCAATCAATCTTTTGTGCTTTTTATTTGTGCCTTTGTATTACTTTCTAAGATATTATTATTGTTGGTTTTATGGAAAAACAATATTGCTGTTGTTTTATGAGAAAGACTTGATAAAAAAATTTTTTATCGTATTTTATGGGATATATATGATAATTTGATTCCGCATATGACTAAGCGAATTCTGTGTTTAAGTTCATAGAATGGTCAGATAAAGATAAATATGCTAAGAGGATGTAGCATTTTATACTTATTCGACATTCTCATCTCATGTATCGTAACTCAGTTCAATTATGCCTCGATACAAGAGGAAAAAAACAGTTAAATTTATTTCTTCTAAAAAAGTTTTTCTATTAATAAATTTGAAGGGTCACCGCCGTTGTTTTAGGTACTCTATTTAACGTTACTCTTTTGTTTGCCATACATTAAACTACGAGAAGTAGAAACCTTAAACTACTCTTGTATATATATATATATATATATATATATATATATATATATATATATATATATATATATATATATATATATATATATATATATATATATATATATATATATATATATATATATATATATATATATATATATATATTATGTCGTTACTTGATATGTCGATTCTATACCACCACCTCTATACCACTTTTTTTAATTTATTTATTTTAGTATAACGTCTTTGGCAAAATAATCCCAGTCACCAATAATAAAAAGCAAAGGCCAATGCCTTCCAATTAAAAAAAAAAAAAAAATTATGCGTGGCTCTCATTTTCCTCTCTCCAATTTTATTGTAACGATAAACAAAACATTATGTCAGCATACGACTTAGTTTAGAAGTTCTTATTGATAAAGAATGTTTTTAATGCTAGATAATATGTTTAATGCATCATAATTAAAATTGATAAAAATTGCAAATTTTAACTAAATTAAGCACAAAAAATAAATTGTTTAGGTTATAAAATACTCTTGATAAAAAAATAAAGTTTTCAAAAATGTATTCTTTTAATATATAAAAATTTTAAAAATTAATGTTTAATTAGTTTAACTATCTATTACATTTTCTACCTTATGTAAATATTATCCTTAATTAGTGTGGCTAATTAGTTTAAGTGTGACTTTTTATGTAAAGTTTAAAAGAGACTATTATGAAGTTAATTAATGAGTTTATCTAGCCTATAGAATATGAACAAAAATATTAAAATTGGAAAAAAAAATTCTTTTATTTAATAAATTATACTAAAAGAATACTGCTATAAACCACTTTTTTTTCTAGAGGCAACAAAATAAAACAAAGATATATAAATTTTTCCCGTTATATTTACTTATACTTTGAAATAGATTATAATTTTATTTTAAGGCATATTGAAAGACTAATGAGATCTTTTTACAATATTGCATCTTTTTAGATACTATAATAGATATTTTAAAATAAAATTCAAATAGTGCAAAAATGTATAAATAAATCATAACTTTCCGGCTTATATTGTAACAATCAATACAAAACCATTATGTTTTTCGAACTTTTTAAAATATTTTCTTTGCTTTTGAATTTTTTGAAATCTGTTTGTTTCTAAATTTGTAAAACGTAACGACATTTTTGTCTATAATAGTTAATAACATTTTTAGCCCATTTATTGTTGAAATGTACGAGTTTAAGAAAGTTCCATAATATCTTATAGTTTTATACTTCACGTAAATGCTTCAACAAACTTCTAAAAGAGTTAGGATACATGATCAGGATTAAAATTACACAGTAACCCATACCCGAAATGTCGTCATACGCCGCAAAAGACGCTTTTCTATCGTGAACTCTTTCTTTGCGTACTTATAAGCAGATAATAAGGGGAAGTGCTCCTAATCACGGACAGCGTCATTTCCGTAAATGGGATATTATTCAATTTTAATCCTGATTATGCGGCCTAACCATCCTAGATGTTTGTCACAACAATTATGTAACCCCTTTTTATACGTAATATTTTCAAACTTAGACATTTTGACAAAAAAACAGACTAAAAATGTCATTTAAATATAGCTTTGGAAGCGAAATTTCAGATTTGAAACCTGAATTAATGAAAATCAAGTATTTATATAAATGCAACAGAACATTTGCCCCCTAATGTTATTAAATCATCTATAATTTCACTTTCATCAAAAACAAATAATGCAAGGAAATATTTTTGATTTTTTCCCATTTGGCAAAATTAAATATGGATTTAATAACCCTATCAAAAATAAAATTAAGAAATTTTTTTTTCAAATATTTTATCTCGTACAGCCTTTACAGGCAATTTAAATCAAGTTTCATATTTACAGTAATATAAGAAAAATGTAACTTTACCTTTTATATCCATTTCAAACTTTAAAAGTAAAGCGCAAAATAGTTTAAAAATTATGCACAGTATTAAAATTTTTAGCCTTTGAATTATGGTGTTCACAATAAATTAATAATATTTATAAAATTTTATACTAATGCATTCTAAATCTTATGCAGTCTAAAGGAATTGTTTGAATTTTGACAACTGAAAAAACTTTTGCCTAAACTTTTTCTGTCACGCAGTGAACTGATCGTAAAGACACGGTTCCCAGTAGAACACTGAAGTCAAACATCACTGGCTGCGGTCAGTGAGCGGATGGGTGACCACTTTGATTATCCTGCTTAGGGACCGAAGGAGCACGGTATCGGTCCTCGTTAAACAGATCGACTGTAAAGTGCTCGGGCTACCAAAGCAGGGCAGCCATTCCTTCTGCAGAGGATCAAAATTGCGAGAACGTGTCTTCAGATCATCCCCAGGGATGTTTGCCAAACCGTCGTCAATAGCCCATTGCTCAGTTTTAGTTCGACGTAAATAAAGTACGTACCTACCTAAACCTTTTTTTCGTTTAAAATTGTTTTGTTGGCTGCAAAAAATCCTGAAAATATTGTTTTCCCTTCGTAAAAAATTATTAATCAAATTACTGATAAAAGCATCAAATTACTGTTATTATAAAATCCATTTTATTGAAAAATCCTATTACCGTGAAATTTTAAACCGTTATTTTTGCAATAATATTTAAAGCAAAGGAATTCAGAGATTTTACATGAAATACTACAGTAAAAATGCGGTATATCAGATGTTTTGCCCGGAAAATGTTTTTACTGTAAACTGTACTGGCAGCTTTAGTGCCGATACTTTTTAGCATAATTTGATCCGGTAAGAAATTGGTTTATTAATCCTACTCAGTATATTAGTTCCATTTTACTTTATTGCTTTAAGAACATTTATTCTAACTCAGAGTTTAAAATTCATATAATTTTTTCATACAAAACGAGAAAATTTATATAATAGTTTAATACACTGCCTAATAATAACTTCTTCTAAAAATTAATACCTACCTCCTATAAAGATATAATACTCCTCAGTGGTCTATAATCTTTCTTGGAACTCAGATGGAATTCTTCAACGCCTACTGATATTGCCTATTTTTGGAATCTATAATCTAGAGGCATATTCGAACAAGAAATATCAATAAAATATCATCTTTTCGCATAAACTGTTTTCATCGACAATTTAAGCTACTGTTTTTAGCAGAAAAACAATCTTTCACGGTTTTCAACTCTCTGATATCTTATTGATGAGAAAATCGTTTACGTTTTGCTTCATGGGAGCAAACCAGTTTCTCTTATTTGCTTTTTACTAAGAAGAATAAATACACTGTAAAAATTTTCGAATCAAATTATGCTATAAAGTACAGTTTTGGTTGCATCATCCGTTAAATCCATTTTATCGTAAAATATTATAACGTAATTTTTGCAGTAGTATTTATTTTTTTAGAGTGTTTTAGGTATTTTCTATAATTAATACTGTTAAAGTTAAGGTATATTAATTTTTCTTTTTGTTCCGTATAATACATCAGTTAAAAATTATTTAATGGCGAAAAAAAAGTACCGGCATCGTGAGTGCTTGTTTTAATTATCATAATCTGTTCCGTATTTTTTACAGCGTAGTGTCTCTTGTGTTTTTAGGAATATAAAGAAATCTTATCAGATAAATTTACAGTTGTGTCATCAATAGAAAATCCATAAAAATTTAAAATGAAATTTTTTTAATAATAATTAATAAAATTATGAAAGAATGATAAATTATAAAAATATTCTGCATTAAATGGTGAAACTTAGACCAAATTGCATTAGATTTGAGAATATTTTTAAATTAATATTATTCTTGAGCACATTCTCTGGTTTAATTTGTCTCTTAGGAACTAACTACGGTCGCATTTTTGTCTAACTATTTTACTAACTAAATCGTGAAAAGAAAAGCACTTTTACATGAATTGTTTTTTTGCTTATTTATCAGCTTACTGAAATTTCTACTTAATGTAATTAGATTTTAGTAATTAGATGTCTTAGATTTTCTATCTAAATATTTTAAAAAAGCAATCATTCGTACCGTGCTTGATGATTAAAAATGTATTATTCGTTTAAGATCCTAAGCAGCTATTTAGATTTTGCTTTATATTGTCCATATAAACTGAATATCACTTATGGGTATAAAATAATATTTGCCCCTATCTAAAGGCGAAAACGAAATTTAATGTAAAGTTTGACTCTTGCAAAAAAATTTCTTAATAGAGAAAAATAATAAATATGTTTAAATTCAAAGGACTTAGTATGTGTAAACACTGATGATTAAATTATAATTTGTTTCAAACAGTAGTTCATTATATGTAGCAACTAGTTTTTTAAAATAAATATTTGATTTTTAGACAAAAAGTAGGTGATATTAGATTAGTAAAAAGTTAACTAAAACTAATGTACCAGCATTTAAAAATTTAATACTTTAGTTATATCTTAAAAACCATGAGTTATATCATAAATGCAAAAATAATAATTCAATAATAATAATATTGCAATAATAATGCAATAATAATAATAATACTGTAATACGGCGTTTCTACATAAGAAAGGCAGCCGACCAGGTATCCGAGTGGTTAGCGTGCCTGACTTCGGAGCCGATGGTTGCGGGTTCGAATCCCACTCAGGGCATGAATGTTTCTTTCGCTCTGTGTTCTATGTCCTTTCTTCTGTGCGATTGTGTGAATGTAACCCGCCCTATAAATGGGTTTGGCCAATGGAAAGTAGACCCAAGTGCCCGCCATTAACCAATATATATATATATATATATAATTAATAAGTTTTATTAACTGCGCATAAGCTGCAAGTATATAGAACTCATAAAATAAGCTAAAATATTGAATTATCCTGTATAATATTATTACCTTGCGCGCATCCATTTTCGGGCCCACCCAAGGTAACTAGCAAATTAGACACGCTTCAGTATTGCAGTAAGAACGTGCCATAGGATATCACTTTATTTATGCTTCTGTTTTCATATTCTGTAATCTGACAATCTTATTACGAGAATATTTTAAATCATTCTTGAAATACTCCGCCACGCGTAAGTTCATTTTATTCGCTCCTCACTATGTAGATTTCCTTTTGTGTACTGTTCTCTACTGTTTTTTGCTTGATATATTTTTTTGTTTTTTCGTATATATTTTTTACTTAATGTGTTCTAATTTCGTTTCGATTTTTTGAGTGCTCCTCACACTGTTATATTGATATATTTTGCTTTGGCTATATTAATACAATATTAGAAAGCACTCCTTTTTTGCGGATATAATCGTGTGGGCTGTTGAAGAGATTATATATTTTCTTTGTTTGTTTTCCGGGTTTTTTAATTGCTTTCCTTTTTTTTCTTTTTTTTAAATATCAAAAATTATATTTCTTTAAATACTTTTGAAAAATTATTTTTAGTAATTTTCTTCTCTTGTCATTATTTTTTATTTTTTCCATATTTTCTCAATATCTTAGCTTATTTTATGAGTTCTATATACTTGCAGCTTACGCGCAGTTAATAAAAGTTATTAATTTTCTTCGTTTTTCTCTTTGTTTTTATTGTGCTCTCTCTCTCTAACTTTAATAACTTTAATAAGAAAAAAGTCACTACATAAAAATTTGCATTAATGTATTGCTCAGAAATAAATATATTTTAATGTAAAATAATTAATACATCTATGAATTGAGACAAAGTACTTAACATGTATTTTGGACAAATGATCCTTCAATTTAAGCAAACTCTGAACTGTCAAAATAATTCCGAAACATAAGCACCAACTTATGTTTCATAAATGTTTTACACAAAAAAATCATAATTCTAATACTCTTTTGAAAATATTTCTATGTTATGTTCTTGCAATATAGCATATTAATAGAGCATTAAAAATTCTTTCAATGATTTCTTTAACATCAAACAAATATTGTCAATCCTACTATTTTATATTTTTGGAATAAAACTTTATTCCAAAGTGCTTATCTATTTAAAAATTATTTCGATATTTTAGCTTTCCAATCGTGCATAATGTCCTTGAAATTGCATGAAATTAAGTGGATGTCATCTCTTAAAATGGTTCAAAAGGCACTGAATAGTTATTTTATATGAAAGAGCTGTTATTTTAATGGTTGAGTGCAAATTCATAGAATTTCTCTCGGGATTTAATGACTGCGTCTTAAATGACTCTTAAATTTAAAGCGTGCAAGTAAATGAAGCATTGCTTACTTTATACTTAGTTAAAAACTGCTTCAACTTGTATCAACAACTAAAAGACTTTCCTGCATTTATTTAGTTTGACTAAGTGTCATTATGCGTTTCATGTTCACCGTTATATTTACGAACCCTTCTATTTTTTTTTTAAATATTTTTAAAATTATTGCAATTTTTTTTAAAAATTCCTCTTCTAGTCATCAAATATTATAAAACTAAATAAAAATGAATTTTAGTAAAGCATTTAATAATAGTTTAATAAAAATATTGTAATGCTCATCTGGGGAACTTGCATGAATTACTTACTGTTTTTACTCACCTCTGTTCTGTGGAACTTTTTTGTTTTTGTAATTAATTAAAGAATCGCGCTGAATTAAATTGTTAAGTTCACAATATGCTTGCAATATTATACATGTTTTGAGCAAAAGTTAAAAATAAAATGAACTAAATATTGCAATAAGATTTTAAAGAGATTTTGCCACAAATACCTTCCAATTAATTTCTTCTTTAAGCAACTAGATTTACACGTGTGAAGCCATTATTTGACAAATTCACACTGCAAAATAGTCTTTTAAATAGGTAGACGAAAAGAGATAACCAATCGCTAGTGGTATAAAATCTCTCTAGAGCTAAAATTCTATTTAGACGCATTTGGGAAAAGGCAAGCACCTCTTTTCATTTTAATATGATTTACTAAAATGTTTTAGAGCCTACAGTAATGTGATGCATAAAATTAAATTGCAAGTACATATATTTTTTTAAAACATCATTCAAAAAAACTGAATAATATTTTATATATATATATATATATATATATATATATATATATATATATATATATATATATATATATATATATATATATATATATATATATATATATATATATATATATATATATATATATATATATATATAAAAGACCGAAAGACCGAAATCGGTGGTTGTTGACTTTCCCCGGTGAATGTCGACAAACACCAAATACGTCTGTGAAAGATCGAATATTTCATTACATTCTTGTACATTCGGACCCTCACCGGTGTATGTCGACAATTACAGATATGCTTTGGTGAATGTCCGAAATATTTATTACATTCGATTTGATATGAATTTATTCGTGGATATAACTGCAATTATTCGATATTTTAACCCTACACTGATGTTTTTTTAAGGTTAAGTGCCACTGCCCGATATACATTTGCCCGGTATACCCTACACTGATGCTTTTTTAAGGTTAAGTGCCATTACCCGGTATATATTTGCCCGATACTCCAAACACTGATGTTTCTTCTAATCTATCGTCAGTAAGTATTAAAATATCGAATAAATATAAATATAATAATATTAAATAAATATAATAATATTATATATATATATATATATATATATATATATATATATATATATATATATATATATATATATATATATATATATATATATATATATATATATATATATATATATATATATATATATATATATATATATATATATATATATATATATATATATATATATATATATATTTTAACATACATTGCAAAATGACAGAAAGTTTTCCAAATTTTTTTGCTGGTCAACTTGCAAAGGTTTAGCTTCTATATTATATAGGAAAAATTCCGTTCTTGATAATTGAGGTCAACATATATATATATATATATATATCAATTGAGGTCATATATATATATATATATATATATATATATATATATATATATATATATATAAAGAGAGAGAGAGAGATTTAAAAGGCACTACAGAAATATTTAAAATAGTTCCGTGTTACATCATAAATGAAGCTTTTTTTCCGTGATGTAGATAATGATCTGACTCGTTCATCAATGATAAAGAGAATATGCTTGACATATAGCAGGTATTATGGTTTCTGTGTATCAGGTACTATAGGTTTAAATTATAGGCTTCTGTGTTATAAGAAATAATTATGTTTTTTTTTCAATAAGATTCAATAGTTCTTGAAAGATTGAATTTATAGAAATTGCATGTTTTAAATATTTCAGAAACTATTCAACCAATTTCGTCCATACATACAAAAGTACATTCTTTAAAATGATATTAAAATATGTATACCTGACTATTTAAAAGTATTTTTCAACCATTATTAAATAAAATATTAAAAAGAAGTAATAAATATATTTTATTTTTTTTGTGTGTGGAATTATCTTTGGATAAACGAATTTTATAATTGAGTGTAAAAATTTTTTTGATTAAAAAATTCTCGAAATATGGCAACATTTTCAAAAAGTAAAATTGACATTAAGGAGTGATTAAATTAAAAAATAACATTAACAAACAATGAAAATTAACATTAGCAAACTTTGGACACCTCTCCTGACCAAACTTTTGGGACCATAGTTCCCTTATTACGGGAATTAAGAAGTCCGAATTGGTTGAATGTTTATTCTGAGAATGTGCGATTTTGTGTGTAGCTTAAATTATCATCTGTACTGACTAATTTCATATATGATGTCACCCCTTGAACCATTAAAACTGGCTTTCACGAAATTAACTTTTGTTATATAATTCCGGTAACACTACACTGTAAAGAATTCCGTATCAAATAATGGTGTAATAATGTACTGCCAATTTGGGAATATTATCTATAAAATCCATTTTTACTGTAAAATGTTGTACCGTACATTTTGCAGTAATATTTATTTAATTAGTGTGATTCAATGATTTTCCGGTAATTATTACTGTAAAATTTACGTTTAATTATATTTTTTAATCAGTAACATGCTCCGGTGAGAATGGATTCTAGGGTAAAAATTACCGTCACCCTGAGTGCCTGTACTTTTTACCTTATTTTTTTACGGAGTACTTTAAAAATATTATGTAAATATCACATTTTTAAACGATCCAGAAAATAATAGAAGTTAAATTTAACCATAGCTATACTAAATATATCTGTCCATACGTTTGTGCCAAATCATTTTTTTTATTTACTTATTTCGTTTTTTTTAGTTTTTTTAAAGATTAATTCTCAGCATGTGACTGGCACTTTATTCAGAAATGATTGTTGTTGTAGGAATTAAAAACTCCGATATAATGTGCGTGTACTCTTTGAATTCAGTTTAAATTCTTTTACGAATGCATCGATTAGGATTTGTTTGATCGTATCTAAAATTGCTTCTTTAGTTTGAACAGAAAAAATTAGCTATCTACTAGAATATCATACATCAAATGCTAAATACACTAGCGTTTCCGTCGCACTTATAAAAATCAAATACTCACTGAAATCTTTGCTTGAGGACGTTTTACTGGTAAACCGATGTCAGAAATAATATTCCAGAAATAATATTTTTACTAAAAAAAGTTAACTCTTTGAACAAAATTCGGCTAGATTAACTTTTCAGAAGTCTCAATTTGGTGGTAATTTTTATTCCAATGTTAAAATAGACACGCTCTGAGAAATTAGCAAGGTTTTGATGCGGGCTCTATTAATTGGTTTTATTCATCCAATGGCTCTATTTTATTATAAAAAAAAGCTCACAGTTTATTCTAATTAGAATGCTGCGAATGAATTAATTATTACATTACAAAATGCTTGTATTTCTCACAATTTTTCATCAGTAAATATATGTGACCAGATAGCATATCAATATTTTATTCACTTGTGTTCGGTGATGTCAAAACAGTTTTTCACTTTTTACGAATTTCTTCGGATTTGCGATTTCTAGTTCGTAATACCTTGTGATTATGTTGGTTTATATTGAAAATATTAATTACTAATTTGAGGGTACATCTGAAAACTAACAGTAAATCTCTATCATTAAAAAATTTTACATTTTCATTAAATATCTGAAAGAAGAAATCTGAGCAAATAATATAAACAGGCAAATTACTGATCAATTTAGGGATAGGTACAAGTATGTGTGATTTGATCAAGAATTTTTTACTGTATACTCAACGTTAAATGTCATTGTTAAACGAAATTGTATTTTGATAAACTGGATTTTGAAAACCTGAAATTTTTAATTAATTCATTTTTTTCTATTCTTATATTTTCTCTATTCTTCTATATTTCCATGCATAGATGGAAAAGAAAAAAGATTTTAAAAAAAGCATTTGATAGTCTGCCTCGGTTTTATATTAATTTTGTCCGTCCCGGTTTTTTTTAATTATATTTTTAAAATTCTGAGTCCAAAAGCAAACTTTTTCTTTAAGAATACTCCGAATATTTTATATCATTTACCAAGCAAAAATTTAAAGTTTCTAAAGGAATATTTTTGAGAAAGTTTCCTCTATTATAAACGGAAATTTCTTTCTTTAAAATCTTGCAGCATATATTTTGAGAACGATGTTTGAGTTATGACCGTTTAAATTTACTTTTTTGCTAGTAGTTTTTCATAAGTTTACCTAGAATCGTGTAAATAAATTTTCCATCAGTGGATTTCTGTGCATTAGAATTGCTAAAGCATTTCTTATACTAAAGCTCCAAGCATTTTCAAAAATTGAAAGGAAGCCGTTTATTAAAGGATTTAGTTATAAAAATACTTTCTACGATTCTTTTCTATAAGTTTTCAAGACCAGATCAACGCAAGACTTGATAAATAAAACTTCTTACTTATTATTTATAAATTTTCAATTTAAAATTTATACAAATGTAAAGGGAAAAGAGGAAATCTATAACGCGAATTTATATCGATATGTACCGTATGTAAATTCACGATTCTGAACCAATCCGGCAGGTCGTCGGGCTACCGATGCAGGGGTGCCAACCCCTCTGCACAGGATCAAAATTGTGATGGCATGTCTTCTGCTATATAATACCTGCTATATGTCAAGCATATTCTCTCTATCATTATTCGCCTTGATGAAAGAGTCAGATCATTATCTACAGCGAGAAAAAAAAGCTTCATTTATCCCCGTTATGATGTAACACTGAACTATCTATTATATATAATTCTCTTACGTGGCTCCCAAATTTCGGCTGTATTTCTTTTCCGCCGGTGGCAACGTTTGCTTTGTTTTGTTTACGTTTTGAAAACACCATTCTGCCTTTTAATGATGTGTTTCTGATCTAATATATATAATTCTCTTACGTGGCTCCCAAATTTTGGCTGAAGTACTTTGTACAACTAAATAAGATTCTTTTCACAACACTTAAGTATTTACTTTATTTTCTTCATTTATGGAAAGAACAGTCGGCAAAGAATTCTGTAAGGTTAAAAAACATTTCGCTAAAAAAATAACGAATTCTAAAAGAAATAAAAATAAACAACTTAAAAAATAAAAGTGCTGTTGCCAGCCATAGAATTTTTTGAAAGTTAACTTAGCAACATAAATCATAATGACATAGAAGCGCAACTAGATCAAAATTAAGATACCTGAACGCTTGACGTAACAAATCCTTCAATTCTATAAGTGTTTTATCGCCAAATGCCCAAATTAACAATTGTGTTTTTAAAGAAATTCTCTCTCCCTCTCTCTCTCTCTCTCTCTACTACTCAGACTACTATTTCATATTGTTTTACAACACATGGCTTTAACACTCTGGTGGGAAAGACTTTAAAACAAAACTTAAAACAGTTACTTTTCTCAACAACTGAAATTTAGAATAATGTGATTAAGAAAAATATGTGAACTGTTTGCAATTTCAAATTAATATTGAAATGTACAGGTTTAGAATTTTCTACAGTGAAAAGTTTTCGGAATTTTAGTATTCAAAAAAGTATACAAAAGCTAGACGTTAAGAACGTATCCAATGAGCGAGCAAAGCGAGCATAGGATTGCGAAGCAATCCGAAATGAACTGCGAAAGCAGTTCCGGGGGTTGGTGAGCGCCAGCGAGCAGGGGGCGAAGCCTCCTAGTTTTAAATATTTCTGTAGTGCCTTTTAAATCTCTCTCTCTCTCTCTCTCTCTCTCTCTCTATATATATATATATATATATATATATATATATATATATATATATATATATATATATATATATATATATATATATATATATATATATATATATATATATATATATATATATATATATATATATATATATATATATATATATATATATATATATATATATATATATATATATATATATATATATATATATATATATATATATATATATATATATATATATATATATATATATATACAGAGAAACCTGCAAGTTGGACACCTGCATAAGTTGACTTCAATTATCAAGAACGGAATTTTTCCTATATAATATAAAGAAGCTAAACCTTTGCAAGTTGACCAGCAAAAAAATTTGGAAAACTTTCTGTCATTTTGCAATGTATGTTAAAATTTCACTTGTTTGGTGAAATAGTGTAAAAAGCTAATCTGAACCCTTTTGTGAGTTGACCATCTGGGGAAACTGCAGGGGTTCAGCTTTTGACCATTTCTTTCATTCATTCATTGAAAACAGATGTGTTAGTTGAAAAGTTGGTCTTCCATTTGCAATAGTGAGCAAATAGGTTTGTAAGTGTAGTAATAACAGGATAAATTTTAAAGTGTTCAAATAATTTTGTTTTCTTAAAGTTTTCAAATTACATGTTTTCGTGTTCTGATATTTTAAGAAATTATTTTTATTAAACACTTCTCGTGCATAACTAACGAAATGATTTTTTTTAAAAAGTTAGTTAAATATTAGAATTATTTATATGTTACAAATAGAAGTTTATTTAGGTTTAAACAAATTTCTGAAGATATTGATATAGATTTCTTGAGATTTGGCCATTTTTCTAAATAAAATTCTTAAGTTAAGTAAAAAAAAAATTAAATATATAGCAACATGATGTAAAAAAAAAAAAGTAAACAATGGCCCACCCCCTATATATGTTGCCCACTTGTCTAAATTGACTACTAAAACAATGCACCACAAGTGGTATATACCACAATATAAATTATCAAAGAAAAAATTTTCAATAGATAATTTTAACACGGATTTGCCCGAAATGGATTTGCACAATTTTTCCATGTGCAAATCCATTTCGGGCAAATCCGTGGCTAAAATTATCTACTAAAATTTTTTCTTTGTTAATTTTTCCATGTGCAAATCCATTTCGGGCAAATCCGTGTTAAAATTATCTATTGAAAATTTTTTTCTTTGATAATTTATATAATTTTTCCATGCGCTAATCCATTTCGTGCAAATACGTGGCTAAAATTATTTTCAAAACAGGCAATTTATGTTTCTCTTTTCTATTTTATATTTTTTCTTAAATAAGCATCTATTTTCTAAAACTATTTATGGTCAATTTTTAAAATTATCCAGTATAATATTACCTTGCGCACATCCATTTTGGGCCCATCCTTGGTAACTAACAAATCAATGCACAGAATAACAAATCACTTCAGCAGTGCAGTAAGAACGACACTTTAAAACCCTCTTGTTACACTCAATTTGCGCTTTTGTTTTCATATCTTGTAATCTGGCAATCTTCCTGCGAAAACATTATTAAATCATTCTTGAAAAATTTCCGTCCATGTAAGTTGATCTGATTTCGCTACTCGCTTTATAGTCCGATTTTATTGTTTTTTCTTTTTATTTTATTTTATTTTCTGTTTTACATGTTGTTTTTACTAATTTTTACTTTTTGTGTTCTATTTTATTTGTTGTAACTTTTGTAGAAAAAATTTTTGAGTGCTCCTCACACTTTTGTATTAATATATTTTGCTTTGGCTTTATTGATACAATATCAGAAAGCACTCTGTTTTACGGATATAATCGTGTGGGCAGATGAAGGTATTATATCTCTTTTTTCTGGTCTTTTTTCCCTGTTTTTTAAATACAATTTCATCCTTTTTCTTTTTTTTTTAAACTGTTATTTGTTATTTTTTTACTTATTATTTCCCCCTTTTTCATATGTCTTTCATTTTTCTTTGTTTTATTCTTAATTTTGAACTTATCTAATGGGTTTTGTTTACTTGCAGCTTAAGCGCAATAAATGAAACTTATTGTTTTTCTTAACTTCCCTCGTGTTTTCTTGTATTTATTTATTTATTATATATATATATATATATATATATATATATATATATATATATATATATATATATATATATATATATATATATATATATATATATATATATATATATAATTATCAAAATTGAAGTAATTTTTTTTGAAAACTAAAATTATTTGACATCCCTATACATTTGTTAACTTTTTCTTCAATTACACTTTTTTTCATTTTTTTCATCTCATTTCCACGTTATCCGTTTCTAATAACTAACAGGTTTAAATAAAAATCATTTTATTGACTTCTGTTCATTATGTCAATTTATAAATTTTTTTTTAAATATTCGATTGCAATAGCTTAAAAAATGGAAATTTAATTAGAGAAAGAAATCTTGCCAATAACAAGAAAAGTAAATAAAAAAAATGTGTGTATTTATATCAGCAAAAAAGTTTTTAAAGCATGTAAAGTGTACTGAAAAAAAAACTGATTTCAAGGAATAAAGAGTAAAATGTTTTACAAATTAGAGATATTTTTTTAATATGTATTTTCTGATGGCCAAAAAAGCAGTTTTAAATCAGCTAATATAAATTACATTAAGAAATTATTTTTCAGGAGAAGTTTTATTTTATCTGCCGTGTATGAAATAAATTTAGAACAAATAAAATAATAATTAGTTTCCCCTTTTCGTATTTAGATATTTAAAAAAAATGCTTAGAGAATAAAATTAGGAGCAAATTAGAAGATTAAATAAAGTAAAAAATAAATAAATGCCAGATCAATTTTTTTCAAACACAAAAAAAGATTTTTCTTTGGCATTTCTATGAAGAAAACATGGTAAATATGTAGTGTATCAAGAAAAATAATATAATATTTGCTAAACATTTTATTAACTAAAAATTTATACGTTTTTCAAAATAACGAAATAAGAAATGGGACAATTAAAACATGTAAGTACAAGGTAGTAAACTTAGCAGCTATAAAGTAGCTTATGACAAGGGGGCAAGGGTTTAAAAATTACATGCTTAATATAAGAAAGGTAGCGTTCGAAAAAAATATTAGTACTTAGAAAACGTAAAAAGAAAATAACACTTTTTAAAAAAATAAAGAGAATAAAAAATAGAAATAGAAAATAGAGAAGCCAACAGTGGAAAATATAATGAATAATCAAAAATTGTAAACTGAAATAACTAATGAGTAAGAAGTATAATGGTAACGAATGAGAAATACAAGCAGAACGTGAAAAGGTTGACGATTAAACAACACAGAAACAAGATGGAAAATATAATATACATAAACTGCTGGAACAATGTAAAAAATATGAAATATAAAAAATATAACTATTCGAGGAAAAAATCAATATTTGAAAAATGACTTTAACGATCAAAAAGTATAAGTGCAAACTGAAGAAATACCATCTTAAATGTACCTTTATTGTTACCTAAATTGTAATAAATATATAGTATCAAAATTAAAAGAAAATTAACGAAAAATATTTTTGTATTAAATTACTACTACAGTATAATTCATTATTAAAGTATTCATTAACACTAAGTTAAAATTCTAAATATTGTTAACGTATTATTTATTATTAAAGAATGGTTTATTATCATTATCAGTAAGTATACAAGTGATAAAAAGTTTGTTATTAGCACATATATAGTTTTTAATGTAAAAATGGAATTTTCATGCAGTAAGACTCAATTTTAATGTTTCGATAGTGTGACCTTAAATACGCTTATTAGTTAGTAGAAATGAAATTTTAAACTATGAAATCAGGCACAAAAATGTTTTGTTTTTTCTGAAACATACCTTCTTTTCGATGGACTCGAATTCCTTACCCTCAGAATATAGAGGGTAGCCACAATTTGAGAAAAATGGTTATAATTATTTATACAGGAGAGCGGTGGAAAGTGTGGGTGCCTAAATATTAATTTTACTTTTTGTGTATTTTGCCTAATCTCGAGAACTTTTTAAGCAACCTAAAACTTTTTGCAAAGTTATTGTTGCAACGTTTATCCGAAGATAATACCACATAAAAAATAATTTTTAATAATTATGCATAATATATGGAAAAATTTTGTATGGAAAAAAAGTTTGAATAGAAAAGGATAAAAAATTTTACATTACTGTAAAGAATATAATTTTATAAGAAAAAATACAAAATTTGAACTGAATCAGTCAAATAGTTTCTGAGCTATAAAATTTTTTTTTAAAATGTCGTTTACTTAAAATTTGTTTTCTTAAGAGCTATTCGAACTATTTAGTTCAAATTTTGTAATTTGTTATCAAAAATTATGTTACGTAAATACACTACTCAAAACAATTAGAGGATATTCTGTAGATATTGGATAAAATAACGGTATTATCAATTTTGTTTTTACATAAAGTGGAAGAAGATAGTCAGAAATGCAAATTTTTCTTATTTTCAAACTTTGCAACATGCAAACTTTCAGTTTGACGTCGACGCTTTAGTGACAGTGAATTTGATTTGACTTTCAACTTAATGGAAGAAAAAGTGGTAAGGAATGATCGAAATTCAATAACAGCATTGCTGTGATGCGTGTGATGTCTCAACGAAATCATTAAACGAATCAGAAGCTAGGCTAGTTGTTGACCGATTAGAGGGAGGCAAAACACAAGCCGAAGTAGCAGAAGTCATTGGAGTTTCACAAAGTGTGATTTCCAGTATCTGGGACTGTTTTTTGGAGACTAGAAATGCAAGCCGAACATCAAGGCAAGAGAGTAGACGTGCACCAACAACCAATGAAGATCGTTATTTTACTCTAAAGGCCCAGAGAATCCGAAGTATGAATGCCACTCTTATTCAACAATACTTTCCTTCGGCAACTGGCACTACAGTTTCGACACAAACTGTTCGAAACGGCTTCAACACTGTAAGTCTGTATGCTTGCCGATCAATGGTATGTGTAACTTTATTAACACGGCACCGTCATGCCCGCAGGGAGTTGACAGCAGAGCACGTGAACTGGAGGATAATGAATGGCGCAATATTCTTTTCTTTTACGAGTCACGTTTTTCTGCTCATCCTGATAATAAGTGTATTTTCATTTGGAGGGAACGTGAAGCTATAAAAAATCATGAGTGCACGAAAGTGTAAGATTTAGTGGTAGGGAAGTGATGATCTATGCTGTCATCCCCATGGATGGGCGCACAGGTCACCTTATCATGAAAATGGAGCACTGACCAGTTGTCGATACAGGGACGAGATTCTGAGACCTGTTTTAGTCCCTTACGCGGCAGAAATTGGAGATAACTTCATGTTAATGAATGACAATTGCAGGCCACATTATGCTAACTTTTGGAATGATTTTCTTTTGGAGGAAGGAATCATACAAATGGATTGCCCAGCATATTCTCCGAACATAATCCCAATCTAGCATGTTTGGGACAATCTAGGCAGACAAATTGTTGGACGCCTACCAAACCCAAAAACTCTTCAAGAACTGGAAAGAACTCTTCTAAAGGAGTGGGACAGAGTACCCCAAACAACCTCATTAGAGCCGAGATGGCTCAGGGGATAGAGCGTTCGCCTTCCAATGAGGCGAACCGGGTTCGAATCCCAGTGTATACGAATTCCCCATCCAGCTTGCACCGACCACAGTGCTGACGTGAAATATCCTCAGTGGTAGACGGATCTAGATTTAGAGTCCCCTTGCCGTCGGACTGACAATGGGAGGTTCTCGTGGCCTTCCTTTTCATGTAAGGCAAATGCGGGTTAGATCCATCAAAAAGTCCTCCACGAAGGCAAATTTCTCTCAATACTTGATCCAGGAGTTCCCTTGTCTTCTGGAATGGGTTCAAAATTACAAGGCTACGGAGTTGAACATTAGTAGTCCTAAATCTATAAAATTGGGTCCGCTGTTCTACGACTGTTATAAAATATAAAATAAAAACAACCTTATGGACTCGATGCCTCAAAGGTTTTCAATGTTGCTGGCCGTTCGGGGATACCATACGTATAATACGTATAGACTAAAAACGATTTTTTTTTTAAGAAAACACCATTTTTAATTTGTTTTCTCAAGCACACAAATTGTGTTTTTTTCCTGTTGTACCCAAATGCACAATATAACTCATTTTTTTCTGCCAAACAAATGTCATTTTTATCTCATATCTACGTCTGTCGATAATGTATAAATCATTCAAACAATTCTCCAGGAGCAAGATTAACCCACAACCTCAATATCCTTTAATTGTTTTGAGCATTGTATAATAATAATAATAATAATAATAATATATTTCATTAAAAACTTTTGAAATTATAATTACTCAATCCTATGCAAACAACATATACACAACATAACACGAGAATTCCTATCTAAAAACAAATAAAAACCTGGGCGATGCTTTAAAGCATAGCGACAGTCCTTTAATGTGACAATAATAGCTTTCCTCCTATGTTCATTGTAAATCATGACAGAAGTCATTAATTCTCATTAACTAAGATTCATTTCCATCCGGTATGGGAACATTATGGCTTCTGTTTCCTTCAATTATGTTTTATCAATTTTTTTCCTGTTGCTATTTACGATGCTTGTTTTGTTGTGATTGAAAAATGATAAATAACCACAGACAAAACTATTTTCGAAATTGGATTGAATAAATGTAATATAATTAGCTAAAACGATAAAGAAAAAAAAGTGAAAATTAATTAATTCTTGTATGCCAAGTGAGATTTGTAAGCTGTTTTGTTAAATATATAGGTAAGGTTAATACGTCAGTGAGGACATAGAATAAATCTTAACATAAATGTAAGAGAAGATTTTAACTTAACTCTATTTCAGAATTTACGGTTATATAGAGTGTTTTATTAAGACCACCCTTAATATTTATTTTTCAAATACTTAATAAGCTAAAACAAGAAAGAGTATACACTGTGGTCACAAATTAATATGCAAACCGAAAAAACCGAAATGCTAACAACATCATAACATCTAACAAATCACACTACAGGAAGGTGGACGGAATAACACAACACAACAGGTTTGACAAAAACAGGTTTGATTGAGGGAGGAAAAAATAATCTGTTGAAAAACTTTCATTAGGAACACCATGCATCTCAAACCTCCAAGTTATACCTTTTTTGATATTAATTACGACCAGCTCCTTTATTTTTCCTCAGATTTTGATAAATTTTTGGAAAATTAAAAGCAAAATCA
The DNA here is from genome assembly GCF_982258835.1 of Parasteatoda tepidariorum. Taxonomy (NCBI): domain Eukaryota; kingdom Metazoa; phylum Arthropoda; class Arachnida; order Araneae; family Theridiidae; genus Parasteatoda; species Parasteatoda tepidariorum. Next base: position 49,522,406 of record NC_141758.1, read on the forward strand.
AACCTACTTAAGAAAGAAACAGATAATAAAAATTTGCATAAATATATCATTTTTAAGTATCTAAAGGGTTTTCTGACTGAGAACAAAAAATTTATAATTAATTTACGAATGATTAACGACTTTTTTAAAAATAATTAACTACTCAATCAGTTTATTATCAATTAATCACGGAAGAAAACAATTAATCATGGATTATCAATTGATCACGGAGAAAACAAATTCTGCTAAAATTTAATTTCCGTACTGTATGGTAATGATATTTTTGTTAAAAAGAAGCCCCTATTATTCTGGTAATGAAAACCTAAATATAGATCATTTAAATTATTTATTTGGTTTCTGAATTCTGGTTTTCAAAATTATAGTTCTAGTCACCTCACATTTAGCAAATAATACAAAACCAAAAAATAATTTTAATCTACATAATATTTTATACAATTCCCTAAGGTATCATGATAAGATTATCGAATTTTCCACATTTACAAAATTCTATCGCGTATTATTAAAAAAATATTTTTCTGTTAATTTTACCAAAAGCATAAGCCAAAAAATTACTAAGCATAAAAATTTCCGGACTTTTTTGGGTTCCCATAGAGTAGAAAACATATTAAATTTTACAATATTTTGGTAGTTTGGACCATATTTTCTTCCTCCATTTAGTTGAATGCTGAACTTTTGAATCTTTTATTAAAATTTAATAAAGAACACGTGTAAAATGCATTTTAAGGCAATAAACGTATCACATCTCGTCTCGAAATTAAACAGATATTTACTTTCTCTATCTGCATAATATTACCAAAATAAATATTACGTTTTTTTTAAATCAAAAATATTAACTATAAATTTAAAAAAAAATATTTATTGCAACTATCAATGTCAAAAAAGTATTAAACATCCGCATTATTTAGGTAACAAATATCAGTTTCTAAGGAAGTAGATACAATCCAAATTACCGTTACCACATTCTTTAAGTCATAATCAATTAAGTTTGAATTAAATTTAACCAGAATAGTTTTCGCCAACCTTAAATGAACCTAGCTTGTTAAAGTTCCATTTCGGGGACTAATTAAACAACAGAAGTTAGTTTGAAATATTTAATGCTTTATAAGCAATTGTATCAAACATAAGATTAATTATGAACCCTTGAAGTTTTGGCAACAGTTTTACGTAACAACTAGCTTTACAATATGTTCTACTGCTAAACTTTTTTTAGCAATATAATCAATGTACTAGTTAAATAAAATGAAAAATATGTGTTTTGAGCTAACTATAACTTATTATTATAAATATTTCATACAACTATATGCAAACATAATTTAAAGGACAACGTCAAATGTATTCTAAACTATAATAAAACTATGTATTTATTTTTGAAAGTCTTATGCCTTATTTTAATTATTCGAAAACCTTCGTCAGATCAGCTAATTTTTTCTAAGATATTACAAGCAATGTGTTTGTTAAAGTAAAGCGTAAATATATATTTTGAACTAAATATAACTTTTTATCACTACTGTACATACATACATATATATATATATATATATATATATATATATATATATATATATATATATATATATATATATATATATATATATATATATATATATATATATATATATATATATATATATATATATATATATATATATATATACATGACAATTCACTGTCCCTTGCTCCAAGATCTAATACTATAATACTAAAAGAGCTTTTTTTTTTAAAAAAATTAATAAATAGCATATTGCTGTTAGCATTTTAAAATGACTTTGCACTAGCATTGACTGTTTTGTATACTTAAAAAATTTAATTGAATATCAAAATGTCATTTTCCTGGTATGTCCCAAACAATATTTCCAATAATAACTGGCTTCAAAGCTTCCCATACATTTTTCAAAATCTAATTTTTTTATTTTATCCTATGTAAGCATTTCCAGAATATACGCAAAGGGTATTGTTTACTAAAACTTCGTTTAAATAATTTTTTCTGTCAATAATTTGTCTGTCCCATGAAAATCTGTCATTTTCCTGACTACTTTTATTTAGTGATTTATAACCGAAATAGATAGCGCCAGGAATCAATATCTTATGTTAATAGATTAATTAGATACCCTCCTATCTGAACATGTCTTGTTGCATGAATAAGGAACCAATTTTCTGGCTCAAAATCTATTTCAAAAAATTTTTCAAGGTGAGTAGGTTTTTATGCTGTCATTTTCCTGGCTTCTTGAAATCATTAATAACAAAAACTACATAGATTTATCTGAGTTATTTTAAGAAATACTGTTGTTTTCTGCAGAATATAAACATCTTCGGCCAAAATATTACATTAAAAAAAAGTTATATGCTATAAAATGGCGAATTTGTCATTATCCTGGCTGTCATTTTCCTGGCTTATGAATGGACATGGAAGTGTTACCAGAATTTTTTTTTATCTGCTAATACTGTAAGGAGGGAAAGCAGATATTAACCTAATAACAAGTTCATGTATGATTGTAATATGCTTGAGTGTAATCAAAGTTATTTATTTATCTAATGATTGATTATTGTACACAATTTTATTCTGCACATATCAGCAACAAAAAAATTTTTGATTCTTCCTACAGTGGATAAAAAGAATTAATTTAAGCAATTTATGGTCCATGTAACATAAAGGCCTAAGTTGAGTTACTTACTATTAACTTAAAATGACTGTTTTTCAAACTTCTAAGGTAATATGAAGTACTTTGTACAATTAAATAAGATTCTCTTATAAACAAAAACGAACGAATTCTAAAAGAAAAAAATAGTCAACTTAAAAAATAAAAATGCTGTTGCCAGTCATAGAATTTTTTGAAAGTTAACTTAGAAATGACAAACCAAACGATGTTAACAAAATGACGTAGAAAGCGCAACAAGATCAAAATTATACAAGCGCAACTAGATCAACATTGTAATACCTGAGCTCTTGACGTAACATAATATGTCATTTTCCTGGCATTCAAGATTTGGAGAATTTCTATTTTTTTTTTCCTCGAGCAAATGTCAATAAATTACACTGCTGTCTAAAAGATATTAATAAGTGTAGCTAAAGAAGTATACAAAGAAAAATTTAGATTATTTTGAAGAAATTTTTCGATCCGAATTGTCTTGTTTCGTGAGAATCACCCATATATATATATATATATATATATATATATATATATATATATATATATATATATATATATATATATATATATACTTGTGGTGCCTCGTAATCCTCACCCTAACAACAGAAGAAAAATAGATAGCAGAACAGTGATATAAATTACAAACTGAACGAAGCGGGATTCGAACTTGGGATCTTCCTGGCATGATGCCAACTTCTTAACCACTATATTGTCCGGTCTTCAACTACTTTTTCTACAGGCAGTTCTTCTATTTTTTATCGTCTGGTCTTCATTCTAGTTTCGTCGTTCTAATTATAAATTTTCCACAATGCACTTTTAAGGATTCGGAAACGTTTTCGTCATATATTTAAGAGTTCGAGTTTCGTCACAAATCAAAGAAATGATTCTCAAAATTAACGAAATTCATTTCAAGGATTGCTGAAGTAAAAAAAAAGAAAGTTATACTTCTGAGAGTGTATACGCTAAAAAAATGCAATGATCATAAATATGTTTAAAAAAAACATATATAAAATTCGATAGGTTAATTAAAACGTTTCTATGTTTTTTTTCGAAAAGTAGATAGTATGCTATTTATATTACTTTATTTTCATATCTGAGAACATGTGAAAAAGATTGACAATTTCGTCACCACCCTAAATGGTTTGATTTGTCATTACTGACTTTTGAAACGACGATATTTCTTAACTAGACACTCTTTAGCTTAAGTAATTTTCATCCACGTGGGAATTTGTTTGATTACTTCCTTAATTTTCTAAATTTTTCTAGTTATAAATCATTTAGTGTACTTATTATAAAACTTACGGAAATGATTGGAATTTCCCCATCTTGAATTGTAAAAATCATGCATAACTTAAATAATATTGACTATTTCATCCTCTATTAGAAATGCTACAAAGTACAGGATCGCAAACTAACAACTCTCTGAAATTTTTTTTAAAAAAAAGCGTAATAGGCAAAAATGTTGAGAAACATATTTAATAGATTTAAAAAATGCTTTCGCCTTAGAGCATTTAGAAAAACCTCGTGCATAAGTAGCAACTCTTTTCCTGTTTATTTCAAAAAAATTCCGAATTCTACCGAGAATTCTGAATATTCCAATCTCCAAAAAAAATTAATTTCCTCCTCTTATAACTAACCACATCAAGTTTTAAAATTAAAAAACTTAGTATTTTCTAGATGTAACGCAACATATTTAATTTCCCATCACATTAAATTGTTATTCAATTTTTAGGGAACATATTAAGCATCTTTTTTAATAAATTAATAACAAAAATGAATTTAATTGCAAATTTAATTTTAATATAATTTGAACACATGACAAATTTTTTGGCATATCTTGTCATGGCGTGATTAGAATTTACTTAAATCCAATAATGAATACAATTTTCTTTACTTTAAATTGAAAAGTTGTGTCGAAATATTAATATATATATATATATATATATATATATATATATATATATATATATATATATATATATATATATATATATATATATATATATATATATATATATATATATATATATATATATATATATATATATATATATATATATATATATATATATATATATATATATATATATATATATAATTAAATATATATATATATATAATTAAATATATATATATATATATATATATATATATATATATATATATATATATATATATTTAAAAATGTGTCATAACTTTTAAGTTCTAATTAAGTATTTTAAAAATGCTAGCTTATTTTATAGAAGAAATGTGCAATTAATACATCTCAAATATAACAAAACATTTCAAGAAATCTCAAAAAAATGAAATCGAAAAATTGAAATGTGTATTGAAAAGAAGGGAAGAAATAGTAAATGGAAACTGCCTGCGTAAAAGAGATAAAGAGAAAGTGCAGCGCAACTCGCAGTGAAAGTTACGGTTTTAAGAAACTGGCAATTTCGTTTTTGGAAACTTTTCTTTTTCTCATAAGTTCTGCTCAAACGAGTGATCTGCCTCGAAAACAGATGTTTTCATCTTAAAATTTTATTTTTATTCTTAGCAATCTTCGAACTCCCTTTTTGTATGATTCTACTAGAATCAACTCCATTCCATATGCAGAAGTAAAAGCAAATAGTTTTGCATGCTTGTCTTAAATAAAAAGAAAGATCTTTATTTTTATTTTCTCAGATATATTTAACATATAAATAGCATATTTTATATACAAAAATGCTTGCATGTTTTGTTATTCAAAATTATATACATAAGAATCTTTCTATTTTACCTCTTATAAGAAATGTTCTTATAATTTTTAAAGTATTTTGTGAATTTTTTAAATCTAATAATTGTATACTTAAAAATAACGAGTAAACAAAATAGCAAAGCATTTATATTACTCAAGTAAACCTGGAAAACAAAACAATAAAATATTATATCATTAAGCTTGCTGCAAAAAACTACAATAAAAATTTTAGAGATTTTTATTGTAGATTTATTATTTATCGATTTTAATGTGTTTGAATTGTCGCAACCATTTCCCGGGAAACAATTTTTTGCAAAAATATATATTTTCTAAAACTTTTTTTTAACACAATAAAATGTACGAATTTATGTCATGTATTTTTGCTTAACTAATACACTTCTTATAATGAACTCATTGACTTTTGACAAATGTATAAACTAGGACGAACCTCCCTACTTTAAGGATAGTAATTCCAACTATAAAATAGGTTTGATCAACAGAAATTGAAACAGTTATTAAAACCCATACAGCGATAATAATTCTCTTATGAAACGCTTCAAGAAAAAAGCATGAAGTATTTATATACGAATGAAAAGTAACAAAAATAAATTTTTGATAAGATAACGAAAGATTTTCTTGTTACACGATTTTAATTTGAATCAGTAAATTGAATTATGTGTCTCTCCTTCGCATTTTTGTTTCTAAGAACTTTTCAAATTGCTTTCGCTAATTTTATTTTTCGTCTTTGCTCTCTCGGTTTCATTTTTGACAAAGGAATCTGTCAAAATACTAGATTTGGTACGATCTATCAAATCACTTTTAATAAGCATTTTATAAAATATAAAAAAATCATATGGATAAAAATCAGTAAGCAAACACTCAGTACTCGATTTCGAATTGTTAGATTTAATCAAGATATTCATTGTTTAGTTGTTTACAATTTATCATTTTCGAAAAGTCATAGCTGTACTACTTTTTTTAAAACTATTTTTTATCAAGAAAGTTAGAAGCCCCCGGTTATATTCCACTAGTGGGGTAAAACTAGATACACTTGTTAACTCAATGGGGAATTTAGAAATAATAGAATCTCAGTAAAGAAATAGTAGATAGTTTTATTTTATGAGACAATTCAGGAAAATTATGCCCGTAATTTTCATGTGATCTAGTCAAGGTCGTACACAAAGAGTGAGAGAGGACCAACTAACCCGGGATCCGGAACTACTGAGACTCCGTCAAAAATTTCTTACACATAAATATTGTGCATATTAATTAGTATTTTTCAGAAAAGATAGCAGAAAATTTATTTTTATCTGTATAAAATTTTATATAAAGTGTTTTCAAAAATTCTAAAATTCTTTTTGGACTTTCGAATCAAGTCTACAATAAATTTCGACCTGGGTTCCATAAAAACTTTTTTCAGCCTTGGATGTAGTTATTTTCTTACTCCGCTACACTGCAACATTTGTGAGCCCATCATAGGCACAAATCAAGGCAGGGGCACACCGGACAGAATAATACCCGGTCTCACTCTGTGAGCAGAAGTTATCGAAACGAAACAGAACAGTGCTTCGATTGAGTTAAACTAGAGTAAGAATGTCTAATGAACATATAATAAGCTGGATTAAAATTAGTTTTTGTAAATGTAATGACCAATATGTAAGGATAAAGCTAAGAACGAAGCATTAAAGAGTTTACACAGCAATACCGCGATTTAATCAAGAACAGTACGCTAATATGTTAGGTTCATAATGAAAATCAGAGTTTGTTTGAACTAAATTATCAAAACTAATTTTGAACTATATAAAAAAATATAACTTGAAACATAAATGGGTTATGAACATAATTTTTTCCTTAACTCTGTGTAATATATGGTCATTCAAGTTTTGAACTGAATGAACTTGGAAGAATTTTTTCACTTAAAACATTTTTCTACAATTTATGGCATCAAGTTATTCTCCCCTCTCGTCTAAAAAAAAAACTCAAAATATTTGGTCTCGTTTTATTGGGCTGTGTCTAGACGTTATGTTAACACTTCACAAAAACTTCAAACATTAAAATAATCTTTAAAATCATAAAATAAAAAATTTCAGAAATGTTTTTTGGGAAAACGAACAGGAAATCGTAAAACCCACTCTTTTCCAATGGTGGCTCTTATTTTCTTTCTTTTCAAACTGAAAAATAAATGTGTAAATGTTTTATTTTATGATATCTCCTTTTTTTAACTGCGTCATGTACCAGGGGAATGCATTTTGGGAATTTCGTAGCTGTTTAAAATGACTAACATTTATTGAAATTTTAGTGTTTCAATATAAATTTATTATCATGTTTAAATAAAAATTCAATGTTGAAATAAAAATTTTATGTTTAAGTAAAATTTAATGTTCGAATATAATTTTTATATCGATTTATCACTGCAACACGCACTGTATTAATATTAAACATTTAAAGACTAGTTAGAGTATTCTTCATTAAAATATTTTGACTGATCATTTCGTAAAATACCATCTTTTCTTGTTTTACCCCTTTTATGTCCAGTGTCCCTTTAAAAGGACAAACAAAAAGAAATTAATTTAAGTTTACATTGGTAGGATTTATTTTCCAGAAGTGAATTTATTTTTCGAAGTTAATGTCATAAATATTTCTATTCGGATTTGACTGATAAACATTGTGCATTTTTTAAGTTCTGTAACAGAATGAAATATCTTTATGGTATAAACAAATTAGAAATACCACTTTTGTTACATACCTGTTTCTTTTGCATTTACTACTTTTTGTTCACTACTAGAAATTTCTCGTAAAAAATGATTTTTAGAAATTTATATAATTGTCATTTGACTATATTCAATAATTGGCATTATTATTTTGCCTTAGTTACCATATTCAAATTACCATAAAAAAGATGTTATTCAAAATATTAACTGCTTAGAAAAATCGTGTTCTTCCATTTTCCTACAATGCGATTAAACAACTATATTTTTATCTGCACTAACTAGACCCACCATATGAAACAAATTAGTTATTTTCAGTAGGGAAGATGGGCCTACAGATGGTTCAAATCCCACCGTTGGCATCACAAAATTACTTCCATTACTTCAATATATGAGCAGTTTCCAGTGACTTACACTCCTTGATTAAAGACCCTGCTCTACCAAATTTCGAAACTTTCATTTACGCGTAGATAACAAAACTACAAAGATGCTTAACACAGAAAGTCTAGTATTTACCATCTCTCTCGATAGATGGCACCAGCTTATAAACTAATCAAACCATATTTTACTGTTCATTTGATGAAGCATAACTCAACCATAACCTAACACTACTGTTTTTTTACTATTGAAAAACCTGACATAACCTAACTCCAATGCTCAATTAAATTTCATATTTATGGTTTTGAAACCATACCAGTAGTAAATGGTTTAAAAAAAGTTTGGTATTCACTGCTTTTTAGCCATATTAGTTGTAGCGGTTTCAAACCCGTAAAGGTAAAGAAATTTTTCGAACTGTAAACTTTATGGATAGACAGACAACTGCCAGTTATTTTATTCTAATTTTAGTAATCATTTTTCATTAATTTTAGTAATTGGTTATTTTAACGTAATTTTGGAAATTAGTACCGTAATTAACAGTGTATCTAAGCATCAATTGATTAACACAAAGGATCTCAACCTTTCAGGCTATGAATCCGCCATTGAACACGCTTCTCCAATGCCACTTCAATCAGACGTGGTCAATGCAAGTAATAAAATCTGAATTTAAAACTAAAGCGTGATAAGAAATTAAAATATAAATAATTCCATACACAAAATTAAAATTTGCTACATGCATCTTTATTGACTACACACATCATCTTGAGTATCATGACATAAAGGAATAAAAAATCGAAAAATTGTATTTGAGGTAATCTAGGATCTAAATGAGTTTGGCATGGAATACCAGCCACTTTCAGTCAAGCGAGAACCCCGTTTTCATGCCCTGCAGTCTTTTGCTTTAGTAGAACGTATTAAAAGATGAGAATTTATCGAAAACTTTTACATTTGGCTCCAAAATTGAGTAAATTAAAGTAAATTTTGTTATTTTATTTTATTTAAAAAAAAAAAAAAAAAAACGGAACTCTCTTAAAAAAAATTTTTACAAAGTCAGCCCACATCCCACCAGGTTGAGAGTCACTAAGTTTAGAGTCTCGTCAAAACTTACTTTTATTGCCACACGTCAATTACTCAATTTATAATTAACTACTAAATGCAATAAGAAAAGGAATAAGTTTGTATAAGAACAACAGTTATTGCCAAGGTATAAATCTAAGACACCTAATGGATTGAATATTGCACTAATCTCTATAACATTCCATCATACAATGTGAATGGTTTTACAACTGGACAAAAAATTTCTGATTCTGTTCTGATAAGAAACACGAGTTCAAAAAAAAATTTTCGATTTTTTTTTCAGATTTCGCGTTTTGTCAAACCGTGATTTTAAAATCTTTGCCTTTTTCACTTCCATATTAGGAAGCAGTAAATGATTTTCCTTGATACGTAAGGTTACAAGGAATGTACGAAGTGTGCCTTTTTACCTCAAATCTGTGTTGGTATAAAACGTAAGAACGCTAGTTTTGCGTGTCCTTTTCATCATGATGTGATCCTGATAAGCTGTTCCGGAATTGTCAGAAGTCTTGTCCATTCCCCTCCCGTAGGGAGTGTGGATGTGAACTGTTATCAATACCAGCCTACATTTAAATAAACCTGTTTAGAACGTCTGATGGCTTACGACTGCATTATTTCAAGCTAAATACAATACTGATAACAGGGATGTAGCCCTGTTATTACATATATATATATATATATATATATATATATATATATATATATATATATATATATATATATATATATATATATATATATATATATATATATATATATATATATATATATATATATATATATATATATATATATATATATATATATATATATATATATATATATAAAGAGAGAGAGGGAGAGAGAGATTATATATAATATATATATATATATATATATATATATATATATATTACAAAAAAGAGTGTTCTATTCGGTAAACTATCTACGAATCTTTATGTAGGAAACTGCAATCTTTAATGAACTACGAATAATGTGCTAAGGAAACAAATTTATTCACATTTAATAGTAACACATTTTAAAACCAATTAAGCTTTTTTAAACTTATTACTATTCATACCATTAAATTAATGCATTATGTAAATTAATGATTAGTCCATAAATAAGAAAGCTATTGTCTCTAACTATGCAAAAATGTTTTGTTGTATTTTACCTCAGAGGTTTCATAGATTAATTTATATGAAAAATATTTAATTTTGATGGTATTTTCTCAACATTTCCCATAAAATTTAATTTATGAGTCAGTTAAATAAGTACCTAAAGTCAGAAATAATCTGAAGGCTTATTAATGTAATTTGCTAGCACAAAGTAATTCGTGAAGTTTTGCTAACCAGAGTTAAAGACTACAAAATGTTAGGAAACATATACTTGGAGGCAACTTTCATTGACCCAGAGAATACGACAAACTTAATTTAATACCGAAATTTAGCCTCTGGTGTTTTTTTACTGCATTTCATTTCCAGTGATAATTTTCCCTCTCTTTGCTTAGGTTTAACATCGAATTTCAAACGAAATCGAAGAAAGATAAATTGCTCTGTGTATACGTATACAAGAAGATTAATCATTATGCCTACTTTTATTTTTGATAGCAACCCCCATTCCTTTTTTGAAGATAAGCAAATTTCGAAGATAAGCAAATCAAAATTAAGAGGTATAAGTAAAATTCATGATAATTTATCATTCTAACACAGATTTAGTTCCCGATTCTAATGGTATAAATTTCAAATCTAATCACTTTGCTCAGTAATCATTGTATCTTCATCCACAAACTTTTTAATTTTTTTTATTTATTACTCTATTTTCAGATGCTGTAATCTATCATAATTAATGAAAATATAATATAGAAAATAAATATAACTTATCAAAAAATAAATGTAACTTATTTATCATTAATTAATTATAACACTAAATGCACTTAAATAATTATATCACTTGACATGATTTTCATTAAATTTATTGTTAAAAAGTTATTCTATAGTGTTGCTATATGACAAATTAAAAAGAACACTACTTTTATTTTCAAGTCTTTATTTTCGAATCAGTTTGTCACTTTTAGTATAATTTTCAATATACTCTCTATATTCCTACTGTATAAAAATATTCAAAAAAATAGCTGAAATAACAAGAATAAGTTAAATTTAAATCGCATAATAATTAAAATAGATCACTTATATCTTTCTGTAATCAAAACAGAACAGAACGAAAATACGGTTAAATAAGAATTAAGTATATAATTTACAGGTAAATACTATTGTGATTTTTACTGTATCCTTAGAATGATGAATTATGACGTCATTAAAATGATGATGATTATGACGTCATTAGAATGATCCCATTATATAATTATTTTTTCTCAATAAAAATACATCGTAAAAATTGAGGAACAGTTAAGAAAATTAACATTTTATATTATAAAGATGAATAATTTCTTATACTACAGTTAACAGATTTATTACGTCTGATGCAAATAATTAAATCAAGTGACGTCAAGTGACGATGCAGACCAGTGACGTTAGCGTGCTTAAATTGTAGAATTTATTTATGCTACCATTCAGAAGCCATTCTAGTTCGACACACGTGCTCTAATTCGCTTAGATGTATCCAATTAAATCAGATTAAAAAAATGTATTTAGAGTGAAAATAATCCAATATTTCTTATACTACTGTAAACAGATTTATTACGTATGATGCAAATAATTAAATCAAGTGACGTCAAGTGACGATGCAGACCAGTGACGTTAGCGTGCTTAAATTGTAGAATTTATTTATGCTACCATTCAGAAGCCATTCTAGTTCGACACACGTGCTCTAATTCGCTTAGATGTATCCAATTAAATCAGATTAAAAAAATGTATTTAGAGTGAAAATAATCCAATATTTCTTATACTACTGTAAACAGATTTATTACGTCTGATGCAAATAATTAAATCAAGTGACGTCAAGTGACGATGCAGACCAGTGACGTTAGCGTGCTTAAATTGTAGAATTTATTTATGCTACCATTCAGAAGCCACTCTAGTTCGACACACGTGCTCTAATTCGCTTAGATGTATCCAATTAAATCAGATTAAAAAAATGTATTTAGAGTGAAAATAATCCAATATTTCTTATACTACTGTAAACAGATTTATTGCGTCTGATGCAAATAATTAAATCAAGTGACGTCAAGTGACGATGCAGACCAGTGACGTTAGCGTGCTTAAATTGTAGAATTTATTTATGCTACCATTCAGAAGCCATTCTAGTTCGACACACGTGCTCTAATTCGCTTAGATGTATCCAATTAAATCAGATTAAAAAAATGTATTTAGAGTGAAAATAATCCAATATTTCTTATACTACTGTAAACAGATTTATTACGTCTGATGCAAATAATTAAATCAAGTGACGTCAAGTGACGATGCAGACCAGTGACGTTAGCGTGCTTAAATTGTAGAATTTATTTATGCTACCATTCAGAAGCCATTCTAGTTCGACACACGTGCTCTAATTCGCTTAGATGTATCCAATTAAATCAGATTAAAAAAATGTATTTAGAGTGAAAATAATCCAATATTTCTTATACTACTGTAAACAGATTTATTACGTCTGATGCAAATAATTAAATCAAGTGACGTCAAGTGGCGATGCAGACCAGTGACGTTAGCTCGCGTAAATTGTAGAATTTATTTATGCTACCATTCAGAAGCCATTCTAGTTCGACACACGTTCTCTAATTCGCTTATAGATATCCAATTAAATCTGATTAAATAATTAATTTAGTGTGAAAATAAACCAAGACTAATTTCTGTAGCGTTAACCCACCAAGCACAACTAGGTGATATATATCACAAAGACTCTTCGACAGTTTAGAAGGCAGCATAAATAAACGAAGCAAAATATGCTTTAGTGTCCGAAGTAATCACGCATCCTATTGAGGTACTCATTTCTGTTTCATTCCAGCCATTTTTCATCACTGTTTGGAAATCATCCATTGAGCAACTTTTTTATTTTTAATTTTTTTTATATGTCGATATCTGAACTATTTTAAATAATAATAAATGCACGTTGTCTTTATTTAACGTATACTTAGTTTCATTTCATCAATCAACGTCAAGCAATTGTCAAGCAGTGTAAAAAAAAAACAGAAATCGCATCACCTGCATTGTGGTCGGGGCAAGCCGAGAACAGATATCGTAGAACATGTCAACGTCAGGATTCGAACCAGAACCTTAAGCCGCGACAACTCGCCGGTTTGATTACGATGAAAAATCTTGAACTGTCTTTATCTTAAAAGCGTAAAAACGTTTAAAACTATAGTGGCCCATCCTTATAACAGTTTTTGGCAACATAACTTACAGAGAAAGTATACTTAAAGACAAATTAATAATCAGATGGAGTATAAATTTGACAATAAAATCGAATCTTAATTTTACTTATAAGATGCTCAATACCATAAAATAATTGCTGAAATTTAAGAACAAGTTTAGAAAATAATCATAAAATAATTTGAAATAAAAAAAGATAAACGAAACTGCATGGTAAGAACTATAATTTGATTTGACAGTTTTAATCAGTTTAAAATAAGAATGAAGAACAGAGGAAAACTGTTTTGAGAAAAACAGCTTTAAGTTGGCGAAAAGAAAGGGCAATTTTTTGGAGCACGGTTAACGGGAATTAAAAGCAAATCAAAACAAAAAAAAACATTTAGCTTTGAACAATTGTTTTCTTCGAATGATATGCTTTTTTCTGTAGAAATTACAACTATTTTTACAGTGTTATATTTTCACGTTTTCCCGATGTACACAACAACTTTTGAAAAGCACATCTAGAAAAAAAATATTTTGTTGAAATTATTAATTTTGAAGCACATGCTACTATAAAATTTTAAATGGGGTAGAAGTTAGTTTCATGTAGTCATTTTTCTTTAACAAAAAAATTGATAGATACAGGAAAATTGATGATACTGATGAAATTCTAGAAGATACTGACAAACTTAAGAGTTTTAAGTACATATTTAATCATATATGCACGTAAAACACATAATTTCGTCAGTATCTTCTGGAATCAATCAAATGGTGAACGGTATCTTGTTTTTATTACTTTGAAAATATAAAATATTTGTTCACAAACATATATTTGTGAAGATTCGAATCTGTAGACGTATTGCTTTCCTAATCCATCACCCCCCCCCCCCCTCAAAAGCCTTGATCCAGACTGCCTCCATCAAACCATTTTGACTTTCCGAAGTTCGTAAGCCGTTTCAACTACCTAGGAAGTCAGCTAAATTACAGGGAGTTATGCAAAATATTTCGTCAGCTAGTAAGGAACATACCAATCTCAGAAGATGTGGATCGGTATGTCACTCGGAAGATCATCACATGACTAGCACGCTACGTAGGGCTTCAGCAGCTGCTTAATTGTACGGGCTGTATTTATTCTATTTATTTAATGATTGGTTTCAGATTAACGTAATTTACTTAGACATATTAATTAATTAATATTTTATGAGTCATCATGATTGAACTTTCACATCTCATACTATTCAAAACCTACAACAATATCCGACAGCTTAGTTGCGTGAATTCGGAAAATTGCCTCGGACATTTCGACAAAGATTTGAGAGCGCATGCGTCAACGTCCAATTCTGACGTCACGCATGCCATACTGTGACATGCGTGACGCTGGTTCCTTAAAGAGCACTTTTATTTTATGCAAAATTGAAATGTATTCTTCCTATGTTAACTTGAAGTTAAACCACTCATTATATTGTAAATTTATTATAACTATTTCTTCTAAAATTACAGTATTTCATAAGTTGACTTTTAAAAACAAAATATCTGCTATATCATTAATAGCTATTTTTACATAAAAATCCCTAACACACGATAATTAAATAACTATTACTGTATAAATTACGGTATAATAATTTATCGTGGAAATAATTTTTACGATAAAATGAATTTTACGGATTGTGCATTCAGGGAGCCAGTACTTTTTCGTAGTGTACTTAACCTGATTTTTTTGAGCTGTGGCTAAACTTTGATAATTTTATGATCATTACGAAAGTTGCCCATTGACCCTGTTTCTTTTATTTTTATTCGCCTAATATTAATAGACTTTTGACTTTAAACACTCTTTTTGAATTCGTTCTTTGAAAAAAAAAATTTTGCCCTAGTGCATTTTCCTTCTGGATTTGTATGAAAGTCCATTACTTTCGGAATAGTTTAAAAAATGTATTTGATTTCCTTCAAAAATTTCTCAAGTGCAGAAGGTCTTCTATAATATTAGCAGCATTACTAAAATTATTGTTAACATGTTATTGATAATAAATATAGTCAAAAACGTATTTTCTTAACAATATTTTAAATTATTGTAAGATTTTTAGCACTTATGCATTAATGTGTTATCTTATATTTCATCTTAAGTAAATTTTTGAACTACCGCCAAAAGCAAGCACGCATTTTATTTACTAATAATAATTCTAAATACTAATTTAACGTGTTTTTTTATTAATTTAGCAGAATTTTAATATGCCTTCCTCAAAACAAAAGTTTACGTTCCGGCTATTGATTTAGTTTAAATTATCATTTATGAAAAAATATGATTTAACTCTAAGCATCCTTATTGAAAAAATTGCTTGACATTATTTTTCTCTTCTGCTATTAAAAATGTCCGATTTATCTGCATTTCGTCTATACTATGAAAGGATATATTTCACCATTCAAGATAACCTGTCAGCATTGTTCATGCACTGCTTAAAATCAATATTCTTTACGTACCTCAATTTTTTTAATCAAGTGTTATAAAAATGTGAGTAAGTGCTAATAATGTGAGATAAAAATGTCATAAAGTTCACGTTTATTTACTTATTTATTTTTTTACTTTTTCATACCGAAATCTTACGTAGAATAAACGTGATATAAGGTTCTTTTTTATTTATAAAATTTTTTAAAGAAAAAAGTTGGTTTGATAAGAACTTAAAAATCAAAAGATATTATTTTGTATCAAGTGTTAGTAATTGCATCAATAATTTTATCATGGAAACCAGTTTAAACCTTTGTCGGATAAGAAAGTGATAGCCCTAAATTTTTGAGCGAAAAAAAAAGTTATGAGATTGTTCTCATCAAGTACGCTTCGGAATTCTCAAGATTCATTTTATCTTCTTATTTTGACTTTTTTACATAAATGCTAATGAACCGTTCAGTTTATGAGAAAAATCTTTCGAGTTTTAATAGTTTACTTCATAGGTAAATCTAACTGTTTTTACTTTGAAGTTGATGGGTTCCACTCAGCTAGTTTCATCTGATATAATGGTCAGATCAAACTAGTTAAGATCTAACCATTAATGGGTATGACCAGACTAGTTAACAATTATCGATGATCCAAAAAGAGTTAAGACATTGTACCAGAATTTAATCATCTTTGTGGTTAAGAAAATGTTAGGTCTAAATTTTCGGGAAAAAAATAATTATAAGGATTGTGGTTATCATATGCATATCAAAAAGCTGGACTCCATTTTACCTTTTTAGGTTGAATTTTCTTAAAAAAAAGTTAAAAAAACCATTCAGTGTAATAGAAAACCTTTCAAATTACAATTGTTTACTCTATAGCCAAAACTAACTGTTTTTACTCTGATATCGATGTGTTTCTCTTCACAAGTTTAACATGATTAGAATTATATGATATGAATTAAAGGTTTAAACGTTTTTCGCAAATGCATAATATTACAAGTTCAGATTAATTTTGAAAATTAAGAGATGCATTAATTGGTATTAGAATAATACCCTTCCAAAGAAATTAATTTACTTAATTTAACCCTTGCAGTTAAAGAATTCAAAAAAATTGTATACTATAGACAAATCACCAAACTTTAATTATAGTATCTGTAAGTTACTGTTAAAAGATAAATTTTAAAAGAATATTAAAATTAAAAAATATTAAATAAAATTGTAAAAAACGAAAATAATTGTGTGAATGTAAAGCTTCTAATAAATATAAACATGTTTATGGTAAAACTTCTATAATCATGTTATCCGGAGTACTAAAGTAAATACGATAGTGAATTTTTATCTTTAATTATTGACTTATTTTACAAAGTGAACAACGCAAATTAATATTTCCGTGACTCTGATATTTTGCACTTAAGTTAATTGAAAAAAATTTTCACATCATTCGGACAAACAATCCAGTAAATAAGATTTTTAATTCCGATTAGTTGTTTTTGTTTGATAGAACAGAACTAGTAAAGTAAAATATTACTTGTTATGGGTAAACATGACGATCGGAAAAGTTATTTAGATAATGCATCATCGCACGAAATTCGAAAACCTATTTTAGCTCCCTTTATTTTTAAGCAGCGGAAATAATTAAAACTATTGCTTCGATGGGCACAAATTCGTGACTAACATTTTTGCGTTAAAACTTTCTGTGAAAAATATACGCTTAAGGCGATAGTTGGACAGGAAAATTTACTTTATGGCTGAACAAACTAATAGGCATATTTGTTTCGCATTCGCAAAGTAAAACTTATTCACCCAAATACGTAAACTAGAAACGTTATTAAATGTTAAAGAAGCATATAACAACAGCTCTTCTGATTTAGTTGAAATCAGTCGCATGTTTCTTTTGTTAAATAATTGCATTCGCTTTCATTTTTAATCTCCTTTGTTAACTTCAATTAAATATATTTAGAAAACTTGTTGATTCATGAAAGCATAAATAAGAGAAAATACTTTGTTTAAACGCTGATAAACTTTAAAAATGCTTAAGTAAATTTCTTTTAAAGTACTATTGAAGTAGTTCTTTTGAAAGATTTTTCTCTTGTTTAGATTGTGTTTAATAAAGTGGATAGATGCTAAGTTAAAGTGAAAATTTTTATAAACTAATTCCCTGTAAAAAAGTCCGGATACAATCAAGGTATTGGCACTTTGGATGCATCATCTGTAAAATCCATTTCACGGTAAAAAAAAAAAACTTATTTCGAAGCAATCAGTAGAATAAGTGTTGATTAAAATTAATTCTACTTAATTTTCTTCCATGTTGTTTTGTTTTTTAATACCACTTTCCAAGTAACCAGGAACCGCTAGGTGAAATCAAGCGAATTAATGCAGAGGGTGTGTTTCTTGTTTTTCAGTGGCACCAATTATGACCAAAAATACGTCTTCAGTTACATACACACATCACAGCCAGTTTTAAAGGGCGAACCCATTCATACATCTATTCATTGATCCACAGAACGTAATTTTGATCTGAACCAGAGAACGATCAAACTTTAATTCAGTATATTCAAAGGTATTGATTTGCTGTAGGAACTTGGAGGACTTCATGACCCGACAGATTTAATGTCCAATCACCATTTACTACACGAAAAATCTTCGGCCTGCGGGGATCAAACTCGTGACCTCTTGTAGTACCTAACGCCCTACCAACCTGGATATCCTAACCCAACTTTCTTCCCTTAAAATCTCTAATAAGATTACACGTCATCCTACCCATTTATTTACTTAAATTAGCTTTTATATAATATATTATTTAATACTTTTATAATAATAATTAAATTTGCTTAAATTAATTATTTAACAGAATTATCAGCTAAACATATTGATACTATAGGTTATTTAATTCACATCGTAAAAAGAAGCAAATTGTCACTGTACGAATATTATAGCGTAATTTTTACAATAATATTTAAATATTAGTGATTCAGTGATTTTAATGCAGTTTTTGCAGTAAAAATTATTGTATGTCAAATTTTATGTTCTGTAATGTGCTAAAAACGGGGTTAGGTGTAAAATGATAAAGTACAAGGTGTAAAGTACAGACATCTAATACATAAAGTACGAACTTTAAGGTGTAAAGTACAGACATCCTGAGTGACGCCACTTTTTACAGTAATTTGATCTGTTTGTTTACAGCGAAAGCATTTACGATGACTGGATATAGGTAGAAAATTTCTTTGAGGCGAGTTGAATTTTATAGTTGCCTTCCAACATAGAAAATAGTATTTTCTGATAATCACATAATTTTACAAAAAATAAATTCATGTTGTCCCTATAACGGATAATGTACATTATTTTGTATAATGCTTATTACATTTTTCATTTGAAGGTTAACCATTAAAAGGTTGAAAATTAAAAATTTGTACTTATAAAAGATGTCAACAATAGGATACTTGCAAGTGACTTATATCGATTCCGATTGGCTGTTTAAAAGTGGCATTTACTTATGTTATCAACTTTTCTTTCTATTCTAATTCGATAAGCCAAGTTCGTCAACATCAATTCTCTTAAGTGACACATTCTATATTCTTACACAAAGATTCCTTCACAAAGGTTGCAATTCTTTCTAGTTATATTTGTATTTAACTTAGCACAATGACAAACATGAAGCCATGTTTAACATAAACAAACTAATTATGCATTGAGGTTGACAGATACACGAAACAAAAATAATCATGCTTAAAATAAAGTGCGTAAGCAAATAACAAATCTAAATTCAGTAAAATCGCAGACAAGAAAGTATATTTTAACAAATTCCATCTGTGATACGACATTGTATTAAATAACTTCACGTTAATTGATATTCGAACTTATGTAAAGAATCTTATGAAGAATGCCATTTTGTTTATAAACAATACTTAACGAATAACTAATTTTTAAAGTTATCATTTAAGACAGACTAGCAAAATGAATAATAACTATAGTGTTGCCAATAAATAGAGAAATAATTATCTTGACACACAATAGGAATATGTATAGAAAATAAACTAATTCTGCTATTTTTTTAAGAAATGTATAAGCATCAACCAATTTAAAAATGTTCGAGATTTTGTAAAGCTATAGGGGAATTACAGATTGTTTATAAAACACTGATTAACTCTTAACAGAGTTTCATTACCAATCTTCCCTGCTTAGCATAAATTAACTTCGTGCCATTAAAAAAAAACTATTTATTAAAAAAATTTAAAATACATTGAACAATATGTTGGTTCAGAGTACCAATATATTTGTTTCACAAGGAGCCAATTTTCCGGAGAATTCAAGAAATATAAGTTAAAAGCTACTTTTCATTCGTCCTTTCATGTTCGATTTTACATAAAATTTCCCAACTATGTGAACAAATAATCACTTGCTTTATTACGTTCATAGAGTTGATGAAATACATCACAACTGAAAATTAAAGTTTTTTTTCGTACTATTGACATAGAGAAAAAGAAAGATCAAAGACAAATAAGAAGCAGGATAAATTAGTTTGCCACTTCCTATGCAGTTGTTACTATAAATAGCAATTCCTTGTGGGAGAAATCGAATGTCCTTCTTGGAGGAGTTTATTTCGATTTCTATTGATGTATCCGTAGTGCATCTAGATTGCTGAATTTATTACGCAAAAAAGAAAGTAATGGTTCGTGAACTGTCACACGCAGGCAAGCATGAGAGAAAGGAAAGCTGTTTAATTTTAACCTTATTTCTCTTTAAATTATAAAAGAACGTAATCAGTTTACGTTGCGAGGAAATAATTTGAAATATTTCATTAAACTGCACCCATATGTAGTTAAATAAATATTCCCTACAATTTTCACTTCGTCTACTTTTTCTTTATCAATCAACTTTAATATATATGTGTATATATATATATATATATATATATATATATATATATATATATATATATATATATATATATATATATATATATATATATATATATATATATATATATATATATATATATATATATATATTGCAAGTTGATTACTTTTAATAACTAAAACTTTATAATTACAAATCTTTCATATCATTTTTATTTATTATTACACAGAGTTATAAAGCAAACTATAAAATTGAATAATACTCAATAACATAAATGGTGAATACAAATTTCATACATCACAATATTAGGAGAAAAGCTGCTAAGAAAAAGGTTTTTAAAGGTTCCAAAACTGATATATATTCTTCATTTTGTATTTTTTGAAGTTAAATGTGAATGGATATACGGTGACGAGAATAACAAGACAAGCGAGAATAATTACAGTATTTGCCTGAGATTCAAAATTTTCTTTAGATAATGTTTATATGGTAAAATTAATTTTGAAAGAAAAAAAATAATTCTGAAAGAAAATATAGAGAGGAGAAAATTTGTACCTTCTGGAGTTCAAAATTTCTAAAAAGTACTATAAGATTATTAATCATCCACTGATGTAAAAGAAAACACGAATTCGTAATCCTTGTCACGTGGCTAAGCATCCAGTTTATGGAGAAGCCGTGCTCGATTCTCACTGTAAAAATTGCGGGTGAAAAATTGCGGTATAAAGTATCGGCACTTAGAATGTATTACCTGTAAAATCATTTTACCGTAAAATATTATAACTTAACTTTTATTGTAAAATGTATTTGATTAGAGCGATTCAGTAATTTTATTGTAATTATCACTGCAAAAATTACTGTTATTTTTGTTCTGTAACTTGTTCAGGCAAAAATGGATTTTGCGGTACAAAGTGCCGGTACACTGTGTGCCGGTACTTCTTATCGCAATTTGAACTGAAATTTTTTTAAAACGGGTGTGCTTATTTAAAGGAGTAAAATTCTGTTTTTTCAACCATATCATGTCTAAACAATCAAGAAGCGATTTTTCATACAGTTAACAGTTTGAATACCATCGTTTTTCATTCTGATTGTATATGGTAATGATAAAATAAATCGTTATTTAACAATTTTTTCAGAAGTCATTTCTGATAGAACGGGAAATTTGATTTTCCATTTTCGTAGCAATCAAGGAAAATTATGTACGAAACGTAAAATTAACAAATTATTGTATTTATAACTGACACCTCCTTGAACGATAGTTGTACACATGCTTGAACGTTTGTTAATTTCTTATAAACGAAACTAATTGTAAATCTCTTTGTTAATTTTCTACAACTTATTAAAACTTAATATACTACATTTATACGTAATCATGTATTAATAATTTTCTGAAACAATCTATTAACACCAATTGTCATTATTTTTTATGTATCTTACTGCATATAGAAATAACACTATCAGCATAAGCAAACTGTAAAATATTTACTTTTCTTGCTGATGTATTCTAAAAAATATAAGTTATTATCACATTTTTGTTCTTTCTTCTGTTGACAGTAATTATAGTTATAAGAAACTAAATGCTTATATATTTGATCAATGGTGTGAAGAGGGTAAATGCATACGTGTGTATTAATTATAACCTTTTTTAAGCTTTAAACCTAAAATTAGGAAATGGCAAATTTTCACCTTCCAGTTTTAGGTGATGAAAAAGCTGTAAAGCGTATTCTAGTTTCAACTGAGTTAATTAATTAATAATAGTAAATTTTTCAATTCAAAAACTCATTTTGTAATTTAAAAATATTACTTGCGATAACAATATTTGAACTTGGTACACATTTAATGTTCGTAATGTATGTTGCAAGCCTGCGTAAATAATATAATATAGCCTCTAAATTAAAATCGACTAATTCATATTTCTCCAAGCCCTTATTTAAAAAATGGGTTTTTTAAAATTCCTTTCAAGATAAGAAAGTATTGATTCGCATGACGTGCTCGTATAAGATATACTGAAAAGCCGATATTTTCAATTAAAAGAATTTTATAAAAACGACAGCAAAATTTTCAGAAATGTCGAAACTTACAAACTTTATCTACACTTTTATTAATTTTTAAAGAATATGTCACTTCTTGATTTATTAAGCAGTTAAATTTTTTTAACATTCTTTATTCTACATATTTCCCAATAATGAAATCTTCTTTTACCCTGGCAGTTATTTAACATTTAAGACCATTTATTTCAATTTCTCTTCAATTCAAAGTTGAAATCTGTTTCTTTTTTTACAATAGAAAAATCGACTGCTGCTAAATGACTCGAACATATGCTTTAAATTTCTTGTTCAAAAATATTCCAAAAATTCAAGATCGATTTTAATCACGATATACTCTAATGTAAAACACATTACAAGGAAACATTTGAAGTAAAAGTTATATGTATATCCTCTTCTTCTCGGGATCGCATTTTTTTCGAAGTTTGCGTGACATTTTGATTAAAGAAATCTTAGAAACTTTATAAATCATTTTTCTTCGAGCTTAACTTCATGTTTTCTTTTCATTCAAATCATTTTTATTTTTAAAAAACCGTCTGTTCAGTTGTTTGATCCATTAGTTCTTTTTAGATTTCATACCAATAAGTAAAATAAGTGCGAATATTAAAGCAGGATCTATTAAAAAAGTTTAAAATTGCTTATGACTGCAATTGCAAGATTTAAAGTCTGTATAACTATTTGAAAAAGTCAAAAATTTTGTTTTCTACTTTGCATGGCGAAGAATAATTCTGGTTAAATTACCATACTGCATGATAATGTTATTTCTGATAATAAAAAACAAACAAACAATAGAATTCTAGTGATAAAATCAAAATATGCGTTATTTAATCCTTTGCTTACGGCTCTTGCCTGGTGAAACCTGCCATTCTTCTCTACATGTAGTACCACCCATAAGCAAAACATTAAACCCTTCATTTGAGCCACGATGGCTGATGGGATAGAGCATTCGCCTTGCAATGAAGCGAACCGGGTTCGAATCCCAGTCGATACGAATTCCGCATCTGGATTGCACCGATCACAGTGCTGGCGTAAAATATCCTCAGTGGTTGACGGATCATGGGTTAGAGTCCCCTTGCCGTCAGGTTAATCTTGGGATGTTCTGGTGGTCTTCCTCTCGATGTAACGCGAATGCGGGTTAGTTCCATCAAAAAGTCCTCTTCGAAGGCAAAATTTCTCCCAATACTTGATCCAGGAGTTCCCTATCTTCTGGATTGGGTTCAAAATTACAAGGCTACGGAGTTGAGCATTATTAGTCGAAAACCCATAAAATTGGGTCTGCTGTTCAACGACGGTTATAAAAAAACATCTATTTGGTAATTTTCCCGTTCATACGGTAACGGTTTACCGGAAATTCTTGTTGTTTTTTTCTTGTAAAATTATAATTCTTAATAATACATATTTAGTAAAAAATATAAACCTAAAGAGTGAATTTAACCGAATAGAGGGTATTTATATCCTGCTCTAAAGTATGATAAAATTACCACATTTTACAGCATTAACCAAATTTCATCACATAATTAAAAAGTATATTTTATTGCTAATTTTACCAAAATCATTAAAGCGGTTTTTCTGCATTTTCATCAAGAGAATTTTCGGTAATTTTCAGAATTATCGAGCTTTTTGGTGTTTACATAGAGCCAGAAGCACGGTAAATCTTACCATATTGCGATTATTTTGAACATATTTTTTTTTTCAATGGTGATTTTTTCTTTCCCTGCGATCTATTTCCATTTCAGTTTAAATTACAACAATTTTTGCTAAAATTCTTTTGGCATTTTATACGTAGGGGAAGAGTGGGCAAGATGGACCGCTTAAGGAAACTTGGTTCAAAAAATAATAAACTAGAGCAATTTTATGTCTTTTATATTGTAGACATATAGTGGGAACATTGCTCTTACATATCTCATACAGAAAATAAATAAATAATAAAGTTCAATAATAATAACTTAACATAAACAAAAATAGAAGATTGTCCCATTTAACCCGGGCTACCCGGGCAAGATGGGGCACGTAATTATATTTCAAAAATCATTGAAATTAATGTCAGAATAAGAAAATAATCGACAAAAAAAACGTTCCTAAACATTACAGTTACTGCATAAGAAGCGGCCAAAACCGGAATAAGCACTGCAAGCTTCATGAGCCCATTCTAAGCAATCTGAATATTGTCTGTCAATTAATTAATTATAAATTATTTTTATAAATTTTTTTTAATGATTTGTTAGTAATATTTGCTAGTTCATATTTCTTTTTGATAATATTACCTTTTTATGCTTTTTGACAAATCCGGAGAGTGTGATTTTTATATTACACTTTTAGTCAACTTTGGCAGTTCCATCTTGCCTGGTCCATCTTGTCCGGATAGTACATTTTTTAAAAAAGATATTCGCAAATTTGTTTAAATAAATAAATTTTAATTTACACTACTCATTATGTTTGTACAGTAATGACACTACATGGCCACAAATTTGAAAAATTTGTTGCAATGCATTAAACAAATAATATCAGCATACAAATCAGGAAAAATATTTTACCACAATGTAAGAAAAACAAAACACTTCGCCAATACCTTGTGAACTGACGAAAAAACTTGTGCATATTGAGAACAACAATATTTTCTTTCCGAAAACGCACTTTAGATGTCGCTATCATGATGCGCATGAAGAAAAAAAAACGATGTCCCATCTTGCCCTACCTTCCCCTAACTGTTATTATAAATAGAAATTACTCAAGTGAAACATATTTTTTCTTAAAACAGTTAAGTTCAGTTTATGTATTCAAATTTATTTATAAAAAGAATTTTCATTACACTCAATTTTTTAAGTAATATTGGTATATATATTATTTTTCGTCCTATAAGCTCTTATAAAATATAAATAAGCAAAAATTCACGTTTTAAAATGTTTATAGTTTTGTTATGTTAAACTATAAAAATTTAATGCTTGAAAAAAGATATTAAATTCAATTTTTGTAAAAAAAAGTTTTCGTTCTGAAAAAAACTATAAAGTACTTCAATAAATTATTAATTCATCTACGTAATAGAAATCTATATTGCTTTTTAGAGAAAGCAAGATTTTTTAAAATTCAAAACTATAAATTTGTTTTGGCATAATTTCCTTTAATCTTATCAAAGGCACAGAGAAGCAATTTGTTTTAATAAAAACTGTCATTTTTCATACTTTCAAGCTCATAGACTTTTCTCTTTAAAGAGCTTCATTTAGAATATTAGTTCATTTTTTTACTATGGGCTGAAAATGCTTATTCTACATTTTTGATTGTATTCATTTTTTTCAGACAATTCTTAAAAACAATTCTTAAAAACTTTTAAACCCTTTTGAACTAACATATTTTCAAATTTTTTGCGAGTTATTGATTTAACCTACAATTTAAAAATAGGAATACTTTCAAAGTTATTATTAAAATATTAGCTGTCGTAATAATGCATAAATATTGAAATTAATTTGCTCAAATATACATAATAATGATTGTTGAGAAAATTTTTAAATATTGTGTTGTGCAAAATTATTATGACGTAAAAAATTCCGCATCAAAGTACTATAAAAATAGTACTATAAAGCACTCAGGGTGCCAGTACTTATCACAATTAAATTCATTTTCCCTGGAGCATGTTGCGGAAATAAAAAATCTAATATATCGTAATTTCTACAGAAATAATTACCATAAAATCTTTGAATCACTTTAATTAAATAAATATTACAGTAAAATTTACAGCATAATATTCTACGTTAAAAATAGATTTGAGAACAACTTGCATTTTACAAAAAAAAAGTGCCAGTACCTTGTACTGTAATTTGATCCGGAATTTTTTACAGCGTAAATAAAAATTATTGCTTTATTTTCATTCATTCAGAATCCCGTAATGAGAATGATTATTATTTTCATGTATTTTTAACAAGATTAAATCAATAAGTTCTAAGATTTCCTTTTTTTAAATAAAAAAAAATAAAATCTGAAGATGAAATCAATTGGGACCATACAACCAGTACCTTGTACTGTAATTTGATCCGGAATTTTTTACAGTGTAAATAAAAATTATTACTTTATTTTCAATCATTTAGAATCCCGTAATGAGAATGATTATTATTTTCATGTATTTTGAACAACAAGATTAAATCAAACAGTTCTAAGATTTCCTTTTTTTTAAATAAAAAAATAAAATCTGAAGATGAAACCAATCGGGACCATACAAAAATCACTTTTCAGAAGAAAAAAAATCCTTTTTTGCACAAAAGTATGTCTTTAAAAAAAATTAAAGTTACCACACTCAACTCAATTTCTACTGTTATTTCTAATTCTATTTCTATTTATTTTTTATCTTAATTCTAGCTCTATTACTTCTTATTTTAATAATCCGATCATATTGGACTCGGCTTAAAATAATCATTCTGATTAATTCATTCTGATTAAAATAATCGATCCTACAGAACTCTGTTGGATAAAACTCTGTGATTACCTCCTGAAACTGATTTAGAACTCTGTTTGAAATCAGTTTGAGGAGGTAACATAAAAACAGTATAATAAATTTAAGTCAAACTTGGGAAAGGGCTAAAGCAGCATAAGCTGAAAATTTGTTTTCAAATATATTTAATGCAAAATAGAGAATTAAACTAAAATTGAAATTGAGAAGTAAATTAAAATAGAAAAATAAATTCAAATAAAGAAAATTGAAATAGAACGGTGAAATAAAATAGAGAAATAAATTGAAGTGGAAAAGTAAATTGAAAGAAGAAAGTAAATTGAGAGTGAAAAATAAATTGAAAGAGAAAAGTAAATTGAAATAGAGAAGTAAATCGAAAGAAAAAAGTAAATTGAAATAGAGAAGTAAGTTGAAGTAGAGAAGTAAGTTGAAATAGAGAAGTAAGTTGAAGTAGAAAAATAAATTGAAATAGAAAAATAAACTGAATTCGAAAAGTAAATAATAACAGAAAACTAAATTGAAAAAGAAAAGTAAATTAAAACAGAAAAGTTAATTGACACAGGAAAGTCAATTGAAATAGAAATGTAAATTAAATTAGAAAGGTAAATTGAAATAAAAAAACTAAATTGAAGTAGAAAAGTAAAATGAATTATAAAAGTAAATTTTAATGGAAAAGTAAGTTTTAACTGTAAAGTAAATTTTCATCGAAAAGTAAATTGAAATAGAAAAGTAAAGTGAAACCGAACAAAAAATGCATGCAATGCAAAACTTCTTCTTCGGATGTTCTGCATACTTTCATACTAGAAGTTTTCTGTGAATAATTAGAGATATTTTGTAAATAACTTATTTACAGAAAGGCTCAAGCAAGAATGCATGCAAGGTGCCCTCTAAAAAAGCCCTGTATTTCTTTCATGTTTCTTTTCGATTTCAATTTAAGTATAATTCGCAATTATTTTATGTATTCTAATTTTATTATTTATAATTAATTTATTTCTTCTGAAATATTATGATAACTTATTTCTATTAATTCTTGCCATAGAATTCTAAAAACTTTATTATACAGTTCATATATTAGGTGCCTATTTTAGTATAATAGAAACCTTTTATCGCAATCAAAATGGTACCTATTTACATAATTATTTAAGCATTATAGATATATTTAAGCATTTATTAATGATTATGATTATAATTATTTAAGCAATTATTTAAGCATTAGAGATATATTTAAGCATTTATTAATGATTACGATTATAATTATTTAAGCAATTATTTAAGCATTATAGATCAATAAAAGCAAGGCATTTTTTTGAGGTCACCTACACTGATAAATACCATTTATTATGCTAAGCATTTTAGTGTCGCATGCAAGTGCCAAAATATTGTGGCTTCTTTTTCAGCATAAAAAGCCACCAAACCTTTTTTTTAAACAAAATAGTGTGAAGTTATTCATATCTTGACTGTTCTTTCTTTTTTATATTTTATTCGGAGTAATACTATGTTACATTCTTTAGAGACATTTTATCTAAAATAAAAAAAATCAGTTTAAATCCCCCCAGAGTGTGTAGAACACTTTTTTCAGAAATAGAGTTTAAATAGCTTTTTGTGAAACTCCACAATCTTGAAATATTGAGAGCCGTAAGATAAATGAAAAGAAATTGCTTCTATCTTGGAAACTAAAAAAAAATTCCAGGATTTAGAAGATTGTTGTATTTTTATGCTATAAAATCCTAAACAGCAATTACATTTGCAAACATGTAACACCATTTACTACGGTTTAAATCCCTAATAAAAATATATAAATTTAAGATATTTTTTGTAAAAAATAGTTTTAAAAAACTTCGCGTCTAGAAATCATTTTTAGTCCAACTTATTAAAAAGATAAAAAAAAGGAATACTAAGATACAATTTTTGCAAAGGAGTACTTCTATACAATATACAATTTTTAACATGTATTGTTAAAAATTTTATAAATGGTTGAGTTATAATATTTTAAAGTTTTCTGCAATCTTAATTGTTCCTAGCTAAGCCTTATTATCGCGCAACTTTAATTATTTTAAACTTAACACAATACTGTATTCAATTTGAACGAAAATATGGTTAAATTTAACATTTATTTGAAGTGCAGAAAATTGTTTCGATGTTATGGTTCAAGGTACCAATAGTATGGTTCAACATTAAACTGATATTCTAAAAGTTGAGTTACACTATGAAAAGGGGTTTCTCAAAATTGAGAAAAAATATATCAAAATAACTCCGAAACAAATGATAGTTGAATTTGATAACTGCATGTTTTCAGAATTGAAACAGTCTGTACTTTTTTAAGATCAAAAAACATGTGAAGGGAGAAATATGTGTTCGTTAGCTACCTGAGGATTCAAACCAGGTACCTCCGGGTCCAGTTCGCAGATGAATGCTATAACCACCACAGTTGTGCTCCCCAACCCAGGGAGAGTTGGGAAGCTTTATATAGTGGCCACCATAATGACAGCATGATGTATTATTTTGTAATTTCAATAGTATGAAAAATTGTAATGAGGGAAATATGGACTCATTACTCAGTTAGGAGATCGGTAATAATAATTTTATTTTTTTGCTTATTTCGCTATATCTTAAGAAAAAACTTTTATGATGATGCCATATTGTGTTACAGTTACGGTCATTATATCTTCACTTTTAACAAGGATTGCTAAAAATCATATTAAACGAGGTCATTACAGAACTTAAAAAAATCTGATATGAAAAATAAGCATTTTTCTTTCTGACTTAGAAAAATAAGCATCTTTCGTTCTTACTTAGAAAAATAGACATCTTTCGTTCTGACTTAGAAAAATAAGCATTTTTCGGGAAACCATAATGGTATTCCGTACACATATGAAATTTAAGTACGAAAGTTTATCTCACTTCCCAATGAAGCAATTTTGTTCCTAAGTTACACTCTAGTATGATTGAACGCATTTCCCTTGAGTTCAATTAAGACGACGCCCCTTCAACAAATGCATAAGAGTCACTCATCTATAAAAGAATTGTTCAGTTGATTTCCCCAGTGAGCATATTCAATATAAAGTCAATTACAGAAGGGGAATCCATGATACAAATATGAAACAGAATCTTGATTAATATAATCATGTATCAGCTGTTTGATAAGAATGAATCTATTTCTCGTCATATGAATTGCAATAATAAAGGAAATATTCGAAAAATCTTCATCCTAGGCTTAAATGCTTGATTAAATGTTGACTTAATTGTTAGGCTTAAATGTTGAAAAAGGAAGAAAGAGAAACTTAATAACTCTACTTCTAAATAAAAATGAACTTGATGTAATTTGTGATAATTTTTTTTTGTTTTGTTTTCATTTCCTTCAGTGATATTTTCAATCTGCACACTGAGAAAAAAAATTTAGTCAAAATTATCGGAAAAATGAAAAATCTGATGTGTTTCTAGCTTTGTGGGAACGCTAAAAAGCTGGGTAATTTTTACCGAAACGTTTTGGGAATATTTTTGTTAAAATTAACAATAAAATATGGTTTTTTGGTATGCGATAAAATTTGGTAAATGTTGTAAAATTTGGTAATTTTGTAATGATACCTTATATAAAAACCATTTATTTAGCAAAATTTGCTTTTAGGTTTGGAATTTTTTTCTAAATGTGTGATAATAAAATCTATTATTTCGAAAACCAGAATATCCGGTAAATTTATGCTTCATGAGAGGAAAAAATACCAAATGAATGGTTTTAATACCATATATTTTGGTTTTATTAGCCGGAATTATAAGTTTTTTCTCATACTTTGAATGTCATTGCTATACAGTAGAACAATTTTAATAGAATTTACTTCTCCGCTGCGTATTACAAAACAGATTACAGGAAATCTGTTTTGTTTTTCATTCTGTTATGTATGTTTCAGTTGAAAAAGTAAGGCGACAAATCTGAACTCTCTTTTCAAACCAACCTTTTTAGATTGAAAAAAAAATAATTTTTAATGGCGGGCACGTAGGGTTTGTCCCATTGGCCACAGAAATGCCAGAACTGCTACTCTCTTCCCGTTACCCAGTGGGCACCTGTGGCGAAGACAAGGCGGTGGAGCAGTGTCGCCCACGTCACATAACCACAAAGCCGCTTATAGGACGGGTCACATTCACACAAAGAGGAAAGGACATCGAACACAGAGAGAGGAGGAAACATCCATGCCCTGGGCAGGATTCGAACCCTCGGCCAATGGCTCCGCAGTCAGATACGATAACCACTGGGCCACCTGGTCGGCATTTGAAAAATAATACACATGAGCTTTTGCTTTTTAAATAAAATAGAGTGCATACGTTTATTTTTCCATAGTTATTTCATTGAGTTTTGATATTTGAGTAATATAAAAAGATATGTAACGTGTTCTCCATTTTTGAGAGTGTTTTTAAACAGGTATAATTTTTTTTCAAAATTTCATGCTAAATAAAACTGTGGCGGACACGACAAGACTATGGCGTAAAACTATGTTCAAATTCATTTAAAGAGAAAAAAGTTTCAATTTATTTAATTGAGAAAAATGAAAGAACACTCATTTTTCTTAATTAGATCTCATAAGCGAATCCAGTAAATGAAACGTCTTTCTCTCGTGAAAAAATGATGTGGTTTTGCTTATTGTTACAGCCATCAAAAACTGATTTTTCCTATAACGCTGAGCACAAAATATTTTGTTCTATATTTTCAGTTTAATAAAAGATTTTACATTACGTTAACCAAAAAATCATATCCAAGCTCAAAATTTATTTCATACAATTTATATTTAATACCATAACTTTAGATTAAACTGAATTTCCATCAGATTTCATAAATGGTGCATTTTATCCAACCAATTTATGGATTTTAAATTTAATTTTTTTCTTTATCAAAGACTTTTTAAGATGGAAACATTCTCTTCTTAAATGCATTAAAAATTTTATTGAGCTTTTTTATGTCTTTTTCTTTAATTAAAAATTAAATAAAAGACACTATTTTCAAGCTCTTTTTCAATAATAATTTTGCATAACTACTAGTATATTATAACTAACGATAATCATTCCTAATAATAATTATAACTAATAATAATTGTAACTAATATATTATAACTAATAATAATTATAACTTTTAATTGATATAATATAACTACAACTAATAATTGCATAACTTCCAATATTATTTTAGCACAAACATTGTTTTGTTATCATTTCGGTAATAGTAAGATAACAGTTAAATAAAACTACAAACTGAAATTTTAAATGAAAGATTTAAATTCTAATAGCTTGAAGAGATATATAAAGCTTAAAATTATTACTTACAAAGTATTGACATAAATTTTTTTGTCTCTTTCTGTAAAAAACTTAGGAGTTGGATATTCTTTTCAGAATCGGACCTTTTATGTGCACTGTAAAGAATTCTAGATCAAATTATCAGAAAAAAGTACCGTCACTAAGAGTGCCGGTACTTTTAACAGTAATATCCATTTTTACTGGAATATGCTGATACTCCGTAATTTTACAGTAATAATTACCGTAAGTAAAACTAGAGTAGAAATTTTTGAAAACTCATATGAAAATTTTTAAAAAGACACAGTGCTCGAGAATAATCTTGATTTGAACATATTTCAAATTCCAATGCAATTTGGTTAGGGCTTCATAATTTAATGAAGAATATTTTTCATCCTTTATGCATAATTTTATATTTTATTATTCATCCATTATTTCATATTTTATTATTAAAAGAAAATATGATGTAAACATTTATTGGATATTATTTTTTTCCTTGATGAGACATTTGTACATTTATTTGAAAAGCTTTCTTTAAATTTTCAAAAAAAGACAGAGCTGGTACTATTTATTTCTCTTAATGATAAGAAAATACACCATTGAAAATTATGGTAAAAGGTACCGCCCTTTTTTACTGTATAATCCATTTTCTTCGGATTTTATTGCGGAACAAAAAACTTACATATTGGAATTTGACAGTAATAATCCCCGTAAAATTGCAGTTGTAATCCCCGTAAAATTGCTGAACCATTCCAATTAAATAAGTATTACAGTAAATATTTTGGTGTAATATTTTAGGGTAAAAATAGATTTTACAGATGATGTATTCAAGCACAATAAGTGCAGGTATTTTGTACCTTAATTTGAACCAGAATAATTTACAGAGTGCCTATTTCATAGCTTTGATTTTTTGATTATGTTCCCGAATTATAAGAAATTGTGACAATAGCTAAGTCCCGTCTGGATTATAATTTTTTAACAATAAAATCATGTGTTAGATACAAAAATACAAATTCAAGCAAACAGTGATTGAAAATTATTGCTTAAAAACGTAATAATCTTAAAGCATAACTAATTAAGGATATTTGTTTTATTTAATAAAAAATAAAATACAAATTTATCAATTAAGGAAGAACCTTTCGTCCAAACAATAATATCACAAGATTCTATTGTATTGTGATCTCTCATGATTTTATCCCTTAGAAGAACAATTTTTTAGAAAATGTTTTCTTGTTTAGAAAACATCTAAAAGGTTTTATCTGTATCTAAAGTCTACAAAGTTTATCATCAATATCTTCCCACTTCGAATAGGTTTCTTTTGTGGTAAAGACATCTTGGTTCATTGTTGTAAAATAAACTGTTTTCCTACATAGTAGAATCAATTTATCAAATATATTGACAGAAAAAAATCATAAATATTATTCTTACATATGGATAAAAATTGAGAATTTAGTTATCCCTAAAAACTTTGATTGCCTTTGGTGAAATTTTCAGCAAAGAAAAAAAAAACTTGATTTTTTAAAGTTTATTTTCAAATGTTTTGTAAAGGCCTTGATGAGGTAAATTTAACTTTCAAAAAATGAAGAACGAAATGCTTTTTCATATCTTTCAATTATATTCATCATGATTTTAAAGATACAGAAATGAATAAACAGTTTAATACGGAATATATAACGTTTTAAACGATTAAGTTCCTTCTTGAATACATAAGTTTTCCAGGTTTGAAAAATATTTTACTATTAATTACTTATTTACAATCTTGCTCAAAACTATATAAGTAATTACCTTACAGCAACTATAAAGCATTTATTATTAGTTATTTAAACAGAATAGATGTATTACTTAGATGTATTAATATTCAAAAGAATAACAATATCCCTTGATGGCCGAAAAAGTTACAATACTTGTCTTCACGGTTCTGAAATTCAACTTTCGTCTTGTCATATTTTTAATTGACTCTACAATATAGACCTAACTCCACAGACTATCAACTGTTCGATTACCCAAGAATCTTTTACATTACTAGGACTGTTTTGGACACCTTAAGTGCTATTTGATTTCTCTGCACTACATGAACAAGACAATAATAACAAAAGTATTACTAAAAAAATTATTATTTGTCAAAACCAAACGTAGCACTTAAACTAATAAAAAAACCTATTTCTATAACGAACATTATCTTTTATAAATAATACTCAAAACAATGATAAATTATAAACTTAAACAAAAATTAGATTGAAACATATAAATAAAAATTACGTTGATTATAAAGACCAAAATTAATAATCTAGATATTTTTTTTAAGCTTCAGTAACTTTTAGATGCATTTTTACTCAAATTATTATTTGTTAAAATCAAAATTAGCAAGTAAACTAGTAAAGAAATATTTTGACAACCAAAATTATTTTTTATACATATTATTCAATATAATGATATATATTATTCAATATAATGATATATATTATTCAATATTATTCAATATAAATATTATTCAGTATAACTTAGGCAAAAAGTTGAAGTAAGTTAATAAAAAGTTATCTGATTATAATGAGCGAAATTAATAATCTTAATATTTTATTTTGAACATCAATAGCTTTTTATTG
Organism: Parasteatoda tepidariorum; assembly: GCF_982258835.1. Lineage (NCBI taxonomy): Eukaryota > Metazoa > Arthropoda > Arachnida > Araneae > Theridiidae > Parasteatoda > Parasteatoda tepidariorum. Next base: position 49,557,860 of record NC_141758.1, read on the forward strand.
ATTCTTAAAAATAGGTTCCATAACTGTATTAATTCAAAAAATAATAATATTGTAGAGTTAAAACTTCAACTTCTAAAAACTTTATTTTTCAAAATTTCATATAAAAAAACATATTAAAAATTACTCAAAATGACAATGAGATCAAATACTTCAAATAATTTCAATTAAATACTTACTGTTTTTGAATATTTATACCATAATTCCATCTATTTAATAAATATTCTATCTATTTTATGGATTGCATATTGAAAGCTACCGAATAAAGCTGCTTTCGTCTTACAATAAGTCTATCAGTACGGATGTTGATTACAAATTGTTGAAATCTTCCAGCAGTAGTCATTTAATCAAGACTTTGTAGAGATTGAGAGTGACATATTGAATTGCGTCTTACAATAAAGGGATAGAACTGCAATTAAGTTTAATTCATTTCAAATCTGTGTAACCAATATATCTATGGTTTCTATGTTGATATAATGGTTTTATTTTTAAATATAATTTAAAAATCGAAGACCCTTGGTTAAAAATAACCCTTTAAAAACTTGTTTGGTTTAATAAATAAAATTAATTTTCAACGGCATATTCAGAATTTTATAACTGGGAAATGAGTTTCCACACAGCAAGAAAAATAGGCTAGTGTTTATCGCTTAGTTGTAAATTTGATTATTTTACTTTTCCACGGCAACACATTGTAGACCAGTAGGATCATGGATCTACTGGTCTACAGTACAGTAGCATGGTAGGATCAAGGTGGTCAATAATGCGCAAAGGCCACCTTTACCTCCGAGAAAAGCTAGTACCCATTTATTTAAAGCTCCAAACTACAACTGAAATTCGAATATCAATGCTTTGCAATGAAAGCTGAAGGCTATTATCATGACAAGAAAATTAATTTTAATTTAAATTCAATTGACATCGAGTATATTTTTTTTTATAATATTCCAGATCGAATTAAGGTAAAATCCGTTTTCACTGCAATATTCCGTTTTCACTGTAATCTTATATGCCGTAGTTTTTACCGTAATATTTATGGTAAAATCACTTAATCACTGTACTTAAATAATTACTACCGAAACGGTGTAAAACCTTACGATAAAATAAAAAAAAATAAAAAAATTTTACGGATGATGCACTCAGGGTTCCGGTACTCTTTACCGTAATTTGACCCAGAATTTTTTACCTAGTACTTTGAAATATTTTTTTGGAATTTCTACCAAAACCGTTTATCAAAAGAATGCCAACGTTTTTTAGTTAAAAAATACTAAGAGAGCGAAAATGATTGCAAAATTAAGCAAATATCTTATCAATTTATTATAAAAGTTGAATAAAGTCCTTTGTTTTTGTTGAATCAAACTGAAGTATGGTTCTTTAATGAAAGAATGAAATCTTTATAATTCCACGAAGAAAGTAAACTGGTTTTTGTTGGATTCTATTAACAAGGTCACAAGCTGGAGGTCTAAAAAATGGTCGTTGCATAAACACTGCTCCAAAAACTCGCCTTCTTCTTCTACCAGCACTAAGCAGATCCATGCTGTCTCAAGCAGATATTTCATCACGATTTATCTGACCTGGTAATCTTCATCTATCTATCCCTAACATCATCATCATCATTGGTGGCATGACAGCCCTGCGTAAAAAGTGGCCTTTTTTAATAAGATTTCCCAATCCACTCTTTTTCAAACAACTGTTTTCCAGTCCTTTACTTTAATTAAAGAAATTTTTTCTAGTTCCTTACTTTAATTACAGAAATGATTTGCAGTACTTTACTTTAATTACAGAAATGTTTTCCAGTCCTTTACTTTAATTACAGAAATGTTTCCCAGACCTTTACATTAATTACAGAAATCTTTTCTAGTTCCTTACTTTAATTACAGAAATGTTTTAAAGTTCTTCACTTTATTTACAGAAATGTTTTCCAGTTCTTTACTTTAATTACAGAAATGTTTTCCACAGATTACTTTAATTACAAGCATGTCTTACCCCTAACATAGTTCTGTTTCTCTTCCTACAATCAAGACAATCAGTCTTCATTGAAGAATTTTTCCATTCCAAGCCCTGACCGAGAGAAAAAAATTGCTTTGCATTACACATCAAAATTAAATAATTTAACATAGATTACATGCAAGTAATATAAATAAAATTTATATTACCTGAAAAGAAATTCTGCGTAAATCTGAGAACACTCTTCTTATTCCTTCCTTACTCGGTGGATCTCTGAGCGTGCATCCTCTTTTATTTCGTATTTCCTCTCACTACCTCTGAAGATTCAAAACCAGAAAGACAATCAGCCTTCATAGAAGAATTTTTCTATTCCAAGCCTCAACCGAGAGAAAAAAATTGCTTTGCATTGCACATCAAAGTTAAAGAATTTAACATAGATTGAATGCAAGTAATATAAATAAAATTTACATTAGCTGAAAAGAAATTTTGCGCAAATCTAAGAGCACACTTCTTATTCCTTCCTTACTCGTTGGATCTCAGATGGAGCATCCTCTTTTATTTCGTATTTCCTCTCACTTCCTCTGAAGATTCAAAACCAGAAAGACAATCAGTCTTCATTGAAGAATTTCTCCTTTCCTAGCCCTGACCGAGAGAAAAAAAAATGCTTTGTATTACACATCAAAGTTAAATAATTTAACATAGATTGAATGCAAGTAACATAAATAAAATTTATATTACCTGAATAGAAATTTTGCATAAATCTGAGAACGCTCTTCTTATTCCTTCCTTACTCGGTGGATTTCTGATGGAACATCCTCTTTTATTTCGTATTTCCTCTCACTACCTCTGAAGATTCAAAACCAGAAAGACAACCAGTCTTCATCGAAGAATTTTTCCATTCCAAGACCTGACCGAGGGAAAAAAATACTTTGCATTACACATCAAAGTTAAATAATTTAACATAGATTGAATGCAAGTAATATAAATAAAATTTATATTACCTGAAAAGAAATTTTGCATAAATCTGAGAACACTCTTCTTATTCCTTCCTTACTCGGTGGATCTCTGATGGAACATCCTCTTTCATTTCGTATTTCCTCTCACTGCCTCTGAAGATTCAAAACCAGAAAGACAACCAGTCGTCATCGAAGAATTTTTCCATTCCAAGCCCTGACCGAGAGGAAAAAAATACTTTGCATTACGCATCAAAGTTAAATAATTTAACATAGATTGAATGCAAGTAATATAAATAAAACTTATAGTACCTGAAAAGAAATTTTGCGTAAATCTGAGAACAGACTTCGTATTCCTTCCTTACTCGTTGGATCTCTAAAGGTGCCTCCTTTTTTTAATTTGTATTTCTTCTCACTACCTCTATAGATTCAAAACCAGAAAGACAATTAGTCTTCATTGAAGAATTATTCCATTCCTAGCCCTGACTGAGAGAAAAAAAATGCTTTGCATTACACATCAAAGTTACGTAATTTTACATAGATTGAATGCAAGTAATATAAATAAAATTTCTATTACCTGAAAAGAAATTTTGCATAAATCTGAGAACACTCTTCTTATTCCTTCCTTACTCGGTGGATCTCTGATGGAACATCCTCTTTCATTTCGTATTTCCTCTCACTGCCTCTGAAGATTCAAAACCAGAAAGACAACCAGTCGTCATCGAAGAATTTTTCCATTCCAAGCCCTGACCGAGAGGAAAAAAATACTTTGCATTACACATCAAAGTTAAATAATTTAACATAGATTGAATGCAAGTAATATAAATAAAACTTATAGTACCTGAAAAGAAATTTTGCGTAAATCTGAGAACACTCTTCTTATTCCTACCTTACTCGTTGGTGTAATAAATAGAAATTTATTATATTTTTTTTCAATACTTTTAAAGAGAGTATTTTTCTGTAGATGGCACCACTATGATAAAGTTTAAATTAAAGCATAATAATGATATTTTTTTTGGAAATTTTGAATTAGTCGTTTAAAATGGGATTTTTGGGGTGAAATCTGGATAACTAAATTTATTAATATTTATTGAGGATGGTATTATAACTTCTATAGGGTATTAGTGGGTTTATGACTGTTTTTTCTTAGGGATCCTTTTTTTTGGTTCTGACGTCCGCCGGATGCGGGATGACTCTGGATTTGGTAAACAGGTCAATCTAGATTCTTTCGCCCTGCTGAAGGGAGGATAAAAGAGAAGTGAAGAGTGTGGGTAAAGGAGTAACCGGAGAATACGGAGTGGATCGTGAAGTTAAGGAAAGCTAAGCTGAAATCTTTAGCGGGAAGAACGACCGAAGGCCGATATCTTCGAGACGGTGGGCCAAGTCCGAACGTATCTATGCTGGAAGTCCGGTGGACCCCTTCTACATGCCTAAGCCTAATGAAGTTAGAATAGCTGGAGAAATTTTGAGATCCTAGCCGAGGAGTTTGCCCACGAGCTCATCTACCATTCCGGTGGGCGTTTCCAGAGGGCGAACAGTAAATTCTTTTGGGTACTTATAAAGCTTTAAACTTCATTTCGTAAGCATTTTAGAGGAATCATTTACAGTAAATTCTGAACTGTTTATGTTGTGTTTTTTTTGTATAGGAGAACAATGAGTATTTAAGTGTGATTTATAGACATCATAAACCAAGTCTTAAGTGCTTTTAGTAATGTTAAATGCAGTTTTTATTTCTTAAATGTCTTTTTTAAACTGTATGAATTGAAGGCTATGCTTAAGTGTCTTAAGGCTGCATGTTGTTTTCATTAATGTATAAAGGGAAGTGTTTATTCCCATGTTAGCATTTGGAAATGCGTGGAATTATGTTTTTTGAAGATTTAGAGTTGCAATAAAAATGAGTTTTAAATGTTAAGAGTTTCCTGTAATTCATTCGTTACTTGCCTACTGTATAACCTGGGTAACCGTTACTAAAGTTAAATTTAGAGATCACAGATAGAGGGGTAACGGTACAAATTGGTGCCGTGACCAGGATAGGCAAATTTAATAGAAAGGGCACGAATTGGTGCCGCAATCTTTTGCATTTCCAGATGTTGACATTTGACTTTTTATGTGTTTTAATTTATATTATATTTGAGTGTATTTATGTATTCCCAGTTTTGAGATATTCATAAACAGGTTCGGATATATGCAATTAATAGTGTATTGGTGATATTTGAAGTGTAAGCAGATATGTGTCCTAAAGATAAGCCTTCACCACAGGAGGGTCAAACAGGTGTGTTTATACCAGGCAATTTTTCCCTTTTAACGTTGCAAGTACTCCCCACGTTTAGGGGAAGGGACTCTACAGTATCGGTGGAGGAATTTCTTGAGCGCCTACAAGATTCCGCGTCTCAGTGGCAGTGGACACAGTCGGAAAAATTTTTTGCCTTAAAAGATAGGTTGTTTGGGGAAGCCAGAGACTGTATAAATGAATTTGGGGAAGACATTGACAATTTTAAAAAGTTGAAAAATAAGTTGCTAGCCTTTTACGGAAAAAAGGTTTCTCCTTCAACGGCTCTTTTTGAATTTATGGCCTTTAGGCAGCCCGTAGATATGCCAGTTGAGAGATATTTGGCACAGGCTGCGCAGAAAAGTAAATTTTTGGATTTTGGGCAATGTGACTCTGAAACAAAAGAGACACAAAGAAACCATATGCTATTTAGCATGTTGAGGTTAAATTTACACCCTAATATTCTGTAAGGACTTTTGGCTAGAAACCCGCAAAGTTTGGAGGAGTTAAAAAAGTTGGCGATTCTAGAGGAGAGTGCGTGGTTAACCGTGAAGGCCACGAATAATCCATTTTTACAGCTCCCAGCAGAGGTGTTTAAAGTTGAACAGACTGAGAACGGGTTAGCGGCTGTTTGTGCAAACCTGGTTTCTGCCATAGAGAAATTAACTGAAAAAGTAGAAAATCTCGAAACAAGGGTAAATAGAAATATGGGAAATAATGAGAGAGGGGCAACGGCGTTTAGAGATAATAGAAATAATGAGTGAAGAATTGGTCGCTGTTACAATTGTGGTAGAGTTGGGCATATTGCTAGATACTATCGTGCCGGACCGAGAATGAGTAGAAATGTCCAAAGTCAACCGGTAGATAATGCAGTTGAAGACAGTCGACAGGAAAACTAAGTTCGGGTGCTTCACAGGCACAAGTGACAGCGTGTGTGCCCAAGTTCGTGCAAATTTATACTAATGAAACTGTAGGGACCCTTCCCATTATCAGTGTGACTTTTCAAAATTTAAAAGTTTTATCTCTTATTGATTCAGGAGCAACTCTAAATTTAATTGAGGAATCTTGCTTACCGCTCAATATTAAGCGTCAAAATTGCATTGTGTGTGTTTCATCTGTGGCAGACAGTAAGGTTGCTTTACAGCATAAAGTTCAAATTAATATTCTAGTTGGCTCTTACAAATGCAAATGTGATTTTTATGTGTTACCCTCTAAATTATCTAAGAATTTTTCCATGCTTTTGGGAAGTAATTTCCTTCACAAACACAGATGCATCATTAATTATCAAGATAATAAAATTCAAATAGGTGAAGAAATGATACCTTTTATGTTTTGAAGAGGGAAAAATAGTAAATGTAATTGATCAAGTTTGGAAAGAAGATATTTATGGTTATTTAGATAGGAAATATACCCTTGCACCTTTCTCGGAATCGATAGTAAATGTAAACGCTAAGAAATGTTTTAATTCGGAAATATGTTTGGTGGAACCCATTTCTAACGAAAGGGAATACTGTGTGGCGAGATCAGTTAGCAAATTTAAGATTAATCACAATATTCCGGTTTTAGTGTTAAATCCCACCGGAAATGTCATAAATTTGAATAAGAATGCTAAATTGGTTAAACTGGAAAAAAATAATTTCATCGAATGATTGCAATCTACCTAATTTTAATATCGATGCTCATGAAAATTTCGGTGAGTGTGATGAGGTCGATCTTGAATTTGATCAAACTTTTAAGTTAGACCATCTAGATAATAGTACTAAAGATAGGTTAATAAAATTTTTAAAGGAAAACAAAAATGTGTTTTCGGCCTCAGTTAGAGATCTACCGGGCTGTGATACCGTGCTACACAGGTTTCCCCTAATTGATAATGTGCCGGTAAAACGTAGAGCTTATAGGGTACCATACAATTTACGTAAGGAAATGGACTCGCAGATAAATATTCTATTGGAAGCAGAAATACTGGAACCCTCAGTGTCAGCTTACAGTTCCCCTATTCTATTGGTAAAAAAATTGACCGGAGATTATCGCCTGGTCACAGATTTCAGAGCCTTGAATGCTAAGGTTGTTCCGGATTCCTACCCTATACCCAACATTAATGAGGCTATTGATAATTTTGCAGGAGGAAGGGTTTTCAGTACGTTAGATCTGACTTCGGGTTTTTTCCAAGAAATTGTTTCACCGGAGGATAGACATAAGTTAGCCATTGCAACTCATAAAGGACTTTATCAATTTACACGCACCCCTTTTGGTCTTCGAACCAGTGCCAATTCCTTCCAAAGATTAATGAACGTAGTATTATCGGGTCTCGAACCTTTGAATATTGGCATTTATATTGATGATATTGTTATTGCCAGCAACAGTGTTGAGGATCACTTCCCAAAACTTAAATTGGTATTTGAAAGATTATTAAAAAATAAGTTAAAGTTAAAACCAAGTAAATGTTCATTCCTCACTAATAGAATTAATTATTTAGGTTTTGTTATTCAAGATGGTAAGGTTTATCCAGACCAAAAAAATATAGAGGTTATTAAAAATTTCAAAACACCAAAAAACAAAACCGATGTTCAATCATTTTTAGGATGTATCGGGTACTATAGAAAATTTATTCCGAATATTGGTCAAAAATCACTTCGGCTGACAGCTTTAACTAAAAGTGGCAAATTTGAATGGAACAACCAGGCAGAAACGGAGTTTGTGAGCTTAAAAAAATTCTTGATTTCTAAACCTGTCTTAGTTTTACCCAACATGTAAAAATCTTTTCACTTATATACTGATGCCAGTAATCATGCTATTGGATCAGTGTTAGCTCAACTGGATGATGAGGGTTTTCCTCGCCCTATAGCTTTTGGAAGTAGAAAACTGAAACCACCAGAGACTAGGTATTCGGTGACCGAACGTGAAACCTTAGCAATAGTTTATTTCACTAATTACTTTAGACACTATTTGCTGGGAAGGAAATTTTTTATTTACACTGATCATTCCCCTGTAGCTAATACCTTGAAGTTGAAGGATTCTTTTTGTAGAATTGCGCGGTGCTCTATTTCTTTGTCACAATTCCAGTTTGAGGTAAAATATATTCCGGGAAAGATTAATAATATTGCAGACTTTCTAAGTAGAAATGTTAAGGAAGCAGAAACTATCAATAACAAAATTTTATTTAATGAAGTGGATTGTAATGAATCACTTTGTTCCTTGACAAAATTAATTGAAGAGCAGGAGAAAGATTCTTTTTGCAAAGAAATTATTGAGGCTTTGGGCAAAAATGAACCAGTGCCATCTAACTTTCATTTTTTTATTAAAGATAAAGCATTAAGGTGTAAAAAAAGCCAAATTGCTGAGAGTGAAAAAGTAGTTATTCCACTGAATTTAGTAAAAGACATTTTAAACTTGTATCATAATTCTCCATTGGTTTGCCATCCTGGAATCAGTAAAACTTTAAAAAAGATAAAGAAAATGTATTTTTGGCCCAAAATGTCTTCCCACATTGTGAACTTCATTAAATCGTGTAATAGCTGTTTACAAAGAAAGGCTCATCAACCCAAGCGATTAGCCCCTTTGCAGAAAGTGCCACCTCCAGATGGCCCTTTTGAGAAAATAACATGTGATGTGGTAGGACCACTCCCTTTAACTCGAGATGGAAATAGGTATTTGGTCACAATTGTTGATCACTTTACAAAGTGGCTAGAAGCTATCCCTGTCTCATCGGTCAACAGTAAGGATATTGCCGTAGTACTTTTAAATTTTAATATCTCGTTTTGGATCTCCAAAAACTTTAATCGCATACAGAGGATCTAATCTGATAAGTGAGGGTATGAAAGTAATTTACAAATCTTTAGGAATAGAAAAAATTAATATTATCCCATATCGCCCCCAAGGTAATGGTGCTATAGAAATTAAGCATAAAACTATTGCAAAATTTTTATGTCATATAGTTAATTCTACACATGATGACTGGGATACGCAAGGACCATTTGCCTTACTAGCGTACCGAACAGCTATTCAGGAGTCAGCTAACTTTACTCCGGTACTGTTAACATATGGTAGGGAATTAACTTTACCTCTGGAATTTCTCAAGAACCATAAACCTTTCTCTTATGCAGGTGCTGAGGACTTTGCCAAAGATTTACTTGGTAAATTGCATGGTACTTATGCATCAGCGAGGGAAAATCTAGAAAATTCTGCGGAAAGTAGAAAGGCTCGTAGAGACAAAACCATCAAACAATATAATTTCCAAGTAGGTGATGAGATATACTGGTTCAACCCTGTGTTAAAGAAAAACCAGTGCAAGAAATTTTCTAAATTTAATGAGGGCCCTTTCAATGTGATTGAAGTCATATCTCCGGTCACTTTGAAAATCCAACATACAAAAAATATTGGCTATACTAGGGTTGTTCATACGGAGAATGTGGCAAAGGCGGAGCAAAGATTGGAAATTTTGCGATTCAAAGATAGTGGATTCGGTGACCAAATCAGTGGCAGTGTAAATAGGGAAAGAGTAGAGAAACCTGCTCCAGGAAATCTACTGTATGAGACAGGTAAATTCGTGCCTTTTCCGCTACCTCGTTATAACTTAAAACCACGAGTAAATGGACGGGTCGTAAGAAATTAATTTTTGTAAGAGTAACTAAATTTTTCTGGTTTTAAATTGGTATATAACTGTTTTGGGTGGAATGTCAAATGTTCTCCAAAGTATGGAGGAGGAGTTTATATCTGGGGGTGTATATATTTGGTTACATAGGCTGGAATGTAGTAGGTCGGTGGAGACTGTTTTTATTTTGCAGGTGGACCACAGTCCTTTTATGTACATAAGTGAGAAGTGTAAGTCTCCACTGGCAATTGTAATGATATATGTAATCAGTCAAAACTGGGTTTGTCCCATTTTTGTTTTCTTTTTAATGTTATTTTGAAAATGTAGATTATGAGTGTTTAGATGTTTAAAATTTGGCAAAAGTTGAAGATTGATAACGTTGCTGTATAATCTTTTCCTGACCCCCTGTGGGGCGCTTGAAAAGGTATTGCTAAGTGTAAATCTGAGTTATAATGTTTTTTAAAGTTAAGTGCAGTTTAAACTTCTTTGGCGCATATTTGATTCCTCTTTTCTGCTTCCTTGCAAGGTGCACATTGTTAGGGCCAGATTTGATTTTAGTGATAAAGATCTAAAAGTAGGTTTAAAGCCGCGTGGTGCTTTTAGAGATTTAGAACTTTAATTAGGAATTTTTTATGAACAGCTTAGAGAAAAGGAAAAAACGGAATTTTTTGTGTGAAACCAGTAATTTAGTTTTCTTGGTTTCTTGATACTGTTCCAGGTCATTTTAACAAATAGTGGTATAATGTTTCAAAAAATTAAAAGTATTTTAATTTTTTTTGATGAGGCGGTGGTATTGTAATAAATAGAAATTTATTATAGTTTTTTTTTCAATACTTTTAAAGAGAGCATTTTTCTGAAGATGGCACCACTATGATAAAGTTTAAATTCAATCATAATAATGATATTTTTTTTGGAAATTTTGAATTAGTCGTTTAAAATGGGATTTTTGGGGTGAAATCTAGATAACTAAATTTATTAATATTTATTGAGGATGGTATTATAACTTCTATAGGGTATTAGTGGGTTTATAAGAGTTTTTTCTTAGGTTTCCTTTTTTTTGGTTCTGACGTCCGCCGGATGCGGGATGACTCTGGATTTGGTAAACAGGTCAATCTAGATTCTTTCGCCTTGCTGAAGGGAGGATAAAAGAGAAGTGAAGAGTGTGGCTAAAGGAGTAACCCGGAGGATACGGCGTTTGTCCGCAGGAAGGGTGGTCCGTGACAGCATCTCGGAGATGGTGGATCGAGAAGTTAAGGAAAGCTAAACTGAAGTCTCTAGCGGGAAGAACGACCGTGATTATCCGAAGGCCGCTATCTTCGAGACGGAGGGGCCAAGTCCGAACGTATCTATGCTGGAAGTCCGGTGTTCCCCTTCTACATGCCTAAGCCTAATGAAGTTAGAATAGCTGGAGAAATTTTGAGATCCTAGCCGAGGAGTTTGCCCACGAGCTCATCTACCATTCCGGTGGGCGTTTCCAGAGGGCGAACAGTAAATTCTTTTGGGTACTTATAAAACTTTAAACTTCATTTCGTAAGCATTTTAGAGGAATCATTTACAGTAAATTCTGAACTGTTTAAGTTGTGTTTTTTTCGTATAGGAGAACAATGAGTATTTAAGTGTGATTTATAGACATCATAAACCAAGTCTTAAGTGCTTTTAGTAATGTTAAATGCAGTTTTTATTTCCTAAATGTCTTTTTTAAACTGTATGAATTGAAGGCTATGCTTAAGTGTCTTAAGGCTGCATGTTGTTTTCATTAATGTATAAAGGGAAGTGTTTATTCCCATGTTAGCATTTGGAAATGCGTGGAATTATGTTTTTTGAAGATTTAGAGTTGCAATAAAAATGAGTTTTAAATGTTAAGAGTTTCCTGTAATTCATTCGATGCTTGCCTACTGTATAACCTGGGTAACCGTTACTAAAGTTAAATTTAGAGATCACAGATAGAGGGGTAACGGTACATTGGATCTCTAAAGGTGCATCCTTATTTTATTTTGTATTTCTTCTCACTACCTCTATAGATTCAAAACCAGAAAGACAATCAGTCTTCATTAAAGAATTTTTCCATTCCTAGCCCTGAACGAGAGAAAAAAAATGCTTTGCATTACACATCAAAGTTAAGTAATCTAACATAGATTGAATGCAAGTAATATAAATAAAATTTATATTACCTGAAAAGAAATTTTGCATAAATCTGAGAACACTCTTCTTATTCCTTCCTTACTGGGTGGATCTCTGATGGAACATCCTCTTTCATTTCGTATTTCCTCTCACTACCTCTGAAGATTCAAAACCAGAAAGACAACCAGTCTTCATCGAAGAATTTCTCCATTCCAAGCCCTGACCGAGAGAAAAAAAATGCTTTGCATTACACATCAAAGTTAAATAATTTAACATAGATTGAATGCAAGTAATATAAATAAAATTCATATTACCTGAAAGGAAACTACCTCTGAAGATTCAAAACCAGAAAGACAATAAGTCTTCATCGAAGAATTTTTCCATTCCAAGCCCTGACCGAGAGAAAAAAAATACTTTGCATTACGCATCAAAGTTAAATAATTTAACGTAGATTGAATGCGAGTAATATAAATAAAATTTTTATTACCTGAAAAGAAATTTTGCGTAAATCTGATAACAGTCTTCGTATTCCTTCCTTACTCGTTGGATCTCTAAAGGTGCATCCTTATTTTATTTTGTATTTCTTCTCACTACCTCTATAGATTCAAAACCAGAAAGACAATCAGTCTTCATTAAAGAATTTTTCCATTCCTAGCCCTGAACGAGAGAAAAAAAATGCTTTGCATTACACATCAAAGTTAAGTAATCTAACATAGATTGAATGCAAGTAATATAAATAAAATTTATATTTCCTGAAAAGAAATTTTGCATAAATCTGAGAACACTCTTCTTATTCCTTCCTTACTGGGTGGATCTCTGATGGAACATCCTCTTTCATTTCGTATTTCCTCTCACTACCTCTGAAGATTCAAAACCAGAAAGACAACCAGTCTTCATCGAAGAATTTCTCCATTCCAAGCCCTGACCGAGAGAGAAAAAATGCTTTGCATTACACATCAAAGTTAAATAATTTAACATAGATTGAATGCAAGTAATATAAATAAAATTCATATTACCTGAAAGGAAACTACCTCTGAAGATTCAAAACCAGAAAGACAATAAGTCTTCATCGAAGAATTTTTCCATTCCAAGCCCTGACCGAGAGAAAAAAAATACTTTGCATTACGCATCAAAGTTAAATAATTTAACGTAGATTGAATGCGAGTAATATAAATAAAATTTTTATTACCTGAAAAGAAATTTTGCGTAAATCTGATAACAGTCTTCGTATTCCTTCCTTACTCGTTGGATCTCTAAAGGTGCATCCTTATTTTATTTTGTATTTCTTCTCACTACCTCTATAGATTCAAAACCAGAAAGACAATCAGTCTTCATTAAAGAATTTTTCCATTCCTAGCCCTGAACGAGAGAAAAAAAATGCTTTGCATTACACATCAAAGTTAAGTAATCTAACATAGATTGAATGCAAGTAATATAAATAAAATTTATATTTCCTGAAAAGAAATTTTGCATAAATCTGAGAACACTCTTCTTATTCCTTCCTTACTGGGTGGATCTCTGATGGAACATCCTCTTTCATTTCGTATTTCCTCTCACTACCTCTGAAGATTCAAAACCAGAAAGACAACCAGTCTTCATCGAAGAATTTCTCCATTCCAAGCCCTGACCGAGAGAGAAAAAATGCTTTGCATTACACATCAAAGTTAAATAATTTAACATAGATTGAATGCAAGTAATATAAATAAAATTCATATTACCTGAAAGGAAACTACCTCTGAAGATTCAAAACCAGAAAGACAATAAGTCTTCATCGAAGAATTTTTCCATTCCAAGCCCTGACCGAGAGAAAAAAAATACTTTGCATTACGCATCAAAGTTAAATAATTTAACGTAGATTGAATGCGAGTAATATAAATAAAATTTTTATTACCTGAAAAGAAATTTTGCGTAAATCTGATAACAGTCTTCGTATTCCTTCCTTACTCGTTGGATCTCTAAAGGTGCATCCTTATTTTATTTTGTATTTCTTCTCACTACCTCTATAGATTCAAAACCAGAAAGACAATCAGTCTTCATTAAAGAATTTTTCCATTCCTAGCCCTGAACGAGAGAAAAAAAATGCTTTGCATTACACATCAAAGTTAAGTAATCTAACATAGATTGAATGCAAGTAATATAAATAAAATTTATATTTCCTGAAAAGAAATTTTGCATAAATCTGAGAACACTCTTCTTATTCCTTCCTTACTGGGTGGATCTCTGATGGAACATCCTCTTTCATTTCGTATTTCCTCTCACTACCTCTGAAGATTCAAAACCAGAAAGACAACCAGTCTTCATCGAAGAATTTCTCCATTCCAAGCCCTGACCGAGAGAGAAAAAATGCTTTGCATTACACATCAAAGTTAAATAATTTAACATAGATTGAATGCAAGTAATATAAATAAAATTCATATTACCTGAAAGGAAACTACCTCTGAAGATTCAAAACCAGAAAGACAATAAGTCTTCATCGAAGAATTTTTCCATTCCAAGCCCTGACCGAGAGAAAAAAAATACTTTGCATTACGCATCAAAGTTAAATAATTTAACGTAGATTGAATGCGAGTAATATAAATAAAATTTTTATTACCTGAAAAGAAATTATGCGTTAATCTGAGAACAGACTTCGTATTCCTTCCTTACTCGTTGGATCTCTGAAGGTGCATCCTTTTTTTATTCTGTATTTCTTCTCACTACTTCTATAGATTCAAAACCAGAAAGACAATCAGTCTTCTTTGAAGAATTTCTCCATTCCTAGCCCTGACCGAGAGAGAAAAAATGCTTTGCATTACACATCAAAGTTAAATAATTTAACATAGATTGAATGCAAGTAATATAAATAAAATTTATATTACCTGAAAAGAAACTACCTCTGAAAATTCAAAACCAGAAAGACAATAAGTCTTCATCGAGGAATTTTTCTATTCCAAGCCCTGACCGAGAGAAAAAAAATACTTTGCATTACGCATCAAAGTTAAATAATTTAACGTAGATTGAATGCGAGTAATATAAATAAAATTTTTATTACCTGAAAAGAAATTTTGCGTAAATCTGAGAACAGTCTTCGTATTCCTTCCTTACTCGTTGGATCTCTGAAGGTGCATCCTTTTTTTATTCTGTATTTCTTCTCACTACCTCTATAGATTCAAAACCAGAAAGACAATCAGTCTTCATTGAAGAATTTCTCCTTTCCTAGCTCTGACCGAGAGAAAAAAAATGCTTTGCATTACACATCAAAGTTAAATAATTTAACATAGATTGAATGCAAGTAATATAAATAAAATTTATATTACCTGAAAAGAAACTACCTATGAAGATTCCAAACCAGAAAGACAACCAGTCTTCATCGAAGAATTTTTCCATTCCAAGCCCTGACCGAGAGAAAAAAAATACTTTGTATTACGCATCAAAGTTAAATAATTTAACGTAGATTGAATGCGAGTAATATAAATAAAATTTTTATTACCTGAAAAGAAATTTTGCGTAAATCTGAGAACAGACTTTGTATTCCTTCCTTACTTGTTGGATCTCTGAAGGTGCATCCTTTTTTTATTCTGTATTTCTTCTCACTACCTCTATAGATTCAAAACCAGAAAGACAATCAGTCTTCATTGAAGAATTTCTCCATTCCTAGCCCTGACCGAGAGAAAAAAAATGCTTCGCATTACACATCAAAGTTAAATAATTTAACATAGATTGAATGCAAGTAATATAAATAAAATTTATATTACCTGAAAAGAAATTTTGCATAAATCTGAGAACACTCTTCTTATTCCTTCCTTACTCGGTGGATTTCTGATGGAATATCCTCTTTCATTTCGTATTTCCTCTCACTACCTCTGAAGATTCAAAACCAGAAAGACAACCAGTCTTCATCGAAGAATTTTTCCATTCCAAGCCCTGACCGAGAGAAAAAAAATACTTTGCATTACACATCAAAGTTAAATAATTTAACATAGATTGAATGCAAGTAATATAAATAAAATTTATATTACCTGAAAAGAAACTACCTCTGAAGATTCAAAACCAGAATGACAATAAGTCTTCATAGAAGAATTTTTCCATTCCAAGCCCTGACCGAGAGAAAAAAAATGCTTTGCATTACTCATCAAAGTTAAATAATTTAACATAGATTGAATGCAAGTAATATAAATAAAATTTTTATTTCCTGAAAAGAAATTTTGCGTAAATCTGAGAACAGTCTTCGTATTCCTTCCTTACTCGTTGGATCTCTGAAGGTGCATCCTTTTTTTATTCTGTATTTCTTCTCACTACCTCTATAGATTCAAAACCAGAAAGACAATCAGTCTTCATTGAAGAATTTCTCCTTTCCTAGCTCTGACCGAGAGAAAAAAAATACTTTGCATTACGCATCAAAGTTAAATAATTTAACGTAGATTGAATGCGAGTAATATAAATAAAATTTTTATTACCTGAAAAGAAATTTTGCGTAAATCTGATAACAGTCTTCGTATTCCTTCCTTACTCGTTGGATCTCTAAAGGTGCATCCTTATTTTATTTTGTATTTCTTCTCACTACCTCTATAGATTCAAAACCAGAAAGACAATCAGTCTTCATTAAAGAATTTTTCCATTCCTAGCCCTGAACGAGAGAAAAAAAATGCTTTGCATTACACATCAAAGTTAAGTAATCTAACATAGATTGAATGCAAGTAATATAAATAAAATTTATATTTCCTGAAAAGAAATTTTGCATAAATCTGAGAACACTCTTCTTATTCCTTCCTTACTCGGTGGATTTCTGATGGAATATCCTCTTTCATTTCGTATTTCCTCTCACTACCTCTGAAGATTCAAAACCAGAAAGACAACCAGTCTTCATCGAAGAATTTCTCCATTCCAAGCCCTGACCGAGAGAGAAAAAATGCTTTGCATTACACATCAAAGTTAAATAATTTAACATAGATTGAATGCAAGTAATATAAATAAAATTCATATTACCTGAAAGGAAACTACCTCTGAAGATTCAAAACCAGAAAGACAATAAGTCTTCATCGAAGAATTTTTCCATTCCAAGCCCTGACCGAGAGAAAAAAAATGCTTTGCATTACTCATCAAAGTTAAATAATTTAACATAGATAGAATGCAAGTAATATAAATAAAATTTATATTACCTGAAAAGAAACTACCTCTGAAGATTCAAAACCAGAATGACAATAAGTCTTCATAGAAGAATTTTTCCATTCCAAGCCCTGACCGAGAGAAAAAAAATGCTTTGCATTACTCATCAAAGTTAAATAATTTAACATAGATTGAATGCAAGTAATATAAATAAAATTTATATTACCTGAAAAGAAACTACCTCTGAAGATTCAAAACCAGAAAGACAATCAGTCTTCATTGAAGAATTTCTCCTTTCCTAGCTCTGACCGAGAGAAAAAAAATGCTTTGCATTACACATCAAAGTTAAATAATTTAACATAGATTGAATGCAAGTAATATAAATAAAATTTATATTACCTGAAAAGAAACTACCTATGAAGATTCCAAACCAGAAAGACAACCAGTCTTCATCGAAGAATTTTTCCATTCCAAGCCCTGACCGAGAGAAAAAAAATACTTTGTATTACGCATCAAAGTTAAATAATTTAACGTAGATTGAATGCGAGTAATATAAATAAAATTTTTATTACCTGAAAAGAAATTTTGCGTAAATCTGAGAACAGTCTTTGTATTCCTTCCTTACTTGTTGGATCTCTGAAGGTGCATCCTTTTTTTATTCTGTATTTCTTCTCACTACCTCTATAGATTCAAAACCAGAAAGACAATCAGTCTTCATTGAAGAATTTCTCCATTCCTAGCCCTGACCGAGAGAAAAAAAATGCTTCGCATTACACATCAAAGTTAAATAATTTAACATAGATTGAATGCAAGTAATATAAATAAAATTTATATTACCTGAAAAGAAATTTTGCATAAATCTGAGAACACTCTTCTTATTCCTTCCTTACTCGGTGGATTTCTGATGGAATATCCTCTTTCATTTCGTATTTCCTCTCACTACCTCTGAAGATTCAAAACCAGAAAGACAACCAGTCTTCATCGAAGAATTTTTCCATTCCAAGCCCTGACCGAGAGAAAAAAAATACTTTGCATTACACATCAAAGTTAAATAATTTAACATAGATTGAATGCAAGTAATATAAATAAAATTTATATTACCTGAAAAGAAACTACCTCTGAAGATTCAAAACCAGAATGACAATAAGTCTTCATAGAAGAATTTTTCCATTCCAAGCCCTGACCGAGAGAAAAAAAATGCTTTGCATTACTCATCAAAGTTAAATAATTTAACATAGATTGAATGCAAGTAATATAAATAAAATTTTTATTTCCTGAAAAGAAATTTTGCGTAAATCTGAGAACAGTCTTCGTATTCCTTCCTTACTCGTTGGATCTCTGAAGGTGCATCCTTTTTTTATTCTGTATTTCTTCTCACTACCTCTATAGATTCAAAACCAGAAAGACAATCAGTCTTCATTGAAGAATTTCTCCTTTCCTAGCTCTGACCGAGAGAAAAAAAATACTTTGCATTACGCATCAAAGTTAAATAATTTAACGTAGATTGAATGCGAGTAATATAAATAAAATTTTTATTACCTGAAAAGAAATTTTGCGTAAATCTGATAACAGTCTTCGTATTCCTTCCTTACTCGTTGGATCTCTAAAGGTGCATCCTTATTTTATTTTGTATTTCTCCTCACTACCTCTATAGATTCAAAACCAGAAAGACAATCAGTCTTCATTAAAGAATTTTTCCATTCCTAGCCCTGAACGAGAGAAAAAAAATGCTTTGCATTACACATCAAAGTTAAGTAATCTAACATAGATTGAATGCAAGTAATATAAATAAAATTTATATTTCCTGAAAAGAAATTTTGCATAAATCTGAGAACACTCTTCTTATTCCTTCCTTACTCGGTGGATTTCTGATGGAATATCCTCTTTCATTTCGTATTTCCTCTCACTACCTCTGAAGATTCAAAACCAGAAAGACAACCAGTCTTCATCGAAGAATTTTTCCATTCCAAGCCCTGACCGAGAGAAAAAAAATACTTTGCATTACACATCAAAGTTAAATAATTTAACATAGATTGAATGCAAGTAATATAAATAAAATTTATATTACCTGAAAAGAAACTACCTCTGAAGATTCAAAACCAGAATGACAATAAGTCTTCATAGAAGAATTTTTCCATTCCAAGCCCTGACCGAGAGAAAAAAAATGCTTTGCATTACTCATCAAAGTTAAATAATTTAACATAGATTGAATGCAAGTAATATAAATAAAATTTTTATTTCCTGAAAAGAAATTTTGCGTAAATCTGAGAACAGTCTTCGTATTCCTTCCTTACTCGTTGGATCTCTGAAGGTGCATCCTTTTTTTATTCTGTATTTCTTCTCACTACCTCTATAGATTCAAAACCAGAAAGACAATCAGTCTTCATTGAAGAATTTCTCCTTTCCTAGCTCTGACCGAGAGAAAAAAAATACTTTGCATTACGCATCAAAGTTAAATAATTTAACGTAGATTGAATGCGAGTAATATAAATAAAATTTTTATTACCTGAAAAGAAATTTTGCGTAAATCTGATAACAGTCTTCGTATTCCTTCCTTACTCGTTGGATCTCTAAAGGTGCATCCTTATTTTATTTTGTATTTCTTCTCACTACCTCTATAGATTCAAAACCAGAAAGACAATCAGTCTTCATTAAAGAATTTTTCCATTCCTAGCCCTGAACGAGAGAAAAAAAATGCTTTGCATTACACATCAAAGTTAAGTAATCTAACATAGATTGAATGCAAGTAATATAAATAAAATTTATATTTCCTGAAAAGAAATTTTGCATAAATCTGAGAACACTCTTCTTATTCCTTCCTTACTGGGTGGATCTCTGATGGAACATCCTCTTTCATTTCGTATTTCCTCTCACTACCTCTGAAGATTCAAAACCAGAAAGACAACCAGTCTTCATCGAAGAATTTCTCCATTCCAAGCCCTGACCGAGAGAGAAAAAATGCTTTGCATTACACATCAAAGTTAAATAATTTAACATAGATTGAATGCAAGTAATATAAATAAAATTCATATTACCTGAAAGGAAACTACCTCTGAAGATTCAAAACCAGAAAGACAATAAGTCTTCATCGAAGAATTTTTCCATTCCAAGCCCTGACCGAGAGAAAAAAAATACTTTGCATTACGCATCAAAGTTAAATAATTTAACGTAGATTGAATGCGAGTAATATAAATAAAATTTTTATTACCTGAAAAGAAATTTTGCGTAAATCTGATAACAGTCTTCGTATTCCTTCCTTACTCGTTGGATCTCTAAAGGTGCATCCTTATTTTATTTTGTATTTCTTCTCACTACCTCTATAGATTCAAAACCAGAAAGACAATCAGTCTTCATTAAAGAATTTTTCCATTCCTAGCCCTGAACGAGAGAAAAAAAATGCTTTGCATTACACATCAAAGTTAAGTAATCTAACATAGATTGAATGCAAGTAATATAAATAAAATTTATATTTCCTGAAAAGAAATTTTGCATAAATCTGAGAACACTCTTCTTATTCCTTCCTTACTGGGTGGATCTCTGATGGAACATCCTCTTTCATTTCGTATTTCCTCTCACTACCTCTGAAGATTCAAAACCAGAAAGACAACCAGTCTTCATCGAAGAATTTCTCCATTCCAAGCCCTGACCGAGAGAGAAAAAATGCTTTGCATTACACATCAAAGTTAAATAATTTAACATAGATTGAATGCAAGTAATATAAATAAAATTCATATTACCTGAAAGGAAACTACCTCTGAAGATTCAAAACCAGAAAGACAATAAGTCTTCATCGAAGAATTTTTCCATTCCAAGCCCTGACCGAGAGAAAAAAAATACTTTGCATTACGCATCAAAGTTAAATAATTTAACGTAGATTGAATGCGAGTAATATAAATAAAATTTTTATTACCTGAAAAGAAATTATGCGTTAATCTGAGAACAGACTTCGTATTCCTTCCTTACTCGTTGGATCTCTGAAGGTGCATCCTTTTTTTATTCTGTATTTCTTCTCACTACTTCTATAGATTCAAAACCAGAAAGACAATCAGTCTTCTTTGAAGAATTTCTCCATTCCTAGCCCTGACCGAGAGAGAAAAAATGCTTTGCATTACACATCAAAGTTAAATAATTTAACATAGATTGAATGCAAGTAATATAAATAAAATTTATATTACCTGAAAAGAAACTACCTCTGAAGATTCAAAACCAGAATGACAATAAGTCTTCATAGAAGAATTTTTCCATTCCAAGCCCTGACCGAGAGAAAAAAAATGCTTTGCATTACTCATCAAAGTTAAATAATTTAACGTAGATTGAATGCAAGTAATATAAATAAAATTTTTATTTCCTGAAAAGAAATTTTGCGTTATCTGAGAACACTTTTCTTATTCCTTCCTCACTCGGTGGATCTCTGATATTGCATTCTCCTTTATTTCGTATTTCATCTCACTAAATTACCTGAAAAGAAATTTTGTGTAAATCTGAGAATACTCTTCTTATTCCTTCTTTGCATGATTGTTCATTATATTTAATTTTGCCTCTTTTATTTCATTTTCTCTAATTTTCTTCTGAAAATGAAAAACATAAATTCAAACTTTTTTTATTTGAGAATTATTTATCTTTTTAGAATCCTGCTTGACATAGGAAAAACTAACTTATATTAAACATCATCAAAGTTAAATGATATAATTTAGGTTGAATGCGTGTTATATAAAATAAATTTATATTAAAATATAATAAGCCTAAAATTTGTATTATCTAGAAGAGACATTTCTCTTATCTGAGATGCATGTTGACTTGCAATTTTTCATCAGCTGTTGCATCTTCATTTCCGGCAATTGGCTTCTTTAATCTCATCAGTTAGTCAATAACAACTTATAATCTCCTTAAAAACGCTACCTTCTATCAAGAATTCGAAAAATTAATTCCATAAAAGATTTTTACTTATTGTTAAAATTATTTTGAAACAATGAGTTTCTTTTAGCTAATGATTGTTACTTTTGACTGTAATTGTTAAACTTCATCTATTAGCTCTTTTGAAACAATGTTACTCACATAAAAACGAATATTAAAATTTAACTAAATAGTCATTGTTAGAGAGTGAATTTAGTTAACTTTTAGAAACATGGATAACGTAATGAAACATGATTTCCATAGATTTGCTATTTCCCGTTGCTCAATTAGTGCTTTATCAGAGTGTTTTATTAAATGCATTTTTATAGAATCTTAGTAAATATGCACGCAAATTATTGATTCCAAATTATTATAGATAAAAATCTGTAAGAGTTGAAACAAAGAAATCGTTTTTTTTTATCCCTTAAATATTAATTTGAGTTAATCTTTTGTTTTAATTTACTTTAGGATAGGGGTTTTAAAATATATGTTAAATAATAGTTCCAGAAATATGTCTACGGTGTACTTTATCACTATACCTTAGTCCATTACATGTTTAGTTAAATTTATTCTTCAGTTCTGTTGGTTTTTTAAAAAATTAATCTAATGATATTACCATAATTTTAAAAACAAGCATTTCTTGTTAACCGTTAATAAAAATACTACTTAATGAATGGTTTAAATACTGCATAATTTTTCTAGTACCAGAATTATGTGTTTGTTTTTTTTGAAGGAAAACAAAAAAGATTATCATTATCATAGAGTATTGAAAATTTACCTGAATTTTTTTGTTTAAGTAGTTATCAATTAAATATTTTTCAGAGTAAAGAAAATAAATTTTGACACTACTTTTGAGTTAATGCTCTAAAATTTTACAATATCAAAATTTAAGACTTTCGAAAGCCTTTATATTATTTTCCACTCAACTTGTCTCAGTTTCCTCCAGTAAGTTTGTATTGCATCTATAATTAAGTCGTTGAACTTCAATGGTTTTTTATGGAACATCTTGTGCATTTTATTTTTTGGAGTAAGTAGAAACTTAAAGTTTCGTTCCATTTGTATAAATTGTAAAACTATTTTGTTCATAACAACGGGGAATTTGTATCTCATCATTCTCATTATTATTTGTGTTGATAACATTTTTTGAACGAATTTTATCAGTTCTAATCAGTTTAATCTTAAGTTTTTCAAGTTTAAAAAAAACAAATATGTAATCCTTAAAAAGCAAAATTTTTTTTCCCTTTTGAACAGAAAGAAAAATTTCATCATTCTTAGATAGCTGCAAATGACCAATGAAAAATCTTATTAGACCGTATTGTTTTTTTTTTTCTATCTTTAAGACTTCAGACAAAAAGATTTAAAACGAAAGGAAGTAAAATGAGGCAGTTTATTTCTTATTTTACTTTATAACCGTCGTTGAACAGTCGGCCGTATTTTCAGTTTACTACTACCAATGTTCAACTCCGTACTCTTATAATTTTGAACTCAATCCTAAAGACAAGGGAACTCCTGGATCAAGTAATGAGAGAAATTAATTTTGAGGCAGTATATTGTATTTTAAATCTTAAAACTGTCTTTGAATAGCCGACCCAATTTTTATGGGTTTACGACTACTAATGTTCAACTCCGTAGCCTTGTAATTTTGAACCCAATCCGGAAGACAAGAGAACTCCTGTGTCAAATATTGGGGGAAATTTTGTCTTCGTGGAGGACTTTTTGATGGAGCTAACCCGCATTTGCGTTACATTAAGAGGAAAACCACGAGAACCTACCACGGTTAGCCTGACGACAAGGGGACTCTAACCCATAATCCGGTATAATCCGTGAAATATCCTCAGTGGTATTTGATATTTGATTTACTGAGGATATTTCACGTGAGCACCGTGGTCGATACAAGCCGAATTTCCGGTTACCAAATGAATGGTTTAAAAACGCATATTTGGTTTTTATTATCAGCATTATGCTTTATTTTTTTTTTAAATAGATAAGTAATTTTCATATAAACTACGGTAAATTAATCAGAATATATTTCTCCCTGTAGTTCCTACCCACTAAATATTTTTCCGAACTAAAAAATTCAATTTTGACACTACTTTTGAGTTAAAACTCTGAAATTACACTGATATCAAATATTTAAGATTTTTGAAAGCCTTTAAGATCTTTGCCTTTCCACTTATTTTAATCTAAAGTTCTTGAAGTTAAACAAAACAAACAGCAAAACTTTCATCCGGTTGACGAAAAAAAATTTTTTTCTTAGATGGCTACAAATATCCAAAAGAAATCTTATTAGTTTGTATTAATTCTATTTTATTCCTATTTTGGTGACTCGAGACTGAAAGATTTTTGGAAAAAAATGGAAGTAAAATGAGACAGTTTAATGAAAAATGTGATGATGTGATTTTTTCTTATTGCTTGAAGAACACAAAATGTAGTTTTTATAAGATACAGTTGTTCAATGATATCTGCCAACATTTTTTCTCACCTATCATTGATTTATTTTGTGTAAGTATTGAATTATATTGTAAGGATGATCTAAATTCAAGCAAGTTAACAGGAGAATTGGCTTTTGTTAAATCTTCATCAGAAACAAACCCAAATGGTTACATAGCTTCGGAAGTTGAAGCCAAATGTTAATATTGGCACGCTTTGATTAGGTTGATTACGTATTAAGTAAATTAAAATAAATGTAAGCATTAATGGAAAGTATCAGCGAAAAATGAAGTGGTAAAAGAGTATATGCGTGCTGTAAAAGGAGGAATTCTCGTTGTAAGTACAAAACTGGTGAATTAGATTTTAAAAAATGGCTCTGGACTAATTGGTTAAATGAAAAAATAATTAAATTTGAAAAAGAGTAAATTGATATAAAAGAAATGTTCAACCAAAGTTAGAAAATAGTGAAATGTCAATTAAAAAATAATGTATGCTAGGAATCATAAAATCAATACGTCAATTGCTGGTACTAATGCAGACTGGTACTATATTTATAAACTGAAGCCTAAGAATTGTTCAACCTAGGTTCGAAAATAGTGAAATGGCAATTAAAAAATAATGTATGTTAGGAATCATAAAATCAATAATATGCGGCAACTGCTGGCACTAATGCGGACTGGTACTAAATTTATAAACCGAAGCCTAAGAATTGTTCAACCAAGGTGAGAAAGTAGTGAAATAGCAATTAAAAAATAATGTTTGTTAGGGAACGATAAAATCAATAATCTACGGCAACTGCTGACACTAATGCAGACTGGTACTAAACCACTAAACACTGGTACTGGTACTGGTGAGAAAATAGTGAAATGGCAATTAAAAAGTAATGTTTGTTAGGGGACGATAAAATCAATAATGTTCGGCAACTGCTGGCACTAATGCAGACTGGTACTAAATTTATAAATTGAAACCTAAGAATTGTTCAACCTAGGTTCGAAAATAGTGAAATGTCAATTAAAAAATAATGTATGTTAGGAATCATAAATTCAATAATCTGTGGCAACTGCTGGCACTAATGCAGACTGGTACTAAAATTATAAACCGAAGCTTAAAAATTGTTCAACCAAGGTAAGAAAGTAGTGAAATAGCAATTAAAAAATAATGTTTGTTAGGGAACGATAAAATCAATAATCTACGACAACTACTGACACTAATGCAGACTGGTACTAAACCACTAAACACTGGTACTGGTACTAGTGAGAAAATAGTGAAATGGCAATTAAAAAGTAATGTTTGTTAGGGGACGATAAAATCAATAATGTACGGCAACTGCTGGCACTAATGCAGACTGGTACTAAATTTATAAATTGAAACCTAAGAATTGTTCAACCTAGGTTCGAAAATAGTGAAATGTCAATTAAAAAATAATGTATGTTAGGAATCATAAAATCAATAATCTACGGCAACAGCTGGCACTAATGCAGACTGGTACTAAATTTATAAACTGAAGTCAAAGAATTTTTCAACCTAGGTTAGAAAATAGTTAAATGGCAATTAAATAATAATGTTTGTTAGAGGATCATAAAATCAGTAGCTACTGGTACTAATGAAAATAATCCTTTGAGAAACATTAGTGAAACCTAAATTGCCAGCAATTTTATCAATCTTCTACATATTATGTTTGTCTCAAAAAATTAATTCCGGTCATTAATGCGTCACAATTTTTGACCTTGCAATTCTGGAAATCACATATTAAATTGCAAATTATACATTTGAAACGGTGCGTCTTAAATTAGTTAATTTACTAATTCAGAAAATATAATTATAATTATCTTTCTATACATAATTGTTCCAAATAGACAGGTAATTTCATTTTTTGACACTCAAATTATGTGTTTACTGTCATCCTTAAAATATGAATTTGACTAAAATATGACTTTGATAAAAACATTTTTGAGCAATACTTTTGCCTCCCGTTAATTTTTTACCAGTTCTTCATTAACTGTGGGAGAATTTTATCAAAAAAAATGAAGAATTATAATTGCAGAAATAAAATTTGGTCACCTTAAGGAGAAATAATTATATGTAATTTATAGTGACACTTATTATTTAAAAACCATAAAATGCTTGCAAATGAAATTTTAATACTGCAAATTAAACAAAAAGGAAAAATCATTATATTTCTTTGTGATTGCTACTTCACACGTTTAGGTAATGTTTATAGTTTCACATATATTAATTATAATTATTAATCTATATTGTATTTTAGAAAACACCAAACAAACGCATAAATAGTTTAATTTTAAAAATAGCTGTATGCATTGTAAAGAAAGAATATAATTTATTTTCGAATATCATTAAACCGTTAGCTGACTTTATTTTGTTTTACCTTTTATGAGAGAAATATTTAATGAAATACTGTGACTTACAATGTTCAAGTTCCCTTTCTTATCTTCATCTTCGGTCAACAAATTCTATTATTTCATCAGTCACAGCTTTCACACAACTTCAAAGAATAACCTTCACACACGAAATCCATACGCAAAATGAACTCAACAATGATTTCGACTTTCTGTTAAAATTATTTTGCAACAATAAATACTTTTATGGCATATAATATTTGTTACCGTTGACTGTAATTGTTTAACTACATCTTTTAACTTTGTTGCAACAACGGTATACATTAAAAAAAATTTAAAAACCAACTCAATAGCTATTGTTGGAGAGTGAACTTATGTAGAAAGTGAGAAGTACTATTCAATCAGAAAACGAATATATATATATATATATATATATATATATCTGTTACGCTTTGAAAGCCTAAACATTGTAAGTTCGTAGTGTGGCCGGTGCTTCTTGAAAAAGATACAGGAAAATGCAGGAATCATAATATAATTTTATTAAAGTAAGGGCGAGAGCCCCAGAATGACAACCTTACATGCTGGTGGATAGGTAGAGAATAGCACATTTGACCTTGGAAAGAGGGTTTTTATATCTTTCTGGACAATATATTTAAATGTTAATGGGTCTCAGTAGCGTGGGACTGATCAATTTCCCAAGCTGCTAAAGCCACATCATCACATTTTTTGAGATAATTAGATCAATATTATTACTTTCTTGTGGGAAAAGTTTTTAAACGTTTGCGCGTTGGATAAATGCTCTATTTAAGGATTATATTTAATATATAATTGTTTTAACATTACATAATATTCCCCCCCTCTGAAGAAAGGTCTGATCAATATGCTAGCCTATTGGTCAGAACTTCCCCTTCACGCGATTTCAAATTAAAATTTGTTATTTTTGGTATATTGTCCAATATTATACATTTATAAGTAAAGTATTACAACAATAACATTTATATAAAAGTAACTAAATATTTCTGCATAACTTTGAATAACAATAATTAATAACTTTATAATAATTAATAATGATTATGTACATTTTTCCTTTCCCTGTTGAAAAGAATAAAAAATATCAAAACAACTCTAGAATATCTAAAACAAAAAATACCATGACATATCTAAAATAAAAATAAATCAAACCACAATTTCACAACTTGTGTAAAGTTCTTTTCTTGAAATAAACAGGATCCATTGTTCAAGCCTAAATTTACTAAGTTATTCATCCATTTCAGAAGAAAAAAAAAGTTTATGTTCTTAATCATCATTGTTTCATTTTCGAAACAATTATTATTCATAAAGTCATTTAAATTCACTTATCATTTACATAGTTTTTCTTACTTTCTCATTAGTAATTATGTATTTTCACAAATATTGTGTAGAATTATTCACAACATATGACATACACTTGAAGAAATCAATACAAATAAAATAATACAAATAATATAAGTAATCTAATTTAAAATGTTTACTTTTCCACATGATAATTAAGTTCTTCGATAGCATAAAAATTTACATACAAAGTGCATTATAAATCTTTGTAGAAAATGATATGCTTTATTCCAAAATAATAAAAATATAAGCGTTATCCATTGAAAACAATTAATGGTCTAAGTTGGGTAAAATATTCCCAACTAGACGGAAAAAAATAGGGTTTTAAGTTTGTTTACTCATGCTTGATCCTTAATTGAGGAGAAAACATCAGTAAAGAAACATTCTATGTGAGGAGTCCCACGGTTCAAAAAACCATTTCTATATATTACATTTGCAAAAATAAAAGTTAGGAAATTTACCTAAATTTTCCGAAGTAACTCTCAAACATCATGTAATAAAAAATTCAGACATAGATGCATTAAAAAAAAATAACGGGACTCCAAAAATAGGGGCAGAAAATAAAAATGAAAAACATATGAAAATACCAGCATTGAAAAGCTATTGTGAATTTTTTACATACAATTGAAACTGTTGACTTGGATAAAATTTCCTTAATTTGTTTACATGTACTATTTCTGATTCTTTCTTAGTGAGAAAATTAGGTTTATCAATTTCAAATGACACCTCAGATAATTTCTTTAAAATTTTGTATGGACCAGAATATGGTGAACTTAATTTCCTTGTGTTAGGATAATGGAATTCTTCGTAAAGTACTAAATCATTAACTTTAAAATTAGGTTCCAAAAAATGAGTGTCATAACGAATTTTGGTTTTCCTAAAAAACTCTTGGGTATTTTGAACAGCTATTTTTCTTGCTTCATCAACTGGAGGATAAATATTTTGATTTACAAGAGAATCACAAGGTAATTTTCCATACATTAAATAAGCAGGAGGAAATTGTGTTACAGAATGAGGGGTGTAATTATATTCATGTGTTACTTCTTCTAATAACTTTGTCCACGGAATTTTTTTACAGTTTTCGTTGATTTTACATCTTAACCTAGAGATTATTGTCGCATTAGATTTTTCAACTTTTAAATTTGTTTGCGGATGATGAGCTGAAGTCAATAATTGTTTAACATTATAGTTTCTAAGAAATCTTCTAAATCTAGATGCTGTAAATGCAGCATTACGATCACTTAAAATTTTATCTGGAACTTGAATTTGAAAAATTTGTTTTAAGCAATTTGTATATGTTTCAGTTGTTACACTTTTTGAAGGAAAAGTCCAAAGATATCGAGTAGCATGATCAATAACTAAATGCAAATATTTTTTAGTTGAGTTGTAATAGTTGAGCCCTCCGACAGTATCAATTGATAAAATTTCAAATGGTTGCTCTGTAGGGGGCATACTTTGTAACAACCCAAATCTTTTTTGGTGAGATTTTTTATTAATTTGGCAAGTTTCACAACATTTAACATAGTTAGAGATATCAATTATTATATTAGGCCAATAGTAGAAGGGTGAGATTAAAGCAATCATTTTTTTAATACCAACATGACCAAATTGAAAATGAGTTTTTTCTAATATTTTTGTTCTCAAAGAAAATGGTATTACTATTTTATGCAAACCTTTTTTCTTAATCGTTAACAAATCATTAATTGAGATGAATTTAGGATTACTTAAATTTTCGTTTAATTGTGCTGCTTTAATCTCATCATGAGTCACAACTGGATTATTATCAATTAAACTAAAAAATACTGAATATCTAGAAAGCATATCAGCTTCATGATTATTTTGACCCTTAATATATTTCACTTCACAATCATACATTGATAGTTTTAAAGACCATCTAAAAAGTCTACCTGTAGGATTTTTTATTTTCTTTAACCAAGTCAACGCGGAATGATCACTATAAATGATAAATTTATTTCCATGCAAATAACAATGATATTTATCTAAAGCATTAATAATAGCTAAACATTCCAATTCAGTAATAGAATAATTTCTTTCATGTTGAGATAAACATCTGGAGTGAAAAGCTATTGGATGCATTGAGCCATCGGGATGTTTTTGTTTTAAAACAGCAGCAATTGCTTCTTTTGAGGCATCAACAAACAAATGACATGGATAATTAGGATTATACAAAGTTAAAACAGGTTTAGAAATTAAAGATGATTTTAATTGATTAAATGAGGTATTGCATTCTACTGTCCAATTCCATTTAACATTTTTCTTAAGAAGATTATTAAGTGGCAATCTAAGTTCTGCATAATTCTTAATAAATTTATGGTATACATTAATACTACCAAGAAATCGTTGTAGCTCTTTAACATTTTTTGGAGGTTTTAACTGTCTAATAGTTTCGATATTAGCATTTGCAGGTGAATATTGACCTTTTTCTATTTCATATCCTAAAAATTTTATTTTAGTTTTAGCAAATTGACATTTTGAAAATTTAAGTTTTAAATTTTCAGTTTCACATATTTTAAAAATTTTCTCTAAATGATCTAAATGTTCTAAATAATTATCAGAATATATGATAATATCATCAAAATAGTTTAAAGCAAAATCAACTTTATGTTTCTGTAAAATTTGACGAATAGCTCTTTGAAAAATAGCGGGTGAATTTTTCCAACCAAACGGTAAACGTAAAAATTCATAAAGGCCAAAATTGGTTGTAAATGCTAATTTTTCAGTATCATTTGGATCTATTGTTAAATTCCAGTAACCACATTTTAAATCTATAGTTGAAAAATATTTAGCATTAGACAATTTATCAATTAAATCATCAATTCTAGGTACAGGTTCAGAGTCAGTTTTGGTTATCTGATTAAGCTTTCTAAAATCTACACACAATCTGGTTTTATTACCTTCATCTTTTTTGTAAACAAGAGTAACTGGGGAGGAGTATGGACTATAGGAGGGTTTAATTATGTTAGCTTGTAATAAATTATCTATTTGATTTTTAATTTCTGCATTATCTTTAACAGATGCTCGATATGGACGCAATGATATGGGCAGTTCAGAAGTTAACTTTACTTTAACAGGTTGAAGATTTAAGTTTCCAATATCAAAATTATTTTTGGAAAATACATGATCATAACTAGATAAAAGATAATTTAACTTTACCCTATCCTCTTCAGAAGTTACAGGTATTTTATCCTGAAATTCTGAGGGTGGGTTGAGCCTATGCTCATGAATATTTAAACTATTGACATTTCTTTCATCATAAAAATTATTAGTTTCGAAATATCTATGATTAACACAATCATTCACATTACAATTCACATTTTTAAGATCAATTTTTTGTTTATTGTTGTAAAACAAATTAGTATGATATTTATTTTTAGCGCTATAATAATTATTAGACTGAGAAAATTTATCATATGTAACATCTTTAAATTTTTGAAAAACTCTAAAATTTTCAAAATCAATATGTAACTTAAATAATGAAATTTCATTAAGACCAAGTATTGCATAATTAAGAGGGGTGTCTATAAAGGCGCATGTTATTACTTTTGTAATGTTTCCTATTTTAACACTTACCTTTTGGAGGTTTCCTTTGATATTTCCTTGAAATTGCGAAATTAAAATCCTAGTAGAGTTCGAATGTTTTTTTGATTGTCGTATAAAATGTTTTGGAATTATAGTGATGTTGGATCCTGTGTCCAATATAGTTAGTAAGTTCTTATTGTTTACTCGCGATGTCACACATAAATAGTCATTTGATGGTCAGCTGTTGTTATTGCTGTGCTGCGGAGGCTGGGAATCATGCTGAGGTACACCATAGCGATTAAGAGAATTCACAAACCTTGGCTGCTGCATTCTGTACTGATTTTGGGGAATCCACTGCCTTGGCTGCTCCATTCTGTACCGATGCTGGGGAATCCACTGCCTTGGTTCCTCATAGTATCTTGGATTATCATTCCAGTTTTGTCGTTGGGGAGTAGGTCTATTGAAGGCACACTTTTCATTTTTTTCTAACTTTAAACACAACTTAATAAGTTCTTCAACAGTAGAAGGAGATGCTATACTCAGAAAATTACGAAATTTTTCTGGTACGTCAGCTTTGATGGATTCTAGCAACAGCTCCTCATCTATGCTTAGATCCTTCGACGCTCTCCACTTCTCTGTAGCATATTCAGAAAATGTCTTTTTTGGAGATGGCCTCATAGACAGAAAAAGTTCATACTTATCTTCTCTAGAAAGAGAAAATTTTTCTTGTAGTTTTTCCTCGAGTTCGGTCCATTTTTCAATTTCTATGCATTCATTAATGTAGAAGGTAAATAAGTCTCTTTTCAGGTATTCAGATATGTTATTTATTTTCCAGTTTTCTTCCAAATGTAGGATTTCACATTTTTTATTGAAATACTTGATCCAGTTGGGAAAATTATTTTTATCCTCACACGGAGAAATATTAACGCGTGCTGGAGCATCCACCTGTTTTTCTTCTGAATCAGACATCATTCGTTTAATTTTTCTGTTTCTTAATTCCAAAGTCATCAAAATAAAGTTCTAATCGGTGATTAAAGCGAGAAGAAGACAAAACAAAGAGAGAAATAACAGTCCTCGTTCTTCTTAACCACACCCACGCATTCGAATTTCTAATCCAAGGTTACGAATCATTTAAGAAGCGAAAGTCGATTATCAAAAGATGTATTCCATTGTTAAATTAAATAGCATTTTCAGTTTTCAATAATAATTTTTCGCGACAGGAAACTATCCTGCCGACTTATCTGTTACGCTTTGAAAGCCTAAACATTGTAAGTTTGTAGTGTGGCCGGTGCTTCTTGAAAAAGATACAGGAAAATGCAGGAATCATAATATAATTTTATTAAAGTAAGGGCGAGAGCCCCAGAATGACAACCTTACATGCTGGTGGATAGGTAGAGAATAGCACATTTGACCTTGGAAAGAGGGTTTTTATATCTTTCTGGACAATATATTTAAATGTTAATGGGTCTCAGTAGCGTGGGACTGATCAATTTCCCAAGCTGCTAAAGCCACATCATCACATTTTTTGAGATAATTAGATCAATATTATTACTTTCTTGTGGGAAAAGTTTTTAAACGTTTGCGCGTTGGATAAATGCTCTATTTAAGGATTATATTTAATATATAATTGTTTTAACATTACATAATATATATATATATATATATATATATATATATATATATATATATATATATATATATATATATATATATATATATATATATATATATATATATATATATATATATATATATATATATATATATATATATATATATATATATCTTTCCACAACTGCCACAACAGCCTTTCTGTCGTCAGTGGTAATACCAAAAGCTGACAGATCCAATAATGGATGAACAAATTCGAAAAAACAATTTGAAAAATTGAAAGTAAATGTAAAGAATAATTAATGACAAATTAACACAATTTAAAAGTACATAAAGTAGGACTTAATTTGTAAATAACATTTAAAATAATAAATCAAAATGGAAAAGAGTTCAAAGCAACTAAAAACAAATTTGTTTTATTTTAATGTAGAAAGTCAGAAATTAATTTTAATAGTTTTCTTTGCATTTGCATTTCAATTTTTATAATTTCTTTTTCATGTATGTTTATCCATTATGAGGCCTGGGGGCACTGTCAGTTTTTGGTAATACCACTGAAAACAGGAAGGCTCCTTTGTGTTGGCAGGCAGTATGTCCCCTGAAAAAGTGCTGTCTTGCTAACGCATGTATATAAGTTATGGTACATGTCTACAAAAATTAAGTCAGAATATACTGAATATAAAAATCATTACTTATTTCGACTATTTTAATGACAATTTTGATTATTAATGACTATGTTTTGACCATGAATATTTCTCGTCTATTTAAATATATAATACACTTAAATTTTTCAGCTACTTTGGTTTTAAATTATCTGTATTAAGTGACACAAAAAACCCAGACAAGCAGTTTTCAATGTTACTTTAATAAAACTAAATAAATAGACGAAAGATAACAAATAATAATAAGAGTTGACTTTTGTTAATAATAAATTTATTTGGTTTCAAAGTGACCATTTTTTTACAGCGATGCAGAGGCACTAACTCTTACTAAAATTCTCAGCATTGGTTCGCAAACCAGCTCTAGGAAAAATTTCCTTTTCAATATCGCAAAGCTCTTTGTCGTCCAAAAAACTCAGAATTCCTAAAACAAAAGGATCTATCTAGTTTGTGGACGCCCCTAGCACTTCCGCTACTGTTGCACATCGCCAAAATTTAAAAAGTCGATCATCGTCTGAAACGGAATTTGATCAACTGGCAAAATATCTCCGGTTTTCGTGGATATGGGTGTTTAAATAAACCAAAAGTGTACCAGCGGGACATTCTAGAAGCTGTCATACTTCCGTGACAATGTAAATTGGATGTTTCAATGGGACTCCACAACAGCTCATTACACCAAACAGACACAAGAGTGGTGCAAGGAGCATATTTCGGACTTGATATCATCTGAAGAATGGTCATCCTACTCACCTGATCTCAATTCCATGGACTATAATGTATAATTCATTTTGGAGTCTAGGGCTTTCACTTAACCACGTAAAAGTTAAGGCCCCCTAAAGCAAACGCTTCGGCTGGAATATGGGATAGATAGATCAGCTGAAAATTTCAATTCCACTGATGGAGCCGCGATGGCTCAGGGGATAGAGCGTTCGCCTTCCAATGAGGTGAACCGAGGTTCTATCCCGGCGATGGCTGGTAGATACGAATTCCACATTCGGCTTGCACCGACCACAGTGTTGACGTGAAATATCCTCCGTGGTAGGCGGATCATGGGTTAGAGTCCCCTTGCCGACAGGCTAACCGTGGAAGGTTCTCGTGGTCTTCCCCTCTATGTAGCGCAAATGCGGGTTAGTTCCATCAAAAAAAGTCCTCCGCGAAAGCAAATTTCTCCCAATACTTGAGCTAGGAGTTATCTTGTCTTCTGGATTGGGTTCAAAAATACAAGGCTACGGAGTTGAACATTGGTAGTCGTAAACCCAAAAATTGAGTCGGCTGTTGAACGACGGTTATAGAATTCCACTACTGAAAATTTCAACGCGTGGTTGAACCCCTTTATCACTGCAAAAGGTGGCCAATTTGAAATAAATCAATTTAGTTTATTAGTAAAAGTTTTCTTTTATTATTATTTGTTACATTTGTTAATTTATTGATTTGTAATAAAATTATATTAAAAATAGAATCCCCAGTTTTTTTTGTCACACCCTGTAAAATTAAACGAATATATAAATCTTCAAAATTTAAAATCAGAACGAAATTTAAAACCAGAACTGTCAAATTTAAAAAGCATCAGCAAACCTAAGAAAAAATGCAGTGCTAAACTTTCGCAACTACGTTCGCTCAAAATGGTAATTATTTAGTGACAGTTTAAATCTTCAAAATGCAAAACAGAATTTTCTTAATTTCAGAATTATCATCAAACTATTCATGATAAGCTTAAATTTAAAACATTTCAGAAACGACAAAAGAATCTTAATTTGAAAGCAATCACTTGTCTCAACTATTTTAATAACTGCTGTACCAAAATTGTGCGGCTACTATAGCTTGGAAAGCTAAATGTAAAATTAAGATAGATTTTAAGTCTTTGAAGAACAAGACAGCTTATTAAAGAACAGGAAATGTTAAAAGTGTGTGAAATATTGCCTCTTCTCATGAATCAAAACATATTTGGACAAAGTTATTGAAGAGAGTTAAGTCCCAGGGGCACATAGTAGTACTCTTTTGTGAAAGAATAATATATAAAGTTCTCGAAGCGTAAGACTAAGTTTCTTATTTTGTGTAGAAATTCCCTAGTTTATCTAACTCTGACAGTTGCACTAAGTAAACGTAAAGTACTTTCCAAAAGAAGATTATTTTAAGTTTAACTAGAAACGTATTGTGTCATTTACAATATCTGATTTTTTACAAGTAAAACAGAAATATACATTTGGAATTATTGTATGAAATGAAAAATGTTTTATGATATTAAGTTTGAGTTTTTAAGATCCTAAACTAAAATTGCTACCTTCAAAATTTATTTGTTTTGTATATTTTCCTCTGAATGAAATAAGATTATACTGAAATTTTTAAAATACATTACTGATGTGAAATAAATTTGTAGATTTGTTACTGTTTCTTACTTTAAGGTTTTATAAATTTTAGAATAAGAAAGAGCCCAATTTATTTGAAAAGAATCATTTACATGGGATACATCCGAAAGTTATTGAAACGAAGTAAGTTCTTCGGGAAAGCGGAATATTGATTTTTTTTACCAAAAGAAATTCTGCAACTTCCATTAAGAAAAATATTTGAGAAGTATTGCATTTAAAAGCTGGACATATATTTTTGATAGAAATGCATTCATACGCAAGAAAATATATTGCACTTTTTTTAATAAAAGAAAACTTTAATATTATTAAATTCAAAGTTAAGCTTTATTTAAATCGAAATTATTTTTCTGAATATTTTAAAATGTTTCATTTGCATGTTTCGGGACACTCACAAAGAATTTTGCATATTCATAAAGTTTTATATAGACAGTGCGAATATAAAACCTTAAAATTTTATATAGGAAAGTTTTATGTAGGCAGAAATATTGCATTTAGGATCTGTACATATATTTTTGATAGAAATGCATTCATACGCAAGAAAATATATTGCACTTTTTTTAATAAAAGAAAACTTTAATATTATTTAATTCAAAGTTAAGCTTTATTTAAATCGAAATTATTTTTCTGAATATTTTAAAATGTTTCATTTACATGTTTCGATACGCTCACAAAGTATTTTGCATATTCATAAAGTTTCATATGGGGAGTGCGAAAAACGGCGAGCACCCAAAATAACTTTTGATTTTATGATCAGATTTTCATATGCTAGGACACAAATTTATGGTTCGAGGGTATATCCTGACATATTCTAATTAATTATGAAGAAGATATTTTAAGTTAAGGATTCACTCTGAAAGATTTACTCTCCTGGAAGAAACATACTTTTTTCCATCACATTCGCATTCTCGACCCTCAAGACGACTACCTATAGGGTGTCGCTTATAGAAAATAGTCCATAAATTGCTACTAGTAAGTATTATAATTTACTTTTTTGTTATAGTTTTACAGTAGAAAAAAATTGAGGATCAACCGGGTAACACCATCACACTTGCAGATGCAAATGCAGCTGCCAAAAACAAACTTCACCCTCACACCCTTATGAAGCCACTTATCACTGACTTCAACTGCCCCTAGAACCTTGACATCGGTTATAGCTAGACTTAGAACCAATCATTTCAGAGGGATGAAAATTCTCCCGGACAAGACCAGGACATGCGTTCCCTGCAGAAACTGCACGGATGTCATGTTGGTACCAAGACACATTATCGAGTGCCCCGCACTCACTACACATGTTTCAAAATTGGGATGGGTACCAATTGAGGACAATGTAATAGCTGTTCTCTACAGTCAAGAGGTGCCGAAGCTCGCGGCCGCAATAGTCCAGACCTTTGGTGCCTTTTGAAAATCCATGGACACGATGGACATTATACGGCATTTCAACCATTTATATTGTAACGATTTACCGGAAATTCTAGTTTTCAAAACTTATAATTCTCATTACCGCATATTTACTAAAAAATAAAAAACTCAAAAGTAAATTTAACCAAATAAATGGCTTTTGTGCCATGCTCTAAGGTAACATGATGAAATTACCGAAATTTTATTTTATATTATAAAACCATATTTTATTGTCAATTTTACCACGTCTGTAAGAATTACTGAGCTTTAAGTTGTTCACGTAAGCCAGAAACACTGCAAATGTTATCATATTCTGGTAGTTTTGTCCATAATTTTCTCTCTCAGGGAGCAAAATATATGTTTCTTAATATTTTAACATTTATTTTAATAGTGAGAAATATATATAGGCTGAAAAATAATAGTTAAAAATTATTATTCATTTAATAGCTAAAAAAATCGAATTTTCGAAAATCGAAAAATCGAAAAATCGAAAAATCGAAAATCGAAAAATCGAAGGTGCACAAATTTTTATACCGTTTTAATCTACATAATTTAAAATGGGCAAACTCAAAAGAAAAAAAATTTTAATGGCGGGCATTTGGAACTATTGTCCATTGGCCACAGAAAGTGCCAGAACTGCTAACTCTCTTTTCGTTACCCAGTGGACACCTGTGGCGAAGG
Organism: Parasteatoda tepidariorum; assembly: GCF_982258835.1. Taxonomy (NCBI): domain Eukaryota; kingdom Metazoa; phylum Arthropoda; class Arachnida; order Araneae; family Theridiidae; genus Parasteatoda; species Parasteatoda tepidariorum. The sequence goes on from NC_141758.1 coordinate 49,596,120, forward strand.
CACGGCGGTGGAGCAGCGTCGCCCACGTCACACTACCACAACCCGTTTATAGGGCGGCTCACATTCACACACAAAGGAGAAAGGACATAGAACACAAATAGAGAGAAAGAAACATCCATGGCTTGCCCGGGATTCGAACCCAGAACCTTTCTGATGCAAGGATAGTTCCCTGCCCCCTACACAGGCCGGTCGGTACTCAAAAATTGAAGAGACTCATAAATAAAATAAAAATTATAATCATATTTTTCCAATTGTCCTTACTACCCATATTTGGAGATTTTAAAAAAGACATAAGTAAACAGGGATGTTTCTTACAGAGAAAGGATGCTATCTATCTGAATTTATAACTTTTGTAACTTAAATTATCTTCTTAACAAATTAATGAGCATATAGGTTAGGCTCTTAAACCGTTAAAAATAGTACGCGGAAATTAGATCGCTACATTAAAAATCATTCAAGAATATTTTCAAGAATAATTACTTTTTCGTTATAATTTTACAGTAGAAAAAAAAAGTTTAAAAAAAAGTACAGTAGAAAAAAAAGTTCTTTGATTTGAATTTTTGAAAATATTCTCGTAATTTTATGATAATTTCCTGTTAATGTTTTCTTGCAAATTTTTTTAGCTTACTGAATGATTTATTATTATATGATGAACTTCAATAAGCATTACTTATTAAAATATTAATAAAAATAAATAATTAAGCACTCGAAAGGAAATTTCATTCAAATTGAATTATATCTGCATGTACTTTTATTGAGCATGATATCGAAAGTCTTCATATATATAAAGGAGTGAAAAAAAATCGTAACGTAATCTTTTTTAATGCAAAGAAAAAAATGAAATAAAAATTATTCTCGATAACGTTTTACTTCATTGAAAGGTTTTTAGAGAAGGAAAAAAAGAGCATTCATTGCTCTCAAAACATTTGACATTTTTTGAAATGTTTATTTTAAATAATGCAATTTATTTATTGTACAAATTATTCATATGTATACATAATAACAAATAAACACAAAAATAAGTGCATGTAGAAACATATGCAATGATATTATGTTTTAATATTTAAAAATATTAGCTTCAAAGATTTCCATTTAAAATTCAGTCTAATTGTTTCTATCTCGAATATTTTTAATTACCAAATTTAAATATTGAAAAGAGTTACTCGCCTAAAAGGATTTTAGTATGATTTTTATGACTTGCTACTTTTAATTTTAAACACGATAAAAACATTAAGTAAATGATGCAAATAGTCAAATAAGCAATATTGTTTTATATTTTCTCTTAATTGAAAGAGCAAATTAAAGTTTCTAACGATTTCTAGAAAAGGGATATTTTTCTTTATCGAGAATTATTTCTGAAAAAAATTAAAAGAATAAATGCTTCATACATTTTGCGAAAATTAAATAAATTTACAATGGTGAAATATTTTTAAATCGAAAAACAAAACATTTTTGTATATAACTCGCAATTGTTTCTAGAATCTGAAATTCACTAAAAAAATTCATTTTCATTGGAGTCATTAACATTAAAGCACAAACAGTTCTAAGAATTTATTTTTTCATCTCTTTTGATATCCCTCAATTTCTAAACATTCTCAAATGGTTTAAAACATTCCGTTGAAAATCAAGTACGGATTTAGTAAACGAATACATATATGGTGGTAACTAAAAAAAAATATGCAAAATTTGGTAGTCGAAAACATAGAATAGTTACCAGCGGAAATGGTGGCAACTTTTTTACGCAAGAGGTACAGCAATGAAGCATTTGATGGTATTTCTGTGTGAAGTCGAAATTCAAGGACATTTCTTGGTGTATTAAGCACATTCCCTTACACTATTTTTAGTGCTTAGTAACACTAAAATTTATAACAAACATAAGATATGATACAAATGAGAATCAGCTAAGCTACCGCTACAATAAAATTTAAAGTAAGATTATTTAATTTTGGATGCTACACACACTTAATTAGTCTTTAAATGAGATTATTTTGCAAATGAAACATACATATAGCTCATAGAACATTAACATAGAAACGTATACATCGAAACATACACATAGAAGCATTCACATAAAAGCATATGCATAAAATATTAATATGGATTCAAATTATGCTTAACTTAAAAGAAGTTAATTGCAATAAACTATTATAGAGAAATTTAATTAAATTGTCAGAAAATTAAAAACTAAAACATAAATATCCCTATTACATGTTCCCCGAACTTTTATTTCTGTTTATGTCACGCAGCGGGAAAAATGACAGAAATCCCGCCAACTTGTACTCGATAGTAGACAATCTACAGACAATTCCTAAGCATGCCAATGTGCTTTTGGAAGCAAAGTAATTAATGAATGGTGTGAATGCACATGATTTTGGCGTGAACATTATCTATTATTAGTGTTTAGATCTAACTACACCTTTTAAAGTGTATAGGAACGCTCGATATAGTGTTAACTTGAAATTAAGTGTTCTTTTACACAATTTTTTAAATTATACGATAGCAAATTTGGCGAAAAATTACACCACCATTTATATTTAATACATTGCGTACTATCTACGAAAGATATAGTTGTTGAGACCTTTATTATCGCAGGTATAACTTTTTGGAACGAGTGATTGGAGTAGTAAATTTGAAAACGCATATCTTTTGTAGCACGAACAAGCATAAAATTAGTTTAAAATGGTTGCTTTTATCTATGCTATCAGTGCAAAACTTCAGAGAAATGTTATTTTGTAACCGTCAGTGAACAACCGACCCAATATTTTTGGGTTAACGACTACTAATGTTCAGTTCCGTTGCTTTGTAATTTTGAACCCAATCCAGAAGGCAAGGTAACTCCTGGATCAAGTATTGGGTTTTAGGGGAACTAAACTGCATTTGCGTTACATGGAGGGGAAAACCACGAAAAAATATCACGGTCAGTATGACGTCAAGGGAATTCTAACCCATAATCCGTCTACCACTGTACGTCAGCACTGTGGTCGATACAAGCCGGGTACGAAATTCGGATTCGAACCCGGTTCCCCTCATGGGAAGGCAAGCGCTCTAAAGAATTTGAGAACTCTGGGAATAAAAATATAACTTTGTAAAAGATACAGTTACAATATTATTACAATTAGAAGGGAGAGTTTTAAAATAAAAGCTTTTATCCACATTATGTGTATGAGTAATCATTGTAATTGAAACACCTTTGATAACTTTTTTTAAAACATGCGACTAAAATTTTAGATTTAAAGACGAAAATAGTTTAACTTTCATTCGTAAGAACAAGCTTAAACTATAAAGATTTAAAATTAACACAGATGGAATTAAAAAATCATAGAACAGATTTAAAACAATTATAGTTAGCGAGACCTTTAAACGAATACTATTTTTTCATAGCGTGTGATCAAATTTTAGATTTGAAACCACAAGCATAATTTTCATTAAATATAATAGCAAATTGAATAAAGGAAAAATTCAAGGAAGATACTTATGTATCTTCTTTGAACTGCTGCTCTCGACTTTTATGGAAATATTATGTGAACTTGTACTCGAATCGGATATGTCGGAAAACAGCACTAAGTTTACTGCAAAATTTATCTGAATACTTGATTCAAAAATTTTCAAATAAAAAAAATATGCTTCATTTACTAATAACATAAAATTTTCTCCCGAACAGACCAGGAAATTTTAGTTCCAACAATGTAAGAAATTCTGGATCAAATTAAGAAAAAAGAAAATACCATAGAAATCGTTGATTTCATATTGTTCTTCAAACCTTATGAAAATTATAATCGTTTTCATTACAAGATTCTAAATGAAAGAACATAAAGTGATAATTTTCATCCACACTGTAAAAATTCTGGATCAAATTACAATGTAAAGTACTGGCTTTTTGTGTGCATCATTTGTTGAATCCATTTTTACCTTAACATATTATACCGTAATTGTTACAGTACTATTTATTTAATTAGAGTGATTCAGTGATTTTACGGTAGTTATTTACGTAAAAATTACGATAAACCAGTTTCTTTCGTGACATGTCCAATAAAAAGTAATTTTACTTTACAAAATACTGGCGCCCTAAGTGCCAGTACTTTTAATCGTAATTTGATACGGAATTTTTTTGCAGTGTATTGAAGATGAACGTTCAAATTTAAATATAACAAAATTCTGCGATAAATTTTAAATTATTTCTTAATATAGACGACTTATAAACGTATACATGTTACACATATTAAAATATTAAACAGAAACAAATTCAAAAATAATTCATGTATTTAAGAATAAAGTTTTAAAAAATGGGTCCCGTGTCGTATTAGAGGTATTTTGAAAAATAGAATAAATTTCTCATTTGTTACGACGGGTTAGATGATTAAATGCAGTGAAAATAAATAGCAGATTTAAAGATAAGGGTACAAAATAATTTAAAGTCAAAGCTATTAATGTCTCAAATAAAATATGTCTATCTAGTCTTTTCTTAACAAAAAAATAATAATTTCCCACCGCAATGGAGAATTTTCTTTGCATTCAAATAAATCAAAAGGCATTTTTCTCAGCTTTAAATCACTTTTATTTAGAAGCAAACTCTACCAAATATAATTTGTTTCGTAAATAAAGAAAATATTTTTCTAAACTAATCTTCTTAAATAGACATTTCTTTTAGAAGCCTTTAAATAAATCAAAAATATTTTAGACAAGTTTCAAGGAAAACTATAATGCCTATTAACTAGCAAAGTATTATTTTTTCCAATAAAATCAAATAAAGGCATTTTATTCTATTTTATATTTTATAACCATCGCTGAGCAGCTGGGCCAATTTTATGGGTTCACGACTACAAATGTCCGAATCCGTAGCCTTGTAATTTTGAACCCAATCCAGAAGACAAGGGAACTCCTGGATCGAGCATTGGGAGAAATTTGCCTTCGTGGAGGATTTTTTGATCGAGCTAATCCGAATTTGCGCTACATGGAGAGGAAGACTGCGAGAACCTCCCACTTTTAGCCTGACGGCAAGGGGACTCAAACCCATGATCCGTCTACCACAGAGGATATTTCACGTCAGCACGGTGGTCGGTGCAAGCCGGATGCGGAATTCGTATCGACCTGGATTCGAACCCGGTTCGCCTCATTGGAAGGCGAACGTTCTATCCCCTGAGCCATTGCGGCTATAAATAAAGGCATTGGTTTGATCCTCTAAAGGGGAAAAAGTTATGATTAGATAAAGAAAAATACACGATATCATATATTGGGTGTGCAATTAAGTTCTCGCCATTCGTCACAGGATAGGTTTACCTGAAGGTTATGCAGAAATTGACGTATGTTAAACATCTTATTGTAAGTTTATTCATCTGGCAACAACATAGCCTTGAAATATTACTGATTCCGTAGTAGCATTACCTTATTGTTTTCGCGCAAGGATGTTTTGTATTGTGCCAAATATGCGTCATTTACCAGAACTTTTGATTTACTTCTCTAATTTGAAGGAATCTGAAGCTGAGGTAAGGCACATCGATTGCTTGGAGAAGCATATGGTGAGGCTACTATAAGTGAGAGAAATTGTAATGAGTGGCTTCAGAAGTTTAAAAACAGTGAGTTTGACTTGGAAGACAAAATACGCAGTGGATGGCTGAAATTGTAGGAAGACAAGGAATTAGATCAATTATTGGAAGAAGATTCGCCCCAAACGTAAAAAGAGCTTGCTCTTACGTTACAAGTGACTCAGCAAGCAATTTCACATCGTTTAAAATCTTTAGGAATGATCAAAAAATAAGGTGGGTTGCATACGAATTGAAGCCAAGACACATTGAACGTCGATTTTGCAGGAAAATTGATTTTGCTATTCGAGAATACTTCAATAGTAAATCCTACCCCACCCACCATATTCACCAGACCATGCCCCTTCAGATTATCTCCTATTTTGATCGATGGCACATGGTTTGCTTGAGCAGAAATTTACATCATTTGAAAAATAACCAAGGAAGAGATCGATTCGTTGATATCTTCGAAAGATGAAGAGTTCTTCCAACATGGTATAAAAATGCTCATAGAAAGATAGGGGAAAGTAGTGTCTAGTAATGAAGAATACTTTGAATAAAGGATAATGTACCGCTTTTTCACAATGAACTGCTAATTTTTGAAAGAAAACGGCCGAGAAACGTATTTGCACTCCTAATGTTTGCATCTTGCCAATTTCAGAAACGCTCTCTTTGAAATCTAAAATTATTTGAAAAAGGTAATATTTTAAAGACCTGTAATGTATTTTTTAAAATAAAATTGATTTTTGTCTGTTACAAATAGAAATCTAAAATTATTTGAGAAAAATGTACAAACATAATGCAATGAATGTTACTTTTTTAGCAAAAATATGACAGGCCTAAGGAGCGAAGCATCAAGAATTTCATTTTCTTTTGTGCTAAAATTAATATATTTCCTATCTATTTTCCAATTACATAGAAATTAATTTTTTAATCTAAGTTGAAACAAAAGTCATAGAATACGGAGAAACAATTCAGGTAAAATTACTGTACTAGCCTTAATAAACCATATTTCTGGAAAACCAAAATATTCATTCATTTGTTATTATTTGTTATTATTTCATTCATTTGTTAGTATTTATTTTGTTCATATAGTAATGGTTTATCTAAAATTCTGGCTTTAAAAACTATAGTTCTTATTACCTAACATTTAGTAAAAATTAAATAATCAAAGGTAAATTCAACTGAGGAAATTCTGGTTTTATGCCATGTCCTAAGGTATCATGATAAAAATTATCAAATTTTACCACAAAAGCCGATTTTTTTTCACTCGTTATAAAACCATATATTATCGTTAACTTTGCAAAATCATTTCCGAAGCACTTCGGTAAAAATTACGAAGTCCTATAGTATTCTCATAGACCTTGAAACCGGGAAAGTTAACATATCCTGGTAGTTTCGACCATGTTTATTTTCTCAGTGAGCATTATACGATTTTAACAATTGGCGGAATCACTTGGATTGCTTTCAAGCTTAAAAAATATTGCATGAACTTTTGGGTTTATTATCTATAATTTGGACATTTGCAACGTAAAATCCCGATTGCACAGTTGTTGTTGAAGCACTAAGCTGTTACTGAGAAGGAATTGAATTCTATATTCATTGGCGTAAACGAATATTTATAACAATAGTTGTAGTTTTTCTGTGAAGTAAAGGACGCAGGTCAGTGCTGGTCCAGCAAGCCTGAAATTGTGTTTCCTTAACATCAAAGTCTCCTTTTGTCAAGAGAACTGCTGTACTGCTTTACTTCCGATGCAGAATCTTCTTAAAAAGGTAAAGAACTTAAACTCTATGCTGAAAAAAAGAGTTTCCAAAAATGAAACTAAAACAGACAACAATACCTCTGAAACAAATTTAATCGAATTTGAGGTAGGTAGGTAAGTACTTTATTTACGTCGAGCTGGAACTGAACAATGGGCTATTGGTAACGGTCTGCGAAACATCCCTGAGGATGATACGAAGACAAGCCATCTTAATTGTGATCCTCTGCAGAGGGGATGACTCCCCTGCCGGTAGCCTGTTGACCTGCTTGCTAAGTCAAGCACTTTACAGCAGAGTGGTTTAACGAGGATTGATACCACGCACTCTCGGTCCCTACGCTAGCTGACCAAAGTGGTCACCCACCCGCTTACCGACCGTAGCCAGTGATACTTGACTTCGGTGTTCCAGTGGGAACCGTGTCTTTACGATCAGACCACTACGGAACTAGTCGAATTTGAAAACCGCATGTACTCATTGAGCATAGTGACATGCTCAAAACAGCATATACTCATTTTTTAGACTAAGATCACTCTCGTATAAACAACAAATTGCTCAAAGTAAATCCGTGATGTGCTTTTTTTTTTTTTGTTTTTTTTTTTTTTTTGTTCATGCAACTGGCTAAAAAGTAAGTAAATGCTGTTTCTGTTTTGAATATATGGGGTTATCAAATTCAACTCTTTTTCGTTTCGGGGATATTTTGAATTAAGTTTGATCAGTATTAAGAAACAGTTATTTACAGTGGATTAGTAAAACATTCCTGCTCTCTTCTCCTCATAATTGTATAATCAATATTTGTGACCAGTCATGTCGATACGATAATTTATATTGAAAATTCAGAACATAAAATCGGGGGGGGGGGAATTATGTCGGCTATAGTTTTTCCACTCGCAATAAAATTTTTCATAAACATCAAACTTTAAATCGAAAAATGAGCCTGAAGCTCATATAAACCGGAAGCGAGCATAGCACTAGTAAATTAGTTTCACATACTAAAAAAAAACCATAAAAACTATTTTGTATTTTTAATTAAAATAAAAAATGTACAACAATATTCGGTATTTATATAATATAAACTTTGAAGTACGATCAAACTGATAATATAAATACAAAAAAATTACGTGAATTTATTTCAGCCATAAAGCCTAAACGTAGTTATTAAAACACAAAGCATTTGACTGCTCACATTTTGTCTGCTAATCGCTACCGTTATGATAACCGAAGTAATTAAGAAGTGGTTTGTTTGAACTTACAGGACAATTATCGCTTCCATAAATGTATGAATGTTGACATAATGATCAAATATTTGTTCGCCTTCTAGATGGTTTATCCCTTTAAGTAAATAGCTTTGGGTTAATGGCGCATCTGAAGCAAAAGTACGACATAATAATTAACTTTTTTTAGTTCCAGAAGAGATTAATATTAAGCTGATAGTAGAAATAACTGACTTCTCTTTAGTTCGTAAATTAATTATTAAAAAATTGAAACCTATAAAATTTCTTAAGATAGGAAAAAACTAAAGAAAAAATTAAATGAAAAAGATTTTATTTTATTTAATGCAGAAAATATATTTAAAATAATTTTTTTTACTCGGCTGCAAAATTTAAAATAAAACACAATCTTTATTAAAAAGTAATTAAAATATCCACACTTAAAAAAGAAGAATAAAAAAAATTATGAAATAAGTTTAAGAAATTTAAAAAAAATTCAAAAACAAGGAAATATGTAATTCCTATTGTGGCATCACAATTTTATAAATAAATTATGTTTGTTAAACGGAAAGTTTTGGTAAGAAAAAGAAATAAAATTTGGAGAAATAAAATTTTTACGATTCATAAAACAGTTTTTATCACAGAAAATCTCTTTTAGACTTTATTTTATAAAAGTATACTTATTTGTTAATCTAAGAAAAATTTAAAATTTTTCCTACCAGTTCAGTTGCATTTTCACAAACGCTTTCTAACTACCAGCGTTGAAAACATTACGCAGTTGGAACAAATAAATTTTCTATGTTGTCATGCTACACACACAAGTATATTTTATTGTATGTTTAAATTTATTGAACACACTAAATTGTCTAAATTTATTTAAGATTCAGATTTAAATTAAGTTAAAGTGGCTTTCCTCAAACCATATACCATTATGGAAATAAGGAAACTTTTAAACAACATTTCAATCATAATTAATGAAAATGAACAAATATTATATAAAAAATACTATCTAGAATTATTTTTGCCTCTTTCACTGCAGAATTAGAAACATAAGTTTACACAAAGAATCATGAAAATTTCCCTGAGATCGCGATAACAAATGCAGTTAGAAAAATTATTTTAAGCACGTTAGATTTTTCACACCATTTTTCGCAAAAATTAAAATTTAGAAAAAATTTTATAATAAATCAATTATAAAATGAAAAGTATTGCAAGAACTATGGTAGTTATAACTCATACAAATCAAATGCTTAAGTTTATTCCTTCAATTTGAATTTTTTTTAAAACACAAATATTAAAGGATTTTAGGAGTATAGCATTAAATTCAGCAACCTTTATAGAAAACGACATTCTTCATCTACGGGATGAATAGAATTTGGTGATGTATAAATGGTATTCTAACAAAAAAAGTATGGTCAAAACAACAAGAATGTGGTAAAATTCACCGTGTGTCTGTCTCTATGGGAACACTAAAATCTCGGTAATTTTTACCAAAGCACTTTGAATAAGATTTTGGTTAAATTAATAATTAAATATGGCTATATAAACTAAAATAAAAAATTTTGAAAAAGTGATAAAATTTGTGAATTTTGTCATGATACCTCCGGGCATAGCATCAAATCTATTTATTGGGTAAAACTTATTTTCAGTTTTGTATTTTTTACTAAATCTGTGATAAGAAGAACTATAATTTTGAAAACCAGAATTTCCTATAAGCCGTTAAAACAAAATAGTCACTAAATGAATGATTTTAATACTGTATATTTTGTTTAATTAACCAGAATTATGTTTAAATACACAAATTTCATATTATGTAGAAGTGTTTTTGTGCTCTTTAACTTTGTTAGCCTTAGTTTGCAGAATTATGTTTGTTTGTTTTTTATCAGAAGTGTCATTACCATACAGTCAGGTAATTTACCAGAATTATTTTTTCACCTTGTAGTTTTTTACCATTTATAACTTGCCAATTATTTCGAAATTGTCAAGATAAGTTTGATAAATGATTTCCGAACATAAAATTTCGTTTCGTGAGTGACAATTCGGGTTAATGCCCTGTTAGTTCCTAATCTGAAAGTCTCTTTGTGAGCAAAAATTTAGCTCAATTCACCGAAGCCATTTGTGGTAGGTTCCTTGTTAAATTAATTCCTTTCTGTACCTTGTAAAAATCAATTGATACAATTACTTAATAATGCAATAGGCGAAGCTATGTTTTGCTTCAAGTGAAGAGTTTATTTTTCTGAATTTTATTCAAAAGATAAAGATATATTCAAGGTTTAACAAGCCAAGGAAATAAGCTTATTCAGCCAATTAAAGAGATTTCGAGAAAAGTTAAAAATGTTTCAGTACTTTCAAAATGTTCGATAAAAGAAATATTTCTTACATCCCTTATTAAACTTTCCATTTTTAAAAACATTATGGAGTAAAAAGTATTTTCAAGACAGAATATTTATTTCAATTTTTAAGATATATGTTAGTTTTTCTATAAATTTAGTTTCATTTAAATGAAAAACTTTTTTTCTTTTTAAAAAAGGAAATTATTTGGATATTGTAAAACTATCTATCATAGAATTGAAATTATTTCCTTCTTATATTATTTTTAAAACTATTTTTTATTATTTTACCAATTAAAATTATTTTTGACAAGCTAAGAAAATAAACTAAATCAGACAATTAAAGTGATTTTACAAAAAGGTAAATTTGTTTCACTACTTTTCAAAATGTTAGATAAAAGAAATATTTCTTATAACCTATATTAAACTTTCTATTCTTAAAAAAAATTATAGCATAAACAATTTTCATTTCATTCAATTTTTAAGAAATATGATAATAAAATTTCACTTAATTTTAAGAAATATGATATGATTTTTAAGAAATATGATGTGTTTTATGTGATATGATATGATATGATGTTGATGTAAGTTTAGTGATTTTTTTGAGCTGTAATGAAATGAAAAAACTTGTTTTTCTTTTTTTTAAAAAAAAAGAGAGAGAGAGAGAGAGAGAAAAAGGAAATTATTTTAAGATTGTAAAACTGTATACCACAGAATTAAGATTATTTTTAAACCTTTTAAATAGTTTATTTTTATTTAAAAAAATAAGATGTCCTTTGCTTTTTAGAACAATTTTTTCAAAATCATCAAGCTTTAGGTTTTCACATAAATTTATTTTTTATCTCTCCAAAACCATTTGTTGAATATTATTTCTATCTCAACCGGATACCAGAGAGAGACGTCATTGTGGATTAATCGTGACATTTGTCATTTCAGAAGCTGATCAGGTACGACAAACACATCAGGTTTCCAATCAAATACGATACAAATTACATCGTTAGGCCTAATAGCTTAGTCATAATCAAAATGCAAGTATCCAATTAGAGCAGATAATTACGAAACATTAAATAGGGCTATCGTTATTTACATTAATATCATCGTTATCGTATCGTTTTAACGTTATTTCCACTATTTTCAAATGAGATATCTTAAAATTTGCTTGTTTATTTTACTAAAAAATTTGCAAATTGCATTTTTATTTTTCTACAACGCAGCCTCATGAATTGGGTACTTCAAGAAGAAGAAGACCTTCCATACCCACACATGTGACCTATGACGTCAGCGCCAGCCTATCTTATCAGCAAAATGGGGTAAAAAGTTCAGCTAAAATTCTCTACATAAATTAGAATGTTAATGAACGTGAAATTAATTAAATCCAGAACCGTATCGTTCATCGAGTTAATTAAAATATAATTCTGTCAGGTCTACTTCTTTTACTTAACAGGATCGATATCCCCACACTACGTGAGTTGCAAGTATCCCATTAACAAGTTATACTGAAAAAATGGTATGATCAAACTACTGATCTTAAAAATACTTGAATTTATGTGTTACTGGCTTTACGGAAACATCAAAGAGCTCTGTTACGTTTTCTGAAGCGTTTTGGTAATGATTTTGGTGAAATTAAAAATAAAACATAGTTTCATAATATACATATGATGCAATTTGGTTAATGTAGTAAAGTATAGTAATTTTGTCTTGATAACCTAGAGTGGCATAAAAACCATTTACTCGGTTAAATTAAAATTTAAAGAAATTCTCTGGTTCTAAAAGTTATAATTTTTATCCATAATTTTGAAAATTTTGAAAATGGTAACCACGAAATGGTACACCATGAAAAGAAAAATTACCAAATGGTATTTACCATATATTCAGATTTTTATTACTAGAATTGTGCTTATTTTGTTGCCAGAAAAGTCAGTACCATACGGTATGGTAATTTCATACAGTATGGTAATTTCATCAGAAATTTTGTCTCCGTGAACTAACTGATTTTATGAACTATTGTTTCAAATTTATGAACCAATTTAAAAATCAATTTTCCTAATTGCCTAAATCAATTTTCAAACAATTAAATCAATTTTCTTAATGCGAACAGCTGTAAATTACTTATTTTAATTCTAATTTTTAAGTACATTGAGTATTCCCTGTACTGAATATATTTACTAACACTGAAAGGAAATAAAAATAAATTTTAGCATTAAGTTTAAATATTTATTTTTAGGATCTAAATTTGAATATTTACTTTTAGATTTAAATATTAAGCTATAGCAAAGTTATGAGCTTTTTTACAAAAGATCCTTCTTTATCGATTTAGTATTATTCTAATGTTTTCAACAACAAAAAAACTTCTTGCTTCCATTCTTCATCGAAATAAATTGAATTAGAAGTTTAAAAAAATAATGTTTCGGAAAAAAAATGTATAAATCACAAATAAATGCACTTTTTTGTTTTAATATAATAAAAAAAGAATGCATCGTTTCCCTTTCCGTGAAATGGAAACTAATTTATATGTGCATATTAAACAGAAATATTTCTTTGTCAAAAGATTTTATAAGTTGCTTTGATTTTTCAATGACTCATGAAATATTTAAAACAACAACAAAAAATAGTTGATAAAATGCATTTGAAGTGAAAAATGTCGGAAAAACTAACTTTCCCCTTCATTTGAAATATACACTAATGGAAGCAAATTGCGCATAAAATTGCTTTTGCTTAAAAAATAGTAAGAATACGCTTTGCTGGAAACATCAAAGACTCTCAACAAGTTGGAGATAAAGTAAAGGAAACCAATTGAAATGGAAATTTATGAAGTGCTATTTTCATTTTATAAACAATTACGGAATTAGCACATTATAGATATAATTTGCTTATCGCTCAATATTAAAGTGTCATAAACTACGCTGCCACAACCACAAATTTGGATCTTCAACTTTAATACAATATTTTTTTAACTCTTCAACTTTAATGTTTGTTGTTCTAAAATCAAAATCACTTAGAAACTTGAAATTACGAACTCTCTTAAAATGAACGAGTGAAAATAACTCAACTTGAGTGCTATTTAACTCTTTCATCTAGAAAAAACCGACCTTCTCATCTGGAGTTAAAATCACTCAAGTGAAAGAGTTATATGGAAATAGCTCAATTTGAGTGAAAAAAATTTCACTCAAACTTGAGTTATTTTCACTCGAGTTTGAGTGATTTTCAGTATTACCTGAGTGAATCGTTTTCACTCAAACTTGAGTGATTTTAACTCGTGTTTGAGCGATTTTCAGTATTTCAGTTTGTTAATTGCAGTCAAAATTTTTACTGTAAATATTCGAAATTTTTGTATTTAGTGGTGCCATCTATCGTGAGCGATAAAAAATACTATAGTTTTCGTTTCAAAAAAATTCCTTTTGATAGAAAAAGCCTTAGATAGGAATTTTTTTTATCTTAATGTTTATTGAATTTAAATATCGAATTAGATAATATAGTACTTGTGAAAGCTTTCGCTGTGAGCATATCGACACTGGCTGGGATTCGTACTGGCTTCCCGTCTGTCGTGAGATTGACCGATTAACCATCTCGGCTGCAGTCCTGTGACAAGACGGCTACAAAGAACTAATTAGTTTCATGAGCTGGGTCTTGTTGGCGAGGATAAAGTTTTAATTTGTTAAATCAAATAAGGTGAAAACACAGTTAAAAAAATTTTTCAGAGTTAGCAGGTTGAATAGCAGCATTTTGTGGTTATCCAATTATTTTGATTGTATACGGTAAAACAACAATTAAATTAATTATTACTTAAGAGGTTTTTTTTATGAAAAATTCCTAACCACTGTAGATTTGAGTTTTTTTTTTCTTTCCCCTAAGTTACGTCATTTTTCTTTGAAGTTTAATTTTTAAAAGAAAGGAGCTCTAAACGAATTTTTAAAGTAGGCAGTTTTATAAATATTATGCTCCTTTAGGTTCAATTGAAAATACTATGAGTCATTTTTTTTCGAACAAATTTATTCGTTTAATTTATAAAGCTTTATTTTCAAGCAATAAAAAAGGTATATTGTTTTAAATTGCCTAAATTTTTTTAAGACAAATTTCTGAAACTAAGTGAAATTAATAAATTTTTGAAGAGGACGTTAAAAGCTAAAAAATCTGGATTAAATACCCTTTTTCAAACTCAATTTTACAAACTCTTTTGATATAAATTTGTTTAAAATCCAAACTATATATTTATTTTGATTAGAAAAAAATAAGTATAATTTTTGTTCTGCAATAATCCTAGCTTAGTATGAATTCGAATAAAAAAATTAACTAATTAACATTAACTACTTGACTTTACTTTAATATTGTTTTTACCATAAACTTTGCTCAAACATAGTTTTCTTAAGTCAAAAAGAAATAAATAATAAAAATTCATGAAAACGACATTTTTAATAAAATTACTAAAATACAGAAATATTTAAATACCTAATTTTAGGCATATTTTAAGCTAATTAAACTTTATCGCTTCTGAATTATAAATAATTACAATTAAATCAAGTATGTATTTTATGAATTTTAACTATTATTGTAGCAAATCTGTAGCAACCAAGCGATGCCCTGTGGTGTCACCTATGTCCTCACAACCGAGACTCAGTTCAAGTTCAGATATGAAACCTTAAACATGAATTTTCCCCTATCCCCGAGTTTTCTTAAATTTTAATTCTTTCTTTTACTCTTTGTTTAAGTGTAATTTATGTTTGTGTCTGTGGTTATTAATTAAAATTCTTTATTAAGTGCACTTTTAGTCACTTTTGTCGTAATTTACAACGTATTTGAGCTAGCCGATATTCCGTTACACTACATAAATGGCCCCCAACGTGAGGCGCCAGTTGTAATTGACGCAAGATGATGAAATAAAAATATCATCACTATGAGCTCAATATTTTTAATTATAAAATCACATTAAACATTTAACAATGAAGAGTAAAAAAAAACATAACATTAACTAACAAAAAGAACTAGAAAGTGTTTACTCAAATTTCAAAATGAGTAGGAAAAGGGGAACCAGGATGGTTCACAGAGCTCGTCCTGCGTCATCTCATATTAAGTCAGAAAAAAATAGTTGTTGATATCGTTTTTGGGATAGAGGGGTAGCGCCATCTAGTGCTACAAATAAACTACCCGTTACATTATGAATATAGATAGTATACGTTATTTCCGTTATCAATATATACGTTTAGAATTTTTACCTAATTGTAAGAAATTAATATATTATCAAAAAGAAAAAACATTATAAAAAATTAATATACCAGCCAGGAAAGCAAGATTGAAGACATCAAACTCTTTCAATTTTACAACAATGCAAAGTAACTGCAGTTTTTCTGCAGATTCATCAGAAAGTATACTTCTGAAACAATGACTGCATAATTACTTCAAATTTACTGCAGAATGACCACGGATTTAAAGTTTCAGTTTTTTCTAAATTTATGATTTTCAAGTGACCTCACTTAAACTACAGTAATTTTGTAGACAATAGCTAAAATTTTTTCGAAATAAATGACTGAGAAATTACTTCGCATTGGCTGCAAAATAACTGCAGAGTTTTTACAGTTAAGATTGCACTACAGAAAATTTGCAGTTAACTCTAGAAAAACTACGAAATTACTTCAGTTCTGTAGAATAACTACAGTTTATTTTCAGCTGGGATATAGGTATATAAATTCAATATCTCATAATAAATATTACTTTTAATTTTGCTCCTATTTTTTTACTATTAATCTATAACTATTGTAAAATTCTAATTTATTTGCATTTTCAAATACTTTAATTAGCATTGTACTTTTAATTAAATATTAATTCTGCATTTTCAATTTTGCCTCGAAAATTGAATTTGAAGAAAAGTGGTAAGAACTTTTATGCTAGCAACAAAGGAAAAATAGTTTGTATAATGTGATAAATACTTTATGAAATAAGAAGATAGTATTGATTCTGAATTCCAATTAAATAAAAGCTAAAAACAGGATAAAAACAGAAAAATTCAAAATGCTGCTTAATTTTTTTAAATATAATATTTTCCACTTTTTCTTTGAATGATATATTTATAATAAAATACATTGAACATCTGAAGATTCTGATTTGAATGAATGGATGTTGCAGACGTGAACTTTCATAAATTAAAGACAGTCAACTTTATTAATAGAAAGCAATTTAAATAACAGCAATTATGGACTGTATGAACAATAATTTCGTAAATATCCTTTATAAAAGAAGTATAGAATGATATGAAATTAATTATCCAGAAATGTTTTGTACCAAAATTATACATCAAAAAAACTAAAACATGGATATAAATTTATAATATTAAAATAAAATGTTAAAACTTTAATATGAAATCTGAAAAAATTCTAAAACTCTTATCAGATATAATATATTCCCTCATGCTTTGACAAAGATTCTAGCAAGGAATCAAATTTTTTTAATATTTCATAATCATCCACATTTAACACTTTCAATTTTAAAAAAATTTTTTGACAAATAATTTAAAATAATAGTATATTTTATTAAAAAACGCTGAAAAACAGCTAATTTAAATGGAATGTGTATATAACACATTCAAAATAAAAGCATTTTCAAAATAAAAACAACAAAGTATATCTACTTACTGAAAAGTAAAACAGCGTCTTCTTCAGAAATACCGCTGTGAACTAAAAGTTGTTTTAATTCTTCTTAATTCAAAATATTAAATGACATATTCTCCAGAAAAAAAGAATTAAACGTAAAATAAAAAGGAAGACATAATCTATTTAGATCACAGAACATAACAATTTTATTTAGATTTATTATTGTTTGCTTTTTAAAATAAAACGATAGAAATTCCAGCTTATATCTCGCACACAATTAAATAATAAATAAATCACTCAAGTTTGAGCTGAAAGCACTCAAATATTGCTTAATAAATACCACTCAAGTTTGAGTTAATGCAAAGCAAGAATTTCGCTCAAATAAGAATGTATTTCACTCAAGTGGAGTTAAAAAAATTTAACTCTTTTTTGAGTAGGGGAAATAACTCTTTCATTTTAAGAGAGAAGGTAAGCAGAAAAATGTACAGGGAATATGATAAAATAAAGGGATTTGAAATTTAATAACTTTTTCGAAAATTATTAAATGTTAATATTATTGTTATATATTGTTATATAGAT
Source organism: Parasteatoda tepidariorum (assembly GCF_982258835.1). Classification (NCBI taxonomy): domain Eukaryota; kingdom Metazoa; phylum Arthropoda; class Arachnida; order Araneae; family Theridiidae; genus Parasteatoda; species Parasteatoda tepidariorum. Next base: position 49,614,098 of record NC_141758.1, read on the forward strand.
TATATATTTGTATTAAAGTAAGATATACCATGCGTGCCACTCTTATAGTTGAAGCTTAATGCGAGAAAAGGGTCGTTTTTATGTATAAACTTAAAACTAGTTTCTTAAAAAAAAAAACAATTTTGTTTCCAATGGCAGATTATATACAGTAACAGCATACATAAACATCGAATAAAAATACGAACGGATACAAAAGATGCTGCAACAAAGTCTCTTAATCACAACACGTCCCTAGCGTCCCAATAGCGTTCAGTGATAGAATTCTTGCTAAGTGCAGAGCAGCGGAGAAGGTGCGTGGAGTCCATGTCTTCACCAGATCTGCAAAGAGTGCATACCGGGGAAGAAACGATACCAAATACAGACAGATGTTTCCACAGACAGTCATGACCGGTGGCCAAGCGGAATTCAGCAACCACTCTTCGTCTTGGGCCATTTCGCAAATTTAGGATGGTAGCCCTCCAAGACTTAGTAGAAGTACGGTCGAGTTCTTCATGAGCACTGGTCTTAAAGGTCCTCTTAATAAGCTGTTAGATGGAACAAAATGGCATAATGTGAGCAGAAGTCTGAATAATTAAGGCCCCCTTTTTTGCTAAGTAGTCTGCATTTTCATTACCCGTAACTCCGCAATGGGCAGGAACCCACTGGAGAACAATGGTTTTCTTAAGGAATCCTAGGTTTTCAAGTTGGAGGCAGCAATTTAAAATGTTCAGGAATTATTTAGGGATGCAATGGTCACAAAGCAGCTCTTGAGTCCCATAGGACAACAGCTTAAAAAGATCGATATGGCACTGTAACTGGACTAGAGCTATTCGGATTGCAGCTATTTCTATGTCAAAAGCAGATATCTGTCTCACAGGGGCATAAAAGGAAAAAGCCTCGGAGAAAACTCCGGCACCAGCATTAGTTTTCTTTAAAAAATTGAACTAGTTTTAAAAATATTGCTATTTTAAAGGACTCTTTTTGTAATTCAACTAATGACTATTTATCAATAGTTGAAGGAAAATTTATTTATCTCTCTTTTGATTTTCAATTCATTAGCTCACGCTTAAGGTAACACCGAAAGCAACTACAGTGGAACATAACGTGCTAGAAGCGTCAGTTTTATGTATAAATTTAAAACTAGTTTTTTTTTAAAAAAATTGAATTAGTTTTAAAACATATTACAATTTTAAGTGACTCTTTTTGTAATTCAAGTAATGACTATTTATCCAATTGTTGAAGGAAAATTTATTTATTTCTCTTTTGATTTACAATCCATTACCTCACGCTTAAGGTAATTTCGAAAGTAACAGAAAAGAAAAGAGATTTGATGTTTACAGATGTAAATGTTAACATTTTTGAAATTTTTAAAAACATAAAAAGTATAATTTAACAGAGATAAATGCAGTTTTCTATTTGAACTGTTAAGTCTCATTAAAAAGTAAAATTATTTCACATTGCATATCAAGTTATACAACCTATATTCCTAAATTAGAAAATATTTCTAATATATTTGACTATTCTTTAAATCCATATAAGTGTTTATTTCTATACAATTTGTGTACAAAAAAATTTTTTAACAATGTTAGCAAAATATATATATATTTTTTTTTATGAAAGTACATAGAATTTTAATTTAAAAAAACTACGATGAAAGAAAACTAATCACGGGAAATGGTAAGTGAAGTAAGAAAGAGATTGCTTATTTCTTAAAAAATTAAAAATTAGTAATTTTTTGCGTTTCTTATGAACGAAAAAAGGTACTACAAATTCGAATAATAAGAGGAAAAATAGTCTCAGAGTAAACATTAGGAACATACTATTACATTATTCTGTTATCTCACATGAATTATTAAGGCGCCTTGTATATAAAATTAATTTATTGTTTGAATTGCTTAAAATAAATGATATCTTTTTATAATTAAAAGCAAATTACAAATTTTAAAAATTAAATGAAGTGTTAGTCTCAAATGTTTAGGATCATAAAAATAAATATTTCCTTGCATTTTTTGGGAGTATAAATGAACTACAAAATTTATTTTAACTTTCTATTATTCCCAAATCATTGAGACATATTAGCGTTTCGCAGATAAAACTAATTTATTGTTTAAAAATAAATGATTTTCTTTGTTTTTCATGAATAAAAACGACTGCTTTTTCCAAACTAAAAGGAGAAGATAATGTCAAAGTAGAAACTGTGTATTTACTATTATTTTATCCCTTTGATATCCAAAATTTTGACAAGAAAAGTATAAAATGATTGACAAATAACAGTCCTTGATTGATAAATGGATAGCAAATGTGTGCCATTTTTGGATCTCCTATACTAGGATTTCAGTGGTTTAAAGTATATGATTTACGAAAAAATTATTGAGTAAGATTTCTAGATTTCAAGTATGTTTATATTTTTCTAACAGCAGTCATCAATCTTGAAACAATATGTGAAAAGCAATTGGTTTTCAAGTTTAAAAAATTTCCGTTCAAAAACTGATGACTGAAAGATGACGTATGTGAGATTTCGTTTTTCAAATAAACAAAAATAGTTTTAACTAAAAATCCCAAGAAACTGAAGTTTGAATAATTCTAAGAAATTAAGTCTTCAACAAAGCATAAAAGTTTTATTTTTATTTTTATTTTTCAAAACGTTTTGGAAAATAACAAACTTTTAATTTTAATTCATTATTATTATCGTTATTGACGTAAATAAATTTAACTACAAGTTAGAATCAATGCTAAATTTTTTTTCAAGGATATTAAATTTTCTAACTGTTAGGATTTTCCTATCAATATTAGAGATTTTTGTATTTAGAATATTAAAACGATGACATTCAATGCGGAAAAAAATACTTAATGTTGTAAAATTCGATTTTTTATTCAAAGTTTTATATAAAAAGTTTGTTAAACGCGTATAGTTTTTATATATTTAATTAAGTATTAGAAGATGAATACTTAAGGTTATTTTTATTTCTGGAGAATTTTTTGACGAATTTTGTTCAATTTTTATTTTTACATGACGAAAAATTATACCATTAGTGTTACTGGATTTTTAAGGAGATCTAAAAATTGGTGTAACTACATTCCCTACATTCTTCATTTTACTTGCACCACTCGAAACCATTAAAATTTGCATTGTATACATAAAATTTCAATTAATTGAACAAAAGCTGTTAAAAGTAAATAGTTTTTATAAAATCTGTTGATCATCGTATATCACGAGGGAACATCTTTATTTTCTGCTGCTTAAGATTTAAGACATACTTCTGTAACACTGGTTTCAAATCTGCAATTGGTTTCTTTCTCCCAGCTACAGTTTCTTTTATTAAACTGACATTTTTAGTCTATTTTTGGCGAAATGTACAAGTACATAAACGTCATAAATACAAAGGGTTGCATAATTGTTGCAACAAACTTCTAAGGGAGTTAGGGTGCATCATCAGGGTTAAAATTCCATAGGAACCCATGTCTGGATCCTATGCATCATATGCCACGAGAAACGCTTCCTCGTTACGAAGTCTTTCTATGTGAGCTTTTGAACAGATAATAATAGAAAAGTGCCTCTAGCTGCGTACTACGACATTTGCGGGCATGGGTTTCTATGTAATTTTTATTCTGATTATTTGCCCTAACTTCCTATAAGTTTGTCGCAACAATTACTCAACCGCGTGCTTTGTATAACGTTTTTAATCTTCGCAAAAATAGACTAAAATGTTAATTAACAAAATCTGTACCCAAAACTAATTTCAAATTCAACACCTGAATTATTCACGATGAAGTATTTGTTTAAATGCTGCAAAAAATTTACAACCCTCAGTTCTTACTCTCAGTCGAACTAAAAATTCAAAATTTAATAAATTGTTTAAGGAAAGATTAACATTATCGCGTCAACTGAATTAAATAGTTTTATTGCTTTTATTATTTTTTCAAATTTCCAAAAAATGACAATCTAAAAACTTATCGTAATCTGCACAAATTATTTAATGTACTAATTAATTAATGCATTAATTAATTAATGCACTAATAAATAAAATCAAATTAATATTTTTTGCTCGTAAAACTTATTTTTAACTGAAATTGAATTTAAGTAGTTAAAAATGATAATTTCAAGAATGATCATTATATTTTTGCTTTAATTGAACACAGCGCTTTTTTTTATCAGAATAATCATAAAAAAATTTCAGGATAAAATAAAAAATAAGTCAAGATTATTCAAGATTAATAAATGGAAGTAAAACTAAAGACAACTAAGGTTATTTTAGAAGATACTTTTCCTTGATTAAATAGTGAAACTTTATTTTTGAATGGTGGAAAAAAAATAAAGTTTGCATTAAAATATGTTAAGACCACTCATGTATTTTTTTTAAATTCCTTTATTAAAGTACGAAACAAGTTTTTGTCAGCACCTAAAACCACTCAGAAGGTAGAGTAATTTGAAAAACTAACAATAGTACGAAAGTCTTAGGACAAAAAGAAAAGGGCTTTTAAAGTTGATTTCCGGAAAAACTTCTGTTTTCTTTCTGAATAAAATTTTAGCATGATTAAAAAAACCCTTTAGGACGCATTGTGAAACAGTGAAGCTTCACTTTATTTTATTATGCCATGTGAGTGGAACCTGTATTTTTTAATGAATGTTTTTGAAATGAAAGCTTGCACAAAACAAAAAGTAAAAAAATATATATAATGCTGTTATTGATTTATTTTTATAAACTCAAGTTTTAGATTAATTTTGATATTTTATAGCGCTTTCATCAATTACAATAATCTTAAAAGTATATACTTTAAATTTAAAAGACATTTTTATTTTATGTAAATGTACTGTGTATAAATAATATATAAACTATTTAATTATTATATAATAGTATATTATTTAAAAAAGATATAACACAAATGAAACGCGTGAATATTTTAATTATTAATCAGGCTTAAGAATCAGGCCAGGCTTAAGAACTGTGCAATATATTTTGACCATATGAAGATAAATTTTAATTTATATAGGGTATTCTGAAAAGACCACCTATATTATTTTCGTTTTTAAAATCCTTTTCAAAAATGAAATAGAAGAAATATGCACATTGAAAGTAAATTAATATTTAAACAAACAAAAACTACATATCTTGCAAATTCTGATGTAATGAACAGCAAGTCACTTTTAATTGCTGAAGAAAACAATGAGGAATTGAAGATTGTTCTCAATATCTGCAAGCTTCAACTTCCAATATAAAGACTTTTATGCTTGTTACATTAAAATTCCTAGATTCTGATTCCTAAAATCTCTTAGATTTAAATAAACTTAAAAGTAGAGAAATACACAAAAAGTAAAATTACCGTTAAGGAGTCCAAATTTCGAACAAAGGTATGTTTATTCAGAGAACGTCCGTTTTTGTGTCTGATTTCCGTACTCAAAATATCGGCTGCACTAATTAATTAAAATATTTGATGTCACCCACTGGAAGCATCAAGACTGAGTACTAGTACGTAAAGATCTGATCAATAGATCTAAAGTTATTCATAATGATCCATTAATTAACTTATTCATTATTTTATTTTTACTGTACGTCAATGCTATTTTTCTTAATGATTAGTATTTGAGCCTTCAAGTAGGATACCTTTGTGTCTTTTTTGAGATTTTCATATCGCTTTAAGTTACAACGTAGATTTTTGATTAGTTTACAAAGTATATCTTAACATTATCTTGAATGAGGTAGATGGAACTTCATTCTAAGATCAACTTAAGAACAATTTTTAAAAAAAAACATTTTTTATCCTAGTCTCTTGGGTGAGAGGACGCTGAACCACCTAAGTTGTCGTCTCAAAATTGACTATAACTTTATTTTAGCACGTAGTACACCTTCTTCTAATCAAATATACACGCAACATATAAAAACAATATGGTTTTCAATACATATTTTTGTATTTGTTTGACAATAAAACAATAATAAAATCTTAAATTAAATTATTAAATTTATCATCTTAAATATTATTAAATTTATTTTTACTAATTGTATTGATAATAAATGATAATTTTGAAAACAACACCAATATTTTGGAGCGCTATCCTTCTTCACTGTACAAAGTTCTGGATCAAATTACAGTATAAGTACTGGCACCCTGAGTCTCGGTACTTTTTATGACAAAATTTATTTTTACCTTAAAAAATGTCACTGACATACCGTAATTTTTACAGCAAAATTTATTAAAAAATTACTGAATCACTTTACCTAAAAAGATATTACCGTAAAAATTACAGTATGAAATTTTATGGTGAAATAGATTTTACGGATGTTGCATTCAGGGTGCCAGTACCATTTTTCTACAATTTGATCTGGAACTAGACAACATCAAGTAGCCTGATGATGTTTAGGCCGTAGCAGAACTAAACGTAACAGAAACTGGTGATTCTTCATTTGCATTGATATGAGCAAACATTATCCTAAAATAATGTTGTTCAAAGCACTTAATAACACAGCACATGTTATATCAGGGGCTCAATCTGTTCGATATATCTAGCCATTTCTAGGTACCATCTAAAATGAAAAAGAATGCCTTAAATTCATCCAATTTTTCGGTATTTTAGCGACATGAATCATCCGATGTTTATTTGCATTACAATAAAAATATATCAGCCTTTTCTGCCACAAATTAAAAAGCTAACTATTGCATTTAAACTGAGTAATAAAAATGGAAATTCCAACAAAAGAAAATGTTTTACCTATGAACACATTTACCTTAAAACAGTATAAATATCTGTGCCCCGTAGCAAATAAATTCCGTATTTAATATGCGCATTTGTCACTTATAACAAAAAGTACTACATTTTTTTGATCTATTTAGAGATAACTTTTTTTTGCTTTTCCGGCATGAGTAATTACATGAAAACAAAACCCTATAAAAATATAAGTTACATTTGAAATCATAGCATAATTTTCAAATATATATAAAGTATACAAATTATCTATAAAGCACATTGTATATAAAGTATAAATATATAAACTGCATTTCAAAATATAATTATGTACCAAAATGAAATTCTCTTTTAAATAACAAATCATATTTTTAAAAGTAATTTATTTTTATTAGGCTTGAAAAAATATATGTCTTTTTACCTTGGACTTATCCAATATATCTCCAGTTAGCACAAATATATTTCAATACCGACTATGCCATTCACAATACGTAAATGAACAATACGTAAACTCACATACGTACACACAATGCCTCACAATACGTAAACAAAACCTATACCTTTTATGTTTTTAGTAGAGCTAGTAATTTTTGTAGAATATCTCTAAAGTATTCATTCATATAACGTTTATGATTAACTTGATTTATGTAAGATCATGTAAAGCTACATGAAAAATAACTTTTAATTACATGGATCATCAAATTTAATAAAATGGAAGAACTCAAAAGAAATATTAACCAAGGAGTAGCATCCAATGGCTTAATGTACTATAATAAGGCAGGAAACCCAAAAATAGATAGTGTACTCAAGGTAGACCACCTTCCAAAAGCAGAATTAATATTAATTTTCATCTCTATATCCCTTATGAAAAAATCGAGGTATAAATGAGGTATAAACGAGGTATATTTTAAAGGTATAAAGGAGGTTGTTGTTTAAATACGTCGTAAAGGTTGAAAAGGGTGCAAATGAATACCTCAAAATCAACCTCAAATATACCTTAATTATTCCTCCAGAGGTATATATGTTTCAGCCTGAAGTATATTTTTTTACACTTGTGGAAGTATTTATTCAACAACCTAAGATGTGTCATTTTACACTTCAGGTTATTATAAATCAACCTCAGGTGTATTTTGTTCGACTTCAGGTAATTATTTTTCAACCTCAGGTATCTAATTTTATGCTTGTAGAGGTAGATATTTTTCAACCTATGGTGTGTCATTTTACACTTCAGCTTATTATAAATCTACCTCAGGTGTATTTTGTTCGACATCAGGTAATTGTTTTTCAACCTCAGGTATATAATTTTATGCTTGTAGAGGTATATATTTATCAACCTGTGGTGTGTCATTTTACACTTCTGGTTGTTATAAATCAACCTCAAATGTATTTTGTTCTACCTCAGGTAATTATTCTTCAACCTCAGGTATATAATTTTATGCTTGTAGAGGTATATATTTTTCAACCTAAGGTGGGCCATTTTACACTTCTGGTTGTTATAAATCAACCTGAAGTGTATTTTCAACAATAGGAAAGGTTATTTTTAATTAGCGCCATGTGTTCCATGTTCTACCTTAAGTTATTATTTCGTAACCTCAAGTATATATTTTTGTATTTTTAGAAGTATTAATTTATCAACCAAAGATGTTTTTTTTAGCACTTACGAAGGTGAGGTGTTATACGGACCACCTAGTTTATTAATTTTTAGACTCTATAAAAAATATAATATATATATAAAGATATTATATATATTATATGAAGAATAATGTACATTACATTTTTTTCACTAGTAGAGATCATTTATCACCCTGAAATTTTTAATATTAAACCTTCGGCAGTAACTGCTTCTTTTGTTAAGCTATAAAAGAAAGTTTCAAATGCATAATTCTTCTATAATTTTAATAGATTGATTTAAATCATCTTAAAATAACACTTATCCAAATTCTACAGTTAGTAAAAATTATTTATGGGAACTCATACTCGTATTTTTAGAAGATAGTTGTCTAAGGTGCTTAAATTTTTAAAGCTAAAAAATTACAAATTTAAATAATTAGTCAGCTGAAATTCAAAGTACTTTTATTTAAAACTAAAATTTCACTTTTTTTACAAACCAACAAAATTATTTTAAATACTGTTTCCGTCTACATGTTGAAACTTGTAATTAATGGAACCTAAGAGGAAAAAAAAATATAAATCAGTAAGAAAGTCATATTTACAATAATAGTGGCAGGTCTTAAAAGTATTTTTTTTATCATTTAAATTAACTGGATGAAATTAATTTTCCTTTTCAGATAAATATCTTCTGCCATTTCTATTCAATCCTCGTAGCTAAAAAGCATGACATGTATCACAGCCACAAAATAAAATACACTGAAGACAGTATTACCATTAACAACATTTACAGAAATTCAAATATACAGGGTGTTTATAAAGTCTCGGACCCATTTTGATGTTTAATAACTCATAAAATAATAAAGATAGATTAAAATTAATAACATAAATGGTTAGATAGACTCAAAAGCTTTCATGAACCTTGTCAATGAACTTCCACGTGTGCCGCCTTCGGCGCACGGAGAATATCAAGTCGATAGTCAATTTCACGCCAGGTAGCGGCTAGCATGTCGGCATCCACAGAGGCTATTGCGGTTGTAATTCTGGCTTTTAGGCCATCAATGTTCAACACGATCCTCCTGTTAACATTGTCCTTTATAAATCCCCAAAGAAAAAAGTCCAGCGGCGTTATATCAGGTGATCTGGGTGGCCAAGGAATTGGACCTCCTCGCCCAATCCATCTTCCTGTAAAATGGCCATTCAAAGAACTACGAACGATGATACCCCAATGAGGTGGTGCACCATCTTGTTGCAAAAAGACATGTGGCTGAAGCTCTTCTAGTTGTGGAAATACGAAGTATTCCAACATGTCTAAGTATACGACTGATGAGATTGTCTTTTCTGTAAAAAAGAAAGCTACCTCTCGTGAAATTGACTATCGACTTGATATTCTCCGTGCGACGAAGGGGGCACACGTGGAAGTTCATTGACAAGGGTCATGAAAGTTTTTGAGTCTATCTAACCATTAACGTTATTAATTTTAATCTATCTTTATTATTTTATGAGTTATTAAACATCAAAATGGGTCCGGGACTTTATAAACACCCTGTATAATTCCAATCTTATTATGCAATTTTAACACATTTTATTTTTCTATACATCTGTAACATTATGGTACTTGTAAGTTTAATAATTAGATTTCCTTCCCTTTCTTTTTTAAAAATCTTTAAACTCAATAAACCTAGTCTATATTTTTCAACTTTTTGTCAAACTTCATGAAACTAGCAGCTTTTTTTTAAATTTTTGACGCTGATTCTGAAAAGGACTTATGTTATTGTCAATCACATCAGAGTTTCTTAAAAAATAGTTATTTTGATAATTTTTAATCAATGTAATCAAGAATCTACAATCGTTTAATAAATTAAAATTTTAAAGTTAAGTACCAATTTTTATTCTTTTTTTACACTCAATCGAATAGAACAAATTACGAGCTGATAAGGAGCATTTATTTTAAAGTTGTGAGTAATTTTACGTGAGGAAAATGTCTAAGAGAGAATGATTTGAAATAATACTTTTAAAATAAGTTGAGTATAATATCTCCTATATAACTTATAATACCGAGCAGAATAAAACTAATAGTTAGTTGTTACAAACACTTGTTTAAATATAAATACACATCCCATAGGATGAAACTCAAAATAATGCATATTACTTTCAACAATAAATGTTTTTATTTGCAATTGATTTTATTAAATTCAGGATTAAAATTGCATACTATACTGACTTATTCCTAAAATATTTAAGATTTCCGAAATTCGCACATTTTTGAAGTAGTGGACCATAAACAGCTGCATGAAAAAGCTCATAACCTTGAAACAAATGGTCATATAAACTTGAAATCGGATTTAATTTCATTCTGCCCAATATTCTAATAAGTAATAACAATCTGCTTAGTAAATAATTAACGTGGGTAAAATGCGAGAAAATAACATGTAGTGAAAATAGCAGTTTTGTGATCAAACATGAAGAAGTGAGCTAGTACAGTTACTAGTTTTCAATTATCAAATATCTAGCAAACTATTGTTATCAACAATTACATAAATTCTGTAGTTTATTAGGAGAGAATACTTTTTCTTTTAGGTATAAATTCAGAACTATATCCTAGGGGAATGCTGAGCATTAGCTTGCTTGTCTCTTCTTCTGTGCCGCCACGCATGTGCTATTTACAGCCTAGGCCATCTCAGTAATATCAGGATATCAGGGAACTGTGGATAAGCTCTGTAAATATATATATATATATATATACAGAGAGAGAGAGAGAGAGAGAGATATGTATATAAACTTTGCAACAAATATCCAAACGATAAGCATACAGCTATAGTAGAATTTCAAAGCAAAATTGCTATTTTAAAAATCTTTCAATTTTCAATGATTTATTTATAAGAGAAATTGTGAACATTTTTCTCAATTAATCAGCGCGCATACTGCTACGTTAAAATATATACATTTAAGCAAAATAAAAAGAATAGTTCTATTTGACAATAAAATATAGTGTGCATAACCTGCTGTAACAATTCACCAGTAATGTTACCCGAAACAGTGACGAGAAATATTTCGGTTATTCTCTCTTATTGCTAAGCCTACAACGATAGCCTCTAAGAATATCCTCCAACTTAAATTATTTAAGATCAGGACGCGTCGTTAAAACAAAAATAATAAAATTTAAGTTTCAAAATTGAAGCATATTTGATTAAATGGATAAAACTAAATTAATAAATGTCAAGCACACTTACCGAATTTCGAATAGACTTTCGATTGTCAACACACACGCCATTTGCCGGCTCGCATGGAACTCTGGGAAGTGAGTTAGTTAATATGAAGTGTACTTTAAGCAACCTTAAAACAAGCTTAGGTATAAATAAAATGACTTCAACACCTCAATAAATACCTCACTCTCTTTAGTTGAAATAAGGTATATTTTTTTAAACCTCATAAATACCTCAATATCGTTAGTAGAAAAAAGGTATATTTTTTATGCCTCGTAATTACCTCACTCTCGTTAGTTGAAATAAGGTTGATTTTTTTATACCTCATAAATACCTCTTTTGTTACAAGTGTTAGAAAAACAACCTGGTATACCTTAAAATCACCTTATCAGTCTGGTTGATACGAAGTGGATTTAAAACAACCTCAAAATAAGCTTAGGTATAAATAAAATGACTTCATATACCTCAATAAATACCTTTTTATCGTTAGTTGAAATAAGGTAAAAAATTTTATACCTCAAAAATACCTCTTTTGTTACAAGTGTAAGAAAATAAACCTGATATACCTTAAAAATCTCCTTATCAGTCTGGTTGATTTGAAGTGAATTTTAAACAACCTCAAAACAAGCTGAAGTATATATAAATCAACCTCGTACACCTTAATTACAACCTTAACGAGGTATAATTTTTATTGCTGTTTTCTCTGCAACCTTAAATATACCTCAAATATACCTCAAAACAACCTTAATACCTCAAAAATACCTCAAATCAACCTTAAATATACCTTAAATTTTCATAAGGGATGGCACTACTGATTTGTAAATAATCCATGAGCAAGTCGCTGAATTTTAATTGCTCAGTATAATACGCCGCCATTGTAAGCAGGCATTTTACTTCTTAGAAGAAGCTGTTCTAATTAAGCACATTTACTTTGAGTTTTTATAAATTTATCAGATTAATAGTTTTACCTAGTGAAAATGGTGGGTATATGCATGTTTCCAAAATGGCCACCTGGGGGGTAACCTTGGGAACATAAAAAGCAACCCTTATGAAAATTTAAGGTATATTTAAGGTTGATTTGAGGTATTTTTGAGGTATTAAGGTTGTTTTGAGGTATATTTGAGGTATATTTAAGGTTGCAGAGAAAAAAGCAATAAAAATTATACCTCGTAAAGGTTGTAATTAAGGTGTACGAGGTTGATTTATATATACTTCAGCTTGTTTTGAGGCTGTTTAAAATTCACTTCAAATCAACCAGACTGATAAGGAGATTTTTAAGGTATACCAGGTTTATTTTCTTACACTTGTAACAAAAGAGGTATTTTTGAGGTATAAAAATTTTTACCTTATTTCAACTAACGATAAAAAGGTATTTATTGAGGTATATGAAATCATTTTATTTATACCTAACCTTATTTTGAAGTTGTTTTAAATTCACTTCAAATCATCCAGACTGATAAGATGATTTTTAAGGTATACGAGGTTGTTTCTCTTACACTTGTAACAAAAGAGGTATTTATGAAGTATAAAAAAATCAACCTTATTTCAACTAACGAGAGTGAGGAAATTACGAGGTATAAAAAGTATACCTTTTTTCTACTAACGATATTGAGGTATTTATGAGGTATAAAAAAATATACCTTATTTCAACTAAAGAGAGTGAGGTATTTATTGAGGTGTTGAAGTCATTTTATTTATACCTAAGCTTGTTTTAAGGTTGCTTAAAGTACACTTCATATTAACTAACTCACTTCCCAGAGTTCCATGCGAGCCGGCAAATGGCGTGTGTGTTGACAATCGACAGTCTATTCGAAATTCGGTAAGTGTGCTTGACATTTATTAATTTAGTTTTCTCACTTTTAATCAAATATGCTTCAATTTTGAAACTTAAATTTTATTATTTTTGTTTTAACGACGCGTCCTGATCTTAAATAGGATATTCTTAGAGGCTATTCTTGGAGAAGGATATTCTTAGAGGCTATCGTTGTAGGCTTAGCAATAAGAGAGAATAACCGAAATATTTCTCGTCACTGTTTTGGGTAACATTACTGGTGAATCGTTACAGCAGGTTATGCACAGTATATTTTATTGTTTGTAGTTCAGTCAAATAGAACTATTCTTTTTATTTTGCTTAAATGTATATGTTTTAACGTAGCAGTATGCACGCTGATTAATTGAGAAAAATGTTCACAATTTCTCTTATAAATAAATCATTGAAAGTAGAAAGATTTTTAAAATAGCAATTTTGCTTTGAAATTCTACTATAGCTGTATGCTAATCGCTTGGATATTTGTTGCAAAGTTTAGATATATATATATATATATATATATATATATATATATATATATATTTACAGAGCTTATCCACAGTTCCCTGATATTACTGAGATGGCCTAGGCTGTAAATAGTAAATAGTAAATGCGCGGCGGCGCAGAAGAAGAGACAAGCAAGCTACTGCTCAGCCTTCCCCTAGGATATAGTTCTGAATTTATACCTAAAAAGTAATCTCTCCTAATAAACTACAGAATTTATGTAATTGTTGATAACAATAGTTTGCTAGATATTTGATAATTGAAAACTAGCAACTGTACTAGCTCACTTCTTCATGTTTGATCACAAAACTGCTATTTTCACTACATGTTATTTTCTCGCATTTTACCCACGTTAATTATTTACTAAGCAGATTGTTATTACTTATTAGAATATTGGGCAGAATGAAATTAAATCCGATTTCAAGTTTATATCACAATTTGTTTCAAGGTTATGAGCTTTTTCATGCAGCTGTTTATGGTTCACTACTTCAAAAATGTGCGAATTTCGGAAATCTTAAATATTTTAGAAATAAGTCAATATAGTATGCAATTTTAATCCTGAATTGAATAAAATCAATCGCAAATAAAAATATTTATTGTTGAAAGTAATATGCATTATTTTGAGTTTAATCCTATGGGATGTGTATTTATATTTAAACAAGTGTTTGTAACAACTAAGTATTAGTTTTATTCTGCTCGGTATTATAAGTTATATAGGAGATATTATACTCAACTTATTTTGAATGTATTATTTCAAATCATTCTCTCTTAGACATTTTCCTCACATAAAACTGCTCACAACTTTAAAATAAATGCTCCTTATCAGCTTGTAATTTGTTCTATTCGATTGAGTGTAAAAAAAGAATAAAAATTGGTACATAACTTTAAAATTTTAATTTATTAAACGATTGTAGATTCTTGATTACATTGATTAAAAATTATTAAAATAACTATTTTTTAAGAAGCTCTGATGTGATTGACAATAACATAAGTCCTTTTCAGAATCAGCGTCTAAAATTTAAAAAATAGCTGCTAGTTTCATGAAGTCTGACAAAAAGTTGAAAAATATAGACTAGGTTTATTGAGTTTAAAGATTTTTAAAAAAGTAAGGGAAGGAAATCTAATTATTAAACTTACAAGTACCATAATGTTACAGATGCATAGAAAAATAAAAAGTGTTAAAATTGCATAATAGTATTGGAATTATACAGGGTGTTTATAAAGTCCCGGACCCATTTTGATGTTTAATAACTCATAAAATAATAAAGATAGATTAAAATTAATAACATTAATGGTTAGATAGACTCAAAAAGTTTCATGACCCTTGTCAATGAACTTCCACGTGTGCCCCCTTCGTCGCACGGAGAATATCGAGTGTCAATTTCACGAGAGGTAGCTTTCTTTTTTACAGAAAAGACAATCTCATCAGTCGTATAGGACAATTTTAACATGAGGATCGTGTCGAACATTGATGGCCTAAAAGCCAGAATTACAACCGCAATAGCCTCTGTGGATGACGACATGCTTGCCGCTACTTGGCGTGAAATTGACTATCGACTTGATATTCTCCGTGCGACGAAGGGGGCACACGTGGAAGTTCATTGACAAGGTTCATTAAAGTTTCTGAGTCTATCTAACCATTTATGTTATTAATTTTAATCTATCTTTATTATTTTATGAGTTATTAAACATCAAAATGGGTCCGAGACTTTATAAACACCGTGTATATTTGAATTTCTGTAAATGTTGTTAATGGTAATACTGTCTTCAGTGTATTTTATTTTGTGGCTGTGTTCATGACATGCTTTTTAGCTACGAGGATTGAATAGAAATGGCAGAAGATATTTATCTGAAAAGGAAAATTAATTTCATCCAGTTAATTTAAATGATAAAAAAAATACTTTCTAATATTTTAAGACCTGCCACTATTATTGTAAATATGACTTTCTTACTAATTTATATTTTTTTTCCTTTTAGGTTCCAGTAATTACAAGTTTCAACATGTAGACGGAAACAGTATTTAAAATAATTTTGTTGGTCTGTAAAAAGTGTGAAATTTTAGTTTTAAATAAAAGTACTTTGAATTTCAGCTGACTAATTACTTAAATTTGTAGTTTTATAGCTTAAAAAATTCAAGGACCTTAGACAACTATCTTCTAAAAATACGAGTATGAGTTCCCATAAATAATTTTTACTAACTGTAGAATTTGGATAAGTGGTATTTTAAGATGATTTAAATCAATCTATTAAAATTATAGAAGAATTATGCATTTGAAACTTTCTTTTACAGCTTAACAAAAGAAGCAATTACTGCCGAAGGTTTGATATTAAAAATTTCAGGTTGATAAATGATCTCTACTAGTGAAAAAAATGTAATGTACATTATTCTTCATATAATATATATAATATCTTTATATATATTATATTTTTATATAGTGAGTCTAAAAATTAATAAACTAGGTGGTCCGTATAACACCTCACCTTCGTAAGTGCTAAAAAAAACATCTTTGGTTGATAAATTAATACATCTAAAAATACAAAAATATATACTTGAGGTTACGAAATAATAACTTAAGGTAGAACATGGAACACATGGCGCTAATTAAAAATAACCTTTCCTATTGTTAAAAATACACTTCAGGTTGATTTATAACAACCAGAAGTGTAAAATGGCCCACCTTAGGTTGAAAAATATATACCTCTACAAGCATAAAATTATATACCTGAGGTTGAAGAATAATTACCTGAGGTAGAACAAAATACATTTGAGGTTGATTTATAGCAACCAGAAGTGTAAAACGACACACCACAGGTTGATAAATATATACCTCTACAAGCATAAAATTATATACCATAGGATGAAAAACAATTACCTGATGTCGAACAAAATACACCTGAGGTAGATTTATAATAAGCTGAAGTGTGAAATGACACACCATAGGTTGAAAAATATCTGCCTCTACAAGCATAAAATTAGATACCTGAGGTTGAAAAATAATTACCTGAAGTCAAACAAAATACACCTGAGGTTGATTTATAATAACCTGAAGTGTAAAATGACACACCTTAGGTTGTTGAATAAATACTTCCTCAAGAGTAAAAAAATATACTTCAGGCTGAAACATATATACCTCTGGAGGAATAATTAAGGTATATTTGAGGTTGATTTTGAGGTATTCATTTGCACCCTTTTCAACCTTTACGACGTATTTAAACAACAACCTCCTTTATACCTTTAAAATATACCTCGTTTATACCTCATTTATACCTCGATTTTTTCATAAGGGAAGGCAAGCATTCACTCAGAAAAAGCATGATAGTATTCACACTGAGTAATATATGTAACCATGAATGACAGAAATCGACTTTCACGAGTGAATGTCAACAATCACATAGTTGGGGAATGTCCGAAATATTTGTTATATCCGATTTGATATTAATTTAGTCGTTGATATTATTATATTTACTCGATATTTTAATATCTGCTGAGAATATATAAGGAGAAACATCAGTGTACTGAATAAAGATTAAATGCATACTGGGCAGTGGCACTTGACCTTAATAAAACATTGATGTAAGGCATACCGGACAATGTATACCCGACAATGGCACTAAACTTTAAAAAACATTGATATAGGGCATACCGGGCAAATGTATTCTGGGTAGTGGCATTTAACTAGACGTAGTATATATTTTGAACATTTACCAAAGCGACTATGTGATTGTCAATATTTACACCAGTGAAGATATATATATATATATATATATATTGTCAATTATATTTGAATTAGGAAACTAGAAATTAAAACAATTAGCTACAAATGAGCGTAGTTGCAATAAACACTTCAGGGAACCCAAGTCTTAATTACAACAGTTTTTGCGTTCTATAAATAATTAGCAGAAATCATCTTTTAGAGTTGATTGAATGCATTTTGGGCAAACCCGTTTGCATGAAATATCTACATCCAACTACAATATTAATACAAAGACACTTTCTCAGAAATAATTGAAGAAAAAAAACTTTGGCATTGCGTAAAATCCTACTAAATCACAAAATAAATCATCAAATAATAATTAAACAATATAACAAAAGAAATTAAGCACTATTTCGATGCAAGAAACTTGGAAAAAAGTTTAATGTATCCAACTTAGGGTACTTTTTTCCCATTTAATTTCCATTTTTTTTTGGATTGTGTTAAAGTATGGTTGCTGAAAACTCTCATATCATATCTGGAAACTCCGTTTATAATCTGAAAAATTCATCTGACATCAATAAATAATTAAATAATAACTAGTGGGCAGCTTCCCCTGCTCGCTAACGCTTGCCAACCCCCGAAAATTGCCACGCAATCTTATATGGTTTGCTTCGCAAACCAAGCTCGCTTCGTTCGCTACTAACTTAGGTACATTGCAAATGCACAAAATTCTAAGAATTCAAAACAATCATTCAAATCCATATAAAAACATTTTTTTTTTAAAAATTACACCTTTTTAGTAAACACTAAGTCATTAAAATAAATTTGAATTCAAATAAATGACATGTTATTCGTTTAACCTATTAGAAATGTGCTATAGTATAATTCATGATACAAATCAAAAATCGTCAAATAAATTCGTAATATATAAATTCGTGTAAAAAAGCGCTTTCGTCAAAATACTAAAATAGAGATATATCAATAAAGACTACTCACTTCTGCCTAGCTTAATAGTATGAGATTGCCACAGCTCATGCTCTCTGGTTATTTCAGTTTCCATTTTTAAAAGCGCTATATGTTGAGCCACCTCAGCTAGATTTGGGATGTGACATTTTTAGCGGCAATCATTGGTCGATTTTCTAGCGTTGCCATTCGGGGAGTTGTAATGAGGCTTTTTTTGTCGCCGTGTTAGAGAAATAGTAACGTAAACATAACAAAGCAAACGTTGCCACCGGCGGAAAAGAAATACAGCCAAAATTTGGGAGCTACGTAAGAGAATTATATATATATTAGATTACCTAATTCTTTATCACAACATAAAATATTACTAAAATCTTTTAATTTTAATTGAAATAAATTTATTTAATCTTATTAATATAAAATGGGATTGTAAAGTAGATTTTATTTCTGGTTTTAATCAAAGTTTGGACAACGGCGGGAAATTATTAGAAGATACTAATTACTAGTTTTCTAACTTTAAATTAGATAGATAAAACTACTCGAATTCTTACGCATACACTGTTAAACAAGTTCCACTTAATTAAGATCCAAACGGTGGGCAAATTGCAAATACAGTTAATTAAGAAGTTAATGAGTACATTTATCTATATTTCTCATTATTTAATCATCAAAACAAAGCAATCGTAACAAACAATTTGAGAAATGTCAGAAATGTTTGAGCTTTGATAAGAAGAATTGATTTCTTTTAATTAAGGTAAGAAGTTATTTGTGTTTTTAAAAACCAATTAATTGAAGTTTTAAAATATTGTTTTAATTCAACACGGCTTATCTTTATTGATCCAAGTTATTTCATTGATTGTTAAAATTAACTTTTAGCGTTGTATTTGCTTGAAAAATGCGCGTACAATATATTTTTTTAAATATAGATTAATGAAAAAAGTTAATAGCTTCAAACATCTAATATATATAATTCTCTTACGTGGCGCCCAAATTTTGACTGTATTTCTTTTCCGCCGGTGGCAACGTTTGCTTTGATGGCGAATCGACCAATGATTGCCGCTAAAAATATCACATGCCAAATCTACTGAGGTGGCTCAACATATAGCGCTTTTAAAAACGGAAACTGAAATAATCAGAGAGCATCAGCTGCGGCAATCTCATACTATTAATCTAGGCAGAAGTGAGTAGTCTTTGTCGATAGATCTCAATTTTAATATTTTGTCGAAAGCGCTTTTTTTCACGAATTTATATATTACGAATTTATTTGACGATTTTTGATTCATATCACGAATTTATTTGTTTTATTATTGTTATTAGTTATTCATTGAAAAATGAGTCTCAGTCGCGCTGTTACGCCTTAAGATTTTATACTATAGCACATTTCTAATAGGTTTAACGAATTACATGTCATTTATTTGAATTCAGATTTATTTTAATGACTTAGTATTTACTAAAAAGATGCAATTTTTTTTAAAAAAAATTTTTTATATGGATTTGAATAATTGTTTTGAATTCTTAGAATTTTGTGCATTTGCAATGTACCTAAGTTAGAAACAAGCGAAGCAAGCTTGGTTTGCGAAGTAAACCATATGAGACTGCGTAGCAATTTCCGGGAGTTGGCGAGCTTTAGCGAGCAGGGGGCTCAGCCCATTAGTTTTTAATATTTTTTGAAAACATTTTATTTCCAGCTTCTGCTTCTTGAAAATGTTAAACCTCGCATAGCATCGCATTTTATAGCTAATATATTAAGTATCAAAAAGAGATAAATAATTGTGAAAAATTATTTTCCTTTTCTTAAAATTGTCTGTGGATAAACCAGATAAATTTGAAATTTATATAAATGCTTATTTTTTTCGATTCAGTCAATTTAATTATCAAATATTTAATATGCTCCAAAAGAAGATGCAATAACAAAAAATATAAAAATTATGCCTGATTTTTTGAATGAAGTATATTTCCAAATACATTTTGTAGGTCGCAATTACTTAATTTTTCAGATTCTAACAAGTGTCATATATTGTTCAATGGTACATCACTCAGATATGTCCAGTTTTATAATTAACACTATGTCTACCAAATGGTCTCAAAAGACACTTTTAAAATACTAATTTTAATTAATTTGGCAATTTTAATTTATATTTTAAGTTTTATTCATTCTCTATAACTATTTTTTTTCTTTTCATACAATCGTTATTAAAAATATTTAGTAATATTTTCCGCGAATTCATCTTTTCCTAAAAATGTGCAAAGGGTGTGCATAAGGAGTCAAAAGTTGACTCCTTAAAAAGTTTCCTTACAGTGTCGTATTTTGAAAAATCTATACTACTGCTTTCCAGCATAATATGCATAATAGGTAGTAATAGGAGTTCTTAATAGGTACAAATCAACTAATGTAGGCATTTATAGGTACTAGGGTACCTAATAGAGATATTGTGGAAATTATTTTTTGGCCCCTAAAAAGGACGAATGCCGGTAAAAACTGCTTAATTGTGATAAATTTTGACAATCATGTTGGCCGACAGAAGCAGCATTCTGCAAAATGCTGCTGAATTCAGGGTCAAGTAGTTAATTTATGATAAAAAGGGTAATTGTAGCAGCGGAATTTTAAAAAATACTCGTCTGAAGTAAAAATTTAAAAAAAGTTGTTTATTAAGTTTTATTAGCATATTTTTTAAGGAATAAAACTTTAAAAAAATATCTAGTTAATATTTAAATAATTTTAAGAGACAAGTCTCCAAAAACTAATTTTGGCACAGGCTGACTCGTAATTCAAAAATCAAATAAAAATTTTCATGCTGACAAGGTCATTTCAAAAATCAAATAAAATTTTTGTGGTAAGTCCGAATCTGTTTATAACTAATTCTATGATATTTTTCTTAAATTTTCATTAGTATTTACTGCCTGAAATAAATTTTTGTACCTGATCATGCAGTCATGTTTACCCTTTTCTTACCAGAACGGGATAATTATGACAGTGTTTCAAGTTAACTCGATATTGATACCTTTGCGCGCTCGATTAGACAGAATGCATGAAAATAATGAAAAAAAACCTTCTCCTTATTCTTTAAAGGTTCTACAAGACGCTATTGGGATCGTAAAAAGAACGGGAACTGAGTCAACAAAAAGCTGAAAGAAAGTATGGCATAACAATATCAGCAATCCAGCTATGAGTAAGTGGAAAAATTAGTTAAGAGTATTTTGAAACTGACCACCCAAAACTTTAACAATTAAAGAACAGGAACTTCTAGAATGCTTATTGTTGTAAATGTAATAGAACATAAGGGAAGTTTTTATTAAAGCTTTAGAAAAACTAGGTTTTAAGTTTTAGAGATACTCAAAATCATTTACTATTTTTTTAAAACTTTTTTTTCACCTTTGTTTAATACACTTTCTGATAAAAAAAATTTCTGAAAATATTTTTATCAACGAAAATTAAGACACTAGATAACTTTTTACTTATTTGATTTGAGCTTGATTTTAAATATGCTTACTAATTTGCGTAACTGATAAGTTAAGTTTCGAAATAAAACATGACAAAGTACTATTATTTTTCTAAATTAGCATAATTGTGTATCAGACAAAATTATGCGAAACATATTTTCAATATTTTAGATAATACAATAAAAACTAAATAATTATTTCATTTTAAAATTTTCTCTATAAATAATTGAGAGCCGTAATGGCTCAAGGGATAGTGCGTACGCCTTCAAATGAGGTGAACCGGGTTCGTATCCCAGCGATGACTGGTTGATTCGAAATCCGTACCCGGCTTCCACCGACCACAGTGCTGACATAAAATATCATCAGTGGTAGACGGTTCATGGGTTAGAGTCCCCTTGCCGTTAGGCTAATTGTAGAAATTTCTCGTGTACTTCCTCTCCATGTAACTCAAATTCGGACAAAAAATATTTGAATGCATGAAGCTAACAAAATAATCCTTGGAAATATTTTAAAACAATACCCAGCCAATGCATGGATTACATAACTTTATTTTATTTTATTTTATATCGGCTTTAATCACTCAATGCAATTCTGAGTTTACTACTGTCAATGTTCAACTCCATACCCTGGTAATTTTAAACCTAATAAAAAAGACAAGGCAACTCCTGGATCAAGCATTGAGACGAACTAGCCTTCTTGAAGAACTTTTAATGGAACTAACCCGCATTACGTTACACGTAAAGTAAAACCCACGAAAAACTCTCATGGTTAGTCTGATGTTAAGGGAATTCTAACGTATGGTCAAACATGGGAGTGTTACTTTTCAAAAGCAACGTTCCTATGAGTAAAAGTACAATTACAAAAAATGAGTAAAAGTATAAATAAAAGTATAATTACAAAACAAAAACGTAATGATTTTAAAATATATTTCAAGGAAATCGAAAACTTTAAGTAATCATAAATTTCTATACAAAATGATGGAACAAAATATAAAAGTTTTAATTTAAAATGTATTAAATTTTAATTTAAGTGTATAAATTTTAATTCAAATGTATAAAATTTCAAAATATATAAAAATTTTATATAAATCATTAAAATAGTGAACATTGAAAATATCCGAAGACAAAACAAATAAAAATTCACTATTTGTATATAAAAAAGAATTTCTAATTTGTGTTTATTTCTTTTTAGAAAATCCATATTTTTAATTAAAAAAAATTTCACTTCCGGAAACTGTAGTTTATCAAAAAGTTAACTTGTTTGTGAGACACATTAGGTAAACATTTGCTTAAAAAATAAGTAAATAAGTAAAATATTGTATTCATGGCCGGGCAACTTCTTGAAAGCCACTAAATTAAAAATTACTTTTGATTTTTAAGTGTTGAGAAATTTCTATTTTAAAACTTTGAATGAAGTCAAGATTTTAATTTATGATAGAAATATGACATATTGAATTCTAAATCCATAAAAAAATTTAATCCATTAAAAAATTGAACACAAAGTTTAATTTTTTAATGTGATGATATGATGAACTAACATATTTATGTAGTATAATTCGAAATAAAAATTTATACCAAATCCAAAAAAACAAATGAATAAATAAATAAAACTCAAGAATTTTTCTTATAATACATACTATATTTCATTTAAATAAAGCATGATTTTTATATTTCAAAAGTTTAATGCTAAAAAATTAAATCTTGTGATGAAATTTTTTGGTTTAGTAACATTGAAATGATTTTTTAAAAATAAATTCCCCATATGGTAGACAAAAACATAGTTTAGCAAACGTAAATAAATGAATGCATCTAAACTAAAAGGATTAAGTTATTTTACAAGTAGAAAAATTTATCAATATTGCTTACTTTATTGCTTTAAACTCCCGTATTTCGTCTCAAACTAAACAAAGCTAACATAAACAAGGGACCTTCCTCAACCTATACCCAATGGTTTATGTCCTCATGCATAACAACAACCCAAACAGCTGTCTTTCGATCCGAATTCATGAGACCAATAATACCCATGACGTACCTGATGCAGTTAAGGAATATTTTCAAAAAGGCCACTAAAGTTTTGGCTTGAAAGATTTCGTGAAAGTGTTTTTTTTTTCTCTTGTCGCCGAATTTCACGTACACACATTTCATAAAGTAGATAGTGCAACCATACGCATCATACGTAAACGGATGGCGAAGTAGATAGTAAAACCATTTCATAATAATTATAGCCTTAAAATATTTAAAGGTTTGATGAACTATTTTTCTGATAATAGTATACATACATTGTACTTCGTTTACAGTATTTCAATGCACATTTTTTCTCATTCTAAATTTTTTTTAACTTTTTGAGCTGAATTTCTTTTTAACATCGCATGTATTCACGTAATACATCACCACCGATTCTTTAAAAATGGATAGTGATTGTTACCGCAATAGTCGATCACTCGTTGAGTTTCGCAGCAGCGTTCTTAAAGGAACCAAACTTATTTCTTACAGGAAATTGAAACTATAAAAAGATTTTCGAAAAAAAAGTTAGCTGTTCAAATCTATAGAATGCATTAAATTTCAAATTTAAAAAGAAAAAAATTTGATTTCAAAAATTTCGAAAATATCTTACGATTAGTCTCTCTACACAACTCTCTCTTAAATGATTCTGTAAAAAAAAGTAGCGACTTTTTTCCAATATTTTTATAACAAATGCTTGTACTTTTTTCCTGAGAAATAACAAAAACACGCGAAAAATACTAAATTTTAAAAAGTATTGACGTAGAAACAAGAGCATGTATTTTTTACTTTTACTTTCGTTACACTGTAAGGAAAGTAAAAGTATTGTCATTCATATCCATGGTCTATCTAATAATGAAGACATTTTATGTCAGTACTGAGGTCGGTGCGAACCAGGAGCAGAATTCGTTTCGACCAGCCAATGCTAGGATTCAAACCTAGGTCTTCTCATTGGGGTAGAGCTCTCCATCCCCTGAGCCACGGTGGCTCTCTTTACCCTTCTTTTTTATATTTTATTTTAAAACAGTCGTTGACCAGCTTACCCAATTTTTGAGTTAACGACTACTAAGGCCCAACGCAATTGGAATTTTGAACCTAATCCAGAAGACAAGTACCGTAAACCGGGGCGAGTCTACCCATTTTTTCAGTTTGTCAACTTTCAAGTGATCAAACTTTTGTAAATATTAAAGATTAAAGGCTTTTAATAGGTGTTTCGGAATCGCTATTTATCCCTCTTTAAAGTTGTGAAATCGATTTTAGAAAATATTAACAGTTACGCTGTTACTGTATATTTTTATAGAACTGCTGACAAATCTCTCGTATGGGGCGAGTCTACCCATTCTACTAAAATGAATGTTAACATTGTAAATAATCAAATTTTACTATTAAATTGTTATTTTAGTTACTATATAGGATATTTATGAAGTAAAATTCATAACTTTATTATATATATTTCATTTTTTTATTCATAAAATAACACAAATTGAGTATTTGATCGATTATCACATTTTGATCACAGTTTTGTTTTTATAATCATTAACATTATAAAATAAAATTTTTTTCTGATTATTGTAGATAAAAATAAATTAAAATTAATATAAATTTACAATTAAATAATTAATAAATAATAATAATTAAAGATTATTAACAAAGTCAAGGCATTTTTTTGTAACATTTAAATCCATTTGTTTTGCGAATATAATTTCGAACCATCTGTAATGATAAATAATAATTTATTTAACTTGCATTAAATAAAGAAAGATAATTTTGTAATATAAAAATTGAAAAAATAGGTAAAATAAACATATTTTATATTTACATTTATATTTAACCTATAAATTTTCTTATTAATGATAAATTTATCAATGCAGAATTAAAATAATATACTCAAATTCATTTAAAATGACTTAATTTTAATATAAACAAAGTTCTAAATTATATTATTATGCTTTATTAAAACTAAATACGAATGGGTAGACTCGCCCCGCGAATTCTGGCTTTTTGTTTACAACAGCAAAACTTACATTCTTTTTGTTTTTGTTTTTTTTTTTCAAATAAAATTAATGTATTCTTAGTCTTAAAAAAGTTTATCACTTAACCAAAGTGAAAATAGTAATAATAATAATATACTTACGGAGCACCAACTAAAAGTTTGCTGATTTTCAATACAAATCTCTCAAAAGACGTTTGAACAGGTCGGTTAAAAAGACACCAAATAAATAAAAACGGATCAAACTACTACAGCGCCATCTTCCTTAGAGTCTGAACTAAGTCCTCCGTCGGTAAAAAAAATTTTATTTACAATTTAAAATAGTGAAAATTAAATGAAACTAAAATGGGTAGACTCGCCCCTAGATGGGTAGACTCGCCCCGGTTTACGGTAAACTACTGGATCAAGTATTGGGAGAAATTTGCCTTCATGGAGGACTTTTTGATGGAACTAACTCGAATTTGCGTTACGTGGAAAGGAAAACCACGAAAACCTCCCATTGTTAGGCTAACGGCAAAGAGACTCTTACCAATGATCCATCTACCACTGAGGATATTTTACGTTAGCATTGTGGTCGGTGTAAACCGGATGAAGAAAACGTATCGAGCAGCCATCGCTGGGATTCGAACCCGGTTACCTCATTGGCTCTATCCCCTGAGCCATCACGGCTTTATTTACCTTTTTTTTGGCGAAAACTATTTTAACATCTACTTACGACTTGGATTTTTAATTTCATAATAGTAGGTGGTGTTATGTGAGCTTGATCCACACTCTCCTGGACATTTTAAAATTAATTATGGTATTGTCTAAAAATTCATTTTTGTGATCATCTACTAATTATCAAAAAATAAAATACATTATTTAATTATTAGGACTGAAACTGATGTTTCTTATTTAACGTTACGTAGTGGGCACCTGTGAGCCCATGTCAAGTAGGCGAGCAATGATATCCACGCCACACTGCCACAGATCAGTCACATCACACGACACACAGAAAGAAATATCCATTCCTCAGAGGTATTGGAATCCTCCATCAATGGCTTCGCAGTAAGCACGCTAACCGCTTGGCTACCTAGCCGGCTAAATACATTCGTCTGTCTTCATCATTGTGAGAATGAAATATGGTCGGTTGGATAATAATTTTCTTCAACGATTACTAAGCATCTTCTACAACTTTCTTGATACAAAGGATTCTTGATCCTCAAAAATATGATTCGCAGCTTCAATTTTTAAAAATATAGTCCCAATTAGGAAACCTGTTGAAATTGGCTTATAAGTAGTATTTTAAAATTTTACGTACTTCACCATACATCTAGAAACATAAATCGAATCAATTTATAAGACATATACAACGCATTTAAAATTTTACGTACTTCACCATATATCTAGAAACCTAAATCGAATCAATTTATAAGACATATGCAATGCATTTAAAATTTTACGTACTTCACCATATATCTAGAAACATAAAAATCGAATTAATTTATAAGACATATGCAATATATTTGAAATTTTACGTACCTCACCATACATCTAGAAACATAAATCGAATCAATTTATAAGACATATGCAATGTATTTGAAATTTTACGTACTTCACCACATATCTAGAAACATAAATCGAATCAATTTATAAGACATATGCAATGTATTTAAAATTTTACATACTTCACCATATATCTAGAAAAATAAATCGAATCAATTTATAAGACATATGCAATGTATTTGAAATTTTACGTACATCACCACATATCTAGAAACATAAATCGAATCAATTTATAAGACATATGCAATGTTTTTTTTTTGGAATTACCAAAGGTAATTTCAAGCAAATTATATTGATTTATCGTTATTTTTATTATTTAATCGAATGATAACGGAAAGAGTTTTACATGTTTATGTATAGATCTATATACATATTTTATATTAATATCTAAGTGACTAACCACTAGTATATTGTTTTTTATAACGCTACTTTCTTGCTAATATTTACTCTATATTTCCTTCCTATACTGCTTTTAATTGAATAAACCTGAATTCACAACTAAGTTCAGTCCGACATAGAGAAATATGTAAATTTTTAAAATGAATTAGTTCGAATGGAATTGCGTGATTTCAAGTTTGTCCACAATTTCTGCTCAGTAGAGCGATCTTCTGAGATATGATGATGTTCCTCTCTCAGATAATTAAACTCAAACTTTTGTAAAATTGAATTTGCTTGAGCAATTTCTAAATATTGGTTATGAATTAAATTAGAATGACACAATAACGCAGCTTTATAAATATTAGATCAGAACTCAATATGAGGGCTAAGTAAAAATAAGGAGCAATTTTGTTTTCTAATAAGACACTATTTCCTTAAAAATAATGTGCAAACATTTGCAGAATAATAAATGAAAACCATTGTTTAATTATACTACAATAAACTGTAGTACACTAAGAAGAAAAGTATGGTCGTTAACTACCACCAAAATATAGTAAATTTTTCTGTGTTTTTGGCAGATGAGAACACTAAAAAATTCGATACTTTTTACCTAAGCACTTTGTTAGTGATTTTGGTGAAATTAACAATAAAATATGGTTTCTTAATCTGTGATAAAATTTGGTAATTTTATCAATACCTTAAGGGCAGATCACAAAAAGTCTTAAATTAATTAAATTTGCTTTTCAATTTTGTATATTTTTTTACTTAATGTATAGTAATAAGATCTATAAGTTTGAAAACCGGAGTTTCTGGTAAACCGATATCATATGAGCGGAAAAATTACCAATAAAAGGGATAAGCACCGAATGTTTGGGTTTTTATTACACGAATTACGTTTTTTTTCCTGAATTGGCATTACAATACAGTATAATAATTTCCCCAGAATGTTTTTCTCCGTGTACCCTCCATCTTAGCATTTCTGTTCTTTCCTTTATTTCGTTTGTAAATTTAATTTAATTTAATTTAATTTAATTTAATTTAATTTATTTGCTCAAAACTTCATCATGCCACGAATTGTTAGATTTTAAGATCTGACAGAGATGAATCTAAATGGATGTTCTAAATCATATGTGTGGATGTTCTGAATCATACATATACTTTTTTTGAGCTTTAACTGTATTTTTATATCACGAAGTAATTTATTAAATCATAAATACTTTGCTCATAAGCTAGTACGTTTTAGAAATTCGTAATGCTATTGACTAACAATATTACTCGGCTACCCCAAATAAAGATGCTAAACATCAGGATCATAACAAAATTACAAATTTTAAAGTCCGGTTTAGCCTTGTCCGAGAGGTTATGAGTTCGATCCCCACCCGCCGAAGACTCCATGTGTACAAAAAGGGGACTGGTGCATGCTAAATCGGTTGGGGTCACAAAGTCCACCAAGTTCCCATAACAAATCAATACCTCGAATACTGGATCGGAGATTGATAGTGCTCTGGTTTAGGTCAAAATTATGATCTGCAGATGGATGAATGGTACGCGAATGTGGCCTTTCTCTAAAACGGATGTGACGTGTGTATGCTGTCTCCGGATCATCCTTAGGGATGTTTCCCCGACCGTTGCCAATTACCCATTGTGCTATCCTCAGTGGTAGACGGATCATAGGTTAGAGTCCCCTTGCCGTCAGGCTACCGTGGGAGGTTCTCTTGGTCTTCCTCTCCATGTAACGCAAATCCGGGCTAGCTCCATCAAAAAGTCCTCCACGAAGGCAAATTTCTCCCAATACTCGATCCAGGAGTTGCCTTGTCTTCTGGATTGGGTTCAAAATTACAAGGCTACGGAGTTGAACATTAATAGTCGTAAACCCATAAAATTGGGTCAGTTGTTCAACGGCGGTTATAAAATAAAATAAAATAGCCCATTGTGCAGCTTTAGAGCAACGCAACTAACAGTACTGTACCGTACAAATTTTTGTATTTTTTAGTACGTAACAATATTTTTCAATACGCAGTATATATTAAAATATTTCATTTCTTTTCCTTTTAGTTTTACAATTCATTTAAATTTGTGTTAAAAGATATTTTGTTTTGGTCGTAAATCAAGAAATTTTAAACATAACATGTATTTCATAATTAGTTATTTGTTTACCGTTAATCAGATAACTACGTAAACACATTTTATATTTTTAAGTAAGTACGGATGGTAAAAATAATATCTTTGATTTTGTACGAAATAAAAATTTGTCTCTAAAAAATAGTAGCATGTATGATTTATACAATTACTAGTTGAAGTGTTCACTTGTGTATTAAATGAATACTTAATCAATATTATCTTTTTTTCATTACTAAAACTTAAGTTTCTATGCTTAATGGATAATAATATATTAAATATATAAAGATAAATACAATATTTAGTTTTTTTCATCAAGCTTTATGAAAAACTAATATAAGTAAATGTTAGATAAATAATTATCAACAGATATTAATCAATACAGCTAACACAAGTTTGACGTGCGAAGATTTAAAAAAATATTTATATTTTTTATAATGAACTTGTTTTCCTGAAAAGTTTAAATATAAACACTTTACATTGCTTAAAAAATTCCATGAACCATGCTTTCCTAAAAGTTTTGTACAAGTAAATATTTACTGTATAGTTCTACCATTTATCATTACATAGTTTTGTAGAAAACATGAAAAACCCATAGTAGAATGATTTATTTTTGTTAAAAAGTGCTTTTATAAAAATGGTCCGAAACGTTTCAAGCTAAAACTGCTTTAAAAGTAAATATGATAGCAGTTCTTTTGAATACATTATAAACAAAGTAAGCATATTTTATGTTTTTTAAACTATAAATTCCTATATCTTAGAATAGTTACTGTCTAAAAGTTTTTTTTTATCAAGTTCAAGTTCTATATACAAAATCTGTCTTGGTGCAAAGTAAAATAACTTTTACTTTGCACAAAGTTGCGTGTCTAGTCTTCTGTTTAAATGAATGCATTGATTTTATATGAAACTATGAGGCTTGAACTAAGATATGAAAAATTTCTAATTATCCTAAAAGTGTAAGGGTTCGTTTCAATAAATTTAAAAATCAGAAAAACTGGAAAATACTAATACATTCTTCAATTATTTTGGCACATTTCCTAATTTTTTTTTAAAAAAACGGATTCTTCAATTTGCTTACGACATTTGACCCGATATCTTACTTTACTTCTCTCATCTGTTAAGTAGTTATTTCTCTAGACCAGAGGTTCCCATATGGTGTTTCGTGGAACTATTTGGTTCAGTGAATGGGTCATAGGAAATTTAATTAATTTAATTTAATTAATTACTGAGGAATTTAATTTAATTAATTACTGAGGAATTCAATTTAATTAATTACTGATGAATTTAATTTAATTAATTACTGATAAATTTAATTTAATTAATTACGGAGAATTTAAATTTTTCAAATCTGCAATGAGTCTTAAAATTTGTAAATATAGTTATATCAAAACAAAAAGATTTCTTTAATCATGTGGTTTTTATTATTTCTTTAATCATTTTAATCGTTTAAAAATTTCTTTAATCATTTCTTTAATAATGTTTTTATGAAATTATTTTAGTAAAATACTCGTAAAGCAAGAAATACTGGTATTTTATTGAAAAAAATTGAATGATTGGCAAAATATTAAAAAAAAATTGCATTATCATTTCTCGCTGAACTTTTGAATTCAAAATAAAATGGCTAAATTTAATAATTACGGATTAAGTTTTCATGACAACTATTCTTAACGTTTATAATTCTCTTTATGAAAATTATAATTCATCTTATTTAATTCATTTTCAGCTAATACTATGCACCAAACAATAGTTCAGAACTAGACCATGTACCACTGTAGGCCTGAAAATTTAACTTTTTGGCGAAAAAACCTATTACTTTAAGATTCTTTTTGATAAAAACATCATTCAAACAATTTCACTCTTCTCGTCAGATATTTTCAAATTACTTAGCAGTCTTTTTTGTGGTCAGTAAGTTCACGATTGCTAATAAATTTTGTTTATAAATTTAGGTTTCCACCAAAAGGTGTCCCATCATTTCGGGTTCCGTAGCGGTGAACAATTAGAAAATGCTGCTCTAGACCATGACTCGAACTATAGCCGTAACATCTATTAATGAAAATTTGAATGCATGCTCCTCATTCAAAATGATATTAACCCCTTAACGATCGATTAATTTTCAAGAAAACAGTCATAAAAGTGCCTATTTTTTTATTACTTAAATTTATACACGTATTTTATTAGTGCTGACATCTAGTTTAAAATAAACTAACTATCTACAATTACCTTAAAAATATCCTGACACTGCCACCTGGTGTGTAAAATGAGAAATAAAATGTTTTCCTGGCAAAAGAAATTAATTAGTTTTATTCTTATTGGCACGTTACTACTGAACACTCCAGCCCGGAAATATCACGTGAGCGAGAAATAGAGGGCGAAACCTCACCCCGTCATTTTCACGGGAGAGAAGAAGGAAGGGCTTAATCTCATTTTTCTATAATCAGATTTAAACAGCTGACACAATTTTGAATTAACGTCTGCCAAATTTCAACTCCGTAGCCTTGTAAACTTGAACTCAACCCAGAAGAATAATGAAATCTTAGATCAATCATTGGTACAAACTGGATTTTATGGTGGACTATGAAAGAACTAACCCTCATTCGCATTAGATGGAGAGAGAAAAAAACCTCCCATACGTAGAACGACAGCAAGGGAATTCTAACCCATAATCAGTCTCTAAAGATATTGATTATCATGTTTTTTCTTTGAGCTTGTATTGCAGCATCTATCATCAATAGCAAAATTAGCTAGCAAAACCAAACATTTCATACCAAATAACCCATAAATACTTTGTAAACTTTCAAAAGCATTTTTGATTTCGTAAAGAAATCGCGCTATTTTTCTAAGAGGCAAAAAAAATTTCAATAAAACAATAGTGTAACGTCTTAGGCTGAGTAGAAAAAACAAAATCAGTTAACAATCATCTTAATTTTTCCGTATTAAGAAGGTTAGAGATTTAAAGTTTTTTTTCTCTAAGAAACTATCAGATATCAATCTGAACTTCATTTCTTAGTAGCAAAATAAAATCAATGAAATGGAACAAACACTTAATGTAATTTCAGTTTGTGATACCTTTTCAAGGCGAAAAACAAATAAAGAACCAATTCTCCTCAGATCAACAATCTGGATCTTGAAGCAAAAAAGAAAGAAAGACAATGACGTAAGTGTTTCTTTCCTCGCTTTCGTGCTTTTCTATTTGATTGATTGAAATTCTATTTGTTTTTAACCCTAAAGATTGTTTTCTTTTCGTCAGAACTTATTTAAAAGCAGAAGAGTCCTATTTTCCTTATTTTGTGGTTGATCATGCCTTAGGATCATTTTGTCAAATTATATCCGATTGAAAGATTTGAAACCGCTGGCGTCTTGGATTTCCGTATGCTGATCTTTATACATATACCGTCTATTTGAAGTTTATATTGAAATAATTTTGCTATAATCATTGAGCTGGGCACATCATTTAGACAATAAAAATCATGCCGAGATGATTCATGAGATAAAGCGTTCGCCTTCCAATGAGACAAACCGGGTTCAAATCCCATTCGATACGAATTCCGCATCCAGCTTGCACCGACCACAATGCTGACGTGAGATATCCTCAGTGGTAGACGGATGATGAGTAAGAGTCCCCTCGCCGTCGGGCTAACCATCGGAGGTACTCGTGGTCTTCCTTTGCACGTAACGCAAATGTAGTTTAGCTCGATCAAAAAGTCCTCCACGAAGGCAAATTTCTCCCAATACTCGATCCAGGACTTCCCTTTGCTTATGGATTATGTTCAAAATTACAAGGCTGCAGAGTTGAACATTAGTAGTCGTAAACCCATAAAATTGGATCGACTGTTCAACGACGGTTATAAAATAGAATAAAATAAAAATCATCGTCACAATCAGCAATGGTGCTACAATCCTTAAAAAGCCCAGACGAAAACCCTCAGTGTCCGGGATGCTAATTTGCAATCCAGTGAACTTTAACTACTTTTCTTTTGGCTATAGTTGGGGCCGCAATTATAATTCAAGCTTCTATTGCTTTTAAAATACGTTACCTGAACAAAAAGAGACAGAGATAAAGTTTTTTATTTAAGAAAATGCCAACAGAAAAAGTCGCTGGATCAAAAAATCGCTACAGGGACCATGTAAGATACTTTGTAACAAACATCGATTTTTTTTTCTCTAAATCTCTATTCGCCGTTTTAATCTTTTCCTCCAAGACCTGTCCTCAAAAACTTTTTTCCATATTTTAACTCAGAGCCCCACAGAACTATTGAAATAAGGAATACTTTGCTTGCAAGTATCTTCTTCATTCTGTTTAAGTATAACGATATTTTTTAATCTGTCATGTATTTCAGTTTTCATTTTCTATCTGGGCACTGATTTAACGATGTATTTCATTTTTATCATTTATTTAAGCACTCGAATACTTGAACCCATTTTATTTCTCTTAAGATCCCGCATTTAAAACTTTTCACATTTTGGTAAGCCTCATTTTTTTTGAAATTTATCATTAACTTTGGCATACAATATTAATGAATAAACCTTTTTCGTTCGTATAGTGCAGCAGTAACGCCATTTGAATTGTTCGCTTGAATAGAACAGCATTAACTGAAACAGTATAATTCAAAGTCAACAAAGACATTAAAAATCCTTAATGGAAAAAAAACAATTTAATTTCATAAATATGAAATAGCTGTTGTTGAATAAAGAAGAATAAAACAACGCTCTCAGAAAGATATTCGAAGTTTTGTAACGAACCTTTTTTTTCTACTAAGTTGAGTATATATTCTTTGGTTTATGAAATATACAAACATCTGAATTAGCTACGCGCTAACTGAAGTTCGTAAAATGATATCCCAATCCAAAGTGCAAAGCCTCTGAAGCTTCTTTATGAACTTCGTCCTATCAAACAATTTGTAATGGCAAATGTTTGAGGGCACGCATTAGAGCTGGCATTTCTGTACAGTTTTCCAGCTAAGAAGTACCAATTTTGAGTAAAAGAAGAATTTGATTTTGGAATGGAGAAAATCTCAATAAAACTGCCATCTAGTGATTCAGAGGGAGGAAAAGCTTTAGCTGTTTTGTTGTCTTCTCGTGTGTTTAAAGAGAGAAAAAGTTAAATCACCCATAACTTACAGTCTACCACCCGTAAAAACGGAACATTTAATTTGCCAGTCTCTATAGGAGTGGCTTAACTGTCGTATCACTAAAATTAAAGTTAACACTAGACATGTTAAAGTTGTTCTTCCTAGTTAGTTGCTTTATGAAACTTAAATCTTAAAGTAAGTTGATGGGAAAACTTTTCTTACCCGGTAAATGGGAAGAACAGCCATTTTTAGATCTCCGTGAACTGCAGAGAATTTAATCAAAAAATTTTACATTTTTAGTATTGTAAAGTAACTTTTGAGCTAATTAAAAATAGCGTAATTACTTTTGCTTTGTCTCAAAAAGAGGCTCAATTTATCATGAACAAAATAAGTAGATATGAGAACGTTCATTTAAAAAAAAAAACTAGAGCCGAAGTGGGTCAGGGGATGAAGCATTCGCCTTCCAATGAAGTCACCCAGGTTCAAATCCTAGTGGTGGCTGGTCTGCTCCCTTCTAGCACCGACCACAGTGCTGGCGCAGAATATCCTCAGTAAAAACGGATCATGGGTTAGAATCCCCTTGCTGTCAGGGATTAATGCGAGGGAGATTTTCATAGTTTTCCTCTACAGGAAATTCAAATGAGGGTTAATTCCATCAAAAAGTCCAGCACGAAAGCTAGTTTATCCCAATGCTTAATCCAGGAACTCCCTTGTCTTCTGGGTTTTGTTTAAAATTACAAGGCTAAAGAGTTGAAGAATGATAATCGTAAACTCAAAATTGAGTCGACTGCTCAACGCCGATCAAAAAATAAAACATAATAATCAGAAAACTGAATATTAATTAAAAAATTTCAATTTAAAAAAACACATGTAAAATTTTATTTGAAAATTTAAAATTACAGGGTCACTTGAACAATATGAAATTTGCATGAAGATTAATTTCCTTTTTAAGGAAAACCATCTCATTTTAGGCAATTAAACAAAGTAAAAGAGTGCATGAGAAATTTCAATTTAACAACTCAAGATAAATATTCAGAGCCAGAAAGGTAGGAAAGAAATATTAGGCCACAGAAATTCTAGTTCCTCTTTGAAATACAACCCTTTTGAAATTCTTCTGTGTACAGATATATGGAACTCTCCTGGGTATTGAAGTGGAAAAGTATTGTTAAAGAACTACACCAGATCGCAATTTCCCCTCGGGTCAAGAGTTATATATCCTATTTCGACCAAATGTCCAAATATTTCAAACTTTCCTTTTATTTTAACTCTCGTATCTTATTGAATGCAATGGAAGAAGAGAAAATGTCAAGTTTACAGTACATTATTATTTTCAAGTTTTACTTCAAAATCTACTCTATAATAGGTTGGTGTATTAATACATATTTTGTTACAAAAAATATTATTACATTATTTGTCAGTTACTTATTTTATTACTTATAAAAACATTATTTTCGTGTTTTATTTCAAAGAAACGTACTTAATTCTATGTTCTTTAATGTTGTTATATTACTTCATGAAATGAAAGTTAATTGAAAATGTAGGTTTTTTATTTGCTTCACTCAACGAGTTTCTCCATTTCTCCACTAATTTTGCTTTTTAGTGCAAAACATTTTTTTATAGTTCTTATACTTTAGTTTTATAGTAATGCATTTTAAAAGCATAGCTATAAACAAAATAATCACATGGTTTTAGATAACCTTAGAAATACTAATTTAGTAACGTAGTCTGCCTATGCAACCACGATAACGGTGATCATTCAGATGACGCAGCATAACGTATAAAAATAATTAAGTATTACGGAACATTTTTTTCAATTGCATCTTAATTGCAACAAAATTTACATTTTCATTACATTTAATTTCAATTACAATAAACATTTTTTTCAATTAGAGCTACAAGCTAGCAATAATTCCTGGTGTTATCTTTAAAATGTTTGATAAAACTGAATCGTTTATAGTTTAATTTACAGGATGGTTACAAAATACTGTTACAAATATCGAATCATTTTATTGTTTAGATATTGAATAGAAAATGATAAATACACAAATGTGATGGACACTATAATGGTAATTTACCTTACAAAATTTTATTTGATTCGACCACCATCTTTATGAATTACTAAAGACAGACTCTTACGCTATTATCCGATGGCGGCAAGGATCACTTTAAGAGAAAATTTGTCCCATTTACGCAATAAAAAAGCTCTGAGAGAGAGAAACCTTCTATGCTGCTTAGCATTAACTTTAGACTCTAGAATCCCCAAAATACAATTCTCTAAAGGATTTAAATATGGTGAAGAAGGAGGCCTTGCTTGACAAACTTCAAGCAATTAACATGGAATCAAGTCTGCGTTGACTTAGTTCGGTGTGATGGTGAAGAATCTTGCTGAAATATGCAATCTTTTTTGGGATACAACCTTTCAGCCTGTATCAATAAATGTGTAGCCGATACTTCCTGTTTTTAATATTCAGGATTGTTTTTTAACCCTTTATCGACGAATTTCGGGGGAAATTTTCCCTTCTTTCAAGCTTCAGCCCAAATCAATACAGAATTCGTGTTCTGAAAGCGTTGTATAGATGCATCATTGAAGGTTAATGAATATACAGCATTATTTTTAGCATTATATCATCATTCTGTGCAAAATATTTTCTCGCCAGAAAAGATTATTATATCAAAACTTTTGCTGCAGTGCCAGTTCAGCAATTTTTAAGATTTTTTAACCTTTTTAATTTTTGTGCAGTTGTCAAACCTTGATCTTTTCTTTTGTGCTAAGAGTAAAAACCAAAGTCTTCATTTTATATAAATTGCATAGTTGCCTGCGTTGTCTTTTGCAACCATTTTATTAGCAGAACGTTCTGGATTTCTTCGAATCTTTCCACGAATTCTTTTAACTCATGTAATTCTTAATATTTAATTCTTTTTAATTCTTAATATTTAATTCTTTTTAATTCTTATTTAATTCTTTTGTACAAACTGAGCGTGGACGATCAGACCTGGGTCGATCTTCACAGCTATTAGTATCCAATAATCGATATTTTTAGTTCTATATGTAAATATTCTATTAACTCAAAAGATTTTAATTGCTTAAAGATTCTACCTGTAGAAAATCTACGATCGAAAAGTTGTTTAACCATCAATCTCTTCGATTTTTTCTTTAAACTGATTAGAAATATTTTGCTTCAAATAAAAATCTTCTGCACTTATAGAAAGTGCTACTCATAGGAACAGTGAGCGGGCAATTGTTTCACAAAACGATTAAACTTAATTTCTATTTTTTGGATTGTAACAGTTCTTAGTAGCCACGCTGTAAAAAATGGCTTCCGCTAAACCAATGAGACAATTCCAATTTTAAATTGTCTCTGAACTAAAAATATAGTTTAAAAACAGAAAACCGGGCTTCATAATTTGTTTACAATTGCACTAATTTGCCTCCATGTTGTTTTTGATAGTATTTTTGGAGCCTACAGTATATCTGGTAAGCAAACACACACAGCAGACACACATGCACGCACACACATACAAATTCTTTATTATTTGTATAGATTAAGTAAAAATAATAATTATTACGATGTATATTATTTTCATGTTTCATTTCAAAACTATCTTATTCTATGGTTCGGAAAAGATGGTTCAAGGTGAGTTTATAACTATGTCTTTACACAGAATGAAAATTACTTGAAAATGTAAGTTTATGACGAAAAAACTACGAAACAAAATAATTCAAAAGACAAAAATGCAAAAATGAAATGAATAACGACGCGAAGCGATAGCAAAGTGTAAATAAAACGTCGCGGAACAGAAAAGAGGTATAAAATTGCTTAGATGCGGGTAAAAACACAAATGGGTAAAAAAGCATTAGCTGAACGTAACAAAATCATAGATCGCATGGAAGCAATAATAATGCAAACTGTAAATGATAGTTTGTAATTTTAAATATTTTTCTTAATGTTCATAGCTTAATATTAATGCCAAACGTATTGTAATAATGGCAAACGAACATACCTGCTGCCTTTTTGCATAAAAATTGGGATATTTCTCTTAAGAATCAAGATCAAGAAGAATTGGAAGTCAGGTCGCAATGAAATTTTCTTTGAGCTACTAATATTCGATATATTAAAATAATTTTCAAATTAAGAATAATTCTGATAATTCGAAAATAAAGAATTAAATTTAATTCTAGTATCTGGAAACTTAATTTTTTAAAAAATATTGACTGGCAGCATTTGAAGAATAAGTTGTTTATTTTTAGTTGTTTCTTTTGAACTTGGGCTCAATTCTGGCATTGTAATGCATTTATATTAGAATGAATTAAACTCTTCACTAAGAAAATCTTAAAATTTATGCTACAAATTATGTCAAATTTTTAATTCAATTCTGTAATTCATCTATGTCTCTAAGTATGACATAATGATATGAAAATCTGAAAATTACTGTAAATATTTTTTTTTTTGTAATAATTTTTGCGTTGTAAACAAAGTTCTGTTACTTTACAGCTCTGGTAGCAAAGTTGCCAGAGATTATCCGTATCCTACGGCAGTGGTTCATAACCTTTTTAAGCCGCGACCCAAATTTGAGAAATATGTTCATGTCGCGACCCAAGAAAAAGTCAAAATTAGGCTGAGTAAGCCACAATGACTTCTTCTAGAAGGTGTTGGTATTACTTATTATTTGGTGTATTACTAACTTTTTTGGTTCGACTCAGCGCGACAAAAGAAATATGCTTCGCGACCCATAGGTTAAGAACTGCTGTCCTACGGAAAAAACGCGTCGGCAGAAATTTCCTGTAACAAAACGGTGCTGAAAATATTTTTAAGCACCAGAAATATTCAGTGAGTCAAGACATAGCAGAGGAATTTGCCATGAAGGTAGCTGTATACCCTTTGGTTTGAAGATCACAAACAAAAACATTCTAAACAACAACAAAAATTTATTCTAAAATTTTTATTAGTTCTTTAATTTTATTCTGGTTTTTAGGTGATTCTTCGCGATGTTTGAGACATCGAAAACCATCACGTTTGAAGTAATCGTCGTAGAATGATTATATTTTTTCATCCTGAAGTGCGGAAGTTCTGAAGTGTTATTCGAACACGGGACTTCTCTAGCTTGAGGCCTACTCCCTGACTCTGGTAGAAATCGAGTCAGAATTTGTTCCAAAGTAATTTATTACTTTGGACCATATATACAGTCAAACCCCGCTACAGTGAACCTTCAAGGGACCGAAATTTCGGT
This sequence comes from Parasteatoda tepidariorum, assembly GCF_982258835.1. Lineage (NCBI taxonomy): Eukaryota > Metazoa > Arthropoda > Arachnida > Araneae > Theridiidae > Parasteatoda > Parasteatoda tepidariorum. Next base: position 49,654,306 of record NC_141758.1, read on the forward strand.
TCGCTATAACCGTTCCTAACAGTTTAACTAATGGTTAAAAACTCCTTTTATTATACATTATTTAAATAAATGACTGAAAAATATTATGCAGTGACAAAAAATGTGCTAATTTTCATTTTTATTGCAAATATTAACTTGATTACACCCATTTTCAATTTTTCTGTCTATGTCCATCTTATCTCAAATGAAAAACGTTTCACGTTTACTGCTCGCCATAGTTTAATTTACGACACTTATTTGCTGGGTTCTTTAACTGAACTGAGAGTAAAAACGAGTCGAAATTAGAGCCTAATCTTCACATATTAGTGTCCACCCCTTTGACCATTAATGAATAACTACGCATTCCAATGAGCTCTCTCTGATAGGAAATAAATATTGACCCCACTGGCCCTTCACTTTTGCAACATCTGCTGGTGTTGACCTTTGTTTAGGGATGGGAAAGTGAGATAAAAGAAGCAAACAAGAAAAAATGCTTATTGCAATATTCCATGCTATATATGGTTTTAAAAATCGGTTTATGTATTTATTTCGAAGTAGAAATTTCAAAATTATCATTAAAAAAGGAAGGGAAAAAATTAGTCGAAGACAGAAAAAAGTTCATTATATCCGGGAGTACACTATAACTGGGTTTGACTATATATATATATATATATATATATATATATATATATATATATATATATATATATATATATATATATATATATATATATATATATATATATATATATATATATATATATATATATATATATATATATATATATATATATATATATATATATATATCATGATAGTTAAGAGCAAGGCATAAAAACTACATATTTGGTTACATTTACTTTAAATGTTATATTTTTTACTAGATATGTGGTATTACGAAGCCAGTAATTGGAAAACCAGAACATTCAGTAAACCGTCAGCATATGAACTTAAAAATTACAAGATTAATGATTAATACCGTACATTTTGGTTTTAGTAACCAAAATTATCATTTTTTTTACCAAATTTACCATACCTTACTTTAATTGTAGCAGATTTTTTTTTTCTCGGTGACGCTAAAAACAAGATTATAAAAAGAGCAAATACTATTAGCTCATAAGAAATGTCTGTGGCTTCTGTGTTTGGTAAAGGCTTCTCCCCATATTCAGACTGTTATTTTTTATTTTTGACGCCCTTCTTCACCAAAACCTAGGCCATAACGGTCGGTTGCACCCTCCTTAGAGGTGTGAATTATTTTTTCTTAATTTAATGGCTTCATTTATTCTTAAATTTCTGGAAAAATATCATCATTTATATCTCCCTAGATATCTAGGCGACCTTAAACTTTTCCATTCCCACGACTATATAAATATTGGAAAAATTATGAGCCTGGCGGAGTTATTGTCAATTTAAATTAAATGTATTCCACGAATCTGAAGCGGGGCCTAATTTTAGTCGAGTTATTAGTGGGAGTGATGAAAATGCTTCACAAAAAAACTTTTACCCAGCATTTGATTAAAAAAACATTGGTTACTAAATAGGTTTCACATATGCAACATAGATGTTTGTATTTACATATTCAATAAACAAAATATCATCATCATAGTTCTGAAACTGAGATTAACTTTGTAGGTCAATAATTTTCCTCAAACACTAATTAGATTTTTTTACTAATTAGTTTTCTCAGTCTGCATTGAAAAGATTCTTCATATCAAAAACTGAATCTAATCAAATGCGGATAGTTATTTATAGTTGACGGATTTCCATCTTCCTTTAATCAAGAATCTTAGAAACCAAGATACCGCATCATCATGCGAGGCTTTAAGTCAGTTTTCTATTGGTATGATAAGTAGTAAGTAAATATGCTATAATTGATACAACTGTAAACGAAAATGCTCCCGTAAGTTTCCAATTAAAACAAAAACAAAGATCAATATAATATTATCTGTCATAAAATTTTATGCATCCAAAAAAAAAAATTTTTTATAGACAATAGGAAAAAATTATCCCTTAAAAATTGCATTCAGGAAATGTTTTTCTCAACTATTTTTTTTTTTTTTTGAAAGTTGAAATTAAGAACTAATGAGTCTTAGCTACTGATCCCATTTACTTTGCTTCATGAAGCTGTTTTTTAATTATATATATTTAACTGTATTTGGAAGCATTTTCGTCTTGATTAGGTAGATATTTAGACAAGTTTCAACCGCCATACTTACTATGAAATTAAATGTAATTAATGTAAATGGCAGTAAATTGAAAATATAAGTTGTTCTAAAATTTTCAACCAATATTTATTTATAAGAAAAATTACGAATTAAACCCACTTAAAGCTTACCTTGGCATGACTCTTGGAACTCTAATGTTCTAAAAGTTGCTAAAATTTATACATTTTTTTTTAAATTAGGTTTAATGCAGATTTAATGGCTACCAAATATACTCTTCTATAGGTACAACGCATTTTTGAGTAAATTTGGTGCCAATTACAGCTGAACCAATACTATACATTTTTATGATAGATTTCTTACGACCCCTCGAAATACTGGAGAAAGTAGCTTCATTGTGGTAAATTTTAAATTTCATAAGTTGCTTGAGTAACTGCATTATGTCAGATGATACGGAATACGGTTAATCTTTATTGATGAGATGAACTGTTAAAAATGTGTTTCTTCTTAATCTAATAAAGTAAAGCAATCGAGAAAGGCAGAAAATAATAATAAATGAAAAGACATTGGAATCGATTTAGTTTTATTATTTGTGTCAGTATTAGTCTGAAATTTATATTCACGATTTCGTAGTGTTGTTCAGAACTGATAAAATGGTTTTTCCCCTCGTACGAAGAACGGGTATTCAGCTAGTTGTTACTAAAAGAGAGTATAGCAAATTGTCTAAAATTATATATTTTTCTTCAATTTCTGCAACTAGCATATTTATAATAAACTTATTGTTTTAAAATATAGCCTTCTTTAACCCTTTCCTTCTCGCTCCCGCGAAAATGACGGGGTGAGGCTTCGCCCTCTATTTCTCGCTCCCGTGATATTGACGGACTGGAAAGTTCAGTAGTAACGCACCAATAAGAATAAAACTAATTCTTTTCTTTCGCCCGGAAAACATTTTATTTCTTATTTTACACACCAGATGACAGTACCAGGATATTTTAAGGTAATTGTAGATAATTAGTTTATTTTAAACTAGATGTCAGCACTAATCAAATACGTAATACAAATACAAAAGCCAAAAAAATTAGCAATTTTATGACCGTTTTCTTGAAAATTATAACCAATCATAAAGGGGTTAAAAATGTTTTATAGATTACTAATTTAACTGTCTCATTAAATATTTATCTTTTAAGTAAAGTAAGCCTTTCAGAGCTATAATCACATATGTTTAGAACTATCATATAATATCATACACCTTCAAGTACGAATTATCTCAGTAAGGTTTGTAGAGAACCGAATTTGTTTATAATAACCTCAAAGTACATATGAGCACGTAGATTACGAAATATGCATTCTAAAAAACAGAACTCCCACTTTTGACGATTCAACAATCCTTGAGCTATATTTTGTTAATTTTAAGAATCATTTTGTCTCGAAATCATGTGATTTTTTGCGAAACGTGAACTCTCTAATGTATGACGGAACTGCTTCCTCAGATCGAAACCTCATCGTAGTGCATTGTGGGAGATTGTTAACTAAAATAATGAAACTAAGACCAAGACTATCGAAATAAAGTGATAATACTACAAGCTAACGTATGGAGGTCAAAGAGTTGACATCGGACCAGGAAGATCCTGAATTCGAATCCTCACTTTGAGCAGGATTGTAATTTATCTCTATGTTCTATCTGGCCTTCTTGTGTTGTTGGGTAGAAATTGATCCATTTGTATGAAGCTGACGATAAAGAGGTTATTCGAAAAGTTAGATGCATCAGGCACTACATGTTTTTTTTTGGGGGGGTAGACAATTTTTTTTTCCATTTTTACAAAAAAATAGTTTCCTTGAAGAAATGACGGTAGTTATTTTGCCCTTTTGACGAAATGTTCTTTCAGAGCATATATCGGGAAAAGATTTCGTCAAAAAAAATTGTGAAACTTGAGTATCAGTTTTTACATTGTATCTATCCCTCTCAATTTGTAGAACAATGTAAAGTGTGCAAAAGAAACGGATCACCCTGAATAGCTTTTGATCTAATGATCGGATTTTCACGCTTCGGACTCAACATTAATGGTTTCAGGAGTTGACCTCAAATATGTTGATTAGTTAGAGCAGACGATAACTTAAGTTGCAAAATGAGACACAAAAACATACTTTCTCGAAATAAACATGCAATTTTTTCGACGGATTCAGATTTCTGATCCAAGGTATAGGGGTAGTCGCAATCTGGGAAATATGGTCCCAATAATTTGGTCGGGAGACTATTTAAAAGTTTGGTCCCTTTCATGTTAAATTTACTTTTTGAATATTTCGCTATATCTCGCGAACTTTTTAAGCGAGTTGAAAAAATTTTACACACAATTATAAAATTCGTTTATTCAAAGATTTTTCCTGGCAAAAAGTAACTTTCAGTAAATATTTAGTATTTTTTATAATATTATTTGAAAATTGTCGAAAAAAATTTTAGGTATCCAAAATTTGCACCGTTTTTAAGAATCTTATTTTATATGGCAAAATACAAAATTTGAGTGAAATTGGTCGAATAGTTCCTGAGGAAGTGAATTTCAAAAAAATCGGACACTTAAAATTCGATTTCTCGCGAACTGTTAGACTGAATTATCTCAAATTTTTCCATGTAAAAATTACATGCTTTATAATGATGCAGAGATTTTAAGCCTTTTAATTTAAGTTTTTTTCGACTATTATAAAATAAAATTATGAAAAAATAATATATATTTAAAAAAAAAATTTTTTTGCAAGGAATTATCTTTAGCCAAACAAATTCCATAACTGTGTGCAAAAAATTTTTAATTCGCTTAAAAAGCTCTCGAGATATAGCGAAATACGCAAAAAGTAAAATTAGCATTGAGGGGTTCAAACTTTGGAGCGCTCTCTTGACCAAACTATAAGGACCATATTTCTCAGATTGCGGCTACCCACTTTATTCAGACCCTTATATACCATGGTCAGGAATCTGAATCAATTGCAAAAATTATGTTTACTCAGAGAAAGTACGCTTTTGTATCTGATTTCGTAACTTAAAATATTGTTTTGCACATGTTAATTAGCATATGCCCTTGGCCATGCCCTTGAGACATTAAGTTAGAATGCTAAAACAGGAAAATCCAATTATTAGAATCATAAGTTATTCAAGGTGGTTTATTTTTTGTGCACTGTATAATGTACTACGCTATTCAGATAAATATTTAAGCATAAAAATCAATGGATACAATTTCTTTTCTATTATTCTATTCTATTCTATTCAACTATTCAAGATCAGAGCAAGAGTTTGTCAAGTTTGTGTTTGTGCAATTGCGTTGCCCAGAACATATACGTACGTAAGCACGAGAAATGCTAAAACATTTTACATACAGAAATTTACGCATACAAATTCCAGAACTATCGTCACATATATTATTCTGTTAAGAATTTGAATTCGAAGGAATATTTTGACAAAAAATAATCTTTATTCAAAATTATAAAAATAATCTTAGAATAATCTATTTTCGTAAATTTTCATAAGAATTATTAAAATAATCATAAATATTATAAATAACCAACGGTTTTGTAGTATCAGAAAAAGTAAATATAAAAATTTATGTATTCAAAAGTATGATGGAGCATATTTTTGAATAGAATCATTCATTTGTGAAAAACTAAGACTCGCTTTTTGATGAAAATCTTTAATTTAGAAACGCAAAACATGCTTGATCAAAAGAATTAGTTAAACAAATATAACTATTCAGTCATCTAAAAAAAACATCTCATTAATGCGGATGTTGAGTATAACCAATAGTTCATTATGAGGGAGACTGTTTATCTCATTTCTCTTAGGTCAAAAATGTTCTATTTATTCTGTTTATAAATATTCAAAGTGTGTTTTAGTTTTTTTCCGTATATTTAACAACCTTGAATAGTTTTGCTTGTTTTATTGATTGGAATAATAAATGACGTCCATTCAAGTATTTTATCACTAAAAATATTTTTTCTCTCTAAATGATAATTTAGTTATTTTTATTTCATGAAAATTATATTTTCACTAAATTAATTTTTTTTCTTAAATTTTCAAACTAGTAAAGTATATTGATTGAAAAATTGGTTTTCAGCTCTTATAAATGTCATTAAGCGTTTTTTTTCTTTCAAAATTATAAAGAAAACAGTTTTGAACAATAGTTCACTTTAATTATATAGTTTTTTATATATGTAGTTATTTAAATAGATTTATTTAAAAAGCATTCATAAAAGGCATAAAGGGAAATAAATACTGTTATAAAATATTTAATATAAATCCTACACGCACGCATTTTGCGTTTTATATACATTATATTTAAAAAAATTGACACATTAATCAGAACTGTTTTAAACAATAAAAAAAAATTAGTAAGCATTAAGCAAAACAGTTTTAAATATCTGTATACATTTGAAAGCAAACCAATTAAAATCAAAAAGTTTGAAGATGTATATATACACACACACACACACATATATATATATATATATATATATATATATATATATATATATATATATATATATATATAGCAAAAATGTACATACATTTTTGTTTTCAAATTTTTTCTGAGAAAAATACGAAAAAATAAATTTATATATTAATTTATATATATATATATATATATATATATATATATATATATATGTATATATATATATATATATATATATATATATATATATATATATATATATATATATATATATATATATATATATATATATATATATATATATATATATATATATATATATATATATATATATATATATATATATATATATATATATATATATATATATATATATATATATATATATAATGCATATGTATATATATATAGCATATATGTATATATATATATATATAGCAAAAATGTACATACATTTTTGCTTTAAAATTTTTCAGAGAAAAATGCGAAAAAATAAATTTCAAAATATTAAATTGTAAACGTTGATTCTTATTTCATGATTATATTTTCCAAAAAAAAGAGTTGAAATTGTTATAATAAATTATGAAATAATATTATCGAGAAATATTAAATTTTAATTTATTTTAATTAAAAAATTTTCGTATCATATTATAATTACACTAAAATTCATTATAATTGCTGAAAAATCATTAAATTCTGAAGAAAAAAAAACTTTTTTTTTATTTGACAATAACTTCGTCAAAAAACATGTTTTTTTGGAATTTTCTTTTAAATGAAAGCTAAAAGTCCAAATTTTTCAATGGTATAATAAAAATTAACAATATCTAACCCCTTTGTGCCCGTACATTGCGTTAAACTTCACAAAAAATTAATACAATATTCTATGATTGTTTAGAGTGCAATTGTACATAGTTGCAAACTATATTAATTAAAAACAATTAAAGTACATAAAAGTAGAGATTTTAAGCTTCAAAATGAGCTAAAGCAGAAGCATTTTTAATCATTTTTAAAGAAGTTATGGCGCTTTGAATTTTGCCATTTTTTTATAAGTTTCTAGGTGTACTGATACTTTTGAGCGGTACTGTATATATATATATATATATATATATATATATATATATATATATATATATATATATATATATATATATATATATATATATATATATATATATATATATATATATATATATATATATATATATATATATATATATATATATATATATATATATATATACGTAAATTATTTCTTTTACTGTTCTAATGGATATACTAGAGTAATCACCTTGAATTACCTGCTTTATAAAGGATATACAATATTTTGATAGACTTCACAAGATGCTTCTCGGTTCTGACCTTTAATAAATGTTACGAATCACTTAACTGTTCACGTTTCTAAAACGTTTCAACTTGAGGTAATGTGACTTAACTAATTATGTACAAAACATTATTAATTAGCTGCAGTTATCATTTATCACATCAAGCCGTAACTGTAACCACCCTGTTTAATATAGCACTGTGTGTGCATTAATATATATTAGATTAGCATTTCACTTCCCTTAAAGTTCGCGTGAAAGCGTCTGACGTAAAGATTAACTTGATCTGAATTTACCTTAAACCGTTAATTTAGGAATATATATCTAAAAGTCCATGCTTTAGTCAGAAAACCAATAAAAAACTGACAGATGTGATGTTCATTTTAAATGGAAATGCTCAGCTTTTTTACGTTAAAGTATTTATTCATTGGAAAATTTTTCACCCCGTTTAAAATATTAATTGCATAATATTTTCATAAAAATACTATTTACTAATTCTGGTAGTGACAGACAAGAGAGAAAATTTGAAAATTCAAATTAAAAAAACCAAAGGATTCAGCTGGATTTTATTTTATTTTATAACTGTCGCTCAACAGCTGACCCATTTTTTTGGGTTTACGACTGCTAATGTTCAACTCCGTCGCCTTGTAATTTTTAACCCAATCCAGAAGACAATAGAACTCCTGTGTAAAGTATTGGGAGAAATTTGGCTTACTGGAGGATTTTTTGATGGAGCTAATCTGCATTTGCGTTACATGGGGAGAGAAACCACGAAAACCCTCTACGGTTAGCCTGACGGCAAGGGGACGCTAACTCATGACCCGTCTACCGCTGATCATATTTTACGCCAGCTCTGTGGTCGGTTTAAGCCGGATGTGGAACTCTTATCGACCAGCCATCTCTGGGATCCGAATCCGGTTCACTTGATTGGTAGGCGAATGCTCTATCCCCTGAGCCATCTCGGCTGAATTGCTCGGGAAACCAAGGAACTTTTTTCCCCAAAGTCGGAAATCAAAATGAATTATAAACTTTATAAACTTATGACGCTTCTTCCTAATAAAACTATAAAACAATATTTTCTGCTGCTTGTCAGACTAATCCAGCAGAAACAAGTGCTCGACGTTAGATGATTTTGTCCTCTGACTTCGTCATACTGTTGCTTTAAATACAGATAAGCTTATAAATATAATTTTCCAGTTTTCATTTTTTTTTTTTAATTCTCTAAGTTGCAATTTATTTTACATTTTTCAGTAATGTCAGCTGTTGACACACTTTCTACGTAGTTCAGAAATTTAGTTACAAAGACAATTGGTTTATTAAGCGGAGCGCAGCAAACCAAACATCCCCTGCGTTTATTTTTTTAAATATATTTATAAATCAATTAATAATACACTAAAAATCCAAAACATTATGACCATCAATCAATGATGCGTAATGAACTTATGCCTTTCAAAACAGATGTAATTCACCCGGACATGCATGCTACAAGTTCCTGGTAGCTAACTGGAGACAGCTTATACTAAATATCTAAGCAACACTCATGCAAAGTTGAGATATTGAGATGGTGGTATTTGATATCTGAGCTATTTTCCTATAATATCCCGAATGTGCTCTATCGGATTATGATTCGGTGGACTAGGTGGCCAGGACATTAATTGGAATTCATCGTTATGTTCCTCACACCACTCCAACACATTTCGAGCAATGTGAATTGAAGTGTTGCATGCTGTAAGATTCCATTTCTAGACAGAAACAGAAGCCTGGTATTGATTCAACTGAACCTCAAATTATGTTCAGATATTCCACAGCTTCCAGTGACTATCCTACCAAAACTAACACAGAACTGCCCATGAGAACTTCACCAATGCATAATATCGCCACCAGTCTGTGTATAGTTTGTTTAAATTAAGAACTCCCTTAGCCATCCGTCTGGACTCGTGGCGGTGACTATGGTAACGAGGTATAACTATTTTAAGTAGGAGTGTGGGGTCACTGCTTAGGACATGCTTTAATTGGCGAGAGAAAGGGAATCTTTTTCTTCGGTCTGTCGTGTTAGCCTTAGAGTGAAGAGATGCCACTCTCCCTGAAATGCGCTATTCCTGTTTCCATAACAGCAGATGGTCTCAGACTTTGCGGCAGGGGGACTTCTTACAGTAGACAAACTATATGATCTCCAATTTATGTTGTCGATACTGATTAAAAATAAAGCGGGAATTGTGTTATCAATTTTGTTTCGGTTAACTTGTTTAATTTTATATCACAAAATAGAAAACCGTGAACTCTGTCTAAAATGAACGTCTGTATAAAAGCAATATTTCGTAGAAATGGAAAAGTTTTGATGTCCCGGACTACACAATATTAAGTAATACTTAATTTGCATGAGCCAGAATTTGACTAAAGCGAAATCAGAAAATTTACCCTTTTAGAAGCGGTGGGATAAGAACTATTCTACTCATTTGTTGTTGTTGTTTCTAATGTCACTTGCCACACGGGCAAGCCTGCTTGGTAAAACCGAGCAAATTTAAGGCAGAGTGTGCGTTTCTTGTTTTTCAGTGGCGCCATCTATGGCCAAAAATACTCATTTTTGATAATAAAATAAAACTACTTAATTATAAATAGTTTTGATCTCTTAAACAAAGCCGTTTTTCATCAATCAGATTTCAATTTGAAAAATATTACGATAATCAATTCCTTGTGGATATGCATATGATGACCACAATCATTTTACCTAAACTTTTTTTGGTTTGATTTGAATAGCTTTATCTATATTTTTTATTAAAATTTGATTAAAAGGAAAAAACACGATATAAAAGTTTGAATTCGATGAAAATAATTCGTTGATTTGTAAGAAGATTCTTTCTTTCCTTCATTGATTTTCTAAATTTAACATCAGCATCAAGAAAAATAAAGGTATAAATAATGATATAAGGACATTGATGGCGGCATAAAAAGTTAAAAAGAAGCTTTAAAGATATTAAGTTGCTTTTGTATTTTATTATTATTATTTTAATAGGAAACTTATGCTGATTGTTCATAATATATTAAGCTTGAAATATACTTCAGAAAACAAATGCAACAAAAAAAAAATTATGTGCCAACACAATAGTTTAGGAATTCCTCTCTCAAATTAAAATATCATTCAACGGCAAATCAAAGAATAATGCAAGTAGAAGATGTATTTCATATTATATAAATTGTACTTAAAGAATAATTTCAGTGGTAAAAGTCCTATTATAATTTCAATTAATAATGAACTAAATCATTAGTAATTAAAAATTATTGTGATTACCACTGAATTCGCATTTTTTAGAATTGTAGAAACGCGATTCTATAGCCAAACAATAAGAAAAACACACACGTGATTTCAGATAATTTTCAAAATAGAGTTTTATAAACTTAATTTTGTATTTATTTTGCATGCCCAATTCAATTTTATGCCTAATTTTAAATTCAATTTTATAGAATTCTTTATAGTTTTATAAAATTATTGAATTGTGTTAGTGGGAAATAAATTGTTAAAGTTATATTTTATAAATTCCATCGTTTGCGTAAGACTAAGACTTTTTTTTAATAAAGTTTTTGCTCGTCATTTATCAAGAGAGTAACTGAGAGTTATCTGTACATTTTTATTTTAAAGACAAAACACACACTAGAGATGAAAAATCCAGTTTCAAGGATGAAATGACAATGACAAAATTGCGACAATAAAACATTTAAACGCAGTTAAAACACATAGTATAAACACATATCATAAATAATATAATTTTTAGCATGTTTGTTAAAAATGTTGTAAAAATTGTATAAAGAAAATTTTTTTGTTCAATTATATTAACAAAAGGAGTTTTCAAATAGTTTTTAGTTTCGTGTATTTTGACTATTTACAGAAAACTGAATCGAATAAATGAATGATAAAGCATCAAACATTTTGAAATTTTATGTATATAAGCATACTAATTTAATATTCGTTCTTTTTGCACAGAGTAAAAAAAATTTAAATAATCAATGAATATGTTTTTATCTAAAACTACGCTATCATACACAAACTGAAATCAATATTAAAACTATTTTAATATATGCTTTTAGAAATTTAATTGAACAAAAACACTATCCAAATTCGGTAAGGAAATTATGGTTAACACATGAAAATCAAGTTTCATTAAGCATCTTTATTGATGAAATAGAACTTTAATAGATCTGTGGCGCTCCCGTGCCACAGGTCCTGGGCATAACCATCTAGAAAGGAGATGGTTATGTCCTGGGTCCTTTTCTAGATGGTTATGTCCAGGGGCCGGGCAAGGTTGACTCAACCTTTCATCCCTTCAGTGGGTCGATAAATGAGTACCAAGCATGCTTGGGAACTAAACACTGTGGGTTTCGCGTTTGGTCGACCACCTAACCGGAACATCTGCTCCTGCACCCCAGGGCCCAAGGTCAAGGAAACTGAGATGGAGACAGCAGGCCATGGCCCTCTATGGGCTGTCGCGCCACTGGGTTTAGTTTAGTTTAGTTTAGTTTAGCTTATTCAAATTACCATTGAATTTGCATTTTTCTAAGTTTATAGAAGCATAATTCTAAAACATACCAGCAAACAAAATGATCACGGAGTTTCAGATAGCATTCAAACTGTTGACTGCAAGACATCATTCCAATATGTCATCCTCGATCATTTTACTTATGCTTATATGATGAAAAGAATAAAAAATATTTAATTATTAAAGAATGTACAGTAAATTCCATTTTTGATTAAACAGAGCTGTAAGCTTGCAAATACCGCTTATGTTGTATTTTAATTAATTGACAATACCTGATGTAATGAATAAAGAACATTCAAGTATTGAAGAGTGTACAAAAAATTCCATTTTTGATTAGAAAGATCTGTAAACTAGCAAGCACCAATAATGTTACAATTGTTAATGTTGTATTACAGAAAAGAAAAAGAAACGTTCGCAGTTTAAATTGCATATATGTGTAATAGTAATCCTATTAGAAAAACTCGTTTCCTGCTTTTTTCTCGAACGATTTAATGTCGCACTCGCTGTTCAAGTTCCAGGATTCTATCATAGACGGTTCTTCAGCTGTAGGAATAAAAAAAAATTAGCACGACTCACATACAATCTTTTCCTTCCATTATTTTACATTATAGATTTTCTCAGATATGATTTCAACGGAGCAAGGCATCAACAAACACACGAAATCGCTTAGAAGATACCAACCAAATCCCAGTAAACATATTAATTCTCGTCACGTAACTCCCAAAATGTTTATAACGAACGGCAAGAAACATACAAACAAATGCAAGATGACTTTTAGCATTCTGCCATTTCTTTTCATAAAACGAACATGAAACTGTGAAATAAATAAAAAGGTTGGGGATGCTGATGAGATATTTGCACATATTCGGAAATCTCTTGTGAAGCGATGATGGAGTCACCAATGAATATTTATTAGTCGCCCTAGGAAAAGAAAACAAGACAAAAACATCTAAGGAAGCTAAACATACAGAATAATTGAATTTCTGACAATTGATGTATGTTTAATATTTATATTTTAGCAATGTTATAATTTATTAAAAATATTGACTGTAAATTTAGCCTTAAACACATTCAAATACGCAATTTTTTTTTAAATGTTTGAATTTATTTTTTTGCGCTTTCCAAATACGAGAGTCAATAAATGGCATGTTTTATATTAGCAAGATATATCGCTGTAAAACTTTCCGGATCAAATTACAGTATAAAGTACCGGCACTTTGGGTACATCATCCGTAAAATCCATTTTACAGCAAAATCCAATTTTTAGTGTAAAATATTATACCTTAATTTTTACTGTAATATTTATTTAATTAGAGCTCAATGATTTAACGATAAATATTACTATAAATATTACGGTACATCAGAACCTTTTTCCAGTAACATGTTTCGGTAAAAATAGATTTTACGGTAAGAAATACCGACAGCCTGAGTACTGGTACTTTTTACAGTAATTTAACCCGGGATTTTAACAGTGAAGAAATGCAAACGATTTATGATGGTTATAGACTTAGGCATAATAGCATTTTTACATAGCTTTTTTCCAGGAACATGTTTCGGTAAAAGTAGATTTTGCGGTAAAAAGTACCGACAGCCTGAGCACTGATACTTCTTATAGAAATTTATCCCGGGATTTTTCAGTGAAGAACTGCAAACGATTCATGATTGTTAGACTTTGACATAATAACATTTTTATATAATAATAATAAATAATAACATTATAAAAATAACATTATAAAAATAACAAAATTATAACTAACAATGACATCATATTTAATGTACGTTTTAAAAAAACATTTAATTCATTTAAATGACCTATAATTTAGAAAACTAGAAGGAGATTTAATGAACAACAATTTTTACTTTAATAGAAGGAGCAATATATAATATATCGGGCAGAAACGTGAAACTTTTCTGGATAAAATACTTATCTTACAAGTGCGTATGTAACTCAGATAGGGTCAAGTATTCTTCATATTTGATACACAAGTCTTAAAATTCGTAAGCTCTATTCAAAATTTGCCTGTCAACATAAAGTTAAAAAGCAGGAAAAGTGACGACAAACTACGTCATAGGATGATTAAATGAAGCATCAGTAGTGGTATCCGGAATCGTGCCTGGTATCTTCTATGATCCAAACTGTTTGTCAAAAGTTCACTATCTTGATAGTTAAGCTTCTTTCGAAAGACATTTTTTATGAAACATTGATTAACGTAGTTAAAATCCTGCAAAATTTCTAACTTGTAAGTTCTGATGTTCTTTTAGTGTTTGTCCCGCAGTGGACTGATCATTAAGACACGGTTCCCAGCACATCACCGAAGTCAAGCATCAGTGACTGCGGTCAGTGTGCGGGTGGGTGACCACTTGGATCAGTCTGCCTAGGGACCGAGGGTGTGCGGTATTAGTCCTCGTTAAACTGTTCTACCGTAAAGTGTTCGACTTCGCGTGCAGGTCGTTGGGCTACAGAAGCGGGGATGTCATCCCCTCTGTAGAAGATCGAAATTGTGATGGCATGCCTTCGGATCATCCTCAGGGATGTTTCCCAGACCGTCGTCAATAGCCCATTGTGCAGCTCTAGAGCGACGTAAATGAACAACAACAACAATATTTTGGGGTTTCTTTTATAATAAATACTTAATAATCATACTTAATAATACTTAATACATTATCAATAAATACTTAAAAATAATACTTAATGAATAAAAGGAAATTTTCAATAAATAATAATTTTATAAATTTAAACAAATATTTAATATAACAGTTAAGACTACTTCTTTAATAATGCAAAGCAAATATAAAAGTAACGATTTAACAAAATTTAAAATACCTTTATTCAAATTATATCTTTTCGCATTATACATTTCCACAGTATGATCAATCATGTAAGCAGTTATAGCGATCAAATGTGGGAATAGAAATTGACTTTATTTGAATGAAAATGTCATTTACCAGAATATTTAAATCCTTGTAAAATGCAAATATTAGAGAAACAATGAACTACGGAGAAATATCCAATTCTTATAGCGAATTCTATTTCTTTAAAAAAATTGGAAGATATTTCTTTTATAAGCTTTGTTATTAAATCATTATTGCTTTTTATTAGTTTGTCATCAAAGAAAGTAAGTGATAAATCAAACTGATTAATTAATTAAATATACAAGAAGCAAAATATTATATTCCATTTTAGAAAGACTATTCTAATCTATTTTTGCCTTTTTAAAGCCTGTAATTCTAAACTAATGAGGAATTGATATATCATGAATACGCTTGAATGCATGGTAAAAAATACTGGCACGCAACCGTTTGTATATAAATTCTTCAAAATATTTATCCATATATGAATAACATTGAAAATATTATTTGCATTAAAAAATATCGAGTGTCTTAAAAATGATATGGTTGCGATGGCTCATTGGTGAAGGCAATGAACTGTCAGCATAAAGGACTGGGGTTCGAACCCAAGTGACAGCTTAGCTTCAGATTGATAGCTACCAACCTGTCTGGGAAGTAAAGGTGGCCTGGTCACATTGGTTATGAAATTCTAGAGTCTTCTTGACCCTCCATGACCACAATGGGCTGTTGCGGAAATACTTTACTTTACTCAAAAATGGCCGATGATTTGAAAATTCCATCAAAAAATGGAAGAAAATAAAAATGTATGTTTCGCTTCGTTCCATTTCGGGAACTATAGTAAAAAGTTAGTTAACATATGACTCAGCTAAGTGAAAAAACTACTAAACAATGTCTTTCGCATATTACTAGATCTCTCTAACTGAAAAGTTTATATAGGAATCTATAAATTTCATATTCATAGTGTACCACATAGTTGTTGCTAATAGTTGTTATAATGTAAGCATTTAACAAGGCCATTTGTTAACGAATTTTAGAAACAATTAAGATTCTTGTCTAGCATAAATAACTTTTTCCATTAAGCAAAATGTTCATCGCTATCTCTTATGATCATTTTTTTAACATTTTTTTAACAGTTGTTAATTTATGTTGCTAGATTTTGCTATAACTGTAGCAATGTACCAGGACCAGTCATGCAAACTGATATCACTTTCGAAATCATATTCAAAGATTAGAAGTATCTTATATTGGTAATAAATGAAGAATGGTTTTACTTAACATCAAGTGAAAGTTTTTGTTTGCAATTTGTTTGTTTTTTTCACATTCACAGCAATAAAACATTTACATTCAGCCAGATATAATAATTCCCCCTATGACAGAAAAAAATTAAATGCATATTTGACTGGATAACATTAAACATAAATACTTGATGCTACTCAGAAACGACTGTTCTATCTTTTATTATTTATTGACTCTACGATTAGAATAATATCTTTTATATGCTTTTAAATCTCAAACAAATTTCTAATCTGAGAATATCCTTGACATAACATACATTCATTTTTTTGGTAATATTAGTTTTGTTAACATTATAATAACTACACAAAGTACCGAAGATGTTTTCTGCATTAAAAGGCGTTTTTATTTCTTCTAAATAAATAATTATTATATCTGTCCTATTACGTCATTATATATGGCTGCATGTTTTGTAGGGTGTTACAATCCATGCTATGTAAGAAAATAAAAAAATGAAATTTTAAAGCATGCAATTTTAAGTTAGATAACTTATATTAATGATAAAATCAAATAATTATATTGCTTTATAAAGAAATAAAATTCTCTTTAAAATACGAACTGAATAAATAACTCGATCGCAAAGCAGATATTAAAAAATTCCAAAATGACAATTTAATAAATACTTCGTGTAACAAGCTTATAAAAGAAGTAGCTCAAAGTTGAAGAAATTTCTCAATCAATCGTAGTATTTTGCGGAAAAAATAACATTATTATTTTCATTTACATTTAAAGCAAATACCTGCCTTTCTTAGCAAAATATGATATCTTGAACTGAACAGAGGATCGAGTTGGATACTTTCTTTATGAACAAACAATTGATATAGTATTTATCACCTGAAGAAAAGAACACTTGTATTTGACAGCCATTCTTTTACTGTGTATCTATCATTTATTACAAGCTGCATTGTGAGCTTGCGTTAAGCAAAAATAATATCGTATACATAGATTGAGATAGTACATCATGAGATAATTGTTTATATAGAAAATGTGTATATCTATATAATTTAAATCAACAATTCATGAAAAATATCACGTTATTAAGTTCATTTCAACCCATATTTCATTGTTATAATTTAATCCATAATCCATTCTCTAACATTAATCTCTCTCTTTATATTTATATATATATATATATATATATATATATATATATATATATATATATATATATATATATATATATATATATATATATATATATATATATATATATATATATATATATATATATATATATATATATATATATATATATATATATATATATATATATATATATATATATATATATATATATATATATACATATATATATAATATATATATAATATATATATATATATATATATATATATATATATATATATATATATATATATATATATATATATATATATATATATATATATATATATATATATATATATATATATTTATTTATATTCAGATTCAGCGCCTGAATTAGAAGAAATCAAGAGTCCCTTTCACCCTCTCTGCCTGAAATAAGTAATTTTTTATTACCGCCTAAGCCTATTAAGTTTCAATCAAGTTCACGATTGATAGATTAGAAACAATGCTAAAAAAATACAATTTTACATACTTTTGGAAAAACATACTATTCAATCATTATTCATTACTATTTTAAAACTATATTACAATTTTACAAAGGAGTTTTTTACTAAATATTTTATTTTTTATGCGTAAATTTCGAAAGTATACATGATCGATTAAGACAAAAACTGTCCAAAATTTCTATTGGTGATATCTTTCTCTGTCAAACAGATGTAAAAACTATATCTCCAAGGCATCAATTTATGAAAACGAACAAATGTAATATATATTTCTTTCCTCGCTTTCATTTTTGTTCCTAATGATTGATGGCATTCTTTTTGTGTCTCTAATGGGAACACTTTTCCTTCTAAAAATATGTGCAGATTCCAGATTCTTTTCTCGATTGATTGTTTTTCTATTGACCAGTTTTCGCGATAGAGATAGATAAACCTAAAAAGAAGATTTGGAATAGGAAATTGTTAAGAATTGGTAATTGTGAAAAATAAGAAATTGTTAAAAATAAGAGATTGATAAAAAAAAAAGTGTTTTTAATAAAAGAGTTTTAAAAATAGGATATTGTTAAAAATAATTGATAGTTAAAAATAAGAGATAGATAAAAACAGGAAATTGATCCCAATAGGAAATTGATAAAAAATAGGAAATTGTTAAACGAGGGACTGTTAAAAACATGTATTTTTAAATGTTAAAATTAAGAACGTTTATTTTCAGAAAAATCAGTTCAAGGTTTAACCGTAATATCCGATTAATATCGGTATTTGAACAAAGAATTACGACTTGTACTGAGCAACTTGTTATAGAATAATGGACTTGTGCTTATGTATATCAAGATTCATCCTTGTATGCTTACGTATATCAAAGTTCAGTAAAAGAGTTGGTATAAAATACCGTCATACCGTCATTCATAGATAAGCAAATCATGAGTCACCGAGTGTCTAAGAAACTTGACCGATCATTTGAAATCTGAATTAAAGTTAAACGAAACGAGATAAAAATGTAAGGTTTACTGCTTTCTGTTTTTAGTGGAGCGAAAATGCAAATTAGTTCCATTTAACAATACTTTTAAAATCCATTCTTTGATGCAATGTAGTATTATTATTGTTTAAGTTTGTCCTACAAATATGAAAAATTCTATGATTTTTAGAAACATGGTCTGGAAGTTTTAATAATAATAATTCAATGAAGACTCGTCCTTTTAAAAACAAAATTGATCCGAAAAAGTGGCACTAATAATTGGAAAATATTTTAAAAGAGATTAGAAAAATGTTATTTTGTCTAGTTGTTATTTAACTAATTTTTAGCTTAAGGCAGTGTTTCCAGAATGGTGCTCCGGGGAACCCTTGGGTTCCGTGGGGAGGTCCGAGAGTTAGGACGAGATTAGCAGTTACGAAACCCTGTAATAAAATTTATTTCGAATTAATTCAGTTATTAGATAATGATCTGATAACTATTCTCAGCGCTTATTTTCGTCTTTTTTCATTTTTATTTAAACGAAAACCGCATTTCAACTCATTCATTTTCAGGTGATTATGATACAATAATAATACAATATGATACAATAAAATCAAGTTATGTATTAGACTAGATGCCAAATTAGGCTTATAAGTTTTTTCACCTCTCTGAGATAACTCCTAATTTTAAGACTAGTACTGGTGAAACTGCACGTGGAATTAAATTTCATTCTTCATTCATTCATTAAATATTTTCAAAATAATTAATAAAATGGTAATTTTTTAAATATTTTCAAAATAAAAAAATTTAATATTTTTTGCAATTGCTATTGAAATTTCTCAGTTTCGGAGTTTCGAAACTTAAAAATTCTGATCTGAAAACTGATTCCGAATTAATGAAAGACATTAGATCATTTAGGATTCCGTAGCCGAAAGAAATTAAGAACCGCTGCTTTAAGTTATCCAAAAAGGGTAAAAATTGTTTATTTCAAAAAAAAATTCGATATTCGATTTTTTTTTTCTTTTTTTTCGTTACTTTTACTATTATCCATAAACTTTAGCTCATTAGCTTTCTTAAACCCTTTAAAAAAATTTAAAATCTAAATTACAGTCTTTATTATTATTATTATTTATTTGTTTTCGAATGATAACTGACAAAACCGAAACTCACTAAAACGAAACTTTTTGTTTTGCTTTAAGTATTCGAATCCTTATTTATTTGAATACATTTTATTTTTAAGTCAGATGAAATTAATTTTCCGAAATTAATTTTCGAATAGTTAGTTTTTTTAGTAGTCAGAATTTTCTTACATTTTAGAACTTTCTTACAATTTAAATGCATTTTCTAAGGAACGTTGATTTTGGGAAAATTTCTGTACCCAAACACAAATTACAAAAGAAGCTATTTATAGAATTCTTAGAAATTTCAAATGCAGATTTTATATAATGTTAGCGATGATTTGAACTAATAGCTAAGGTCTAAGGTCTTATTTTAATCAAGCTTTACGAAAGAATATTTTGAATTTTTCTTTAAAAATTCGATTCTTAAACAATGTATTTAGTTTTATTTCATTGCTTTTCGAAAACTTTTTGGATTTTAGTTCAAAACACAGGTAACCACATTATTAATCCAGAAAAAAAAAAAAAATTTGAAATTTATGTATTACAATTTGCAGTTGAGGTGTTTGGTCATGATTTGCAGTTTTCAAACTTAAATTTGCCCGTGTTTGAAAAATATTTAATAAACTTTACTTTAAATTTATAAATTTTGCTCCTCTGCTTACCTAACATAAAATTAAAGTTTTAATTGAATCTTCTTTTTTTTTTTATTTTTTATCGAAGCCAATCTAACACCTTAACATTTTACAGTTTGTTTGCTTGTTTGTTTGTTCGTTTACGTTCTAAAGTTTTTTTTAAATGATTTCATTTTTTTTTTCTTCAAATGTTGATTAAAGTAGAAAAGCAAAACTCCAGCTATGAGGGGGTTGGAAAGAACGAATGATTAATAATTGACACCTTCTTTTAAGCCTGAAATAATCTGAAAAATACATACTTTGCAAAGGAAATTTTTTCCTTTCTTTTTTTTTTTTTTGCATATTTCTGCTAATTGTGGAAAAAAAACACTAAAATTACAGCTTCAAGATACAGAAACTCTGATGTCCTCAGACGAAATATTAAAAGAGGTAAAGAAAAAATCTTTAATTTAAGGGAGTTGTTAAAAGAAATAGCAAATTTATTCATTTTATAAAAAATGCGTGCAAGTAATTTATATATTAAAATATTAATGTTTTTTTTTTGTTTCGTTTTTACTTTTTTTTTAAGAGAACATTTATATACCAAGTAAAATAAAATTTTATAACACAAAAATAGACACTGTACCTTTTATTACCCATTGGCAAAATGGGTCTTGGTTTTGATTTCGTGGCGTACTCACTTTTCAACTACTTTTTTTTTAAGAGAACATTTATATACCAAGTAAAATAAAATTTTATAACACAAAAATAGACACTGTACCTTTTATTACCCATTGGCAAAATGGGTCTTGGTTTTGATTTCGTGGCGTACTCACTTTTCAACTACTTTTTTTTTAAGAGAACATTTATATACCAAGTAAAATAAAATTTTATAACACAAAAATAGACACTGTACCTTTTATTACCCATTGGCAAAATGGGTCTTGGTTTTGATTTCGTGGCGTACTCACTTTTCAACTACTTTTTTTTTAAGAGAACATTTATATACCAAGTAAAATAAAATTTTATAACACAAAAATAGACACTGTACCTTTTATTACCCATTGGCAAAATGGGTCTTGGTTTTGATTTCGTGGCGTACTCACTTTTCAACTACTTTTTTTTTAAGAGAACATTTATATACCAAGTAAAATAAAATTTTATAACACAAAAATAGACACTGTACCTTTTATTACCCATTGGCAAAATGGGTCTTGGTTTTGATTTCGTGGCGTACTCACTTTTCAACTACTTTTTTTTTAAGAGAACATTTATATACCAAGTAAAATAAAATTTTATAACACAAAAATAGACACTGTACCTTTTATTACCCATTGGCAAAATGGGTCTTGGTTTTGATTTCGTGGCGTACTCACTTTTCAACTACTTTTTTTTTAAGAGAACATTTATATACCAAGTAAAATAAAATTTTATAACACAAAAATAGACACTGTACCTTTTATTACCCATTGGCAAAATGGGTCTTGGTTTTGATTTCGTGGCGTACTCACTTTTCAACTACTTTTTTTTTAAGAGAACATTTATATACCAAGTAAAATAAAATTTTATAACACAAAAATAGACACTGTACCTTTTATTACCCATTGGCAAAATGGGTCTTGGTTTTGATTTCGTGGCGTACTCACTTTTCAACTACTTTTTTTTTAAGAGAACATTTATATACCAAGTAAAATAAAATTTTATAACACAAAAATAGACACTGTACCTTTTATTACCCATTGGCAAAATGGGTCTTGGTTTTGATTTCGTGGCGTACTCACTTTTCAACTACTTTTTTTTTAAGAGAACATTTATATACCAAGTAAAATAAAATTTTATAACACAAAAATAGACACTGTACCTTTTATTACCCATTGGCAAAATGGGTCTTGGTTTTGATTTCGTGGCGTACTCACTTTTCAACTACTTTTTTTTTAAGAGAACATTTATATACCAAGTAAAATAAAATTTTATAACACAAAAATAGACACTGTACCTTTTATTACCCATTGGCAAAATGGGTCTTGGTTTTGATTTCGTGGCGTACTCACTTTTCAACTACTTTTTTTTTAAGAGAACATTTATATACCAAGTAAAATAAAATTTTATAACACAAAAATAGACACTGTACCTTTTATTACCCATTGGCAAAATGGGTCTTGGTTTTGATTTCGTGGCGTACTCACTTTTCAACTACTTTTTTTTTAAGAGAACATTTATATACCAAGTAAAATAAAATTTTATAACACAAAAATAGACACTGTACCTTTTATTACCCATTGGCAAAATGGGTCTTGGTTTTGATTTCGTGGCGTACTCACTTTTCAACTACTTTTTTTTTAAGAGAACATTTATATACCAAGTAAAATAAAATTTTATAACACAAAAATAGACACTGTACCTTTTATTACCCATTGGCAAAATGGGTCTTGGTTTTGATTTCGTGGCGTACTCACTTTTCAACTACTTTTTTTTTAAGAGAACATTTATATACCAAGTAAAATAAAATTTTATAACACAAAAATAGACACTGTACCTTTTATTACCCATTGGCAAAATGGGTCTTGGTTTTGATTTCGTGGCGTACTCACTTTTCAACTACTTTTTTTTAAGAGAACATTTATATACCAAGTAAAATAAAATTTTATAACACAAAAATAGACTCTGTACCTTTTATTACCCATTGGCAAAATGGGTCTTGGTTTTGATTTCGTGGCGTACTCACTTTTCAACTACTTTTTTTTTAAGAGAACATTTATATACCAAGTAAAATAAAATTTTATAACACAAAAATAGACACTGAACCTTTTATTACCCATTGGCAAAATGGGTCTTGGTTTTGATTTCGTGGCGTACTCACTTTTCAACTACTTTTTTTTAAGAGAACATTTATATACCAAGTAAAATAAAATTTTATAACACAAAAATAGACACTGAACCTTTTATTACCCATTGGCAAAATGGGTCTTGGTTTTGATTTCGTGGCGTACTCACTTTTCAACTACTTTTTTTTTAAGAGAACATTTATATACCAAGTAAAATAAAATTTTATAACACAAAAATAGACACTGTACCTTTTATTACCCATTGGCAAAATGGGTCTTGGTTTTGATTTCGTGGCGTAGTCACTTTTCAACTACAATAAGCTAGAGTAATGGTAAGCAGTGCTATGTCAACCGCTTCTGTTTGATAATGTTTTTAGAATTCTTTTTTTCTCTTTTAATTTTGCTATGCATTAAGTTGGAGAATTTATTTTTGAGACATGGGACCAGAGAGATCCCATAAATACTTCTTGAGTTGTGAATAAAAGAGAATTTCATCATTTGAACGATATTTTTGTTTTTATTGTTTTAATTAGGAATCAGAAATTCTAACCTACAGTTCAAACTGAATCGTTCAAACTGGATTCCCTATTCATGTAAAATTGAAGAAAAACCTAGCTTTTAAATCATATCGTGAATCCGAAACGGGTGTATGATGCAGCTGACAATCACCATCAAACACCATTGTACCAATCCGAGAATGTTAATATTGATCTCGATTGGCTGTTCAATGTCTTCTATTCAGTTATCAAAAGAATTTACACAGATTGTGTCTGAGTTGCATTTAAATATGTGTTCGAAATTGTGTACCGAACAGTTCAGGATTAACAGTTAAAGATTTCCAAGATGAAAACACAATAAAATTTCCTTTCCGTAAAAGAAATTAGAGGACAACTATTTTGCCAATGGGTTACTCGTGATTGCCTTGCGGCGATCACAATTTTCTTCATTTTGTAGTGAATCGTATTTTTATTTTTATTCATCTATTGATTTATTTATTTTATTTTATTGTAATTTGTATTTTATAATTTTTAATTTTTTAAATTTTCTTAATTATTTTTAATTTTGAAATTTTTATTTTTATTCTTAAAATAAAATTTAAAATTAAAATAATTTTATTTTAATGTTACTTTTTATTATAAATTTTTTTTTTTTTTTGATATTTTCTAATCTGCAAACACACATATTCTTAGGATTTACATGAAATACTAAGATAAATTTTAGTGCTGCCCTCTAATGTAAAATTTTAAAATCATATTTCTCATTATTTCTATAATATGAACAAAATGAAACACAATATTAACATTTCATATATTATAAACTATATGAAATAAATTTGCAAAACAATTACTTAAGATTAAGGATGTATGCAAGATAAGCAATGTCATGAAAATATTAATTTAACCCCGAATAATTTTGAAAAATATTACCATCAATCAACTGGAAAACCCTAAGAAAATATTTGGTGCTGCCCTCTATCATTTGTATTGAGAAACATATTATATCAGTAATTTATGATGAATGCAGTTTAAGTAAAAATTTCCAGAGCACTGGTAGTTTTTCATAACTTTGTTTGATAACGAAAATATATCAGAAAATTTAAAAAGAAATTAATGTAATTTAAAAACAGTATTTTACGTGTAATAAAATAATTTGAAAATAAAATTATAACATAAAATGAAAACTAAATATTAAATAATTTAAATAAAATAAAATTATGCATGCTGGATAAAAAGTTTAAAATTAATAACACTTTTTTTTAAACTTTTTTTTAAATTGTATCGTTTTTATCGAACTCTTAATACTGAACAGACTAAAGGTCGGAACATTTTTTTTTCCTCCATCTTACTCATTCAGATGTATCAAAACATTATCAGAGTTATAATTACTTTATACTTAGTTAAATAACATTTTCTCATCATTTTACTTTTAAGGAGATTGTAGAATCCCCGATATATATATATATATATATATATATATATATATATATATATATATATATATATATATATATACAGTCGAACTCGTTTATAACGAGCACAAAGGGACCGTAACATGTACTCGTTAAATCCGAGTGCTCGTAATAAACGGGTACTTAAGACAGGCGTGCAACCAGAAGAGGGGGGGGGGGCTTGGGAGGTCAAATGATTGAATTTACTTAAAATTTAATTAATACTTACTTACTTTAATTACATTAATTAATTTAATCGCGTTTTTTTTTATTTCGCGCACATTTCTTATCATTTTTAAAAAAAGATAAAGCAGAAAGACTAGAAAGATGAGAAAAAAGATTACAAGACGGAAAAATATTGCTCGCTAAAACCGGGTCTTGCTCGTTAAAAGCGACTTCTGTTCCATAGACTTAACATTGATCCAACCAAATATTCTCGTTTCCCTCGGTAAATCCGAGTTCTCGTTAAATCCGAGCTCGTTATAAACGAGTTCGACTGTATATATATATATATATATATATATATATATATATATATATATATATATATATATATATATATATATATATATATATATATATATATATATATATATGACACTAAATTAAAACGGTGGGTTGACGTTGCTGTGTTGCTGTTTTATAACCGTCTTGAACAACCACCCAAATCTTTGGGGTTACGACTACTAATGTTCAACTCCGTAGCCTTGTAATTTTGAACCCAATACAGAAGACAAGCCTGGATCAAATATCGGAGAAATTTGCCTTCGTGGAGGATTTTTTGATGGAACTAACCATCATTTGCGTTACATGGTGATTAAACCCACGGAAACCTCCCACCTGTTACAATGTCACAACTTAATTTTTGAATTTTGAGTGTTCCAAAAAATACTAACCAAGTATTTTTCTTCATTTTTGCTCTTTGTGTCTTATTCAATGACAAGATGAGAATAATCTCAGAGTTGAGTATAAAAAGACAGCTACCAATGGAAAAACAAGAACTTCTTTTGAGTGAAACCGATCATTTTAGCAATAACGCAGGGCAAGGTGCAAGCCTGGTAGCATAAGGCGCAGCTGCAAGAGGCGCCGAATAATTGGATGGGCGGCGAATTTTGGTAAGGCTAGAATTTTTAAAAAAAAATTAATTTTTCTCTCCCTTCTAAAAGCTTTAAATTTTCGCTTCCTTGTAGAAAAATAAAAGTTAAAGTCAACTTATTTTCCTTAAGTAATTTGTTGATATCTTCCTAATACTCTGGCAAGAAATAACTTTGTGAACTGCATTGTCTCATCTCTTTTTCCCAGTTCAGATGACATCCCGCCCTGATACTTTTTCAATCTACTGGTGTAGATGGCGCTCACTCATAGAAACTAAAGTCTATTGCGTTTCTTTTAGAGTTTCGTAAAAAATAAAAATAAATAAAAGAAAAAAAGAGAGAGAGAGAGACCATTGTAAGGTAGGAGACGCGTTGACTTACTTTTACTGGGTTCAGCATTGGTCTATTCACAAATTCACAAAAAACATTTGACACTAAATTTCTGGCAAAATCAAATAGGCAAAGGGTGGGTTCTAATTTGTTGGGAAAATTAACAAATCGCTTTATAAGAAAAAGGGAAAAACCGAAAACCCTTAAATTTCCTGCTGCACCTTTCTTTGAAAGAAATTTCTATTAGTTTTTCAAATTCTGAAAGTACAAAATCAATTACAAGTTCAAGTTACTCTTTGCTTCATCTGAAGAGTAAATTCAAAATGTATCAGATAAAATTTATTATCCTTCCATTAAATAATAGTTTTATAAATGTTCACTTTTTCGAGTTAATTATTTAATTAAAAGTTTTATAATCATTTTGTTTCACTTTATTTTATCAATTTCATTAAAATACTTAAATTTCAGTTAAAAAGAAAATAAACGCCTGCTTAGACATCCTTATTGTCTTCAAAAACGTGAGTATAGATACCAAGCTTGTTGTCTTGTTGTTACGAGACTCTATCAGAAAGTAAAATAATCTGTCGTTCTCTACTTCTCTAAATAATAAATCTGACTAAATAATAAAACTTTTAGTAAAAAAGAACAACATTTTATTTACATAATAATTTTCAGACGATTATTTCTTATTCCACAAAAAGGAAAACGTTGCCATGGCAAATCGGCAGTTTTAAAAGAAATCAAAAGTTAGCTTTTAGCTTACATAAAAAGTAATTAACAACTTTTAACACTTGTAGCTACTTTGTGAATTAAAATGTTAAGAAGCTATCAAAAGCAAGCTGTTACTTAGATTAAGAACCGTTTGTAACACCAGCAAACAGATGTGACAAAATAAATTCAATTTGAGTTTTAAAAAATGCTTTCAAATAAAATTGAGTAAAATTATTCTGAAAGGAGAAAAACTCTATTAAGTATAATATGTTCCCACGCTATCGACACATAACACCATTGATTAGAAAAGTAAAATCAGGTCAAGCGAAAAACATCACCGTTGAAACGGAAGAATGCAGTAGTGCTGAATCTGATGACTTAGAAGACATTTATAAACGGAAGCCAAATTTTGAACATTATTCTTACCCAGATGATTATTGGAAATTTAAAAAGTCCGTAAAATATCTAAGTTATGGACGACCTATAATAAGTGCTTTAGCTTTGATTACTGCGTATGATTGTGATTTTCAGGATCCAATTATGTTAAAAGCACTTCAAGAACACAGGATTTTGGAAACTCTTTTGAATTTTTTGAAAAGTGACGAAAAAAGAATTCAAGCAATATCTCTAAAGTTCCTAAAGAAACTTGCTAAAATCCGAGTTTTGCGCCATAAAATTGTCTATCTTAGAGGAATAGAAGCTTTGGTATTGCTTTTAGAAGAACCTCAAATTGATCTTAAGCAAGAAGCTGCTGCAGTTATAACAGCTATTGCTGATTTTCATAAAGCTTGGCAAGCAGTACGTGTCTCTGGTGGTATACCATTGCTCGTAAATATGATATACTTGCCGAATCGACTTCTTCAAGACCAGCCAGAGTCTATGAGCCAACAACAAAAAGATGTTTTAAAAGCAGCAGAAAATGCAGCAGAAGCTTTGTTTACAATCTGCAAATGCCGCAGAAATCAAATGGAGTTTTTAAATAGCGGAGCTTTAAGGGGCTGCAAAAATATACTAAAAACGCCACACGTTCGGCTATGTACTTTAGTTCTGCAAATAATTATTCGGTGCTCCCATCAAAAAATCGTTCGTTTAGTCGTAAAAAATTTGAGAATGATAGAAAATTTCAGAATCCATTTTTATAGCGAGGATCAAAGTTTAATGCAGGCAGCTGCGCGTGCTGCATTTTCTTGCGCCGAAGGAGATGAATCTAGAGCATTTTTTGGGAAAGCAGGCTTTGTTGACAAGTTATTCGAAATAATGCAAACTTCTGCCTTCCATTCGAATTATGAACTCATGGCATCCATTTCATGTGCATTGTGGAGATGTTCGGAAAATGAATCCAATTTAAAAAGAATTCAAGCTCTGAACGCTGGTCCTTTGATGATACAGCTTCTGAATTCTCAACCAAAACATGTTCAAGAATATTTAACAGCGTGCCTAGGTTGTTGTCTTACAAACCCACAAATCAGAACGGTGATCAGGAAAAACAATGGTATTGAAACGTTGATAGGACTTTTACATACAACGCACCCGCCGTTAATCATGCATCTAAATAAAGCATTAGCAATTGCTTCTGATGATAACGATTGCTTGCAAATAATGGAAAAACACGATGCCCTGCGTTTAATATGGTCGCATCTAAAGAATGAAAATCCATCAGTTGTGTCCAATACAGCATGGCAGTTGGCAGCCATAATGAAAAACTTTATTAATTCAGCTGCTTACGTTAGATCTTTGGTTGGCGGTGTACAAGTCTTAATGGAGCGCTTGCGTGGTGAACATAACCGTGTGTCGACGCCAATATGTGCTTTAATTGTGGTTCTTAGTCAAGATCCTGAAAATGTAAGAATTCTAACAGACTATAAAGTTGTGCATTGCCTTTCAGAGTTGACCAATACCACATGCCGCCGTCTAAGATACCATCTATGTATGGCGATTACTGCCGTTTGTCCTTATAAAAACAACAGAAAAGAATTTACTAGAAGAAGAGTTGTATTGCCTTTGATAAGAATTCTAAAAAGTAAGACTCCTGAAGTTGCTGGGGCGGCTACACATGCCCTATATCAATTGGCTCACATTCCTGTGTGCTGTGCCGTGATGTATAATAGTTCTGGTGTGTATGAAATTTTAATGAAGCAATTGAAAAGCGAGAACAGAGACGTTCAGGAATGTGCAGCCGGTATTATACAAAAGATGCGATTGTTTCCCCTTAATCGGGATGGAAATATCCCCACGTGGCTCATAGAAAAACATTCAGATCATTTTTCTTGATAAAATGTCACAAAACTTTATTTCTTGAAGTGCAATAAATTTGCTTTTAAAATTTTTTCTTTCATAGATAATTTCACGGTATAAAATATGACAAATCTTATTTTAAAATTTTATTATATTCCGCAATAATGTAATATTTTATTATATTCCGCATTTATTTAACGCATATAAAATGAATGGTCCCGCAGTGGACTGATCGTTAAGACACGGTTCCCAGCAGATGTCCGAAGTCAAGTATCACTGGCTACGGTCAGTCTGCGGGTGGGTGACCACTTGGATCAGCCTGCGTAGGGACCGAGGGTGTGCGGTATTGGTCCTCGTTAAACTGTTCTACCGTAAAGTGCTCGACTTCGCGTGCAGGTCGTCGGGCTACCGAAGCGGGGGTGCCATCCCCTCTGCAGAGGATCAAAATTGTGATGGCATGTCTTCGGATCATCATCAGGGATGTTACCCAGACCGTCGCCAATAGCCCATTGTGCAGCTCTAGTGTGACGTAAATGAACAACAACAACAACAACAATAAAATGAATGAGTGCATGATTATTAAAATTTGATAATTTTTTGATGAAATTCATTTTAGCATGGTGATTTTTTGCTTCTCGCTTGTATTCTCTAAAACGCAAAAGCTTCTTTCTTTTTTTTTTTTTTTTTTTTTCTTTAAAGAGCTTTTCAGATTTAATAATTTATTATTCATGAAAAAAAATATTAAAAGCTTTCGGATACATTCGAGGACATTTGAGAACGTATGTTAAGACTGGAGAGCATTTTCTGTCCTCGAAGAGTTTGAAAGATTTTGGAAACAACTACTGAAATTCGGGAAGTGTGTCTGGTCACTTTAACTATAGTGCGTCAACCAGCATATAATTTTATTATTTTTCTTCATATACATTTAGTCTATAAGTTTTGTACTGGATTAAATATGCCAAATGGATTAGATATAGCAAAAGCTATTTATTCAATAATTTTGAATTTTCCATTCAGATACTTTTAAACACCAAATTTAACCCAACATTAAACTCACCAGATGAATAAGTGTATCTCACTTTTTAAAAAAATTTATTTCTTAAAAAATCATATCCTGCTTTAAACAGGTAAAATTCATTAAAACAAGATCAATACATTATGATTCTTATTGTTAAGGTCTAATTTTAAACTTATTCTTTTTTGTCAATACTTAAATATTTCTTTATTTACTAAATAATTCACACTTATTGTCAATAATGATTCGTCGCGTTATAGTGACATGTAATATCTTCTTTAAAATTTTGGTGCTTGATAATGGTAGAATAATTAATATCGAAAAAAATATATATTAAAGGTATTAAGACCTGCGTTAGGTATTTATAATATTAATGTATTAGATTAATATTTATATTATCTATTTTATATATAATAGAATTCATAGCATTTTATATATAATATAACAAAATTCAATATTTTATATATATTATTATATAATATCTATGTTATAGAATATCCTGGATGTATAAATATACAGAGTGATCTGTAATTACGCCTTTTAACATATATTTGTCAAGTCCTTGCAAAAAAATGAAGTAACAAAATCTACACAATAAGGTAGAAAACATATATTTAAACTATGGAAAAGCAAAAACGATATCAAAATCTGAAGAATCACTACTGAGAAAAAAAAGCCGAATAAAAAAAACATTTTTCCAGTTTGACTGTATTTTACAATTTGGAATAATCAGAATCATATTTCGAATCCCCCGGGAGAATTTTTTCACTCATCTCTGAAAAGAATATTAAAATATATGATGCCTGGCTTTATAAAAAAAAATAAGATTTATTTACTTATTTGAAATTAATTTAGTAAAATATTTTTCAAATACCAGCTGCAAAATTTACAGTGTGCTGCATTTAAAAAATTTATTGAAATATTCCATAATTCAAGTCGAAAATATATTTATCTATTTATTTTTTCATTAAACCTAAATGCATTGAAATGTTCAATCATTTTCTAACTTTAATCGACAACAACAAAAAATTTTAATTAATTTTACTCTGATTTTTCTTACTAAAAACATTTTTTCAACCATGATTCTTTTAAATTTTTATTCTTTTATGTACCCCTCTTTCATTTCACAAAAACATATAATATTCAATCATCAACAATCTTCACAGGTCGCTTTCTGTGGCGGTAATACCAGACCAGCACCCTCAACTCGCTTAAAATCTGGCAGTGACGTTTTAAAGGTTATTATTGTTATTATTTCAGTTGGATCTCCAGTCTCTTGTTCTGAACTTGCGTCAACCAGTTAAAACTCTGTATTGCAGCATGAATGAAGCTGAGCTAATAATTTTATACTTTTACTTACTTTTAATATTTATATCTGCCTAATAAAATGTCACCTGATCTATTTACAAAACGGGAAACGTTCTATAGGACGCCGCAACTTAAAATCGAAACCTCGTGTATTGAGTTTATGAAATTTTTAAAATAATTTTTTTAACAAGTTCACGCTTCTGCCGATGAAATAGAGGAACAAATAGCAAAATATTGTTAACGCGAAAAATAAGCTCCTTATAATGTCTATGAATCATCGAACTTCAATAAATTAAAATTAGCTTTTATAAGTTGGCAACAGTAAATGAAGAACGATTTTGATTATATATAAATTTATGAACGATATATAATCATCATCGAAGAAATAATCCAGAATATAAAGAAAGATGCCAGTTTTGAACAGATAAATTACCTCGATAATATTTTGACATTTTTATGTTGTTCTATATCAGTTATTTCAATGATTTTTCTAGTTTTAAATTCATTGCATAGCGAAGATTCATTTGAAATATCAAAGTATACACTCTCTACGGAAAATACAATCGAAAATTACAAGCGAAACTACGATTTTTGAAATTTTATTACCTATGTGCATAAAAAGTGGCATCAAGTAATGAAGACGTAAAAAAAATTTACCATATTGAAAATTAGCCATTTTTATTTTCTGGACATAATTTATTACTTTTCTTACCTAACGTTTCACTTATTTACTATATCTAAGGAAGCGTGTTCATTCTAAGTATGTATTTGACAATGACAATCAATATTAATTTTAATACTTGTCGCTCTTCTTTTTAATTGTCTTATGAGAAATATGTTCTATTCTTTTTTTCCCAATTTATTCTTAATTTTTCTGCAATTTTCTAATAAGTTAGCTGTAAAATATAATAAAATAATTTAACTATTTTGAGAGGAATTAAATAATTTATTTCCACTATTATTATTAAAAACTTTAACATTTTAATTTTTTTTTAAAAAAATAATATTTGTAAGTAGTTTCTCTAAACATAAATAACAATTAACCATAATTTTCTTGATTTTTAAATTTTTTTAATTTGTGATAAAAAATAAGTTTCAAGTTAGATTCATGTTCATTTCTTCATTAAAATTTTGATTCTTACCTTCCCACCCTGATTTATCTCTTCCATTAACAATCATTAATATATAAGGTAAGAAAAAATAATCAAAATGCGAAAGTTTACCTCAAAAATTAAATTTGCTAATTTCAAATTTAATCAAATTGAAATTTTGCTTTGGAACAGTTTTACCAAATTTTAACTGAAACATTTCACTGTTTTATTTCATCTCTTATTGAATCTACCTTGATTGATAAAATAAGCACTAAACTTGCAATAAAATCTTTAGCTAATAGATATAATTAAAGTCACTGTTTTTTCTTTTGTGTTCCTAACTTATTTAATTTAAGGAATTAAAAAGCATGAATTTTATTAATTAGCATTGTTTTGTATTTAAATGTTGTTGAAAATCTAAATTTTTATCATAAAAACAAATTGGAAGAGCTACTGAGTAAGTGAGCTCTTACTTAGTTCTCTAGTTACTAATAAGCTCTTACTAGTTCTGTCATTTTTCAGAAATACGAAGTACATATATATATATATATACAATATTTAAAATGTATTAAGGAATTTATTCTTTACTTGCCCTCTGAAAAATTTTTTTTGGATACTCTTGAGGATATTGTTATTACATTTCATACATACAATTATTTAATTATAAAATTTTAATATATCGTAATATTAAACATGCAGTTTAATTTTATACTGAAACATATATTGTTTCATAATAGGCATTGAAAATTAGCGTCATTGACAATTCTCTTTCCTCCCCCAATATAAAAGGGGAAATATTTTTATGTGCGTATTGGCTAACATAAATCATCACTGCCAGTTCTTGTACCTGCAATATTTTAAAAGAAAGAAAAACATGTAGTGGCTTGTCAGCATGAGAGTTGCTTGAAGTTTATCTCATTATATGATTTTATTTTTTTCGCTTTCTACTGTCTGATTTTTGCCAAAACTAGACAACTTTTTTGGCATAGCCGCTGAAATTCTCATATGGAGGCCTTCCCACATGAAGATTGCTTGGGTTGTATTGGCAGTTCAAAGTGAGCAATATTGAGGCATATTAATTTTATTGTTACCCTAAATGCTTTAAAATATGAATATATAAAAATATCAACAAACAGATTTGTGGCCTTTGGCACACATTCTATGAAACACATTTCATACTTATGAGCAATGTCATACTGTAATTCTCACGTTTTAGCATAGTTTGATTTGATTAATTTATAAATAAATGGCATAGTAGACATGCTGTATACCTTCCAAAGACATTTCTTTGACTAAAAATTTAAATATTCTGACGCACAATGAATTTGCATGCCAAAGCATTTCCACCTTGTGTTCTTGTAAATAACAATAATAATATGTCATGTAATGACTAGAATTATGATGAATATATCTTTAAACTATTTCTTTTTATTTATTTATTTTTTTTAGTCAAAATTTGGTTTGCCAGCTAAAAAGTTGCTTGATGTTTGTCTCATTCTGTGATTTAATTATATTTATATTTTTGATTGCTACTGCCTAGTAGTAGCCAAAACTAGGTCCCTTTTTTGGCATCTTTACTGATCTTCTCTGATGAAAGCTTTCCCACAGAAAGATGCTGCTTGGGTTGCATAAACTGGTCAAAATATACAATAATGAGACATAATAGTTTGTTACTCTGTACAGGATGTGTTTTGAAATTGAAAATGGAAAAATGTCAACAAACAGGACTGTGGCATTTGACATACATTTTATGAAACATAATTCTCATTAGTGAGCTGTACGTCATACTGCAATTATTAGATTTTAGCATAGTTTGATTTAATAACTTATAAATTATTGACTTTGCAGGCATTTTTTTAAGTGATAAATTTTAATATTATAATGTAAGTAAAATTTCCACCGCATGTTTCTGTAAATAATAATACCTTGACATA
Source organism: Parasteatoda tepidariorum (assembly GCF_982258835.1). Classification (NCBI taxonomy): domain Eukaryota; kingdom Metazoa; phylum Arthropoda; class Arachnida; order Araneae; family Theridiidae; genus Parasteatoda; species Parasteatoda tepidariorum. The sequence goes on from NC_141758.1 coordinate 49,689,620, forward strand.
TAATTACTAGAATGCTGTTTAACTTCTTTAAACTATTTCTCTGTTTTTGTTTTTTTTTAAATCAATAAGCAATAACTAGATATTTTTTGCTGCTAAAATGTGTTGTTCTGTACATGATTCCTAAGTATCTATTTCTTCATCAAATAAAATTTTCTTTGAGTTTAAATAAATTGTAGGAAGTTTAAATGTTCTTTAGTAGCATATCTCTATTGTCAAGGTAAAAAAATTTTAATGTTTATTTGAAAAATGTCTGTTTGAAGATTAGTTAAACGTTATACTGTTTAAATATTTTAGTGCAATAATTATTTATTACGTGTTTATTTTTTTTGTATTAGATCTTCTTTCTTTCATATGAAAATTTTATAAATTATTTTTCTTTGATTTAGAATCGATTTAAATGCCAAGCCGCTGTTGGATTCTTGGGTGTCCGTCCAATGTTGATAGATCCAACACAAAGTTTTTTAAATTTCCCCATGATGAGGAACTAAAACAACTTTGGATTGATGCTATTGGAAGAGATGTTGCACCTTCTGATTTTTCCAGGGTTTGTTTCCTTTCATATTTTATTAATCGTTCAGATGCAAGTGAGATAGTTTTTAATAAATAATATAAAATTTCTGCCTTACTTTCATTTACAAATGTTTTGAAGCATTTTCTGAAAATTTTTAAAAACTTAAAATAGGTAATTTTTTAGCTTTATAAATATTTATATTTATAATTCAATATGTTAATCATGATGTTTTAAGAATCTAGTCATTATTTTACATTATTGAAACTTGAATTATTGTTAAACACATTTTTAATTACATATTTAGAATTTTAAAAACATAGTCAAGAAATGTTTGTGGAATTTTTTAATCCAATATCCCTGTCATTTTAATTATACAGTTAAAGATACAACCTATTATTAATCTATTAAAAAGAAATATATATAGTTTGATGAAAAATTCTAATACTTGGGATAAAATAAAAACCTGAACAAAGAATAGAATTCAGAGACACTTATTTGATTGTTATTGTTTAAGAGAATTAATTGGAATTTTTGAAATAAAGTTATTGAAAAACTAAATTGTTAGAAAAATTAGTCTTGCACTTAAAGACTTTCTTTAAAAACAGTGTTTTTACTACTCCCATATCCAAGATCTGCTGACTGGAAAGAGTTCAAATATAATTTTACAACTTCAGGTACATTTTCCTAAACTTAATTTTTAGTTCAAGGGGAATTTTTATTCTGTTCTAGCATTGCAACACTTCTTTTCTGTTACATGTAATTTTATTGTGGTTTTAACTTATTTTCATATATTGCTATTTATATGTTTACAAATAACAGAAGCAGAGAGAGCCTGGTTAGGGTAGGGGCATAAGGGACTGTTGCCGTGGATCCCCACAACAGAGGGGGGATCCCAAATTGATAGAAAGTTTATTTTATGTTTCTTTCTTTATTGAACTTTTTTTTCAAACAAAATATCAGTACAGAGTAAAATCCGTCAGTTTCATGTTAGCTTCGTTATTTCTTCATTGTATGAACACAAGAAATTTGTATTTCGTAAATCCATGGCTTTCTAGGTAGGATTTCTGCTAAATTTTTGCAATCACGATGGACAAATTTGGCCCTTCAAAAGCCTGTATTTTTACATATTGCAAAATGTGATATGTTTACAAAAATCTGGACTTCTGATTGGCTTAATTGAGCTATTGAAATTGCAAAAATTTGGCTGAATTCCACCCTAACTTCAGCAAGGATATCAATTTTTCCCAACTAGATGACAAGGTTAACAATCAGAAAACTGCATTCGGTGCGAGGGACAGAACTATATTTCGCCTGACCATTGAAGGTGGGACTTTATAGCTAATTTAGATTCTAATAAATTTTCTTGTGATCCATAATTAGGTTAAAAATTTAAAAACCACCCTAAAGTTCTGTTCTTCATTACTGATGTAGTGAAGCAGAGTGGGTCCTCAAAAGAAGTTTTGGCCCCAGGCCCCAATTAGGCTAAGTCGGGCCCTGGAAGCAGAAGATCTTTTTAAGCTTTGTTTTGTCAATATTTTTATTATTTATGAAAAACACAGGATACTTATTCCACTTAAATATGGAATTAATTAATGAAAAAGGAAGAATTGATAAGGAATGTTTTTTGTTTTGTTTCAGGTGTGCTCCAAGCACTTTAGGCCTGAAGATGTTGAATCTCTCAGCATTATACCACTGGTTGACTCTGCTAACAATATACCGTCTCGCCTCAAACTTAGAGAAGGAGCTGTACCTTGTGTATTTGAGGGTCTAGTTCCTAGAAGACAACGCAAAAAGTCATCACCAAAACGCAATCTCTCTCCTGAAAAAACAAAGAATTCAAAAGGTGCTATCTTATGTACATATATTATATATGTGGGGGTATTGTCAAACTTATTTATAACACAATTATTTTCAGAGTCTCTTTAAACCCCTTGTGACCAAAAAGTGACTTTATTGTTCCTTATTATGCTGAATGGGGTTAAAACGTGCAAGATTTGTTTGTTATTGAATGTTACCATTATTCAACATACATCACTTATGGTGCAGAAATAGGTGCTTAATTTTTAAACTTTGTTTTTCAAGGTGAAATGTAATATCCGGCAAAAGTGACCAATCCACTTGGACAACTTTTTTTTTATATTTAAATAACGTCAACTGTGAGAACTATTGCTTGAAATTTCAAATTTTTAAGTATAAACACCAAAATTGTTAGTAATTTTAGTTAGGCTAAAACCGGTGATGAAATTTAGCCGGTACACACATACTGGCTTTTAAAATTTCTGAAGTACCACATACCAGTTCTTAAAATTTCTATTAATTCAAAACATTACATTTTGGAAGGAGTTTGATTTGTAGTTTACTGAAATAAGTGTATTGTGGATTTTTACTGAATTGGAGCATTTAATATATTTCAACAATTTTTAGTAATTATTTTTGACTTCATTAGAAATGAAGAGACTACTAAGTTAAGTGAACTACAAAAGACACGTTTATAGAAAAGAAACATTAAGTGCTAACCAGGCAGGCGAAACCAATTATCCTGAGCGCTAAACACAGGACGAGTTTAATATTTTTCTGGAAAATTTTAGGGATTAATAGTCGTTAAAAATAAATTGGGATTTGATTACTGTTTCAAATTGGGTATAACAAAGGTATTCATGTTTCTGAAGAATAGAGAATGCATAGTGAAAAGTGGGGCCTTTGGAAAATGTAAAAAAGAACCAGTGGACGTTTTTGAAGAAGAAAAAAATTAATTACTTCATTTCAAAATGATAGGGTGACCTGGGGTAATTCCTGATCAAAAAACGCAAACATCTGTTTTGTGAAAAAACTATTCAAAATAGAATTTTAATATTTACTGGAAGTTTGAGGCTATATGAGATGAGTCCAATGCCACCTTCTTTTGTTTGAAAATCTAATTAGAATTTAAAAGATTTAAAGTTTTTAGTGATCAGGAATTACCCCTGGTCTTGATCATTTCTGGGGTAATTCCTGATCACTTCTGGGGTAATTACTGATCACCAGTTTTTATTGTAAAGGGGCTGTTTAAAAATAATTATATAATGGTAATTAACAAATAAGACATCAAGATCAAACAAATAAACCAAAAAGATATGTTTAAGCAGCTAATAAAATGATTTATTTATAAGCAAGAAGAACGATTAACACTTTAAATTTTCAAAAATCTTTGCATCGTGCCATACATTTTAGGCAATCAGCCAACTCATTCTCATGTTCTTCTGAAATATAAGAGAGTTCCCGCATGGGTTACTTTTGCTGGATTTTTTAACTTCATTAAGGGAAAGTGTAAAGTTAAGTAAGGTATGTCAACAGCTCTGGCAGCAGCTCTCACACTGAAATTTTCATTTTCAATCATTAAAAGAAATTCACTAATTTGGTTTTCTAGAAGCTTAGTATCCTTTTTAGGCTTATAATTTCTCACCATATTTATACTAGGCTAATTTATAAACTTAAAAATTATTCTAACAATTATACTAGGCTAATTTATAAGCTTAAAAATTATTCTAACGATGTGCACACATAAAATTAAGATAGAAGCAAGGTAAGACAAATCAGAAATGGTGCAAATCAGAATACAGTCTTGTATACAGTTAAAAACAAATTTTGTGATGACAGTTAAAATATATTTTATAGTTGTTCCACTTAATAAATATGAACTGTTATTTAAGAAAAGACAAGTAGGTACAGTACAGAACCCGTTATCCGGAAATCAGAAAACCGGAAAACCAAAAAACCGGAACAAAATTCGATAAATTTTCCCACCATTATAAAAAAAAAAATTTTTTTTTCCTTATAAAGTTTTAGGATTTTTTGTTCTTTTTTGAAAGATGTTTACCTTACCATCATTTTGGAAATAATCCTTAGTGTATTGCTCCATCGTTTTTTCTTTTTAAGATTATTTCCAAAAAAAATTATTTTGTAGTTGTGTTTAACAATAAAAAAACGCCTTTTTGTAGCGATTCAGAAAACCGGAAAAATCAGTTATCCGGAATAGCGATGGTCCCGATCGTTCCGGATAATCGGTTCCCTACTGTATTTATAAGCTATTTTATATACTATTTATAAGAGGAAATGACAATGATCAGGAATTACCCCAGTGATCAATAATTACCCCATCTGTAGGGGGCAACATTTGATATAGTTTCCTATAATCAATTCTAATATTTACAGTAGATGTGAAACAATTAAACAAAAGCTTACACTACTTTTATATCAAAGAAAAAGAAAGTGACTCAAAATATTTATTATTAAGAGAAGGAGGGGGATCTTTGCAGAATTGTGCACATTTTGAAACCCATCTTTGAAATGGAAAATACAGAAAGCAGTTTAAAAGATACTTATTTTGTTAGATTAAAACAAAAAATTATTATTAAGTAAATGTAGTTATACTCTAGTAAAGTGTACAAGCATTCTTGTCCATGTCTTAAATTTAAAAAAAAATAATTTTTTTAAAATAAAACCTAGGTGATCATTATTTACCCCAGAAACAGAGTGATCGTGAATTACCCCGGGTCACCCTACAACATATGTTAGCATAGTTTTAAAGTGTCACAAATTAATCTGATATGCATAGTTGTCAAAATTAATGAAAAATGCATAGAGTCAACATGTAAAATAATTAATACCATGTGCAGTTTGACAGAACATTGTTTATTCTCAGAAATTGAAGATGAAATTGAACTTCAAATAATAAATGAACTGTATATGGCGACTGGTGTTCATTCAAGAAAATCAGCAACAAAAATTTTGTACCCTATGTCCTATAAATTAAAAATGATATAATTGGTAAAAAAGCAAATAAGTATTTAAAAATTTGACCTTTCTTTTACTAACTAAGAATTTTCTATTTTAATTTATCAACATACAGGGATGAGATTCTTCCGCGGATTTCCGCTTTTTTTCAGAGTTTTCCATTTTTTCCGCTGAAAATTTTTTTTTTTGCACAAGTTAAAATATTTTATGAGGAATTTCATTTTCCCCGGAGCGAAATTATTGAAGTCCTTATTCCTCCCTCTGAAGTTTCTCTAAAAATAATTTCCTAGGGATAAAACTGGTTGACCTTTATACAGGGATGAGATTTTTTTTGCTTTTTTCTTCAGCCTTTTTATCAAAAACTCCGATTCTCTTAAAGTTTCTTTTTTGAAATTTTTTTTTAAATAAATATCCCGCTTTTTTTTGAAAATTCAGTTATTGAAATAAAATAATTATATTTATTTACGATTTTCAAAGAAAAACAGAAAATTCAAACTATGTCCTAGCTGCTAACCCTTCCGCATTTTTACTTATGTTAGCTATTTTCTCCGATTTCACGCACAGAAAATAAGGTTTTCCGTGTTTTTTATCTGTCGGCGGGATAGCTCGTATTTTTTCGTAACTCAGACGTCGCTGCTTCTTGTATTCTGGAGTGAAAGCAAACAAAAAAAGAGCGAAAAAATAGAGGTGGATTTGCTGTGAAAATATTTATTTACTCATTCAATTAATCTTGTAAATATTTATTTATTATGTCTAAACAAAAAACAATACAAGCAAGCCTTTTAAAAATCCCAAGTCCAGACTCCGCAATTCACGCGATTTTTTGATCAATCATCGATTTTCGTATTTACCTGATTTAAAAGTTGCGCATTGCAATTCTTATTTACGCTTTTTAAATATCATACATTATGACTCGTATTTACGAGATTTAAAAATCGAATATCGTGTTTTGTATTTATGCATTTTTAAAATCGCGATTTTATTATCAAACATTGATTTTCGTATTTACCTGATTTAAAAGTTGTAAAAAGATTCTTATTCAGGCGATTTAAATATTGTACATTGCGATTCTTATTTACGAGATTTAAAAAAACCAATATCGCAATTTGTATTTACGAGCTTTTAAAACCCTGTGTAGCTACGCGAGCTTAAAATCCAATGCCGTGATTCGTTTTTGCGGTTGTAACATCGCTCAATTTAAAAATTATGAATCGTGATGGGGATTTATAATATATAAGTTTAAAAATCGCACTTTATTTGTCAAATTTTTGTTTATATATATATATAATATATATATATTCTCGGATTTCCTCTTTTTTACTTTCTGACTACTCTCATCCCTGCAACATAGCGGGAGGTGGGGAAATGCAAGGAAATCAGGTTTATTCAAAAAAGATCGCAATTCTACAACTAATCTTCAGCAAATACTTTTCTGTTTTGATCAATCAACAAATAAAGTTTTTTATTTTTTGAAAAAAAAAGAAAAAAGAGCATCAGAAAAAGAAAATTTGTAGGAAATCAGTTCCTAAAAGAAGGTTTTGTTTGCCCTGCTGATAAATTCATCTGTAAGTAAATTTTCTAAGGTTTTGTTGCTGTTTCAATTGTAAATTGTTTAATCATTTTATTACCATCATAGTTGGCCAGCCAGCCCAATGGGGGCTAATGCCTTCCTCTAAAGATTTCTCCATAATGACTTCCGATTTATCTTTGATCTCCAATTCTTTTCAATAATTGCACGAAAATCAGTCTGAACTGCGGCCTTCCCCGCCTTCTTGTTCCATTTGGTCTAAAAAGCAATTATCTTTTTACTGTATTGTCACCACTCATTCGAATCACATGGGCCATCCAATTCTTCTATTTATTTCTATGTATTTAATAATATCGGGTTGTTTATAAATCTTGTACAGTTCAAAGTTAAATCTTCACCGGTTATTGTTTTAATTTACACCACCTAGTATACTCTGCGAAATCTTTCTCTCAAATATTGCGTTACAATTTTCCTCTAGTTTTGTCATTGTCTAAGCTTCAGAAGCATATATCAAGACCGACCTGACAAGAGTTTTGTAAATAAGATCATATTGCTATTAAGTGTTTAAAAAAATCTTTGGAAATAAATTTTAATTAAAAATTGTTTTTATATTTTGCAGTTATGCCACGGAAATGCTGTGTTCCTGGATGCAAATCAAACTACAACAAAGAAGCTGTCTACACAACAGTATTTCAATTTCCATCTGATCCAGACAAAAAAAAGCTATGGTTAGAAAAGATCAATAGAGAAAACTTCAAACCAAGTGCATCTTCAGTTGTTTGCATTAAGCATTTTGAAGAGAGTTGCATCATCCGGGAAGATAGAGCTACCCGAGACGATGGCACTGAATTGGTTGTGCCAAGGAACAGGTGTACTCTAACTGCTGATGCAGTCCCAACTATATTTGAAATTTTAACCCCAAGTAAAACATCAACACCTAAGAAAAAACGTGTTGTTAAAAAGAAGAAAGAAGTTTCAAAAAGTGAGGAAAAAAGTATTTCTAATTCAGAACTTGAAAAGGAAACTATTGCTAATGAATCTTTGAACAAGTCAGCTTCAAACACTGATATTCAGAGTAAGTTTTTAAGTTACTGTAAGTCATCGAGTTAAATTTTAGTTGAAAAGAATGACAGTTACTGATTTAACATACAGATTCTGTTCTATTTATATATATAGATCAAAAGTGAAATTAAATAAGTTGTTGTCACTTCTAAATGTTTGCACTTACAAAATTTTGCAACATGACAACTAGAGCTATCACTAGACTTTAAGAAGTCCTGTAAAAGCATTTTGCAGGGCCTTCTTTTTCTTCTATTACTGTGGGGTCTTTTTCACCATTTAATTTCACCCAAAATTCTTAAAATAATATATAAAAAGAAGAAAAAAAAGTGTATGAAATAATTTATTTACTTCTGTTTTGTTTTTTTTTTAATTTATTTTTTATAAATAAATTACTTCACATTACTTCTTCAAATTTTTACTATTGCTGAAGCTTTGTTAATCATTTATTATGTACAAAATCCTTAAAGTAGAGATGAGAAGATTTGTGTTATGCATCTTATTTTTTTAATTCTATGATTTTAATTTTTATGAATATTTTTATTTTGCAAGTCCGAAAAACTTATAAATATCATAGCATTTCAAAAACTATGCTTCAGTAATCTTGATATCTGTATGCTTCAAATAAAAAAACACATTTTCTTTTAATTTTTAATAAAAATAAAAATAATTTCAATTTTTATTAACACTTGTTACATTTATATTACAAACATAAGTTACAAAGTTTTTCACATATTTCTCTTAATTCAGTTTTTAATTTTTCTATTAATACTTATGATAGTTTGTTAATTTTTAGGTGGTGATGAAGAGGATAAGATAATATCTCTGTCTGACAGTGCTTTAGATTCTTCTACATCTGAAATAGAAAAGAATATTGACACATCTCCAACAACAGATAAACCTATTATTACGATCCTCAAAGCTCAAGGTAAGGATTATACCAACGAAGAATTTTGTAAAAATATTATAAATTCCAAAACTTATTTTTTGCATTTGAACTTTTATTTTATACTTAGGCTATCTATCATTAGTGTTTGAACCAACTTTCTCTCTAAATAGGATAAATAGTTGATTAGTAATTGATTTTTGGTATTTTCTTTAAGTATAGAAGTTTTTAATATTTAGTTGGTGGGAAACAATGAACTTTTTTGCTAATTGCTAGAAAATTAGTTTTTAAAATTATCTTAATTTTACCCAAGTTAACTTATCTGTACTGATTTAAGTATAAGTTTTATGTCCTCTTAATAATTCTATAGTTTTTTTATTGATATGCAGTTTTTAGTCTTATACAATGTTGCATTTAAAAAATTTTATCATGATGGTAGAAAAATGTTAGTAAAGAAGGTTGCTTTTCAGTAATAGAATTTTCAGAATTTATGTTGCATAGTTTTATGATTTGATTCTCAGTGCAATCGTATTGCAATACTGTGAAATTGTTATCCAAACTGTATGATTATTGTAATTGTGATCATTGCAAAGTAGAAATTTCAATTTATAGTAAAAAATTAAACAATGCAATTTTTTTTCATTTAAAGAAGTTATGCACTTATTTAAAGTTATTTACAAAATTTAATCATAACAAGAGGAGTGCTGATGTTGCTAAAAGAGCAGCTCTCATAGATCTAAAATTACTCTAAATGTTTTGCAGGGGCTTGCTTAATCTGCAATGTATGTTGAAATTTGGATTTAGGGCCTTTCGTTTTTCAAATTATAGTTATTACATTAGGACTTTGATTATCCAAAAAACTATCTATTTCTGAACTGCTAACTAATTCTATTGGTTTTTTAAAGCTTATTTCATAGATTTTTATTCCTTTACAAGCTTTGAAGGTCTTTTTCCTGTTTTATTTTCACTATGGTGTCATTAATTTTACTGTACAGTTAACATAATATGCTTTTTTTTAAACAGAAATAGAAGTCATGATAATTAAACTAAACTATACTAGTAATAATGAAACAGCAAAAATTGCAGATTTCTATAGATTCCAAAGTAACAAAACATTAATTTGTTACTTATATGAAATTATTAAAAGATCATTCTATGTATTCATGCTCTACAAAGAGTCTCATTTTGAAGACCACATGACAGCATTATATGAATTATACAGGGTTCCTACACGGTCAGGAAAACCTGCAAAAGTCAGGATATTCTAAAATTAAGCTAAAAAGTCAGGATTTTTCTTACATATTCATAAAGTCAGGATTTTTCTTACATATTCATAAAGTTAGGAAAATAAAAAAAAAAACTTAAGTTCATTCTAAGACTGACAGGCAAAAGTAAAGTTTCAAAGAAAAATTCTGTAATGTGGTAAAAATCTGGCTCGCAGATTTGATTAACCCTTTATATCCTGACGACACTCATGCATTTGGTTCCACTTAACATTAAATAAAATAATATTTCCAGAATCCAACAGATTTTCTTGATCTTTTTATTTAAATAGTTTTCGTATCTAACTACAAAAACACACTAAAAGTTTAATCTAATAATGATAATTAAAAATATGTTTCACAAGTTTTCTGAAAATATAATTTGGGATATAAAGTGCTATTGCGCAATTCCACTTTAATATGTAAGTGTTTATCCTATTCAGTATATGATACTTATGACTAAGTAGCATATTATGACTAATTGAAACTGCAATGTTAAAAGTTTTGTTGGAGTGGGAAACGGCGGGTCAGGAATTTTATTGTAAAAGGTCAGGAAAAACCTGCAAAAGTCAGGATATTGTTTTCTCAAAATAGTGTGAGAACCCAGTTATAACAGCATCTTATAGAACTTGAAAAAGTGATCAAAAAAACTAAATGCATTTTTAAAGTGTTAAAAAAAGTTTCAAAATTTACTTTGATTAACAGAGGTATTCAGAATTAAAAGATTAGATAATTAAGGTTTTACTGTCATTGATTTTTATGTAAAGCATTTGTGTCTTGTTAACAACAGATTTTATTTTGATGTAAGTTAAACACATTATGTTTTTAATAGTAGAAGATATTGAAAAACCAATATCTGATGATGAAGAAGAAATCATACCACTTGAACAACTTAAGAGTCCTATTATAAAATCAAATATGAGAAAAATTCTGAATGATTTGCCATCTCCTTACAAGCATCTGCCAACAGTGTCTGTTTGGTAAGTGCTGCTGATTTATTCTATTCAATCTGGGGATATAACATTTGTCATAAGCTTCTGTCTGCAATTAACTCTGAAGTTTCTATTGTTTATGATTAAAATAAACTGATCGACTTCCATGAAATGCAGGAAAAATTATCTTCAGGTGCTTATTTCAGAAACCATATTTTACTAATTATAATTTTAATTAAGCAATTTTAAAGTAGTTAAAAACATAATTTATGTGTTGTTGAGTTACGTAAAATGCTGAATTCGTATTTATGCCAAATATTTATTATAATGCTTTGTTTAATTCCGTAACTGCTGAAAGTATTGTTGATTGTTTATGGCATTTTTGTAGAGTTGAACCAAATGGCATAAATAGTTGAGATATTTGATAACTTGCTTTTGAAGGATTTCGGAATATTGGCAACTGTTAATCAACTTGTCTAACTTTACTAATAAATTATACTGTTTTGCATATTTATTGTCTGCACCATCGTAGCATAAATATTCTGCTCAAACAAAAACAAAAATCTGCTTGCTATTTCTAATTTTTTAACAAACTGCAACAATTTTTTTTATATTTATTTCCATTAAAATAGCTAATTCTATCGTATGATTTGGCCATGTATATATATAGTTAGGATTTTTTTTAATAGCAACTCTAAAATTTATGGGTTTACATGACTAATGTTTCTTATAATATGTGGGTGCACAACTTTTTTGAATGAAGGGCTGCTTGCACAGCAGGTAGATTAAAGAAGGGCCGCATGTATATTTAGTTATGTTAGCAGCAAATATGATCATTTTTATCTATAGTGTTCTAAGCACTAAATGTTTTTATCTGTAAACGTAATAACATATATTTGCAGAAAATTAAATACTTTTAATTATTTGAATTTATTTAAAACTAAAAAAACTTATCCTTTTTTTTTCTTTTTTTTTAATTTTTCACAATTATTAAACATATATTTTGTTAATTTATACATAAATATTGGGGGTGGATATAAATTCTAACCAAAAATAAGCTTACAGAATGAAAGAATCAGAAATATACACATTTTAGAGTAATATAAATTTGAATTAACCCACTGACGGTTTTGCACGTAAAAAGTCGCATTTTAACCTGCAGTCTTCTCTGCATAGCAAAACCGGTTTTCCCATGTTAACTGATAGGGGAACTGTGTGTAGGGGAGAAACATTCTCCCAATTTTGCCCATTTCCTTAACCGCCAGTGGGTTAAACATATTAATTTCAGAAAATTTATAATATTTAAAGAAAAAAAAGAAATTTTTTATTATTTTAGATTAAAAGAATTTTTTTTTATTCTGTTCAGAAGCTCCTGCGGGCCACATATCAACAGTCGGTGAGCCGCAGTTTGTGCACCCCTATTATAATAGTAAATAATACACCAAACTATAACTTCCTAATAAAACTCAATAAATTGTTAATTTGCATATCTAATCTAACTGAACTTTTTGTTTCACCCATTTAATGTTTTTGTTATTTTTTTCACAGCTTAAAAGAAGAAGATAGAGTAATCTTAACACAAGGTAAAGGATCAATTACACAATTTATTTATTTTTTTTTTGTCAGTTTTTATAATCTCTAAGCATGCTTTAATAGAAAGAGACTGCACGGTTTCATTTCTACAAAATTATTCCTTAGCAATTGATAAATTAAACAAAGGAAACCTAGCCATGAGGATTTCCAGTTAAAAAAAATAATTGATTTTATGTAAAGAAAAAAAAATTTAAAAAAAAGAAGAAAAATCTTATAAAATGAAGCAACAAAGCATTAAAACCATTAAAAGCCCATAGTAGGCTTATGGACAAGAATTTTGTTTGATGTGGAAAAAAAGTTTATATTTTCTGCAAGCTCAAATAATCCAAAGTTCATTTGTGATGATGTTCATAAAAATTTTAATATATTTTTCTCAATTTCATGGAAAAATTCTAGATGTGTAATAAATGGTAATAAAAAGTTTTTTTTTTTCTTTTTACAGTTAAAATATTGGATGTATAAGCATGTTTAAAAAGTCTGACATTTATAGAGTTTTGGGAACAATAAGAAGGAAAGGATTGAGCTAAAATTAATTATAAAATCTAGTCAATAAACTTATTTTGTACTTGCCGAGAAAGCATTTAAGATAATATAACGGATACAAAATGTAAAAAAATAGTCGTGTGTATCAAATTAAGCATCAAACAGTGTTTTAAAAGTAATTTTAATGCAAATAATTCATTAATTAAGAATATTAGGTGACTAAAAAAGAAATCATAAAATAATTCAAATTGTAAAAAGTTTAACTTAAAAAAATATCGAGAAATCATATTCAGTAGTTAACTAGGTAAATGACATTAGATAAATGAAAGAGTTAAAATAGATATTGAATATGTGCTTTTTTTTTTTTTGAAATTTTGGTTAATGATGTTAAATTTTGAATTTCAGATGAAAGTAAATCTCTCAAGCGTTCATCTTCTGTTAGTAGCAATAATAGCAATAGTGTAACAGAGAATGCAAAAGTCTCTCCTTTGCCTAAAAGAAGAAAAGTTGAAAAACCTGCACCAATTGTTATTGTAATTATTGTTTAATTTTCCTTAATTTGTGGCACAATTAAAATGCTTCTAACATTCAATATACAGTAAAACCTAGATTATCATGATTAAGGCTACACGGTACCCTTTTTAAAAAAAAAATTTTAAGGCCTGTAATATTAAAAGTAATAATAGATTTTCATTTGTATTATATTATTAAACTGATTTTCAAAAACAAAAGGGAAATCGACAAACCACAATTTAAAAAATTTAAATTTTTTTAAAAAATTTAAATTTTTTTAAATTTTTATAACTTTTTAAATTTTCAAAATTTTTCAGTTATTTTTAATAATATAAATATCTTAGATTATTAGGAACAAAAGTTAGTATGGATTTGATGCTCTGATACTTAGTTGAATCTTAATTATTTTTATCGTTACTAAACACGTGGAAAACCCGAAAATTCTAAAAACTCCAACTTCAAATTTTTATTAAAAAAATGTATACATCTCACACTGAAATCCATACTAACTTTTGGTCTGTATATACATAAAAGTTTCTACAAAAAATTTCAAGGCTTTATCTTTAAAGGGAAAAAAGCCTTAGGGAATCGAAAACAGTGGCATCAACAAAAAAGAAAGTCTGAGAAAATGACATTTAAAGTAAAGAGAACCATAAAACCAAAACTAAAAATGCTTGTACAGTCCTACTTTCTTAATATATTATAAACAAACTTATTGCTGGTCCAAAAACACTAATTTACTTGAATATTAATAGTATTATATTTTTTCACATTTAAAATTTATATGTAACCTGTATCGGCTAAAATACACGTAACATTGGTTTAGACAAACAAAGCAATAGGAATAAAGAAATAGCTAGCATAATTATATAAATATTCAGTCAATCAAGTATAACAAATATCCTGTTACGAATGTATTTATAAATTAAAAAATATTAGTCTTAAAAAAGACTTTTTATAAATAAAAATTTAGTAAAAACACAACTTTAGAACGCATCCATCAAACACCGAACATAAATAAACAACAATGCTTCTAGAAGTGAAAGTGAAATTTGATAACTTTTGGAGAAAGTGAAAATTAATAATCATCGAAATAAAATAAGTCTTTTTTTGAAAAAAAAAAGTTTTAAAATTAGATTTAAAAGAAAACGAAACTAACCACGCCCCCTCGCTTGTCAAATTGTGAGTCTGACACAACTCGGAAAAATTCTAATATCTCTAAAACTAATTAGATCTCAGATGCAAAATTTTTCAACTTGCTTCCCAACCACATTAGCCACCCAAAAATGCAAAAATATTTTTTTGCATATTTTTGCGAATTTTAGGGTACTGTGTAGCCTTAAGAATAATCCAGGTTTTGGTATATCCAAGATTTTGATTACCTAAAGGTACTGAACGTACTTTAGGTAATCAAAATCTTAGAATAACCAAGTTTCATTGTTACTATCATGCAACTTCATTGCACAACTGAAAAAGTTAGTTCGATTTATTTAACGTAACATATTCACGTGTTATTAAATTTATGTCAAATTTAACTAGGACCAAATACAACCCTATTTTCATTTTTAAAATATCCTGACATAAATTTAAGTTGATCATATTAATTTATTCTTTTTCCATGTTATATTATAATCAGATCCTAAATTTTATACATGTGATAAACAAATCACATGTGTATGTCCTTCTGTATTGCAACAATCGTGCCTTTAAAAGGCTACATTCCATTCTGAATTGATGCCAAACTGAACACGTAGAAACCACTAATTCAAATGCTTTAATAATTTAATTGCAACTTTAGATTACAAAGGTTTTGTGATATTCAAAGTTTTTCTGTATTCATCTGCCAATAATATATTTTTTCATGTATGTATTCAGGGGTCTTTCCAGGCCGAATTTACTACCGTTTAGCGGTACCTTCACAAATTCAATTTTAGGAAAAACGGTAGCGAAATACTTTTTCTTAAAATTTTATTTTTGTATCCCTTAAGGAACGATAAATCCATATTTTTACCCTATTTTTGTGTTGATTTTTAAATATAATTTTTAATTTTTCACAAATTATGTCTAAATTTTCACAAAATAGGTACCTGTCAGAAAAACCTAGACAGACCCCTGATATTGTTTATGTATACAATGT
The DNA here is from genome assembly GCF_982258835.1 of Parasteatoda tepidariorum. Classification (NCBI taxonomy): domain Eukaryota; kingdom Metazoa; phylum Arthropoda; class Arachnida; order Araneae; family Theridiidae; genus Parasteatoda; species Parasteatoda tepidariorum. Next base: position 49,705,297 of record NC_141758.1, read on the forward strand.
TAGCTGTTAACTTGTTGCACGTTTTTATACTTCAGTTTTCCTTCAAAAATTTTTAGTTTTAATTTGAATCTTAATTATCTAAAAACACAAACACACTTGATTGTCACCTCTTATAATTTAAAATAAGATCTGATTAAAAACTCAAAGTTAGAGTTATAAACTTGGGTACTGTCCACAAATTAAACATTTTTTTTAAACCTATTTTCCCTGATTTAACATTCAAAATTTTTAAAACTCTTAAATAATTCTATAAAGAATGAGAAATTGGTTTATTAAATTAACCAATTAATTAATTAACCATTAAATTAACCAACTAATTTGGTGAAAGTTCTCTAATAAATCAAATCATGTACGCTATTATTATTATTTTTTTTTTCAATTTTAAAAAATTACTTGGTTTAATTTAACTCAGTTTATTTTAATACATTTAACTAATTAAAAATCTTAAAACTGTCACAAAAGAGGGCAGTTAGTTACTAATTACCTCTTTAAAATAATGTTCCACTACATTCGACATTATTGAAAAACTCAATTAATTAAAAGTAAACTGAATTGTATTTTTATATAAGATTAAATTTTGTAAATGTTTAATAAATAAGAATATTTTGAAAAAGCCTACAGAGTAGTAATTTTTTTATAGTGTTTTATTTAGTTTTCTTTTTAATCAAAAAATATCTTACGAATTACTTAAGTCTCAACTGAAAAATGATTAATTCACAATATATATTTGAGTATGCATATATTCTTGATTTGTTTACACAGGGCAGACAGAATGATGCCTATTGTTGGGCATGCCATCGTGAAAATATTGTTCTTACCTGCATTGCTTGCCCCAGAGCTTACCATCTGAAGTGCGCTGGGGAAATATCTGAGCCATCAGACTGGGTCTGTTTAGAATGTAGGCGAATTCTCACTGCTGAAAATGTGGATACACGTTCATCAGTGTTATCAGAAATATCTGTTGACAAACTAGGTGCCCTGTTGAGATTTTGTTTAAATAAGATGAAACATAGAGCAGTAAGTAGTTTTGTAATTTAAAATTTATTGAAACTATTCATTACTAATTTATGTTCAACAGTGAAACATCAGTAAATTGTTTTAAACTCTTGAATGTGAAAGTTAAATAAATACATAATTACAAATAAAGAATTACTTAACTATTTAAATGTAAAAAGAAAGCGGTAAAAAAAAAAATTATATACACAGCACCATTTATACTTCTTACAGGGAATAGATATAAGTAGATATATAATTGAAAATTAATTATAGTATACCTCACAAAATTGTGTTTCATGTAAGATATCTGCCCCTGAAAATTATCTCCGCAGGTGAGGTTTCACTGTATAATCTTTTGTGAAATTTTTATAAATTAAAGGTTCACCTAAACTAATTTTGCTGAATGACTGAATAAATATATACTTAATATTTTTCTAAAATTATTAAGTATGGTTAATCTTTAATAGCTTCTCACATATATTTCTAAATTTTTGCGATATTCTCTTATATGTATTGCAATATTATCTTATTTATCATACAAATTCCAGTCTTTGTCACTGTTGAACAATAGTGACCCATACCCTGCAATGTCCGCTAAACCATTGTCGAGGTGACAATGATGGTATCCCTATAATTCATCTGAAAGGTCAAATGCTGTATGGTTGTGCATCTATCAACCTGAATACATCTCTTTTATCATCGTTCTCTTTCATCTATGACCTGTGGTGCACCACATTTGGCTTGTTGCTGATTTTGGATAAAGCCATTTCGCCATTCATGGTATACTTTTGCAAGGCAGCAGGTGAACAATTTACATAATCAGCTGTTTTAGAAATGCATCAGATAAATCACTTGGTTTCCTAATAATTGTGATGCTTTTTTGGTTCAGTCTGTCTTCCTTTACGCTCTACTGCAATGTGCTACTATCTGCCGCCTTCTGTGATCGGGTATTTCCCGTTAATGGAGAAGGTTGGTGGTGGCTGGCTGTGTTAACGCTTCTAATTTAAACAAACATATAGTCTGTTTTTTGCTGTTTGTATAAATTATTTTTTTTTATAGTGAATGTTTTTAAATAAATTTCGGACTGGTTAGCAACATGGAAGCCACATCAAAGAAGCATAAACAAATTTGCTTTCGTTTGTTCATATTCCTGTCTTCATGTAATTCTCAATCCTGTTATTATTATTAAGATTGAGAAGGATTTGATTGTTAAGTTTGAGTTTCTATCATTCAAATATAATTTAATTTATGAATCATACAAAAAATATTGAGTAGCTACTATAGCTTTATATTAGCTATAGCTTTGCTGGTTAGCTATATTATAGCTTTATATTATACTATATATTAGCTTTTAAAAGTTCATTTTTGTTCTAGCAGAATTAAACTAATGCAACATAGGATGTTTTAATTTAATTGCATCGTTTTTAGTTCTGGCAACTTAAAATGTCTGATTAAATATAGCTATTATTATTCTTCTCATTGGCACGACAGCCCAAGATGGGCCTTGGCCTTCTCAACAAGCCTATGCCAAGACATTCTTCCCTTAGCCAAGGTTCTCCAGTTTATTATCTTTAAAATTTGTAGGTCCTTTTCAAGGTAGTCTAAAAATCTTAGGTTTGGTCGTCCTCTTTTTCTTGTACCTGTTGGCCTGGCACAGAAAACTTTTTTGGTTGTCCTGCTATCCCCCATTCTTATAATGTGACCTGCCCATTTAATCCTTTGAATTTTGATAAATTTAATGACATCAGGTTCTTTATATGCTTTGTTAAGTTCCGTGTTTGATCTTCTAAACCAGGTACCGTTTTTACTTATTGAACCAAAAATGCTTCACAGTATTTTTCTTTCAAATCTAGCTATCATATTTTCATCTCCACGGGTCATTGTCCAGCTCTCACATGCGTATATAAGCACTGATCGTATAAGACATTTATAGAGTAACAACTCTAATTTATATTTATAGAATAATACAGCTTTTATGTTTCCACAGTTATATGGAGCTTTGCTAATGTCATGTATAATTGTAACGTTTATCTACACTCCTATTTGTTTAAATCCTTTCTTATGTGTTCAGTGAAACAAATTTGTTATTATTATTTTATTTTTTTCTTAGATGCCGCCTTTCCAACAGCCTGTTTCTCTTGAGCATTATCCGATGTATCTGCATTATGTTATTCATCCAATGGATTTTAGTTTGCTTGAAAAGGTTTGTTATAATGGGCTTAAGATTGTTTTTATACATTTTATTTTTTAATTTACATTCAACAGTCATTTAATACAATTTAGATTTTCAGATTTCTTCCAAAGCAGCTGTCTACTAAAAAATAAAATCCAAAATTTCCACACAAAAAAAAAATTTAACTTTATTTTTAATTACAATCTCTGAATAGTTGCAAAACAGGGAATTCTATCGATCTGAAACAAATCAAATATGCATCAAGGAATTTAATTATAATTACTTTTGTAATTTACATATTCTGCTATATGTCTATAGCTGAAGAAAAAAAACACAAATGTGCTATATTGTAAATAACAGTTAAAATGTTTATGCAAAAAACAAATATTTATTTGACAGAATCAAATAAAGAATTTTTATTGAATAACATTATTACAAAATATTTTTAAAATAAGATCAATCAACTTGTAACATTTTTGATATAACAAACTTATATTTGTTAAAGTGTACACCATCAAAATATTGGGGGAAGTTTTTCCATTAACAGTGAAATACCAAACTAAAACTCGTAAATAATCTAGAGAATTAAGAATTTAATGCATGATATTTTTATACAGTACAAGGAGACTGAATAGTGCAGTTAGTTTGTATATATTTCTTTTAAAACTTGTAATTCATTTTTAATATTGTATTAAAAATATTCAAACTCTAATATAATGGATAGGTGGTCAGGGCTGATAGTGCTCCCGAAAAAATCTGGATTTCCGGACTTTTCGCTAACAGTCATCTGGAAGTTTCCGGAGATCGAAGGTCCAGGCGTTTCAAAAAATCATTGATTACAGAAGTTTCCGGAAATCAAATTTTCAAAGGTGGAACTTAAAAACACAGTTTATTTTATTTGTTTGTAAGGGAGAGCCAGAGATATACTTTATGAGCTTATAGTCTTGATTAATATTCATTTTTTATCAGTAAATAGTTATTATAATCATAAACTCAAGAAAGAAAGACATATTTGTAAATTTTAATTACTTCTCCAGGTCATCATAGGTAAGTGCAAATGGTATAGCTATGTGTAAAATTTTAAAAATATTTTAAGTAAACTAAGAAATATTGAGAAAAAGGAGGAAAAAAAACCTTGTTTAAATTTTTTTCTAATTTTTCAGTTTAAACTTCTTTTTTTTTTATTCAAGAAATTTTCTGGAATTTTGACTTGGGCTCACAATCACCCTTGTATGGTGCAATGCAAATATTCCTGTTCTCAATAAATGTAACAAAACTTTTATTTCAATGCTAGTATGTAACTCATTATTTTTCAATTTCATGAAAACTGTTTATGAAAATCTATTTTTAACCTTTCTTTCTTCTACCGTATCAAACATTAACATATGCGTTATTAGGTTTACTTCAATTTCCTTTAATGGGAAAACTAACTAATTGGCCTTCCTTAAATCTTCAGCAAAATTAAAAGTGGTATTTCACTAACACTTTATATTATAAGAGAGATCCATTTATAGGCGCATTATGGAAAAGCACACTGCTGAAAGATTAAAAAAAGCCAATACAACCAACCTCACAATATTTTATGTTAATATGTAAATAATGTTGCTAAAGATTTAAGGCCAAATATTTTGTTGGAAGTTAAAGAAAATCTAACAATGTTTCACTAATGTTTAATGTGGTAGAAGAAAGAAAGGTTATAAATAGATTTTGATAATCAGTTGTTGTGACATTGAATAATAATTAGTTATACAATTGCATTAAAATAAAAAGTTATTACATTTATTGAGAATAGAAATATTTGTTTTTCATAAAATTGAGTTTATTTATTTAAAGAGAGTCTAGGAATGATTAAATATATGAAATAAAATAAATTTAAGAGCTAGGCAATATGTTATGCTTTATAGTTATATATCATACATGATTAATTAGGATGTTTTTGGCCCTTCATTTTTGCAAAACGTATCTATGCGTAAATATTATTAAAATTTGAATATGATGATCATTTTATCATTTCAATTTATAAAACATTTTGCATTTAAGCTAATAATTTTTCTTCTGCATTATTTTAGAATATCAAACAAAAGCTGTATGGATGCACAGAAGCATTTTTGGCAGATGTTAAATGGATATTACACAACTCTTGCGTTTTCAATGGAAGTAAGTAATATATTCAGGAATGAGATTTTTCCGCTTTTCAGTGGATTTCCGCTTTTTTCGCTTTTCTCTCTGGAATTTCAGCCTTTTTATCAAAAACTCAGAATCTCTAAAATTTTCGTTTTTTTTTTTTTAAAAATTCTTTTAATAAATATTCCGTTTTTTTATGAAAATTTAGCCGTTGGAATAAAATAATTATTTCTGATTTTCAAAGATAAACAGAAAATTCACATTACGTAGCTGCCAACCCTTTTTGCATTTTGACTTATTTTAGCAATTTTCTCCGCTTTTACGCGTGGACAATAAGATTTTTTGCATTTTTACCAGTCCACTAGATAGCTCGTATTTTAATATCAAACATCGATTTTCGTATTAACCTGATTTAAAAGTTGAGCGTTATGATTCTTATTCACGCGATTTCAAAAACATACATTGCAATTCTTATTTATGAGATTTAAAAATCCAATATCGAGATCTGTATTTACTCGTTTTTAAAATCTATGTAGCTATTTATATTCACGCGATTTAGAAATGATGCATCGTGATTTGTATTCGCGCTATCTGAAAATTACGCATCATGATTTGTATTTTTACATTTTTGAAATCCAATATCGAGTTTCATATTCATTTGATTTCAAAATTCAATATCGTGATTCAGATTCACGCGATTTTAAAATCCATGATCGCTATTTGTATTCCCGTAATTTTCAAAATCCTTTATTGCGATTCGTGTAAGAAGTAAGTTTTTTTTCTTGAATTAGTTACTATAAAGGTGACAGTTTTTCTATCGACGATTGTTGGTATACATAGACATTACAACATCAGCGAAACTGGATGAGAATATGTGTATGTTTAAAATTCTGCTTTTTTACCTTTTGACCAATCTCATCCCTGTATATTTCAGAAATTTGTTTTATATTTTACTATTTAGTTAGTCAATTTAAATTTATTTACTTTGTTTAAGAATTGTATTTTTTAATTGCTTTTGAGTGTCCTAAGCAATTTTTCTCATTTCTGTTGGTAATGCAATTGTATTTATTGTATAGTTAAATTGTTGTTTAATGGAATGGTAAATAAAAAAAGAATAAGCTTATTCTTGGAAAGCTATTCAAAGATAAATTGCATTTTAAAGAGCTATTGTACTTAAACTGGTTTAAAAAATAAAAAAAAAAACTCTTTGCTTCAAACTCATAAAAATTTAGTATTATGAATTGGGTACTTGCACTTCAAGAAGAGGAAGATCACAGATACCCACGCATGTGAACCATGATGTCAGCTGAGTGTTTATAAGCAAAATAGCAAGTTAAAGTTGAGCTAAGTTTCTCCACATAAATTAGAATGTTAATTAATGTGAAATTCATTAAATACAGTGCTGAATTAAACATCAAATTTGTTGAAATATAATTCTTTCTCATCCGCATCTTTTACTTAACTTAGATTTATTATATATATTTTTTTTTATTATTATTGTATTGTCACTGTGATATATTTTTGTTTTACGGTATTCTCTTTCTTATGCTATGGTATTTCTCTACTATAGTTTTACAAAAATTTTAAGATCTCACTCACATATATTATCCCATGTGATTATTTGTGGTGATAGTTTATTCATTTTATTTTTAGACCAACACCCTTTAAGCGGCAATGCAAAAGCCTTGGTAAAAGCGTGTGAAACAGATATGCAAGAGATTGAAGTGTGTCCAGATTGTTTTATGCACAGTGTTATCCGCAACAAATACTGGTTTGCTGATGTTTGTGTAAGCAGACTTTATCTTCTTATATTTTTAATATTTCCAAGTTCTTATAAGTTAAACTTATTTAATAACAAATACATTTTGCATTGATGCCTAGGATAAAAACCATAATAAATAGTTGTTTGCTGATGCAAACTTCATCTTCTTATATTTTTAATGTTTCCACGTTCTTTAAACTTATATACCATGTTCGTTAAACTTATATACCACGTTCGTTAAACTTATATAATAACAAATAAATCTTGCATTAATGCCTAAGAAAAAATATTTTTCAGCCTAGCAATTTTTTTTTATGTGTAAAAGTATTATGTTAAGTATAATTTTGTATTAATGCCCAAGATAAAAACCATAATAAATAGTTGTTTGCTGACATTTGTCTTAGCAAACTTCATCTTATATTTTTAATATTTCTAAGTTCTTATTAGTTAAACTTACATAATAACAAATAAATTTTGCATTAATGCCTAAGAAAAAATATTTTTCACCCTAGCAGGGTTTTTTTCTGTGTGTAAAGTCGATCTTTTATGTGTAAAAGAATTATGTATTTTATTAATCCTACCTAGATATTTTGTTCTGTCAACAATTTTATTAATTATTGTTATTATTTTATAATTTCAGAGAAAGCCTCATCCTCTTGTTTGGGCAAAACTGAAAGGTTTCCCTTATTGGCCTGCAAAGGTAATTTCCACCCATCTCTATCTCTTTGTAATGTTCATAATTTATTTGCAGTGTTAATATCTATGTTGTGAACTATTAAAGGTCAGTGTGGCTTTATTACAATTTCAAATGCAGAATTTATTTCAAACACCTATAAGGAGTGTGAACTAACAATTAAAAAGCCATGTAAAAGAAAGTTTTAATTTAATTTTTTTTAAAAATTGAGATTTCTCAGAAATTTCTTATTTAATGATATAATATTTTGCTTAGTCATTTAATTTCAAATATCTGTTAAGATAAAAGACAGAAATAACTGTCACTGAGTGACTTTTATTAGAAAGAGTCAAGTGCATTTGGCAACATACAGTTGATTAATAAAACAAGATAACTCAAATAATCTCAAGAAACTGAAGCACTACGATATTACTTGTTTAAAAAAAACTTGCCTTCAAAATATGCAGATGGAAATCTACTTTAATTTCCATCTGCATATTTTTGAAACCTATGAAGTTTTTTTATCAAGTAACACTAGATTCATTTGGCTTAAAATTAAGCCGCAAAGCAGGCTAACAGTTAGAATGAATGCTGTAAAATTATAGATTAGAAAAATGTAAAGTGGGGATTGAAATTATGTAGTTACCCACGTTTAAAATGTGTTTGTACAGTAGTGATTAACATGATAAAAATAAATACCTAAAACAGTTTAAAAAAATTTAATGTTGAAATGTCTTATAGATTTAAAAAATTCTCCCGCAGCTATAGGTTATTTTTCGTTAAAACTAGTAAAAATGCATTTATTCACTCTTAGTCTATCATTAGTTCTTAATTATTTATTTGAAAATCACCAATATTTAAACGGAAAACTTCTTTAAAAATATAAATATTGAATTCTCATAATCTGATGTCAATATCTTGTGCCAGTATCATAAATACTGATTAAATGTCTATTAAGCAACTGCTGTCTTCATGAAGTATGCGGATTATTTTTTTATTTTTTTTTATTAAGGTTACAGAGAATCTGGTGCCATGGGAATGTTAAACTGAGATATCAGACTCACAAAGATTTGTACCAATCGAATTCGAAAAATTAATTGCATTTGAGCCTTGCTTGTTTTGTATCTCGCAATACTTTTTTAAAAAAATAGTGTGCTATACTTCGTTTCACCTTAAGTTGGAACTGCAGGGAAAGCTAGGAAATGTAATACTGAGCCTTTGAAAAGTAGTTCTTCACTATTTTGGAATTAATTGCAGTTTAAATGCATGTACAAACATAAATAAATGTTGTATAATAAGAAAAGTTTTTATCTTGAAACATGAATTAGAAGTTTTTCATGTTTAAATGTATTTAACTTATAAATACCTTCTCAGTAAAGCGTATGTACAAAGAAGAAGGAGGTGTTTAGTTTGGCACTGAATTAGTTTTCAAGTTCAAAGAATTGGCGCGTTGGCTATGTTTTAACACTGGTCAGCCAGCTCTTTCCATTCTCGCTTAATTGTCTTTTTTCTTCGCATAATTGTTCTTTTGTTTTGTTTTTTATTAGTTATTACCTATTTTTTTGCATTAATTGTTAATTTCCTGCCTATGTTGACTTTTCCTTCCCCCACAAAACACCAATGTGGGATAAATTAATGTACATTAATCTAACAAAATAAGTTCCATATGAAAATAAATATCTGAAACAAAGTATTTATGCTCATCTATGCATTTCTTTTTTTTACTTAGATTTACAAAAAAGAATATTTTTAAATATAATTTTTTTTTTTGTTTAAAATTAGTTTCGCTTAGTTAAAAAATCATAATAAGAAAATCTGTTTTTTTAAAAATCATAATAAGAAAATCTGCTTTTTAGAAACCATAATAGGAAATCAGCTTACAATTAGTATCTTAAAATAATAATTATTAGAAATGCTCTAAAGAAATCTTGTTCTGTTCTGTATTCTGTTCAAAATTTTAGTAAGATTCTTGGTTTTGGATGGGGGAAAAAAATCGGCATTTCGTTTTTTTTTTTAAACTCCAAAACAGGCCACTTTCTCTCCTTTTTTTGCGACCTCATTCCCCAACCGACTTAAAGAATAACCCAGTTTCCATGACAATGGCTGTAATCCGGTCTTCCTGCCCTTCTCTCCAGTGCCTACTTAGGGTGTAATGAAGTATAGACTACAAACTATGCAAAAAGTAGTAACTGCTCTACAAGCTACGCCAAAAGTAGCAACTAAAGTAGTTTTATTACCCATAGTGTGCTACCTCCAACCACTGGTTTTGTACTATTTACTTTGAGTTTTCCTTCAACTAAACTTATGTTTTTAAAATATTATTTCTTAACACATGAAGCATTGAAAGCCAGTTGCTACATTATTTTAATAATAATGCAATAAAGTATAGCGCCTGGTATTACTTACCCTATCGTTTCAATGTTATTTTCAAAATGTTCAAAATCTTGTTAACAAATCATAGCATTTTCATTTCAGGTTGTTCGTATTCTAGATGGCAATGTTGATGCTCGTTTCTTTGGTGCTCATGATAGGTAAGCAATTACAAATAAGTTCTAGAATTGTTGTGTTTAAAAAATGGTGCTGAAAAACAGCTACATAGAATTATATTGACTCTTTATTGCTTATTTGGTGCTATTTATATTTGCTGTTTAATATTGTTTAAAATTCTACCAAGTCTGAAATTTAGATAATATGACACCAAGTGCGTTTTTAAAAAAAATTTCTACTTATATTATTATCTGTGTTCAGAATTTTTTTGCTATTTTGTTTCTATACGTGAAATGCTGTTTAATTGACATTTTTATAACACACTATTAACTATAGTCTAATTTTAATGTAAATGCAGACCTGCCAACTCTCAGGCTCTTGTGTCCACTCTTAGGATCTCAGGACAGCAAAGTATTTTCTCAGGCTTTTTTCTGAACTATATGAATTTTATGTCCCAGGTGCACTTTGAGCGCTGCCCAGAAACTCTTTCTCTCAAATAAGTTATACTGGTGTTCGAGTGTGTTTAGTTCATCGTTGATTCCTTTTTAAAACTTTTTTTGAATTAAAATGTTTACTAAACTTTATAAGGCATTCATGTTAAAATGTCTATTTCATGTTAAAATAGCTAGCTTTAGAATGTTTTCATTCTTTGATGGGATTGATAAATAATAATGTAAAGTTAAAGGCAAAAAAAGTAATGCCTACAGTTGTTGGTAAAGTTATTGCTGGTGATATTAACCATTCCTTACAATGGCGTGATCAGTGATAAAATATTAAGCCATATAACGAAAATTTAAAACTTAATTCTGTACTACTTTCTTGTCAAAGCAAACTTCGAAGAATTTGTTGACTGAGAAATAAATTAAAAAAACTTAATTATATAAAGTTTTTAAAAATTGCTGTATCATCATCTCAGTCTGAGTCATAAATTTTTAGGAGTAAAAAATTTGTCAAATTTATTTTAAAGAATGTGTAAATTCTTATCTATTAATTTTTGCCTATTTCGCTATATCAGAGTCACCAATAGTATCAAGCTTTTTTATTTTCTGAAGTTGGCAGATCTGTAAATGATAGAAATAGTGTGGGACATGCAATCAAGTGTTTTCCAAAATATAAAGTGAACTTGTTTTATACTTTTTTTATTTACTTGATGCAAAAGTTATTTGAAATAACCTAATATCTTTAAAAAATATTTTTAGAGCTTGGGTTCCTATAACTCAGTGCTACCACCTTTCAAAGGAAACACCCACTACAAGTAAACCTAAGAAGAAAGTAAATTATGATGCTGCTTTAGATGAGTTAAATGTGCATGTCCAATTACTTATCCAAAAATTTGGTAAATTTGACTATGCTTCATCCCGCACAGTGTTTGATCCTATGAATAAGAAACTAATGTACCATGGTGTTGATATTGATAAGGTGAGAAACATATTGTTAAATCATTTTGCTATATTATCAAAATATAATATATGTTTTAATGAGTATATTAGTTCTTGTTCTATTAATATAATCTCATTTATTATATTTTATGATTTTGACTCTTTATTTTCAGTTTAAGTTCAAAGAATTACTCTTAATTGTCAACTATAATTACAATGAAATTTGGTTGTGGGTTATGTTTCTTAAAATTATATTTGTATAATCTATAAATGACTCTTAATATGTGATAAGAGTCCGCAGTGACAGTTCGTTAGATATCAGTGTTGTGTGTCAGCACATGTAAACCTTCCTTAAAACATCATGTGTCACTCTGTACATAACTATGATCCATTTATAGCTTACCTCAATATAAATTATGAAGATTGAGGTTGAACATAATAATCTTTACTAATTATTTATTGCTTTTAACTAGGAGTTAACATTTTATCTTTACTAAGTATTACTCATTTGTGATATACTATTCGTTTAATATTTACCAATTGAAATATATTGTTAAAACTGTAAAATAACGAAAAAATTGAAAATTTCTTATTTGTACCCAATGTTGATAAATTCAGCAGTAATAAAGGTTGTTGCATGGCATCAATTATCAACGTCTCACAAGTAATTAAAATTCAATGTAATATCTCATCAATAATCGAAAGCAAAAACTATTTCAGATAAATAATATAAAAATTTACTCAACAATTTCAACAAATTTTATGTGGTTAGATTAGTTATATAACTAATGCATTTATTTAGTTCTTTAGTTGCAATTTAAAATAGGGATATTGATATGAAATGTGTGCTGCTTAGTTCGGTCACCTGGCACACATCCCAATGGTTAACCAGCTCTATCCATACGTTCAATAACATGTGTCTATCAATATCCATCATAGCAACAGTGAGGCCTTTTTGCAATGTTGTTGGCAAAAAAAAAGTGAACAACCTGAATACAGTTTGATCTAATGGTGTGCTAAGAATTAATCTTAATAGTTCAATGGCCTAACCTTAAATATACAAAATAATTACAGCAGACGATATTATAACTCTGAAAATCAAGCACATAATGTACTTACTTGGAATAAACTTACCTTTTTCTAACCAATTCGGATTCTTGACCTCCAAAATATGGGAAGAAACAACAATTTGGAAAAAAATAATCTCATTGATTTGGTCAAGAGAGCTGTCAATAGTTTGAATCCTTTAATGTTAATTTTACTTTTTGCATATTTTTCTACATTTTGAGAACTTTATTAATGAACATTTTGCACACAATTATGAAATCCGTTTTTCAAAGATAATTCCGAGCTAAAAAATTATTAATTATTTTTTTGTTTTATTTAATAATAATCTAAACATTTTGAATCACGTATACAAGTTCTTACATCATTTTGAAATAGTAATTTTAAATAGCAAAATACAAAATTTTAAATCTATCTAATAGTTCTTGCAAAATCAAACTTTAAACATACAGCTTTTTTAAAATTTTAGAACTCAGAAACTGTTTGACTGATTTCTTTCAAATACTTTACCAATGCTGTATGCCACACTGCTGTAACAAATTTTGATAGAAACATGCTATTGAACATATAGACAGAATTGGATTATCATTGAGAAGTGTGTCTGGTGACTAAAAGTGCTCACATTATATATCCGTAGTATGTACCAAACTTGATAAGTGTTTGTATCTATCCATCCATAACCTATCTTTGTTATATACTTTTAAATAAACAGAATTTTAAAACTGGATTAATCGTTTACGTTAACCCGTACTTCAGATATAGATTGTTTGAAGAAAGAAAAAAATTTTGTTTGGTCTGTTGAACGAACAGCAATTTTATGTTGTAATTTTAAACTGATTTAAATTTTCTCTCACTTGAACTATAATTTGATATTTTACTTGCAGGTAGATAAGGAAGAAATACCTTTCGATGCTTCAGCTGCCAATAGCAAAGCATTTTGTCCTTCTCCTACAGGTAGTAAATTGTTTATCTTTCGAATAATCATACCTGAAAACTTTTATAACTATTTAGAATACGATTCTGAGTCAAGCAGTTTTTTTACACAATTTTTTAATAAATATTAAATCTTTTCCTTTTATAGGATTGTCAAAAACCATTACCTTTTTATTATCTTTAATTATTGTAATATTTTCCCTGTGCGCCTTAGTGAAAAAAGTAACATTTCAATGTTGTTGTTTTTTAAATAGTAAATTCATATAAAATTTTATTAATATTAGATTTATACTTATATAGAATTAAGTTGTAAAAAAAATCTTAAAATTGCCCTGATTTGAATTTTATTAATATTATAATTCTTGAACTTTTGATAACTGATAGCTAGTTTAGAAAATTGGCAGTTCTGAGTTTATAATCATACGAGAAAACAAAAACTGTACTTAGTGTTTGCATGTAAATTGCCTTAAGAATTTTTAATCAATATCTTTCACAAATTAAATAGTATAACAAAATATTTCTTTAAATGCTTCAAACAAAATTTTTACTTAACACACTTTTTAAAAGCAATATCATAATTAATAATTGTTTGCTAATACTAGGATTAATTTTTCAGTATGTATTACAAAGTAATAATGAGAATAAAAACGGTTACAAAATGTTAGTTTAAAAAATCACTTTTCCCTAACTTTACCTGCATTTACAGTATTTATTATAGTTAATTATACAAAATTTTGCAAAAGAAATTGAGTCAGCTTAAAAGTTTATGATCAGTATTTCTCTTAGTTGTACACGTGTACTTCACATTTGATATTGACAAAGTCAGTAGTAGAAAACTTTAAAAAAAGGGAGGGAAGCAGCTTAAAGTCTTAAAAAATATAGATTCTAATATTTATAGTAGCTTTTCTGAACTATTTTATTAATTGAAATGCATTTAATTTACTTATATCATTTTTCAGGTGAAAGAAGAATGAGCTTAGATTCAAAGATGGATGTTGATCATTGTGAAGAAGCTTCTTCAAATTCAATGTTTTCAACAGCTGAAACGCGAATCGCCCGAATGCTATCTTGTGAAGATGAAAAAGAAATTTTAGATTCTTCTAAAGACAAGACTGAAAATAAAACTCAAGAAACTACTAGTGGAAAATCTAAAGATGATAAAGAAAAGGATCTTTTTCTGGATGATCCACCTAAGTCTAAGCCTACGTCAAACGTACCCCGTGATAAGCTTGAAATGGCACTGGAGCGTATTAAAGGATATGTTTCATTAGATACAGAGGAAGAGAAAGAAAGCAGCAATAAAGAAGATGAGCCAGATAAGTCTGAATCTGTTAAAGAAACTAATGTATCTTCTGAAGGAACTACAAGTATTTTAGCCAATTTAATGAAAGCTAAAAGTTTACCAAAAATTGATTTACCAGATATTCCTGCAATAGAGGAAGAAACTACTACAAAAGAGAAAGAAAGTTTTTTGGATATGTCAAAAAAGAATGATACATTTAAGTTGCATCTTCTTGAAACAATCAAAAAAGCAAGATCTCGAGCTGCTGCGGATGATGAAGAGGATGAATCTGATATGGAAACAGATGAAGAGGATTCTGATAGTGATTCAGTCATAGATGAAGAAGGTAAAGAAGTTATAGAGGAAAACGAGTCTGATGGGCATGAAGATAAAGAAGTAATTGATACAGTCACTGATGAGGAAGGAGATGATACCGAATCAGAAAGTGAAAATGAATCAAGTTCAGAATCTTCTGAAACTGACATTGAAGAAATTGAAGAGGAATCCGATAAAGTGTCTAAAAATGTTGAAAAACAAGATGAGGATGCTGAAATTCGTGAATCAAATGAAAGAGACAGTGAAATAGTTGAAAGTAGCGAAAAATCTGACATTCCGGTGCATTCTATTACTCCTAAAAAATTATCTCCAGACACTAATAAAAATATTGAAACAAAGTCAACAGAAAAATCTCCTACAGGAAAACAATTGAATGGATCTTTAGAAATTCAAGACAGTGGTGTTGCAAGTAATATAACACTGGGTTTACAGCAGGTATCTGATGCTGATACGCAGAAAGGAATAGAAAGCTCTGAGGAGAATTTAGATGAAAACAAGAATGATGATGTGGAAGATGATGAAGTAATTATTTGCCCTCCTGTTAAACCACCTACACCTCCTCTAATTTGTCTTGATGATGGTACTGAAACAGAATCAGAAAATGAAGATGGCAACAAAGTTACTGATGCTGACAAGATGTCAGGAAAAAATGAAAACTTAAGTATACTTCAAACAACTAAATTAGTAGAAAAACCTTCTGTAGTTCGTTTTTTGAAATTTAATGCAAATGAAGTTTCCCTTTCTAGAGAAAAGATATTTCCTCGATTAAGAGACCTTGCGACACATCGCCGTAACAATAAAAGATCACGAATATCAACATCTAGCTCTGGTGAAGAAAGTAGTGATGATGGTCTTGTTGTCGATCGTAACACAGGTGTTCCTCTTAGAGGTGCTCGTAGAACATTTAATAATTTTAAGAATAGATCTATTTCTGCTTCTAAGTCAAATAGTGTTCCAGAAAGTCAAGAGATGCATGAATCTCCTGCTGATGATCTTGAGTCTAGATTAGATCATAGAAAAAACTCTGTAGATAATTCTTTAGGTTTGTATTATTTTTAGCTATTTCATAAAATTTTATGTATGCATTAGTGTTAACATTCTTCAGTAATATTCTTTTTGTATTTATGAATATCTTTCAGTAACATTCATTGTTTAATTTTGGAAATATAAAGTATTTTTCAATGTTATTCTAATTCATTTTTATGATAATTATTTTGTGGCTTGAAAAATAATGATATGAACATTTAAAATAATTAAATACTGATATTCTACTCCTTGAGTATAAATTAAAAATAAATTCTTCTGCTGTTCCAACAGATATAAATAAAAATTGCGAGATTTTTTAAAAAAGTATTTTTGCTAGAAATTTTATGTAAATACATTATATGTAACATGTTTTAGGTTTATACAATCATCAGGTTATAAATAGCAATAAGATATTTAAAATAAAATTTTAACTTCTCTCCTAATTATTTATGCCTTAAAAGAAGCTTTGAATGTTTCATTTATTTTTATTTGATTAAATTATGCTAACAAATAGAATTAGACTCATTTTTTAGGCCTCTTCACACTGTAGGGTGCGTAGCGCTTTTAAAAAGTGCTTAAAGGTGTTTATTTTCGTTTTTTAAAAGCCCTTAAAGGTGCTCTTTTCATTGGGCGTTTTTAAAAAGTACTTAATTTTCCCTCTTTTAAAATGAGATTTTTCCTTTGCTGTGTTGATTTTCACTTTGAATTATGCAAAAAGACACAGTTCATTCTATTCTATTCAACGTTTTCATGTTTAATTCAACCCCAGTCTATTTCGGCGTATAGTCAGTCCGTATTGTATGAAAATGCCATTCGTTTTACATGCTTCAAAATTTTATGATTTTTGATAATTGTTAAAAACAATGCCAAAAGGTTTTTTTTTTTTTTTACATAACGGTTAAAACTGTCGATTGTCAAAAACTTTACAATCCTGCCTCATTATGATATTTTTTAAGGTGCTTACAAATATTTTTTGAGTGCTTGAAAAGTGCTTAAAAGGTGCTTATTTTTTGTTGAATAATTTGGCTACGCACCCTGCACTGTCATATTGATATATTCCTCTTTGGCAATATTAATTCAATATCAGAAGTTAGAATTTAAGTTTAATTTTTTCTTTTATGATTTTTTAATGTGTTCTTTTTTCTCTTTTCTTTCAATATTAATAATTTATAGATCTTCAATTATCATATAATAAGTGTCTGTTAGTCATTATAATTTTCATTTGTGTACTTAGTAGTTAGTGGGCTTCAAGGTTTTCTTTTACAAAATTGGTGATCCACTCAACTAAAATGGTTAGGAACCTCTGTTCTAAGTAATTTTGCTGAAGTTTTCTGTTAGCTATGCCAACTGAAACTTTGTTTGTTAATGAACCTAGAATTAGTGTTGAATTAATTCTAGGTTCATTGTCATCATCAATTTCGTGTTAACTATTTCAAAAATTTAATAATTAATGAAACTATAGTTTTAAAAACTAATTGTAATATGCATTAAAAAATTATCTTAAATTAATTATTTCAACTATTTTTATATTTATTTAAAATATTTTCAGCTGAAACTTCGTCTGTTAATGAACCTCGAATTAGTGTTGAACAAAGTATGATATCTGATGGATTCAATCAAGAAAATGTAAGTTTCACTTTTGTACTATTTACTTTTCCTACAAGGAGTTCTACAGTGCTAGTTCTCAAAAAAAGTAAAATTGACATTTTTAATTGTTCCCCATTGAAGTTAAGTTGTATGTAATCATTAAACCATCATATATATTTATTTATGCCAAAGAGTAGAAGGATTTCATTAAAAATCACGCAACTATTTAAAACAATGATTTATTGCACACAACTATTTTATTAAGTTTATAAATTCTTTTAAATGTATATATATTTTATCTATAAAAGGCAAAGCTCTAACTCAATCATCACTACATCTCCCACATCCCATTAACTTAGAAATCTGAATTTTAGGCCGTAGGTTCTTTATGAGATAATAGAAAAATTTAAAGTTTCATTTCGATATTTTGTAATCATTAGGATAATTAGCCTAATTTTCAGTAATGCCATATAATATTAGCCTAGTTGACAGTAAAGCTTTTACCAAGATAAAAGTCTCAAATTCAGACCGTGTCTGAAACTAAAGACTGTGATTTAGATCGTATCAGATATAAAGGAAAACTAAAAAAGTTTCATTTCAAGTATACACATCTTTATTTTGTAATTATCCGAGTAAATGGTCCAAAATTGACATTAATACTAAGTAACACATTTATCAAGTAGGAAGTCTCAAATTTGAACCATGTGTTCTTTATGACTTGAATAGAAAAATTAATCAAGTTTTATCTGATATTTGTAATTATTGAGTAATTAGCCTCATTGACAGTTATTCTAAAAAATACATTTTTACCAAGATAGAAGTCTCAAATTTGGACCATATGTTCTTTATAGCAGTGTTTCTCAAACCAATTTACTCAAAGAAACAGTCAAATATTTCAGTGTTTTATCACAGACCAGTGAGATTTGTAATTTGGATTATTGACTTGTAATTTTTACAGCTACAAAATTGTAGCACTTAAAAAATTTTTTGACCAGTTAGTTTCTGTTATTCAAATACTCTCTACAATGAAAGATATTTTGAGCCAAAACCTATTTAAATACAAATAAAATTGATGTCAATTCTAATATAATTATGAATTCTATTATTCAAATAAACAAAATAGCAAAACCAAATTATGTGTAAAATACAAGTAAATCTGACACAAATAAAAAGGTAATACAGTGAAACCACCAGAAAAAAGCAAATCCGTGTAGCAACCACCCCTATTTACAACCACTTTTGGGAGGCAAGGAATTTTTTCCATAAACAAACGTATAGGAGAGACCATTAAAACCTCTCCGAGCGACTGAGCAAACATCTGCACCAAATACAGGAAAGATTAAATAAGGAAGCAGAAAAAAATATCAAAACAAAAAATGTAACAAAACAAATAAGTAGATAAAAATGTATTCAAAATATTTGTGTATTTTAATTTAAATATCTTATTGTTATTAGTGCGAAGCAAACCAGCTGTTTACCGCAAGCGACTAGTATATATTTATTTACTATTTTCCTGTCTTTCATTCGTTATAAGTAGTAGGATGTGCTATTTTCTCTGACTAATGATTATTGAAAAATGTAATCCTTTTATTTTTTTCTAATTTCTTTTATTGTCAAGAATTATTTTGGTAGAAAACTTTGATTTAAAAAAAAAAAAAAAAACTACTGGTCGCAAGCAGGTTTTTTATTTTTAGTTTTTACATTAAAATAAAACTATTTTATTCTTTCACTGCTGACTTGTTTGTATGTGTATTTTAGAGTCCAGAGAAAGGTCCCCTTGATGAAAAAGATATGGAAATAATAAGATTAAAAAAGAAATTAAAAACACTCTTAACTGCCTTCAAGTTACAACACTGGAAGTTAACTCAAGAAAAATTGGAATTAAGGCATAATATGAGTAAGTAAATTGGTTAAATTTTATGCAATTTTGTATTGCTCCATTTATTTCAATCATTGTTTGATTTCTTCTTTTTTTCTTCCGTGGCAGTAAAAACAGTCTCTCAAAATTGTCAATAAAAAGGTGTCATAGAATTTTGAAAAAACGCTTTTTTTTATATATATATAGGAAGAACTCAATTTAGATAAATGAAAACTGATTGTAATTAATAATCAGATTAGGGTACCCATTTTCCTTGCACGATACCTAGGACTTAAAATGCAAATTCAGTGTATATTTGTGATATTTATATGCTGTTATTTCTCAATGTGTACTTAACAACCAAATTCAAATTGTTTATAGCTAAAACCTTTTTAAATCTATCATCGGATTATTTCAACAGTCATATATCTTAACTAAAAATGGGGAATAAAATTACATTAAGCTGCAAATAAAATAGTAAAAATATGCTGAAATATCCATTTAATGATTTAAAGGCAAAAAATTTCTTACCTTAGTATTTTTTCTTAGATTTAATTCCAGAAAGTGAATGAAAAAACTTTTTTAAATAAATTATTCAAAGGTTATATTGTTGCAATGCCATAGGTGACAACTTGTGTGAAGTCTGATATGAATATCTTGAAAATTCAAAAATATTTTCCACACATGCACAATACGAAGGAACTATTTTAAATACTCATATCTTGAGCAATTATTAATGAATTGTTCTCAAATTTTAAAATAATACTTTTTTTTGAACTTCTAAATTGTTCAAAAAATTTTGTTTAATTTTGCTAAACTTATAACAAAGAAACGCCAAATAAAAAAATTTGTTTTTTATAAAAAATATTTAAGCTAGGCTTAGAAAATTTTATACTATTATTGTATGTAGTTACCAAAGTAATTGATACAAGTTTTTTGTTTATTTTTCTTTCATACGATATTCAAAAACAATTTATTTAATTATTTATTTATTGCCAATCCCCCAAACCTTTCAAAGCTTCGATAATAATGGGAATTAGTATTGCTAGTTATGAGAAATCATTTCACCTAAACCTCTAAAGTTATAAAATAATGCTCTAAGTATTTCCTGAGAAATTTAAAAAAAATTCTAAAACAGAAAGTGTCTCTTCAATTACTGTAGGGTAGTGTATGTTGCTACCATAAGAAAAACTTTTTCATCTACTGCCAGCAAAGTTAAAAGCCATGCATCACTATACTGTACTTTTACAAAATGCTGTTTAACAATGGCTGATCCGAAGCGGCAGCTAGTTTGTTTTTTTAATATTATCATGTCATTATATGAGAGACCTATAAGTTACCACAGTTTGGTAAATGTGCAGTATACTGCTTTCCAACCAAAAATTAATTGGGAAAAACTGCAGAAATGGCATGAGAAATTTTATAATTTTTCTTTTAAATAATTTCAATAAACTTTGGAAAAGACAATAAAACTATTGGGTTGTTCGGAAAGTAATTTCGTTTTTTTGGGGGAAATGAAAGACAATTTTCGTATAATGAATAAATATTTTATTAAATCATTTATTGGCCATTCTGGTCCAACACCTTTTGCCATCTTTCTGGTAGTAGCATGATTCCACGCTCATAAAATTTTTGGTCTTTGCTGGCAAAAAACTGATCCAGGTGATTTTTGACCTCTTCATTAGAAGTAAAGGTCTTACGGTCCGAAAAATTTTATAGTGACTTGAACAAATAATAATCCGAAGGAGCCAATCTGGAGAATATGGTGGGTGTAGTAGTGTATGCCATTCAAGCTGTGAAAGCTTTTGGCGAGTGACAGAACTTGTATGAGGTCTCGCAATATCTTGGTGGAACACTATACCTTTTCTGTTGATTAATTCTGGCCTTTTCTGTTGAAGAGCATCATTCAGTTTGTCCAGCTGTCGACAGTAGACTTATGAATTAAGTGTTGTGTTATCCAGTAAAAGCTCATAAAAACTATTCCAGTAAAAATTCATAAAAACAACCCGATATAACTTTAAAGTTCGAACATGTAGCAATAAATTATTGTAGGTGTGAAAAAATTTTGTTTTTTCATTTAAACTTTTTTTAACCAAGACAATTTAAGATCTAGGTAATTTATATAAAATAAAAAATAAAAAGCAATATTATTTTTTCCACAGAGGATGTTACAATTTTAGTTTTTAGGAAAAATTGATATTATTTTTATTACTTTAAGGAATAGTTATTCTTTTTCTGCCAAACAAACTAATCCCGGAGCCTAAAACCTAATTTTTTTCTATGGCGCTCTTCTAGATGTATTGTTTTCATTTATTGTTTTGCATCCTTAATATGAAATCTAAAATATGCATACAAATTATATCTGGTATAGCTTAAAATTTTCACTTTTGCCTATTATGTTATATTTTGGGCCGCTAATTTTGTATTTACTTAACATAAGACTCTTGTTTTCAATTTATCACATGATGTGTCCTATTCATGTGTGCAGTTTTCCAATTAATATCTTTCCTGAACCTGTTGTTTTTAAAAAATCAATATTTAAGCTATTAATATTTAAATAAATATTTTTTAAAAAAATGGATAAAAAATGTCTATAGTCAATTATGAATTGAACTTTAGTTTTCCATTCATTTAGATCTTATAATCATGGAGATGCGGGCCAGCCTTGAAGCTGAAAAAAAACAAGCTGTTGAAACATTAAGCCGGAAATTTGATCATTTCAAACAAAAGGCTGTTAATGAAGTAAAGAGAAATCAATGGGTATTGTTACTTTTTTTTTACCTAAGATCTATTAATTATTTTTTTACTTAATGCATTTTGAATTAATGCTAAAGATATTGAACAGTTTAAATATTTCTTTTAGTGTGCATTTTGTTTAAATGAAGCAAGATATCAGTGCTGCTGGAACACTAATTATTGCTCAGTTAATTGCCAAAAACGTGATTTTCTTGTACATAAAAAAGTATGTACTCGAGTGAAACATAAGCCAAGCTCTACTGTGATTGGTGATTCAGGAAGTGAGGTGAGATTGATTTATTGCAAATATAATTGCAGCCAATATGATAAATAATTATTTTTAAAGAAATATCTGTAGTTTCAGCACACTGTTTTTATAATCTCGTTTTTTACATTAAATTTTATTAACTTTTTTTTTAAATCAAATAAACCAATTTCAAAATATCATTTATTGTAATGTCTGCCAGCTAGGAGGCCAGGCAGTCAGCGTGCCTGACTGTGAAGAGAACAGTTGCGGGTTCAAATCCTGCTTAGGGTATGGATGTTTCTCTCTGTGTGTTGTTCTATGTAGTGTGAATGTGACCAACTCTATAAACGGGTATCTGTGGGAGCGTGGTATAGGTAATGTTGCTAGCCTCCATACATTATACAAAAGTTATCAATCTTATATTTATTTTAAGCACTTTCCAAAAAAAATGAATTGACAAACACGAAATTAAAAAGAAGGAAAAATAGAATAAAAATTACAACAAAAAAAAAATCAGAAAGCCTTTCTAATGCACAGGCTTTTAGTCGGATACTAGCAGTTACACTTCTGGAATAAGCTTTGTATGTTCTTCCAACCCTGCAATACTTTTAATAAATAATTGCACTCAGATAAAACATTTTATTATTTTAAAAGATCTATGGGCAGAAGTTGAATTCAATGTTTTTTTTTAAAGCTGGAAAGAAAATTCGAAATCAAACATTTTGTGACATTTTCTACCTTTTTTATACTGTAAAAAAAAGTATTTGTACAAATATTCTGTATACTGTTATTATAAAATGTACTTGAGGGAAAAAAATTATCATCTTGGAATATATTTATCTTTTTAATTCTCTATAGCCAAAGGATAATAAAAAAGTTTATGTTGTCAATATGGTTTCGAAAAGTGATTCCAAATCATCTCAACTTCAAATTGTGCCAGCGAATTCAAATGTTTCGGTCTTATCTAGTACAACTACTACAAGTGTGCCAAGTACTAATGTTCAGGTAATTAAACATAACTATATGAATCGTAAAATAAATATTTATGAACTTAAACTGTTAACTTATCTGATACATTAATTACTAATTGCTTTGCGAAAAGCATTCCTGAAATACTGTGTTAGTCAAAGTAGCTCAAGCTGTTGAATGGTTAAGAAAATAAATTAATAAAGCATATGAAACCAAGTAAAATTAATGAGCTACCCTTAAGCACTTAAATATCTATTCAAGATAAAATAAAAGTATAGTGTATCTGTTTGCTGCTTTCTCTTAAGATACAAAGTGTGGCAATTTATATATATTATGAATTTTGCAACCAATTTGAAGAATTGGAGATTTCTGGTTTTTAAGACCTCCATCCCAAAAGCCAGAGAAGTTAGGATGTCTAAAAGTAAATAAATTATTTTATTGATTATTAAATACTTTTTTTATTATTATTAAGTATAATAATTTAAAAATATTTTAAAGTATATTGTAGCTCAACCCACTATGAAATCTAGTGATTCAACAACACATGAAGTCTCTAAAGCAGAAGAGAAGCAAGTATCAATGGGTAACTTCCTTTTTTTTAAACATTACGTTCTGTAATCATGACCTTTAATTTAATGCTTTTTAGAATCCTGAAATATTAAAAGATTGATGTAAGAACCACATAAGGGTTTACAAATTAATATATAAAAAAAGAAAAAGAATGTAATCAATGATTGCTGTTGATGAATGATTGCATGTAATCAGGGCCGGATTAACCTATAGGCACGTGCCTAGGGCCTACAAAAAACTTGAGAGAAAAAAATTTGTTGACAAAAATAATTTAGCTTTAAAAACAAGTGTATTTTGCCCAAAATTATGAAGATACAAATAAAAATATAATATTTTACGGTAATAAATTATTTTGCAGAATCTTATGATCTAATATATTACTTTTTTGCGATTTTTGGATTCAACGAAATCTTGTATTATGCTGTCGAATTCCAAACTACTCAAAATGTCGGATTCAATAGACATAAGTGCGAGCGATGACAAACGATCTTGATTCATTGTTGAAAGCAAATAATTTTTTAGCAAATAGCTTTTAGTTTAATCTCAGATTCTGACAAATTTTTTTGAACAAGAAAACCGAAATTATCGTACAAATCACTGTAAGCTTTACGCCATTTAGTCATTTCTGAAATTAATACATCTAAAATGGCGTAATACGTTTCCATACGAAGAAAATTTTAATCTGGAGAAAGATCTTTCTCCTTCTGCATTTGATCCAAGAATCGACAAATATATTCTTAATGCAATGTGAACGTTAGGAAAAGTATTCACAAGTTTATCTTTAATTTGAGCCTTCAACATTTCTTGTGCAGATTTATGTTCATGCAGATTTATGTTCATACAAATTTGAAAATAGTAAAAATTCATCTACAAAGTTTTCCTCTAAATCGGATGAGTAAATTTTCACCAAATTTTGCGCTTTTAGTTTAATCTCAGATTCTGACAAATTTTTGTGAACAAGAAAACTGAAATTATCGTACAAATCACTGTAAGCTTTACGCCATTTAGTCATTTCTGAAATTAATACATCTAAAATGGCGTAATGCGTTTCCATACGAAGAAAATTTTAGCATATATTTTGAAAAAAGGGGAGGATGGGAGGGCCCATAAATGGCTGTGCCTAGGGCCTAGGAAAGGTATAATCCGGCTCTGCATGTAATGAATGATTTGCTGGCTAAAACAGTGAAATAAAAGTGATTGTCAGGGACAACTTTAAGTTTTGTTTCATCCAGCGATCAAATTGAATTTAAAATTTGCTTCACCTCGTCTTACCTGCCTTGTTGCTGATTCAATAGGTTTTGGTAATTTTTCCCTCAAATTTTATGAGATCCTTTATGTGGGATTTTATTTTTTACAAAGATAGATTCTAAAAACATTTATTACAAGCAATGGTTTCAGAACTTGAAGTATGTAAGATTTCAAATATATTTATGTAAAATCTCTAGTATTTTCCTTTTTGTTTTGAATAATATTAATTTTTTCCCCAGATACTAGTGAAATTATCAAAAATGTCAGAAATCGCAATTGTGATTTGTCTACAGCTATCACTTTACTGAATAAAAAGAATCTAGAAACTGCTGCATCTTCAGAAGAAAATAAAACTAAAGAACCTGATTTAGAAGAAATATACTTTCCTTCTCCTCCTCCGGTGAGTTTTGAAGGCTTAGATACTGCAAGTGCTGATGAAAGCATACTAATCAGTCAATCTGAGGCTTCTGAAAAAAATTCATCTGACACAGAAATTTTAAGTCAAGAAGACAAAAAAGGAGATTCATCTGCTGAAGAAGAAATAAATTTTTCAGATAATGATGACGCTGATAATGAACAAGTTAGTAACTACCTATTTATTGTTAAATTTAGAAATTAAAAAAAAAACATGCACTTCAGTTTAAATGTGCTTTGTATTTGTAGGTCTCTATAGGAAATGGAGTTGAAATAAAGGCTAAGTTTTTAAACAAATGCCTGATATATGGCAAGACGGCCAAGAGATTAACTCGATGTTTGGTTGATGTTCTTTTTCCAGACTTGAAACAACTGGCTACTTGTTCTGCTTTTGGTCAAAAATCTAATGTCACAAAACTTACTCGTGCTGCGTTGCCTGGAAAGAAAGTTACTGCTATCCTTGGTGTGTTATCATTAGTTTTATATTACTAAAAGTATTACACATTTTCATCAATCTTGAATTGTTGTACAATGTGCTAAAGAACTTGAATCACCTTGAATAACTTTTAATCTTATGATCGGATTTTCAAGTACTAGGACTCTATCTTAATGGTTCGAGGGAGATACCTCAGATATGCTAATTAATTTGTGTAAACGATATTTTAAACTACGAAATCACACAAAAACGTACTTTCTCTAAATTAACATGCTTTTTAACAAATTAATAAATAAACAATGAAAAAAAAGTAAAAAAAAATGGTACAAAATCTAAAAAATTTCTGACGCACGAATTCGGTTCAATTTACATATTAAAAAATAGATATCAATTATATTTTTAAAAAAATTATCAATTTTAAAACTTACTTTTTTAACAGATAGTTGATTTAACATCTTAAATAACATTAAAAATTAATTATCTTTTAATATTAGAATAAAAGTATTTCATTGTAGACTTTTATACTTACTGCCAATTGGTGTTTCCCACAATGACTAAAAGTTACTCTTTAATTACATTTGATCTGTGATAAATAGCAGCAACATAAAATAAAATGTGTGTGTTGACCAGTGTACCTCATTATTTCTATGTACTTGAATCTTTTCATTATATATGCTTCTTTAGTTTATTTTTGTAATAATTTTTTTAATTGTTTATTTTCAACTTCAATAGCAAATAAAAGTGTTTTATTAAATATACATATATATATATATATATTTTACAAGACCGAGACAGGACTAAAAAAGGCAGGATTTCTTTTTCTGTTAGGGACCATTTTATCCAGGAATAAAATGTTCAACACCCCTTAAATTCTACTTCTATTATTGTAACACTGTGTATATAATTGAGAAATATTAGTTTTATTACAGAAAAATGAAACTTTATTTTAACTTATTCTATTTGTGACCGAGAAAATGTTATAATAACACGATTTGCATAGGTTTTCAAAACCCTTAAAAGGTTCTTAATTCATGAGTCTGTTCTTAAAGTCTTTTAAAAAAACACTAGTTTTTAGTTTACATATTCTAAAAATTGTGTTGTTTTTTGGCTCCCTGCAGGAAAATAAACACCTTTTTATGTCCTTCGGAATTAATTTATTTTTACTAATTATAATTAATTAATTTTTTTACTATATAAATCTTAAAAACATGTTTAAAAGCTTTTATTTACTTGAATTATGAAACACGTATGTGCTTGCTCTCTTTTAGAAAAATGATTTAGTTCTAGAAATTTAATTCATAAAACTTTTTAAAATCTTTTAAAAATTAAAGAAACACTTGCTTTAATTTACATGTTCTTAAAATTTTAATATTTTTTGGCACCCAGCAGAAAAATAACTTTTTTTTTTATCCTGCAGACTAATTGATTTTTATTGCTGTATAAAACATAAAAACATGTTTAATTACTTTTATTCACTTGGAGTATGAACTGTGAATAAGCTTTCATTTAGAAAAATCATTTAGTTCTAGAAATGTATTTAAAAATATTATTTTCAATATATTATGTTTTCTATAATGTTCTAATGTCTCTTGTTTTTCAGAATTTGTTCAAAAAAGATTCCCAACAGCTACTAGAACAGAGATTGTTTTAGCTATAAATATGAAATGCAAAGAAGCTAGAAATATAGTAGATAAGCAAGACGGAGAAAAGCCTGTCAAAAGAAATTTGGTAAGGCAACAATTTAAAAAAAAAAATTGGAACAGATCAAATTCGATAATAGTTACATGCATAAGCAGCTAAGAATGTTGATAGTTAAAGCTCAGTAATTTTGTTTATTTTTATTTTTGCACATATTATATATCATTTGCCATTCGAGCTTTAATTTATCTATTTCATGTCTTTTTAATCACTATAATTTAAAAATTCACTGTTTTTAAAGTGCAAAGATGCATTAGGATTTTTTAATCAGAAATTCGTTTAAACTTACTAATCTATAATTTCGAAAGAAATCATTAAAAATTTAGCTATAAAAACAATTGGGAAAGAGAAATAATAAGCTTTTATCATTTAAAATTAATGGTACAAGAGCTGAAACTGACTCTATTATGCCAAACTCAATCATAATTTAAATTTCAAAATAATGGATAATTAGTTTTTGAGCCAAGAGTAGGATTATGTTTTTCCCACCATTTGGTAGAATTTTGCCTCTTCTCAACAAACAAAAAAATAATAATTACGCCTTACTTGTAAGTAGTTAATGACTCACCATCATGATTTACAGTTTATATTCACATAATTTATGACTCATTAATTCATGCATTCTGAAAATCCTATTATCAGCTATTAATATTTATTTTATTTACAAATCATTCTTCACAATTAAATCTTTGATTTACAAATAATGCATTGCTGTTTGTATTCACAATTTTAAGAAACATTGTGATTCTTATCTAAGGTTTTTATTATTTGAAACATGTTTGTAACTTTTCAATTTGAAGTTCATGCAGATAAATTACATTAAATTTGACTGTAATCAATAATAAAATGTCCTTAAAAAAACCGGTGTATTTTTTTATGATGCCATACAGCTTTTTTACAAAATTCATCTCTGAAGAGCAAAAAGGTTTATAACTCATTCTACTGTTATAAGTTTTGACTGTCTTGGTTGAATAGTGATATATATATTGTTAACCTTTCTTTTGTAGAATTTAACTTGTAAATCCTCTTTTTTTTTTCCCCTTGACAATTCTTACAATTTAAAGAAACAAAAAAGGGTGAAAAAATTACAAAAAAAAATTCACTTTATTAATTAGCAAGATAATGCTGGTGTATTAGAGATTCAAGAAAGAAAGAAATTTGTAATACCATAATATTAATTTCCTAAAAATGCTTTTGAAATATTACTTTCAATTTATTAAATTATGATTGTGATAAATCTAGAGTCTTACGAATCAATACTGTGAACGCTAAAATATCAAAACTATATATTATGTACCATTTAGGGAGCAAAATTTATGGAATAGCTGATAAAGATGCATCTACAATATTGTACTGCTTTGCCAAAAATTATTATGACAGTGATCATAAGTACTTTTTCCATACATTTCATACTGTTCTTACCAATCTCTCAATTAATAAAGTGCCTCTTTTATTGGAGCTGTGTCGCGTAAAACTGATAGTTTAAAATGCTGTTTGGAAGGAAAAGTATTATGTTTGCATTTAATTTTCCTTTAAAATGACAAATTTATTCACCTCATTTTTATTTAGTTTCGTAGGTTATTGGCCAGAGATCAAAGTCTTGAAGTAAACAAAACGAGTACAGCAACAACTACTACTGGAATCTCTGTTACAACTGGTTCCATGAGACCGAAGGCACCTATAATGGTAATGAGACAACCGCCTACCAGCAAAAGTATCACTCTCAAAACTCCACCTCTATCGTCAGAACCTATTACATCTCCTACTAAAATTGTTAACTCGCCAAATATATTGAGATGTTCTCCTCAGGTCTTAATAAGACCAAAATTTTTACAACCTGGGGATAAGCCGAATTCCCAACCCAAATTTTCTCCAAAAACTTTTAGAACTTTACTACCTAGTCCACAACCTATTGGAATTTCACCCAGAGAACCTAGAAAAATTATTCTACCCTATGATGCTTACAAGAAATCTGTTTCTCCACGGTCTTCTGCTGGTACCAACCCTTCCCCTAGACCTTACATTATTTTGGGAACTTCTTCTTCATCTTCACCGCAGTCTCTAGCTGTTACCCAAGTAAGTGTTTATAATAAAAACAATCTTTCATTTTCAATGGGTGTATATATTTATTTCTATGTTATTGATTGAGAATAGCTATTCTAATTTATTTTCCAACTTTTTTAAAGAAAAAAAATATTGATAAAACATTAAAATAAGATACAATGTCAAGTTTTATTTATTTTATTTCAACCAAGTTTTGTGAAATCTAAATGTTTTGATAACTAAACAGAATAGTAGTGTCATAAAAAGAATTAATCTATAGGATTATTCCAAGGGCACAAAAAATTTCTAGAGCCTAATATTACCACTAACCAATTTTTTTTTTAGTCGGAGGGTTAAAATTTCCTTTTCTTATGATGCTTTTTTTCAGTTACAGCTTTTATAAAATATTTTTAGAAATGAAGGTTTATATTTTGTTTAAAACAATTGGATAATGTAACTAAGTAAAAAAAAATTCGTGATTTTGCCCAATTTATTAATAAACCATATGTGTTAAAAATAATAAAATTCAGCACATATTGAACTAGTAATAATTTATAAAACTAAATTTAAAGTTCCACTTAAGGAATTCAAACTAATAAATAAACAAATTGATACATAAAGTTTTTTTTACAATGAAAAATTTCCCAAGATCTGCCTGAATTTCTCCAAAACCTCGTTCCCATGATAGGAAGTATTCTTCCCTGGATTGTTCTAAATTAATATAAATCTTTGAACTAAGAACATTTTATAAAAAGTCTAACCAACCTGAATTGTTCCATCTTAACATTTTAAGTTTATTCAACATACTTTAAAAAAAACTACCTTTAGAGCTTACATAAACCTTAAGGTTTAATTGTTCTATGTTCAGCAATATGTTTATGCAGTCAACCCTGTTGAAAGGAATATCCTCGGTTCCAGCCAAATCTATGCAATGAAGTAGGTTATTCGATTAAAAAGGGGAGTTCAATATTCATTCTTAAATTCTAAACTTTTGCGAAATTTTACTTTTTAATGGCATTTAATGCTAAGTGTGGCGTTTTGAGTAAATAAACTCAGTTTCCTGATCAATTAAAACATTTATTATTAAAACTGTCTGTGTTAGTATCATAAAATATAAATGTCATTTAAAGTTACATAAAAATAAATCAACGTAAATGAAAAGTATAATATAGGTACAGTACAGAACCCGTTATCCGGAAATCGGAAAACCAAAAAACCGGAACGAAATTCAATAAATTTCCCCGCTATTTTTTTTAAAAAAAATGTTTTTCCTCATAAGATTTTAGGCTTTTTCTTTCTTTCTTGAAAGATTCTTACCTTACCATCATTTTGGAAATAATCATTAGTGTATTACTTCATCGTTTTTTCTTCTTTTTAAGATTATTTCCAAACATTTTTTTCTTTTTTAGTAGGATTTAACAATAAAAAAACGGTTTTTTGTAGCGATTCAGAAAACCGGAAAAATCAGTTATCCGGAATAGCGATGGTCCCGATCGTTCCGGATAATCGGTTCTCTACTGTACTATAATATTTGATAATTATTATCTATAATCGAAGACTGTTTTTATGCCTGTTGAATTTGTCCATTCAATTTAAATTTTAATTCATTATAATTATTATTTAATTAATTAAAATTATAATTATTATTTAATTAATTAAAATTATAATTATTATTTAATTAATTAAAATTATTAATTTAGAAATTAATTAAATTTTTCCTTTCAGTTTCTACTAAGACTTTCAGGACTTGCATATTCCTTTCGAATACATTCAGAATTTGCTTTTATTTTTACTTAATTTTTTCTAACCCTCGAAACTTTAGAAATTCCAAATTAATGTGCTACTTTAGTTTGAAATTTATTGTTTCCAAGAAAAACGGATATTCTATTTTAGCTGGTGAAACATTTCTCAAAAATAGAAAAAAAGTTTCATTTCAGTACCTCTTTACACAGCAAATATCCATTTAAACAAGGAGGTTTAACATTAGTTTCATATAAGGTGGTTTTTTTCCACATTAAATTTTACTCGTATAAGCAGGTTATTCAACTATCTGACATGCAATTAAGTGGGGACAACTGTATTAGAGTTTTTGTGTTTAATTGGCTTAAATGAGTTATATTCAGTCAAACCTTCTTTAATGACAACTTTTAAACAATGACAAGCTTCAAAAAACAGCTGCATATTTATGGAACTAAATATCCTCCTGACAGTTTACATTAGGGTGAACTTCTGAGTGAAGTCATCCCTTGAAACCATTAAGATAAAGTCCTAGAACGTAAATATCTGATCATTAGATCGAGTTATTCGGGATGCTCCGTTTTTTATTTTGCGCACTGTACATCAATTTCTTTTTTTTCCCGTTCTAAGTTTAACTATAGCTATAAATTTTTGTTGTTTGATACTGTATCTACAAATAGCAACAAACCTTCTGACACAAATCATGGGCATCACCCCATGAGAAAAATAGTTAGTTTGAAGGTTTTGCTGTATGTAATTGTCTAGTAAGAAACTTAATTCAAATCAAAATGCACAAAATTCTGTAATTTATTATTTTGTTTATTTCTTTTAGCCAAGTTCACTGCCATTGCCTCTTCTAAGAAAATGAGGAGCTTCCCCGTTCATCTCTGCATGTATCATTAGTCTCCATAAATGACCAATGTTTGTGAATTGTGATAGTTTCTTTTTCATTATGTTGAAACATGTGCCATAAATGACACTGAAAATCAGCTTTAACTTGTTCAAAGATTACCAATTGCCATGATTACCTCCTTAAAATATTGATGGATAATTGAAGAAAATATTATGCAACAAATTCAAGGTTGCTTTAAAGAAAAATTACATAAAAATGTACTGCCATTAAACATTTAAACTCGATTATTCCTTCATTAATTTTATCAGTTTCTTTGTATTCTTATACAGTAGGGAACCGATTATCCGGAACGGTCGGGACCATCGCTATTCCGGATAACTGATTTTTCCGGTTTTCTGAATCGCTACAAAAAACCGTTTTTTTTATTGTTAAACCCAACTAAAAAAAAAAAAATTGGAAATAATCTTAAAAATAAGAAAAAACGCTGAAGTAATACACTAATGATTATTTCCAAATGATGGTAAGGTAAACATCGTTAAAAAAAGAAAGAAAAATCGTAAAATCTTATGAGGAAAAAATTTTTTTTTTTAAAAAAAATGGCGAGAAAATTTATCGAATTTCGTTCCGGTTTTTTGGTTTTCCGGTTTTCTGATTTCCGGATAACGGGTTCTCTACTGTATTACAAATTGTAAACTTTTTTCTTAAAGTTTACTTAAAATATTTTCTTTGTAGACACGTTATGTAAAAATAATGAGTTATTCTATCATTTAACATTTGAACTGATAATTATATTTCTTATTCATTGTAATGTAACTTTCAATTTACTGAGTTTTAAAATTTATATTTATTCTCTTTTTCCATTACTGAATAATAATAATACTTTACATTTGTATAAGTTTTTCAAAATGGGATATTCCTTAAGTGGGTTGTGACATTTCCCGACCATCCCAGTTAATTGAAAGTCAGCTGTAGGCGTTCCTACAAGTTCCTTACTTGTGAATTATAATGTTAGCTAGTCTTTTTGTTTTTTTTAATTGGCACAAAATAATTTATGAATAGCATTCCACGGTTTAAATGCATGTAGCTGCCGATTCTCTTAAAAAAATGGGGATGCTCCCAGTTAGGGGAAATCTCTCTGACTTAGAAGATATTCAATTTTTCTGAATTTTTAACATTATTTGGAAATAATGAAAGATGTAACATTTTTGTAACTTTAATTTTTTAAACATTTATAAAAATTACATTATTTACATTTTCTATCTGTTCAAATTTTAAAAATTTCTCTTATTCAGCTCCAATGGTAAATGCATTTTCAACCAGTTAAATTTTTTGTAAATATTTTTACTCAGTAAACTTTTAAATGAATCAAGATTAGTCTTAACGATGCGTTTTTGATTTAAAATACTTTATTAGAATATAATAAGGTAAATACTGGTACTTTTAGCTTAAAGGATACTTGTTTGTGTGTATATTATAAAGATGTGTTTATAAAATTTCAGTGCAGTTAAATTTTAAATCAGAATTTTAATTTCAGTATGTATTTTTTTCTGATATTCACCTTATTCCTGAAGGCAGTTTTCTTTACTATCAAAAGATAGTAACACAGTAAGAGACATTTATAAGTTCGCCCAAATGATGGGAATGCATTGATTTACATTAATTTAAGCTATGAAGTTTATATTTTTATTTAAAAATTTCTTATTAATGATTCAAGTTATGTAAAATATGCTATAAAGAGAAGAAAATCAATTTAAAAATGTTGCTAAAGATGAGAGTAATGTTAATGTAATCCTTTTGGTCATTATGTAAGAAAAGAAAAAGGTATTTGTAAATTTTTATTTAAAATTTTTATCTTTATGTAAGATTTTGTGAGTTCAGTTGAAATATTAATTTTATAAGAACAAAAGTGAACATATTTATTCCTATAGTTATTCAATAAAAAAAATTTCATATAAGTGTGGCAACTAACTAAAACAAATTTAAAAATAATATATTAGCAGCTTACCTTATATCGATCACAGCTCTGCAGCAAAACAATATTTTTTTTAATGCTACGCAAACCATTCTCTCATTAAAATAAAGTGAATAACTGTTTAAAAATATTCAATATTGTTTTGATTCTATCATTTTAACTGTATTATACACTAAATCTTTCGGAAACAAACAAACTCAGGATGTTAAAAAAAGAAATAGTTACATATTGCTATGATGTCATCGAAGAAATTAAGACTTCTGGTAGAGTTTGTTTTTTAGGATAGATAGCGAATAATTTGCACTAAGTAGGAAGTGCCCTCAACTACTGCAAAGTATCTTTGTTGTAACTGCAAAATGCTTATATTTTTTATTCTCTAATGTTGGCAGCTAAGAATGTGTGGTACTTATAGCTGCATTCCATTTTCGTTTTTTTATTTTAAGAAACTTGTCAATAGAATTTCACTGTATAAAATAAATATGAAAGTGTTGTTATTATTACAGTTTGTAATTTATTTTTACTTTAAACACAAACACCGTTATGAGTTTAAAAATTTTTTGAGTTAGTTTTTTAGTGCTTTAGTATGGCTTCTGGTCTTTTTAAATCATCATGCAAAAATAACAGTACAATGTTGATCATTTGAAATCTAATATATATAATTCTCTTACGTGGCTCCCAAATTTTGGCTGTATTTCTTTTCCGCCGGTGGCAACGTTTGCTTTGTTTTGTTTACATTACTATTTCTCTTACACGGCGGCAAAAAAAAGCCTCCTTACAACTCCCCGAACGGTAACGCTAGAAAATCGACCAATGATTGCCGCTAAAAATGTCACATCCCAAATCTAGCTGAGGTGGCTCAACATATAGCGCTTTTTCGATAGATCTCTATTTTAGTATTTTGTCGAAAGCGCTTTTTTTCACGAATTTATGTATTACGAATTTATTTGACGATTTTTTTATTTATATCCAAATTATACTATAGCATACCTGCCAACTTTCACTCTTTCTGAGAATGAATTTTCCAAGTGGTAGTAAAACAATTACCGAAAAACAACCTTACTCAAAAATGTATTTACATTTTGACTAGGTTAAAATTCGCTATCGTCAAGATTAGCGTGCTTTTATATATTTGTTGTAATTATTTAAACGTAGTGGTGGTCAAACTCATTTATAATTATTATTATAATTAAAAAATTTTAATGACATGACGTGAGTTTCGGTACCACTTTAAATACAACATTAAAATCTTACGGAAAAACCGGAAGAGTTGGCAGATATGCTATAGCACATTTCTAATAGATTTAACGAATTACGTGTCATTTATTTGAATTCAAATTTATTTTAATGCCTTAGTATTTACTAAAAAGATGTAATTTTTTTTTTAAAAAAAAAGTTTTTATATTGATTTGAATGATTGTTAATGATTTTTTCAACAATTTATTATGACGCATATTCGTATGGTATTTTTTGATAATCAATTACTGTTGTGTACAGTCCGCAAAAAAAAAAAAAGATATCACCCTGAATAACTTTTGTTCTAATGATCGGATTTTCACGAACTAAGTGTCAATCTTAATGGTTCCGGGGGGGTGACCTCAAATATGCTAATTAATTAGTGCTAACTATTAATTAAGTTACGAAATCAGACACGAAAATGTACTTTCTCTGAATAAACATATAATTTTTTTCGCATATTTGGATTTCTTATCTTCACAATATACGGGGTAGCCGCAATCTGGGAAATGTGGTCCCCATAGTTTGGTCAGGAGAGCGATTACAGGTTTGGACCCCTTAATGTTAATTTCGATTTTTACGTTTTCAGTCATATTTTAAAAACTAATGAAGCAATTCAAAAAAAATTGCACCCACTCATAAAACTCATTTACCCAAAAATAATTTCATGAAAAAAATAATTATTTATTATTTAATTAAAGTGAGGATGAAAAAATTTTGAATTATAAGGTAGGGATTTTTTTATACCATTTTAATCTACATATTTTTCAATTGAAAAATCTAAAGTTTCTATTGTTTTTATTTATTAGAAGATGAGAAAAATTAAAATTAATTATTTAAAAAAAATAGTTTGGCGACAATAAAGAAATGATTTAATGGGGCGATTAATATTAAAATGTGATAAACTTACGAGGAACTTGACTTGGCATGAGTGGCGTAAAATTTCATTCATACCTTTTTCGCTAATAATCGTTTGGTAAACTTTTTATTTTTTTAAAACTATAAAATACGATATTTCTTTTTTAGTCGTCTAAAATTCTATTTGCAATTTAGTAAAGAAATTTGAATAAAACATTTTAATCAACGAGTGTCGAGTTTTATAAAAGCATGCTTGTGATTGAATATGATTATACACCAGATTTTGCTTATGTAATGTGATTATTTTTTAGTTTTTTTTCGCAAAAACTGATACAATTTCTATAATATACATACGTATGAATAGATTGGGAATAAAATATTTATCAATTTCTTGAATATATTTTTTATAAATATTAATAAAAATATGTAGTTCAACATTTTTAAGCATCTCTCACATCATTGCAAATTTCTCAACATCTCATATATCGTCTTAATCTTAAAAGTAATTTTTTAATGACCTGTCGGCGAATGTTACTGTGAATGACCGAAATCTGAAGAATGTCGACTTTCACCGGTGAATGTCAGCAATCACATAGTCGCTTTGGTGATAGTCTAAAATATTTTTTAAAACCGATTTGATATTAATTTATTTGCTGATATAATTACATTTATTCAATATTTTAATACTTACTGACGATAGTTTAGAAGAAACATCATTGTAGGGTATACCGGGCAAACGCATACCAAGGAGTGGCACTTGACCTTAAAAAAGCATCAGTGTAGGATATACCGGGCAAATGTATACCGGGCTGTGGCACTTAACTAGACCTAGTATATATTTCGGACATTTACCAAAGGTCTAGTCATACTAGTTCTAGTTAATTGCCACTACCCGGTATACATTTGCCTGGTATACCAGATACTGATGTTTTTTTAAGGTCAAGTGTCACTGCCTGGTATACATTTGCCCGGTATATCCTACACCGATAATTTTTTAAGGTTCAGTGCCATTGCCCGATATATATTAGCCTGATTCTCCAAACACTGATGTTTCTTCTAATCTATCGTCAGTAAGTATTAAAATATCGAATAAATGTAATTATATCCACGAATAAATTAATATCAAATCGGATGTAATAAATATTTCGGACATTCACCAAAGCGACTATGTGATTGTCAACATTCACCGGTGAAAGTCAAACCACTGATTTCGATCATTCACAGTAACATGCACATCATTAATATAACATAATGACCTCATCAGTATGTTTTTTTTCATATTTTGCCTAAATAACATTTGTCATTCTATAGAATGCCTAGGGAAAGTATGTAATCCCTCTCATATTTCATACTTTGCCTAAAAACATCCGGCATTGTATAGAATGCCGAGATATTCTATTCAATACCGGCGTTTCATACTTTGCCGGTAACATATATAAGAAAACAAAAATAATCATAGTAGCAGTATTTGGTGGTAAATGTAGCTGTAATCGTATTTGAAGAATATGCTGTGCGACATTTTATGGTGAATTTGCGAATGTAAGTTTCAAAATGTATCGAAAGATGAGGATGGTATTTGCTAATCATCTTTATCCAAAGAAAGCCTTGTAACCTAAATATCTAGCAAAATGAAGCGATTTTTTAAACAATGAATCTTACAATATGCAACATATTATTTCAATATCTTATTCTTAAACATAACATATTTCAGCGTTTTTAAAATACCACTAAACATTCAGCAATTCCTTGAGTTATAGAAAAGAGAAATATCGTAAATTATAGAAAACATTGTGAATGCGCATTAGAATTACTATACAATATACATTTTATTTTTGTCCTGCAGTGGACTGATCGTTAAGACACGGTTCCCAGCAGATTACCGACGTCAACCATCACAGGCTGCGGTCAGTGTGCGGGTGAGTGACCACTTGGATCACTCTGCGAAGGGACCGAGGGTGTGCGGTATTGGTCCTCGTTAAACTGTTCTACCGTAAAGTGCTCGACTTCGCGTGCAGGTCGTCGAGCTACCGAAGCGGGGGTGCCATCCCTTCCGCAGAGGATCAAAATTGTGATGGCATGTCTTCGGATCATCCTCCGGGATGTTTCCCAGACCGTCGCCAATAGCCCATTGTGCAGCTCTAGTGCGACGTAAAGTAACAACAACAACATTTTATTTTTCAAGCTCTTTTTTTTCTTCAAACTTTCTGGCCTAGAACACTCGATTAAAGCTGTAAAAATGATTATCCCTAAAATTTTGTATATAGCCATAATAAGTTATGTTAATTTGAATTTTAGTATGAAATCCTCGAATTTTTATAACAAAAACAACTTAATCTAAATAATATCAGATAAAAAGTTCATGTATTTAAATTCTAAAAACTTAGAAAATCATAAATAATTTATAAATCGATTCAAATTTTCTTTTCAAAGGAGATTAAAATAAAAAAAAATTTTGCTTTTTGGGATATATTTTCTATTAACTTTGAGATATTTCTATTAAACCTCTCCGAGCAATCACAGAGCATTATTTAAAAAAAAATTTTACAGTCAGAAATTGGTTGCTTAGCAACCTAGTGAAATCAAGTCCTCTTCTTTTGAATTAGTCAATGGGTTACCTTAAAATATTAATTTGCGTTGGCGACTTTTTCTGGCAGTTTTCTGAAATATCGCCAAATATATGAACCTTTATTGTGACCCAATTTTTTCAAACTTTCGTCTACCCCCCCTAATTTAAGTGTCTGGATTCCAAATTTGTGAAAAAAAATATATGTTTATTCAGAGAAAATACGTTTTTGTGTCTAATTTTTTCAAAATTTCGTCTACCCCCCCTAATTAAAGTGTCTGGATTCCAAATTTGTGAAAAAAAATATATGTTTATTCAGAGAAAGTACGTTTTTGTGTCTAATTTCGCAGCTTAATTAATAATTAGCATATTTGAGGTCACACCCCGGAGGCATTAAGCCACAAAAGCGAAATCGAAAAAAAAAAAAATCAATCCTAATTTTCTAACGAAAATTTTAAAGCTGAACATCTCACTTTTCCAGTTACTGTATTTTCAAGAAAAAAGTGACAAGTCTACTAGAAACCCTCTAACTTGCCGCATCATATTAAAAACGTTGATAGAAACGGAAGTTTTTGTAAAAAGAAAAAAAAAGTTCTATAGAATCCCAAATAAAAATCATTCTTAATTTTTAAATGAAAAATTTATTGCTAAAAACCTTAATTTAACTTTTTCACGTTGCCATATTTTTAGAAAAAAGCGAAGATAGAAGAATAACGATCATTATAAACATTTTTTTTTTAAAAATGCTGATAAAAAAAAGAAGGAAAATTGTTCTTAGTTTTTAAAATATAACTATCATTAAATATTAGTTTCCGATGTTACTGGTAATGTCTTTATAGGAAAAAAGTGAAAATAAAAGAATTAAGTCTATTAGAAGCACTTACACTCTATTAAAATACTGTGTGTAATAAAACGTTCTCAATTCTTGAAACAAAAAATTTGAAAAAGTGAAATTAACTTGCCTGAATACAATATTCAAAAATCCGCAGTAAATAACTTGTGGTTCAGTATAAAGTAATTTAGTTAAAATTCTTCAAATTTCCATTTGTCTTTCAGAACATAAATTTGAAAGTTTTAGAACTTCACAAATATGTGTAAAAACTATTTCTATAAAACAAGAAATACGATTTTGGTTTTTCTTTATTAAATCTATTCAAATTTCGTTAAAAAAAAAAAACATGAAATTTTTTTTCTTTTTTAATTATTCGGCAAGACAACAGATTAAGTGTCCGAATATATGTTCTAGCCTTACTATTCAGTATGATCAATAATTATTATAATCTTATAAATGTGCTTAGTAATATTAATGATTAATTTCATAAATTTAAAAATAAAATTAATTTTTTTTACATAATTTAGTAACGTAATTATTAATTTAAAAACTTAAACACGTTACTCTACAACAAATATATTTATAAATGTGCGTAAAATGTGTTTCTGTGGCAAATAGAGTTTTCTGCTAGAAACTTATTACATCATCATGATAGAGTCGGTAAGTTTTGTAATCTAAAATAGTTTTGCCATTTTGTTCATTTTAAAAACACATAGATGAACTTTTATCAGTAGAAAATATTTTTCTTAGGATTCATATCCTAATTATGATATTCTTTTTTTTTATTTAAAAAAAAAATGCCTAAAAATTTTTTTTTGTGCTTTTAAAGTATTTAAAAGGGGCTTAATTTTTGTAGGAAAATTTGACTATGCACCCAATGTATTATAGATTTTTTACAAAAAACTGTTTGAAACAATCAAAAAAAATTTTTTATTTAATTCTCTGATAATTTTTTACTCATAACTTAATAGCAATTTCCTAACTACTGAAGCATGATTAATATTTTATAAGGGTTATTGTTCATTTATCCTGTTTCAAAATTATTTAAATGCTCTTATTTAGCTTTTATGATTATTGCATTTTGTAACCATTGACACTAAAACACTTTTAAAAAAATTTTTATTAGAAAGGCAATATAAAAACCACAAATAAATATTTTAAATTCCAACAACTACCAAATAATAAAAATAAATACAAAAGATTCTAACCAAACAACCAACATAATAAAAAATAAAACTATTGTGATACTTGATGGCAACAATACTTAGCAGAAAATTATCTAGCCATCTAAATAGATAAACATCTTAATTTATATTATTCATACCACAAATATTAAAAAATAGCACCAAGGACACTTAACATTTTCATAACACTAGATGCAATCATTATAAATGTTATAACAATTAACATGGCCTTGGGTATAAATACTATCATATTAGAATCAATTTCTTTTCACCAGGTCATGCGAAAATTGTCTCACACATTGTGGAATGATAAAGTATATCCAAGAAAGTAACTATTCAAGCAATAAATATTACGATAAACTAATAGTTTCAGATCATCAATAAAAAATTAGTTGAAAGATATTCTCAATAAAATAAATACTTCAGAAGATATATCACAGAAAAAATAGTTAATTTAAATCCACATTAATATATTTTTTTAAAAAACAGTGTTGCATATATCACAGTTACTTATTATATTAAGGCTTAAAATACTTAATATATATAATTGTATAGAAATATATATGCATAACAAAATTATATGTGAACTCCCGATTATCTGCTTTACAGATAATGTCTTGGACTTACTTTCACACATACAAAATGCTTTAATAAATGCAACAACAATTTTGTTCATAAGAGAATCTGTCGTCTGCTAATTTATTAGTGTGAAATTCTATGCCATATTTTATCCACTAGGGATTCTGATGCACAATAATTTGTCTGTGTAAGTTTTTGTTTCATATTTTGTACTCGTAAGATTATGTATGATATTTTCTCTACTTAATATGCTGTCTTGCAACTCTTAACTGCAAACTCCATATATATATATTATTGTTGATGATTAATATATTTTATTCCTCTGCAATGCCAAAATAATGTTTGAAAACGCTAACAAACAACAAGAAAATAAGTTAAGATATTATTTTAACACTTTAAAATACAAATACATAGATATTTCATTGAACATTTTGTGCATTATCTGCAGAATCAACTCATCATAAATTGTCTTGCCATTTAATTCTGCGGAGAATCCATCAGGAGTTCACTATATATATAAATACATCAATTCTAGAAAAGTCTACATTATTTTTTTTTTATAAATTATAACAAATTACACATCATAACAAATTGCACTTCTTTTTTATCAATAACTCACAATAAATTAAAAATTGAAGCATAATACAATTGGTTTGGGGATATCCAATAATTCATATCTTCAAGTGTACTTATTAATGCCAGTATACACAGAAAAATTTACAGGCACTAACTTGTTAAACATATGGACGGGGTTCTAGATTTCATCAAATAAATCTAAGAGACACAATTCGATTTCAAAGTGGCATTTTTATGAAATTCCTTTATCATTAAGGAAAAAAAATGTGATCATAAAAAGAATATTTCACATACAATGGTGCTAAATTTATAAGATGTATACTAGTCTTTTTAAAAATAGTATTGATTTTCTCACAATACATGTCACTTTTATTTAGTGCACTGCTATTGTTTTTATGCAAAAAGTTTCAACAACTTATAGAATAATGGCAGATGACTTTAAATATAGATACACTTTAAAAATTAACAAATCACCATTTGAAAATTAAAAATTTTTATTGCACAATTACAATAAAAATTATAAAATGATTCTAAGCCTGTAATTAGAGCTGTAGACAAAACATAATCTTGTAATATTTTACAGTAATGAAATAATTTTAATTATCAAGCTTTAGGCTCCTTTTAAAAGTTTAATGAAAGCATTCAAGGCTCATTCAGTCAGCTTTTTTTTGAGGGGGGGGGGGAGTAGATTTTGAAAACAGGTTCAATTGCACTAAAATGTTCTAGAACTGATAAATTTTTCAAACTTGATACCAAGTTTAAGAAAAGAAAATTATTTCTCTCTCTCTCTCTCTATATATATATATATATAAATATATATATATATATATATATATATATATATATATATATATATATATATATATATATGCATATATATATATGCATATACACTACATCTACTAAACTTATTTAAAGTGGGGGGGGGGAAATCAAAGGACTAAATAAAAAATTTGGAGAAACATTTTACAATATTCACCATAAAAAAAGAAAGCTTCCCTAAAAATCCACAAAATAGATGCTGCACATAGTTCTTGTTATTAATCACAATAATTCAAATGATTTGAATAAACAATACATAAGATATGATATGAATAAATAACAGATGAAGTATGACATGAGTAAATAATAGATCATTCTGGAAAATGTATACATGAAACTGCCCTGAAAACCCTTAATATGGAGTGCTAAGAAACAATGTTTTTTCCTTTCCACGTATTGATCCTTCAATATTGAATGGTTTTTTCTTTGCTTTCAGATAATTAGAATATATGCCAAATATTCCAGTTTCCCTCTTATAAAACAATGCCAAACCCATCAAGAAAACAAACAGTGCAAAGGCAATAAGTACTAGAACAATGTATCCAAATGGTATAACACCTATAAAAATTAAAACATTTTTTAAAAAATTATTTTAAAGAAAATATAAAACTGGTTTTCAATTTTTTTATATTCAGTATATATAGAAAATTTTATAGGCATACAAATAATGCAATTTTTAAAATAAAGTCTTACAAGTTTTTTCTCCAAAAAAAAATTTGTAAGCCTTTCTTACATAAAATTATATTTTAACTTCTCATATTTAAAGAAAATAATAAATTTTGAGTTAAACAAATAATAGTCCTTAAATAAAATTTAAATGACATTAAAAATTACTAAATAAAAAACTTACCAACCCCAGATCCCCGGCTAATTTTAGTTCTGAAATGAAACATAAGTATTAGTTTAATAATATTTGTAGCACAAAATTTCCTTAAAACAATTTTAAAATTCAAATAGTTATCTTTCATTAATAATAATGAAATGATGATCTATAGTTTAACAATTTTGTAATCAAAATTTGTACCCAATAATTTTAAAAAATAAAACATTAATTTTGACATAATCTTTGAATAAATTTTAAAAAAATTATTTTAATTTTAAAAAATAAATAGAAAAATTGGCAAGCACAAAATGGACAAATATGAAAAAGACTTCACATATATATATCAAGTATTTAGGGAACTGTTATGCATCTGCACCAAATCCTGATCTAGAAATACGGGAGCCCTAGGCACAGAACTATAAAGAGCCCCATAGTCATTACTTTAAACTAAATTTACATGTTGCTTAAATATGAAGTATTTTTAAATTATTTATAATACAAGTAAATTAATATATATTAGTAAATTTGAGCTTATATTTATTTCAATTTTTGTTAACTCATAACTCTAATAGGCAATTTACTAATTAATTAAGAAACTTACTCAATTTTAGGGAATTTTCTAAAAAGTATAAAAATTGGGAGAATTTTTATTACACCTGGTTTTAACGAGGAGAAACTAGCAAATCCAGTAGTCTACTGGAAAATCCAGTACAGTTGGCAGCTGTGCTTTGCAAAACCTAATTATGGCTAATAAAACATTCATCTCGAAGAAAAAAGGGTAACACAACATTTTATCCAAACACCACATTTTAATAATTAAATTTCTGAAAAAAATATTGCGTAGAAAAACAAAACACTAA
Organism: Parasteatoda tepidariorum; assembly: GCF_982258835.1. NCBI lineage: Eukaryota > Metazoa > Arthropoda > Arachnida > Araneae > Theridiidae > Parasteatoda > Parasteatoda tepidariorum. Next base: position 49,750,231 of record NC_141758.1, read on the forward strand.
GAAAAAATTCAAAACATCAATAATCTTCTCTTCCCATCTATACAATTAGAAATCAGCTACATAACTCATCAAAATCTTAAATATCCACCTACAATACAATCTTACGATCTGTTTATTTACAAAATTGTCAGATACATCATCAAAATATCAAATATCTCTCACTAATACACCTACACCATTCAATATGTCCGATTCCCCCATAATTCTAATTACATCTCAGTAATACCTAACTACGTTACAACTGAAGCCAGATTATTGTAAGAAATCACCAAATTTAAAAAAAATCCTTAAAAATTGGTGCAGATGCATAACAGTTTGTTCTGAATTTAGTACTCTTATGAGAGAAATAATATCAGTATTTCTACTCATTGCCTTATTTAGGAAACCAAATGTGGTAAACAAGTGGAGAAAATGTAAAAAGGAAAACTAATTAGCTTATAATCAATAGAATTCATGTAGCATAGCTATCAACATGAAAAGGAAAAAAAGGTAATTTACTTAAGATCTCTTGCTTAACACATTCGCTGCCACTAAAAATGATATTTCCATCCTCAGAAGCCGGATTACAAAACAGGGTTTTAATGGTTTAAATGTTCCTTATATTTTCCTAGGAAAACCAGAAAAACGAAGAAGCATATTATTTTCCTGTTTAGACAACGTTTTTTTTTTTTTTCCGACACTCTGAAGTGTCAATGGCACACAGACTTAACGTGTCTTCGTGAGTGCCACTGACGCTCCAGCGTGTGTGATCAATATTCTCCGAAATTACTGGCATATTGCATAAAATAGCAGCTTGAAAGGAATAAAACGGAATACCATTCAAGTATATGTAGTACCATTTATGAAACAATACTGAAAATATTTGTAAATAATACGCACAATATACAGATATTGGCAGTCACGCACATAAAAAAAATCAAACAAAAGTTTTGAAAACCAACCACAAAAAATAAAAAAATAATGCTTCACTAACATGCCGAAACAACCTCCCCGTTGAATTCCCAAAGCCACACTAAACACAGAGCATATAACTTATCATAGGCGATCGACGCGCTAGCGCATCATCGGCATACCAGTAGGTGCCGCTCTGATGCGCTAGAGCTTCGGTGGCAGTGAACGTGTTAATATTTATCAGTATCTATACATAAAATAAAATATAGAATTTGTGTGTATCTGGATTGCGAGAATACCACAGGCACTAAAACTATCGGGTTGGAGGGAAAGTTCTGTCGTATTTTAAAGAAAATATTTGAATTCATTTATAAAAATATGCGTTTAATATTAATCTATTTTATATGCTTCGTTATTTGTTACAACCTGTTGCCATCTTTCACGTAACCTGTGAATTCCTGTTTTGTAGAAATTCTCGTCCTTAGAATTGAAATAGTCAGCAACTGCCTTAGAAACACTTACAAAAGACTTGAATTTTTTACCCGTTAGATAATTTTGCAGAGATCTGAACAGATAACAATCTGATGGTGCAATGTCAGGTGAATACGGTGGGTGACTAAGGATTTCCCATCCTAACGCATTCAGTTTTTGAAGTGTCACCATTGCAGTATGCGGGCGAGCATTATCGTGTTGGAACACTATTCCTTTTCTGGACACTAATGTTGGCCTTTTTTCTTTGATAGCTGCTTTTAATTTATCTAGCTGATTGCAGTACAGAACCGCGTTGATGGTTTTTCCCCGTTTCTGCAACTCGTAGTACACTGGACCTTTCCTGTCCCACCACAAACAAAGCAGTACTTTTCGCTGATGGATACTTGGTTTTGGAACTGTTGCTGATGATGTTCCTGGTTTGCAGTAGGACTTTTTTCTCTTAATATTCTCGTAAAGATTCCACTTTTCATCTCCAGCAACCAGCCTGTCCAAAAACGGCTCCACATTGTCTCTAATCAGATGTGATGAACACATTCTTACACGATCAGACAAATTCTTTTCCGTTATTTCATGTGGAACCCAAACACTTTGCTTTAACACAAACCCAAGAGATTTAATGTGATCTCCAACAGTTGTATGATGAATAACAAACTCTTCTGCAATTTGTCGACTTGTTAAATGTGGATTATTTTCCAACATGGATTGCAAAACATCACTATTGATTGACGACAGAACTTTCCCTCCAACCCAATACATTCAAACTGAAGCTAAATGATCACAAAATTGTATACAAAATATAGAGCCCAATTTTTTATTTTTAAATTAGACTTTTACAAAATAAAATGTTCTCATTGGTTTAGCAACAGTCATTGTTTCTTGGGTTAAGATTGTAAGAACAAAACAAAATATTTGTTCTTCATAACATAAAATCAATAAAATGTAACAATTTAATATCGATTACAATGGCTATAATGCATAGAAATAAGTTAATATTCAGATACATACTTCAATTTTCTGTCATCTGGAACCCCAGGAACATCAGCACCATCAATCAATGAAAATAAGAACACTATGAAAAAAATATATATTTGTTGTTAATCTAACAAAACAATAGGTATTTGTTTATCATCTATAGAGCAACCATTAATTAGTGGCTCTATCATTAGGGCTGCAAGTTTGTCAAGGGGAAAAAAGACCCGAAATTCGCGGGAAATTTTTAAAATTAAGCAGATTCTAAACATAAGAAAGTTCACTATATAAATGATGCAAAAGACAGAAATCGCGCAAATAATGAAAAAAGCTTAAAAAATACACAACAAAAATATTTCTTTTAATTTAAAGCCATATTAATAATTTTAATAAAATTAACAGAATTTAGGTACAAAGTGTTGTACATTGTCACATTATTCTCATTTATGGTTTGTCTTTCATCACTTAATACATTTTTATGCTTAGAAAACGATCTTCCTGCTTAAACGCTGTTTGTAGGCACCGACAAACATGGAATTGCCACTTTTGGATAGCGTTCGGTCTTTGATTTCCAAAACTCGATAAATTTTCCTTCATCAAGAAGCGATTCCTTGACCGTTGCTTTGTAAGAAGTGATTGCTCTGAAAACTCAAGCATTCTACATACAAACTACTAGTTACAAAAGCCTTATGTCCCTCTCATCTAAGAAACCTATCCCTATTTAAGAAATCACAAGAAGCCGCCCAAGAAATATTGCCCAGATATGTAGAAAGGCAGTAGAAAATTCATTGCACAGTGCAATAGCCTGGGTTGCGATTTTTGTGTCAAAGATTTGATTTATAGCATTTTCTTTCTTTTGTGATTCCAATTTCCTTTGTACTCTTACTGACTTCAGGAAAGTAATCCCACCAGTCTCTTACCCTCCCTAAGTGTAGAAAGACCACCTTACTTGACAAGATAGTGATTATCTCTAAACTATTTTCTTGTCATTTTGCAATTGATTCGCTCCCCTAAATATCTAATCAGTTTTACATGTTCAATTTAAGGCTTCAGAAAAGTTAAAAATTCTGTTAAATAAAAATAATAAATTAAAAATGAAAAAAAATTCACATTTTAAGCCATTTTCGTGCAAATTAAAACATATTGAGAAATTCGTGGATTTCAGGAAAAAAGAGGATAATTTCGCGGAAATTCGCGCTGCGACAGACCTGCAGCCCTACTTATCATATAACAAATCATTAGTGTGCAATCCTAAATGTGTCAAATAAATATCAATATTTGGAATTAAAGAAATGGTAAAAATATACTGAGGGTGCCCCTTGGCGAAATTGGCGACTTATGTTGTTTGGCGCCATTCCTGCTTGCGCGGAACGCCGTGAAAACTGGAATGGCTGCCAAAACATAATGATATTTCAATAAAACATTGGAAAATTTCAACAAAACATCGGCAAAAACTTAATAAAATTGCAATGAACCCAATATAAGCAAAATTAATAAACCCAATAAAATGCATTTTGAATCGAAACAAAAAATAATGGAGTAAGCACCGAAAGAAAAGGAAAAAAATAACTACCACAAACAGGACATTTATATCTATTACTATTTGAATCTTCATTCATACACCAGTCAATCACTGCTTTTTTTCCATTGTTATTCAAATCGTACAGAAACTTAAGATATATCTTATTTACTGTAGTCATTTTTAAGACCAGAAGCAAAAGTTACCTTACCAGCCAGTATCCAACGTAGAACTAATGGACCTCTGAAATTTCGTATACCGTTGAACATTTAAAAATAAAGCTAAAATATAAACCAATCCGAATCACGATTGGGTTTCAACATCGCCCAGATTTGCGATCGACCCCTATCACAACTTGACGAGAATCAAGGGGCACCCTCAAATATAGTCTACCCAAAGAAACTTTATTAACAACTTGATTAATTATGACAAGATTTTATTGTAGACTCTTTGGTATACTTACGTACCAGTATATTCTTAGATTATCTTACATTTATGGAGTAGTTAGCACACTACTAATATCAATAAATTAACTTAAGACAAATATATGAATGTCAACTAAAACCAATGAATTAAAACTCAAAAAGTTACAAATAAATATTTCGAATATATAAAATAAATTTTTCTTTATAATTATAATTTCATACAACAAAATGTAAAAAGTTTACAAATTTTTCAATACATACGAGGGTGACATCCGTATTGTGATCCCCCCTCCCAATATAAATGAAGAAAACAGCTATTTAAACTTAGATAAGTTGAAAACAATCAAGATATTTTTAAAAAAATAATAATTGACATATATTTATCGAAAAGATCTGATTTTTATCAATTTCTTTTTTTCAAATGTGAAATTTTTATATTTAACTCTATATTTTAATTTTGTTTCCCTAAAAAAGCTAGACGCTCATGCATACAGATAAGTTTACTTTACTCCAAAATTTATGATAATTTCCTTCCTTATATAATTAAAAAATTCACGAATGATAATCAAAAACTATTTATTAATCACAAATTATACTTCTGATTACTTACTCATCCACGACACAATAAGTAAGATAATACCCATTTTTTCCTTTATTCTTATTAGAAATTAATCAAACTGAAGTCTATAAACAGATTCGATTTATTAGATTACGAAAGATTTATTAAGTTAACTTCTTTTCTACATTAAAAATACTTTCTTTTAAAAAAATTTCAATATAAAAACAATTCAAAAGTTTGTTGACAGCCGTCTCTACGGGAACACGCCTTAGGACTTTTGTTGCCAGTTACCAAATTATTATGCATAATTTAATACCCGTACAAAGCGAAGTACAGGTGGCGGTAGTAGAGTGGACTAATCATAAGACCATACGTGAGGCGTATGGGTCTCTATCTTTTAAGGAATTGGTAACTAATTTTAAACCATAGTTTCTACTACAGAATGGCAACAAGGAAATGATAACGTCGGATCAATGGGCTTTTCGCATTGTGATTGGCTGTTGACTATCACTCATGGTTGCAAGAATTTGGGAAGTTATCGCGTTTATTGTGAATTAAAATAAAAATTTCAATAATTTTGTGCACGCCTATCTGTGTTCTCGCGTAATCTCGTATTTGGTGTGATAAAACAATTGATTCATTGATGGATTGTGTTTACATTTATTTCGTAAACAGACACTGGAAAAGAGGAGATTTGTGTTTAAAAAAGAAATTAGGCGAAAATGTTTTCGAATTTTTAGATATTTATAAATGTAACAATAAAAATGAATGTTTTCTTTGCTATGTTTATTATTTGTTTTTTAAATAAAAGTATGTCATTTTGATATTAAGAGTATGTTAACGGGTGCTCTTAATTACTTTTAAATTAAGTATTCTCTTTTAAAAGCTTAGCTGCAATATTTATATAATTTTCTTACGTTCTGTTGTAAGGAAAAGAAAATTCGGATCTAAATTAAAAGAATAATTATGCCATGTAATGTCTAATCATCCTATGCATATTTCCTAACATTTGTACTTAATTATTAAGCATTATAATTGTAACATAAAAAATAATTCTGGAGTAAAGTTCAAATTGATGTTTAAGTGTTTATATATTATGTTTATTCGACATTAAAAGTGTTTCTACTTCTAATATTTTATAAATGAATTTGTAACCCGCAGTTTTAATAAAATAAAATTATCGCTAGTTAATAAAACTATGGCAAGAGAAAAATTATCGGTAAAATTTTTATGTGGTTATCAATTATTATATATTTATTTGGAAGTAATGAAAAGTAATAATATATTTGTGAATCTAAGCACATCATGATAAGCAATAATATTGAAATGATAAAAATTCTGTGGAAATAACAATAATATTGGAAATGAAAAAATGATTATCAAATGATTATGGGATGATTATCATAACTACGGCAAGGCCAAGTGCCGCCAATTTTTTGGCGACCTATTTAGATAGGCCGCCAAGGGGTAGGAGGAAAAAGAGAAACCCGATCATGACATCACGACGGAAAGGGGGAAGATGGGGGAAAGAAAAGGCGCTCTCTAAGAGGAGAGGACCAAAAAAGAACGGTGTTACCGTCGTGATATCAGGAACGGGGAGAAAATTGAAATAACAGGTACAGAAGATAGAAAAAAAAATCGCATGCAAAATGTAAACATAGTTCAAGAATGAAAAATCTGGGTTTTAAAGAAACAAGGATAACGAAGTAGAAAATCAAAGATAAACATAAATAAACACTTACTTATGGAAACTCTATTCAAGTAGGCTAATCAATTTTAAAATTGTTAAGCTTTAACTGTTAATTCTAAATGGAAAGTTTGGCAAACGTAATAATTTTTATATTTATTGCATATTAAATACTATGCTTTTCAGGTAACATTCTTAATAAAACAAAACTAATTTTTTTAAAATAGTTAATTGAATTAAACTTTCCCTCAGAAATTTCTAATTAAATTTCAATTTATGGTTATCGATTTCTAAAACATAAATTTTAAGCAAAATCATACTAACTTTAAATTTATATTTAATTTTTTAAAGAATTATATTAAATTATAATTATTAAAACTGAATACATAATACTTTTTCTTCCAATATTTACACATTATAATACTCTATACAATTTTGATCTTATTTAAACAAATTAAGCAAAGTAAATGGTGTTTTTTTTTTAAACATAAATTTTAAGCAAAATCATACTAACTTTATATTTACTTTTAAAATTTATATTTACTTTTTTAAAGAAACAATAATTAGTAAAAAATAAAGATGCATTACGTCTAAATTATACACTATAAAATTTTTAAAATACAGGGAAACTTACTTCATTTACGAATAAACATCGAGTCGAAAGAGAAGGGGGGGAAATAAACAGTAATTTTTTAATAGCAAATCTTAAATTAACAAAAAAGGAAGTTTGAAATTAAAAAATAAAATTATATTTATTGCGAATTAGACAATTATTAATTCAAATAAAAACTCTTACAAAAAAACAGTTTGTGTAACTTTCCACACAGCCATATTGAAAGAAAGAAGTGCGCGCTTTTCTATCGAACCAATCAAAACGTTAGTTTGGAGTGTTCGGCGGGAAACTTGACAAAGTATCGGGTGATCTTTTTCTTAGAATCCATTCCTCCCACAGCCTTAGAGGAGCCTAAGCCCACAGCTGCACTGGGGGAAAAATTCATCAATGTCAAAGTTCATCTTCTAGAAAAGACCGCTCTCTTCCTATTCAACTGAGCAATCTGAAATTATCACACCCCCTTCAATGGGACTTAGGAAATTTATTACCATTGCAATACTGAAGTTATGCTTTCATGACTAAAAAAATATTCCTTATAAACTAAATTTTTTATAACTTAAATTATTTCGTAATAGTAACTTCCATCAATAATTAGGGTGAATAAAATTCAAAGTAAATTACATTTTTTAATAATAAGAACATTCCATCAAGTAAAAATGTATGTATCACGACAGCGATTCCCAAATTTTTTTCGATTATGAAACCCTAAATGATCCAACTTTTTTCGACGGAACTCCGATTTTGTAAATGTAATAATTTTACGCATGTAAAAATTTAAAACGCCTTATGTAAACATTTAATGCATTTATATCCACGAACTAATTTTCAGATGCACTAAATAGCTTAAAAATTATTGAACTCCTAATAATTAACATTTCAACATATTTTTCGCTCAAATAATTTCTCGGTATTAACTTCTGTTTCGAATTCTATAAATAACACTTATAGTCTTCAATTAATTATTAAAAAGAAGTTTTATTTAGTGTCAATAGAAAAGGGTTAATGGGTTCAATCATTTAATCTTTTTTTCATGGTTTTTCAGAAATCTAGATTCTGATATTTTATTAATACTTCAGCCTCGGGGGGGGGGAGTGCCAGGAAGGAACTGCCATGTAATAAATCAATTATATGCATTTGCCTTCAATAAAATTGACCCAACCTAATATTTATTTCTGAGTTCAAAAATTGATCTCAGAAATAAATATTGGGCAGGGTCAATAAGGTTCATATAATAAACTAGTTTTAAAGTTCTGCTTTCACGAATTCGCCTCTCCCCTTCTATGACTTCTCATTTATTAATTCCATATAGCTGATTACGACCTTAAAGGTTTTTATCAAAAAGGATGGAAATAGTGCACTTAATCGTCGTTGACGATTGATATAGTTGCTTACCAATCTGCAGTGGACGTTAACCCATTTTTATTACATATTAACTGAAACTGAAAAATAAAATTTTAAAAATTTCTTTTTTATTATTCATTTTCGAATAAGGTTTCTTAGTTTAAGAAATTTTAAATTGTTACTTTTATACATGTAATATAAAAGAAATAAATGATAAAAAGTCATTAAGAGTGGTGAAATACGATTCCTCTAAATTTTTCTCATCAATCCCACAATTTAAATTGAAAAACTCTGATGTCGGTGAAAATCTTCTTGTTTTTCGCATTTGAATTATTTATTTTCTGGTTGTCTTTCTTTGAAGATTGAAGTCTTTCGAATTTTCTATTTTGAAGAATTCAAATAATAAAATCAATAATACAGAAAGTTACATTAAGATTGAGAAGAAGGACACATCCATAAAATAATATAAAAAAAAATTAATCTTTGACATAATGAACTTATCTCGGGAAATTTTATTATTCGTGCTTACATAAAACTGAAGCATAACGGAATAAAATTATCTATTGGTAACGATGCAATATGTTCATTTTCTCTCCGGTTGAGTTCCTTTACCATCAGGCTAACAATGGACGGTTTTTCTCTTCTCCCACGAATACGCGTTAGTTTTAACTACAAAATTCTTCACGAAATCGAATTTGGTCGACTTGATAAGGTTGCTGGGCTTGACTTAGGAATCCTCTTATCTTCTAGGTGTAGCTGAAAATTACAAGGTTTAACATTAACAGCTGCAAATGCCTTAGGTAGCTCCCATCGTCCATAAGTTGCGTCTGTAGTTTATACATATATACACCTAGATTTCTTTTTTTCTGTTTAGTTTTGAATAACTGGACCAAGCCAAATTTTAGGACCCGCTACGTATTATTAGCATTTAATTATTATCATATTATTAGCCTAATTATTAGCATTTATTTATGATGTGCTTAAACTTCAGATGTAGCCAATAATTCCAAAACTCTTTGTTTTTCCAAATTGAAAAATACTGAAGCTGAATATATTTTCCCGAATCGACAAATTGTTTGGTTATTTGCGGAACAGATAAAAATACCGTGTTTTTTATTGTTATCAAATCAGTAAATAATTCTTTTCTTAGCAAGTCGACTCCAGAAGTTGATTTTCTTAGATAAAAATATTTAAATAGTATTCATTACATCCTGCTTCACTTGTAATCTTTATTATTTTTATTTTGTCATACTTTATTAACGTCATTTTTTGATCAACGCATCTACACGCACTGTAAGATAGCCTATTTCGAAACTTCTGTTCTTATGATATTAAACTATACATTTATGATTTAAATTAATCTTAGCAAGTGTTATTTTTATAACCATAAGTTTTATGACTACAATGAAGATTTATAACATAATTTACCCAATTGTAAAAATATAAAATTCTGTATATTGTATATACCGGTATATAAGTCGACCCGCTATATTTTTGATTGCTCTCTTGTAATTTTTGGTATGTCAGGTATATAAGTTGACTGCTGAAAAAACCAAATATGAAAATTTTTAAAACGAAAAAACATGGGAAAAAATTATTAAGTCTATAAAGACTATTAAGTGTAGAAAAAAAAAACTATTAAGTCTAGTATCTGCAAAATTTTCTTTAGTTGAAAATATTCCACACTGTACTCACTCGCATTTATGTTACATAAAATGCTTTGTAATTATTGTAAAATCTAATAAAAAATGTGGAATTTCGAATTCTTTGGATGAGGGTGGAGAAAATTTTGTGTGGAACTCAGTAGTTTAAATTTGAAGCTTTATGGTATTTTTTTAAAAGTTTTTCATTGTGTTATATTTTTTGAAATAACTTCTCTTATTTAAATTTTTCTATCTGAAATAAATTTAAAAAACGATTTTTGAAGAAAAAAAAAAACTTTAAAAGTAAAATTTATTGCAAGCATATTAAGAATAGTGTTGTAAAGGGCAAATTGATACAGAGTTATTCATATCTATCTCATTGAGTGAAATGTATCGATATTTCATGATCAACGAATGTCCGACTTTATTACTGGTGCATAAGTGCCTGATTTACGTCAAATTTTGAATTCTTTTATTATTATTTTTTACTCTTTGTTTTATTATATTTTATTCTTATTTCTTTTATTATTTATAATTTTTCAACCTTATTTTTATTATTATTATTTCCACCATACAACTAAGATTTTTCTAATAAATGATTATTATTAAATTTTATATTAAATGAATCTCCTACAATGTCAGATATTCAAGATTTCAAGGTACTTCTGCCATGGGGATTTATGCACCTTGAACTCTTTCTCGACATAAGAAAAAAAAATTGTGCCAGAAACACACGAAATAAAGCGCCTTAAAAAAAAAAACTGGAAAAAATAAATGAGTGATAGTTAAAAAATTTTCAAGACAACTGAAAAATGCTTACATTTATCTTTCATTCGTAAATTCGATTCTTGAGTTATTTTTTTCACCAATATATATTTCCTTTAAATTAAATATTTTTTAACTGCTTAAAATATCTAGTTTTATCCCACATTTGCGACCACTTTGAAAAATTTTCCAGACCGTGGGAACCCTGCAGCAAGTAAAATAAAATTGTATGCGTTTTTTTCAACTTTTAAATTTTTTAACTTTAAGCAACTGTAAAATAGTTATTGACTAACATAAAGGAAATGAGAGATAAATGTGCGAAAGATTTTAATAATAAAAAAAATTGGGAAAAAATGCTATTACAGTTGACCGTCTTAATAGAGTATACTAAAAATAAATTTCTTAGTATAAAAAAGTCGATTTTTTCTTATCAATTATATTTTTTAGATATTTTAACTCTTCTTTCTTCTCAACATAAAGTTTATTCTATAATAATTTATGCTTTTTCCAAAAATAAATTTAATTTTTTCGATTTAACAAAGTCTTAACAATGCACGGATACTTCGAATTTACTTCACCAGTTTTTAAAAAACCCATGCAGGAATTTTTAATACATTTTTTTACAATTAATCGTTTTATATATTTAGTTTATCTTTAAAACAGTTTTTCATATTTTTCGAACCATAGTTGTAGAGTTGGTAGTTGAAATTTTCGACTCCGAATTTTTCAGAAAGCCAACCACCGACTTATAATATATTGAAATTTTCATTTAATCTTAGATTCAAGACATGCATTTGTAAAAAATATTAATGCACAATCACGCATAACAAATAAATGTATTAGCCCAAGCTGATTCTTTAATAAATATTGAAGGAAACTAACCATGATACATTAAATTTAATTTTTACCTTTAGAACTTAGCTTAATAAATTTGACTTAGGAATTTTATGAGCTGAAGGATACCTTATTTGTTAAATATTTAATTAAATAATTTATAAGTATGTATTATTTGCTATGAAAATCGGTGCAATGTTAACATGGATTGTCATGAAATCATAATTATAAATACATTTTTAATTATAAAAGTGTATTAGGATATAATTATTTAAAAAGTAAGTAATTTTACAAAAAAAAATATGTTTAATTATGTGTCAATAATATGAACCTATCAATCTAAAAGATATTCGTTAACTTTATTATTTATAATGTATTTATGCTTTTAGAAATAATAACAGCTCCATAGACAATATTAATTTTAAAATAGTCCAAATCATGAATTAAAGTTTGTAAAAATACGAAATAGTTTTGAAAGATCGCCTTGAAGGTGAAAATAGAATGAATTGCAAAAAATAATAAAAGTAACAGAAACATTTCGTTCCTCTTTCCAATTTTCTTTCTATTTAAGTTCCCTCCCCCCCTTTTTTATCTCAATGCTGATTTATATTTTCGCAATTAATATCATTTATTTTTATTTAATCATAACGTTTTGCCGTTTCCAGAAAATCAATAGCTAGATTGTCTCTCAGTCTCAATAGCTTTATGCGTACTTTTTTAAGATTTTAGTAAAAAAAAAATAGGTTTAAAAACGTTTAAAGATTATAAATTAATTTTGTAATAAGTAATAATTTAAACGATTGTAGTAAGATTAATAAAAGTAATATTTCTATCCTCATGATTATAAACATTCGTCTAAATCATTTTCATAATCGGAGTTGGGCTAATTTTTTTACAATTCCGATTTATAGACATGATTATTTTGAATGCAGAATTTATTGAAAAGTTAGGAAACGGTTATTTAGTTTATTTTATTTAATTGAGTCAGATTACAAATTCTCTCTACGACCCAGCTCTTATTTGATTTTTGTATTTATAAACTTTAAGAAAAGCTTTTTATTTATTTATTTTTAAATTTTTGCAACTAATTTTGCTCGATTTGAAGATTTAATTGATTACAGCAATTAAATATTTTTCCTTGAACAAATTTCAATAAACTACACTGCGCTCTGTAAGATATTAATAAATGCAACTAAATAAATATACAAAAAAAAAATGATTATTTTGAAGATTTTTAAATTTTAAAATTTTTTTTTCTTCCAATTGTCATGTTTCCAAATAATCACCCATATAACTGTCTAATATTAACATTTCAAGTTACTTATGCTTACATATAAATCAAATGCCTTTAGTCTGAATCTATTGTCTGCAACTGGATCGCAATATTATTAGGCTTGATTAATTTTTAGTGGGATGATAAGTGGTTGCGAAGAAAGTTTGAAATAAAAAATTTATGATAGAATTTTTAAATAAAAATGAAAGCTTAATGCAATCATTACTTTTTATAAGCATTTATGGAGAAAAAAATTTGCTAAAGCTATGTAAATTATAGGAAATTTTGCCATTTATAATGGACATTTTAAAGGAATTATTAAATATATTGTAGGAAATGGTGTATTATATTTATATAGTATTTGACTATTTCAAAACCAAATCTTATCAATGAACACACACGAAGGCCTCCCATCCATTAATCATATGGTACTTGCGAACCTAATCCCCGCACCATGACGAAAGTGCTACAGCGGATGTTAGCAATAAAGCCCCTACCTTGGAATTTATGGTTGTTGGTTGATAATAGATTACTAAAAGTTCAATGTAGATTGTTAAAAATTAAATTTATAATTATTATATAAGATTACAAATGAGATGAGCTAAATTATAATCATTAAGATACATAACCTGAGTTTCATGTCAAAATTACTGATTTAAATAAATTGCAAGTTGCACTTTATTTAATAATAAAAAAATACTATTTTCGACTATTCGAATTATTTGTTAACATAGCATAATTTCTCTTATTGTTTATTATACTTTGCTTAGTTCAAGCCTCTATTTACAAACTATTTAAATTAAACCCCCCTCCCTCTCTCTCTTTCCATTTTTAAATTGAAAATAATACAGAGATGAATGTGCTCCGGAAAAAATCCGGGTTTCCAGATGTTTCGCTATTTGCGATCAGGAAATCCACAGTCCAGAAGTTTACAGAAATCATCGATCACATTTATGTGTAAAAATTCTTGTATATTTTATTTAAAAATATTAGAACTAGAATTTATTCTTGGCATCTCTTTCATTTGTAAATTTTTTTTCTTTTGGAATAATAAATGTGATTAGAGATAAAAGTAAACTAAATACATAATTATTAATTTAAATTATGCTGCATATAATTTATGTAGACTTTCACGTTGTGAAAATATCAATGATTTAAATTTATAAAGATATTAATTTTTTGAAATGCGTCATTAATGATTTTACTCAGGAAGTTTTCAGGATTTTTTAATTGGGCTCACAATCACCCCTGATAATAAGAATAGGGGTGGAAAATAAGACACTACTCGTAAGTGGAATAAAACAAAAATTTTTATTTGTCATGCTGCTCGAGAATATTTCAAATGAGGAGTTAAAAAATTCTGTAGAAAATTAGCTATTAGTTGTGGTGCAGCTACATTTTCTTACAACTCTGAAATCAAGAAATTGATCCTCTTTTGTATTCTTAACAATTGCAATCGAAAATCTTCTTTTATAAATAATGTTGCTTGCTAGTTGAAGGCATCACATATGATTGTGATTTTTGGAACTTACAATAACACTGTATGGCTAGATTAAAATAAGAGAAAAACAAGCTTAATTTCCCGATACATAGATATTAAATATTTTTTTTATATATATTAAATTGGATTTTTACTTACTATATTGTAGAGTTAATAAGATAGCTTATCCATATATTTTTAATGTTTATTAACACATCATTGCTCATTTTAATTGAAAGTTTATAACAGCAAAGATATATTTCATTAATAAAAACTAGTAGGACAAAATATTACTCGTACTAAGATGCAGTTTCCCTGTTTTGAGAGGCACATTTAAGATATGCAATTTAATCACTGCGGGTGCAAATAATAATTTAATACAGACTTAAAAAGCAAAATCATACTCTTTTTTTTTAATAAATATTCCTTCAGATTTTTGACTTAATAGCTTGAGACGAATAACAAAACTTTTCTAACAGTGTTATTGATAAAGATGTTGAGCCATAAATACTAAATAAAAAGACTCATTCTTGTATTGATATCTTTGTTAATGAATATATTCGGACTTCTCTTTTTGAATTAAAATTTGCCTGGTTTTTGGGAAAGTACTGCACAATTTTCTCAGATTTTTTTGTCCACTCTTTTTGGAAAGCTAATTACGTGTAAAATAATAAATTATATTGATTTTTGAAATGGGTTGTTTTAAAAATACAAGCTACAGTGGATACGCAATGCATACGAATCGTCAGACATAATTTCCATCCTAGAGCGTTTGATACATCAGATACTGTTCAAACAATTTTCAGTTTGCTTCTATGTAATAAAATAATAAATTTGAACTCATTGAACTTCATAGCTTCGAATTTGGAAAAATCATTTTAACACATTATTTTACCCAATATCAGATTTCTAAAAATGCAAAAAAGGAAAAGTTACGTTAAAAATACATCAGGGAATAAAAATCTTAAATACATATTTAATATCATAATAAACAAATATCTCTCTAAGAAATGGGTAAATAAAAAATGTTTTATAAAAATAAATAAACTTACCTTCCTCTCTCCTTCGTCATTGTCTAAAAATGAGAAAAAACTGCTCCTCCCCCCCATCTATTATAAAATAGCGGCTGACTATGAAGATTTTATTTATTTATTTATTTTAACGAAAAAAACATCTTAAAATTTCCTTTAAAGAAATGTAAGGTCAAGAGGAATTTAAAAAAAGTTACACAAGTGAATGAAATGTTTCTTATGAAACTCGTCTCTTAAAGAAAAGATTAATATGTCATTAAATATTATTGTTTGAAGTTTTTGATTATTGGAATATGTCTAACAAAAGTGGATACTAATTTAATTTATTTTGTTAAAAAATCTTTAATGTTACGAAATGTTTCAAATATGACTTTTAACATTAGTGAAAAGAAAGCTCATTCGTTTTTACGGGACGTGGTGTAACGCATGATACTCGTCGCCTCTAGCACATGATCTTATTAAAATGAGAAAAATAATTAGAGATAGTAATAATTTCTGTTATATATGTCAGGAACAATGATAATTACCATATTAGCGACTTGGTTACATTTAAAACGAAACATAGGACTCAATTCCTTTTTTTTTTTTTTTTTTTTTTATTTATATTAAATATTACGGCAGTTTCAGAATTGCATCAGATTTGAAAAATATTCATTAAAAGAATCGGGAATTTTTTTGCAAATTTTCATAAGATCATGTGTTAGAATTTTCATAAGATCATGGGTTTTGTGCTTTTATAAGATCATGTAATAGAAATATTAAAACATAAAATTCTCTTTGCAATATTTAGTAATAATTTTAATTAAATCTTTCAATTTTAGTTTTAATCTAAAACTCTAAGCAAGAATTTAAGTTTAAAATTTTATGACTGTGAAGAGCATTGACCTGATGACGTATTCTGATGCATTGATTGTATTGACTTGTTTGGAGTTCTCTCAGAAATGTTTTTTATTTTCAATTTCTTAGTAAAAAAAAATAATAAATAATTAAATAGATAAATGAAATATTATTTTTACTGATTTGATTTAAATTTTAACAAAATCTTTTTATCGCGTTAAAAGTTATAGTTTTTTTTTTTAATTAAACTCCAAATTTATAATTGAAATACGTGCAATGGAAACTAGTATTATACTTGCGAACAACGTTTTTCCGAGTTTAAGTGTTAATTATGATGAAAGTTGACAATGTAATTTTCTCTATAAATCAACTACAGATATTTTTTAAGATGCAAGCAATCATGCTTATAATTAAGAAATAAGACTTGGTTTTTGTACTTTATCACTTTTGAAATTGCATTTGAATAAAATAATGTTAAAGTAAAGTGCTGCGTATGATAATGAAATATATATAAATATTTTTTTAAAACTTTTATAACTTTTGAAACTGCAAACAACTGAATAAAATAATAAGGTTAAAGTAAAGCACTTTAAATGTATTAATTGCTTTCTCAGGTCTATTCCTTGAGATCTATCTTAATTTATTATTTGTGTAAAAGTATCGATTCCTTTGTGAATAATGTCTTATATATATTTCCAATCGAAAATTATCATCTATTGAAAATTATCACATAATTGAAAATTATTTCTGATTAAATGTTTAATTTGACGAAAAACGATTTAATAAAATATCATACATCTGAAAAAGCAAACAAGTGATTCAAATTTTTTTTTGAATGTATAAAGTGCTTCCTTAACTCATTTTCTCAAATCTATTATAGTTCATTATTAGCGTAACAATATGTATTTCATTCTGAAGAATTTTTATTATGCATTTGGAATAAGAAAATTTAATTTATTCTTTTCGTCCTAATTACGCATCTGAAATGCTGAATTTAGCGATAAAAGCAATAAGTAATGTATTGCAATAAAAATACCTTACAAAATTTCGTTACATTTGAAATTGCAAACTTTTAAGGTAATTGCCATAAGATCTTCATCCTAATTAAAAATTAATAAAAATAAGGTTAAAGTAAAACATTTAAATGTCTAAGCTTTCTTAGAAACGTTTTCCTCAGATCCATCTTAAATGCATTTTGTATTGAAAAATGTATAGTTCATTTAAATCTTCATCCTATTGAAAAATGAATAAAATGTTTAAATCAAATATGAATTATATTTCAGAAACAAAGAAAATAAACTGTGGTGCATTATAAGACTTTTTAAAACTATTATTCAAATGTAATCTCATTAATTTTGAGTCAAACAGATTTTTAAAAAAAAAAAAAGAATAAAAGGATTAATAACTTTAGATTAGACGTTTGCAAAACGTGTGTTTTATCTTCAGGAACTGACACCGTGAGTACGTTATTCAAGAACTAATATTTTGTACATGTTATTTAAGAACAAGAAATCGGAACCGGTTACTTAATAACTGATATATCTTAACCGATAAGTTCTAAGGAGTAGTCAGAGAATTTGAGCCAATGAGAAGGAAGAGGCGTAAACGTCATGATCCGAGGAAAACTGGTTCCCTCCGCCAGAAACGTTATCTTCCTTCCTCGGCGACTCTTCGCCAACTTGCCGTAGTTATGATAATATCCCCCATATTATTTACTGCTGTGTATTAAGAGTTAGGTCAAATGTGCATCAAGTAGCTAGTATAAAAATGTTGCTTTTTTTAAACTTACCACTGCTTTATTAGAAAAACAATTTTGTAACAATCAAATAATAAATATATAAAAATCTATATTTGAAGCATATAAGAGTAAAATTTTTTATTTTTTGATTTAGAAACTATCAATCATAAAGATCCTTTAAAATTTGAATTATATTTATATAATAAGTAGAAAGAAATATTAGTAAAGGAAAAATTTCATAATGAGTCATTGAACAATATATCAATCACTTTTGAACTGACCCCCCTACTATTTTAATGAAATTTGGTGGAACATGCACACATGATAAAGTAAACAATTCGAACAGTTTTTAATTTGAAATTTGTCCATGTTATAAACACTTGAAAAAATAAAATTTTCACTGAAAAAACCACTAACTTGCATACATATAAATAACTGTATTTTTTTTTTTACTTAAAAAAAGTTACTTTAAGAACTTTTATAAGTTACTTTTTTTTTACTTTAGAGGAAAGTAAATGGTGTTTAAAAAAAGATTTGAAACACCATGGCAATAAACCTTTCATTTGATACCTTATATGACTTTCTGAGGCTAGGTCAACTTTCAAAGCAACCTGATTTGACCTGTGATATGTGGTCTCAAAGAATTATGAAAGAAATATTTTTTTTTAACTACAACATTCTTCTACACCTTTCAAATTTGTAGCATAGAAATTGAAATTTAAAAAAAAAAAAAAAACATTAATTATTGCAAACCAAAATTTTTATTAATTGAAAGTGGTATGCTGTACAACTTTTTTCCCTTTTAAGACATTTCATACAATATACATGGAAAACTGAGTAAAAAGCCTAAAATTCTTAAACCAATATATAAATCAATGATCATTCATATCAAAAGTAGTATTTATCCCATACTTTTGTCTCCTAAAATGTATCGAAAATAACATTTTTATTTTTAGCAAGTGTATTATATTTTTCTTATTAAAAAATGGTTTACCTTTTGATATGCAAAAAATATGTGAAATAGTTACAAGATATGAATAACATTTATTTCATTGAAAATATTTTTTAAAACTATGATTATTAACTCTGTTACAATATGTTTTGAACAGAATTAGTAATTTTTTAAACATATAAGCATTATAAAATTTTATGAAATAGTTAGGAATGATGTAGTGCTATTTTTTTGTTAATTATTTTTATCTCATTAGACGGTATGAAAAAATCTTAACCTGTTGTTGTTAGTACTTCAACCTTCTAAATGATCTGTGATTTATTTACTTTCAATATCAAAGGCTTCTGTGGGTACGAGTATGACAGTGAGGGTCCATGAGGCTGTAGAAAACGTATCTTAACTTCTTCGTAGTTTATATTTACATCTAAAATACATCGTATCCACCATTGGCTGTACTGCAAAATTACAACATACCCTCTAATATCTTCTAAGAGCAGTTCTAAAGGATGTAACACCACTGACTGGATCTTACTTTCAGATGAATTTTAATACATTTTCGTTTTAATTGATGTGTGGCTTTCGTGTCTGTTTTCATATATTTTTTTGTGTACCGGAGATTGTATGGCTTTTCAAAAAAGTGTCTCTATTTCTCATAATCATAATATGATTTTATAATACACAAAATTTGTTTATTGAACACAATATTAAAAAGTGTAAATAATTTACTCCAATTTTTATTTCATCAAAGTTTTTTTTTAAATTTTTTATAGGATTGTTTTGTGTTGAATGAATATCTAATTTAAATTGGTCTAAATGTTGCTAGCATATATATATATATATATATATATATATATAGATTTTTTTTTCTGAAAAAGTTATGTATGAATGCTCAAACATGAAGGAAGAAATTTTTTTTGCAGTACAACTATCGTTTTATGTTAAAAGGGCATTTATTTTTTATGCTTTGTTTAGAAACATAAAGAGACCAAAGAACATCTTAAGGGATTGTGGATCTCATTTCAAATCAGCTTAAGTAAATAGAATTAAATTGTTTTTTATTATTTGAATTAACAGTATTTGTTTATGCTTACATGGTTACTGCTACTTTATAGCCTAAAATAATAATTTCTTGTTTTGTAATCAAATGGAGAAGTGTATTATTTCTTCTTAGTCTAAATCAACTACAGTTTAAATGGTCATAAAAAGTATATTAAATTCTTAATTTATTTACCATTTGTATCAATGTTAATGTACTCAAAGTTTGGTATGAAATAAAACCTAATATAAAAAAGAAGCTGCTTTTGTACATAGTCTTAAAAAAAAGCTACAAGTAAAGTAAAGTTTCATTTTTTCATAGCATGTTACACATATATAATTTTTTTTTTCATTTTTTTATCATGGCTAAAATAAATTTTCATAAATTTAATACAGAAAATGAGATTTATTAAATATTTAGTTAATTTTTTACTCATGAAAAAAAAAAATATATATATATATAATTTTTATTTTATTTGCATGTATAGAATTGGCATTTTATGTATAATCTGCACTAAGGCTCTTTCTCATACTGTTTAGCAGTTTTGGAATTTTGACATTTTTTTTTCAAAAAAATTATTGAATATAGCTTTTTTTATTTTATTTATTTTTGTCATTTCTTAGATGACCCTTTGACTATCCTTGGGCTGCAACCCGCAAACAGTAAGCCTGTACTTATCCCCATGATTCATGCATAGAATAAAAAGGCATACCCCATTAATTTAACAGTACTTTTTATTATTTATTTTTAATTGTTTATTTGTAAAATCGCTGTTTGAACTCTAATGCACCATTGAAAAAGATTTTCCTTAGAGCATGAGTGGTGAGTTTTCATTGCTTATTACTAAGGAAAATAGTGAGGTTAACTGGTAATCAATAAATAATGTTTCAATTTTGATTTGCTACGTTTTATATATGAATTAATTGTATTTGAAGAAAGAGAAGTGTGCTTAGGATAAAGCTCAAACTGGACTGACTCTTTCTAGATGAAATTTCAGTTATAGTTTAATGACAGCATTACCAGAATCGACTACACTGTTCCAAACATCAATGATATTAAAGAAAGCTCATCAATATTTGCAACATGCCTGATAAACCTAGTATGAAACACAAGGATAAAAGCAGCAGAATTTTATTTATTTACTTTTTTTTTTTTTCCAGAGTGCCTTCGACATTCTAAATGCTCCTCAATATCGTTTGAACACTAAGTTGTTCTTTTTTTCGTAAAATCTATGCAACTTTTTACAATAGCTCATTCTAAAGAGCGGTCGAAAATATGAGCACAAATGCTATGACAATTCGCATTTCCGTCGTATCTATGAAGTTAAATTCAAGAATTTAAAAATATTTTCACATTACAGTAAAATTTATTTGTCCAAAACTAATGTTGAATGTTAACCTTTAAGAATTAAATATTATTTGTATTTTATTCATTAATGATTATAAAAAGAAGTGTTTTTTAAAAGGTATGAAACATTTTATATCATTCTTAACATCATAATTTTTCAACATAATTTTGAAGAGACGTAGTAATTACAAGAAGTTAAAAAATGATATTTTTAAATTTTAGGTATTAGAAAAGCTATTTATCTTATTAAAATTTAAATTTGATTGTGAAAATTACCTAATTAATAATCACGTAAAATACTGTATATCATACAGGGTGTTCTGTAATTACATCTAACACGTTGTTAAAGCTGCAAATTGATATTTCATAGAGGAGAAAAAATGACAACTTCATCGTATCAGTTAAATTAATTGGTAAATAGGCGGTATGAAAAATAGAAAACCAGTTTGAATGGCCGATGACACACGAACGTGTTAAGTTTTAATCGTCTTCTAAGTTTTGTTTACTCTAGTAATCACAAGTTTTTAGTCAATCCCACCTTCATCAGTCGTGATTCATTAAATTTTGAATTTTTTTTCCTTGCCTAAATATTAATTTATGACCCTTAATGTGTGTACTCGTTTTTTTACTTAAATTTCATCAAGGATTTTAAAAATATACATTAAGGTTGAACTTTATGAAATGCCCTGTTTAAGTTGAAACCTTTTATTGTTTTTAAATGAAATTATTACGACAACCAGTTTCGACAACAATGATTGTAATAGGATGATTTGAATGCAGTCATCCAACTCCATCCAAACTCAAATATGTTATGCAGTTTAAGTAATGATATTTAAGAGCTTTAAATCTGACTCTCAAAAAAAAAAAAAAAAAATCGGGATATTACTGAAAAATATTGTGATTGGAGCGCGTGGTTTTTATTTTATTTCATAATCGTCGTTCAACAGCCGACCCAATTTTGGGTTTACTGTTACCAATGTTCAACAACGTCGCCTTGTAATTTTGTACCCAATCCAGAAGACAAGGGAACTCTTGGATCAAGTGTTGGGAAATTTTTTTTATTGAAACTAACCCGCGTTTGCGTTACACGAAGAAAAAAACCACGAAATCCGTCTACCGTGGAGGATATTTTGCATCAGCACTGTAGTAGGTGCAAGCCGGGTGCGGAATTCGTATCGACCAGCCATTATTGGGATTCGAATCTGGTTCACCTCATTCGGAGGCGAATACTCTTTCCCTTGGTTCCATCTTCACTGAGTATTAACTCTGCAGGATGTTCCAATTTTCTTTGATTGGTACCAATTTTATTGTTTTGTCTAAATTTAGTCATCTTCAAAATGTAAATAGCAATTCGATCGTAATTTATGGAAATAAACGGTTTTTTTCTCTTAATCCGCAATGATTAATGAGAAGCAACCATGAGGGTTGATCAGCAACGTAAACAAGGGGCGGAACTTTCCAGTTTTTAATTATAAAATTACAAAACTACGGAGTTGAACATTAGTGGTCGTAAACCCAAAAATTGGATCAGCTGTTCTACGACGGATATAAAATAAAATAAAATCTATCTATTATAGGCCTGGATAGTAGGGCACTGAACCCATGCCCAAGAGTTCGTGGGTTCATCCACAGCCGGCCGAAGACTGCCCGTGTAGTAAATGGTGACTGATGCAAGTTAAATCTATCGAGTTGCAAAGTCCTCCATGTTCCTATAACAAATCAATACCTCTGAGGGTACTGAAACAAAAATTTCCTTGTCTTCTGAATTTGTTCAAAATTACAAGGTTACAGAGTTGAACATTAGGAGTCGTAAACCTAAAATTGGGTTGGCTGTTCAACGACGGTTATAAAATCTATATTTTAAATAAGGCGAGTGAAAAAGTCTTTATCTCAGTTCAAATAAGGGGGAAAATCAAAACTGTTACTCGAGTAACCAAAAGTAGATTACAAGACAGGATGTGAATATTAAAGTGCAAGAGCGTTTAGTTTAGAATAGTAAATTAAGAAAAAGACTTTGACAAAGGAATAACATAAAAAGATTAGTTGAAGCGCTTTATGTTACACACACACACATATATATAGGGAGGGGGAGAGACTCCCCCCACTCTATAGGTACTGCCGCGGTCATAATTTTACTTCTTATAATCTTAGCTTAACTAAATTACGCCGAAGGAAAAAAATGTAGCTTTAACTTAAACTAAACTCAGTGGCGCGACAGCCCCTAGGGGGCCAAGGCCTACTGGGCCCATCTCAGTTTTCTTGACATTGGGCTCTGGGGTACAGGAGCAGATGTTCCAGTTAGGTGGTCAGCCGAACGCGGAGCCCCAAGTGTTTAGTTCCCAAGCATGCTTGGTACTCATTTGTCTACCCACTTAAGGGATGAAAGGCTGAGTCAACCTTGCTCGGCCTGAGGATCGAACCCAGGACCGGTGGCACGGGAGCGCAAAGCACTACCACTCAGCCACCGGGCGTCTAGCTTTAACTTAAGATAATTTAAAATCTGTTCTCCTATTTATATCCAATTATGTTAGAGGCTATGTGTCCTTTTCGCTCGCATTCACTTGTTTTTTCCTATATTTTAAAAACATGAATGTAATTATAAATGGATGCAGAATTTAACAGAGTATTTATAGTTTGTCTAAGCTAAGAACTCCCCCCGCCACATGGTCTGAGGCCGTCTGCTGCTATGGATAAAAGAATAGCGTATTCCAGGGAAGGTAGCGAGCCGACCGGCCTGTGGAGGGGTTAGGGAACTGCCTTTGCACCAGAAAGGTTCTGGGATCGAATCCCGGGCAAGGCATGGATGTTCTTTTCTTCTCTGTACTATCTGTCCTTACTGTGGGAGCAACGTTGGTCCACCTAATATGGTGCCCTTGTAAGAGAGGCCAACAAATCTGCCCTGTTAATGTCCGAATTGACGAACAATGTTAACACAGGAGGGCATTGGGGGGGAGGGAAGGTGGCTTCTCTTCACTCTAGGGCTAACACAATAGACTGAAAAAAAGTCCTCTTACTCTCGCTGAATCTTAGCCAAAATCTGTCCTAAGCAATGACCCCACATCCCTTGAAATAGTTAGACCTCGTTACCATAGTCACCGCCAAGGGTCTTGACAAATGGCTAGGCGAGTTTTTACTTTAGACAAACTATACATTAACTAGTTCATTAAACATTTTTTTAGAAAAAATTGCACGTTGAGACATAAAGGTTTGCCACCCCTGGACTAAACCATCCGACAGAGAGCAATGAAATTTGGCATACTAGTAGTTCGTCGCACGAAGATTATTGTTCACATTAAAACATTATATTACAAACCGTTCGAGCGAAAAACGGATTAGAACTTTCTTGCGTCATGTCCACTTAATTACATGTCGGATAATCGAATAACAAGCTTACACGAATGGAACCAAATCATTTTGTATGCAACTAATGTTAAACTTCCCCGTTTAAACTGACATTCTTTGTTTTTTGTCCCCGCCTAATTGCATGAAGAAGAGGTACTGAAATGAAAAAAATTTGTTTATTTTGGAGAAATGCTTCACTAACTAAAATGAAATTTTCGTTTTTCAGTTAAGATAAGGATACAATAGGTGGTCACTTCAAAAGGGTCCTGTTCATTAGTTGGTCTAAACAGGTGTTAGGGGTAAAACTGAAAAAAAAAAAATCTAATCTTGCTGCTAGTTATACATTGAAGTGAGCGACGAGTGTTTTACCCCTCTTTGAATTATAGTTTGTTTACGGTAAGAACTCTCCCCGCCACTAAATCTGAGGCCGTCTGCTGCTAAGGAAACAAGAATAGCGAATTTCAGGGAGGGTAGCTTCTCTTTACTTTAGGGCAGTGTTTCCCAAACTTATGACTTTTGTGTACCCTTTCTAAATTTTTCGTAATGCTGTGCACCACTAATAAAAAAATGAGTGTATTTTTTACTATAAAAAAAAAAATGCACAAAAGTTAAAAATCACAACTGGCTGTTCACACCACTAATTATTAACTGCAAACTCCGCAAAAAATAGCAAATAGAAAAATACGTAATCGTAAATTTTCATGGCTAGCTTTGTTTTTAAATAAGTTTGTTTGAAATTTTCGTTTATTGCAAGATATTTCGCATAAGGACGCGTACCCTCGCTAAACTGTTCCCGTACCCCTGGGGGTACGCGTACCACACTTTGGGAAACACTGCTTTAGGGCAATATGAAGAAAAATGATTCCCTTTCTCTCCCCCACCCGAGACAAAATATATCCTAAATAGTGACCCACACCCCTATTTGAAATAGTTATACCTTGTTACCATAGTCACCCCCACAGGTCCAGACGAATAGGGGAGTTCTTACTTTAGACAAATTGTTCTTACTTACACATCATTTAGAATTTTAAAAAGGTACAGAGTGATTTGTTTTGTAGTCAACATTTGTGGTCCCCTCCTGGTGCGCTATTAGCTTTCATAAGAAAAAATTTCAAAAACGTAACAAATCAGTATACAGCGTGTCTTTCTCTTAAGTAAGAATAATTATTGCTTAATCCAGAGAATAACTCTGAGAATGATTGCAAGTTCAGCGAGAAAAGGATGGATTTGACTTAATCGAGGGGGGGGGGGCAATGAATCTGGGAAACGATATATTAAAAAAAATTCCAAACTAAAATAGCTCATTAATTTGGAAATTCTCAAGACGAGGTTAGAAAAAAAAAATTTAAAATAAATAATCTGACTATGCGTTTGAGAGGAATACGCAATTATTCATGAAAGTCTTAATAGAAACTGAAAGGGAAAATCTAATTTTGATAAATTGACGAATTAAACGGGTATAAAAATAGTCTTCAATTATAGATTTTTTCGGAAGGGATCAAATAATATTTTAGTACCTATATATTATACTATTCACTAATATTGATTTATTTTTATATAACTTTAAATGACATTTATATTTTATGATACTAACACAGATACTATTAATCAAAATTGTTTATTGATCATAAAACTAAGTTTATTTAATCAAAACACTATAATTTGCATTAAATACCATTAAAAATAAAATTTCGCAGAAATTTAGGATAGAATATTGCACTATCCTTTTAATCGAATAACCCGCTCAATTGCATACATTTGGCTGGAACTGATGATATTCCTTTAAGCGGGGTTGACTGGTTAAGCCTTAGCCGTTGTTTCCTCAAAAATCTTAAAGATAACATCATCGATACTTTATAGCTCTATTTAATAACAATAAAAAAGAGTTATTGCTTGTACTTTATTTAGTTTTTTTTTTCTCGCTACGTCATAATTTCAATCAACAACAGTTCCGCAATTGACTGATTGTTGTCACGTTCTCAGCAGATCACCGAAGTCGAGCATATCTGGCCGCTGTCAGCGTGCGGGTGAAAAACTACTTGGATCAATCTGTGAAGGGACCGAGGGTGTGAGGTATTGGTTCTCGTTAAAATGTTATACGTAAGTACTTGACTTCACGCGCATGTCGTCGGTCTATCGAAGCGAAGGGAGCCTCACCTCGGCAGAGTTCAAAATTGTGATGGCATGTCTTCAGATGATTGTCAGGAATGTTTACCAGACCGTTACCAATAGCCCATTGCGCAGCTTTAGTGCGACGTAAACAACAACAATGAAAAAAAAATTTACGTGGTAGCAATATGTCACCAAATTATCTCTAAAGTTATCTGAAATCACGTATTTAATTTGTCACGTCTGTCAAAATGTGTTTCGGTGTAAGTAAATAATTTAAAAACAGCGGTAATTAAAATTAAAAAAAAATTCTTTTGCAATGAAAGGCAAAATTAATGGGAAAAAGGTACTAATTTGCTTAGGAAAAACGTAGAAAATTACTTCAGTTTTATTAACCGCTGTCCCTCTTTTCTTTTTCTCTGGCCTTTTAATTCCTAGTAAGAATATATATATTTTTTTGGTATTCTCTCTTTAAAAATAAAAAGTCAAACAGCTGATAAAAAATATTTGTTAGATTACGGAATTATATATTTTACTGAAATATAAAATTCAAAATAATTAGTTTGGAAAAATCTTTTTTTGATTCATATTCGAAAATGTATTAATGATTTTGTAAATTAAAGAAGTTTCAATTATAAATAACTGTTTCGCTAAGATTTAAATAACTGCATATTAGTTAAATTGTTTGGAAGTGAACCGCGTTTGAAATATTTGACTTTTTATGCAGGAAAAGACATGGTGTTTCACGTTATATTTCATCTCACCAAATATTATTAAACTTCTAAATTTATTTCTCACCTATCCTGACATGAATAAATAAAAAGAAATAATGAAAAAAAATATATTTAATGAAAATTCTGAGTCAAAGTGTTAATGCTGACGCTCAGTTCATTTAAGTAATGTAATAGATGCATATTGAAATACTAAAAAGTAAGCCATTATGTTACAAAAAGCAACATTATGGAGTTCGTAAGCGTATAGATTAATCGTAAACAAGCGCCATACTATTATTGTCGCCAATGATGCTTAATTAATATGGGTAATTCCTATTATATAAATTAAAAAAATTACTTATTTACAAAAATTCCAAGTTAATGGTTAATTTCCTAATAAATATGCCTAATAATGTTGAATACAGTTAATCTCAATTTTAATGGGCTGAACAACAAAAAACAGGTTTTGTTATGTTTTTGCTTATTAATTTTGTCAGTATATACCGTTCAGTTTTGTCCACGATTTCATTGGGTTGTTCAGTACCGAGTTATTGTTTTTTTGATTTTATTAATCCTGTTCGAAGAGTGGATATTCAGCTAGTTGAAAATAAAAAAAAGTTGAATTACAGTTCGTTAAAAATAAGTTAACTAACGCTTTTCGTTTCCCGAAACTCTTGTTTTTTTCTCAGGTCAAGAGCTAGCCCTTGTACAATACTTATCAATATTTTAGTCAAATAACTTCTAAACGTACTATTGGACGTATTTTCAAAATTTTAATTAAATATAGTAGCATTAAATTCTAACTTGAGATTCATTTAAACTGAAATAGTTGCAGTGTTATAGTAGTAGCACCTTGGATACATATGTACTATAAAATAGTATCTTTCTCTTGATATACATCTTCAAGAAAGAATAAATAAATGAGATAAATTTTCTTTTGAATATATTTATTTTTAGTGGTAAGAGTACAGCATATGTAAAAAGTATAAAAAAGGAAGAAAAAAAAATTATTCAAGTTGGATCAGAGAATTTGAAGCACGTATATTTGTTTTTGTTCTTACACAATAGACAGAGTATGGTAGCTAGCTTGACTCTATGAAGGTGCTTGCAGATGTAATCATATAATGTCTATGACCACTATCAGTGGCATCATCCTGAGAAAAAGAGCAGCCAAGTCTTTCTTTATAACTATTGCATAGCTGCCAACCTTAGGAATCAAAAATGAGGAACACTATATGCGACAAAATTATACGCACTAATTACGAGAGTAAGATAAAAATTTAATTATTAAATCATAACATTAATAGACATATATTTAAATATGTAAATTAGTAAAACAAAACTATAAACACTATCTTTTGTGGGATACTTATAATATTAATGTTTAATAATTAGGAATACCGGTATAATATATTAAAAACAAACATTACCTATTAATATATAATTATTTATCTCCAAATTATAAAACACTGGTAAATAATAATCTACATCATAAACAAATATTTCTGATGCAAGTGTTTAAATACTAAAAAAAATTTTTTTTCCAAAAATAATAATTTAGTGAAATAATCAGCAACAGACAGCTATTGGAATAATATTTTCCAATAAAAAGCTACTAAAAATTACTTTAGCACAATAATCACAGGATGCATGCTTGTGGCGATCAGAAAAAAGGATTGGTTTAAAATCAAAAATTTTATGAAAATTCAGAATTTTTATAAAAATATCAGATTGGATTTAAAAATTAGGAACAAATCCGAAAAATTCTGAACAGTTGGCAGCTATGCTATTGTCTGCTTAGCCAGCCGTAAAATAAAAGCATTTTTCTAGATAAAAAAATAGAAATCGTGTTACTTTAAAATTCTACAGTGGATCAGAATCCAATCAAAGACTTCAGTTATATTAATAACTGACAACCGTGCCGGAAAATAAAGAGCTTAATTATTTTTATGAATTTAAAAAATATACAATTATATTTAATACATATAGCAAAATCAATGACTGAAATGTTATCTTGTTACGGTACAGAGATATTCTTCAAACTAAATGAGACTCTGCATAAACCATTGTAGAAAATCAAGTCCTGGTAAATATATCTCACAGAAAAGCTTTAAGCAGACAATGCTGTGAGACCATTCCCCGGGACAAACATGAATCATCAGCAGAATCCAGGCAAAAGCTAGAAGAGAACAAGTTGCTTCAAATTAATATTGTAATCAAGATACCTTGTTAAGATTTCAACCAATGGTTAAGTATATAGATAAAAGCACAACTCTTCAAATTGTGAATCTAATAAAGGATTGCATACATTAGTTTGAATCAATTTGAATTACAGAGTGAAAGAACATTTAGCACAGAAATTTTTTTATTATTATTAAATCTGGCATATCCATCTTTTTCCACGCATATGGCATACTTGCGACACTTTCAGAGTGGTCTCACAACTCTTTTGGGTGGAAGCATCACTCAAACTCATACTCGGGGATTTGACACATCTGTCACTTTAAAATCAAGACATAAAAAAGGAGTGTAAATTATTGCAACATTAGCTTTGTTGCTCGATTTTTTCTTTTTGCAGATCCCCAATTTAGTCAGGTTACTTACATCTGAAAGAAAGGGAAAGTGTCTGATTAATATTATTTAATATTTCTATTGCAGCATCAATCAGGGTTTACATATAAAGACTAATGGCTTTAAGAACAAGACAATCACAGGACATTACATCACAGCATTTAATAGTTAGTCACAGCACAGATTTTATTATATTTTCTTTACACAACATAAATGACCCCACAGCCAATTGTTCAGTTGGTGTGTGCACTGTTGAGTCACCGTTTACCCTAGAGACAGCCACGTAGGCTTCTTAAAGGCACGAGTCCATGATGGATCATGGAATGTGCATGTTGTGTTATCCCCACGCTGACTTTTAATGATGAGCCAGTACATGTTGATGTGTTTGTCCATTGTTCAGGTTTGATTGCACTGTTCCCAGTTTTTTAGTATCTAATCATCTAAATTCTGTCGACATCACCAGTTCCTTAATGAATATTATTTTCTAAACCTTTTACAAGAATAAAAAAATAAAATCATAAATCAATTTTCTAAACTTATTAGTATCTAGATCAAACATTAAATTAGTTTTTA
This sequence comes from Parasteatoda tepidariorum, assembly GCF_982258835.1. NCBI lineage: Eukaryota > Metazoa > Arthropoda > Arachnida > Araneae > Theridiidae > Parasteatoda > Parasteatoda tepidariorum. The sequence continues at coordinate 49,780,971 of NC_141758.1, forward strand.
TTTAGAATGCAATAAATGCCACTGATAAAAACAAAAGTAATAAATATTTTTGAAATAATCAAAGTAAAAGAATATATATTATTAATAAAAGAGGAATATACTAACTGGTAGGGCACTGTCTTTTCCTTAACCACGGTGTGATTAAAGACAAATACTGATAAACATTAAAAGATCATTTAATTCATTCTGACTTTAATTATTTTATTAATACTGTAATAATTTATAAACAGTGCTGTACTAACAGTAAACAATCCGTACTATAACAATACAGTTGGGGAAAAAAAACTCACAACGATTAAGGTATAATGCCACTGTTAAAAATATACAATTCTCCGAATAATCAAAACATTATAGTAATAAAAGAGAAAGATACTAACTGAGACACTCATATTAGCTTCTGTTGAGTCTAGATCTCATTTAAGCTAACAAAGAATAGAATTAGATCAATCTCCGTGCAATCTAAAATTTTTTATAATCTCTTTTAGTGTTGAACATATACCCATTGCTATTTAGAAATAGAAATTGGCATTATTCATTAGCGTTATTAGCAATATTCATTTAGTATATTTTACCAAAGGCATTTAAAGTGGAAGAGTATTTATAATTCAGGTACAATGCTCTAAACAATCTTCCCTCTGTCCTTTAAGGGTAGAACCAGAATCATTGAGAGAGAGAACTAGTCATAAAATATTCTATTGCATCTAAAAAAATTTCTGCATTGTGTAAAGTAGCACAGATAAGAATATTAGAAAAAAAACACTCTCTACTGAATATTTTTCTTTACAGCATCATAGTACTAAATCTGTTCAAGTACTGTCAGGGATCTGTCCAGACATTCTGTAAAAGGTCCGTATTTGTAAAATTGGGAAAAAATTACTTGTAATTTGTGAATATAAAACGTTATATAATGATATGAATATAAACGTTGTGAATATAAAATGTTAAGTCACATTCTTTCAACCAGGGTCCTGCTTTTGTGAATTTGTGCAAATAGGGTCTGTTATTGCAAAAAAAAAAAAAACTTTTTCAAGGAGTTTTTAAATTGTAAAGACTTACAAGATTATGCCCAACACTGTAAAATTATAATTAAGAAAATTAAAATTTAAAAAATAAACAGCAATTGCTGCTACTAAATTAGAGATGCAACATACAAATATTTGGTATTTTGCCCATACTGCTGAACGCAGAATATTCATTTCGGACGAATAAAGGAAGAAGTGTCTGCCGAAGACAGAATTTATTTAGATTATATCTGTCGTCCCCCCCCCCTTCGGGAAGGGTTTATTCGATTAACAAAACAATAATGAAGATAAACGAATTTGTGAAGGGTCTGAGTAAAGGATAAATTATTTTGTGAATAGTTCGTTAACGGACCCAAATCTCTTCTAAACAGATATCTGACTGTGACTACTCTTTCTTTGTATGGGATGAGTTCTGGTTATCTGGCTAAATGTCAAGACAAGATTACAATATTTTTATATTATTAGTATATAAAGTTGTGTATAAATACACTTCTTTTTTTAGCAACTTTGCTATGCATTCTTCAAAGATGTTTGCCAGTTGAATATGGCCCTGGCAATTTAAATGTATGTGATCTTAACCAATACATTCATCCACAGATAAAGCTGATTCACAGAACATTAGTCCAAGTAAAATTCACAAAGTTTTAATTACTTCATTGAATCGCTTTATAGTGACGTTTACAAGATTAACAAAATGTTGATGCATACACTGATCTTTCAGCAAGAGAAATTTCTAAACTCTTCGTTCGAGAAAAACAACTCAGAAATATTTCTGTATTGTGATCTGCCGTGCCAACTACAATCGCCAAGGTGCTAAACAGATTTTAAACTTGCAAATTTAATAACAAAAAAAAAAAAAAAAGCACATGTAGATAGTTGTCCGGGGGTGGTTACGAGTTATACCTTCTGAGTTCCCTTCTCTTTTTATTAGTTCCTGGCGGCTGGCTACCCAGAATTATTCTTCCACAGATAACCAAACCAAATCTCCCCAATAACCCCACAAATTTTATTAGCCACACAAGCCAGTTTTTTAAAGTTGGGCATTGTACCCAATTGCACATCATTAGTTCCTTTATTTTTAAGAAAAGCAAAATAAATTATTATTTTATAGCACAACCAAAAGTAATATTAATAAAAAAATAAATAAGTATCTGAATTAGAATAGTTACACAAGTTACTAACAATGCCAACAAATGGTTTAGATACATAATCATTAAATATGTAAATAAATTACATTTCAACTTACCAACATGAATTAAGACAAAAACACAATCGTCCCTTCACAACTGCACACTTAATTTGTCCACACCGATTCCAGGGTGTGCAAACATCGATATCCCATTTTCATTCAGCATTTAAGTAATTAGCCAAATACTTCGCCAGGGAATCACCTAGTAAAAAAGTATTTTATGAAGAGAAAGAAGAAATATGAAAAGTTTGCTTTACATTGTCCACATAAACTGTCAAAAAACTTAGGGTAATGAAAAAAATACAATTATAGATATAGTTTGAGAAGTTAAATAATTGAAAAAATTCAATTTCATATTAATATCCAATAAAGATAACTTAAATTTAAGATAACTTGCTAATCTGAATTATCTTCTAATTTATTATAGTATTTGTATTATGTATTTTAAATAAAACAAATTATTGAGTACAAATTGTTTTGCACATAAATGTGATACACCTATAGAATAAAAAATTTTTTTGAAAGTATTCATGCTCATAATTTATTCAATAGTTAAGACAACCTAAAAGAATAATAATGAATGCAGTAACTGTGAATGAAAATGATAAATATTATCTAAATTTGTTCCATTTCTCTCAGAATTTTTTTTTTAGATTAGTTTACAATAAAATTGAAACAAATTATTTTAGACATGATCAAAACCCTCTTCACTATTTTTAAGAAAATTCAATATTAATCTTTCTAAATAAAATAAATTTTAATTAGCAATATATTTCATAGAAAAAAAAGATACCTCTGTATTATGTCACTAAAATAAACATAAATCAAGTAATTTAACTAAATGAAATTTCATTACTAAACTGCTTCACACAATTTCGGCAGATCAAACAAAGGATTTCTAAGGAAGCAGAGAAAAACTTTGATAAATGAATTTTTATAACGATTTTCTTAAAATACATACATTTTACAAACTATTTACTTTAAAATCTAACGCGTGGTATTCACAGATATGTTATAAAATTCATTAATCTTTTTAAAAATTTCATGTAATTTTTTTATATACTGCTATGAAACGTACACTAATATTATAAATCTTTAATTAATAAGAATTACCTGTAATTAAAACTTTCATGATGATAAAATATGAAATCCCGCGCAGACAAATACAGAAAATGGCTTCCTCTAACAATAGCTTTTAGGCGGGTTGACACGATCAAAGTACTTTGATCAAAGTAGGCGCGCGCAATCAAAGTAAGTCATAAAAGTAAATAAAACAAAAATGGGAACCGCGGAATTTTAGGGAAAAGGGAAAATGCGAAGGGGAAAAAAGTCACGCACTGTTGTTGAGAGTATGATATATCAAATGAATAATCTCGGCCTCTGTGAATTTAAAATTTCTTTCCAATTTTAAAATTATTTAATGAAGTTTAAAAAATAAAATCATATTTTATTAGACATTTATACAAGCAGTTTAACCAACCCTGTAATTCTATTAATGAAAAGAGGAAAATTATTGTTTTTAAAATTAAATAAATATATGAAAAGTTCCCTGTATTTGTAATTGTCTCTTACTTTGATGTGACGTAATTTACTTTGAAGGGTGTTCAACTTTAATTTCTACTTTGATTCAAACAGCGATAATTGTGCCAATTGTGGGTATCGGTAATTGATTGTCATCCATGACGTACATCCGGGAGAGAATACTAAAATTGATTAGGGTCAATTTTGCAAAAGCGTTAAAAGAGGTTTTTTTTTTTTCATGCAGAGAAATAGCTAGATCATGAATTGATTATGATGGTTACAATTAAGTACAGACAAATTTCTAGTTTTTTTTTTAAAACTTAAACACAACAGAAGACATGTGTGTTGAAGAAAATGAGAGAAACTGACCTTTCATACTTTTATATACATAATTTGCGTAAGAATTCTGTCACAATATTAAGTAAAGCCTATTTTCACGCAATCCAAGGACCATTCACACTACACGTAAAGAATTGCTTTTGTCGATTCGGAGATGCAAGCGAGAACCTGATTTCAAGTCTTTCCCGAAATATACTTCATTTATCATGTTTCTGCTCCCAAAAGGAGAGTACACACTAAAAATTCGATGACAATAATTTAAAACTTCCTTTCATAATAATTTAAAGTAGTAGAGCTTGATAAATTATCTGTAATGTAAACAGAAACCGTTCAAGTCGAACAAAGTGTGCATCTGGTTCCGCCACCACGCTCTTCTGATTTAAGCAGCATGGATTTCTTTCTTTGGGATGCAATGGAAAATGCTGTGTACGTAACACCTGTGGATTCTGAAATGGATCTGGTTGAAAGAATCGGCTACTCTTTTACAAGTTCCCCAATCCCTGGCCTGATGGTGTGTTAGCAGTGATGCATGCGTTAGCAGTGATGGTGACATTTTCACTTATCTACCACAACACATGTAATATCTTTAACCAATAAACATCTCAGAAGATCTTAGTCTTGTGTTATTTTGTTTCACTTATCATACTTCTTTCCCAATCCCATGACGTTTCCGACCACGGGTAGCTATGTAATTTTTTATCCTTGTGATGCCTCTTACCAACCTTTAAGTTTTCTCCAATAATCCTGGGACACCCTGTATTACAGAACATATATATTCGATATAGTCTGCTTAAGATTGACGAAGATGAACTTAACCTTAATTATGTTAATTAATTGATGTTAACGACGTTTAAAGTGATGAAATCAGCAAAAAAAAAAGCACTTTTTCAGAATAAACATATTTTATTTTTTAAATTTTTTCAACAGATTTGGTATTTTGACTCTTGAAATATGGTCTGGTTAACCACAATCTGTAAAGTATTGTTCCAATAATTTATACAGGAGAGCGATTAAAAGTTTGAACCCTTTTATCTTAATTCTTTATCTCGAGAAATTGACAAGCGAATCAAAATGGTTTTTGTACACAATTATAAAATTCCTTTATTCGAATATAATTTCTTGTAAAATATTTAGTATTATAATGCATTTCATCTAATGACGGGAATTTAAATTGTAAGATATTATGGTTAAGTTTGCAATTTTAAATGAAAAAATACAAAATTTAAATGAAATTGGTGGAATAGTTTTCGAGAAATGAAGTTTTAAATACATGACTTTTTTATAATTTATTAACTCAGACATTATTCAAATTTTGTACACTGATATTTAAAATTACATACTTTAATAATGATGTAAGAACTTGTACATATTACAAGAGAGAAATTTTTCGTCTACTATTAGATAAAATAATTATAAAAACTATTTATAAATCAAATTATTTTTGGATTAATTAATTTTATAAGTACATACAAAATAATCTTTTGATTCCATAAAAATATCTCGAGATTTAGCGGAATACGCAAAAAGGGTGAAATTTAGGTTAAGAGGTCGAAACTTTAAGACTGCCCTCTTATGTAACCTTTTGAGACCATATTTTCCAGCCATAACATCCATATTTTGAGGGTCAGAATTATATATCAGCAAAAATAAGCCATGTTTTTGAGAGAGAGTACGTTTCTGTGTCTGAATTCGTAATTTATTGTATAATTAAAACATCGTTTGAATTAATCAGCAAAGAGTATTTAAGATTTGACCCACTATCACATACGGGAAAATCTGATTATTTAATGAAAAGTTATTCGGGGTGTCAAATTTTTTATTTTGTGCACGCCCTTTCTTAGAAAACATCGAATCGATTTTCAAATTCTCTCTATTTTTTTTCTCCTTCTTCATGTTATGGGGCACAGATTAAGAAGTTTTTATTTTCAAAAAATATTGAACATATCAGCTGCAGTTTTTTTTAAATCTTTATTTTCATGATTAAATTTTTTATTTAATTCATTTGACAAAAAACTTCCAATTCTATATCAGAGTTAAAATTTCCATCAGTACTATTTTGAATATAATTAAAACCAGTTTAGTGTAAATTAAAAAATAGACTGTTCAAAGTCAGCTAATTTAACAAGCTTTATGTGTGTTGTTTCTTAATAATTTAATAGATTAAATTTAATAATTTTCATTTTAATAACTTTATCAATTACTACAGTGACGCTTTACGACTTCTTACATTTTCTTTAAATAAAAAGCGTAGGAAACAGTTAAAAAAAGAGTAGTTGTAAGATTGAATTGTGGAGTGAACTGTTAAAATGAAAATTTACTGTTTTAGTGAAATATAATTTATAATATATTGTTTTATATAAAAAAAACAGCATATTATATTAATGTATTAAAACATTTCTAATCCATCCTTAAAATTATAATTGAACAATATGAAAATTTTCAAAATAATATTACATTATTTATATGGATTAAAGATCCTAAACACAATAAAAAATACTAGTTAAATTAAGTTATTTTAACAATTAATTTAAAAGTTGATCTGTTGCAATTGATTGTTGTATCAATGCAAATGATAACAGTTGTTTTTTTAAATTTAAAATCTATTATTAGAGTGTGGAAATATAACTTTTCTAATTAATTATAACTAAATTGCCTCTATCTTGCATGTGGCCTTTTTATAATAATTATTATCCTCGCGTTGCCGTAGTCAGACCGACATGCAAACAACAATCGTTTTGTTTTGCCAACAGTTTATGTAAACAAAATATAAATAAATAAAACTGATATTTTTTCCCGTTAAGCTCCTTTTATGATTATTTGTGAATTTATATTAACCCTTTATAAGGCCATAGTAAGCATACTTACCATCAATTTCATTAATATTTAGAAGTCGATGAGAAGATATTTCTCCACCCATAATTTGAGCTGTCATCTGCTGATAACTTCAGAAAATATAAGAAAATAATACAAATAATTGAATGCTTTGCTTACATAAATGTAGGTAACAGTATAGGTTAGCGTGATATCAAGAAGTCAAACCAAGATGGGGGGGGGGCTTATGGTGAGCTATAGATCCAGCCCCACCTAGCTTTATTTAAAGCTTTAAGTTTATTTAACACCGTTGGCAACGTTCAGTTGACAACTGTAGTTGTAATTTGGTTTTTCATTTTTTCAGCTTTACTTTCATTCTCGGCTGGCAGATCAGATGGTTGTGTTCTTGTTTTAGTTAATAAACTTAGTTTATGTATGAATGATATTTATTTCCTTATGCATAACGCTCAATAGACCCTCGAAGACACGGGGACCTAAAAGTGGTGACCCGGACGTGATGTGAACACTCCTACCTTGGCAGCAACGTCCACTTCGATATGAATACGCCTACATCAACAGTAACGCCTACTTCTTTGGATGGTCCACATTGAATAGTTGACTTGCTACTTGCGACTACAACATCATCCACCTCCTACCGCTGTTGCTACTCAGTTTCAATCACACACAACGTACAACGTGTATACACTCGACTGCTAAAGGCAACACAGGAGCGATTACGACCGTGAAGTTAATACACCTCTCACATTCAGCACTCAAAAAATACGGTGATCTTAATACAGCTCTCCCGGCTTCGCACAAAAACAGCAATGATTCAACTAGTGGTATCCATTCATCGAATTCTATCACAGCTATAATTCTGGTGGGGGAGTACTGTAGCGTATCTAGCACTACAAAATTATAACTACAATACACTAGTATATAAGACATGTTAACTCTACTCTATGTCGGGGTACCTTTTCATAGATGAAGGGTGACATCGTCTATAACTACTAGACCCACATTGGTGACCTTCGGACGTGATGTGAACACGCAACCTTCTGATATTTTCTCTTCTGATATTTCTGGTATTTTCTCTTGTGCGTTACGCTTTCCTTTATTTGATCCTTTTTTAACGAGTTTATTTATAGTTATAAACACTAAATTTAGATTTTTATGTTTAATAATGACCAAATTTATAAGTTTATAGTTAGTAGTTTATAGTTGTCAATTTCTCTTCTTATAAATCTTTTTTCTCTCTCTTCATTGTGTTATGTATATATAAATAAAGACATCTATACATAAAACGGAAGAGTAAGATGGTCTCCCCATCACATTTTATCTGACAATGCTAATAAATATATATACAATAGTGTCTCAATAGATTGAGGTGGACGGAACCGAGCCTACCTCGAATTTTTAAAAATTTGAATTATCAAAAACTTATAATTTAAGAAACATTTTAATATACGAAAAAAAAAGAAATTTTTAAATTTCAGTATTTAATTTAAAATAGGTTAGATATCATTACTTTGCGTTAGATGATAAGGTTACATGTACCACATTACACCAAATTACAATATTCATTATATTACTGAATCAGGTTTATTGTACTTTAAAATATTTGTCTAATGTTTTTGGCTTAAAAGCACTGTTCACAAGCTTCAATGTCTAACACAAATTTTTTTTTTTCAACATTCAATTGTAGTAATTGTCATTATTGCTTCACATGTTCTGTGTACTTAGATCATTATTTCGAAGTAAGACAGATTTTTTTAATATTTCAGATTGAGTTTCAGGCATTTTGCAATGAGAAGCGAAAATGTGATAAACCAAAATTACGTAAAAAATAATCTAGAAATCATGCAACAAATAAAATGGTATGAATTCTTACAAAAAAAATCCAACTGTAACACATAATGCAGTTCTTATTGGAGCAGGAAAGCATTAGTCTGCTTAGGGGAAAAATGGGTTTGGGCACAATAAAACAAAGTTCTTGCAATGCCAAGGACATTTTTATAATAACCTATTATTATTTATTACTTTAAGAGTTTATCTTAAGCATTTGTGAAGCAAAAACACAAGTAACACTTACTCAATAAGTTTTTGGCAATTCATGTAAAACATTTAAGGCTATTTTGGCGCTCCCAAAGAGATATATTCATTAAACTGAAGTTTTGTATTATATATACACTTGGTTGAAGGACACTTTCTCACATATTGATTATTCGAATTTTTAACTATCAATCTTTCTTCATATTAACCTACTGTACATAAAACAAATGGCAATGGCTTGAAGACTATTTTTTTTTTAAAAAAATAGGAGTTAAAAGTTATTTAGTAGTAATTTATTAAGAGAAAAAAAATTATACATTTATACGTTTAACCCAAACATGAATGAAGGTCACACAAAACAAATCAAATCTGGAGATGTTTTATTACTTGTTTCTTTTTATTGTCATTTGATACATTAATAAAATAATAAAAATTTTCATTGTAATAAAAAAAAACCTGTAAACAAATTTTCTATAGTTAGTTGTGTTGTTAGTTGAAATATAATTCAAGTTCATTTCACAAAAAATGTTTATTAAAGGAAAAACGATAACAAGATCGCGAGCCGTTGACGCTCGTGTCATTTTATTAGGTGATCAAGAACAATAATGATGTCATAACTTTAGTGGCTACATGCAGTGCCACTTACAAACTCCGTTCTCAACATAAGCATTTTTTACTCATCATGAGACAACTTAAATATGCTTTAACTTTTCAACCTAAGAAAAATGAAAGCAAAAATTGAATTAAAAAAAGATATATATATATATATATACAAAGTGCATTTAAAATTTAAATCTTAGTTTTGTTTATATTAACATTTAAATGTATGCCCTAATCACAGAAAAAACTGTATAATCAAAATAAAACATTGTGTGATAGTTACTAAATAACAAAATTTTTAACTAAATATAGTGTAAAGAGTTTGAAAATATGAATGCCATACTTCATAAAAATTACTTTTGGTAAATGTCTTTTTCAGTTTTAGTAGCACATTAGCACACAGCTCGATTATTTAATAGCACATATTCTACTACAACTGAACTCCACTCAAATTTATTTTTTTTTTAAAATTTTGTTTTAGAAATATCAGCACTTTTCTGTAGATTAAACATTTTCATTGTTCAGAGCATTATAAATAGATTTCACCATTTATGAATGTTGTATTACAAAATTATTAGAACTGCTTAAATTATTTAGAAGAGTTATAACAGTTTAAAAAGTTCCTGAATGAGAATTACTTTATTTAAATGCTATAAAATACTTTTTTGCTGAAACCATAAAATTTAATCAGATAGAAAGAGGTTTATACATTACAATAGAATTTCAGGAAAAACAGAATTAATTAAGAATATCATGAGTGCAGGTTGCCTTATTGGATTGCATATGGGAATGAATGCTAAGGCCATATCTAAACCAAATTTTTAATTTGAAATCTCACAGTTGAGAGGACTGAACATAATTTTTTTTTAAATACATGAAGTTTAACTCCTACTGTTTGAGCCTACTGTATATTTTATTTAATATTTGAGCCATATATTTTATTTCTTTTATCACTCAATAATTTTTAAGGTATCATTAACTAATATTTTTCTTAAAATCACATATAAGCTTTAATGCAGGATTTAGTTCATTTTTATAATTGTCAAAATTTGTTTCCCACAGTGTCAGTAAATATGGGTGCACACAATTAATTTAACTTATAACATGAAAACCCTATAAAAAAAGCTTTTAATCCTAAGCAAAAACATTACTTTGTGTTTATATTAAGTGACCTGAAATCATTAGCATGCATACATACAGGCTATAAGGCTCTCAAGATACTTGGCATCTAACAGCAATGAATGCACTGCTTTATATGTAAATAACAAGTAGCATACAAGATAAAAATCATAAATTAAACTAGCATAAAAAGTTTCAAGTTAAGTTTAATAATGGTTTAACAAATTTTTGGCATTTAGACTGTGGTAATTGGAACTCTAAATTCATGTATATTTTTATAAATTGATTTTCGATAAAAATTAAATATTTCATAATTATCTTAATAAAACGCAAGTAAACTATATAATAATGCTAAAATGAAGCAATCAATCTGCCGCCATATGGCAGAACTGTGGTAAATAATTAATTGGAGCCAAATTTTATAATGGAAAACAGTCTAAGAATAAGTAACTAAACTTATTTAAGTAAATGAAACAATCTAATCTAAGGAACTAATTTAAATGGAATTTGATGAAATTCTAAATCTGCAAAACTCTTAGAGAAATTTTATGGCTTTATCTATCAAATCACTGTGAAACTTATAAAAAAGGTACATAATTGTTTTTATAAGACAATAAACTAGTAGTAATAGAAGACAGTTAACCCAAATTATACAAGGCCCATTTATGGAGTTTTAAAACAACAGATGATCAGTTTCCATTTCTGCTCTCAAATAAGCTTTAACATTTTATCAAGATGATTTGTGTTAGGAACAAGAAGTGCAATACATTGAAATCAAGGCTGTTTTCAGGTAATAAGAGCAAGAAAAAAATTGTGTCAGAAGTTTCTAGGTTTTTGTTATGAGACACAGGAGAATCTACCAGGGAAGAAAATTTTTTAAGGATTTTTATAGGAAATTTTTTAAGGAATGATTAACATTTTCTTTTGAAGTTTATGTCCATTAAGCAACAACACATATTTTTAAACTATTCTATAGGAGGAAATTATATCACTCATTAATACATCTTTAGAAAATAAACAAACTTCATAAATTACAAAAGATGCCATCCTCTCACAAAAAGGAAATAAGTAAGAAAATATGCATGAAGTTTTGTCAGAACATATTCTTATTACACATACAATAATATCTACCTAAATAATAATGCAATTATCCTGAAATATTCTTAATCACTATGAACGAGGGATTGATATGAATTATAAGCTTTTTTGCTAAATAACAAAAACCATTTAAATACCAAAAAATGAAACTTAATACTTAGAAACAACACTACAGATGTTAATTTTAAAATATATAACTTGACCAAGAGTACTTGAGAGAGAAATAATATTTTCTGTATTTATAGGTGCTGAGGGTTGCTAGAGAATAAGATTTATAACTTAAAAATTTGTTAAAAATATTAATTTCAAGTAATACTTCAAACTTAGGAAATACAGCAATCAAGACCTTTTTAAAATACATATTCAACAAATAACTAGTTAATTTTTTTCATAGAAAAAAAAAGTGAATTATTAATTTACATTATTTTAACCTATTTATAGAGAATTACCCAGCAACCACTTCCTTGCTACCAGTTATGGAACAACAATCATACCACAGAAAAAATTCTGCTTACTATCCTTTTCTTTCTTAAAAAAAAAAGTCATTTTTAATTAAAAATTATACGTGAAATTCCAGTGCAAAATTTTGAAGCTACAAGAGATATGCATTGATATTAAGCTTTTTTGCATTTCCAGTATATCTAGTCATTTCTAGTTTATCTAGTCTAAATAATATACAAAAAATACAAAAGCACCAACAGGTAAAAAATTGTTAAAGTCATTTTATTTTAAGAATTAATTCAGTCAATCAACATTTATTATAATTAAATATTATTTTATCATTTAAAATTTAAATTCAATAAAAATATTTCAATAAAAGTCAATTTTCATAAAATCAATAAAAACTACAAGAAAAAAAACCATTAAAAAATATTCTATGAATTATAGTTTTGAAAATTAACATATGTAGAAATGATTTATTATAATAACATTCAAACTTTTATGAAATAGCATACACTTTTAAGACCTCATAGTGGATCACAGAAAAAAAAAAAAAAAATCAGGACAAAATTGAGGATATTTTTCAGATCTGTAGACATATATCAGACTAATTTTAAAAAGGGCAAACTATGAATACAAGAGATATGTAATTTGTCCTAAAGTAAAATAAAGGCAATACTGCAGACGAATAATCAAAATATTTGCCATTTTAAATTTCAAAATTATAATTTTGTGTAGAATAAAAGTTTTAACATTTTCCAGCATTAATTTATTTTTACTGAACAACTTATAATAGATAGAGATCAATATGAAGACAATTTTTATAAAACTGTTGAGTTAAAAAAATACTATAAATTAGTTAATACTCCCTAACATCAATATTAACTTCATATTTGTACTCAAGTTCAAGATTTATTTAATTAAATAATTTTAAAGTAGAATTTCAATAAGAAACATGTAAGATTTCAATATGAAATTCTCGAAATGGAAATATGGTCATTATACATTTTGTACAATATTTAACCCATGACCTCTCAATTAGCCATTTAAAAATTCTATGTTCTGCAGTTTATTAAAATCAATAATTTTTGAAATCAAATGAAAGAGGTAAATGAATAAATGTTAAACTACTAAATTCCAATAAACAAGATTTACTACACAATATAATGAAAATAATAAAAACTTGTATTAGACCAGAATTCATCACCATAAAAATTTAATTAATTTATAGCAAAAAAATATAACTGAGTTAATTTTTAAACATTTTATAGATCCTTCAATATGAGCATTAAAATTTTACAGTATAAAGAAAAATATTAAGTTTTAAGATAGCAAAAATTTTTCAACTGTGTAATGACCAAAATATAATTTTAATTAGTAAATTAATACATAACACTAAGTTTAAAAATTGACTAAATCGATTAAAAATCGATTTAAATTAAAAAGACTTTTATGCATTTCAGTAAAGTTCTATTTTACAATCTTTAGTATGGGCCACTAAAAGATTAACTCAATAAAAGACCGTGTATAAAAATCAAATGGATATAAATATGCTTTTCTAATTATCAAAAAAGCCACTACAAATTTGACAAAAAGACAATCTAAGATGGTATAAAGTTCTTTTTATCAACACTTTTTTTTTGTGATGCTCCATCTACAACTTTTAAAAAAAAATTCAGCAAACAATTTTTTCATGAGATAGATCATAATAAAAAAGCAAACAATAGAAGATCTTTATAATACAAATAGTGCAACTTGGAGCTTTGAATAGAATTTTATGTTATATAGATCATTACACTTATTATTAAACTTACCTTCTAAACATGTCAAAATATATCTGAACCAGATCAATAATAATTGTCATAACTGGATTGTGATGGCTGGACTTCAATAGACAAGATATAAATTATACCTGGAAATAAATTTCACATATAATATAATAAAAGTTGGTTTTAATTAACTTATTTCAATAAATTTTATTTTTGTTCAAATTACTTATTGACAATATAGAATGATCTTATTCACACCTAATTGGAAAAAAAAATTCAAACTACTTAATCAAGTAAAGAACATATACAAATAAAGCTAGCGTTAATTTCACCAGAAAACTGAGAATTGAAAAATCACGAACTTATTTTCCATTAATTGGATTAGGTTGAGAAACAGCACTCCAATTTTTTAAGAAATAACCGATATTCCACAACGTAATCAACCGATATTTCACAATGTTTCATCAAGATAACGTAGTTTTTAAATTAATAATTGCTTTTCTTGTAATCATATTTGTGATAAACAAGTACTAAGATGGTATTTAAACAAAGAGAAATAAGAAAGTCTTCATCGTAGAACAAGAAAACTACGATTTCTTATTAGATACATAGTAGTTTTAAAATATTCCAATAAACATTAAAATTTGCCCCAGACACACACTTTTCTCTAATACCCAGTCTTCGATTGAATACTGACATAAACAAATCCAAAACAAAAGTTATAAACACTTAATTTCGTGAGAAAATACCCTTGTATAAAAATCAAGAATTCAAAGTATCACTAAAGGAAGGAACAGTAATAAATCATAAAATGGCAGCTGAAAAACAGATTACATTTTTTTTTCCAACAGCAATATAAAATTATTTATACAAAAAACTATCGCGAATAAATAAACTACTAGACCTGAAATATAAAGAATAATATAAAGTTCACAGTTATTTGTTTTTTTTAGAGATTACAGAGTTCAGAAATACTTTAAGTAATCTACTACTTACTCAAAGATGGTGTTGATATATAAGTACAATATATATCAATATGTTTTAAATTAGTCTAAGTATTTAAAATAATAACCATAAAATCATTTTAAAAGCACATATAGTTGATTATAAACGTTGAAATTCTCACTTACCCGATAATATGGAGAAGTTTTCAAATCCTTTTAGTACGTCCAGATTTCTTGAAAGAAGGGTTCAAAATAAACATATTCCCTGTAAACAAAAACAACTTCTTCCAAAACGTCACATTTCCCTAAAAATATTTCCCTATTGGTGAATGCGCGCGCTTACTTTGATCAAAGTACTTTGATCGTGTCAACCCACCTTGACGTGTCAACCCACCTTTTGTTTAAACAACGCCAATTGCTTTGGCGAAAAAAATTGGTCACACAATCAATATAGGGTTATAAGAAGATTGATGGATAAAAGCTAGCGTCAAGCTCACTCCGCCCAGTTACCAATTCCTAAATTGACCAAATATCGAGGCGGGTGGATGGATGATCGTGTAAAGCTAAGGGTGGTGGCGCTAGTGGTAAAATTGCTCTTTCCAGACTTCCGGGTTACTGCTTCCGATATATTTTTACGCCGCAGATTGAAAAAACGCGCCATCATATTATTGCATCATATCTTTTGCAGTATTTCACATGTACCGAGTTCTTTCTTTCAGCCTTTAAACTTCAGCATTATCATATTAATATTAAAATCATTAGAATATTTTCTAATTAGGCTAACTTAAAAAGATATTTTCAAAGATATTTTTGGCGACATTTTATTCAAATGTAGCCAATTAAGGGATAAAATACAAAACATGGCAAACCTTAAGAATTATTCACAATGAGATATTAACTTTCCAAAAAATTTTTTGGCCTTACGACCTCTGAGAATCAATACATTTCTGAAAGCTCTTATGAATGGTACAATTATGTTTAGATTTGAACCCAAATTACAATAACAAAACTGCATAGAATATTAGGCTTGTTCAGACATCGCCTCGTAGTCATAACATAAGCGGAGGGATACACCGGAAATTTTCTAAATTTCTTCCGGTTTAAGGACGCTTGTTATTGTTTACATTAGACCACCCATCCATTAAAGATTGGTTTGTTCATCTACGTCGCACTAGAGCTGAACAATGGGCTATTGGCGATGGTCTGGGAAGCATCCCTGAGGATGATCCGAAGACGTGCCATCACAATTTTGATCCTCTGCAGAGGGGATGGCACCCCCGCTACGGTAGCCCGACGACCTGCACGCGAAGTCGAGCACTTTACGGTAGAACAGTTTAACGAGGACCAATACCGCACACCCTCGGTCCCTACGCAGACTGACCCAAGGGGTCACCCACCCTCACACTGACCGCAGTCAGTGGTGCTTGACTTCGGTGATCTGCTGGGAACCGTGTCTTAACGATCAGTCCACTGCGGGACGAGGCGTATTAAAGTCAAGCATCATTGGTAGCAATTAGTGAGTGGATGGGGATCACTTTGATCTGCCTGCGAAGAGACCGAGGGTATAGGTCCTCATATAACTGTTATTTTAAAGTAAAGCCATTCCCTCTGCAGAGCCTTAAAATTGTGACAGTATGTCTTCGGATAATCCTCGGGATTTTTTCCCAGACAGTCGCCAATAGCCCAAGGTACAACTTGTGCCACGTAAACAAAGTACATTTAATACCATTCCTTTTCTGGAGCAGATTCCCTATACGTGATTCACACAATCAAGCTTTCGCAAAGCAATTGATTCATTTTATTAATTGACTGGAAAAAATCGGGCGAATAATAATGCTGGGTGAAGCTTTAATATTAATCTCAGTAATAAAACTTTATAAAATGCTACCCCCGTTAAAGCTGTGCTCTCCAAAGTTCCAATACACATGTAGGAGGTAGTTGACGGGGTGCAACTCGTTGGTCAAGCATGTCCCATCCTTGCTCGATCGGATTCAAGTCAGAAGAGAATGCTGATTGCTGACCACTCTATACCGGTTATATCCTCAGTTTGAAGGCATTCGTTTAGGACGTTTGCTCGGTGAGGCAAGGAGTCGTTATCTATAAACACAAATTATGTGCCCATGGCACCCCTAAACCAGAGTTGGGCATCTATTACAGTAATCGATTACAACTATAATTGATTACAGACAATTGCAGCTATGTAATCAATTATTTTTAATCGTGATTACAGGTAATTGCAATTACAGCTATGTAATCAATTACTTGTAATCGTGATTACAGGTAATTGTGATTACAGGTAATTGTAATTACAAGTAATCATGATTTTTGATTATAGCAGAGTCGGAAAAAAATGTAATAGATTACATTTTTCGATTACAGTAATCAATTACTTACAATCATGATTACAAATTTTGATTACAACTGTAATCGTGATTACAATAATCAATTATAGAAGTCAATTACTTGTATTTATTATTACAGACATTCATTATTTTGATTACAACAGTAATCGTGATTACAATAACTAAGTACATTAATCAATTACTAGTAATCATGATGAGTACAAGCGATCAAAATATATGATTACATGTAATCGTGATTATAAGTAATCATAGTATACGAATACAAGTAAAGATGATTATATACTGTAGATATAATTATATTATACAGAGCAAATAGTCTAAAAGTATTGTATAATGGTACGTTTTGTACGTATTTATATACAACGTATGACTGTAACTAAAATGCATGTACACATGTATTTACATAATGCATATGTAAGTGAATACATATTTACATAAATCTTAATTTCATGCGTACTTATGCATATACTTTTATTGTATTTATAAAATACATGTAAGTTGCGTATGTATATCTAATATTTATATGCGTATGTACATGCAAACAATGCAGACATCTACGCGCGTACGCACCGGAGTTTATATATTTTATGCATATACGTGTAAATTTACTATGTATCCTCATGTTTGTGTGCGTCGTATGTACACAATGTGCTTGCTTTTATTTGTAAGAACAAACATGTATTGTATGTACAATGTATGCCCCATGCATGTATGAAAAATATATGTATAATATATGTATATATATATCTATATATATGTTCTATGCAAGTACAATGCATGTATGTACAGTGTATATTAGTCCCATGCATAATTCTACTATGTATGTATGTCTCATGCACGCATGTAAAATATTTGCATGCGTGTGCAATGTATGTCCCATGTATAAATGTACAATTGCAAGCATGTCCCATTCATGAACATGATCTATTATGTATGTCCCACGCATACATGAACATTGTATATATGACCCATGCATGTATGTATGTTCTATTCGTATACTTACAATGTGTTTAGGTACCGCGCATGCGTCTTTTATGGATGCTTATCCCAAAAACTTAAATAGGATATATGTAAGTCTCATTAATGTGTAACGTATGTATGCCCCATGTATGCGAAATTTATCTTAATTTAATGTCTACTTTGGTGTCAATATTTCTGTTACCCAAATAAAATTCAGCAGCATTTACGATACTATTGTATTCAATAATCATCGATTAGTATAATATTCACGATAATGATGCATCTATGGGAATTATTGAGAGCCGGTGACCTGTGTAAATTAGAATTTGGCACTGTTTTACTTGTTGTCGAACTTGGCCTCATGGTACCAGTAACCGAGAAGATTGATTTTTTTTTTTTTTTTTTTATATATAAAATTTGCGATATTCTAACTTTTTTTTAAATCGTGTTCATGGACAATTAAATGGCCTCGTGTGACTTCAAAACAGCATCCGCTTGCTCCAATAGATCATTACTGTAAAGGATCTCACGAAGTTCTGAAGCCAGTGGCACCATACCCAGTTGTAAAACTGCACTGTCCATGGAAAAGGAGGGTTGCCATAGCCTCGAAAGGTTGGACCTTATTTAAAGAATAATAATATAAAGTTTGAGAAATTAAAATTCGTCATCAAAGGAGGTGTAAACAAATAATTATTAGTAGTAGTAGTTAATATTAAAATGTTTTATTTATTAGAATTTAAGAAATTTAAACACCTCCTTGAAATTTAAATGCCGTTTAGATGAATAAGAATAAGCATATTTATGTTTAACGATACCACTGACGGTGAAATATAATGTTTCTTAAATATTTTATAACTTATGTTAGCCCGTATATTTGTTTCTAACACGCTTTACTTCAGCCCTTCAACTAAGAGTTTAACAATCTTTAAGGATATTTTATTTCTTCTAATGATTTCGTCGGCTTCTAATTTTTAAATATTTTGTAAAAATACTGCTTTCATTGCAGCACACGTTAGTTTTCCTCAATGGTCTATAACAATGGTTTTCATCAATGAAATTTCGTATTTTCAATACTATCAATACTATTTAATATTCTTTTTCTATTAAGTTTTAAATCCAGAATAAATTTTTTTAAAAATATTTGATAAGATTGTTGTAAAAGATTTTATTAGATTAACAAATAATTTCTGAAAATTTGGTAACGGGCTTGGAGAAGACCAGGTGAAGACAGACTTAAAAATATATACAGTATACAGACTAAATAGAGACTAAATATATAAATAAATACAGACTAAAAAGTGTTATAAGAAATTAAAAATTGGTAGAAATATATGATAGCACACAGTACAAAATTTTTTACTTTTAGTTTTTTATGCAATCCCAGATTTTAGAATTACACGTTTATATTACAAATATATATTAATTAAAATGCATGCAATTTTTCTAAATCACCCACATAAAATTTAAAAACAAAATAAATTTTTCATAACTTTTAAGAACTGTCGGCGAAGTAATCACACCACTAATGCAAATTTAATTTATGTCAGATAAATATTTTTATTATAACTATATTTTATAACATCGAGGATTGCATTAAAAACTCTATTTTTCAACCAAACTCTGCATTTCAAAATGGAAAGGAAATATAATTACAATTTTAAACTATTAAAACGTTATAAAAAGTTGAAAATACTTAAAACTTTAAAAATTATAATTTAGGATCTAAGTTTTATATAATGAAAATGAAACTAAAAGAACTCCATAACGTTAATTTATGACTTGATGAATAGTAAATTCATATCATTCTTCAAAGTAATTCATATCATTCTTCAAAGTTTCAACACAGTAGGCAAAAGAAATAGATGATTGCAAGACACTCTGAATAAATTTTGGTGAGGCAAAATTTGATAATGCATATTAAATTATTTTATGTAAATAAATTATTATTAATAATTAATATTATTATTATTAATAATGATTATTATAATTAATAGTTATTATTATAATTAATAATATATTATATTATTATAATATATTATTATTATTA
This sequence comes from Parasteatoda tepidariorum, assembly GCF_982258835.1. Lineage (NCBI taxonomy): Eukaryota > Metazoa > Arthropoda > Arachnida > Araneae > Theridiidae > Parasteatoda > Parasteatoda tepidariorum. Next base: position 49,801,246 of record NC_141758.1, read on the forward strand.
TAATATATTATTATTATTATAATATATTATTATTATTATAATATATTATTATTATCATAGCATATTACTATTATGATATATTTTTATTATATATTATTATTATGATAATTTCTATAATAATATTATTTGGCACAAACGTTTATTGACAAATATTGAACAATGTCAATTTATTTTATTTTATATATTTTTGAATAAAATAATGTCGTATTTCTGTCTTGTATTAATTTTTATCTGAAAGTTTCATAGTGAGAGCTTTTAACTATAACAAGTTAAAATAAAAACAAAACATTATTGTTTTATTTAACAATCTTTAAGACAAATGCGTAAAATATAATGAAGTAGCGTAAATTTCATAAATTTCTTACAGTGTTGATGTCAAGGGGAGGGCAAAGTAGAATAGGTCCTTTAGTGGAATTAAAAAATGTCTGTTATCTCAACGGGTAAAATGGCAGATATTTTTGAAAAAATAAGTAATTAAGTAAGTAAAATAAAAAATAAGTAAATAAAATAATAAAAATAAATAAATAAAATAATAACAATAATAATAATATTACTTCATTAAAAATTAAAATTTTTTTTTTTATTTTTTTATTTAAGTTTAATGATAGCATGGGCAGATGGGCACTCTGTCGTAGAAATATTTTATATTTATATTTTGATATTTTACAGTATATTATATTAATATTTTAATATATTTATATTATAATTTTATATTATATTTTAATATATTATAAAACTGTTATTATTATTAAAATTATATATTATGTTTTGATATATTTATATTATATTTTAATACATTTATATTAATATATTGATATTTTAACTATTTTTTTACTTTTGAGCAGAGATTTTATGAAATTTTTGAGGTAGTAAATAAATAAATAAACATTTTTCCAAATTAAAAAATGAAATAAAACGCAATTAAATAATAATATTATACAAAAATTTTATTAATTTTAAATTTTAATTAATTATTTAAACATTTTCTCTTCTAATTGCCATTTATATATATATATATATATATATATATATATATATATATATATATATATATATATATATATATATATATATATATATATATATATATATATATATATATATATATATATATATATATATATATATATTGAAATTCAGCAATTTTAAGCGGCTTAAAAGTTCTCAGCAAATATTCCTTGACATCTTTGCATTTTATCAAAAACATTACAGATCCAAATAGGAAAAAAGAGCATTAGTCATTGTAATAAACTACGTCACTATTACGTATTTTGTGATTGCACTGCACAAACTAAATTAAGGCAATACGGCGGAGTTTAAACGAAATCCCGATTTTTATTTTTCTACCGAAAACGAGAAATTCAATTGTAACAACACGCACTAATCGTTCGGAAAGAATATCAAATAAAGAATTAAAAAGATAACATTAAATATTCTGCCAATTGTGGAAAAAAACTACAATATTTTGGCGACAGTTTCCGAAGGTTTATTTTTTACGTAGCATCTGGCAAACCTTTTCTCTTTCGTTCTAAATCAACAGATCGCTGCTAGTCACGAGTTGAGTTGGTGATATAAGGTGTACCGAGAAGAGAAGCTACAAGAGTGAAATTTCGGTAGGTGTGTCATATTTTTTTTTAACCATACCTGTCAACTTTATAATTCGACTGTTTTTGGACTTTAATCTTTCGAAACAATAAATATCAATCAACCGTGGGCCGACTCCTCTTTTCCATTTGGATATTTTAAATTGGCAGACGATTTTTTAGTGCCTTAAAAAGTAAGTATATATTAAGTTGTTCACAATTTGAATTATATTCTTTAAATTTGATTCGCTGAAATAATCCTAATACGTTATGTGCCAGATGATTATATTTATTTTTAAAAAAATATTTATTAATGTTTTTTCTTTTTTTTTTTTAACTGTAATTCTTTCTGAAATTAATAATTGTCATTTTTTAAATAATTGTTATTTTTTGAAAATTAAAAATCAATAAATTACAGCCAAGGTATTGATTGGTATTGATTAATTAGTTTATAATCGTTGTTGTTTTGCATTTTTTTAACTTTTAACTTCACAAAAAAAATTTGAAAAATGATGTAGTTTTAACTGTGTTGCAAGTGCGATATTTCTGGTATGCATCAACAATTTTTGTTTATTTTTATTTATATTAGTCAAAGTACAACAATTGATTTATTTTTACTTACAAAAACTCAATTGCGTTCTTAAAACTTACACAACAATTAATTATCTACCACCTTTTTTTGATCTTTAAAATATATTTAGTTTTTTCTATTAACTTGTTATTTACGTACCTCAAAATTACTACAAGTCAATTGAGCAAATGAGTTATATTTTCTAAATTTTGAATATATTTGAGATTCAAAATCCTATGGTTACAGATATTTTAACTCTATTTTTATATGTTTTCATTTCAAGAACCGCTTTCGCGATTAACGATTACGAAGTGATTTTCATCGACTTATTTAAGGAATGAGTGTCCTAAAATGGGTCTTCTTTCCTCTTAAATGTCATTCAATACAATTTATAGGAACTGATGAATTATATGCAACAAACAATAAACTAATCATTTTTATAATGTTATAACACTACACTTTCTTTAATAATTATTATTTATGATCTTTATATTATTATTTCAAAGCACATATTTATAGCGAGTTAATCTGCTTTTTTCTATCTTAGAGGGGTATACAATACATATTGCCCTACCATACCTTGTACTATACATATTTAACGTACGATTTGGTGCAAATCTCATCATAAAGTACCTTTTTGAACTCAACAATAAAGACATATTTGGTAAAAAAAAAGTTTTATAAATCCCTATCTAAATACATCTAGTAACGTCCGCAAATTTTGACCTTTAACTGACATATAATCTGAAGCTCCAAAAGCCACTGACACAATTAATCATGACACATTGGTACTGTATTTATATCTCACCCATGATTGTAAGTAACACGGTTTTATGTCTTTGACCTTGGATAAGTTATGCCGCATTCAAGTTTAGCGCAGTAGAGCCGCTACTGGCCTTAGTGCTGTTAAGCTATACATCCAATCGATTAAACCTTTTTGACATTCAGTTCACAAACTGGACCAAAAGTATCGCTCGAAAATAACGCGAACGAAATTGATAAGTATCTTTCTGTTCGGATGCTAAAATAACAATGGGCAAATTTAATAAGATGCAAAATTTATTTATATACGTCATCTAGTGTTCTCTCAACTAGTGTTAAAATATTATAAGCGTTAATTTAAGCAAAAAACGTAAGGCGAAGCACATTTGTTCATTCTGGTTTTAAATTAGCTTTATCACATTCTTAAGAAAACTTTTGTCGCCTAAAAACCTCTTAAAAATTTTCTATTAAGCGCTGTTTAAATAATAGGCAAGTTTGTCATGTTTTTTGTGGGTGGTATTTTAAGCCTCTTCCCCTCTTAAAAAAAATTTACTTTATATGTATATGTGAAAACTTGTATTTTCACATTTAATTTTTTTCCTAATGATTAGAGTTTTTAGAATTAGAAATTTTTTTTTATAGTAAAATAAATTTAGAGTCATACGTAGAAACACCGACAAAACAGACCTATAACCAAGTTAAAAATGAGTAAGTAAATCAATAAATATTGCTCTCATCGCTATTTCTAGAAAGTGTTGTCACCCGCAAGAAAAAAATTAACTTTTGAACACTGTTAGAGAAATGTTTAAGGAACATTTTAATAAGAAAATGTTACTGGTTTGGACATAAAATCTTCCAGTAAGTTTATATAATTTTAAAGAAAATGTATGTAGTTCAGTTTAACGAAAACTATTAACAGAAAAATAACTATTTTTTTTTCCTTTTGCGAATGACAGAAAGGATCGAGCACCCTAGTAATTAATAAATAAATAAACAAATAAATAATTATTTTAGTTCAGAAATATCCTTATTCTCCTTAGGTTATTCTCTTAATTTTTTAAAATATTTAACTATATTTTTATTCATAAAGGGATTATATTCCTCAGTTAAAGTTGGAAGTTTTTTAAACCAGTAATTATTTTTGAAAACTGTAGATCTACCTAATATTTAGATCTAATCAATAATTAATTATTTATTTAATTTTACAGTTGTTTTGTGAAATATTTTATTAAATTTCTAGTGAAAAAAGATTTAATGCTGATATGTATTTTTTTAAAAATTGTAATGTATTGAATGAATTACGGAAAGGATATACATTTATATAAAATTGCATTAGTATTTTCAGTGAATGATATACATACAAAATCGAATAAATACAACAATAAAGAGATATATTTCTTTGGTAACCTTTTTCAACATTTATAACAAATTCTTTCATTTGCATTTCAAAGAAACGATAATTGTGCTTATGTTAATGTAATTTTCAGCTTATTTATTTACTTAATATTATTTGTTACTTGTGTTACAAAAACTAATTTAGTTTTTTTTGTACTGTTTGTCGGTAATAATCTTAATAATCTCTGATTTACTTTTAATTTATATGAAATCAATACACGATTACTTTTCTACTGTCCTAAATAAGGTGCTTTCTTAGAAAGCTTTGTCTTTATTGGAAAACCTATCCGTCTTTTTGAAACTTCCGTTCTATTTGGAATCGCACGCATCTCCTCGTCATTAGACCTTCACATTTTGAGAAGAAATGTTATGCATCAGAAAATCTGTTGTGTTATTTACATTGTAACGTTAACCTTTAAGGAACAATGATACGCCTTTTAAATTTCATTTACTTTTTTTTAACAATTACGGATTAATGCTCAAAAGCTTTAATTTATATGTAGACGTTGTTTCTAAGTCGTTGCCAAGACTACTAGCAAAATTATTGACTTTTAAGTAGAATTATAATTATTCTGAAGAATAAGACTCTTTTTCTTTCCTCTTTCGCTATTTTTTTTATTCTTAAGAAATAGAGTTAAGTATTTTATGTTCATATTTGTATTCTTTTTCTGGCAACTTTACAGCAGAAAATCTTTACTGCGATTGCAATCCTATTTTAATGTACTTAATAATAATATACAAAAAATAAATATCATTATTCTTTACAAAAAAAAAAATCTAATGCTCTAGAAATATAGATTTCCATATTTCGTATGGATATATGTTAAAACTTGCGTGAGTTTATGTCATATTATTTGGGGATTGTAACATTTTTTTCTTGAATGTTTTATACAACAGATTTGTATAAATAGTGATTCTAATTTTGACGGGAAAAAAAATAAATGCATCAATTTTTTAGTTTGTTTTAGTTGTACATTGAACTATTCGTATTATGTGTCAAAATCTACTTTTATAATTGAGTAAAACAAGCTGACATTGTGATTCTGAAAAGTTTACAAAATATTATTTTTAACCCTTTTTCTATTAAAAAGTTTTAAAAAAATTTTGGACTTTTCTAAATTTCTAAAATATTGTATTTTTCGAAAAATAAATAAATAAAATAAGTAAGGAAAGAAAGAAAACTTAAAAATTTTTTTTTTTTATTTTGTTTTAATTTATTTTTATTGCTAAGAAAGACCTTAACAGAACAATATAAAAAATATATATTTTATCGAAATGACTAATACTTTCAAAAATAATGTAAAATATTGGGAAAAAAACTCTTTGTTAAAAATTATTAAGTTTAGTTAAAAGCCCCGACTAAATAACAATCTAGTTGCCTAAGATATGATACTGATACTATTGATAAATAAACTGAATAAAAGTTGCAAAAATAAACGTTTCTTATATTTTAAACGAAAAAGAAAAAAAAAACTCTTGCAAAAGTATTAAAAATATAACATTTATTTCAAGTATAAATTTCTTACCTATATGATATATACCCACGTTAATTAGTAATCAGGGTGATTTTTATTTACGCAACTTAAATGTGCAGTCTGTTGCTTAAATCCCAGTAAAAAGGCGCATTAATTGAACTTCTTTATTGAATTAAAAGAAATCTCTCTAAAAAAATTTTTTAATATTAAATTTCAAAATAAACTTTTTTGTCCTACATTCTAGTGTAATCACAAATTTGTCACTACTTTTAATTTTCCTATTTTAGTAGGTTGTCATTGTATTACAATAAACCCTACATATGCTATAATTTTTATTTATTTTTTTTCTGCTGATCTGTATCATTTTTATTATGCAAGAAATGTTATATGCAACTCATGCGATTGTGGAGAAATGGACGATTCGTTACTGTAGTGTTCAAAATTGTTATAAATTGATGATTTCAAGAATTTTTGCCTCAGAAGAAATATATCCTGTCTGTTAAAAGTAATTGGAAAATAAATACCATCCTTTGCTGATAAATTATTTTGCGTGATAAAGCATATAATGTAATAAAAGGAAAGCTAAAAGCTGGATGATAATGCAACTCTTTTAAAAGAACTGCTCTGTCGAGCAAAATGTATTAATTCATAGGAAATGTGCGGCATACTATCTGGGGAAAAGGTTAACTGAAAAAAAAAATGGAGCTCGTTAAAAGTAATGAAATGTAAATACGTTGCTATATAAATAGATAATAAGGACAAATAGAAAACAATTACAATTATGAAATTAGAAAATTAATATTTGAAAATTGAAAATAAATCTATGTATTTAAAAGAAAAAATGAATATTTTAAGAATAAAATAATATTAAAAAAAATTAATATTTTCAACTATAATGTAAATTTTGAACGATAAATTGTTAAATAACAAACGGAAAAGGTTAAGTAAACCTCTGATGTATACCCCATAAACAACCCTTGGAATTGGAACATCTTACATCAAAAATATAGATGTCCCATTGTCCTAGTCTAGCCATTAGTGTTTTCTTTAGCCAATAAAATATTGACTTATACGGTTGTTTGAAAATAAAGTAGTTCTTTCAATTATTATTTTATTACTCTCTTGCGTTAAAAATTGTAGTGAAAAAATAAATTTCAGTAGAGAAACTATAAATATGAATCGTTATCAGTATCGGGTAGAGGGTGACAATTGATATCCAGTAGATTTGTCTTTTGATATTGACATCAGTTATCACCTGCCATGAAATTTATTTTATGAAAGTTAAATTTTTGTGAAAATTTATAAAAAATATTTTTTTTTGATTATCTCAAAAATGTATTTTAATAATATTCAATTCATATAATTAATGGAAATACTTAAACGCATTTATATTTAACAACTTTATGTTCGAAGATCAGAATACTTTGATAAAAAAATTTTTTTTTAATAAATAAATAGCAACTGCCATGCCACAAATTATACGCTTATAAACTTGTTTATTTTTATCAAAGTATTTATCGAACTTTCTGGGTGAATACAATGCTAATTCGTTGATTTGATTCCTTTCTCCCTTCTTGCCTTTATGCACTAGCTATATCACTGATCACTATTCTTACGAAAAGATTAATATTATTAACGTAAGGTGTATAAACCTAAAATATAAACTAAAAAAAGGGAAAGTGCATTGGATATCGATATCATTGGGGTGGTGTGAATAATATTTTCGATTTCTATGAGAGTGATGGGATTCAAAATTACTATTAAAAAAGTGGCAACGCTCTGTCGAAAAAAAGGTGAGAAACAGACTATTATTTACAAACTGGGTGCTCGTCTATCTCAAAACAATAAATATACCTCCATTAAATTTCATGTTTTACGACAACACTATTCACGTTTTATAATCAGATTTACGGGTGCTTCAGAACACCGTAACGGATTTAATAAAGGAAGCGGATATCAGAGGGAGACGAGAGTTCGTAAAAGCAGCGGGAATGAACTCAAAATAGTTTGAGAGAGAACGAGATGAACGCAATCCATGTAAACCGTAGATGGAGTTTTAACTCCTACAGACTATTTTCTTAAAACAGGTCAAGAGCACACGCTTTCCTGCCTTGTTCAGAAATCATGTGACGCATAATGGTACACAACGATCAAGTTCATTCATTTTTTTTTTCTTTCTTGAAGGTCAATGCTTTTACTAGTATTTAAAATTGAATAAAACATAGATAAATGTATTTACGAGTGAATGGTTTTTAAACAAGTTTCGACAGACTGATAACTATAAATGTTAGTTTGTTAATGATGCGGAGAAAATATATGCTATGTCGTAGAGAATTATAAAAAAAAAATTTTTAGGGGAGGGTTTATGTCAACTAACAAGAACTTAATTATTTCTTAGTTTATTAAAAACATTATTGGTTAAAGGCAAAAATAAATAAATAAATAAAAAATAAATTTTTTTGCGTACTGTTTTTTTTTTTTTTTTTTTTTTTTTTTTTGTAGAAAAATAATTTTATAATTTTTAATGTATATAAAATGCTAAAATCGTTAACTTTATATTTAAAAAAATTCTTAAGAGCTACATATGTTTAGGTAATTTTTTTTAAATTTTCTAAAATCCAAAAGATATCAATGCCTTGCCACTTACATTTTTATTTTAATAATTTCGATGATTATTTTTTTTTTAAATATTGAAATTGGTTAGAACAGTGTTTCCCAAACTTATGACTTTTGTGTACCGTTTCTAAATTTTTCCTAACGCTGTGTACTACTAATAAAAAAATGAATGTATTTTTTACAATAAAAAAAAATTGCACAAAAGTTAAAAATCACAACTGGCTGTTGACGCCACTAATTATTAACTGTTAAGTCTGCAAAAAATATCCAATAGAAAAATACGTAATCGTAAATTTTCATGTATTTTTAAATATTTGTTTTCATTTGTTTTTAAATAAAAGTTTTTTAAAATTTTCGTTTGTTGCGAGATATTTCGGATAAGAACGCGTACCCCCGTTAAACTGTTTCCGTACCCTTGGGGGTACGCGTACCACATTTTGGGAAACACTGGGTTAGAAGGACAATCATATTTTTTTCTTTTGAAAGTTTTGGATATTTTTCAGGTAATTTTTCAGGTAGGAAATGGCTTTTGAGGCCACATCTGACACAGTTTATGCACCCTATTATATAGAACAATATTTATCCTAGACGTATGAATATCTGATAATTCGATTTGAAGTTTAATTAAAAATTAATCTAAATGTTTACATGAACTATATTTATTGCAATTTTTAGAATAAAGTTATTAATTAATACTCTAAATTGTCTTCCAATTATGATTGAGGTGATGAGAACTGACGTGAACACGTAATATGACAGATATTTTGCCATTGCAACTTTATGTTGTGTTTTCACCTAACTGAAGCGCAAATTGCAATGAAATGGTTTTGGTTAAACGCTGATTGGTTTATTTGTGTAGTTCACTTATACTAAAATTATGCCGTTAGGTAGTGAATGACCTAGAAAACAGCTAAAAGAAAAAAGAAATACCTGGAGGAAAAAAATTCTACCTTGTTTTAAATCAAATATTACTGTAAGATTTTAACTAAGTCAAGTCTAAATTTAACGAAGATAGTCAAGGTTAAGTTGTTAAAGGGATTCTTAAAATAGAAAAGAAGGTAAAGTAAATTGAGAAAACAAAATAGTCAAGAGAAATTTATCTAGAAAAACTTATTTATTATTTTTAACTTTATTTAGGATGATCAGTTGCCCGTCTGGTTGAATTCACAATTGGCTTAAAAAACACGTTTTGAGACAGCAATATTGTCAACAATAAAAAATACGTGGCTTCACATAAATTTCACAATGCTAATTCATGGCGTCATTTTGCTTGTCCATACGTCAGGAAAATCTTCGCCATTGTTTAAACCTGTCATCGCCATTTCCGCAACCTAAATCTACATTTGTGTGGGGTGTTTATTTTTATGTAAAACACTTTTTTTAAAGTCATTGTCTGTATTAAAATGTAATTTGACTTGGGACTGAATATAGTTTTCAGTTTGAAGAATGAAATATGAAAAAGTTATGGAATTATGTAGATTCAAGAAAGAGAGAAGACTATATTATGCACAAATAATATTTTAACCTTTTTTTATATTGTACATGCAAAATGTATAGCATTTATTAATAAAACTATTTCTTTGTAAGCTTCAATTGTTAAAAACTTATCAATGTTGAATCTAATAAGCAAAATACAACGAATTTTCATTATAGTTTAAAAAGTTAATATTGTTCATTTAGTGTTGTGTTATTGGCAAATTTTGATTTCTTACAAGAGACTTACCAAAATTTGGTTTCAAATATTACACAACCAAAAATCTATCGTAATTACGATATCTTCTTAGCTAGCTTCTTAGTTAATAAAGCTAATAATTAGTTATTATTAATAATAATATAGCTTCTTAGTTAATAAAGTTAGCATTGAAACTGAAAAACCCTATGGTATGCGTGGACGATATTTTATTCAAAATTTAGAAGACGATTTCGCGAGTAAATAATTTTTTTTTTATCATTGACCCTCTGACGCAGATGCTACACCGGTGTCCTTTTTAAATATTTTTTGTCTGTCGTTCTAATTAAATCAAATATATAATTTGGTATTTTTTAATTTTTAAAGAACAGTGTAATAGTTACTTAAAAAAATCTGTTGGATTATCGGAATAATTGTACTAAAATATAAAATTCAAAAAAATGTAATTTAAAAAAAAAATGTCATTCATATTCAAAAATTTATTTTTTAAGTTTAAGAAATTTCAACTGTTTTCTTAGATTTTAGTAACTGCAAATAAGTAGAAATTTTTTAAAAAAAATTTTTGTTTGGAAATGAGCAGAGTTTGGAAGATTTTGTTATGAAACACAGGAAGAAGTTTGAAGTTATGAAACACAGAAGAAACCGCTGTTTCATGCTGTGTTTCAAAACTATAAATTATTAAAATACTAAATATATTTTTCACTTATTTTAACATATGTAAATGCAAAATAATAAAAAAAAAGTATGAAAATATGTTTAATAAAAATTCTGCTTCTAAAGTTAAAGAATAATTTTTTTTTTTATCAAAAAATTTTATTATACTAATCTTTTTAGAAAATACAAATTTTGATACATTACTAACTTTTTAAGTGAGCAAAATTTTGAAACTATAATATTTCCCAACATTTTTATTTAATCCACTATAAAAAATTAAATTGAATATGAATTAAATATTAATTTTCTATTATAAAAAAAGTAAAAAAATATTTGCAACTTGAATTTTCACATGCTCGTCATGAAATACTTTTCAGCTTCTTACCTGCTTGCAGACTATCATTTGCATTTTTGTTTTACGGTACATGTATAGAGTTTGCTTTATGCGAGCGTCCTTGAATTCTGTCCACCTGTTTGGTGATAACGCAAATGCGACGTCTTGTGACAAGCCCTTGTAACAGTTGGGCAATAATCTTTTCTACTCGTCATTCTTTTGTTGATTGCAGTCAAGAGAAATAGGAAACGGAATTATCAGCCATTAGAAAATCGATTCTTTAACTGTTATGTAATATGTATACTTCCTCTATACACATCAGAATGAGTCATATTTTAATCATATCGAAATATCCAAATTAATTCAGAAGAAAATTTTTGAAAACTAAAAGGTAAATTCAAGTATAATTTTTTTTTTTTTTTTTTTTTTTTTTTTTTTTTTTGTTAAGTTGGAGAAATAATGAATTACATTTAGTCTGTGTTCGTGCTCATATCTATTAAATAATTACTAGAGCTAAACGCAACATTTATCAGCCCGATGTAAACAAAAGTAAATTTCTGTGATGAACAAAATGGATGGATTTTTTTTAAAATCTTAAATTATTCATATTTTCAGATACATAATTAGTGAAATTTCAATACAATATTAACTTTAAAGAAAACAATTAATTTTAAAAATAAATGTATTTTTATTCTTTGAGTAACTTGCCAGTTGAATTTGTTAAAGTTTTAAAGATAGGCTATTTTAAAAACAATGATTTTAAATATTTTAAAGTTAATAACTGTAATTCTTTAGTTGTAGTAGTTTTATCACAATTTAATGATTCTTGATTTTTGCCCATCTCATTATTTTTACATATTTTTTTCCTTACATTAAATTTGTTGTATGTTTTACTTCGTTCTCAATCTCTTTTTTGTAAATTTCCATTGGAACGATTTCTTTTTATAAAAATTTTTTAAAAACATTCCACTTTTTTTATAATTTTTATTTTATTACTTTTTTTTTAAAATTCTAGATCAGTTTCTTCTCTGATCAATTTCTAAACGTGTTATACTTAATTTAAATAATGGCTCCATCAATTTTAAATTTTAATCATAATTAACTTCATCAATTAGCAGTTGATTAGTGGAATGCATTGAGCTTAAAAGCACAGGTGCAAGTAACGGTTATACTGCGCTAAACACTTAACGTGATAAACTTACTCCATTAAATCAAACAAAATGCGTGGCGACGTTTCGAGTATCCGCAAAAGAAATAGTAAGTAATTGCCAGAAGCAAGAAGGGGAGTTATAAGGGAATCGTAAATCTCGTATCACCCCTTGTAATCACCGTATCACTTTCATGTGAAATCACAAAATTTTGTGAATTTTAGCCAGTAATATTAGTAATTAACACTCGTTTATTTTTTATATATTCTTCAATATTTCTAACCAAATAGTAGAAATTGGACTATCTTCTAAATTTTGAGTACTATCCCCATCGTTTCGTTCACTGTAATTTTTGAAGTAAAAATAAGTTTATCACCAAAAATTTAGATAGATTTGAACAAATTTTGTATCGTGTCTTTGGCTTTGACTGAAAGGTTTTAAAATGGGGGACATATTTAAAGGGTAATTGATGTCTACATAAATTCAATTCTTGTGAATAATTTTTTGAAGAAAAAAAAATTACATTTGTTATTAAAATTTAAAGCTTTGAATTTTGTGGGCTTAATGCATCCCAAATTTTACTTTATTTTCTTTTCAAAACATTTTAAAGATTCATTTTAACAAATTAATTAAAATTAATACAAACGTGTAGTTTGAGCAGCGATTGCTCGGGGGATAGAACGTTCGCCTTTCAATGCGGCGAACCGGGTTCGAATCCCAGTCGATACAAATTCCGCATCCGCCCTGCACCGACCACAGTGCTGACGTGAAATATCCTCAGTGGTAGACGGATCATGGATTAGAGTCCACTTACCGCCAGGCTAACCGTGGGAGGTTCCCGTGGTCTTCCTCTCCATGTAACGCAAATAGAGGTTAGGTCCATCAAAAAATCCACCACGAAGGAAAATTTCTCCCAATACTCGATCCAGGAGTTCCCTTGTCTTCTGGATTGGGTTCAAAATTACAAGGCTACGGAGTTCAACATCAGTAGTCGTAAAACCCATTAAATTAGGTCGGCTGTTATATGTTATAAAATAAAATAAAAACGAGAGTAGTTTCAAATTTTATATGTTTAAGCTCTAGCGTTCTGTTTCCGCGTTGTCACATGCACATTACAATTCTTTATGTAACAATTATATTTGTAAATAATTTAAAAGTCTTACAGTTACATTTAATTTTAAGCAGTTAATTTGTAACAAAAAATTAATTTTCTTATTAAACTCATCATTTAAAAAGTATTTCAAATGGAGTTTCTAAGTTAAAGTTATTATTGAAAATTAACTTTAAAGTCGTGTCTATTTTTTGTTTAGTGTATATGTCTTATTGTTTTAAATTTTTTTCAGAATTGTGAAAGATGTCCCAATATCCTCCTCCACCCCCATCTTACGGTGCATATGATCAACCTCCTCAACCCGGTTTTGGTTATCCTGCTCAGCCTGGTTACCCCGCACAACCTGGATATCCTGCGCAGCCTGGTTATCCCCCACAACCTGGCTATCCTCCACAGCCTGGTTATCCTGGACAACCAACAGTATGCCAACCTCCGGGAGGATATTATCCTGGGCAACCAGGCACTCAGACTATGTGAGTAATGTTTCGTTTACCTCCGACTATGTGAGTTCGTTCACCAGGAGTTGGCACTTGGTTCCATCTTCATGACGTGATAATCCGACGATACTATTTCGCTATTTTTGGGAGAAGGATGTGAACAATTCTGAACAAGGTTACTATTTGGCGATCGTACGACAAAAATATTTTTTAGCATTTAATATTTCATAAATTTGATATTTCTCTCTTTTGAGTGAATAGTTCGCCCTTTTTGAGACATTTTGCTGGGAAAACAGCAGTTTTTAAATTAAAAATATATTTAATTAGCTAGAGTAATGAAAGGTATAATAGCAGATGATAAAGCGAAGTAAGTGACTGAAAAAGAATTCGCTGTTTGCTTTTGACGCGCAATAAGGGTTGTCTCATTTTCAAGCGTGGAGATGTTTCTCCTCTTACTTCCGAGCTGAAATGAACTCTGCGTCCGAGGAAGTGGAACCAAGTGCCAACTCCTGGTGAACGAACTATGCCTTAAAATTTCTTTGTTTGTTTTTGTTATTGAAGTAATCATGAAACTAAAAAGCACTGGGTGTTTCATAATGGCCAGTATTTATATATATTTTAGAATTCTGGAATAAATTAATGAAAAAGAACGCGGTGATTTAAGGGTCACAAATTAATATTTAAGTGACAACTAATGAAAAGTTACGAAACTCGGATCATTATTAAAGTTGAAAGAGTAAAGGAGTGTTTAAAAAAATGAACAATTAAAATAATTAAAAGGATTCAATTAGTTAGTAATAAGGATTTAAAAAGAAATTGTTAGAATCAAAAGAGCAAATGGTTAAAATAATTTAAATAAATTTATTTGAGATGTAGTTAAAGTGTCCTCATCAGCAGCAAAAAGGGGATTATATACCCTCTGTGTTAAACCACGGAAATTTATTTAAACGGTATTTCCTTATTTAATAATTAACTAATTAATGTTCTTGGATATTTTTCATTTCATTATATTAATTGAAACTTGTTCGAATTAACTTGCTAGCCACATTTTGAGTATTAAGGTCCTAGGCGTTTTAAAACTCTCTTCAAGTTATCATAGTTTCGAAAATGTTCTTAAAATGCTTACGAGCTTTAATTTTAAAATTCGATAAACTAGTTCAATAAAACACATCTTGAATATAATAAAGCAAAAAATATTTTAAAATACTCAATAGTCACAACACAAATATTGCTTTCATACTATTGTCCATCAGGGATTGCAAGCCCGTAAAAGATAGGTTTCTTTCAACCCAAGTAAAAGAAATAGGAAAAACTCTTACAAAAAAAAAAAAAAAAAAAGAACGAAAATCGCATTCTGGTTTTTGCAATCAAATCCTGTTAAGTATGAATATTCAAAGCAACTCTGAGAAAATGTGGAGTATAAGAAATAAACCTTTCCTTAATAGATATTTTTAATAAAGATTTTATTTTTACTTACTCATAAAATCACTGGCTAGTTTTTGCAGGTTATGAAAAAAAAAAAGAAAAGAAAAAATCACGAATGTTAAAATGTAAATTTTTAGTCACTCATTTGGTTCCTTTAATTTCATCCTTTTTTCAATATCTTCTCGTGACTTGAAAAAATAGATAACTATAATAGATAAAAAATATATAGGTTAATATGGGGAAAAAAGAATTTCTTTTCTGAAGAAGACCATAAAAGGAATTTTCTACAGAGAGCGTTTCAAGCTGACTTTCAAGTTTTTTTTCATTCCATTTTTATTCTCTCTGATTTCTTACATGCCGTCTTTCCGATTCGTTGAACCCCAAATGTGCGAATGTTTCATTTTCGCTAGCAGTCTAAAAACATCTACTAATACTTAGATAATTATTATTAGCATTTACTTTTTTATGGCGCTATGTTTTGTTTAAAGCTCCATGAAAGATGTTCGCTAGTTTGTGTCAATATTTACGTGCTATTGAAATATATTAATAAAATGTGTAAGTTATCTCGGTGAACTTAAATAATAAAAACGCGTATTTTAATTTTATTTAAATCATCAATATCTGTTTTGCGTTATTCATATTTAAGTTTACGTGGTGGGATTTATTTTTATGGCCTTGTGGTTTTAATTTCGAATAAAAGAACTAACGTGCTATTGAAATATATTAATAAAATGTATCTCACCTTTTTTCTGAGCATTGTAAGTTATCTCGGTGAACTTAAATTATAAAAACGCTTATATTAATTTTATTTAAATCATCAATATCTGTTTTGCGTAATTCATATTTAAGTTTATGTGGTGGGATTTATTTTTATGACCTTGTGGTTTTAATTTCGAATTAAGGAACTAACGTGCTATTGAAATATATTAATAAAATGTATCTCACCTTTTTTCTGAGCATTGTAAGTTATCTCGGCGAACTTAAATAATAAAAACGCGTATATTAATTTTATTTAAATCATCAATATCTGTTTTGCGTAATTCATATTTAAGTTTATGTGATGGGATTTATTTTTATGGCCTTCTGGTTTTAATTTCGAATAAAAGAACTAACGTGCTATTGAAATATATTAATAAAATGTATCTCACCTTTTTTCTGAGCATTGTAAGTTATCTCGGCGAACTTAAATAATAAAAACGCGTATATTAATTTTATTTAAATCATCAATATCTGTTTTTCGTAATTCATATTTTAGTTTATGTGGTGGGATTTATTTTTTTTGGCCTTGTGGTTTTAATTTTGAATAAGAGAACGAGGCAAATGTCGCATGACATTAAATCTACCAAATCGCTAAAAATGTAATAAAAAGAAGTTAAACATTTAAAAAAAAAGAAGAAAAAAGGAGGCATTCCTTTGTATGCCATATGAATTAAAACTTCCTGAAATAACTCTTAATAAAGCCTATTCATTAAAAGTGAAGGGATAACTTTTTATTTGTCGCATTTTTTTCTAAACTCGCTTTTGTAAAGACTTTCCATGTTTTGATACATTGTGTCTAAACATGCCTTCGGGTATATTTTTAAGGAAAGGATAATTTGAGTAGTCTGAGAGAATAATACGAAAATCTTCATGAAACAAATGCGTTTTCAGATAAAAATTCAACTTGTCAACTGTTAAACTAAACAATTCCAAATACAGATGATGGTGACAGAATACAGAAAAATGTAACGAATGTTCAGCTGAACTTTTTTTTTATCTTTATAGTTGCAAAGCTTATCAAATTTTTAACGTCTATGACATCGTTTTAGTTTTGTAATTGTTAAAAAAAATGTCTTTTACTGGCAATAATTAATGTTTTCTACTTTTTATCAGTATTACATGACAGTTTTCACCAAGGTTATAAGGTTTTTATCACCTTTCTGTTACTGTTAAAATAGCGAAACTAATTATTTTTATTATCTGTTCTCGTTTACATCAGTACCTTTTTTTTCTTCATGATTTCTTTATCGAAAAAAAAAAAATGGAAGTTTATGAAGTTGTATGTAATATCTATACACATATTATCAGTATCTCCTACCTAAGTCACGTGATGTTTTCAATCCCTTTTTTTTCTTTTCTTCTTTCTTTCCATCTATCTACATTGTGTACATCGCTCAGCCTCAGTAACAAGCATTTTATTTAAAGGCTTATTATTTCTAAACCCTTTTTTCCTGGAAAGTTTATCTTAACATAAAAGTCATGTTGAGCCTTGGTTACTTTTACGCGCTATTTTTCCTACTCAATTTTTCGACCATTGTCTAATTTTTTAAAAAAAAATTATTTTTATTTTGAATACATATTATATCATAAAATCTTCAATTTCTTACTCTTTATAAACCAAGACATCGCTTTTTTTAAGTCTAAGTGTTATGTGTTTCTTCGCAAAGATATGTGAGGAAATTTTTAAAATTTTACTTTTTTAACTATATTGATCAAAACTCTATAGTATATGCACTTTCTTTTAATATAATAGTTCAAAACATAGTAGATAGCCTTCTACATAAAATCCTCAACGCATTTTTTGTTTCGGGCTATAGAAATTTTTTTACAGTATTCAACCTATCTTCCAAAAAAATGCCTTATTTTCACCTAAAAATGATCATTTAAAGAAAAAAAATTATTTTACTAATTTTAGAAGTTTTTACGCATAATAAAAAAAATTCGACTAGTGTTTCAAAATTTCGTATTAATATTTACAAAGAAAGTTGTCGGATACCTTAAAAAAATGTTAATGTTTATTTAGATCTGAGAGACAAAACGATAAACATAGCTGAAAATTTGACGTAACAAAGTGATTATTGGTAAATACACATCATTACTAATATCGTTTTCTAATCTTCAATTTAGCAAAGTTTTCAATAGTTTATTATGTTTGCCTCAAATTTATGTAATGAATTTACATTATTACATTGGTGTGCCGTTTATTTCATACTTTTATTGATAATAAATTGTTTTCCAAAAAGAGGGTGCTATACGAATGAACGGATATAAACTCGTATGTTTCGTGATAAGGATATTGTTATCTTTTTTTTTCAATGTTTCGATTATCGATATTTTCCTATCTATTCAATTCTTACTGAATTTCAGTGCAATTTTGAAAGTTGAGTTATATTTTACAAATTTGTTTCGTTAAACAGAATTGTTGTTTCAAAACCGTGGAAGTAAAATTGATTACCTCTAATTACGAAATAGATTTTTTTTTAAAAATCTTATCTTTTATTTTTTATTCATTTTTATAGCTTTATTAAATCATCAAAATCGTGAGAAAAATTTTATTTTTCAGTCTTATTTGTAAACGCATTTTAAAATGAGCATTTACGCTTTGAACATTGATAAATCGTTTAATTTTTTCTTTTCTATATGAACTATTTATTGCTTTGTTAAACTTATTGAGCGGAGAACTATTCTCAGTTACCACGAATTAATTTATTTTTGAAAGCCAGTTATACTGAAGTTTCAATCAAATTAAACTGAAAACTATTTAACTATAGTTTGTCTAAAAATAAGAACTCCCCCAGGCGTTCGTCTGGACCTGTGGCGGTGACTATGTTAACGAGGTATGACTATTTCAAGTAGGAGTGCGGGGTCACTGTTTTGGAGTGGCTTCAGCTTGAAACGGCGAGAGAAATGGAATCTCTTTCTTCAGTCTATTGTGTTAGTCCTAGAATAAGCTACCCTCCCTAAAATACGCCATTGTTTCCATAGCACCAGACGTCCTCAGACTTAGTGGAGGGAGGAGTTCTTAGCTTAGACAAATTGTAAAAAAAATGGGAAGAGTACAGAGTCTTATAAGTAGTTTTCAGATATAATTTATAATAACAAAACAAATCTTTCTATAAAAAAAAAATTCTTTGGCTATTAATTTTTCCGATAAAAAACTCTAATTTTACTGGTTTGTAAATGGTTTTAAGCATATGTGAAACTGACCCTTCTTTTACTGAAATACTTCGCATCTTTTATCAAAATTTTATTTTTGAAATTTTGTCGTCCGTGTGTCTCACTTAAATTGATAAATATAGCCATTTTTATGTTCTTTGTTACTCTTCATTTCATTCGTGTTTTATGCTACGATGGATATTAAGAATACTTCAGTAAGTGGTTACAATTTGTTTAACTTTTATTATGCATTAATTTTGTTTTCACGCTTAAAATTGAACCAAAATTAAGAGATGTCATATAATGTTAAAGTATAAAATGAACTTTGAATTCATATTTTCAATGCAAAATATGCTAAAATTAGATTTAAAAATTGCAATTAAACGCTTAATAGAACTGTATTAATTTGTAGGCTTTAAAAAGTTCGTACTTGAAATTTTTACTAACTAATGCCGTTTTATTTTTTAACTGATTCAAGTCTTGTCATTATTTTTAACTAATGTTGTGGCATTATTTTTTACTCTTATCATATTATACTTTTTAATAAACTAATCTCACAGCATTATTTTTTTAACTACATTTAATGTAGGCTTAAAAATATTCCAAATAATTTTTCACATTAATATTTTTATTGCTCTTAGTAATATTGCATGTTTGGTGGTTTGCAGAATAAAAACTAATCTATTTACTTATTTCTAAACTATCCTCTCTCCTTTCTTATTACCCCTTCCTCTCTGCTTCCTAATATTTTTCAGAATTGTGCATGAGAAGAAAGATGATGATTGCGCCAAAGACTGCTGCATCTGTGCTCTTTGTGCAGCATTGTGCTTTTGCTGTTGTACCGATTAAATGTAATCGGTATCGTAGAACAAATATGAAGAGAAATTTGCTACAAGAATGCATTGCTTTGTACTACCATTAACTTTTTGTACCTAAAAACTTAACTGAAGGGATTATTTGAACTATTGCATGCCAGAGGTGGTGGATTTTTATTACCATTCTATTAGTTTTATCCTATTAAATTTTCTCATATCTAAATGATTAATATTCTTATTTCTTTTGCCACCTATTAAAAATCTTATCAATTTTTTTGTTGTTAATTATATGTTTTATGACTTGTATAATTCAAAATAACTTATTGTGCTAATTTTTTAGTGTTCTAAATGTGTAGCAATTAATGTGGAAATCTAGTCCTTTTTTTCATTCTTTAGTGTTTTATAAGTATATTAAAAAACGCCGACATTCTCGTAAAGATGTTTCGTTATTGTGTATAATATATTGTAATTTTTGTGAAGTTTTTTTAAAAAAAAAAAAACGTTTTATGGAAGTTTAATTAATTTTTGCATTGTTCTAGAGATATGCATGTAATTTTAGAGCATTATTTGTGGCAACTATGGCGCTGCGTAATTCTTTAGAACAAAATATTGTTAGCTGCTTTATTTTTGGTTGAATACTTAATTAGCCTAAAGATTTTTTAATTAAAATTTTAAAAAGAAATATTTTTTTTTTTAAATTTGAATGTGGAAAATATTATGGTCGTATAACTAAAATTTTGTACACTTATAATTAAAATTTAGGCTATCTGAAATATTGTATTTTGAAAGGCAATATTTTTTCTAATAAAAAGCTAGTGAACGATACTTCAGGCACATTGTTATTTTTATTACTGAAATATGATTTGCTTGCATATTTAAAAAAAAAAAAATTTTTATATTTAGTGTAGATAGAAAATTCTGTAAATATTATTGTTCACATTTTTGATTGTGTCCTAATTTTTATAAATAAATAAAAACATATATTTTTATTTGACTGTGTTTATTTCATATATAAAAATAATTTATTGCAAATATCATTTAAATTAAAAATCATTTGTGTAAGTTTATTTAACTATTATTCACTATTTACTACTTCATTATGCACTATTTACTACTTTATTATTCACTTTTTACTACTTGTTTGCTACTTTCAATAAGTTTTAATTATTTGTCTAGTATGAAATGAAATTATTACAAAAGAAAACTTTTGGACAGAACAACCTTCGATTTTAATAATAGAATTAACTGGCATGATACTGTTAGTAATTCTACTAATTTTAGTTTTGCAATTTGAAAATTGTCCAAGTTACGGACATTTGAAAAACTAAAATTTTCATAAAAAAACGACAAACTAGCATACATATAAATGGTTGTAACTTTTTGTTCTAATAGTAGCAGGAGAAAATTCTGAACATAATTGCAAAGTTAAGAACTATTGACCTTTCAATTGATATATGAC
This sequence comes from Parasteatoda tepidariorum, assembly GCF_982258835.1. Classification (NCBI taxonomy): domain Eukaryota; kingdom Metazoa; phylum Arthropoda; class Arachnida; order Araneae; family Theridiidae; genus Parasteatoda; species Parasteatoda tepidariorum. Next base: position 49,822,636 of record NC_141758.1, read on the forward strand.
CTTCAGAGGCTACGTCAAACTTTTAAAGTGACCTGATTTGACATGTGACCTGAAATATCTCTAAGCATGCAATCTGAAAAAATGACGAATTTTTTTTTTATTGCTACATTCTTCTACACTGGTACAAATTAGTAGATTGGTGTCTCAACAGGAAGGGTATAAAGAATTAACAAAAGTGGTATGCAGTACAACTGTATCTTTTTACATCTGAGACATTTCACATGATTACATGTAAAAATAGTATGTAAAAAACTTACACTTCTTAAACCAATATGAATTTTTTTACTAAATACTAATATCATTCATATCAAAAATAATGTTTATGCAATACTTTTGGTTTCTAAATACACAAAGTAACAAATTTATTTTTAGAAAGTATATTTTACTTTTAATATTGAAAAAATGGTTTACCTTCGGATATACCTAAAGTACGTGAACTAGTTTTATGACATGAAGAGCACTCATTTCATAGAAAATATTTTATAAAAATGAAAAAAGAAATGACTATTAAGTTATGATAAAAAGTGTATAAACAGGAGTTGAAATTAATAAAGCATATAAACATTATAAAATTTTATTAAATAGTTACGGAATGCCGCTATAATATCTTTGTGTTTATTATTTTCAATTCAGTCTGCTATATGAAATAATTCCGACCTGTTTTTGTTTGATGGGGAGGAAATGGGGGGAGAAAAGAACAAGGAAAAAAAACAATGCAATTGCTGGTCTGAAAACAGAACAGATACAGAAGAAAAACAGATACAGAAGAATAATTTTCATCAAAATCACATGTCCTTATACTTTTATTATTACCAAGGCCTTCTTTCTGATTTGACAGAAAGCATGACTGCTGATTTGCAGTGATAGAATGTGGTAAAAGAATTCTCATTTTTTGCTTCAAACGTTATATGGAAATCTTCTACATTGTTATTAACTGTCATAAGTGTTGTGCGGTCAAACATATAGCCCGTAATTTATAAATCTCGTCTATTCCATCTGAGAGGAATAAGTCATTGATTCGTTTTAATATGCTCCAGGACAATAATCTCAACTGAAAAAAAATGCATTCTCGAAGAGGTGGATTACAAAATATTTTTAATGGGTTGTCTTTGTATGTTCTACATCGTAATTCTTCACTAAGTTAAATGCTGTAATCTGCAGCTAGCTTGTATTAGCTTCCCGTTTTCATAAACTAAACAGACTCAATGTGTTCCTCTCGCACAAGCCGGCAAGCAATTTTTCTAACGCAAATCACAGAACTTGGAAATTCCTATTCAGACATGGGGATTTTCTTGTTTAAACCCTTAGAATATCTCCCGCAGATTTCCCGAAACCAGACGTTTTTTTTTCCAATCCTGATTAAATTTTCGGGATAAAATCTTTTTTTCCTCTCAAATAATGGCTCACTTCATCACTGTTGTATGCAATAATGTTTTCAATTTTGCTGCCAATAAGAGTTTTTCCAGGTCTAGGATTTGTACTTTCAAGCAGTTTAGAAAGACTTCATATTAAATATTGCATTACATTTTTCTTGAATTTTACGATTGCTCCAGGTTTTAGGTAATCTTTTTAGTATTAGGCTGCTTGAATCTGTTTTTTGAAACTTTTCTTTCAGTTGTGAAATCATAATAGATTCATTAGACATTGTTAACAGTTCTTGCTTTTTAGATCACTAATTTTCTTTTAAAATGTAGCCAATTTTAAATTTTTTTCACTTTATTGCCTAAAAACTAATGATTTATTTTTACAGTAGATTCTCCTAAAAAACGTAATGAATTGTTCAAACTTCCTAAGTTAGCGTCTTTATCACTACTTATTTCCCTCTGAACATTCACTTCCACTATTTGTTTTTCCACTATTTATTTATGACTGAGAGACCTGGCAATAATAATCGTCAAGCAGAACATTTTTTTAAAATTTTTTTTACAAAGATAAATTTTGACATTGTTTAATCATTCCAAGGTAGTACTTCACTCAAATTCTTTTTGTCTTAAGTGTGGTAATTTTTACCCATATGATAAACACAAAAAATTTAACTTTCAAAATCCATTTTGAGAGATGAAACCTGGCAGAAATTGATTAAATTTTCTTAAGCAGTAAAATGAACCTTATGTTCGCAAACTCGTAAACAAAATGATAGAAATCTAAAATCTTTCTTATTGGTTACAAAATAATAAATGAATAAAAAATAAACCAGCAAAAACACAGAAAAAGAAACTGCCGGAACTAAAGTGTCAGGATACGCTTTCATTTTAAATTCTAACATCTGCTTCAGCTCTCACAGCTGTTGATAATTTTATTTAATTAAAATTCACTTTTTTAGGTATATTTTTTTTCCTGCAAAGTATCAGTTTAATTCATTTAGTGCATTTCTTTTGTTTTTATTCAAAATTGATTCGATTACTTGCTTTTATTTAATGGATTAAATATTGTTGCTTTGAAACATTTATAAATTTGTTATCAAGCTAGTAACAATTAATTACTCCCAGTAACTTAGGACTATAATGCTATTTAATTTTCCATTAAACTAAAAGAAAACGAAAAATTCAGTATTTTTTTATGTTTTTGATTTTAATTCCCAAAATTTTGATAAAACAATGATTTGAAAAATAAGTAAATTAATAACACATAAAAATAAAAAGTTTTAAAAAGCGGGATGATTTTTTTTATTTAAAGGATTTATTATAAGCATGTTGATTAAATATTGTGATATGGTAAAATCTGTCTTTAGCATAATTGTGTCAAATCCGTTGATTTGCTACAAAACATGTGTATTGGTCTATGTTCAAATTCAATATAATCACTAACTCAACAATCAGCATCAAGGCAGATTTAGTGGCTCAGTGATTTTTTATCAGTAGTTCAGAAAATCAGTCATCAGTCATAACAAAAACAATTATTTAATAACGAAAAAGAATGAATACAACATCTTAACACTTCAGTGTCTGCCAGCTCTCTTCAGTTGTCGCGCTTACAACGCCCTCTCAATGATAGGTTTTTACCATATATTATATTGATAAATATTAAAATCAAATTTCTTCTGCCAGGAAAATAAATATTTGTTACATGCATTGAACAGCATAATACTTTTAATTATTGAGTATTTCACTTTTGTTAATTCTTTATACCCTTCCGGTTGAGACTCCAGGCCACAAATTTGAACATGTGCTGAAGAATGTTACAGTAAAAAAACATTTTCTTTTTAGTAATTTTTTGAGACCACATGTTTAGAAATATTTCAGGTCACAATCAACGTTTGACTTAGTCTCTGTATCGATTTTAGAGATTCATTTGTACTGTAGCAACTCATTTAGCGATTGAAAGGTCTAGTTCTTAACTTTGCAATGGTGTTTGAAATTTTCTTCTGCTACAGTTAGAAAAATAGTTCGAAGAATAGTTAAACGGAATTCAATCGGCGAAATTATCAGGTTATTTTGCCATCCCATCCCATTCTTTATCTATAGGGTTTTCCTTAATCAACGGCCTTAGATATATTAATATATATTTTACTTAGATATATATACACCGAAGAGCCATTACATTATGACAACCCTGTTAATAACATGTAGGACCACCTTTAGCCCTCAAAACTGATAGCACCCGCCGTGGCATTGATTCCACAAGGTGCTGATAGGTAGTCTGAAGTATCTGGTACCAAGCTCTCACCAACTGGTTATGCAGTTCCCTCACATTGCGAAGGGGTAGCGTGGCAGCACGAATTTGGTTTTCGAAGTAGGACCACAAATGCTCTATTGGATTAAGGTCAGGTGAATTTGGGGGTCACTGGAATGTCCCTCGACGATTCGACCCTTATGACATGGGGCATTATCCTGTTGGTAAACATCATCCCCCGCAGGAAAAACTATACCCATGAATGGGTGAACTTGGTCTGGAAATATGTTCAAGTAGCTTACAGACGTCAGGGATTGTTCTATGAGGATTATGGGTCCTAATGTGCCCCATGAAAACATTGTTCCTGGGTGAGAAACGATGAAAACCTGGGCGAGCCCATTGTTATAGATGGAGAAACACCTTCAAGTTACACCCTCCAATCAGACTTATTATATTTTCTTACTCTATAGTGATTCATCATTCTTTTAGTTTTATTATTAAACTGAATGAGGTAATTCAGTGAACCATTTAAATATCATCGGTGGTCCACACGTTGAAGGTCTCTACCAGAGTGTTCCCTACGCTGCTTAAAGGACACTATACCACAGAAGAAACCCTTCATTGAAATTGTTTTTTACATAAGTAATATAAAGTATAGAAAAAGTGAGTGAAAAAAAATGCAAATAGGTTATTGAAGCATTACTTAGGATTAAGCAGTACGGAGGTTATTCAGCAATAATTGCATTTTGATATTTTTAAGTACAGTATTTGAAACTTCCTTCTTTAGTTTTATCTGTACTTTATTTTTCTACACTTAAAATTTTAAACTACTTTAATACATGAAAAAGAATTTGACATGAATAATTTCTCCCTCGGTATGGGTTTCTGAGCCAATATTCCTTCTCAGACACTATTAAAAAAATTAAACTCTTAAAATTCATAAGAAATTATAAGATTTATAAGTTAAAATATTTTTGAAGACTGAATAGCAAAATAGCACTTATTTCTAGATGTTTTCTTTGCTTTTACTTATCTTAAGAAAAGTAATTTATCAAAAATCTGACTTCCTTATTTGACACACGCTCACATTTATTAAGAAGGAAATAATCTGTGGTTTTAAAGGGAAATTTTATCAAAGAATATCAAATCTTTTTCGTTGATAAGCGACCGAGAAGTCTTTTATAAACTTTTTGTTTTTCGCTCGTAGTTGCTAAGTAAGTGATTTGTTTTCAGTAAACGCCTACGTAAACACGGTTCCTACCAGCATCATAGAGATATTGCTTTTTAGAAAAGTCCGTTGCCTAGCAACCTCTAAATCTAATAAATAAATAAAAACGATATTTATTCGCAGGGAGTTCCATTTAATAAAATACCTTTATTTTTCGAAATTGCAAAACTACGAAATTCCTTGTGTTCAGTGAAATATGACTTTGTATCGTACATTATTAGAACAAAATATCAAATTAGCTCTAATGAAAAGTCTAGTACATTTCAGAATCCTAGGTCCTACGGTGGATTAAGTGTAAGACACTGTTCTAATACGATCAGTGAAGTCAAGCATCGCTGACAAAGGGTCAGTGAGCAGGTGGGAGACCATTTTGATCAGCCGTACGAAGGGACCAAGGGTGCACGGTGTCGATCTCGTTAAACTGTTCGACCGAAAAGTGCTCGCCTCTGCACACAGGTCGTTGGGCTTAAAAAGCGGGGGAGCCAGACAATCAAAATTGTGATGGAATGTCTTCGGATCATTCTTTGAGATGTTTTTCAGACTGTCGCATATAGTCCATTGCGCAGCTTTAGTACGATGTAAATAACGTACAACAACAGAATGCTAGAGAATCGAAGGAATATTCACGACAGCAACCTGGAGATTTCGGGATAGTCTAAATAAGTTTTCAGTTTTCTTCTCTCGTGTCGTCTTCTGACAAATTATCCATTATGAGGCCTTCAAATATTTTATTTTATAACCGTCGGTAAACAGGCGACCCAATTTTGGGTTGGTTTACGACTAATAATGTTTAACTCCGTAGCCTTGTAATTTTGAACCCAATCCAGAAGCCAAGAGAATTTCTGGATCAAGACTTGGGAGAAATTTTGCCTTCGTGGAAGACTTTTTGATGGAACTGACCCGGATTTGCGTTACACGGAGAGAAAAAGCAGGAAAACTCGAATGGTTAGCCCGACGGCAAGGGGACTCTAACCCAAACTCCGTCTACCACTGAGGATATTTTACGTCAGCGCGAGTGCTAGCCGAGTGCGGAATTCGTATCGACCAGCCATCGCTGGGATTCGAACCCGGTTCACATCCGGATCCGATAACAAAAGCTTTTCTATCACGTGAAATGCTCTCAACTGACAGTAATTCGGACATCTTCTTTTACTGGAGGGGAATCGAGTGGCGGCAACAATATAAATCTTCTAAATTCAATCAAAGGGGCCATTCACACTGCATCCTAGACGCGCGTTCGAATGTTTAAAAACGTCATAAGCTCCTCGCGCAGTTGCCAATCGAATGCACTACAGTCACATACGATAGTACGCATGGACATACGGCCTTAATCAGACATCACTTTCTTTGTCATTCAGCTGTGCCAACAAACTTATTTTCGGTAGTAATTCTTCGTAAGCGTCCTTCTTCATAAAACTTTTATCTTTTTTAAGTTTTTATCTGGTTTCAAGAAAGTAATACTATACTCTGTTGCAACTTAAGAAAAAAAAAACATTATTCCTATGGAGATAGCATATTTTCATCTAAGTGCATGTCAAATGGATACCAAGCTCCAAGCACAAATGAATAACAACATCACCAGCTCTTGAAACGACGTAGCACGACCTCCTTTTTGCTTATGAAAAAACACGAATTAAATTTCTGTCCGACGAGTTTAGCTAAGCATAATTATATAATTTGATTGCTAAATAAAACGGAACTATATGCAGTCACGGATGATTACTTAAATTCTATACCACAATTGCCTTTTCTTAACTTGCAACGGAATATAGTCCTGTATGGTGCAGTCCTATTCGTTGCTGTTCTGTTCGTATAAAATCTCCCCTGACAAGGCAAACTCCTTTTGTCAAAGGATTTACCGTAATAATGATTTATCAGAAAAATCTGATTTTTTTTACCCTCAAACTTGATCAAAAAAAAAACTTAAGAAATTCACAAATAGTGAAGTTTTTATTTAAAACCTTTATGCATTTCCGTGTCGCGTTGGTACATCTACATCAGTAGGTTAAATGGTAAGGATGATAAGACAGAGATGATGTAATTTGTCAGAGGTTACGTCTCACTAAATAGATAAATATATAATCAAAAGTCACAATATTAAATTGACAGTAAGAATTAGAAGATTAAAGATTTGCAAACATTTGAAAAATATAGTATAACAACAAGATCATTAACAATTGAGTTCTTGCTTTTGACGATGTGGGAATTCTCCCAAAAATCCAAGTCAACGGATGAAATTTATTTATGAATAATATGAGGTGAAGAAAAATTGAGCCTGTGGCTCTGTCCAACAATGTTTCACCATGGATGAGAAGTGGAGTTCTTGATGTATCTTTAATGTTCCTTGAGACGATTTAAGAGAACTCGTTTAATTTGCTCTTTGTACTAAAGTCCCCTTTCGACATACATCTTTGTAAATTTCCATGTTGTTGTGAACAATCAATAGGTTGTTTAAGATTATGTGGAATTTATTTTTTAATCCATGTTTTAATTTGTTGTGTTATTACTTTGAATCAATTACAATGGTATTCTCCTTAATGGATGGTGTTTTCAATATAAATGTAAACAATAACAATCTCGAGCTCAATACCTGCTCTAGTTCCGGTTAAAAAGTTTGCAACTGCTTACTACAGCTTATTTTGCGAGGCGATATTTTCAAACGTATAATTTTGTTTTCAATAATAGAAGTAATTTAGATAATTTCTGTGCTCAAATCTGCCGTATTTCATATGATATTGATGTTATTAAGTAATTCTGGTGAGTTTGAAGTTAAAATTTGTTTTAGTTATTTATAGATATATTGTTAAAAAGATGGTATAGTTGCTAAATGTTGAATAACTCGCTTTTTTTTTTTTGGCAATCCTGATTTGGCCTCTTTCTATTTGTTTATTACTGTTTGTTCTTGTTGTAAGCTGTGCACCATCTCTCGTTAGTGTTAGCACCTTTAGCATTGTAAACACAAGTAATAAGTAATCAAATACCACGTTTGCAAGAATCTCAAAACACAATGATCACGTTGTGAACCAAATGGCTTTAAAATACGCCAGAAACAGTAGCCCGGAAGTATAGGCGGTATGGAGCTTGCAGCGTTCTTTAGTGTAGAAAACACCATCCATGGGCTTCTCCTTAATAATTCTCCTTAATAAGGGTCTTGTTAAAATGGGGTAATTAATAATTCTCCTTAATATCCCCATTTATATAATGTTATTTATCGTCCGATAAATTAATGTTGAATTAAATTTTTTATTTACAGAGTTGTTCATGAAAAGCAGCAAGCGAAGCAAGACGACTGTTGGAAAAATTGTTGCCTTTGCACACTATGCATGGCTTTGTGTTGTTGGTGTTGCAACGATTAAAAAAAAAGCTTTTGTAAATATATTTAGTTTTTTTTTATTTTTAGGTCAAAGGTGATGTTTTAAAAAATATTTTTTTAAAAAAATTAATATTGATAAAAGTAAATGTTGGTACTGATCCCTAAATAAAGTAATTTTCTCTAATGCTAAAACTAATATGAATTTACTGTAGAATATTAAGCATTCGAACGTTTAATGCTAGTACACACATTTGAGCGTAAGCTTCTTCATTTTTTTAATTAAAATTTTCGGAATAAATATTAAATCACAGAACAAAGTTAATCAAAAAAATTAATCGGAAAAAAGCGCTATAAAAAAAAAATTTTTTCAAATGCTCACCGCCTTCATCACGTGATATCCGACGATACTATTTCGTTATTTTTGGGAGAAGGATGTGAACAATCCTGGACAAGGTTGCTATTTGGCGATGGTATGACAAAGATATTTATTTCGCAATCTTTATGTGCATTTTTTCAACACTAAATATTTCATAAATTTGATGACATTTTTCTCTTTTGAGTGAATAGTTTATCCTTTTTGAGGCATTTTGGAAGGGAAAAAAAAGCAGTTCTTAAATTTAAAATATATTTAATTAGCTAGAGTAACGAAAGGTACAATAGAATTCACTATTTGCGTTTAGCCGCATTGAAGGTTGTCTCAATTTCAAGCCCGGAGATGTTTCTCCTGTTACTCCCGCTCTGAAATTAACTAATTCTGCATCCGAGGAGGTGGAGCCAACTCCTGGTGAACGAATTATACTGACCGAGCTTAAAGCCCTAAACACAAATCTCTTCCAGACCTCATCTTTGCTCTGAACAAGGCACATTTCGATACAATACTGCAAAGTAAGGCTGTACTCCATGGTATGCCATGGCTCTGGATATAAACAAAACTAAATCTTGTGGGTGCGAAGACTAGCGAAGATTTCCTCAATCATACACAAAGCAGAACTTATTACGTTGAATTGAACCGATTGAACCTCTTTTCTGGTTTTGGAGATTTCCTCTATATGAGGAAAATGTTTACATTGAAAACGAAACCATTAAGAGGCTGCGCCCCATTCTGGCTAAGTATTAAACATTTCTTTTTAAGACTTGAGCAGAAAAATTTAACTTTAAAGTTGTTTCAAAGTATTGTTCTAAGAGATGATTAGCTGTCTTAATAAAAAAATATGTAATTATGTATTGTTTTATTTACATAATGATAGAGATTCTTATAATGAGATTCACAATATTGAAATTTCATATAATGAAATTTCGTATACAGATTCTTATAATAGAAATTTTATGTGTTTCAACAAGTTTTACTGGGAGATTTTTATAACAGTGTTCATGGAACTCATACCCTTTTCTACAAAACACAAAATTTTTTGAATAACATGTAATAAATTTACAAGTTTAACAAAATCTGCTTGATTTAATCACTATTTTGTCATGATTCTATAACTTCAAGGTATGTAGTTACTGTCAATTTAATATGCGAACTTTTATGATATATATGTACATTATAATTTTGATATGATTTTTTTTCTATGATGAGATTTAAAAGTGATTAAATTGAAAAATTCTTCAGGAAATATTGTCTCATAATTTGTTGTATTGTAGAACAATTCAAATTTTATATATTGTGTAGTTGTACCTATTTTTTATTTAATTGGTGGTGTAAATAAAAATTTTTTTAATCCACTCATTAAGTTTCATTTTTTGAAAAATTTTATATAATCTTCACTAATGTTGAAACATAACAAACAAAACAACTCTATTTACATGAATTTAACCAAAACTATTCTCTATGAATTCTGCTCCACAACACACACACTCACAAATTAAAAGAAATCAACTTTTTTGATTTCTATGTGATAAATAAGTAATTTCCTATTTTATTTTATTTTATTTTATGACCGCCGTTGAACAGTCGACCCAATTTTTGGGTTTACGACTACAAATGTTCAACGCCGTAGCCTTGTAATTTTGAACCAATCCAGAAGACAAGGAAACTTCTGTATCGGTACCCCCAGAGGTATTGATTTGTTATGGGAACATGGAGGACTTTGAGACTCGACAGATTTAACGTGCATCAGTCACCATTTACTACACGGGGAGTCTTCGACCAGCAGGGACCGTACCCACGAACTCTTGGACATGGGCCCGGCACCCCACTGACCAGGCTATCCCGGCCTAGTAGAGACAATTTAATTTTACATAGATAACTAGCAGCGTTACATTACAGCCACAAAGAATGGACATCGACAATAACAGTACAATATAAAATAGCTAGCCACGTCACAGGTATTTTTTTTTCTTATTTTTTTTTTTTTTTTTTTTTTTTTTTAAATTTTTAATTTTTTTTTTTTTTTTTTTTTTTTTTTTTTTTTTTTAAATTTTTAATTTTTTTTTTTTTTTTTTTTTTTTTAACATTTAACATAAATGGCCATCACGGGTAGCTGAAAAGCTCCGGACTCACTGTCTGTCCCCAGGGACTGGGAGCAGGGTCAGTGGTGAGGCTTGTGTGGTATGTATGTTTTGTTTATGTTGTGTTGCGTGTTTTACCTATTTTTCTTATGAGTAGTAGTTGAGGCAGTGTTTTAGCGGATCATGATATAGATTACTGTTTTTTATTGTGTGTGCGTTTATAGACAGTTAAGCCATCTCTTGTTTGTGTGGATCGAGCTTAAGTTTTTTTTTTCTTTTTTTTTTTTTTCTTTTTTTTTTTTCTTTTAAATTTTATTTGCCTCACGGACAACAGCTTGTGTTGACTGACTGCCTGCCAAATGCTTGCTGGTCAGGGGTGGGGCCAGAGTGTGTTTTTATGCTGCAGCAATGGTTTGCCTGGGGCCCTGACACCTCAACATTGTATTTGCTGCCAGTATTTTTACAAAGTTATTATAAGGTTTATGACATATTGTCTGTGATGTTTCTGGTTATGGCTAGAATATTTATTAGTTTTTGCATAATATGCTTGTTTTTGAAACTGTCTGCAAATATCGTTCTGCCTTGTTCATTGGGTTTTTTGAGGTGGTATGATTCAGTTAGTGGGCAGTCATGTAGGTAGTGACTTGGGGTACCTGTGTCATCGCATGGGCATGTGTCTGTGTTTATTCGCTGCATCCTGTGTAAGAATGAGGGGAAGAAGCCATGTCCTGTAAGGAATTGTATTGCTGCTGGATGGCCTATGAGTCGGTCTGTGTCTACTTTAGGATAATATGATTTTGTTGTATAGCCTTTTTCATTTTCGTCCCAGTATGCTTGCCAAAGTTTTTGTGTGATGTTTTTAAGTTTATTTCTCAGGCTCGATGGTGGAAGCAGAACACCGCTGGGAATCCCGTGACCTGCTGCTGCGTCTTTAGCCGCTAAATCCGCTGCTTCATTGCCTATGTTACCTGTGTGCGCTGCCACCCAGTGTATTTGTGTGTTGCATTTTCTGACTAGGTGTTCTAGTTGTCTTTGTGTTGTTGCCACGTGTGGGTCTTTTTGTTTCGTTTTTCTAATAGCGTGTATACTAGCCAGACTGTCTGTGAAAATTGTTGCATCTTTGCAGCTGTGTGTCTCTAACCAATTGATGGCTTCTTTGATGGCTAAAACCTCTGCTTGAAACACTGTGTTTTCTTGTTTTAACGTAAATTTGTATGTATCTGTATGTTGGTTGTTGTGGTAAACACAGAATGCAGCTCCCACGCCATTGTCTGTTTTGGAGCCATCGGTGTAGATTTGTACCGTCGTTGTTTTGCTAGTACTAGTACTTGTTGGTAGGTTAGTGTATTTATGGCTAGTCTTATGGGCCGGGTGGACCATATGTGTTTTTATCTTTTGTTGATAATCACCCGCTTTTATATTGTATTGTGTGTTTTCTTGATTGAATCTTAGTGTGTTAGTAGTTAAGTTAGTAGTTAATATACCATTTCAGTAAGTTATTTTCCCGAAATTGTATTTGTTAAGTATTTATCGCCTATTCGTCATCATTTGTCTATATTCGTAGTTTAAGCTCGAACACAATATCGAAGATTATTCTCTAAAGCTTGCAATTATTTTTGTAAAGAAGAGTATTTGACGCAGTGATGGCAAGTTAATTAAACTCATTGAACAAAAAGCAAATTTATTGATAGACACTGAAATGAAAATCAAAGACAATCTTATTGCTAGTGAAGTTTATGAAGCAACATGCAAGGCTGAATTTAATGAATCGGAATTGATCGCTGGCATCTTTTAGAACAGAAGCCTATAAATATAAGTTCTGCGATAAAAGATTTTGCATTTGGTAAGAATGTTTTATCAAGAAATACATTGTTGCAAATCCTGAAATTCAACTTCCTGGTTATATTTTGGGGGACTATTTTTAAAATTGATAAAGATCCTAATTAGGATAATCATAATAAATTTCTGTATCTATCACAAGCCATGGGGAAGTGAAGCATCGCTGAGGAGTTGATTATAAGAGGAGAGCTATTGATTCACGCTTATGTGAGAGATCTACTTTCTCGCTTGCCCTTCGAAAATATTAAAATCGTGCATGCGTTAGAAACCTTGGGAGTAATTTCAGATAATCATGTATCCACCATGGATAATCCATGTTGTTCCCCATGATAATGAGTAAAAAAATCTTTGAAAGTTCATATCAATTATGGGTATTTTTTATAATAAGATATTTTATATTGTATAAAGTTTTAATGTGTAGTAGTTATAAAATCAGGAATTTTTGTAGGCTTTTAATTTTAAAACAAATGACTTTTAAAAGAATGATCACATTATATTCACTAATTCAATTAAATTTAGTCTATGTAATTGACCAAATGCTGATATTAGATTAGCTATTTATTCATTAAATAATACTTAATTAATAAATATCGCAAAAAACGATTTTTACTGATTTAACTCAAACTGTAAATAGTTCTTTTTATGTTCATATTATGAACTAAAAAAGAATTCCTGATTTTAAAAAAAAATGTAGTTACAAATTGTAACACATTTTGACTTTATTAAGCTTGTAACTGGGATGATTTATTTTTTCTTCATCAGCTGAGTAGTTAGGAGTCTAAAGAATTTTATAAATTATCTTTAAAATTTGCTCTCCTTTAAGTAACAAACAAACCGAGCGCATTGTGACAAGTATAATTGAAAAGTTTTTTAAAAAAAGTTTGAGCCAAATTAAAAGTTTGTAATTTGGTTTTCACACTGTTACATCTACATCGATTGAGGGCATAAAAATGTGAAATATTTAATTACAGTTTTCGTATATACGAACTCTGTAACATGCAACGAACATGTCCTTTGTATATCGTTCATATATATGAACGGTACAAAGTGTGTTACGAACTGCAACCGTAACTCCTTATGCTGTCGAACTGTAACCGTAACTCCCTACGCTCAGGCAGATATGTATATGTACTCAGGCAAGGAAGTCGAACTTTCTCATCATCACTGAACTTGTAGACATTTCATTCATATTTCATTTTCATCGTCATGATTTGTTAATTAGAACAATAAAATGTTCTATTGTTATTCAAATTGGCTGTTGTCATTAGATATTTATCATTAGGTATATTGACGCCAACCCCGGACCTATATATAGAAAAGGTTGGTCGTACTGCTTATACATATAGAACATAGCAAGGTAAGTGATACCTTTCAATGATTCATTTTTGGAAGTTCGTAGTGGGACCTTCAATCAAAAGTAACAAAGTGCATGCTCGCTACACGTCTTCTTGCATATCAGAAATAATTTCAGTTGTTGTCTATGAGATGACTGTGCCCGGATATGTTATGGATCAAATCATCCATTTGCCGTCCCAGTCATGTAAAAGGTATAGCGGATGTCTGATTAACGGCTTTTGGACTTCTACAGGATCTTCCACGAATCAAATATGAATATTTTGTGGACGTCCACATGGACCTTCGGGGATGTTTGCGATGATGTCTAGTGGACATTCACTGGATGAGTTTGTGCTATATGGGGGAATATATAAGGGAAAAAATTTAGATGGATACCGGTATTGGAGATCGAAACGGGCTACAGGTGGCGTAAAACAGAACTTTTTACCTATGGTAACACTTCGAATGCTTTCAAAATTAGCGTGTGGAGAGACATAGGAGAAGTAAGTACGTTAAATTCTGTCTTGATATTCAAATAGATTAAAAACTTTTAAGTTAGGAAACTATAAGGAACTAAAAACTGTTTTGAACATAGTTCTAAAAAAAAAAACATTGTGAAAAATTTAAAGAATAATTTTGACAAGTAAATACGAAAAATATTAAGAAAGGGGAATGTATCGTAGTACATTCCTATGCAACTGAAAAAAGGAGGAGAGAGTCAAGCTATAGAATCTCCACAGATGGTGTATTCGAGCGTTACGATCTCGAATAATGTGCAAAAGTACTTTCCCGTAGTTGTAGGCGAGTTTTTCGCGAAATTTCACTAATCAGCTTCCCATTTGCACTTTCGAATTTGCATGCGCAAACTTTTCGCATACAGCGTGAATGGTCCCCTAAAGACCATTCTCACAGATCACTATTAGAGAACATGAGAACCTGATTGGTGAAATATAGATTCCTGGGAAAACTCACCAATGGGATACCTGCAAGTGATGTAGTGTGGGTTGCTTGAGTCTGATTGGTTGTTGGAACGTGGCAATTGCTTACGTTAACAACTGTTCTTTCCATTCTATTTCGAGTAAACCAAACTCGGCTAGTATCAATTCTCTTGAATCACACAATCTAAATTCTTTCACAAAGATTTCACTTCTTTCGCTATACAGGGTGTCTCAGTTAAGCGCTTCAGAACTTCTAAGAGGGGTAGGGGGCATCCTGACGACTCGAAATCATACAGCAATGTGGGGTCGGAAATGCTTTTCTGAAGCGGTGACGTACACAGAAGCACCATAAAGAAAAGAGACCGTAAGTGAAAAATCGCTATAATAATACATTGAAAAAAATTATATGGTACATGGGCCAAAGTAAGTGTTCGAAGTCTCTACCACCGGCTACAATGTACACCTCACATCTCCGGCGCATGGACAATCGAACATTCTGCAATACTTCAGGCATATCTTGCAGGCAGCTACTGCGATTCTTGCAACCAGCATTATCAACAGGGGTGTCATAAACCAGTGTTTTCATATGACTCCCGAAATCAAGACATGATAGGTCGGGTGACCGAGGAGGCCATATAATTTTTTCAATGTATTATTATAGCGATTTTTCACTTACGGTTTCTTTTCTTTATGGTGCTTCTGTCACCGCTTCAGGAAAACATTTCCGACCCCACATTGCTATATGATTTCGAGTCGTCAGGATGCCCCCTACCCCTCTTAGAAGTTCTGAAACGCTTAACTGAGACACCCTGTATATTTACACAGAGATATACCACATTGTCACGAAGCCATGTGGAACATAAACAAACTAATTATGCATCGAAAATGCCAGGTACAAAAAAAATATATCATGATTACAATAAAATATATAAACAAATAATAAATCTAATTTCAGTAAAAGACGTAGACGAGAAAAAATTATGTTTCAACTAATTCGATGTACGATACTGCTCTGAATTTAATTAACTTATTGTTTGTAAAGATTTTAACTTAGGTAGAGAAACTTAGCTCAACTTTAATACGATACTTTGCTGAAAAAGATTAGCTGGCGCTGACGTCATAGGTCACATGTGTGGGTATGGAAGGTCTTCTTCTTGAAGGGCAAGTACCCAATTAGGTTTTCCCCCGTCCCCCGACATTCGGAGGTGCATCAGTTACATGAAATGAGAATGCTTTCTTAGAGCATTCACACTACATGAGAAATTAGTTGCTCGCGCATGCGTGAATCGAATTGATGGACAATCGCATATGGGAATTCTTAAAAACAAAAATATCCACTACATACAAAAATGTCATGGATGTAAATTAGGGGATGAAAGTGAGAATAATTCTCACAAGCTTTGTGGTAATAAATTTTACTTGATTTTTTGAATTCAATTCAACGAACTTTTCCCATGCAAATGAGAATTGTCCCGCAGTGGACTGATCGTTAAGACACGGTTCCCAGCAGATCACCGAAGTCAAGCATCACTGGCTACGGTCAGTGTGCGGGTGGGTGATCACTTGGATCAGTCTGCGTAGCGACCGAGGGTGTGCGGTATTGGTCCTCGTTAAACTGTGCTACCGTAAAGTGCTCGACTTCGCGCGCAGGTCGTCGGGCTACCGAAGCGGGGGTGCCATCCCCTCCGCAGAGGATCAAAATTGTGATGGCATGTCTTCGGATCATCCTCCGGGATGTTTCCCAGACCGTCGCCAATAGCCCATTGTGCAGCTCTAGTGCGACGTAAATTAACAACAACAACAGCAAATGAGAATTTTAGTTACGATTTAGCGAAACCTCGTCATATTACAGCAACCTATTTTACAAAAAGTTCACTCTATCAGCTAAATTTCTTCAATTAACCGAGCAGAAACATGCAGCTGGAAGCGTTCTTTCCTGTTAAATCAATAAACAATAAAAAAAGAACTTTCTCGTGTCTGTACTTCAAAATTGATGATAGGTAATATAAGAACTTCATGACCTTAAAAATTTGCCTTGTTTAATGAAATATATTCTTTTAAATCTTTTTAAACCTAAATGTTTGCTCCATTGATGATTAGAAAAGTTAAATCTTTACACATTTTCTTCCACGTAAAGTTCAACTTAATTTTCTTTATAAAGTATTGAAAATCTCTTAATTAACTCCTGTAAATTGCAACTGAATTGTTGTTTCAGTAATAACTGTTGTTGAATACCTGTATCAAAAATTTACCTAACTAGCGTTTGCATCAATTTAATGATGATTCAGAAAAATATGCTGAGCACACAAAATAATTTCCGAGAGCCAGATTTTCAATGAAAGTGCAGTAACATACTCAAACTAAATTTTCTTTAACTTTATATTCAAATTTCATGTTGTTAATACATTTTTAGCTTTGTCATATCGTGGTGAAATTACAAATATGCCCTTTTTTATGTATCAGGGGCAGAGCTGGATTATACCTTTCGTAGGCCCTAGGCACAGAGCCGGATTATACCTTTCGTAGGCCCTAGGCACAGAACCGGATTATACCTTTCGTGGGCCCTAGGCATAGCCGTTTTTGGGCTCTCCCTTCCTTCCCTCTTTTCAAAATATGTGCTTAAATTTTCTTGCATATTTTTTTAAAGTTTTTATTAATATGGATTTTAATTTAAAAATTTGTTTATCGAACTTCATCTGCAATACCGACATACTGCCGATATTGCAGTTGATATCGATGATACCATTATGATTAGTTCAATCGTTAGTACTTTTCGTAACATTCACATTGCATTAAGAATATATTTGTCGATTCTTGGAGCAAATGCAGAAGGAGAAAGATCTTTCTCCAGATTAAAATTGATAAAAAATTATTTGCGTTCAACAATGAATCAAGATCGTTTGGCATCGCTCGCACTTATGTCTATTGAATACGAAATCTTGCGTAGTTTGGAATTCGACAGCATAATACAAGATTTCGTTGAATCCAAAAAAGTAATATATTATATCATAAGATTCTGCGAAATAATTTATTACCGAAAAATATTATATTTTTATTTGTATCTTCATAATTTTGTGCAAAATACACTTGTTGTTTTTAAAGCTAAATTATTTTTGTCAACAAATTTTTTTCTCCCAAGTTTTTCGTAGGCCCCTGAATTTCGTAGGCCCTAGGCACGTGCCTAGTGTGCCTATAGGTTAATTCGACCCTGATCAGGGGTCATTGTATTCCGAGTTTTTCATATTGTTCGCCTGGTTCTAAGAACTAAAAGCGAGACATGTGAGTTTTCCTTGAATGTCGTAGATTCTCGCGTTTCTTAAGTCCCTGGAACTGTTGAAACTTTTGTTATTAAATCCCTTTAGCGAGACGTATGCATACACGTGATTCTTCCGTCAATTTAATTCTTTCGGTTTGGCTGATTTTCAACACTTTGAGTGTTTGGAACTGTGCTGGAAACTGCTAATATTGTGATTCTTATTCACGTGATATTATTATAAAACGTTATATTTGGTATTCAACTGATTTAAAAGTTATGCATTGCAATTCGTATTTACACAATTTAAAAATAGGGCATTCTATTCACTTCATTTTTAAAACCCAATATTGCAATTCGTATTCAGGTGAGTTAAAAATTCAATCGTATTCACGTGTTTGTCAAATCAAACATCGATTTTCGTATTTATAAGTAATTTAAAAACCATGCATAGCGATTTATATTAACGCATTTTAAGTGATTCATATTTATGCACTACAAAAACTCAGTATTGTTATTTGTATTTTTAAAATTAAAAATCGTAATTAAAATTCAACGTTTTAAAATTCAATGTCGCAATTTTAAAATCCAATATTCCAATTTCTATAAGTAGTAACAAGTAAGTTTTTTCTTTAATTAGTCGCTATAAAGGTGCAAAATGTTTCATTAGTAGGCAATTTAATCGTTAATGTTAGTTAATTATGTTCAAAAAATTATGTTGAATATGAAACATGTATGGTATTCAAATTGATATCTTGATATCAATGCACATAAAATTTAAATTGTTTTCACTTCTAGTCTCAATAACCCCCCATATATACTTGAACATAATTTTTTTTTTTTTTTGTTAAAATATTTGCTTGCGTGTAAAGGATAGTAAAAGTTTTTTTTAGTTTGAATATAAATTTTTGTGTTTACTTAAGTAAAAACATCTGAAATGTATGCATTAAAAAAAAAAATTTCTTATGAAATTATTAATGTTGAAAAAAGATAATTTGCCTGTTAGTTTTTTTTAGGAACTTATTTACTTTCATTAATTGCATCTTGCATTGCTAATAGTCTTTCCAGACTTTTTATGATAAGTCCTGTTTCTGTGAAATTGAAGAAAATCTGCTCCTAGTTTTGAGAAATTAGGGTTTTATGTTTTTTATTTTGGTTAACACTTTTCATAAAAGGTCATATTTTGGTAAATGTGGAAAAATGACTGCCTCATTTGTTAAAAAATGCAACTACCATGTCTTTCAAGAATTATTGACACTGTTAGCTTGCATTTCAAAGAAAACATTTTGTGAGTGGTTTATTTTTTTAAATTAATATTGCAAAGCTGTTCAGACAAATTATTTGATAGAGGGTCCTTTTTTACCATAAAATGATTTGTGAAAGGTTCACTAATGTTCATAAAGGTCTCCTAAACAGACTTCTGATTTTTTCTTCTTAATGTTAGTAATTAAGATTTATATCTTTTCTATAAATAAATCATTTATTATTTACATTGAAGTGTTATTTTATCACTTTAATACAAGATAGACTTATTCAGAAGGTTAGCAAATATTTATTCACCATAGCTCTTCTATTTTTCATCCAGACTGTTGCCATCCAACATACAAGAAGTGATTTATAATCATCTTGCTTAATCAATTCATTATCGATTAAGAATAATACTACAGAGTATCTCCCCAGTGACAGAAAATTTTACTCTGAAAGGACATATTTCACATAAAATTTTGAATGTTACACTATTTACATCATTGATAAATAATATTTTATACTAAACAACCTTGCTTAGTTAATGATATTAATAACAAACATAAGTTGCTAGTTTTGCTGGAAAGTGTACATGTCTTCCAAACCTAGTCACAAGTTTGTCAGGTTCCTTGGGAGAATGATTTTTTTCTGTACATAAGGATTTGGAATTTCCAGGTTTTTGCAACCCGTAAGTTTGATTCAACCTTCTCTATAGTAGGACTCAAATATGCTGGCTTTACACAGTCTATGGACACAGTAGATTGCCTACCATTTAGTTGAATTATAAGGTTTTTAGCTGACCGTTTCAAAACCTTATTGTGGACCTGTATAGGGTTGATATAAGGGAGGTTTTTCACAATCCATTCTTAAAAACACGTGAGGACAAGTGCTTAGTGAGGGATTGACGTAAAATGTACTTCGTCCATGCGCAGATGTGGCAATTGGATTCAATTCACGTATGGTGTTTCTAAGACGATCAACAAAAATGTCATCACATGGTGGAATGATAGATGTTTCTAGCCTGTCGCTTGGAAGTTGAAGAGTTGTTCCGTATACCAGTTCGGCACACGATACGATGATATTCTCCTTTACTGCAGTGTACGGATTCCTAAAATTCACGATATAAAGATGTTCGCATCTGAGAACCTTGATATGTTGTAATTATCGAAGGGCACCCGAATCGAGACATCCAAGTAGGGAAAATTGCACGACAGATGGTTTTGGCTTGCATGTCCACAATCGGTATGACTTCTGGCCATCTTGAAAATCTTTCGATCATTGTTAATAAGTAGCTGTAACCATCAGATGAAGGTAACGGGCCTACAATGTCGATGTGTATTTGTTGAAATCGAGCATCAGGTAAACTGAATGTTACTAGAGGAGCTTTGGTGTGTTTTTGAATTTTAGAGCGCTGACAAGGTTCACAGCATTTCACCCATTCCTTTCTTTCTTTCTTCATATTTGGCCTAAGATATCTGGCACAGATGAGCTTAGTAGTAGCCGTAATACCAGGATGTGATATGCCATGCAAGTGTTCGAAAATTTGTCTTTGAAATGTTGCCGTAACGAATGGACGTGGAGAACCATTTGAAATGTCGCATGTTAAGTCAGTGTCTGTATTTTGACATGGTTTGAGTTCAAGAAGAAGAGACGAATTTTTAATTTGAAGAAAATCTTAGATTATTTTCCAAGATTTTTAAGATTTTAAATTTTTATTGTCACAACTTTTTTAATTGCAATCGTTTATTTTATTACAGCATTATTTAAAAATGCTGCTAAAGATAATTTTCTATAAATATTAGTATGTGTGATAACATGGTTTAATTTTATTTTAAATTGTATTAAGTGTATAATTACGTGTATAATTATTGACAGTTTATTCTAATCAAGGGTCTGTTTAGAAGAAATTTGGGTCCATTAACAGACCCTTCACAAAATATCTTTTCATAAAAACGGACCCTTTGCAAAATATTTTAACTTAAAAATGGACCCTTCACAAAATGATTTTTCTTTTAATCGGACCCTTCACAAATTTGATTATCTTCATTATTATTTTGTTAATCAAATAAACCCTTTCCAGGGCAGAAAACAAGAAAGATGGATGTAAACGAATTAAGTTTTGTCTTCGGCAGACGATTCTTCCATTATTCATCCGAAATTAATATTCTGCGTTCAGCAGTATAAGCCAAATACCAAATATTTGCATGTTGCATCTCTAATTTAGAAGCAGCAATTGTTTATTTTTTAAAATTTAATTTTTTTAATTATAATTTTACAGTGTTGAACATAATCTTGTATGTCTTCACAATTTAAAAACTCCTTGAAAAATTTTTTTTTTTGCAAGAACGGTCCCTATTTGCACAAATTCATAAATGCGGACCCTGGTTGTAGGAATGTGAGTAATTTTTTCACAATTTCAAGAAAAACGGACCTTTCACAAAATGTTTGGACAGACCCCTGCTAATGATATATAATAAGATATAATTTCAATAATTAAGTTGTCATTATTTTTAAAACTTTCGATATTTATAGAATATTTAAATTTTTTTAATATTAGCTTTAAATGCATTTGAAAGTAAATGTTACTTTACTAAATACTACTCAGGGCCTGATCTAGAAATGGGGGGGGGGGGCACAGAGCTGCCAGTGGCCCTCTGTCTACAAAGATAGGAATTGCTAAATAAGATTTAACAAACCACATGTATTAGTATCAGTGTTTGATTAATCAAAAGGTCTGAGAGGTCCAGGACTAGAGCCTGCTCATTTCTGGGTGACCTTTAATGTTACAAATAATTTCTTTATGCTTCTCCTTAAGAATTTTAATTAAAATTATGAGTTAACTAAGATTGAAATAGATATAAGCTCATATTTACTAACATATCTTAATTTATTTATGTTATAAATAATTAAAAAAACTTCATTATTAAACAGCGGATAAATTTTGTTAAAATGTGACGATGAGAGGGCCCTGATAGTTCTGTGCCTTGGACCCTCGCATTAGGAATTTAGTAATTCGTAACTTTGTTTGCAGTTAATAGTTGAGAAATTTAGAAATAGTTACACAGTTCAGAAAACAATAGTTGCGTAAAGAAATGTTAACAACCGAAAGTTTTTCTGTTATTGTACGGTAGTGAATATTAATAAATACTTATTAATATATAAATGTTTTTTAATTAAAATATATTGCAGTCATTTTTGTCTTACTTTCCTAAAAAAATTCAAAACGTCTGGTATAATATCACTTTTTAAAAATTACATACCTTTTTTATGCTTTATTAAAAATTTGTAATTTATTTCATCAAATAATTAAAATTGTTTCAAATAAATAGTTGTATAATATCTGTCAGTCTCAGCTTTGTTTATCATTTGTCTTAAAATCTTCACTTTATTTCATTTTTGTTTGAATTTTATATATATATATATACAGTAGGGAACCGATTATCCGGAACGATCGGGACCATCGCTATTCCGGATAACTGATTTTTCCGGTTTTCTGAATCGCTACAAAAAGCTGTTTTTTTAATGTTAAACCCAACTAAAAAAAATATTTTTTTTGGAAATAATCTTAAAAAGAAGAAAAAATGATGGAGTAATACACTAATGGTTATTTCCAAAATGATGGTAAGGTAAACATCTTTCAAAAAAGAACGAAAAATCCTAAAATCTTAAGAGGAAAAAAAAAAAATTTAAATGGCGGGAAAATTTATCGAATTTCGCTCCGGTTTTTTGGTTTCCCGGTTTTCTGATTTCCGGATAACGGGTTCTGTACTGTATATTTTAATTTTAAACTTACTTTGTTTTAGCTTAAAAATGGCAAGCAACATGAATCGGGAAGAAATCCTTAAGGAGGCTAAGAATATGGATGCTGATGAGCTGGTTGATAAACTGAATCAAGATACTGCTGATTTCCTTGCTCAGCTTCCAAAGGGAAAAAAAGAAGATTTGTGGTCCTTTAATGACTGGGATACGGTAATGTATATAATTAGTTCTCGGAGAAAATCTTTATTTTTCAGGTTTATTGGTAACCAGAACCATAAACCAGTGCAACTTTGCTTGTTTTTCTGAAATATTATCTAAAACAGAACTGTAATTAAAACTTTTATTATCTAGACCAGTGGTTTCCAACTGGCGGCCGCGAAGTCTTTTTTTTGTGGCCCGCGAAATAAAATATATTAGTTGTAATTTTTTTGCAGACAATTTACCTAAAAAATCTATATGGGTTTAAAATATTTTTCTCGTTAATTAAAACCTAACTTCTTCGTTTCTGTGAAATTTAACATACCAACGGTGCAAAAAAATTATTTCTCAGGTTTTGCATCCAAGAAAATATTTATTCAAATACAAAAATAATTGTGTATGTTGCTCTTTTTTATTTCATCTTTTTGTATTTTGTGAATATAATTTAGCATGTGTGTATCAGAAATTTTCTCGAAGAAATTCTCAGATTTAACTTTTTGAAACCACTTATTTTGGACCAAAATATTTTCTCACACATTTGTAAATTTTAAATTTAAAATGCAAATATTTATTCTCTGGTGGTTGCAGCAGACAAACGTCAATTTTGTCATTGAACATTTTGTGTGCTACTATGTAAGTTTTAATACAGTGCCCGCCGCTAATAAAATCACTGGATAATAAAATCAGCCGCTTTATAAAATCAAATCGGCAAGAACCAAATCGTTACAATATTAATGCATGTTAAAAGCATCCTTTAATAAAATCAATGCCGCCGCTTTTTAAAATCAAAATTTTGACTACATAATAAATCAAACGTGCAGTATTTCATCTTCTTTTGTTCTTATTAATAAAATTTTATTTTTCGAAGTTTAAAGATTTTTTTGAGGAAGCAACAGTTACTCACAAGCCTGTGAAGCTGGCGTGGCTAGCATTTTCCTGCGATATACATAGTGTAAGAGTTAAGGAAAAATGTGGATGGTAAGTGGCAAGTTCATAGAAATCAATGTCAATTCCTTGACTTGAATGAAGTTTGGAGAAACCTATCTCACTCAACAGGGGGTCGAATTCTTATCTTACTTTTTATTGAATGAACCATAGAAGGGAGAGAAGTTTCTTTTGTTATCTATCTTAACAGAGAACATGAATGGATTTCCAAAAACTGTGCGCATGTTCCGTAGCTATTGACGATAAACTGCAAACATCAGGAGAAAAATCTGATTTTGAAATTGTTACAAACATCAAAAATTACAAAGTTATTTTCAATCAAGAAATGGAGGAATCAGACTCAGAAGATGAAATGAACTCATCAGTGCCATCTTCAATGGAAGTCAGAAAAGCACTTAATGTAGTGCGGCAAGCTTTAGAACAAAGAGGAGGAAATATCGAAAACTATAAAAACTTCTATAAACTCTCAAATGATGTTGAAAAGTTAATTTTAAATACTGAAACTCAAGCAACCATTGATCGGTTATTTGCAAAAATTTTGTAAATTTAATCTTATGTAGGGTTTTACTTTATTAAAATAATTAAATTAGTTAAAATAAAACATTAATGTTGTCATTATTTCAGCTTTTAAAGTGTGTGCATTTAGAATACAAAATTTTTTTTTTTCCAAATGTTGAATCGCCTCTTAATAAAATCAGCCGCTTAATAAAATCAAAAGAGCATAAAACGAAAGTGATTTTAATAAACGGCGGGCACTGTACCAAACTTTTTAAAGTTTTATATCTTAACAATTAGATATCTGTTGCACATTAATTGTTTAATACATGGGTGCACATTAAAGTTATTGTAGCCTGAATTTTTAATATGCAATTAAATATTTTTAAAAATCTACTTCTTATTTTAAGTTGTAATTCAATACTTTTGTTTTGTACAACGTGATAAAAATCTGACAGTAATATTTAATGTTCTTTCAAGCATAAAAGAGTCCTACATAAAATTTTGAAAAAGTTGTGGCCCGCCATTTGATTTGTGTTTTTAATTGTGGTCCCCAGCCTCATGTAAGCTGGAAACCCCTAATCTAGACACTTGTTCTGGAAAAAGTGAAAAAAAAAAAGTTGAAGCTGGGGGACAAATTTTTTCAAGTTTCTACATCAAGTATTTAAACAAAAATGTTATTTTTTGTTTGTGTTTTGTTGTGTGTTTTACCTACCATAGTAAATTGTAAACTTTTATCTTTGCAATTTTAATGTAAAATTGTTAGATATTTCAAAATTTTTTTTCAGGAGATGCAAAAACATCCACTTTTTATGACAAAGCCACCTGCTGAAGGAGAAGAAATGTCGCCACTAATTGAAGCCATTCAAAGTTTGAAGTATGATCCTGATGAAAATACACCTGAAGGTTTATTATGTTTAAATATGTATTTGAAAATAAATGTATATATACTTGTAAATGTATATATATAAAACCAGAAAACAAAGTTATTATTTTTTTAATTAAAATTTTTTAAAAATACTTTTAAAAATAATTTTTTTTAATAATTTTTTTCTTTTCATAAATCCTTATTATATTATTTTCTATGTTTTCCATGTATTTTGTGTATCAGACTATGCTCAGAAAATAATAAATAAACCTTTCATAGAGGCAGACATAGGCAACTGTTTTATAAATCTGTTTCTTTATAAAAATTAGAATTTCAAATATGTCTTCAACCATTCTGTGGGGGATGTTTAAGATACAACACTCACTTTCCTTAAAAATATATAGAAGAGTCTGCTGTAGCAATGGATTTTTTAATTAATGTTATAAATTACTAGAATTTATAGCTTAGTCAAGAGATTTTTTCTTTTCCTATTAATTTAATTCCCCCCCCCCCCTCAGAAATTTGGATTAATCAAATAAGTTAGGAAATGGAGATCCTATCACTTGGTTATTACATAGGTAAACAGTTGCATTATTTTTGTTTTCTTTTAAGGAGCAATTCTGATAATTGTATGGTAGTAATAAAGAACTAAAGGAACAATTCTGCATAAAAAATATAGTTACATTACTCTTTTATATTTTAAAGAGTAATTTTGTTTTAATTGTATGGTAATAATAGGGAACTAAAGGAACAATTCTGCTTAGAAAAATAGTTACATTACTTTTTTATGTTTTAAAGAACAATTCTGATAATTGTATGGTAATAATAAAAAACTAAACGGGCAATTCTGCCTAGGAAAATTTTTTTTTCTCCTATGCTTTGAAGAGCAGTTCTGATAATTGAATGGTAATAATAAAAAAAACTAAAAGAACAAATTTGATGCTACTGAAATACAAAACATAGGAAAGAAGGTATTCTATTGCAGCTAAACATAGGGAATTTAAAAATAGTTTCATTCCCCTAAAAAATATGTAAACTTATACATTTAATTTTAAATAAACTCAAAGATTTATTTTTATATAAATGATAAATAGATTTATGTTGTGTTAAATTTGAGATAAAAATAATAAATAGATACAAGTTAGAAAAAAAAATGTCTTTTTTTGATTTAAATCAGTGATTTCAAAAAAAAAAAAAAAATTCTACTGATTTAAATTGGCAAACCCTAAAAATCTATTATTTGCAATTTTCAGTTTGTCTCATCTTACTAAGTTTTTTTAGATTAATTTCTGAGGAACCAAGTACACTTATTGATTTAATCTTTTATTTTATTAATGTTTGATTTGCTACTTTATTAATTGAATCAATACTTTATGCTTAAATTAACACTTTATTAATTTAATTAGGTTTTAAGATTAAAATATTTGTGCAGTTTCCAATAATATTGCAAATTAATTATTATAATTATAATCAGGGTTGGAGTTTTTGCCGGCAAAAACCTGGTAAAAACCGGCAAAAACTGGTAAAAACCGGCAACAACCAAATTATCTAAATTGCTGATTAAATATTATTACAAAATAATTGAAACAAATTTAAATCAATCATAAGGAATAATAATTTTGATACATTACATGAAAAAATTATTTTTAACATATTAATAATTAATATAAGGGTAATAATTTTTAAAAGATTGAAAGTTTTTGATCTCCTTTCATTTTAGAATCCTAAAATATGTTTTTTTACAAATAAATATTATTATTTGTATATTATTATTATTTATTATAAAAAATTATTATTTGTACAATAATTAACTACACATGTTGATAAGATATTTTATGCTTTAAATTATAGTTACATTAATTTAAAATAAGTTCATTTCACTGGAAAAAAGAGAATAATCACAAATTTTCCAATCAATAATGTTTTAAACTACTAAAATGATATATTATTACATTATCATTTAATTATGGAATAATAATTTTGTTAATTTTTTTGTAACTAATATTTATATTCATAAAATATATTTCAATTTTAGGAATAATTTTGTATCAAAAATGTGTTTTTGTCCTCTCATCTTGGAAAATATAGGTTTTTGCCACTTTTTGCCAATTTGCTTGGCAAAAACCTGTTTTTGCCAGGACGGGTTTTACCGGTATTTACCATGGTTTTTTCCACCTGCGGCAAAATCTTGCCGACCCTGATTATAATATGTAACAGCTCCCAAAGTACTGTACAAATTTTAATAAATTAAACACTCTTCTCTTAAACAGTTTTAAGACTTATAATTTTTTTTAAAATTTATATAAGTAGTCAATATTTTTCTGATTTATTATAATTTTTTTAATAATAATAAGAATGTATTTAAATAGTATCTATAACAGTTTGTAAAATTGTTATAAGATAATGAAACAAAATTCATTTATATGTGGTAAAAGCTACATTCAAATGTTCCAAATTATTGATAATTGTTTGTACCGTTTTTCATTTTTATTTCGTATGAACCCCGATTTTTTATTTTCCAAACAGCAAATCTAAACTGAAAACAATTCATTAAATTTAAGCCTTTTAATTTCCCCTTGCAAAACACAGAAGCAAAATATAATATTCTATGAAAAGTTTTAACTAGTTGTTGAAAAAATTGCTTTTCTAATGATTTAGATCTCACCAACACACTCTTGTTGAACTGGTCCCTGTTAAAAGTCTGTGCTATTAACTAACAAGGGAAACTAGGGAAGTGTGACTCGCCAATTTTGAAATAAACTAGTGGGATGTATGCCTTATGAGGAATAATTTTTGGGGGCAACATTCGTTTCGGCCCATAGAAGGTCCTGTGAGAGATAGAAAATAATTCAATATATAGAAAAATCGGTATTTTATTACTTCAATGCAGACTATTAGTTATTGTAATTGTCTCATACTCCAATTAATTTGTAATTAATTGGATAATTAATTAATTTGCTAATTAATAAATTAATTAACATTCGTTTCTGCCCATAGAAGGTCCTGTGAGAGATAAAAAATAATTCAATATATAGAAAAATCCGTTTTTTATTACCTCAATGCATACTATTAGTTATTGTAATTGTCTCATAATCCGATTAATTTGTAATCAATTTGATATTTAATTAATTTGCTAATTAGTAAATTATTCAAAAAATTAATTAATTATTAATTAATTGTTAATTAATTAATTGATTTGCAATCACATACTCCAATTAATTTGGAAAATTTTTTAAAAAAGAAATTTAAAAAATTTGATGTCAAATTTTTTTTTTTTTTTTAAATTAACCCAACAGGTTTTTCTGATAAACTACAGATATATAAAATTTTCGAAATCAATTTTGACAATAAATATGCATTATATAGTACGTGAAAGTACCACAAATTTAATTGGAGTATGAGACAATTACAATAACTAATAGCCTGCATTGAAGTAATAAAATACCGATTTTTCTGTATATTGAATTATTTTTTATCTCTCACAGGACCTTCTATGGGCCGAAACAAAAGTTTCCCCCTAAAATTATTCCTGATAAGGCATGCATTCCACTAGTTTATTTCAAAATTGGCGAGTCACACTTCCCTAGTTTCCCTTGTAAGTTAAAATGTTTCATAGTTGTGAAATAGTGTTTTTTTTTTTTTTCCTTTTCTTTTAGAGCTTGCTCTATCTTATAAAGAAGATGGTAATGTAAACTTTAAAGGAAAAAAGTATCGTTGGGCTGTAGATTCTTATACAGAGGGTCTTAAAGCAAATTGTTCTGATGAAGAATTAAATGCTCAGCTTTATTCAAACAGAGCAGCTGCCCATTACCATATAGGTAAAATTCACCTTCTTCATATGCTGTTATGTATTATAATCTAATTTTGAAAGCATATTTACTTTAAGTTTTTCAATGTATATATTTTAAAGCTAAATAGTTCAATATAATAAAAGATTGAATTATATAACATTATTTTATTTCTTCATATATATTATTGCATGTTTTAAAATTAAAACTTTGTACTTGCCTATGATGAGAGGTTTGTTACAAAAACAGTATTGGTTATTAAATGCACTTTCATTAAAATTGGTTTTAAAAAGTTTTGGTAATGTGTGATTAATCTAAGAGTGATGTTCTGTTTAGTTTCATCATCATCATATCTGGCTAGACAGCCCAGGGTGGGCCAGTGCCTTCCTTTGAATTCGAATCCACTTCTCTCTACTTTTGACACTTGTTCGCTAGTTTTTCTCCTTTAGAGTAAGGAAATCAGCCTCAACTAAATCCAGCCATCTCATCCTGGGTCTACCTCTTTTCCTGTTCGTTAGGGGTTTGTGTAATAGGATTTTCTTTAAATTTTAGTCATCATTCCTTCTGAAAATGTGAGCTGCCCAGTTCATTCGATTTATTTTTATGAATTTCACAATATCTGGCTCTCTGTAGATTTCATACAGTTCAGTATTATATCGTCTTCTCCAGGAATTATTAATTTTTATCCCACCAAGGATGGCCCTCAAAACTTTTCTCTCAAAAATGGCAATTTTATTTTCACCAGCTTGAGTTAGGTTCCAGGTCTCAGACCCATAGGTAAGTATTGGCCTAATTAATGTTTTATAGAGTAAAAGCTTTGTATTTTTTGATAAAAGAGAGGATTTTAAAAAACATTTTAAACCATAAAAAGCTTTATTTGAACAAATTAGACAACTCCGAATCTCATTGTCTATGTTATTGTCGGCAGTAACTATTGAACCAAGGTAGGTAAAATTCTGAACATCCTGAAACCTGTGGGAACCGATCTCCAGATAGGATTCACTAGAATTTAATTTAGTAAGTACAGGCATGTATTTGGTCTTATTGGTATTAATGATTAGTCCCATATCCCTAGCAGCAAGCTCCAAAGAATGGAAAGCTTCTTTTAAAGCAGGAACAGTTCTTGCAATGATGTCTAAATCATCCACATACGCCAATATTTGAATAGATTTTGAAAATATGTTGCCTCTGATATTGATTTCAGCATCTCTTATAACTTTCTCTTGAGCAACATTAAAAAGAAGACAGGATAAGGAGTCTCCCTGTCTGACTCCATTATTTACTTTAATTTCTTCAGATAAAGATCCCAAAAGTTTGACTCTGCATACGGTGTTTGACATGCTTGCTTTTACAAGTCTTACTTAGTTTTGGTGGTACTTGAAACTCAACCAGGGCTTCATACAAGCGATTTCTATTAATACTGTCAAGGCCTTCTTTGAAATCAACAAAAAGATGATGTGTGGTAATACCAAATTCCCTGGTCTTCTCTAAAATTTGTCTAAGTGCAAATATTTGATCTTTAGTAGATTTTCTCTTGTGAAAACCACGTTGGTAGTTTTGAGGTTCTATATATTGTATAAGTCTCTCAAATAAAATGTTTGACAAGATTTTATAGGTAGTACATAGCAAACTTATACCCCTGTAGTTAGAACAAACCATGGTATCACCTTTTTTATATATTGGGCAAATAATGGCAGTGTTCCAGTCAGAAGGTAAAATTTCAGCATTCCAAACATCAGTAATAAGATTATAAATTAGTTTTAGAAATACTGGACCATGACATTTTAACAGCTCAGCTGCTATCCTGTCGTGCCCAGTTGCTTTGTTGTTTTTTAACTTTTTTATAGCAATATCAACCTCGCCCAGTTCAGGTGGAGGTATATGTTCATTATTCTGATTTTCAAAAATGCTCCCATAGCAATAGAATTGATCATGTTTACTGAACATTTCTTGGAAATGTTCACTCCATGTGCTGAGTACAGCCTGTTTGTCTGTCAGAATCAAACCATCTTTACTTTTGCAGAGGTTAGATGTTTGTTTAAAGTCCATTCGACTTCTATTAATTCGTCTGTAGAAAGCTCGGCTTTCATTTATTGTCTTCAGGGACTCACTATCTCTTAGGTTTTCCTCTTCAAAAGCTTTTTTCTTGCTCTTATGTATTCGCTTTTCCTCTCTCCTTAATCGTCTATAAATCTTGTATTCTTTTGAATCATTTTCTTATAAGCAATGTTTTTAGTATTGGACGCTGCAGCACACTCATCATCAAACCAATCTTTATTTGAATTCCTTTAATTCTTGCCAATAATGTTGTCAGCAGCATTACAAATTTTTTCCTTCAACTGTTTAGTTTAAGTAACATTTTGTTGATGATAGCATTATTTTGAGTTATATCATACTAAAAAATCTTAATTTTAGATTATGTATTATTATAGTTGACAAAGATTAATTTTGCAATTAAAATTAAGAATTTTAATCTAGCGCAATTTAAAAATAGAAATTAAATAGTCTGATTTACTATTTGTTTTTTATTTGCTGTTTTCTTTATGCACTCTAGAGAGCTAAATATGTCATTATTAAATAAATACTGCTTCTTTTCAGTGTAATTTCATGATTCTAAAATAATCTAAACATTTTATACCCTATGAGATTAATTTGATTTATATTTATTAGTTATGAATGTTTATGATTTTATGTAGGGAACTATGAGAAATCTTTGAAAGATGCACTAGCTTCCAAAGCTTTAAAGCCCAACTATATAAAAAGCCTTGAGAGAGGTAAGTACTTTTTTCTTATAGTTCAGTGCATTTTAGAAAGCTGCCAAATCTACAGGATTTACCAGTAAACTACTTTTCCAGTTTTGCCAATTTCTCTTGGTCTTCTGGTTTAATTAGAATCTTTTCATGGTTTTCGCATATTTTGGAAAAAAAAACTCTGAAAGTGGCAAAGTTTCTTAAAAAAAATCCTTATAGAATTAAATTTTTTAACAAATTTATTTGCTGCTTGAGTATTTCAATAAGTAATGCTGTTAAATAAAGAAGCTCCATTTCGAGCATTAAATTTGAAAATGAGCTGTAAATTTCCGAGATTTTTTTTCTTTAATTTTTATTCAGAGCCCTCTAATTTCAAGTTTATTAAAAAGAATCTTTTAACTTACTGTAAAGAGTTTCTTATCAAGATTGTAACTTCAAAAGTCTAAAAAAAAAAATTTACATCAAATTTCATTAAACGTCCGTCACTCATAAATGGAAAATATTGCTGTGAATGTAAAATTAGTGTAATATAGTTTTGATTAAAATTCCCTTTGTCTAAAATATTTGATATATTATACATTAATATTGCATTTCATAGAAATCTTTTGTCTTTTTCCTTTTTCTGTTTGAGCCATGCATTTATAAATGTTCTATTTTTGTAAAGTATATATTTTTTTATTGTAAAAACTCTTAAGCAAATATGTTCCAAAGAAAGTTCAGTTGACAAAATTCTCAATAATCATAATTTCTGTTATTGATAATATTATTAATTCAATATTAATTTTGATTTTGGGTTTAATAGTTGGTGTTGATGTTTCTTAATTATAAAATAATTTTATTTTACCTCTTTAAAATTACTGTACTTTCAGTTTCTTTGGAAACTTCTATAGTTTTACAACCTTTAAGTATTGAATGATTGTTAATTGCAATTTTAAAGCAACTTTGGTAATGAAAATAAATTTTATCCTTTAAGACCTATTTTATTTACTCATACTATACTTGAGTAAACATAAATTTTCTTTTCTTTTTAGGTGCTTTGTGCTGTTTTAAACTAAATAAAATGGTAGAATGCATAAGTTGGTGTCATGAAGGATTAACTGTAAGAACTTCTATTATTATTTATTTTTTTAGGCATTAATTCTTTTGTCCAATGGAAATGAAACCTTTTGAAATATTCTACAAATATAGCATTTTAGCTTGTTTGTAAAGAATGTCTTATTTTCTTCAATAAAAATACTTTATGATGTATGATAGTTGATGTTTCTTATTATAATTTTGTATAAATGTTCAATTTGATTTCAATGGGCAGCAGGAAACTTTCCAGGGATTATACTTATTTTATTTTTTTGTTTTGTTTCTAGAACTTTTAAGTAGACATGCTTTGTTAATAAATGTGATCATTGGATGGGAGAGACCTAAATAATCAGCTGTTGAACATTTTTCAAAATGTTTGACTATATCTTCTTCTCCTTCTTCCTAATCCCCAAAATTAGTAGGGCTAAACAATGTCCATGAAATTCATGACCCGGAGGAAGTCGCCCACCAAAAGTGGGTTTTCAAGAATGTCCCTCCTGTCCAGTCCAAGACAGTCCGTGATATGTTGGGGAGAAGCCTGCGTGTTGTGGCACCTGGGGCAGTTTGGGAAGATTTTAAGACTACCCTCGAAAGAAAGAGACTTAAGGTGGCCGCTGGTAAGCGCCGTCTGATCCTCGCAGTTGCACCGAATGTTGAGTGCACCTTTTACTATAGCTGAATCAATGTTATTAACTACATCATTAACGAAAACTGGCTTTGACTCATTCACTAATCTAAGCCATAATCAACTCTAACTTATGATAAATGATTCCTATGTTTTTTTTTATTTTATTAATAAAACTGGATTTAAATTTCAGATTTCTTTTTATTGTAGGTAAATCCTGACAATAAGCTGTTAGAAGAATTAAAAAACAAAGCTTTACAAAAAAAGGTAACATTTAATTTTAAGATTTATTTTTTACTATTTTAAATAAAGGGTGATTCATAGTTGCCCTTATATTCCTGATTTTTCTGACAAAACATATTTTGTTATTGATTAATATTTTGTATTTTAGCTTTTTATGCTGATATTCCTAATTCGTGTTTGTGTGTACAGAATATTTGTTTTCCTATCAATGCAAATGGGGATTTTAAAATTATTAATTTAAAATAATTAAAAATTATATTTTGGACCTAACTTCATTTTATTTTAATTATCAACACTTCAAATTTAGGTTACATTTCGAAATTAGGGACAGTCTTACAAATTACATACATGGTTAAGAATATATACCCTTACCTGCAGTATTCATTGTTTCAAACTTTTTAAAAATTTAGTCAATTTATGAAAATTTAAACACTCAATTAAAAATTTTACATTAGAAAATATTTATGGTGTTGAATTCAGGGATAAATCTCTTATTTATTATTTTCAGCAAATAAAGTATAGTTTGTCTAAAATAAGAACTCCAGACATTCGTCTGGACCTGTGGCGGTGACTATGGTAATGAGGTATGACTATTCCAAGTAGGGGTGTGGGGTTCCTGATTTGGAGTGGTTTTGGATCGGGTCGGCTAGAGAAAGGGAATCTCTTCGGTCTATTGTGTTAGTTCTAGAGTAAAGCTACCCTCCTTAAAATGCGCCATTCTTTTTCCATAGCACCAGGCGGCGTCAGACTTTGTGGCAGGAGGAGTTCTTAGCTTAGACCAGTGTTTCCCAAACTTATGACTTTTGTGCACCCTTTTTAAATGTTTCATAATGCTGTGTACCACTGATAAAAAAATAAATGTATTTTTTGCTATAAAAAATTGCTCAAAAGTTAAAAATCGCAACTGGCTGTTGATACTACTAATTATTAACTGTAAATTAGCCAATAGAAAAATATGTAATCATAAATTTTCATGGCTAACTTTATTATTAAATAAAAATTTTTGAAATTTTCGTTTGTTGCAAGATTTTTTGCATAAGAACATGTACCCCCTCTAAACTGTTTCTGTACCCCTGGGAGTACACATACCACACTTTGGGAAACACTGACTTTGGCAGACTATAGCTTACAAATCTTGTTGGGTGGAGCTTTGTTGTTTTGTAGTTTCACAATTAGTGATTCATTTTGTTCGTCTAAATTTAAAAATGTTCAGTTCCAATCATCAATACAGAGAATTTTTAAATTGTGAACTGAGAAATCCACTAAATTACTTTTGCATAAAATTATTAGGCATTATATTGTGTCTTCCTTTCAAGATTATTGAAACCATACTTAAAATATTTTTAATTCACTTGTTGTTATTTTTTTTTTTAAAAAGAAAGTCGGAAAATGTGTAATCGGGTAGTTAAATAAGGCCATCTACTTTTAGGGTAATAATTGAAAAATACTGAACTGATTGTTTTGAGTTTTTAATCAAATTTTTGTATAACAATTGACTTTTAAATTTACAATGTATAGTTTGAAATAAATGAAATATGCTACAGTATAATTAACTTTAACTTTTTTTAATATTTTGCTTTAGAAAGCTGATGATAGAGACAGAAGAAAAGCTTTAGCCCAAGACTCAAAGCGTCAAAAAGAGTTAGAAGTCGTGAAGAAAGTCATTGCCGTAATTATGCATTTTTTGTTTGTTTATATCTTGAAATGATTAAAATGAAGGAGACATTAAAATCTTTATTCTTTGTAATTTTTATAATAATTTTAATATTCGTACTAATAGATTGGTTGTCCTCTAAAATTAAATTTTTAATCTTCAAATAAAAGTTAGAAATTTAATATTTGTTTTTTAAATTTATAATGAAGCAAATAAAAACATTATTTACTTTTTTTGTAAAGAAAATAAAAAAGGAATTGAATAAGACACTTTAATCACGTGATAAATATTTCAGATAACTAAATTTCATCTATTCAATCCATTTATGTTTTCAATTATTTTATTTACATTTATGTGATATATAATATACAGTCAGTGAAAAAGTTTTTTTAGAGATTGAAATTTTGTTCTTGAAAAATATATTTTATATTTTAGTTAAATGCATAAATAAAAAACTTATGGTAAGGAACCACTACCTAAGAAAAATTATACTAATGCCTTCTTCAAATAAACTGCATAATTAGAAAAATCTATTTTTCTAATCATAATTTAAATATTCTTAATTTTTTAAATTTTTTTTGAAAAATGTTTTAGGTTTATTTAGTTGATAATGCATCAATGATTCAATATTTATTTCAATTAAATATAAAAACAGAAACAGCTAGGTTTTGGAATAGTAAAATGTTTAAGGAAATAAAATGGTCAATGGCAATTTTATATTAAAAATGTAATTACAAAATGCATGATATATTAGAATTTTTCTTTGTATTAGTTTTATTGTAAATAGTTAGCATTTAAATTCTTTAATTTTATGTTATTATTTTATTTACATTTAATAGTACATTAATATGCTGTTATAGTATTTTTTATGTTATTTTTATGCTGTTATAGTATTTTTCATCTAATTAATTATTTGTTTCATAACTATATAATGTGTAATTTATAATTCTCAGAGCACTAATGAATTAGAAAATTTAAATGTAGAAAGTTATAACCCACACATCACAAAATGTTTCCATTTCTTCTGTTAATAATTATAACTAACACAAGCTTTCATTGTTCTCAAGTAAACAACAAACAATAAGTATTTTTTTAGTTTAAAAATACAATTGTAAATATATTTTTTAAAAATAATTAAATTGATTGTTAATATATTTTTTAATGATTAATTTCTTAAAAATAATGTGGGTTACCACTTTTTACCATCAAAGTTTTTAGTTGGATGGAGTTTTTTGTCCAATTAATTGAAATATGAGGGGTATTTCAATTTTCTTTTTATAATTAATATAATTCATCTGTTCGTTTTTTCAGGAAAGAAAGATTCAATTGGGCAGCAATAACCTTGATTTTGAAAATGTTCAAACGATTTGCCCAAGTGCTGTGAGTGCAAGAGTTCATCTAGATCAAGATAATAAGTTAGTGTGGCCAGTTATGATTCTATACCCAGAATATGGTACTTCAGATTATATTCAAGAATTTCATGAGGAATCAGTGTTAGTATTTGTTATTTAGTTGCTTAAGAATTAAGCACTGCTCTTTTTAAACATTGGTCCGCGATGCCAATGGTTAAAAGGAAAAAGGTTTTAGAGTATTTTAATTGTTATAAGTATTTTAACGTCACATATTTTTATAAATAAATTAATGAATCTGTGTTCTCTTTGTGAGGAAAAAAATAGAAAAGAAAAAGAAAGCAGAACTACTGTGAAAAAAGTGCATTAAGCTTTTGCAAAATGACCTAATAGTGAAAAATCATGTGACTTTTTAGACTGAAATTATTTACGCTAGTATGTACAAGTTTTAAGTGAAGCTTAAAAAATTATAAATTATAGTATTGTTTAGCTTTTTTTTTACCACTGTTAATAAAAAGTCAACATAACCCATTTTTTCTGTGTGCTTTTTCTATTTTTTGCTTAAAACTCTGGTTATTCAATTTTTTATGAACATAAATTTATGGCAATAGTAAAAATTAATCTTTGATTTTAGGTTGTGAAATACAACAGAAAATTATAAAAGTTTTTTTAAATTTATTTATATTTTATTTTTAGGTTTTTAGATCACTTTGAAGTCATGTTTCAGGATCCCCCTGGTTGGGATCAAGATGGAAAATACAGCCTAGAAAATTTGCAGGTAAAAATTATCGATTGCATTTAATTATATATTATGTAATAAAATATTACATTATTATGTATTACATAATAATTATATATTGCATAATAATTATATTGTACATTAATTAAAATTTTCTATTGCATTTTTTATTTTACCAAATTTATTCACACGTAATATTTATTAAGATTTTGTATTGTACAACAATGTGATAATCAATGTAATTTATTTGCAGTTCAATCTGGTCAGACATGGATAACTCAGGCTTGTTAAAATCGAAATTCTCGATAATTTAAATGTTTTGCTAGTTTCTGAAATTCTGTATAAAAATCATATTTAAGAATCACAGCTAATTTACATTTTCCTTGCAATTTACCTTAAAATAATACAATAAAACTTGTTTATGAGATGGTCTTTTTAATAAAAGCAAAAATGAATTTCCCCTGCCCAGAAGTGCAGCTATTTGGTTATTGGAGTTTCATGTGTCCGTTATTGATTTATTGTGTTTGGAATATTTTATGTTTCTGTGGTTGTGTTTTTAATGTTATCACTCTGTTCTTGTGGCATTGTCAAAAATTAAAGTTTCATTTACAGTGCACCCCCCGCCCCCCCAAAAAAGGATTTTAGGCAATATTAATTATTTCATTTAATAATAGTTGAAAAAATTTTGAACTGTAAGGTACAAAATTTTTTACGTAATTTTAAAATGCATGGCGAAATACAAAAAATTTTGCAGAATTGATTGAATAGTTCCTGAGAAATTGAGTTTTAACTATACGACTTATTCAAAATTTGATTTCTCAGGAATTATTCAACTTATTTCACTCAAAATTTGTATTTTGTCATGTAATATTATCTATTTTAAAATAATGCAAAAAGTTGTGTACCTTACAATTCAAAACTTCTTATCAACATATAATAAAATAATAAATATTTACTAAAATTTATTCTTTTGCATGAAATTCTCTAGGATAAACACAATATAAAATTGTGTGCTAAAATTTTTCAATTCGCTTTTAAAAAGTTCTTCTCCAAATGGGGCAAAATACACAAAAATTAAAATTAATATGAAGGGGTCACCCTCTCGAATATTAAGATTGAATCCTAGAACGTGAAGATCCAGTCATTAGATCAAAAGTTATTCAGGGCAGTCTGTTTTTTATTTTGCACTCTGTTCATCATTAAAATTAGTTAAAAAAATAGCTGTGATTAAAGAGTTGGAAGGAGGCCTTTAAAAAATTGAAAAAGAAATTTGGAATTCCATTAAAATGTTACCAACTAATTTAGCGAACAAAAACAGAATAGAATCAAAGGACAAAGAAGACTAGTTTGAATTCATATGATTTGACACAAAAACTGCATTTAATGAAGCCATCAAAAATACCTACTTTCTTTTCTTAGGTGAAGAATAATTTAGCTTGAAAAAAATATTTAATTTAATAAAAAAATATAGCAATATTCTTTGATTAAGTGTATATTTTAAATCTGAGAATTTTTATATATCTCAAAATGTTATGATTAATGCATTGTAAGAAAAATATTCATAAGATTACATAATTTTCATTGTTGCTTTGAAAATTCCGAATCTGAATTCTTCATATTATTCCACACCAAATTCTTCATGTTTTAAAATTAACAAAAAACATTAGAGGAAAAAAAGTAATTGGAAGATGTAGTGTTACCCCTGTGTTAAAGTTGGCGTGATTACATAATTTTCATCGTCGCTTTGAAAATTCCGAATCTGAATTATTCATATTATTCCACACCAAATTCTTCATGTTTTAAAATTAACAAAAAACATTAGAGGAAAAAAAGTAATTGGGAGATGTAGTGTTACCCCTGTGTTAAAGTTGGCGTGATTACATAATTTTCATTGTCGCTTTGAAAATTCCGAATCTGAATTCTTCATATTATTCCACACCAAATTCTTCATGTTTTAAAATTAACAAAAAACATTAGAGGAAAAAAAGTAATTGGGAGATGTAGTGTTACCCCTGTGTTAAAGTTGGCGTGATTACATAATTTTCATCGTCGCTTTGAAAATTCCGAATTGGAATTCTTCATATTATTCCACACCAAATTCTTCATGTTTTAAAATTAACAAAAAACATTAGAGGAAAAAAATTAATTGGGAGATGTAGTGTTACCCCTGTGTTGAAGTTGGCGTGTGTCCTGTTTCTTCCTGCCAGCAAAAAAAGATACAATCCCATATATAATACAGCAATGTTGGCTGGTTTTAAGCTGGTTAACTTTCGAGGTTTCTTTATTGAAGACGAAATGCAGCTTGAAACTTGACATTATCTCATGGAGAATAGTAGACAAAATCCATCATGATAATTACAATGAAATAATGCATAGCAAGAAAATAAACTTAAATCCTAACTCATCGATAAAGGATACAATACTTAATAAGAATAATTTCAAATTAATATTAGCAAG
Source organism: Parasteatoda tepidariorum (assembly GCF_982258835.1). Classification (NCBI taxonomy): domain Eukaryota; kingdom Metazoa; phylum Arthropoda; class Arachnida; order Araneae; family Theridiidae; genus Parasteatoda; species Parasteatoda tepidariorum. The sequence goes on from NC_141758.1 coordinate 49,862,794, forward strand.
CAAAGTTTGAGTGACTGGCATATTTGTACATTAGTTTATAGAAAATTGATGGCAATATAAAGCACATAAAAATAAGTTATTACAATTTACTTAAAAATTAAAAAGAAAAAATATACAAATCATATTCTATGCTGTTTCAACTCTCAACTTTGCTAATTAGTTACAAACTATTTGACCATCAGAAAGATATTCCCAATTTAAGTAAATACGAATTTAGTGAGTAGCATTAGTACATCACTATATTTTATGTTCTTGACTCATAGATGGTTACTATGTATATTATATCATATGAATACACAGACAGTGTTTACATTTATGAATACTGTAAGCATTCTTTAATAGTTTTTTTTTTTTCCTATTAAAAAAATTAATAGAAGTATTTTTTACGCAACATATCTTTATATTTTTCAATGTTTAAATATATTTTACAACAACAAGCAACTATAATGAGCTGTGAATAACAAAAGTCATTTTGTCTTTTTTCAGATATCTTTTATGGACAATGCTCCTAGTGTGGAAATTATTACTGTTAAAATCACAGATACTCTAAAAAATGTTCTATCTCATAAAAGGTAAATGGTTTGTTTTATTTTTGTAAAAATATTAAAATAAGCTATTTATAAAAGTAGTTTATTTTGTTATTATTTAGTATTTTAAACCCATATTTAGTTGTAAATAGCAAATTAATTTAACATATCATCTCATCTATTATTTATTCATGTTGTGAAGCTTGAAAACAAATACAAAATTCATTGCAAAAAATGTAAGATAAAATCCTTGTTATAAATGTCAGGTAGTGCATTAAACTCTATCTAGTTGTCCTGTCATTTTAGAATTTCATAAAAATTAAAGGAGAAACCTATGAATTCAAAAGAAATTTATATATAAGCAATTAAAAAGACCTGATGAATCTAAGGGATTAAGTTCAGGCCATTAAAATTTGACTTTAATTTAGCAAGTTGTGAGTTAATATAATTTCGACTGAGTATGTTTTCATCTCACTCTATGTTGGTAGGTAAATGATATATCGTAACTGTTTTTATGATTTTAAGCTTAAAATGTTAATTCAAGATGATTTTGTTGCATTTACTTTATCTTTTTTTAGAATCTTTTTCTCTAGATAATCAAGGTTTAAAGAGTGGTGAAATTTTTTTTTTAAAGGAAATTAAATGATAAATTAGGGGAAAAAATTATCTGTATTTTTAAATTTTCATATTTGTTATTTTAAATATTGTAAAAAATATGATTGAATTCAACTCTAGGTACAAAGTCTATGATGGTACACCAGCTTTTTTTGTGACTGCAGCTGATTCAAGTTTTGACAGAGAATTTCGTAAAACATATCGGGTTGGGAATTAAGGTATTTGACTGTTTTATGTATTTTGTTTATGATAATTATTTCACTATTGTTGTTTTTATATTCTTGCAAAATATGCATCTTTTTTTTTGTTTATGTATAGTTGACATCAGGGCATTTCCCTTTTAGTTATTGTTATACAAGAATTTTTTTTCAACAATAGTTTTGTTTTCAGGAATTATTGCTATGGGAAAAAAAACTAATCATTTTTTCTTAACTTACTTATTTTCTTATACCAATTCATCATCAGAATCAGACTGGGAGTATGGGAGCTCGGGATGGGGGGGACACTTGAATTAGGGGTCTTTAAAAAAATGAAGTATTTTTGCTTTAACAGAGTTCTTAAAAAAACTGATTGTAAGTTGATTTAAAAGGTTTATTAGAAATTTTGAACTTTCTTTAACAAGTTTTGTTTCATTGTTAAAACTTCTTTTTTTTAAAAATATTCTTATTAATAAAATCTTAAAAATTGGGTTTGCTAAATTAGTTTGTTAGTCCATAACGATATTATCTAAAAAGTACATTACATTACTGGAAACACGAAAAAAGTTTGTTTTAGCATTTGTAAATACAAAGTTCTAATCTCATTTTGCAATGTAGCAATTGAAATATAATAGTTACAGTATTTTAAATTAGTTAAAATACCTACAGTAATTTGAATAGTGATTATTTTTCAGGTTCTAAGTCTGATTCATTATATTATACTCAAATAATTTTTTTTTTATTCTCAATAAGATTGAAACAAATTCAAATAATTATATGTTCTAAAATTATGTTACGTATTTTCTATTACTATTGAAAATAATCATTTTATAAATAGTTACTTCATTAATTTTTGAAGCTCTTTTGTTTAATTTTATATTGAATTTTGCAAAGTTTAAACTTGGGCTTTGATGCTTCAAACAATTTCTTTTAACTTTAATAAGTTACAAATGTTGAATGCTTCCAAAAGTATAATTTGTGGAATAACAGGTAAAATTTTATAATTATTTCCATTTGGTTCTTAATCATTCATCTTGTATTCTACCACATTTTTTAAACTCATGAAGGAAAAAAAAATACAAGTTTCTGTCACTTTATGTTCAATAGTTGTGAATATGTTTTTTATTATTTAATTTTTATTTGATTAGTTGTGTGTTTTGAATAATTTTAGTGACGTAATTTAAATATTTTAGAAAAACTTAAAAGTTAAATTTTTTGATTTTTCTATTGCAAAAATCTTTTGAAGAAATCATATAACTTACTTACATAAGAATGTATAAGCTCGCATAAGAATTAAACTTACTTTTTGTGTTAACAACTTTTTTTAATTATTTATTACCCATTTATATTCTTAAATATAGTGAAACCTCTGTTAAGAGGACACTCTTGAGACCAAAAAGGTTTTTTCGGTTTCACTTTCACTAATTATTATCTTAATAAATTAAGCTGTATTGCTGAAATAATAATTTCTGAATATCTCGGTTAAGAGAATATAAGAGGATATTCTAAATAAGAGGATATTCTATATAAGAGGATATTCTGAATTTCTCTGTTAAGAGAACACTTTTGAGACCGAAAAAGTTTTTTCGGTTTCACTTTCATTCATTATTATGTTAGTTTATTATCTTAATAAATTAAGCTGGATTGCTGAAATAATAATTTCTAAATTTCTCGGTTAAGAGGATATATATAAGAGGATATTCTGAATTTCTCGGAATAATTTCTCGATTAAGAGGACACTCTTGAGACCGTAAAAGCTTTTTCGGTTTCACTTTCTCTCATTATTATGATGTTAGTTTATTATCTTAATAAATTAAGCTGGATTGCTGAAATAATATTTTTACCACGTATCTACTAGTTTTCCTAGATCTACTAAATTAGTCCATTAAGGAGGAGAAAATTATTGGAAGAGGAAATTTTTTTTTTCGTTAGGGATAATTGCTGACTCTTAGACTTTAAACTTAAAGACTCATATGTATGTAAACATATACACATGTGTTACAGCTTAATATTTTTTTTTTTTATAAAACGAATGTAATATAAAATAAATAATAGATGCTTTAGAAAAAAATTTATGTATTTCTCTATTTCTTCAAAAGTTGTTTAGAAAATCTTGTTTGTATTTTTTCATTTTTGTACCTAAAGGTTTTTGGTTCATTATCTTCATTCGCTTTGCCTTTTAAAATATTATCCAAATATTTCTTAAAATGTAATTCATTATTGGAAGAGGATGATATAGACTAACTTGCAATATCTGCTGTCTGACTGTTTGAATATTCCATTTGTTCTGAGAATAATTTTATTCTAAATAAAAGGTCATCGGTGGCTTTCTTTCCCTTTTGAATTTGTTTGTCATCCAACAAAAATTCACCAAAATTTAAATTTTAAAGTTGAACTGAAAAATTGGAGTCAAAATGTTTTTAGCAATTCCATGATTCCAACACCTTTTGCCCTAAAATCTGTTTAACTCCTATTTCACTGCCCTGCATGTAAGGCAGTTATTAATTTTAAACGCAATAATCTTGTTTCTTCCCAACTTTCCCGAAAGTAATTTATTCATTTTATTTTTCAATACATTATTCACCCATATGCTCAGGTCTATATTTTTTAAAGTAGTTATTTCATTCTTTTTTCCGATAACATAATTTTAAAAGACTTAACAAATTTAAACTGTGTTTTTCTATATAAGTGACAAGACTAAATATTTAGTAATAATATTTGTATTTATGTTGCAATGATTTTTCTGTAGTTTATTAAAAGGACAGTATTTTATAATATTATTTTCGAGTTTCAATGATTTTCTTTTGATATTGCTGACACTGTATAAGAGAGAAATAAACTGAGGAATTTTTTTGTTTTTAGTTCATAATTTTTTTTTTTTTTGCATGTTGTGCTAAATTGATGAATGTTATTGAAATTAAAACTTGATGTTTGCTATTTTACAATTTATTTTTGAATAAGTAATTTTATTTAGAAATAAATAATTCATTTTATTAATAAATTATTTCACCCAACATATTTTAAATAATTTTAAGCATATATAATATTATAGATGAATAATACAGTATTTTTTCTTTCTTTCTTGCAGTCTTCCTAGCAGGCCTATTTTTATTCTGGACTTAATATCATTAGGGAGAAGTGACCTTCACCTTGTTTGGTGGTATTACAAATAAAGCTACTGAGCATTGAAGTTTGTTCGTATATCATTATATATTTTATGAAGCATTTATCGTTATTGCTCTGACAAATCAAACTTGTTTATTGTGTAAATAAATACTATTATCTTTCATTTGTATGGGTTTTGTTTTTCTATTGAGATTTAATCTTTAGAATATTTTTGCATATTTGCATTTTCATAAATATATTTTCTTCTTTAAATTTAAAAATTGTATTTGATATGCATTGCAGGCAATTTTCTAAGCATAAGTTTTAGTTTTGTTTATAATACTAGGAAGCTCACACTCTTTTCGCCTGGCTTACCAACCCCTGTGGTTGATTCTCATTCATTGTTTTTTTTTTTCTTTTTAGAAGTTTATAATAAATGATTTAGTTTATAAAATGCATAATTGTTCTAATTTTTAGTTAGCACATTATTATATGCACATTTTATTAATATGTTAAATTAAAAAGAAATGAAACAATACCTGGTTTTGAAAAATAAGGAACTGTACTTATGAATACATAATATGTGACACAGTAAAAAGAAATACATGAAAGGTAATTTTTCATATTAACAATTTGTAACAATAAATTTTATTAAATAACAGTTGGCATTGGGAACAATTTTTATCTCTCTTCACTGTTGATGTTTTTTTAAAATTTCAATATAAATATTAAGATCAGGCAACATATAGGATCTGGCAACATATAATCTGGCAACATATGATATCTCCCTGCTATTTATTTATTTGTTTTTTTTGTAACTTTTGATGTTAAGTTAAATGTGACCTCATAAAATGAAATCGGTAGAGAAAGAGAAAGTAATTTTTCTGCAACAGTGGAAAAATTATTTCAAGAAAAAAAAATCAAACGGTAGAAAAATCAAAGAGCAAAAAAGATCAAGCAAACAAGGCACTTAAAATTGAAAATTTTCAAATAAATTGGTGGTCAACTTGTTTTTTTATTTTATCAAATTCCTTGTACATTTATCTTCTTAACTTCAAGTTAAGTCTTATAGTTTTTGTGTGACAAAATAAAATGTAATATAAAGCCAAAAAATATAATGATATTTGTAAAAATGGCACTTGGAATTGTAAAAAAATTTGAACAAATAAGAATTTCAAGAAAAGGCTCATGTTAAGTTCATAAACAAAAACTGCCCTTTCAGCATGTCAAATTTTAACTCTGTAGTTACAGTCCTGTGGCCTCGCTCTTTAGAGCAGTCAGCATGATATTTTTTCCAGCAAGTTTAACAGCTGTAGCTGTTCATATTTACCTCTGACCACTATTGTCTTGATTTCATGAAGAAAACAATTAAAAAAATTAATGCATATTTTTGCGTTAATTAGACAAATTTGATTGAAAATAATTATAATTCAGAATGAAAAAAAATATTAAAAAACCTTTTCCTTTTTGTTAGAATATCGTCTTATTTGTGGTATGAGTTCTTGTGTTTCATAACTGCATTGGTAGATGGCAGCACCATATTTTCTTCATCGAGTATGTAATTCATTTAATATCAGATGGCAGCACCGTTCACTTGATGGTATATATGCTTGATTTAAGGCATTCTCAACCTTATTAACTTAATGCTAAAATGAAACGATAAGGTAATAACTTGAGAGAAGTCCGAATTGAGAACAAACTAGGCGAAAAACTACACATTGGCAAAAAAAGGTTTTTATAATAAATGCATATAAAAAAAAAGTTTATTGTAAAAAACATTGAGTGGTTGTGGTTGATTCAAGGTTTTTGGTTGGGATAAATGAAATGAATATTATCCAAAAATTTTGAAGCATTATCTTAATTAAACTGCCTTGGAGCTCCTAACAGATAAATTAATATAAACATTTCAAATACTAATTACTTAACTCAAAATATTTTGAGAGCATATTGAAATACATAGTTTTGAGCAATCGCTCTAGATTCTTCCTAGAATCACACATATCTGATTCTAATGATTTTACGTGCTGTAATGATCGTGATATTAAGTGATCTAATGATTTTATGTGCAAAGACTCATTGGTCTCACTTTAAATATGCTAATTAATTTGTGCAGATGATATTTTAAGTTACGAAATCAGAAACAAAAACGTACTTTCTCTCTAAAAATAAAACTTTTATTTCGACGAATTCGGATTTCTGAAATCGTTTATCCAACGATAATTCCATTAAAAAAAGATAATAATACTAATAATATTTTTAATAAAAGTCGAAAAATATAATTGAATTATAAGGCATACAAATTTGGTGTGTACGAGATATCACATATTAATCAATAGCAATCGCTAAAAAATTTACAGCCCAATATTTTTCTAATATGAGATCTCCTTGACCACAGTTCTCACTTACAACATAAACTTCACCATATAACGCAAAACTTCTAAAGAAAAGCTAGAGGAAACTTATTTTTCTTACAATAAATGACTGGAACCAAGGGGATCTTTTTTTCATAAATCAGAATGAAGTTGTAAAATTTGTTATGGATCAAATTTTCGCAGCCGAAACTTCGCCGAACAAAACTAAGTGCGGACAAAACTTAGAGTGGACAATTTCTAAAATTAACATTCAATAATTAATTTATGCATTAATTTTAATAGAAAATATTTTATGTATTATGTAACTTTATACAATTTAAATTCATAATTAGTTTATTTTTAATAAAAGTATAAATATTAAATCAAATATTTTATTTATATTTTATTATTTTAATTTTAAAAAAATGCTTTATATATTAATTTAGAAAAGAAGTCAATAATTTAAAGCTTTTAGTTCATAATTAATTTAATTTTAGTAAGAATATTAAATTAATTATTTTTATAGGTTTTATTTTACTTTAAAAACTAAAATAAGAAATGCTTAGTGTAAATTTAGAAAATTTTAAACTTATTTAGAATTTGCATCCAATGGTAAGGACGGTCTTACCTATAACCAGTTAATATAGTCTCGCAGTGGACTGATCGCTAAGACAAGGTTTTAAGTCGATCGCCAAAGTCAAGCATCACTGATTGCGTCAGTGTGCGGGTGGGTGACCACTTTGATCACCCTGCAAGAAAACCATGCTGATGAAGCGGTATGGGTCCTCGTCAAACTGTTCTACCGTAAATTCCTCCACTTCGTGCGCTGGTTGTCAAGCTATTGAAGCGGGAGAGCCATCCCCTTTGCAAAAGATCTAAATTGTGATGGCTTGCTTCGGATCATCCTCTGGGGATGTTTCCCAGATCGTCGCCAACAGCTCTTTTTACAACTCTAATGCGACGTAAATAAACTACAACAACAATAAGCTGCGTCACCTATGGTAACGCAGTTTACCATACGTGGTAATTTGCGTCAAAGATAGAGGCTAGTAAGCGGCAGTGTAAGAGTCAACCAGCTACGGCCGAGATTCGATTTACCATTCATGGTAATTTACGTCAAAGATGGAGGCTAGTAAGTAGCAGTGTAAGAGTCAACCAGCTACGGCCGAGATTCGATTTACCATTGATGGTAATTTGCGTCAAAGATGGAGGCTAGTAAGTAGCAGTGTAAGAGTCAACCAGCTACGGCCGAGATTCGAAGGACTCATCATGGCAAATTTTCTTTCACTTATATAAGTAATTTAAAGTTTGCGAAAATTGAGTTTAGATAAGCCTAGAATAAACCATAAAGTTTCAAATTCAGATTATCTTTTTCAAACTATCAATATGCAAACAAAGTGTGGAATGATAACTCAGGATTCTCCTCCCGCAATAATTTGTTTGCATTTTGATAAAAGAATTTAAAACTTCGTTGCTTAGTCTAGGTTTACCTTAACTCACTTTAACTTAACACTCTAAGCTTTAAAGTTTAAAATACCAATGGAGTTGGAACCAATAAAAATAGTATAGCGACTTTAAAACTCAATTTTGTACCAGGAACGAAATTAGGTGAGTGTTCGAACTGCGAATCATAAGTGGTGAGAGAGACAAATTAACAACTGGTAATATGCCGCAATAAAATCAAACATATATAATTTAAAGATGGACGTTTCTGACTTAACCACGAACACACACATGTAGACTGATATATGCTTAAATCTTGCCATAGATATATGATCTAACGCTACTTACAACTAAGAAAGTGCACTAGCAGCTCAATATCCGACTTTATGAAGAGTGAATAATTGCTGACGTTTCCGATTCGATATTTTTTACCACTTTAATGGTCTAACACACAGTTTATGGGTCGAAGGGCGTGGTCGATATCTGAAATGGTCTCATTCTCTGCTAACTATTACACCATTCAATTATGAAGACCTTCAGCTGCTAGTCTGCTACTACTATCCATTTCAAAATTGTATACGGCTTGTAATTTTGAACGAATCCAGAAACCAAGGGAACTCCTAGTATTGGAACAAACTAGTCTTCGTGGAGGATTTTTGATGGAACTAACTCACATTTGCGTTACATGAAGAAGAAAACCACGAAACCTCCCACGCTTAGCCTGATTGTGCCAGGAGCAGAATTCATATCAAGTTGTCAACGTTGGGATTAGAACCTGGCTCATCTCGTTGGGAGGTGAGCGCTCCACCCCCTAAGCCATGACCGGAATCGAGCCCTCTACTTCTACACTTCAGAGCGTTTAGCGGCGAGATAATATCTTTCCCTTCCCTTTTAATCATCAAAGCCCCAAGTCCTGTTTTTACAATTTGTGATTTGAAGTTATCACCTACTCAAGTTCACTCACTAGTTTTTAAACTTTGAGCTTTTTCATTAAATAAGAATAGAAAGCTATGATTTTCATTGCTGCTTTTAGTACCTAAGTCTCAACGCCACCATAACTAATCAACCTGCATTTTATTATTAGTAATAAAAGTAGTGAAGTTGTAATGTTTCAATTAAGTCGCACTAGAGCTGCACAATGGGCTATTAGTGACGGTCTAGGAAACATCCACGTGGATGATCCGAAGACATGTTGTCCCGCAGTGGACTGATCGTAAAGACATGGTTCCCAGCAGATCACCGCTGTCAAGCTGTCAGTGTGCGGGTGGGTGACCACTTGGATTAGTCTGTATTGGGACCGAGGGTGTGCGTTATTGATCCTCGTTAAACTGTTCTACCGTAAAGTGCTCGACTTCGTGTGTAGGTCGTCGGGCTACCGAAGCGGGGGTGCCATCCACTCTGCAGAGGATCAAAATTGTGATGGCATGTCTTCGGATCATCCTCAGGGATACTTCCCAGACCGTCGCCAATAGCCCATTGTGCAGCTCTAGTGCGACGTAAATGAACTACAACAGCAACAACAACAAGATATGTTATCATAATTTTCATCCTCTGCAGAATGGGTGTCTCCCCCGCTTAATTAGCCCGATGATCTGAGTGCGAAATCGAGACATTTACAAATCTGTTGCATAACTTACCTGAATTTAAGTGAATATATATTGACTCTTGGTGGGTTCCAGCTTCCACGGGATGTGGCAAGTCATACAGGTGGACAGACGTGGTCTATACGATTAAGGATTATTTCAGAAGAAGTAGATCAGCTTAACGTGCACCGACACCACGAACTCTCTGCATTTTCATAGGTTGATCAAATTGGTTGATCAAATCATTCACTCGCATACTGACTACGGCCAGAAATACTTGGCTTAGATAATCTACAGGAACCGTGTCTTATGATTAGTCTATTGTGAGACTGTATTTTATAATTCATTATTTATCGTGAAACTGGTCCTATTTGGATTGAACTTGTGACTTTTGGCCTCAGTCCTTAATCTTAGTCTCTTGGTCGACTTCTCTTCTCTCTAATGGTTCAGTTAGTTCTTTAAACTAAAGAACATTATTATTCAAGCAAATACATTTCAGGTGTTTTAAAATTAATAATGACAATGGTGCACACTAATAAGTTTAAATCCACTTTTGTTCGTAAAAAGTTTCACATGTTTTATTTGCAAATGAACAGTGTATTTTTGGAGTCTGGATTTAAATAAAACACTCGTTATTATGATCCAAATATCGGCCTTGAAGTGTTATTTAGAATTATAATTCCATGAGTGTAAGAAAGTGTTTAAAATTTTATTTCTTTCGCCCTAAATGATTAAGTTCGTATTGAAGTTTTATTTGCTCTTCTCCCTTTGAGAAATATAAAATTTCGATTCCCTGAACTGAACTAACTTTAATAAATGCAAACCTCTTTTGATAAATCAAGAGATAATTTGATTTTTTGAACTTTATTTGTTGTGGGAAAACAAATTGAACAGGTGAGCGAAATATTTGACATTTATAGCTTGATTTAATAGGTTTATAATGTGTTTTTAATTGTTTATTTGTGATTTCTCTGCTGAAATTCAAAATTGATAATTCAAGTTCAATCGATACTAAATTAAAAATTACTTATAATACTTCATTTTTAAACCCTTGTATGTTGTTAGTTTGTTGCTTTAAATAAATATTTCAGTAGAATAAACTTTTTTCAAAAATTATTTCTAAGTATTTCGGTTTTATATGGCCAAGTTGGATAAAAAAATGATTTTTTTCTAGGTTGTTATAGTTAGATAGCTTACACTGCAAAATATTTTGGTTTCTATCTTCGACATTAAATAATAATTATATTTGGAGATAAAGAACTAATTTATTGTTCAAATAAAAATGTGAGGATTTTTCTCGCGGTTTGGAAAAATATTGAGAACTTCAGAATACGGTTTTGAGTAATTTAAGCAATGCCATGGGTACAGGAGAAATTCCTTCCTCCTCAGATCGATGTCTAAATTATAGAAGTGGCTTCTCAGATGAGTGGTGCTGTCATCTATCCGGGGGGAGGGGGATCTGAGCAAAGTCTTACTTTCTCCCTGGATGTGCTCTCTTGTTAAACGAAATTTGCTCCTTCTTGACTCAATTTGCAAAGCCTTTGGCTGGTGAGCTTGACTTGTCTGAGTGACATTAGAAACAACAACAACATTGACCATAATATGTATTTCGTATTAATCGTTATATCTGAATCGCCCTCTGGTGCAAGCATGCAGCAAGGTGCCAGTTTTTTGCACTATGTTGTCATAAAATATTTGGTTACTTATCAATTTAATAACAATAATTAAGTAGGCCTAAGTATATTTCAAAATGTACGAAAAGACGGTTAAATGTTACTATACAGAGTACTCTGTCATTAACGCGTTTAAAATATGCTTTTAGAATCTTTATAATTATTATTTAATCCAGTATCAAGGTGGATGGTGGGGTTAAAAACATCACGAATTGTTCGATCCGTAAAAGAAACTAAGAGGAAGGAAAGAGTAACTGTTAGAAATGTCTTTATTTCAGTTCGATCGCCATAAATTTTGCTTTTATATTTTAATCTCACCTACCTTAACAGTGATTCGTCAAATTTGGCAATGTTTGAGAATTTTGCTTGTTTAAATGTTAAATTCATTTGAAATCTTGAATGCATATACTTTTCTAACTTCATTGTTTATAAGAATTTTAACAATGATTAAGGGTGATGATTACGGAATCGTTCATATTTACGAATTTCCTTTTAAAAGAAATTTATTTTGCCATAAATGAATATTTTATCCGACATTTTAGTTGGTCCATTATTATGCAAAATAGTTATTTTGTAGATCTACCATCCTATTAGAGTAAGCATTTGACAAATCCTTAAAAACTGATTTTCATTGAAAAATTTATTGATTATAAAATATTTCTAATTGCTGCGTTTTCTTTAAAAGCTTAATGATCTCATAACTCTGAAGGTAAATGGTCATAAAAGTGAGAATTTTTTATTAAAAAAATTATATGAAACTAAATGTACTAAAAAAAAAAAAAATAATAATAATAAATAAATAAATAAAAATAAATAAAGAAAAAAAAACCATTTTAAATAACATTTGATCTAATTATTGGATCTTCACTTTCTAGGACTCTATAGTTCAATGGGATGATCTCAAACATGCTAATAAATTAGTGCAGACGATTTTTAAGTTACGAAATCAAACACAAAAACATGCTTTCTCTGAATATACATGCTTTTTTTTTTTTTTTTTTTTTTTTTTTTTTTTTTTTTTAACGGATTCGTATTTTTGGCCATCAAAATATAGGAGGAGCCGCAATCTGGGAAATATGGTCCCCATAGTTTTGTCAAAAGAGGGATCCGAAGTTTTAACCCCTTATTATTATTACTTTTTGCATTTTTCTCCATATCTCGAAAGCTTTTTAAACGAATTAAAAAAATTTCGCACGCAACTATCAAATTCGCTTAGACAAACATAATTCCCCACAAAAATTAAATTTTTGTAAATAATAACTATTTTTTACTATTTTATTTAATTACAGTCGAAAAATTTTTGACTATTCGACTTCTTCAAAATTCGATTTCTTAAGAACTCAAAATTTTGTATTTCGCCCAAATTTTGTATTTTGCCATGCAAAATTACATAGTTTAAAATGTAAAAAATTGGATACCTTACTATTCAAAATAAGATTGATTGCGGTAAATGTTGGCTACACTGAGTTGGTTTCGGGTACAACATTATACCAAATGATACTAAATACAGTTAACTTTATTATGATGAGATGGTTTTTGAAAACGTGTTTTTCTTATAATAATAACGTAAGGCAACAAATATTAATAGTTTTTAAAAAAATAAAGGAATTCAGCTTTAGTAATTGTGTTGGTATGTAACTTTCAGTTTTGATTACGATTTTGTTCAATACTCATTTATTGATTATTTCCATCCCGTACGAGTTCCGCAGTGGACTGATCGCTAAGACACGGTTCGCAGCAGATCACCGAAGTCAAGCATCACTGGCTGCGGTCAGTGTGCAGGTGGGTGACCACTTGGATCAGTCTACGTAGAGACTGAGGGTGCGCGGTATTGGTCATCGTTAAATTGTTCTACCGTAAAGTGTTCGACATCGCGTGCAGGTCCTTGGGCTACCGAAGTGGGGTGCTATCCCCTCTGCGAAGGATCAAAATTGTGATGGCATGTCTTCGGATCATCCTCAGGGATGTTTCCCAGACCGTCGCCAATAGCCCATTGTGCAGCTCTAGTGCGACGTAAATGAACTACAACTACAACAACTTATTTACTAACTGAAGTTTGTAATTTTGGACGAAGAAATTTGTAAATTTCAACGAGAGCTCTAAGTTAGAACAGCTTGTAAGAGATATCAGTAAACAGGTCTTCCTGTCTTTTAACAAAGAAAAACGTATATTTTATTTTGAACATTCATTGCTATGTTTTACATAGAGGAAAAATAAATAACTTATTCAAAATAGTCGTGTTAGATTGAGGATATTTGTTTTCTATTTTATTTGTTATTAATAATTATCAGAAATTATTTTCTAGGAATTAAGGAGTGATATCTTCAATATGAGATCTAAAATGTTAGAGCTAAAATGATATAATTTAAGAAGTAAATGTTAAAGCTTTTTTGTTTATTTATTTATCTTTTTTTTCTTTTCTTTTTTTAAATTGCGTTTTACGATACAATTGTTTAAATATGCGTCTAATCTTATTAATTGTTTTAAAATAATTATTTGTTGTACAAATTATATTAATATACTTGCTTTTTCACTTGCATTACACGGGTTTTGAAAGAATTTAAACTCTGTGAGTTCATAGCGAATAGATTTTGCTCTGAAATTCAAAATTTATTGAATCATGCAATATCATAGAAATTAAATACCAATTACAGGAACACTCATGTGTACATCAAAATGAATGGACAAGTTATTTCAAATTGTTTATATTGTAATAAAATAAGGAATGAATGTTTAAGGACCATAGGATACACAACAGTAGCTCTCATCTTTATGTTTTTTAGGGGAAAAAGCCATGGATTAAAAGAAAAAAAATGCTTATATTTTATTGAAAGTTTAGAATTTGGATTTCTTTAACCACCACCTGAAAATAAATGTGAATGAACTACTTAAGCCTATATGCAATAAGATTTAAGGGTATTTTCTTCACAAACCCACATTTGTGGTATTTACGTGAACTGATACATATAATTTTCTCTTTTTTAGATACCCACTCATCCAGTAAGGGAGAAAAAAATAACAAATATAATCTACAATTATGCAAATAAATCTTTTGTTCGATCTTCATAAGGAAACTATTACCAGCTAAAGAAAATATTTTCAGAAATACTGAATAAGGGATTTTTGGTGTATGTTTAATACTGCCCTGATCCCCATGCTCGTTTCTTTGTTCGCTTACCATGTGCGATGCGTGATCATGCGTCCGATGCGTTGTACCACAACAATGGACCACCCTCCCTGTGTTTAGATAGCTGCTTGGAATAACTAGATTTACTGAGGAATTGTCCTCAATTGGCATTAGAGTATATTGGTGAGATGAACTTGGATAATAAGAGTTATATAAAAGCCAATTTACTGCCGTATTTATATATTTAGTCAGGCAAATAACAAACAAGTATAATTTACATGAAATATTTTTATTTATTTATGTGCTTTGTTTACTTATTTGCTGTGTTCACTTACTTGTTTATTTTACTTATTCATTTTTTGAATATTTGTATTTAGAGACTTTCAGTTTACTTGTATCACGAAGGAAAAAAGAACTTTAAATTTGCATTCGTGATTCTGTATTTTAAAAATTTTAAAAGCATGTACAGTGAGCAAAAAATTAATAATAATAAATAAATAAAAGGATCACTCTAAATAAATTTTGACCTAAAGATCAAATCTCCAAGTTCTAAGACTCAATGGTTTGAGTTGGTTGAACTCGAATATGCTAATAATTAATGAGGGCAAACTATATTTTAAGTTCTAAAATCAGACACAAAAACGTACTTTTTCTGCATAAACATACCTTTTTTTGGACGGTTTCGGATTTCTGACCCCTAAAATAAAGAGATTCCACATTTCGTGTAATTTTTAGCAAATTGAAGCATTTTTGTACACAATTATAAAATTTGTTTATTCAAAGATAATTTCATGCAAAATTTCGTAAAAGTTTATTATTTTTGCTATTTTATTTAAAAATAGTCGAACAAATTTTGAATTGTAAGGTACACAAATTTCTGCACTATTTTAATCCTCTGGCGGTTCAGCAGATGGGCGAAAATTGGGAGAATGTTTCTCTCCTATGCACTATTCCTCTACCTATTAACTTGGAAAGACCAGTTTTGCTATGCGGAGAAGACTGCAGTTAAAAAGAGACTTGATATGTGCAGAGCCGTCAATGGGCTAAATAATAAAAGTTTAAATGGCAAAATACAAAATTTGTACGAAATCGGTCAAATAGTTCCCGAGAAATTGAATTTTGAAAATGTTGTGTTTTGAAAATTCGATTTCCTAAAATGTGAAGATGCAATCCTTAGAACAAAAGTTATTCAGGATGGTTCGTTTTTGTTTTGCACTCGTACATGTAATTACAGAATCTGTATATAACTAGAATAATCAATCAACTTGTATGTATAAGTCTATTTTATTTTTATTTGTATGCGGAATTTTTGTATTTTGAAACTCTCAGCTGACTAGTTTTTTAAAGTAGAAAATCTAACGTTGCAGATATGCACTCAGTTCTTTTAAATTTTAAAAGTACGTATTACATGCGGATAGCTAAGTATGAATGGAATTATTTTATTTATTTTTATTTACTTTATTTATTTGCTTTTTTCCTTCATTTATTAAATGTTTGTAACTAATAACTTACTCGTTAAAAGAAGGAAAAAATCTATGGAAATTCAAAAGCACGTGAATATATTTATAGTAGTGTTTTATAACTTGAATAATGAGTAACTAATATAATTAAAACCATTTATTTGTTGATTTATTTGTTAATTTTATTTATAAATCATATGTTTGTATTCAAAGGCGTCCATCCATCCTACTAGTTTCATGAAGGAAAAAGAATCTTAAGTTACAAATATGCACTCAATACTTTGAAATTTTAAACACTCGTTCATATATTTGCAGATTTAATTCGAACTCGAATTTTGAGTATATAATATAAATAAAACTATTGTATTTATTTTACTAATTAATTTTATAAATTGGAAGTTTGTATTTTGAGAGTTTCAACTTACTACTCTCGTGAGAAAAAAATTAAAGTTACAAATATGCACTTAATACTTTGAAATTTCAAAAGCTCGTTCAAAGCACGTTCGTAAGCTTCCAGCTTACTAGTTCAATGAAGTAAAAAAACTGAAATTGCTGATAAGAACTCAAAATTTCGCTATTTTAAAAGCACCTGCATTTAATTACATAATTTGTTCATTGCTAGAACATTACATATGATAAAATTACTTAGTTATAAGTATATTAATACATTAGTTATATAACAAATATAAATCATAACAAATAGCTCTCTTAACTAAACTATGGGGACCGTATTTCCCAGATTGCGGGCTACCCCTTATGATTTAGGAGTAAGAAATCCGATTCCGTAGAAAATAGGTATGCTAATTCAGAGAAAGTACTTATTTGTGTCTGATTTCGTTACTTAAAATATCGTCTACACTAATTAACATATTTGAGGACACCCCTTGGAACCATGAGAGTTGTTATTTATTTATTCCTTAGTTTGTTTGTTTATTTATTTTTTCTTTCCAATTAAAATTATTAAATCACGATATTTCATTTGTGAAATAAAATTGAGCTAACTTTGGTACTTTTTTGCTTATTTATTATAAATTAGATTTATAATTATTCATAAAATCTTGATATCTTGATAAAAAATGTTTTTTCGTTATTTATAAAATAATCTCTAACATAAAAACTATTTGGATTGTTACTATTATGCGTTGTTCTAAACAAATCACACTATACTGTCAAGACAAAAATAAAACATAGCTCAAACTTTTCCCATTTTACATTTTTATTGCTTTTTTAAGGTTTAAAAAAAAACTGAAAAAATTCATTCAATAAAATTAACTGAAATCCCTACCAGAACTTCATACAAAAAGAGAGGTATTCCTTGTAATAGAAAAATCAAATTCTATCTGATTCCTATTCTCACGGACCTATTCCTGTGGGATTAAGAACCAACCCCTCGATCCCTGTAAAAATAAATCTGGGGGATTTATATTGCCTAAGTGAGCTTAAACGGCACACAGCTCATTGCACCCTTAGAAGCATTGGTCCCCTGGGACCGATGGCTGTTTATTTAACTTGTATTGTAACCATGGATCTTTATTTGGGTAAATGTATTTGTCGTACGTTGATGATATAGGTATTATGGTAGTTGGGCTTTAAAATGTTTAGATTTTGAATATAGTCGCTTTGTGTGGCCTTATCCCTTTGTGCCTTAAAGTTTATGTAACAAGGTAAAAGTATGTTTTTCTTTCCACTATATTAGGATTGACGAAGTGGTTATTTGGACAGCTTGACAGAGTTTCACAATATTTGGATCTGGCTATATCTAATATATTGGGAGGTAGTTGTAATTTAAAACCCCTTGGGAAGTAGATTTATAACTTGCTTACTAAACTTCTTAAATAGATGGGGAACAGAAAAAAAATGTGAAGATATATCTTAAAGATATGCTATTGTTATAGAATTTTTTTAGTCGAATAAAGGTAGCAATTTTGATACGGTATCAATTTAACTTTTTTTCTTTTGGAATTTTAAAGATTAATAAAAATAGCTTATGGGTAAGTTGCGATCGCGAATTGTTTGTAACCCAAATTTAAAGGCACTTACCTATAATATTTAGTCTTTTTTATTATACTCT
The DNA here is from genome assembly GCF_982258835.1 of Parasteatoda tepidariorum. NCBI lineage: Eukaryota > Metazoa > Arthropoda > Arachnida > Araneae > Theridiidae > Parasteatoda > Parasteatoda tepidariorum. The sequence continues at coordinate 49,880,946 of NC_141758.1, forward strand.
GCTATTGTTAGATCTTTGATCTTGATTGTTTCCTAAATTAAGAGTTTTAAACTAAAAGAGCTGTTCCTTTTACAATTATTATACAATTATCATTTTTCGGTTTAAATTATATTGATATGTTATTATAAATAACCTTTAAGGAAATTCGTTATACTAGGAGGCTTCGCCCCCTGCTCGCTAACGCTCTCCAACCCCCGGAACTGCTTTCGCAGTTCATTTCGGATTGCTTCGCAATCCAATGCTCGCTTTGCTCGCTCATTGGATACGCTCTGAACGTCTAGCTTTTGTATACCTTTTTGAATACTGAAGTTCCGAAAATTTTTCACTGTAGAAAATTCTAAACAATGTACATTTCAATATTAATTTGAAATTGCAAACAGTTCACATATTTTTCTTAATCACATTATTCTAAATTTCAGTTGTTGAGAAAAGTAACTGTTGTAAGTTTTGTTTCAGTCTTTCCCACCAGAGGGCTAAAGCCATGTGTTGTAAAACATTATGAAATAGTAGTCTGCCACTGAACGCCGGATGTAAAGCATCGGCTTCGATGAAGATAATTTTGCATTTTTAATTCTCTGAAGGGCGCCACCCTAATAATATGGAATTTGTAAAATAAATGTATATATTTTTGATTGTTGATGAAGCCCATCATTTTTTGTTTTCATCAGTGTTCAGAAGCAGAACAACTATAAGTTTTTTATTTTATCACAGAAATATAAAATGTATAAAAAACAGAGAAAAGAGTAAGAAAATGAGTATAGTCATAGAAAAAGTTTAAATTATAATATAGTATTTGTCAGTTAAAATAAATTTTTTTGTTTAAGTCATTTCTAACAATTCAAATTTCTCGGAGGCAATTCTAAAGTATAAATTAAGGTAGTATTGTTAAGTTGAAACACAATATTTTTAGTTTTGATGTCAACAATACAATTCAATTTTTCACAAAAACGATTGTTTCCATTGTTAAATTCAATGTCAACAATTGAAATTTTTCTGAGGCAAACTCTTAACCTCTAAATATTACTTTTTATGTACACATTTCTAAACGCCAGTATTCAACCACAAAACAACTTAAAGTCCTCAAATTTAGCATGAAGTTGTAAAATGTAATGAAAGAGGGTCATAGCAATAAAGAAAGTAGAAGTAAAGTTAGTACTGTAAAATTAAAACAATATTTTTAATCAATGAGCCAAGTTCTTCAAGAAGTAGTTGTAGAGGTAGGTTGTTTATTTAAAACTTTTTTATAAAATTTCTTTAAAAATACAATTGTTAATTTGGGCATTTGGCGATACAACACTTATAGAATTGAAGGATTTGTTATGTCAAGAGCTCAGGTATCATAATTTTGATCTAGTTGCGCTTCTATGTCATTTTGATTTATTAAGTTAACTTTTAAAAAAATCTATGGCTGGCAACAGCATTTTTATTTTTAAAGTTTTTTATTTTTATTTCTGTTAGAATTCGTTATTTTTTTAGCGAAATGTTTTTTAACCTAACAGAATTCTTTGCCGACTAATATATGAAGAAAATAAAGTAAATATTTAAGTGTTGTGAAAAGAATTTTATTTAGTTGTACAAATCACTTCAGCCAAAATTTGGGAGCCACGTAAGAGAATTATATATATTAGATCAGAAACACATCATTAAAAGGCAGAATGCTTTGATGTTTTCAAAACGTCAACAAAACAAAGCAAACGTTGCCACCGGCGGAAAAGAAATACAGCCAAAATTTGGGAGCCACGTAAGAGAATTATATATAATAGATTATTTAAAACTTATCAATCAGCTTCATGCACTATGTGACGCATGCGCAAATTGTATTTTATACATTAGCTTATTTGGCAAACGATAATATTAAATTACGGTTGTGAATTGAAAAAATTTGTTATAACAATATACCTTTAATTTTAACTTTTTGTTATTGTAAAAAAAAAGTGATTACTAACTAAAATTATTTATGTTCACCAATAGATATTAAATAATCATAGAAATAGGATGATATGAGGTTTTTCATCAATACAAATTAAACAACATTAAAACTAAATGTTAAACTTGGGAAGTGGGGGCACAAGCTTATGAAAACAGAATTCATTATAGTATATATTTAGTAAATAATTTCAAATTTGTACAACTAAATAATTGCACAACTATAGGGATTTATATTGCTAAATAATTGCACAACTATTATTGCGGAGGAATCATCAAGGTTGGTGAGCGACAGTGAACAGGGTGATTATCCACCAAGTGTTTAAATGCAAATACATAGCCTTTGCTACCGTTACTACCCATTACCAAAATTAATGAAGCATCAAGCAATAAAGTTTGGTGATTTTTTGTTTTATTTTCACTAAACAAATTAATATCATTCCTTCATTAAATTTGATTTTCCGTACTTAACTTATTTTTTAAATTCGAATTAAAAATTAATTAAATAATAAACCCCTTTTTTGAAAAAATAGTAAACTTCACTGATGCTGTCTTTAAAATATTTGAAAAAATAGAATCGTCCATAATTTAATTTAAAACGATGGCTGACGCTTAACCACTGAACCACTCAAACGGTTTGTAATTGAATGTTCCAATGTCAACAGTGACCTTTTCAGTTCTTCAAACTGTTTGTATTCAAAATTTCATCGACTTGATGGTTTAGGTGATTATTAAGAACAGGCAGACATTCATTCTGAAATTAATTTCAATTGAAAAATTTTATTTCGTTAACAAGAAGTTTGAAGTAGCATGGATTTATAATATTATCATAAATTTGTGACTCAATGATAGAACTATTATTGCGCTATTACTTTTAATACTAAACGTTGTGTAATACTTCAAAACGTTTCCAACACTTATGGGGAAATGAAACCTGAGGAAATCAATTAACCTGAGGCGTAACTACCACTACGAAAATTAAACATCAATTCACTGGTATATAAGACATGCTAACTTGATTCAATCATGAGTTACCTTTAGATAGATGAAGGTTGGCATGGTCGATAACTCCACCCCCACATTGGTGACCCGGACATGATTTGAACACGCAGTAACGCCCACTTCATTCTGGTAACGCCAGGCCCTGGCGGCCCTGATTATTTCGTTGGATGGCCCACATTGGACAGTTGACTTGCTACTTGTGACTGCGACATTATCCACCTCCTCACGCTGTTGCTACTCAGTCTCGTCTCGATTAAACAACACCTCGATAAAACAGCAAGAGCGGCTACGACTGTGAAGTTAATACACCTCTCACATTCAGCACTCAAAAACCCGGTGACCTTAAATCCAGCTCTCCCGGTACTTTCACAAGTACAGCAACTAGTGGTATCCGTCCATCGAATTCTATCCCAGATAAAATTCTGGTGGGGGAATATTGTGGCGTAACTACCACTATGAAAATTAAACATCAATTCACTGGTATATAAGACATGCTAACTTGATTCAATCATGAGGTACCTTTAGATAGATGAAGGTTGGCATGGTCAATAACTCCGCCCCCACAAACCGCTTCCCTGATTATCCCGAGTTAACTCGGATATGTATATATTGCAAATATTTTTTATCCCGAGTTAACTCGGGAGTAGCAGAATTTGCTAGTACGTTTTGTTTTATCACGTTTTTACTCGGCTGGAAGCAAAAAAAAAAAAAAAAAAAAAAAGTACGTAAGTACGTTGAGTCCCTCCGCACGGAAGAAGTGAAACTTCGCAACCTGCGATGTTAATTGTAGAAGAATCAGCAGTCGTAGGAGGATCACTAGTTCTATTTAACGACTCTTTTTCCTGCTCCGCTCGTTTCCCTGCTCTGTAATAACGATAATATTGTGCATTTTTCCCTCGTAGACCTCTTGAACCAGTGCTTGTGGTTGCCTCATCGTCTCGCCCTCGAAAATGTATTTGTATTAATAATGTACGTGAATGCGTCATAATGTAATTTCAAAAGAGAAAACCTAACAATCAATTGATATTCACAAGAGACGTACCTTGACATAACCTTAAATCCGTCGCATTGTCCGTGGGATTGTTTTCACTCATTTTTTACAATTGTTATCCACTAAATTTGAAAATAAAAAAATACTACCCTATTAAATTATATGTGTATCCAAACAAACTAAAAAAATATTTATGGAAAAACAATACTTGTATGACTTTTATTATTTTTATGCTAGTGAGAACTAAAACAATATGGAAATGAATGATGGAAAACTGGATCCTACCACGTGATTTCCCGGCCAATAAAAATTTAGCGTTAAACGTTTAACGCAATCTTGTTGGAAGTTGCATAAGAAGTATAACTTAAAAAAAAATAACAATAATAATTTGCTGCGATTGGAAATTTGCCAAGTTTTGTTTGGGAATTATGCTGTTGGATTGTGTAACTGCACAGGTATTTTACGTGATTGTATGTACGATAGTTGCTGAATTTACATTAAAAAAAAGAGTTAAAAAAAATGGCGTCTCACTTCACTGGCGTTTGAAAAATATCATTTTTGTGTTGTCCCTTGGTTTTAAAATCTATCTTGGTTTTAAAGACCAATGTTTAACTTTTTTCACTTGCCCGAGATAAGTCGGGAAAATAAACTGATTTTAAATTAAATATTTTTTGACACAAAAAATAAATTTTCACCTTAAACTTGTGTATACGGTTTGCTTTAGTTCTTTGTACTTAATAATGAAGTAAAAAAATATGTTGCTTTTCTGCATTTCCCCCCAAAAAAATTTTAGTAAGGTAGGCGGTTAAACTGAATTAAAATCTCCAATTCATTGTCATATAATCGTAAATTTGTTTAAAAAGAAAATTGAAAAACTTAATTTGCAACATTGTGAAATTTTGTCATTTTTTTTTTATTTAGCAAATAGTGGGAGATTTTTCATTCAACAAAAATTTTGCCAGTAGTTATTTATCCACGCAGAGAGGCAAACTTTCAAAGTAGCATTAAATTATTCTCAGCATTGTTAAGAAATCCGCATCTTTTTTTACACTGGTTCTTCAATTACAGACTTACTGCCTATACGGGATTTTTAAAAAAAAAAAATTCCTCTTGTAGATGGGGGAAGATAGGGAGCGCATACTTGCATTATTCTCGAAAAAGGCACAGTAAGCAGAATTTATTTTTCTATTTTAGAATTTGGAAATCGGAAATAAAAGACTAAAAATGCTTTTCAAAGTATTTTGACGCTTTGACTTGCTCATATTCTATAATTTTTTTATTGTATTTATCAATTTTCTGAACAGCAAGGGAATTTTTTGTCTTAAAAAAAATTGGTGTAAGTAACAATGGACAAGTGTATCCTAGTCCTAGACAATGACCTTTAATGCTCAAAAAAAAAAAATTGATAAGGAATATCAGTATTCCGGGACAATCACGTGTATGTTATTAGTGTACATTTTTATCATAAATACCAAAATACTTGGTTATTATTAATAACGGCCGGATCAAACAGGACAACCCTACAGGATGGACCATTAAAAATTTTCACAGAATTAGAGTTACTTTTGCTTTACTACGGTAACGAGCCATTGCCCGGTATTTCCCTCACTAAAATTTATCCTAGGTTTGAAATTCGTAGCCACCTGGGTATGGAAAAAAAACTGTTTCCCAATTCTGAATTCGGATATAGACTTTGTTAACTGTGCCTGTCTCTGGAAAAATACGAGCATATATATCTGTAAGCATATATGCCAGGGCAGGTATGGAAAAAAAACTGTTTCCCAATTCTGAATTCGGATATAGACTTTGTTAACTGTGCCTGTCTCTGGAAAAATTCGAGCATATATATCTGTAAGCATATATGCCAGGGTAGGTATAGCCAGGTTGGCAAGACGCTGGACTCACATTTGTGAGAACGGGAGTTTAAACCCAGCCGGCCGAAGACTCTCCGTGTAGTAAATGGTGACTGGTGCACGTTAAATCTGTTGGCACACAAAGGCCTCTCTGTTTTCATAACAAATTATCACCTCTGGGGGTACTTAATTGGAGATAGATCGTTCTCTGATTCAGGTCAAAATTATGATCTGTGGATGAATGAATGAATGGGTCTAACTTATAAACGGGTGTGACGTATGGGTGTGGCAGAAGTCGAATTCTTGGTCATAGATGGCGCTGCTGGAAAGCAAGAACAATCGCACCCCTTCTATCTTAATTGTCGACAACAACAACAACAGCAATAACAGCATATATGCCCTACTTTAAAGAAATGAAACATTCACTCCAATAAGGAGGCAGCTTTAAATTGCAGGGCTGTCCAAAAAATGGTGCTGATTTCTGAATAATGTATTTAGTTTCAAATAATTTCAAGCAATTCTTTGATGGACTCCAATTTAGATTTCTTTCAGTGGAATGAAATGCTAATTTACAGCTCGTATCGAAATTCCCCGATACTTGGAAGTAAACTTTCATTTCTAACTCGTATTAATTCCTTTCATAAGACATTGTAAAACTGCATATACTTCGTCATATAAGTTCTAAAATCGGACAACTTTGCATTCCCTGGCGAAATATTTCCTGCCAACTAAAATATAAACTGTGGTACTTTATTTGACAAAAATGTTCCCAGCAGCGATTTTTCCAGCGGCTCGGACATTTACCCAAACTGTCGCAACAATCTGATTCAATTATTATCTCCACATCCGATCTAAAACGTGTTTCCAGTACCTTATTCTACGTCATGAATATGCGGTCCGTTTGTTTCAAAACCTTCTCAATTGATTCAAAACAGCCCTTTACCCTTTTACCAACCTCAATTTCGAATGTCCGTCCGAGAGAAATATTTAATTTAGTATTCTTCGAACTGTCATGAGACGCGGCTATCCATTTATCAAATTCTGCCCGAAGCAGGACACTGCAGCCCCCTATTTTATTCTACCCCCTATTTTCCAAGACCATCTTCACGTTTCGAAAGAGAGCCGGGGCTCCAAAATTGCATCAAAACAGCGAAAATTTTCCACTGGCATTACATTCATTCATTCTATCTGCGCCTGACCTTTAATGAATTTTCTGCGCCACTGGGCATCTTCCTTCCCAACCCCCCACTACTCCTTCATATTCAGCTAAGGAATGACCACTGCCATTAATCACCCAGGTGCCAGGGAACGGGGGGCAAAGAATACAGGCAGGGGGAGGGGTTGAAGAGAATGAGAATGCCTCGAAAATTTTCAGAAAGACTGGAGCATTTTGCCCTGGAGGTCCACGTTGGGGTTAATTGGCTTTTGTGTAGAAAACGGTGTGATTTACTTTCCCTTAATGCAGCCAAGATGTTCGCCAATTAATTAATTTTTTGCCAATTAATTTTCTATATATTCCTTGAATGGAAATGAAATCCATATTTTGACATTGTGTTTTCAAAAAATTGTTGTATAGCCGTTATTGTGCAAAATGTCTGAAATATTTAAATATAAATTAGTGAGGCATTCATATTATTTAATTAGCATAGAGTCAAAATGTTTATTTATTAGAATAGATATAAGTTATACAAAATATTTCTACATTTTCTTAATGTATAAATTTGGTTCATTTTTGATAAAACTTTGTGGTTTTGATATAAGTTAAAAGAGATGTTAATGATATTATTTGGGTTGGGAATTTTTTTATAAGCTATTAATTTGCTTTTATAAGCTATTAAAGTAGAAATATTTTTTTTATTTGACTTTTTCTCATATTACTATTGGTGGGTAAGGTTGCTCATTCACGCTCTTGCAATTTTTTTAAAAGGTAATGAAATTACGCATTTAATTTAGATTTATTTAATATCCATAACATTAAGTATTCATGCAATAATTATAAGCAATAACGCTCTTTCATATTTATGCTATTAAAAGTAGAAGTGCATGGTACCCACATATACATGGATTTCATTCAGCAGAGAAATAAATTTATGAACTAGAAAAATAGTAAAAAATTTAAATATTTAAATTAAAGGTTGCTTACTTTGCGAAATATACTTTTGTCTTCATTAACTCACTGTATTTTTAAAGAATTAATATAGAAGTATAAGATTGCACTCAAATAAAGCAAATAATCAAACAATTACAGCAAACTTCATAAATTCAATAAAAAATAATAAAAGAAAACGATAAACTCCTCGCCTAACTAATGGTTAAGCCTTTTACCGAAACGTGGCGCTGAATCCAATAGAGAGTGTTGCCATATTTTGACGTGTTCTGGGGGGAAAAAAAGAAGAAAAAAAAAACATCAAGCATATCTATTTTATATGTTCAAGTATTAGTGTAGAAACACACCATATGTTTCTCTGCGGTTTTATTTTATACCCATAAATTATATACTGAATATATTCATTTCATTTGCGAACACACTTTCTGCCATCTTAACCATGTAGACGTAAAACAAAAATCGTCTGCGAACAATGAATTGATATTCAAATTCGGAAAAAGAACAATGCAATTAGATAAGATTTAAATCTTTTCTAGTTAAATTCGCTTTCTACCCTGAACAGCTGCAATCTCGATGCATCATGCTATTTATAATACCCCCTTGATACATGTATTTTTAATTTTATTCTCCCATCATGCGTTAAAAAGGAAATTACTTTTTGTATTGAAGATTCTATTTTATAAGACGGCTGCTGAAACAGATAAAATCTTGAGCGTTAACAGTTTCAGATTCACACAAACTTCAAACTACGCCTTTCTCGCCAAATGCTTGTCTTTAAGCTTGAAAGATGAGTTGGTTTTGGTGATTTTTTGATTATTCTTGCTTATTGCTAATTGGGCTTGTTGCGAGACAAGAATTTATAATGATTTGTGTCACACTTGACTGGCCATGGATTAAGAAAGTGTCAGCTTTCAGCTTCTCAATTATTTTTGTGTAATAGATGTAATAAAATGACGTCTATTACCAAATGTGAAACTTAGATTTTTCCTAGAGGGTTTACATAGTCTGAAGGTTTGTTTAGTAAGATAAATGATGATTCGGGTTATTTTTTATAAGATGTCATGTCTTTGCAAAAGTACTTTTTCTTTAGAACTGTGGTTTTAGAGCCTGTGGCGTAACTACCACTACAAATATTAAATACCAAATCAATAGTATATAAGACATGTTAACTTGAATCCATCACGAGGTACCTTTTGATAGATGAAGGTTGACATAGTCGATAATTAATTCCCCCACATTGGTGACCTACGGACGTGATGAGAAATTGTCAGTATTGATGGATGAATCCACATTAAACAGTTGATATGCTTAAAAAAAAAAAAAAAAATCCGGTGAAGTAAATAAAGTCTCCCGGTTAATAAATAATAATGAGCGAAATGCTAGAAAAAAAAAAAAAAAATAATAATAGCGAAAAGCTATAAAAAAATGATGGGAAAAAATAGCGAAAAAGCTGTAAAAAAAAAAAAAAAAAAAAAAAATAACGAGCGAAATGCTTGGAAGAAAAAAATATATATATAATGAGCAAAAAATTGAAGTTAATAAATAAACAGCATTAATCAACTAGTGGTAATTGTTCATCGAATTCTATCCCATATAAAATTCTGGAAGGGGAGTAATGTGGCGTAACTACCACTACAAATATTAAATACCAAATCAATAGTATATAAGACATGTTAACTTGAATCCATCACGAGGTACCTTTTGATAGATGAAGGTTGACATAGTCGATAATTAATTCCCCCACAAGCCTAGTTTTCAATAGATGTTTATTAGGCTCTAAATTAAATTATACATCATACAAAACTATTTTTATAAAAATAAGCTGATTAATTATTTTTGTTTTTGAACTAATTTTCACGACTTCAATATTTGATGCCATAAAAACTATTTATAATATTTGAATTAGACAAAAAATTTTATTGGCAAGTTTAGTTTCGAAACTATGTGGTGTTATTTTTAGAGTTTCCTGGCATTTCTTTTATGACAAAACCTGTTTTGTTGATAATTAAAAAATATTTTTTTTTGGTTTTATAAGCCTTATGAAGTTTGATTCAACTAAATATTTTTCATTGCGCTTGTTAAACTCTTAGATAAACTAATGCTCTTCCTGAAATTATTGATATTTTGAAGAAATAGTATCGATATATTCTTCTTTATAGTAAAACCATAGTAATTATTAAAGTTTTCTTCTATTTATTGACTAGGAGGGGGGCAGTACTTGCAGAGGTTGTAATTATTCGTTTGGAATAGCGAAAAATTAGCATGTGGTGGCAGTTGTTCCGTATTTGAGTGCACAATGCGTTGAAGCATGAATTTGCTATCTCAAATTAAGATGTTTAGGATCCTTAAAGGCCCATCACGAAGAATTCAATGAAATAAAGCATTAAAGAGGAAAAACTAAAAAGAAAAAAGAAAGAAGTGGAATAGTCAAGTTCAATTATGATGTCAGAGGACAGGACAGCACGACTTCCGGTAGGGTTTGTTTGTTTCTTTGGGATAGATTGCGAATAGCAAAAATATTTTAGTAATGAAGCTATTCCTTAATGATATTCTTATTCTGTTTTCAAATAAGCAGACATTTCCAACCAAAGCAGACTCAGTTGTCTATCGTAAATAAGTAATCCAGTGAGTTTAAACACCAGCGTCTGCTTAAGTTTTTATTAGTTCATATCAATGTCTTAGCCTAAACTAACATTTCAAAGGTATATCGCTAACATAGTGATTACATAATCTCGCTTATCATGTAAATGTAATAATAACTAATTTTCTATTATTTAAATTTAAATTTTTAAATTTTTATTTCATTTAATTATTTTCCTTTTAAGCACAATATTTTATTATATGTTGCGTTAAAATAAGCATAACATATTTCCTATAATTTAAAGACTAAAATAACTATATTATTTAATCCCTTTCCCAAAATATTAAAATCATTAGTGTAATACACATTTTTTTTATTCAACAACCTTAAAATGCTAGTGACATTCCATCTATTTTTATAATTTTTTCTACCTCTGTCTAATACATGAATTTGTAAACCTTTCAATTTTGATAAAACGTTCTTCCATTATTGAAAATCCGTTTACTTTAATTTCCGTATGAGAAAGTTTAAGAAAAGGGCATTGGCAATAATTTAAAACAATTAATAGTCAACCTTGAGTTCCTTGCTATTTTGCTAGTATCGAAACTTTACCACTTGCTTCTATGCTTTTTGATTTTATTTCCTCCGATATATTTTTTGTTCCTCCCCGTTCAACGCGATCTTTCCAATATTCTAAATTTCAACCTTTTTGGGAACGATCTATTTTGTCGAAAATGACAATTAAAATCCATTTTCCTCAATATGCGTGCAGATCCAGCAGTAATAAATAAAAATATGAGATCTAATTTGCAAGCTGTTTCGTTTCTTATAATTTTACTAGGAGGTACCACCCCTTGCTCGAGCTGCTGAACAATCTAATGTGGTTGACAAGCAGTCATCTTTTTTTAAGACTTAAAAGTCAATATTTTTTTTCCTTTAAAAAAAAAGATGATACTAACAATAACGTAATAATATGAAATATATAAGCATTACATAAAAATATAATAAAATGAAACATACATTTTTACAATTTTATGTAAAAACATTTTGTTAATATTTTTATCGCAATAAAAATGATTGATTATTTGGATTTGAAAGATAATAAATTATTTTTGCTAAAATAGTTAGAAATAGGCATATAGAATGGGTGAGACAATAAGTAATAAAAAGTAATTATTTTTTCTTGTTAATATTGTAATTGTTTTTCTTGTTTTGTTTTGCTGCGCAAAAACTATAACACATATTAACTTGAAATTACAAAGGTGTTTTACTACTAGCTTGAAATTATGGATTTATTTTGCTGCGCAAAAACTATTAGACATATTAACTTCAAATTACGCAGGTGTGTAGAAAATTATACAAAAAGTACGAGGGAATATTATTAGCTCTAGAATCTTCGTCTGTTAAACTTGTTGTAAAATATACCATGTGGGAAGATATACTAAAATGTAACTAAAGTGCTGAACTTTGAAAGGGCCATTTTTGTTTATAATTTTAACACCTTTTTTTAAAATTTTGCTTTGCTTAAAATTTATAGAAAATGTAAGTGCTTTTAAAAATATAAAGACTGACTTTTTAAAAATATAAAGACTAAAGAGAAATAGAAATCGTTTTCAAATTGAACTGTAATACGCTAAAAGGCTATCGTTACTAAAGGTTAAAGTTAGATATTAATAAGTAAAATAAGTATAAGCACTAAAAGGTTATAATTATATATTAATAAGTGAAATTACTTATAATTTATTGCTTCTCATTGTGTTCATAATCTGCATTCCTAAGTTTGAATACAGTGCGTCAGTAAAGTCATAATGCACTTTTGGTCATTAACCGGGGAAAAACACAGGATTTTTCTACATATCTTTATGATTTCAAGTTTTTGAATTTAAATTTTTTTTATGTGAAGTAAAAAAAAAAGTAACGTAAAGCAAAAAAGTAATAAAATATTTTTTAAAATAAGCACTAATTGCAAACACTTTCGAATAAACTGGAATTTTGAGAGAAAAAAAAACGCCCCCGAACGAAAATGGTCCTTTCCGCACGTTCAATTTTAAGTCTGTAGTTACATTCCTGTGACCTGCAGAGCGATCCGCATGGCATTTTTTGCTACAAGTTTAATATTAATAGTTTAATATTATTTCGCTAACAAGTTTAATAACAAATATAAATTTTTTCCTATCTTACTCCCGAATCATACTTTTGAAGTGAATCGATGATTTTTCGCCCTTAGTTGTAAAGCTTATTTATCCACCGAAAATTCCATTTAAAAAGTAATTTTCATTAAGTATTTATCATTTTCTGTTATATTATTTAACAATGGTCTAAAGCGTTTTGAATTGTAATTATACAAATTTTTACAATATTTTAAATTGTGTTATTTTGAATATCAAAATACAATGTTAAAGACAAAGTGGTCAGATAGTTTCCTAGTTTGAAAAAAAACACACTTTTTTTAACAATGTCTTAGCAACTTGTTTTTTTTTGTCATTTAAAATTAGATAGTTTAAGAGGGTTGTAAAAATTTACGTACCTTATAATAATTTTTTTTTGATAACTAAGAAACAGTTATTATTAAAAATTATTTTTTATTCGGAATATATTTAAACAAACGAGTAATAAAAAATGTGCAAAAAGTTTTCGATTCGCTTAGAAAGTTTTCAAAATATTATGAAATCCGCAAAAAGTAAAATTAGAGTTTAAGGACCCAGAATTTCGGCAACCGTTCGCTTGACTAAACTATTGGGAGTGTATTTTACAGATTCAGACTACTTCCCATACTTTGAAAATTAAAAATTCGCTATTGTTGTGAAAAAAAAAATGTCATTTGTCACTCTATATCTCTCTCATGTGATGGAATCATTAAATTATTCAATTAGAGAGGTTTAGATTTATTTTATTTTATATTTTATTATATTTTATATTATATTTTTTATCATTTTGCTTTGCTTTTATTAACATTAGTCACTCTCTCTCTCTCTCTCGTGAGATAGAATCATTAAAATAATCAATTAGAGAGATTTATTTTATTTTATATTTAATTATATTTTATATTATTTTGTTTTGCTTTTATTAACATTGATCACTCTATATCTCTCTCGTGAGATAGAATCATTAAAAAAATCAATTAGAGAGACTTATTTTATTTTATATTTTATGTTATATTTTATAATATACTTTTTATTATATTTTTTATTATTTTGTTTTGCTTTTATTAACATTGGTCACTCTATATCTCTCTCGTGAGATAGAATCATTAAAATAATCAATTAGAGAGATTTAGATATATTTTATTTTATATTTTATTATATTTTATGTCATATTTTTTATTATTTTGTTTTGCTTTTATTACCGTTTGTCACTCTCTCTCTGTCTCTCTCTCGTGAGATAGAATCATTAAATTAATCAATTAGAGAGAATTAGACTTATTTTATTTTATATTTTATTATATTTTATGTTATATTTTTTATTATTTTGTTTTCCTTTTATTTGTACGATAACAGTTTGGACCATTAAGGTAAGAATTAAGTGTATGGAAATCCAATCAATGAGACAAAAGTAATTCATGGAGATGTTTTTTTGGATCACTGAACTAAAATTATTCACCAAAATAAAATACACTATTGTCGTGAAAAAAAAAAGATATGCCATTTGTCACTCTATATCTCCTCTCGTGATGTAGAATCATTAAATTAATCAATTAGAGAGATTGAGATTTATTTTATTTTATATTTTATATTATATATTATATTTATTATTATATTTTTTAATTTTATTTGAATGATAACAGTTTGGACCATTAAGATAAGAATTAAATGCATGGAAATCCAATCAATGAGACAAAAGTAATTCATGGAGATGTTTTTTTTTTCCTTTTGGATCACTGAACTAAATTTCTTTGAATAGTATAATTAGTTTTTATTCTAAATGGCTATTTAATTAAACAAGAGCGTTGAATTTTTGTTGCTTTAATTTTGTCCCTAATTCTTACTTCATTAAGTTTTAGTTTTAGCTCTTTTTTGTGTGGGAATAATGACATTTTCAATCTCTTGAATGTTTTATATTAATTATTCGGTAAAACTTTCATTTCTGAAAGAATCTACTTTTTTTTGGAATTGTAAAAAAAAAGGAGTATATATGAAGGGCTTGGACGAATGGAATAATAAATTATATATTTTTTAAAGAACATTCTTAGCTTCTAATCACTTAAAAAAATTCTTTTCATAAATAGGATGGTTCTGTGTATTGTGGTTTTACTCACAAGAAGTTCAGGAAACTTGTAAATTACTTATCTGAAAACAATGCTAAGGAACAGTTTAATGTAAAAATGTTATGTTTGTAAAAATTCCCAATGTTTCAAATTTCGTTATTAAAATTACTCTAATAATTTTAATATTTTTTAAGCTTTTTGAAATTCATCTTTAAAATGTAAATTATTTTTGCCACATTTGAAGTATAATAAGAACATTCGTCAAATATGATTTATAAGTCCACATTATTTTTTTACCAGGAAAAAATCCTAAAATTCTCTAAAATAGCGTTTTGAAAAAAATCTTTCCAACACATTAAGTACAACGATAATATATTTAAATATTTTCTTACGTTCTTAAATATTATTTATAGCCGAATTTAAACTAATCAATACTTTCTGACAAATATTATTTATGATTTCGTGCAGTGTACACCTAGCATTAAATATTATTTAAGACTACCCAAATCGCTATACCAACACGTTTCTTAGCTATAGCAAATTGAATAACCTCAAATAATTTTTTCACCAAAAATAACTAAAAAATTTATATCCGAATCGTGATATGGGGAAAGATTACCTGAATACTATTATCCTCTTTATATCACTTATAAATCAAGTTCATATTGTTTAAAAATCAACCCTCTCTTTTTAAAAGTCGTTCATATAGAGGCGATTTCACTGTAAACATCGTAAATCCTTCATCACCCGGGCTTTCTTTATGAACTATTTGGACAAACAAGTCATTTAGGTTCGAAGGGGGGCACTTATGGGTCCCTAATGGGCGAATAAAAGAGTGAAGAGCGCTCTCTTTGGATTTTAAAATGGGTCATTAGGGGATTTTAAGGGGGTGGAGTGTGCGCTTCTCCCAAACGATTCCATTGTTCCGATCAATGTATCAGGCGAGATAAATTATCTTGATATTTTGGCGTGAATCTTCATTAATAAGGAGTTTTATGATAGCTTGGCGAGAGATTCATATTCAATGAAAGTTTGGAGAAAATTTTATGAAAGCTTCGAAGACATTTTGTAACGACGATTTTGATTGATGATGTTTATATCATGACTTTGTAGAAAACATTTTATATTTTAATACTTGTATTATAGACATTTACAATGTGATGTGTTGTACAGAGCAAAAAAGAAACATAATAATATTTATAATTTTTATATTATTATTACGCTTTTTTGGAAGCAAAAAAGAATTCACGTTAAGAGTTTAAATATTGTATAGAACAGATTAAGAAACAAAACGGCTATTGAAATCTGTCGAGTAGTTAGTTAGATTAGCAGAATGTCAAACGTAAAAACTAGTTTGTTTGCCTGGGAGTGTCTTAATTAATTACCTTTCAGCTTGTTTCTTTTATCGAGTTATCACACGTATTTTTTGGTATATTCATTCCTACCTTCCTCAGTTGTGATTTGTTCGATTTTGACATTTTTGCTTTTATTATGCTTAAATTTTAGTTTTTAATTATATATTGTTGGTTTTTTTTACTTCAGTTTTGACAAGGGTTTTGCTCCCTTTTTGATATATAACTTATATGATCGTTGCATGACGCAAAAATTTGTAAACATTCAAGATTTTTTCGATTGATTTAAATAAAAAAGGATGTTGCTCCTTTAAAAAAAATTTAGTTAATATTTTTGTCTGCTTTATATTCAAACAGACTTCGAGCTGAAATTTAAATTTTAATAAATTATTCGCTGCTAATAACAAATATTGGATACTTAATAAGCTAAACTAGCGATTACTATGGGAATAAATTGATTAACTTAAGAAAAGGCAACAAATAGACATCAGCGCGACGCATTCGAAGAAAAGAAACTTTCTTTTCCCTGCCATCAATGCAATGTCCAGGAGAAACAGCATTTACAGCAAAGCCGAATGCTTTTCTATTCAACAGAATTCGCATTTTAAACTAAGACATTAAGCCACACAGAGATGGACGAAGAAGTCTACGGCCATAAGCATCTATTCAAAGGATCCCTCAAATCGACGACATGAAACACTATAACTTTTAATGTATCACAATTTTTTAGTATGACATTGAACTTTACAAGTAGGTATGAATTATTTGGCTCATGCGAAAAATTCCAGGCAACAATTAGACATCAGTGTGACGCATTCGGAGAAAAGGAAACGTCTTTTCTCTGCCATCAATGCAATGTGCAGGAGAAACAGCATTTACAGAAAAGCTAAATGCTTTTCTATTCAACAGAATTCACATTTTAAACTAAGGCATTAGGCCACACAGAGAGATCGACGAGGAAGTCTACAGCCATAAGCAACTAATCAAAGGGTCAGTCAAATCGACATAAAACACATAATTTTTATTGTATTAAAATTTTTTATTATGACATGAAACTTTATTATCAGATATGAATTATTTAACTCATGCAAAATATTCTATAAAGATTTTTGGATATTATAAATTTATAATGTTTTAAATAATATTTGCATTTCAGAAAAAAATGACATTGTTTTCTTGGAAATAAAGCCATTTCCTTACTAACATTATATATGGAAATTTAAAACATGGATTTAATTTTTTTTCTCCAGTTTTTCTTGAAATTTAAAGAGCCTTCACCCTACAATGATCTTTTATTCTGGAATATTTTATATTGCCTGTAATAGAGTGATTTGTCCTGGATATCTTGGAACACCAAAGACAGTACTCAGTTGGTCAAAGATTCAAATTTTTGAGTTAACTATTTAAATTTTATTCTTTTTTCCTTAAACGAAAATCCATCATTTATTAAAATCTTTTTAGAAGTGAATTTCGTAGAAAGAAAGTGTTAAAAAACAGTAAATATTTACAAAAATATAAATTTTAAAGAAAATGGAAATTTTTAAAAATAAACACATAGAGTTTGTGTATTTGAACAGCAGATTAAATTGAACTAATTTTCTATTAAAAATTACAAGTGCTTCTTATTTGATTGACTTATAATTTTTTTTTATAACTTCGATGCATAAGTATTAAACTAATTATGTATGTTACATGGACAATTATTTAACAGCCCAGTCGAAATGCTAGTCCATATAACATATGCTTAGTGTTAATATGTTTTAATTTTGTAATCTTGTGATCTTCACCCCAACTTAGCGGGTAATAGAGCTTCTGCAAAAAGAATATGAACAAACTCCTTATCGTAGGTGATTTCAGGAAGAGTTCCTTGCAATGGCATTACATGAAGAGAAAAACCTCTCACGGTTAGCTCGTCGACAGTGAGACTCGAGTACAATGAAAAAATAAATGTATAATATTTTTATGAAAATTCAGTTCAAAGTAATGCTTTATATGGATTTTTTTTGTACAAATTTAAAAAATAAAAACGCATGACTTTTAGTATTTTGATGGTCAAACTAAGCTATTCTTAGTTTGAATTAAAATTTAATTATTGTTAAGATAATTACTTTAAGATAATAACCATTTATTTTAACTTTATTAAGCGTAAAATTTACAATAATGAGTTTTTTTTATTTTTTAAGTAACCTTAAACTCTCGAAAACTTGTGCTAAGTTTAAAGGCCAAAAATTTTGAAATCTCATTTGTTTATAATTACTTATGCAATCCTTAAAAATATTTCGCATCATTACCGGTAAGGTGTGAAACTTCATTTTTTTTCACTTCAGAAAGAAAAAAAAAAACAGAAGATAAAAGAATAAAATAAAATGAGTTGCCAAATCCGGTAGTACCCCATCCTTAAAAGCAATAGGGAGTAGAGAAGAGAATTAATGCCGTTCATCAGGCGACTAATCGCTTGCCAGTGACACCTGGTGGTCTGAAGGAGAATTAATTGTCGCCTAATCCAGAAGACGTAGACCAAACCACGCCTATGAAGCCTGCTGATTGGGCGACTTAGCCGATTCATCTCAACTTTCTATTGTTCCGTTTAAAGCACAGAATAATCGCTATTGGCCATTAAAGATGCAATTATTGAGTAAAATCATTTTCATACATGGTAATGACGGAACGCAGATTTCTTCGCTCGCCCCTCCACATCAGAAGCTTCATCATTCCCCTTCCCCCATCTATCGTCTGCCTCCTATAAAAGCATTTACTTTTTTATTCCCGTTTTTTCAACTCGTCGCTAACATTTTTTCTACACTTATATATACATAAACCATATGTTTTGATCCCCCTGTGCGCGTTGAAGTTAAAAACACCCCGGACGCAAACACAAAAGAGTTTTCGGCTTTTTTTGTTTCTTTTTAACTTTTTTTTGTGGCAACGATACTCCATTACAAGAGGTTTTGATACAGAAACTAACGACTTCTATTCATCAACAAAAGGTAGGCGAGCACAAAGCTTTCATCGGATTTTTATGCATTATTATTTTTTCTCCCACTTTACCCAATACCTTTTTTTTTATACCTCAAGCTTTTAATTAGAGCTTAGATTATTTTTTTCAATATCTCTCTCTCAGTTTTTTTTTTTACTTTGCATGATTAACTAATATTTAGCCGCTGGATAGAAAGTTTTTTAGCCCTAATTTCTTCATCCTACTTTTTTTTTTACTCTATTCGTGCGTATGGAACTATTTTCTTTCGCTTTTTTTTTATCATCCTCTTTTCTCTTGACTACGCGTTGTGTAAAAATTAATCAGGAGTGGAACGCTATCGTCTCATTAGAAGAAAATCTTAGAAAGGACAGATAATGAAGTTTTTGGGGAAAAATTTTCCGGGCGTACACAGATAGGAGGTGGAGTTATAAAAAAACACGCTAAAAACTCTGTTATTTTTTTTACCCGGGTTTTCGTATAAGTTTAATCGTTTATGTCCCATTTTTCAAACTCCTTTATGGGCTGAAGATAGTTGGGATAAATGACAAAGGAGAGAAGAGTTACTTAAGTCTTTTGTTATTGTGGTAAGATTAATTGCAAAGACTGAAACTATTAAGAGGCCCTTCTTGAAATAATTTTGCTTAGGATCCTTAAGGAAAAGCTTCGTCCTCAACTTAATGGGGGATAAGTAATCTTTAACTATTATGGAAAAAGTTCTTGCTTGAAGACACCTCATTGGTCAAATCAGCTTGCAACATTTACCCAAAGAGTGCGGCCCTTGAGTGATATATTTAGGTAATTTGATTTATGAGTTTTTAAGGTAACTCGTTTATGTTGGTGAGATTAACTCATACCATTAGGCAGAGACAATTTATCTGAAAGATGCCAAGAATGAAGCGTTTATGAAGTTACTGTCGTTAATTTTACGACTTTTAAAATTAATATCAAAGGTAATGTTACGGTATAAACTTATCTGCACTTTGCAAATCTTGTGCTTTGCGCTGTAGCAAAAAAAGCTTTTAATACATTATCAGGAGACTTAATTAACCAATGCTATTAAAATAACTAAAGACTTTAAATAACAGTTAAAGAAAAATGGTTGGGGATAGAATGTACAGCTTATTGCTTTCTGCTTAGTTATCCAGATATTTATTCTCATCAAGTTTCAAAGTTAGTTCCAAATTTGGTTAACAGATGACGCTTCTAATTGTATTTTATTTTATAACTAGCGTTGAACAACCTACTCAATTCTGAGTTTTACGACTCTCAATGTTTAACTCCGTAACCTTGTAATTTTGATCTTAATCTAGAAGACAGGGGGAATTCTGGATGAAGCATTGGGAAATATTAGCCTTTGAGGAGGACTTTTAAATGGAACTAACCCACATTTGCATTGCATGGAGTGAAAAACCAGGAAAATCGTCCGCGGTGAGCTCACGGTGAGCTGAGGGCGGTACAAGCTGGGAGCAGAATTTGAACCTGGTATATGAACCTGGGTCATTCCATTGGAAGGCGAGCGCTCTATCTCCTAAATCGACGCTGCTAATTTAAATTATAAAAAAAACATTTTTAAAAAAACCCCATTATTTGCTGCAACATCGTGGTGCAGTCCGAGGTTAAAACTATCAGCAAATATTCGAGTTTGTATAGTCTGGCATACAACAAGATACATTGCTTAAAAGTTTTCCTAGACAGTTTACCATCTGTTGACCAATTTATTTGTTTTTAAATTTTGTAAGAATAAATGCTTAAGTTTCTTAAGAAGAACGCAGCAAACTAAATTTCAGTCTCATTTTGGTATACTTCAATTGATTTTTTTAAAATTACATCTATTGATTACATTTGCTTTGCAGAAATCCGATTGTTCAACATTTTGTGCATTGAATACAATTCTTCAGAAATTTAATGAGTGTACTTGATAGGTATCAAGATAAAGTAAATTTTGGTCCGAAACATCCTTTGGTTCCAATTTGTAATTTTGAACCCGATCCGGAAAACTGGAGAACTCCTGGATCTAGTATTGGGAGAAATTTGCCAACGTGGAGGACATTTTGATGGAACTAACCCACATTTGCGTTACATGGAGGGGAGAAACACGAAAATCTCCCACAGTTATCTTGACGGCAAGGGGACTCTCATGATCCGTAAACCATTGAGGATATTTTACGCCACTACTGTGGTTGGTATGATCCGGGTGCGGAATTCGTATCGACCAGGGATTCGAACCCGGGTCAAATCATTGGGAGGCGAGCGCTCTATCCCTTGAGCCACCACAGTTTTTAACTATAGTTCTTTAGTGAACAATGTGCTATTTGCATAACTGTTGTGAGCCTGCATCAGTTATTTTTGACTATTATGTTAAGTTTTGCTTTATCCGAAACATACACTCTCTATGCTGACAATGAAAAGGGTTCAAAATGCCAATATGAAGAAAAGCAAAGAAGCTATAATTGTGTGAAAATAAAAAACATTAGTGATTTAATGCTCCAAAAAAATCACAAATGTAAAAGTTATTCCAAAGCTTGCACGGCAAAGCTTGCACGGCTTGCAAAGCAAATCCACGGTTTGGGCTTAAAAAATTGGCGATTGGGGAATTATTATTATTTCTCATTGGTGATTTTTAAGAAAGGTTAATAATTCTTTGATTAACTAGCTTTGATTAACTAAGTTCATTCTAAGGCTCATACAATGTTTTACAGATGGTATGTATTGTTTAAAATTATAGTTTTGTCTAGGTTTAAAGGCACTGTGGTTTTCTCAAATTTTAACTGTGGAATTATGTTTTGCCCATTATTCATGGTTGATCATTTTAAGATTTAAAAACCAATGTTCAGAAAAAAATTGCAAACTATATTTTAAAATCCTAAATTGCCCTTACTTCATAGATCATATTTTCTACACGCGCTTAGTTTCTCCAAAAAAATTTTTATCAGCTATCAGAAAGACCTTAAAAAAGCTATAAGCTATAAGAAATCACCTTAAAAAAACAACAAATATATATATATATATAGCACAATAAAAACAAAACCAAACAAAAACGGAAACAAAAAGAAAACGGAAGTAAGGTAATAGTAGATAATATCAAGCGCTAAAGCTGCCTTAAATATGATCACTATAACATAGCACAAAAGAACAAAGAGAAAAACGAAAATAATTAATAAGTTTTATTAACTGCGCATAAGCTGCAAGTATATAGAACTCATAATATAAGCTAAAAAATTGAGAAAATATGGGAAAAAATACAAAATAATGACAAGAGAAAAAATTATTAGAAATAATATTTTAAAAGAATTTAAAAGATCATAATTTTTAATACCTTAAAAAAAAAAATTAATTAAAATTTGGAAAACAAAACTAAGAAAAGATATAATCTCTTCATCAGCTCACACGATTATATCCGCAAAAAGAGTGCTTTCTAATATTGTATTAATATAGCCAAAGCAAAATATATCAATACAACAGTGTGAGGAGCACTCACAAAATTTTAAACGAAATTGGAACACATTAAGTAAAAAATATGTACGGAAAAACAAAGAAATATATCAAGCAAAAAACTGAAAATAAAATGTAAAGAGATTAGAGATCAGTACACGAAAAGAAATCTACATAGTGAGGAGCGAATTAAATGAACTTACGCGTACCGGAATCTTTCAAGAATGAATTATAATATTTTCGTAATAAGATTGCCAGATTACAATATATGAAAACAGAAGCATAAATAAAGTGATATCTTATGGCACGTTCTTACTGCAAAACTGAAGCGCGTCTAATTTGTTAGTTACCTTGGGTGGCCCGAAAATGGATGCGCGCAAGGTATTAGTATAATACAGGATAATTTAAAGCTTGTAATTAAAAAGTTTGAAAATTAAAACAACTATTAAAAAAAAAAAAAAAAAAAAAAAAAAAAAAAAAAAAAACAGGATTTACTCATTTTGAATTGATTTTTAGCAGGAGTCAAATTATTATTGCTGCAGAAGTCCGAAAATTAGGCTCAAAGAGCAATGCCCTAAACACACGAAATTAGAAGACGAACTAAAAACGGAAACAAAAAGAAAACGAAAGTAAGCTAATAGTAGATAATATTAAGCGCTAAAGCTGCTTTAAATATGATCACTATAACATAGCACAATAAAAACAAAACCAAACAAAAATGGAAACAAAAAGAAAACGGAAGTAAGGTAATAGTAGATAATATCAAGCGCTAAAGCTGCTTTAAATATGATCACTATAACATAGCACAAAAAAACAAAGAGAAAAACGAAAATAATTAATAAGTTTTATTAACTGCGCATAAGCTGCAAGTATATAGAACTCATAATATAAGCTAAAAAATTGAGAAAATATGGGAAAAAATACAAAATAATGACAAGAGAAAAAATTATTAGCAATAATATTTTAAAAGAATTTAAAAGATATAATCGTGTGAGCTGATGAAGAGATTATATCTTTTCTTAGTTTTGTTTTCCAAATTTTAATTAATTTTTTTTTTTTTTTTTTTTTTTTTTAAGGTATTAAAAATTATGATCTTTTAAATTCTTTTAAAATATTATTGCTAATAATTTTTTCTCTTGTCATTATTTTGTATTTTTTCCCATATTTTCTCAATTTTTTAGCTTATATTATGAGTTCTGTATACTTGCAGCTTATGCGCAGTTAATAAAACTTATTAATTATTTTCGTTTTTCTCTTTGTTTTTTTGTGCTATGTTATAGTGATCATATTTAAAGCAGCTTTAGTGCTTGATATTATCTACTATTACCTTACTTCCGTGTTCTTTTTGTTTCCGTTTTTGTTTGTTTTTGTTTTTATTGTGCTATGTTATAGTGATCATATTTAAAGCAGCTTTAGCGCTTAATATTATCTACTATTAGCTTACTTTCGTTTTCTTTTTGTTTCCGTTTTTAGTTCGTCTTCTAATTTCGTGTGTTTAGGGCATTGCTCTTTGAGCCTAATTTTCGGACTTCTGCAGCAATAATAATTTGACTCCTGCTAAAAATCAATTCAAAATGAGTAAATCCTGTTTTTTTATTTTTATTTTTTTTATTTTATTTTTATTTTTTAATAGTTGTTTTAATTTTCAAACTTTTTAATTACAAGCTTTAAATTATCCTGTATTATACTATTACCTTGCGCGCATCCATTTTCGGGCCCACTCAAGGTAACTAACAAATTAGACGCGCTTCAGTTTTGCAGTAAGAACGTGCCATAAGATATCACTTTATTTATGCTTCTGTTTTCATATATTGTAATCTGGCAATCTTATTACGAAAATATTATAATTCATTCTTGAAAGATTCCGGTACGCGTAAGTTCATTTAATTCGCTCCTCACTATGTAGATTTCTTTTCGTGTACTGATCTCTAATCTCTTTGCATTTTATTTTCAGTTTTTTGCTTGATATATTTCTTTGTTTTTCCGTACATATTTTTTACTTAATGTGTTCCAATTTCGTTTAAAATTTTGTGAGTGCTCCTCATACTGTTGTATTGATATATTTTGCTTTGGCTATATTAATACAATATTAGAAAGCACTCTTTTTGCGGATATAATCGTGTGAGCTGATGAAGAGATTATATCTTTTCTTAGTTTTGTTTTCCAAATTTTAATTAAATTTTTTTTTAAGGTATTAAAAATTATGATCTTTTAAATTCTTTTAAAATATTATTGCTAATAATTTTTTCTCTTGTCATTATTTTGTATTTTTTCCCATTTTTTCTCAATTTTTTAGCTTATATTATGAGTTCTATATACTTGCAGCTTATGCGCAGTTAATAAAACTTATTAATTATTTTCGTTTTTCTCTTTGTTTTTTTGTGCTATATATATATATATATATATATATATATATATATATATATATATATATATATATATATATGTGTGTGTGTGTGTGGAGAATAAAACGTTCTAGTAAAATCACCACACTGTCTTGTAAAAACATTTCTGATAAAAAAAAACATAGTTCTAGTTAGTAAAGTCAAAATACATGGTATTTAAATCATTCATTTGGTCATTTTCCCGTTTGTTTTAGTAACGGCTTCGTAGAAAATTTGCTTCTCATAATTAGAGTTTTCATTAACCCACATTTAGAAAAAAGTACAAAACGGAAAAGTATATTTAACTGAATAAATGGGTTTTATGCCATGATCTAAGGTATCACGATAATATTACCTAATTTTAGCATATTTATCCAATTTTAACTCAGATTAGAATTTTTTTGTTAATTTTTTTTAAATCCCTTACCAAAGGGCTTCGGTAAAAATTACCGAGCTTTTTGATGTTCCCATAGAGCCAGAAACACCATAAATCGCGATATATTTACCATATTGTGGTAGTTTCGATTGTACTTTTTATCACTGCATAAATTTTTATTCACATTGTTATCAATAAATTTGCTTAAAAAGGCGTTTCTTAAATAATCATAATAAGCATAATTCTAATTTAAAAAAGCTTAAAAAATTTGCGTAATGTTTTAGTTCATTCAAAGAAAAATCCTTTGAACATACTGAAAAGTTTATTTTATTTTTAACTAGCCGCCTAAGGCGGCCAGCTGTCCGCCACTCTAAAGGTTTTCACACATAAAGTTTTTTAAAACATAGCAGGAAATCTGAAGATTAGTGGACAATTAAAGTGGTCTTGTCCTGCAATTTTGTCTTCATATCCTTGGGCCCTAGCACTGCTAGTAGAGACACGATCCTCTTCCAATCTTCTTTGACGTTTCTCTGATGTTTCTCGGACCCTAGCATTGCTAATTGCGACACGATCCTCTTCCAATCTTCTTTGACGTTCCTCAGGTGTTTCTCGGGCCCTAGCATTGCTAGTTGAGACACGATCCTCTTCCAATTTTCTTTGACGTTCCTCAGGTGTTTCTCGGGCCCTAGCACTGCTAGTTGAGATACGATTCTCTTCTAATCTTCTTTGACGTTTCTCTGATACTTCTTGGGCTCTAGAATTGCTTGTAAAAATTCTGTCATGTTCCATCCGTCTTTCACGTTCCACAGACGTTTCTTGGGCCCTTCTTCTTCTTTGAGAATCTCTTAATATCTTTTTCTTTGACAAAATACAAAGTTTTTGGGAAGGCGGTTCTGCCATGTCAGTAATCGGGTTTTTAAGAAGTCAACGAATACTTTAGAACAACAATTACTATGAAAGCAAATCATGAAACTTCAATATTAAAATCTAAGTGCTTACCTGCAAACTGAAACTTTTCTGAAAATAACTAATTACATTTAATAAAAACTGTTAAAATAAAGAATAGAAAAACCAAAGAGATCCAAGGTAAGTGTGATCGTTCCTTCAAAAATAATTAAATTCCTATTTTATATAGCTACAACGCTTAAGAAGAAAAAAACTAAAATGCTAAATACATGAAAAGAACACGAAAACGAATTAATTTTTTATGGTATCAATTTCTATTTCTATATAATTTTTATGGTATCAATTTCTATTTCTATATCGCTACAAAAATTATCGTCTTTGCTTAAGAAAAAAAAATAGAGCGTGGAAAGAAGAAAAAAAACTTATTATAACAATTATGCACAGCGACAAATAAATCAAAGCGAAGCGTTCTATTTACGTATCGAATATGTTGCCACATTTTTAATACAAAAGTTAAACTTTTATCCACTTAAACTAATGCGAACCTTACAATTAAATTATTAATTCCTTCGTATATTATTGCTTTAAGTTGTCGAAAATTAATATTTCAATTGTAAGGTTTGCATTAGCATACGTTTATAAGAGTGGAGAAAAGTATATGCATTTTTTAATAGTTTTCTGAATATGGCTCTTTGAAGAAGAAAAAGCATAGATTTTCTTACAAAATGACTGATAACTAAAAAACTAATCCAAATTTTTGAAAAAGAAAAAAAATACTTCTTCATTATGTCAAAACACAATTATGTGCCGAGTTTCGTGCCTGGGCGAGGCTTCTGGGGCGATATATTGTGATTACAGACACACACACACACAGCCGCGTTTATTATTATGTATAGATTATTTCTATGTTATATTTTCCATGAAAATAATAACATTTTTAAATTGTGTTTCAATGATAAGAATAAATTTTTTTTCTCTTAAAACTAAAATAACAAGCTTACGATAATAATCTTTCGCTCGTATCGGTGTAGTGAAAATTACGAGAAATAAATTCTATTAAGAATTTTATTGATAACCACTAATTGTTTCTTCGAATTAAAATCTTTCTAGATTCCTTGTTTATTATTGAAGAACGTTTTCATCGGATAAATAATTAGTGTTTCCTCCAAGAAGTCAATTAGAAAATTCTTTCTGAATAATTGCCAATTACTTTTAACGATTTACCGTTTCAATTTATATCTTGCAAATTCCCTTCTCTGCTTCCCTGTTAATTGAAATTTTAGCTTGTAATGATAGCATAACGGTAAATTGAATATTTTTTTTGTACTTTAAGTAATGATCTTTTTTTTTTTATTAATTTGTGCATTGAAAAATATTAAAATACATTAATTGAATTGATGAGATTTGAAATTAGTAAATTTATTATAAATACTGTGAATTTTTTTTAATAAGCAGCTGTGATGACAAAATGAATATATTGCCTTTTACAATAAAATAAGAATGTGCATTGTTACAATATTTTTAAAAAATTTTATTAATGCATTGTTTCACAATGTTTCACTTCACTAATTTTTGAACTGAAAAATAATAAATACATTAATTTTATTGATTGTTATTTGAAATTAGTAAAATTATTATAAATACTGTGAGTTTTTTTTTAATAAGCAGCTGTGATGACAAAATGAATAATAATGCCTTTTACAATAAAATAAGAATGTGCATTGTTACAATATTTAAAAAAAATTTTATTAATGCATTGTTTCACGATGTTTCACTTCACTAATTTTTGAACTGCAAAATATTAAATGCATTAATTTTGTTGAAATTAGTTGTTTGAAATTAATGAAATTATTATAAATTAGGGCAAAAGTTTTATAAGCATCTCTGAGGTAATAAAATAACGGCAACAACTTTTATAATTAAATAATCTCGTTCATAATTATGACATTTCTTTTTAAATTTCTAAAAACGCTTTTTTGTTTAAAAGTGTTAGATTTGAAATTAATAAAATTTTCCAAAATTGCGGTTAAAAATTATAAATAGTTGTGATAGTCGAAAAGGCTATTATGTATTTTAGTGTAAAATGAAAAAGCGCATAATTAATAATATTTTATTTATTTTATTAAAGTATTATTACATTAGACATTGTAAAAAAAATTTTAAATTACAAAAGCATATGTTAAGGAACATTAAAATAAAATTAAAATGACGAAGATGAATTTAATAGATTTAAATTTAATAAATTTAAATTCAATAAATTTAAAGTTTTAATACGCAGCTGCAAAAATGAATGCCTTGATTTTACCGTAATGATAAAACGAGGCGGAATAATGGTTTATGTGATTTTTTAATCAATTATTCTCTTTGTTTCAGTTTATATACATTTTTATTTCATATTAAAACAGAAACAGAGATATGTTAACAGTACATTTATATTTCAACTTTCTAATAGAATATTACTTTATTTAAAAGCATTTTATTATACGGACTTTTAAGGTTTTAAAATGGAGTGATTTGTGTGAAAGGGAAGTAGAAATTTTCAGCCACAAAAATTAAGAAAACAACTATGTAAATAATCAAGTATAATTTTGTGATTATTTTATGTTATCAAAAATGTTCAAATGTTTAGAAAAAATTCGTCACATTTTATTTTACAATTTTAGGTACAATTAGCATTTATATGAAAGCCAAGATAATAATTGATAACTTCTCATTATTATTTAGTTTTTCGTATAATTTAATTTCCTTTGCTTTTATTCTTTATCAGTTATACTTTTCAAATAAAAAAAGTAATATTCTTGAGATTAGAGGAGTACAATTTCCGTTAGTCTGCAAGTTTTGACTTTGTGTTTGAACTTGAGGCTTCCTTGAACAAAATAAGGAAAATAAAATATTGTGTGAACATAAAAATTCCTTGTGAACGACATTAGTTCCTCCTTACAACCTCTCCATAGCGCATGGAAATGCATTTTACCTTGATTCGCCCCTCTCGGGAACAGTGGTTTTTATTGCTCTGTTGTTCATCTTTTTTCTCTTTCGACTTCTGTGATTTTTTTCTTCTTAGTTTTGTTTCTCATTTTTGTTTTTCTTTCCGTTAGAAACTTTTCATTTTATGTTTCAAATCACTTTTGTTTCTTCCCATTTACGTCTGGCAATTCTTGAAAATCGGTGCCTGTTTTTAAGCACTGAAAACATAACGATTGCTATTTCCTGTTTATATATTTTTGTAGTGAACTAAGTTTTTTAGCAGGTAATGTTTCTCTTATACACTCTATAACAAAAAAATCGACGCACTAAGAAGTTGTCCGATTAAAGCAAAAATTCGTGGATAGGAAGACAATGTACAGAATAGTAAATGATTAAAATTTCAGAACAATTGAATAATTTATTGCAGAGTTACAGTAACAAGTTCAATAAGGTGTTGACCCGTCTCTAGCTTGGATACAAGCTGCCACACGGCGTGATAGACCGATAAAGCTCCCGGATGGTTTCTTGCGATATTTCCTGCCAAATTCGATCCAATTGTCGAACTAGGTCATCAACATTCCGTGGCAGATGCAATCGCCTTCCCATCATATCCCAGACATGCTCGATGGGAGAGAGATCTGGTGATCTGGCAGGTCAAGGAAGAGTTTGACAAGCTTTCAGACAGTTCATAGCAACACGTGCCGTATGTGGTCTGGTATTGTCCTGCTGAAAAACCAGCCCAGGGCGCTGCAAAAGGAACGGTAGCAAAACAGGTCTTAGGATGTCCCCAGTCGGCATCATTCCAGCCTGATCGAGCCATGCACCACTGTAATCTGGCTCGGCTCTGTAATCGGATGATTGCTTCTTGGTGCGCGATTTTTTTTGTTATAGAGTGTATTTTAAAACGGCTGAGTTCTTTTTTTATGGAAGTAGATTGCGTTATTAATACGAAATTGTTGGACCATGAAAATCTATTAAATATTTATCAGTTTAATCATTATTCTGAAATATTATTTCAATTGTCTTATTTTAACTTTCTCAAATTTCTCCTTTTTCTGAAAAATTTCTTTTCTAATCAAAAGAGAAAAAAAACATTGTCTACCACACTGAATAAATATCCTATATTTTCACATTTTTATTGTGTGTCTTTTCTATTTCAAAAAATATATTTCTTTGTTTTGGTGTGCTGTCGACTTCCTGGAAACATTTCAGAAATAATCAGAAACGGAAAAAAATACATGAATGTCCATCAATTCTTCGGAAATACGGCGGCATCTATTCATATACTTTATCCCAAATGTCCGTTTTGTCCAGTTTTACATTGAAACAAAACAAAGGGCCCCGTATTGCATTCGATGGTATGTAACTGGACTTTGACAGGCCTTCGCAGCAAATTTTGTCATATCTTCATCCATATAAGTATGAAAGGATATTTTTTTGTAAGATTTTTTGAAATCGGTTTTCAAGTTTTTCAATTTGTATTTTTTGAAGGATGAAATAGTGGGGAGAGTTATTTTTGTTTCATATCTTGTAGTGATGGTGAAAAGGAGTTTTATATTCAGGAGCAAAGCTGCTAAAATCTTTTTTTTTTTATTTTGCCGTCTGGGAAAGTATTGAAGATAAGCGTTCTGCTTTTGTCGATAATATAAATCTTCTTCTTATTTAAATTATTTTTGAGATAAAAACATTATTTTTAATTTTTTTTTCGGATGAAAAACTACACGCTTATTAAAAAAGCACAAATTTGCACATACAAATTTGATGCGTACAGAACACTGGAAATTATTTTTCCTGTTTTTTTTTTCAGATCGAAAATTAAATGATTATTAAAAAAGCAGAATTTTCTTCTAATAAATACAAATTTGATGCTTACAGAATACCAAAGTTTATTTTTTCTTTTTTTTTTAGATCAAAAACTACATGATTATTAAAAAAGCCGAATTTTTTTCTCATAAATGCAAATTTGATGAGCACAGAACACTAGAAATTGTTTTTTCTGTTTTTTTCAGATCAGAAATTACATGATTATTAAAAAAGATGAATTTTCTTCTCATAAATACAAATTTGATGCTTACAGAATACCAAAGTTTATTTTTTCTTTTCTGTTCAGATAAAAAATTACATGATTATTAAAAAAGCCGAATTTTCTTCTCATAAAAACAAATTTGATGTTTACAGAATATCAAAATTTATTTTTCCTTTTTTTTTCAGATGAAAAATTACATGATTATCAAAAAAGATGAATTTTCTTCTCATAAATACAAATTTGATGCGTACAGAACACTGGAAATTATTTTTCCTGTTTTTTTTCAGATCAAAAATTACATGATTATTAAAAAAGATGAATTTTCTTTTCATAAATACGAATTTGATGCTTACAGAACACTAGAAATTATTTTTCCTGTTTTTTTTTCAGATCAAAAATTGCATGATTATTAAAAAAGCCGAATTTTCTTCTTATAAATACAAATTTGATGCTTACACAATACCAAAGTTTATTTTTCCTTTTTTGAGATCAAAATATACATGATTATTAAAAAATTTGAATTTTCGTCACATAATTTCAGCTTTGATGCTTGCCGAACGACAGAGAATTTTCACTAAACAAAAAATACTGCTACTTAAGTTTTATACATAAGGCTAACTGATTATTTTATTTTATTTTTACAGACGTAACAGGAAGAATTATGTTGGACAGAGAAGGTACGTAACTGATTTATGTATCGATTAAAATAATAGGATTGTCTGGACTAATTAACTAGCATATTTGTAGTACTCTTTCGAACCATTAAGATTGAATCCTAAAAAGAGACAATCCGATCATTAGATCAAAAGTTATTTAGAGTATAGGTCTTTTGTGTGCGTGTGTGTGCATTGAGCATTTTCCTGGTTGAATATTTTTTCTGATAAAAATTAATATGCTTTTATTACTGATTATAAAACCTTTTAACCTTTCGCCAGATATTGATTGTTTTAATATACAGAATTTACACACTATTCAAAAGTTTTTCATTAAGTTGAATAAAATTATTATTATTTATTTATTTATTTTTAAACACCATAAAAACCTTTTTTATGGTAAAAATTCCTAAACTTTTAAAACTTACATAACTAGAATTTTCTCGACTACATCTGCATAAATCCAATAATACACAATAAATCACATTCTAATTTCCACTCAATTTAATTTTATGGACGTCTAATGAAATCAACTCTCGCCGACTGTTTCTGACGGCTCTGGTGACGCCTTTATTGCATAAATGAGTTTTCATTTGCACATTTGTAGAAGAAAAACAGAAAACGCCAGCATCGCATTTTAACAACTTCAACTGCCAATAACGCCGCAGTATTTTCTTGAGATTTTTTCCCCCAACTTGTCAAGTAATTTTAATTCAATTAATAAAAGAAAGGGAGAGAGAGAGCGACAGCTACGGCCATGTAATAAACATATTGAACATTGCTCAGAGCTTAGCGAAAAATGTATTTTAATGCAAATTAGTCAGACCGTTTTATTAAGAGAAAAGATTTGAATTAGGAGTTTTAAAAGCGAGAAATGTTCCTTTCATTGGGGAGGGATTCTTATATAAATAGAGAGACAAAAGGAATCGTTTGGAAAGTGGATAAAATATTATCGTTGCCATTCGTTAATATCAAAATAAAAGGATCATTTGAGCCACTTAATGGCGGAAAAGGATTTGCATAATTCGCCAATATTTAATGACGACATACATAATGGAGTTGTCATAAGCAACTGATGTGAGGCTTTGTTCAGCGAAGAATGAATTATTACATTGTAAAATGAGTTTTATAATCAATTGTAATTCCATAATTAGACAGGGACAAAGTAAAAGAAGAATAAATGATTGGCGATTGATAGATATTCAGATAATGCTTTTAGAATTGTTTGAAATTTGGAAGTTTCAGATTTATTTTGAGGGTAATTATTGAGAGTGGAACAAGCATGGAAACATTAATGTTGTTTAATTTGAAAAGTGTCTCAGATTCCTTTCTATTAAAACCAAAAATTTTAAAAATACGTGTTTAGTTGAAAAATTTTCGTATTCTATAATTTAATTGTTGCATTGCGAAAAATATTTATTATATATAAATATTTAAATATATTTAAATATTTATAATCATTTGTAATTTCTTAATTGGACAGGGAGAAAGTAAAAGAAGAATAAATGATTGGCGATCGATAGATATTCAGATAATGCTTTTAGAATTGTTTGAAATTTGAAAGTTTCAGATTTACTTTGAGGGTAATTATTGAGAGTGGAACAAACTTAGAAACATTAATGTTGTTTAATTTGAAAAGTGTTTCGGATTCCTTTCTATTAAAAGCAAAAATTTTAAAAATGCGCATTTAGTCTAAAAATTTTTGTATTCTATAGTTAAATTGTTGTATTGCGAAAAATAATTATTATATATAAGTATTTAAATATTTATAATCGATTGTGGTTCCATAATTAGACAGGGACAAAGTAAAAGAAGAATAAATGATTGGAGATTGATAGATATTCAGATAATGCTTTTAGAATTGTTTGAAATTTGAAAGTTTCAGATTTATTTTTAGGGTAATTATTGAGAGTGAACAAGCATGGAAACATTAATGTTGTTTAATTTGAAAAGTGTCTCAGATTCCTTTCTATTAAAACCAAAAATTTTAAAAATGCGTATTTAGTTTAAAAATTTTCCTATTCTATAGTTAAATTGTTGTATTGCGAAAAATAATTATTATATATAAGTATTTAAATATTTATAATCGATTGTGGTTCCATAATTAGACAGGGACAAAGTAAAAGAAGAATAAATGATTGGAGATTGATAGATATTCAGATAATGCTTTTAGAATTGTTTGAAATTTGAAAGTTTCAGATTTATTTTGAGGGTAATTATTGAGAGTGAACAAGCATAGAAACATTTATGTTGTTTAATTTGAAAAGTGCTTCAGATTCCTTTCCATTAAAATCAAAAATTTTGAAAATGCGTCTTTAGTAGAAAAACTTTCGTATTCTATAGTTAAATTGTTGTATTGCGAAAAATATTTACAGTTCCTGTCAAAGACTCAGTAATAGCATTTGGAAATAATTCAAAATAATAGACAAATTAGCATTTTTAATCATTGGCTTAAATATATTCGAACAATTTGTCCATTTTTACATATTCTTCAACAATAAGATATTATATCGTATTTTCTTAATTGTAAATTTCGGAAAAAATGAGGCAAAATATTTCTTTAAAAAACTTTAAATTTAATTTATTGATGGATGACACTAGGAGACGTTTGCAATAAGTGGCTTTTATCTTTCAGTTTAATCCAGAAATCAAACCGATTTTGATGTTTTTAATTCATTGCAAACCTTAATAAACGTAGATAACAATTCCTAATATTGAGATAGCGTTTTTGTTTTTTCAAATGTAAATATTAATTTAAAACCTTTAATGCAGTATTTCTCAAATTTTTTCACGGTGCGCAACCCTTGCTGTATTTAAAATTCAATCTCGATCTTCCAGTCGTATAATATTTGTTTATGTTGCAATATTTATTATATACGTGCAATGTACGTTTCCTATGTGTAACAATATGAAGGAAATTTTTGAATTTATTGGTGAGAGCATAATATAAACTATATAAACTACTACTAATAATATAATAACATAATAATATAAACCACTGAAATTTAAATAGTTTTTATATCTTTAACAATGCGAATTTTTTTCCACCAATTTCTATTAAAAAAAAATGTAAAAATAACACAAATCGCTTCGATGATTCGAACATACGATGATTACAATTCTTTTGACTTCCCTCGCCAAATGTTTTGATTAAAAATTTGCTGCCATGAAAAGACTTAAAACGTTTGATTCTTAGTATAATAATTGCAGGATTGATGGTCGATTCTATCAACTGATGTGTTGATTGTTTGATTGTAGCACATTAAATGTTTAGATAGCGAAAAATTATTAAATAAGATTACGCTAGTTTAAGCAATTCTCTTATTTGCCCTTTAAAAAGTGTCTAGTAGGTAATGTGTAGATTATCTAGGTATGCAGTTATATGCATATAATGATTACAATTCCTTCAACTTTCCTTGCCAAATTTTTTAATTAAAAATTCGCTGCCATGAAAAGTATTAAAGCGTTTGATTCTTTGTATAATAATTGTAGGATTGATGGTTGATTTTATCAACTAATGTGTTGATTGTTTGACTGGAGCAAATTAAATTTTTAGCTAACGAGAAATTAATAAATAAGAATATGTAGTTTAAGCAATACTCTTATTTTCCCTTTAACGAGTATCTAGTAGGTAAAGTGTAGATTATCTAGGTGGTATGCAGTTATATATAATTTGTGATACGAAACAATTTTTTAAACTTTTTGACGAATCACCGTAGGTAGATAATTCCTTCATTCGGATGATTCTTTCATACATAATTCATTCAGATCATTAGGTAGATAATCTGCAAAATAACTGATTTCTAGTGAGGTAACACAAACATATTTCAACTTCAATTTTAATTATTGTCTTAAAAGATACACATAAATGGAGGTGATTACGAAATACCATCTTTAAAATTTAGAGGTATGGAGTACCCTATCAAATTCTTGAGAAAAGAAAATCTTGCGTTTAATGTATCTCAGCAAACATGAATAATTTTAAAAATACTTATATTCATGATATTTATCTCTGAACAAGAAATTAGTTCGCTGATTTGGCTATGCGAGATAATGTTAAATGATTACAGAACGCTTCTGACATGTGTTTTTTTTTCTAAAACTGTGATACATTTTAACTACCAAAAACTTAGAAAACAATTTATGCCTGCCAGATGGCAGAGCGGTCAGCGTGCTTGACCATGAAGCCGGTGGCTGCGGGTTCTTATCCCGTTCAGGGTATGGATGTTTCTCTCTCTGTGTATGGTGTTCTATGTTGTGTGATGTGTGAATGTGGCTCACCCTATGAACGGGAATCTGAGACACTATGGCGTGGGTAATGTTCCTCGCTTCGGTGAATTAGGTTCACAGGTGCTCACTGGGTAACGTTAAATGAGCAGCACTTCCGGCATCTTCTGAGTTTAAGAACAAAAGTTCAGAGCCTGCAGTTGAAAAAAAAGAAATTGAAACTGAATAAGAAATTTCGCTACATAAATGTATTCTTGTTCAAGGAATTTTCTGAAATTTAATAAATTTTAATATTTCTTTTTTTAAATATTTTTTATTTTTAGGGAAAAATGTAAGTAATTAAACATTACAGAAACTCTAGAGGCACGTTTTTTTTCTCTTAAACTAAGTTGCTTTTAACAACCAAAAGCATAATGATATAAAATATGAAAGAGAGTAATATTTTGCTACCTAAATGGTGAGGTTTTTTTTAAATTTAGTAAATGGTAAAAAAAAATCTTCCTCCGCTTTCTTATTCATTTTTAGATAAAAATGCAAACAATCAAGTACTTAAACCCTTGTGGAACTAGTTTTCCCTAAAATTGTGATAAATTTTAACTATCAAAAAAATAGACAACAATTTAATATAAGAAAAGAGTAGGAAATTATGTTACATATATGCATCCTCGGTAAAGAGATTTTCTGAACTTTAGTAAATGGTAAAATCAAACATTTCCCCCCTTTTTCATTTTTAGGGAAAATTTCAAGCAAGGGTGTGAAAAGGGTTCGAAGCAATTTTTCTTAAAGACCTAATCCTTTCGAAAATTGGAAAGGAGAAGAGAAAGTAAAAGAGAAAAGAGATTCACTGAGGAAAATTTTGTGGAATCTTCTACCCTTCTATCTCTATTTTCGCCTTGAAAGCAAACAAAAAATTGGAATAAGTGGAACAGGGCTCGACGTTCACTCCTCAAAAATTTGAGGAATAAATGACCTTAAATGGAATGGGTTTGGGGAAAAATCTTGTTCCTGTTTATTTCATCCTGTGTGCTTGTCTGCTCAAAAATACAAAAAATAAAATAGATGAAAAAGTGGAGGGAAAATTCTTCTGAAAATTGAAGTATGGAGAGTATAAATATATACAAGAGGATGAATATGAAAAACTTAAGTTTGGGGAATACTGGTCTAGAAAGGGAATATTTCAAACTTCATTTTGAATTATAATAATAAATATATATCTTAGCTTATTGAAGTGTAGGACGATAAGCAAAAATCAAGATGATTCTTTTTTTAACTTTTCATAAGGGAATTAAAATTCAAAGAACTAAGATAACACATATTTTTAATTTATTTCATTTTGTAATGCAAATGATCTGTTAATTTTTGTTCTTACTTTGATTAATTTTTAAAATTTTTTTTTATGAAATGTCTGTTATAGAATCCCGTTGTTTTTGCGATTTACCCACAATTTTTACAACCATTTTGAGCTGGTAACATTAGTGGCTTTTGGGTTAAGCTTTGCCCACGAATCAGCAGAACTATGAAAACAGATCAAAATGTCAATATGAAGAAAATCCATAGTTTTGTAAACATTTAAAGGGTTTATGATTTTGTTTTTCAATATTTGAAAAGTTACTTCAGTTAGTTTATTTACTTTTTATTCATTAAAAATACAGCAAAATATTCATAAATTTTAATACTACGTTGTAACTTCATAACATTCTGATATATCACTAAGAAGTATTCAATACATATTTTTACGAATATAAATATTTTTAGCTTCTTTTTTTTTGTACAGAGAACGAACGGTTTACGGTTTATGAAAAGAAAGATTTTTTCCAGAGTACGGCCCGTCTTCACTGTGCAGCGACTCTCGGGGAAAACCAATTTTTCGCGTTATTAATTCGTCGAAACTTAGTAATTCTTAAAATGCGGCGATCTAATTGCAATTTTTGTAAGAAACCCACATAACTTTCTTCCTTCTTCTTGAAATGGACACTAATTGAATGGACTCGAATAGTCTTGAATGGATTTGATGAAATGAACATTAAAGTGTTCTAAATATATATATATATATATATATATATATATATATATATATATATATATATATATATATATATATATATATATATATATATATATATATATATATATATATATATATATATATATATATATATATATATATATATATATGTATGAGTTTCCGGGCGAACTTGTAAGAATGTACTTGATAGTAGTATGATTTTATTTTATTCTATAACCGTCGTGCCGACCCAATTTTTGGGTTTATGACTTCAAATGTTGGACTTCGTAGCCTTGTAATTTGGAACCCAATCAAGAAGACAAGGGAACTCCTAGATCAAGTATTGGGAGAAATTTTCCTTCGTAGAGGACTTGTACCTTATCCGACTGTAATTAAAAACGAAAGGCATGCAGTTCATAATGCTGCAGTCAACTTCAATAAAGAAAAATTTAAAGCGCCATTGAGAAGTAAAAACCATCTTGCCATGGAAATTTTTTTTAAAAATTTATATCATAACAATGATGTCATCAAGCCATTTACAAGATTGAAGATCAAGGGGTTATACTTATGTCAATGGTTTATGAAAGCATTTAAGTTTAAATTTACTTCTGACTCATCTTAAAACAAATATAAAAACTGCAGATTTCTGAGAAATGAAATAAGTGTAAGAAATGAATATTGATTTGTTTTTATGTATTAATTAGTAAAAGTATTATATTCCAATTAAGCATGTTCAACATACATTTTTAGCTTTAAAAAACCGCTAATATTAGCGATGAAAAGCGTTATTTGGTAAAATCATTTGAAAATGATACAAACTGTCTTACCCTTGGTAATACTTAGCCTTGCAGCTAGTACAGATGAAAATCATTTAAACTAAGGAATAATTCTCAATCCTTTTTAACACACATTTCTTCAGCTCAAACCGAAAAAAAAATAAATTTTTGAATTATTGAAAAACTAGTTTTACAAATACTTGTCAACTACAGATATTTTTTCTTATTGACGTTTTGCGCCATTTTTCTAATCAGCCATACATAGCTTTGGTTAAAGAAGAAAAGAACTTGACAACCTAACTGTTATGAATAACTGTTACGAGCTTACAACTGTTACAAAAATATAATATTATTCGATAAAAGCTCTTTTTTTAACATAAGGAATGAGTCTTTTATAAACAATCCTTAAGTTGCAACTTCAACGAAGGAATGTGGCGTTAGTGGAAATTTTCGAAGACAAATTTCAATGAGCTGTACCATTTTTAGAAAAACAAATTAGGATATCTCTTCTATGGAGTCGAATAACCCTTTGCCGATATTTATGAAATTTCTGTATTCAAAAAAAATAAATAAATAAATAAAATAAATAAATAAAACTTATTAGATAAATATTCGATTCGCCGTTCCCCAATAATTTCCTCAAAACGATTTTTCTTATATAATAATTTTATTCTCTTTTTAGAAAAAATCAGCAGCATAATAATACAATTATTCAATATTTTCCATCATTAAATTAATTCTGCTGACTTAAATACTGTTACTCGTCACACTATTATATAGAAACGAAAATGCTATTTTTAAATTAGTTGTAAACCTGTTACTTCTCAAACTATCACATAAAATAAATAAATAAATAAAATCTACTTACACTACTACTAGAAGTTATTCAACAAAAGACATAACATAAATTCTGTTACTCTGTAGACTAGACATAGAAACAATAAACCTATAATTATACTACCAGTAGAAGTTATTCAGCAAGACATAGCATAAATTCTGTTACTCAGCAGACTATGACATAGAAACAAAAAGCCTACAATTATACTACCACTAAAAAATATTCAATAAATGACATAACATAAAGACATAACTGTTACTCAGCAGACTATGACATAGAAAAAAAACCCCGATAATTATACTACCATTAGAAATTATTCAGCAAAAGACATAACATAAATTCTGTTACTCAGCAGATTATGACATAGAAACAAAAAGCCTAAAATTATACTAACTAGAAATTATTCAACAAAAAACATAACATAAAGACATAGCTGTTACTCAGCAAACTATGATATAGAAAAAAAAACCCTTTAATTATGCTACCACTAGACGATACTGAACAAAAAACATAACAACCAAAATCCGCTTACTCGTCACACTATCACAAAGGACAAGGAACCTACATTAACATTGGAGTTATTCTAGAGGTTTTTTGCTATTCCACACAATATTCTATATAAATTCTATCGCTCGTATCGAGTTATTTGCTATAATTTACTTATTCAACAAAATATATGCAACGTAAATCATGTTACTCGTCGCAGTATTGCATAGAAATAAAAACCTCATAATTATACCTACCACTACTAATTATTCGACAAAAAGATATTACCACCCAAATCCTATTACTTATCACTCTATCATATAGATCCATGCTTATGTTGCCACTAGAAGCTATTGAATGAAAAATAAACAACATAAATCATATTATTCGTCATGCAATCACGCGGGAAAAAAAGCATACTTATGCTACCACTAAAAGTTATTAAACAAAAAATACAACATCATAAATTTTACTACTCGTCACTCTATGGCACTAAAACAAAAACTCATACTTATATTACCACTAGAATTTATTCAACAAAATTTATTATGCAGTAATATTCTTTCTAAGTAGTATTTCGAGTTATATGCTCACAATTTTATTATTCAACAAAAAATGAGTAAAATAAATTCTGTCATTCGTCGTAATATCACATCGAAACAAAAAACCCGTACTTACTTTCCGAAAGTTAAACAAAAATTACAACTATTTTACTACTCGTGGTAGTATCACATTAAGACAAAAAGCCCATACTTATACTACCATTAGAGGTTACACAACAAAATTTATTATTCCGTAATATTCTTTCTAAGTAATATTTCGAGTTATTTGCTCACAATTTTGTTCAAAAACTGAGTAAAATAAATTCTGTTACTCGTTGCAATATCACATCGAAACAAAAAACCCATACTTATGATACCACTGAAAGTTAAATAAAAAGTACAACAATTATACAACTTGTGGCAGTATCACATTAAGATGCTCAATTTATTTTTGATTCCTTTTTAGTTATTCAAGCAAAGAGCTTAAAACATTCATAAAAGCAACTCCATTGCCTGCTCACATCATTGCTCAACCAAAACTGTTATAAAATTCCAGATGAATGGGATAGGGGCCGCTTCGCGGCCCAGGTGCCCAATAAAATCAAAACACTAGGACTAGGACTATCACATTAAGACAAAAAGCCCATATTCATGCTACCACTAGAAGTTACACAACAAAATTTATTATTCCGTAATATTCTTTCTAAGTAATATTTCCAGTTATATGATTACAATTTTGCTATTCAGCAAAAAAAATGTGTAAAATAAATCATAGCACTCGTCGCAATATCACATCGAAATAAAAACCCATACTTATGTAACCACTGAAAGTTATACAAAAAGTACAACAATTTTACCATTCGTGGTAGTATCACATAAAGACAAAAAAAAAAAAAATACTTATACTACACCACTAGAAGTTATACAACGAAATTTATTATTCAGTAATATTCTTTCTAATTAACATTTCGAGTTATGTGCTCACAATTTTGTTATGCAACAAAAAAAAATGTGTAAAATAAATCCTAATACTCATCGCAATACCACATCGAAGCAAAAAATTCATACTTATGTTACCACTGAAAGTTAAGCAAAAAGTACAACAATTTCACAACTCGTGGCAGTATCAAATAAAGACATAAAGCCCATACTTATACTAACACTAGAAGTTCCACAACAAAATTTATTATTCCGTAATATTCTTTTTAAGTAATATATGGAGTTATATGTTCAGAATTTTGTTCAAAAAATGAGTAAAATGAATTCTGTTGCTCGTCGTAATATCACATCGAAACAAAAAACCCATACTATGTTACCACTGAAAGTTAAACAAAAAGTACAACAGTTTTACTACTCGTAGCACTGTCATATGAAGACAGAAAAACCCATACTTATGCTACCACTAGAAGTTCCACAACAAAATTTATTATTCCGTAATATTCTTTTAAAGTAATATATGGAGTTATATGTTCACAATTTTGTTCAAAAAATGAGTAAAATGAATTCTGTTGCTCGTCGCAATATCACATCGAAACAAAAAACCCATACTATGTTACCACTGAAAGTTAAACAAAAAGTACAACAGTTTTACTACTCGTAGCACTATCATATGAAGACAGAAAAACCCATACTTATGCTACCACTAGAAGTTCCACAACAAAATTTATTATTCCGTAATATTCTTTTTAAGTAATATATGGAGTTATATGCTCACAATTTTGTTCAAAAAATGAGTAAAATGAATTCTGTTGCTCGTCGCAATATCACATCGAAACAAAAAACCCATACTATGTTACCACTGAAAGTTAAGCAAAAAGTACAACAATTTTACTACTAGTGGCAGTATCAAATAAAGACATAAAGCCCATACTTATACTAACACTAGAAGTTACACAACAAAATTTATTATTCCGTAATATTCTTTTTAAGTAATATATGGAGTTATATGCTCACAATTTTGTTCAAAAAATGAGTAAAATGAATTCTGTTGCTCGTCGCAATATCACATCGAAACAAAAAACCCATACCATGTTACCACTGAAAGTTAAACAAAAAGTACAACAGTTTTACTACTCGTAGCACTATCATATGAAGACAGAAAAACCCATACTTATGCTACCACTAGAAGTTCCACAACAAAATTTATTATTCCGTAATATTCTTTCTAGATAACATTTTGAGTTATATGCTCACAATTTTGTTATTCAACAAACAAAAATGTGTAAAATAAATCCTAAAACTCGTCGCATTATCACATTGAAACAAAAAACCCATACTTATGTTACCATTGAAAGTTAAATAAAAACTACAACAATTTTACTACTCGTGGTAGTATCACATAAAGACAAAAAGCCCATACTTATACTATACCACTAGAAGTTACACAACAAAATGTATTATTCAGTAATATTCTTTCTAATTAACATTTCTCAATGTGCATGTCCCTGCTTCAAAATTTCCTCAAAGGCGAGATACGACACGGACAGGTCAGACGCTCATCAACTCTGCTCCCACCTTTGGTTCACGGCCTTGATGTCATGCTGAAGTATCCGATGTTGCGTTAGGGACAGTCCGAGTACAGAAAGCCATCTGTGAATGATACCCAAGGATGCTGCCAACTGATGCTGTTCATGCTCTACTGATGTCCTCTTCTCCCTTGCGATGCCGGTCATGCTGATTATCCTGGTGAGTGATACTGATTTTGATCTCGTCAGGTTCCTGAGTCGGGAGAGACAATACTGACAACTGGCCATTTTGATTGTCTAGATTTTGAGCCCGCCATTTTGTTTTTTCAAGTCATGC
The DNA here is from genome assembly GCF_982258835.1 of Parasteatoda tepidariorum. Taxonomy (NCBI): domain Eukaryota; kingdom Metazoa; phylum Arthropoda; class Arachnida; order Araneae; family Theridiidae; genus Parasteatoda; species Parasteatoda tepidariorum. The sequence goes on from NC_141758.1 coordinate 49,924,359, forward strand.
CGTATCATAAAACAGCTCGTGGTGGAAAGGTTTCACTTTCTGGTCGTAATTCACCGTCGTACTGCAAAGAATCCACGTCATTAGAAGAAATCATTGCTACCTGTGGGATCTCAAAAAGATATTTTCCATTAGTTGAACATAGACATATTGACGATCTTGTAGAGTTTTACACTCAGTTTGATACAGAGGAACTGATTCGTTTAGACAAATTACTAAGCAAACTGCTCATTCAAATAAGATCAAGTTACCCTGGAGACTATGAATACTCATACTTCCTAAAACTGACAAATGCAGCTTATCACGTCAGATGGAAGAGGAAAAACTTTCAAGCAGAAGAAAACAAGGATATGAATAAGAAATCCATTCAAGTCGAATCAATAATGATTGAAACTAATCCAAGCATTGAAGACATAACAATGGAAAATAAAGATGAAAACCTGATTACAACACCGAATACAGAAACTGACACGGACGTCAATATTAACAATAATACAGAACCACCAGCAAAGAAAAGAAAAAAGAAGAAGAAAAAGCAAAATGCAGTTAAAATAATTGAAGATAATTCTACACTCATGTCTACAAACAGCTGTCCTTCTTCTAGCCAACATAACTCAACAGATGACGCCACTATCTTGCCGACAACAAAACCTAAGGAGGATATCGACAAAGTACGGGATCCCCCCAGCAAATCTGAAATAACACCGCAAGCCAGATTTATTAAGGTTTTGGTCCGGGGCCTGCCTGTGGACTTTGATACAGATGCCATTAATACAGAATTACAGAAAAACAATATTGAAACCTTTAAAATTGTGCAGTTTAAGAAGAGAACGGGAGAGGCCTATCGACTCCTCCCGCTTTTTCTCATAATCCTAACATCAACGGCGAATCACCATAGAGTTTTCGAAGTCACCAACATACAGCAGATCCCGATCAAAATCGAGCGATTTCGAGGAGGTCGAGGATCAATACAATGTTACAACTGCCAAAATTATGGACATACGCAAAGCCACTGCAATGCACCTGCAAGGTGTGTAAAATGCGCTAAAAACCACAGGTCTCATGAATGCAACAAAGACAGAACAACTACTCCAAAATGCTGTAATTGTTACAAAAACCACACAGCCAACTTTACTGGGTGCGAGACCCGACCCAGCAGAAGGAGCCCTCGAGCAACATCAAATTTGAAGATTAAACCTGCTCATCGATTAGTGTCATTAATCAACGAATTACAGGAATTGCTCAAAAATGAAGAAGTGCTCCGCCTTCTGCGGGGAATCATCGGAGAAACTTCTTAATCCCAGTGAGTTCTATTTTTATTTTCAAGACTCTCAAGTTAAATTCACTGAACTTTTCACAGCAGACTTTTAGTTAAGTTAAATTAAATTACATTAAAATTTATTTTCTGGTAATATAGCCAATTTTTGCATATATATTTATCAACTTATGCACGTTAAATTCTTTGCAAATTCTATTATTGCATATTTCTAATATTTCTCTGATACGATATATTTACTGCATTTTCTCCAAATATGTTACTTTATCATGTATCAAGGTATGATTTGTCTATATTCATCAATTATGTCTTTCATTTTTCAAAAATCAATTATTGTACATATCAAATCATGTTTTATCTTTATTTTTAATGTAAGTCTAGAATCAACATTTCGAATGTTATGTAAAAGCGCCAATTTGTCATATTGAAAATTTCATTGTTTTATTATTTCACAAGCAAACTGCTTGATTTTTTTTTATGGCTACCACAATGTAAATATGTTCCTTTCAAATTATGTTTGTATTTATATGTGTCAATTTAGATTTGATATTCAAATGTTATATCTACCATATTTATCTATGTCAGCCTATGTATATATATTTCAAATTATGTTTTTATTTATATGTGTAAATTTAGTTTCGATATTCAAATGTTTATTTACCCATGCAAAGTGCTTGTAATTTTGTATTAGCTACCACATCGACTGCTAAATTCAAAATGTTATTACTTTAAACTTATGTAAATTTCTAGATGTATGGGATAGGGGCCGCTGCGCGGCCCAGGTGCCCAATTTTTTATAAATAAAGTAAGTAAAGTAATTAACATTTCTTTTTGATGCCTTTTTAGTTATTCAAGCAAAGAGCTTGAAACATTCATAAAAGCAACTCCATTGCCTGCTTACCTCATTGCTCAACCAAAACTGTTCTAAAATTCCAGATGAATGGGATAGGGGACGCTTCGCGGCCCAGGTGCTCAATAAAATCGAAACACTAGGACTAGGACTAGGAATTAACATTTCGAGTTGTATGCTCACAATTTTGTTATTCAACAAAAAAAAAAAAAAAAAAAAAAAAAAAAAAAAAAAAAAAACGTGTAAAATAAGTCCTAATACTCGTCGCAATATCACATTGAAACAAAAAACCCATACTTATGTTACCACTGAAAGTTAAACAAAAAAAATAACAATTTTACTACTCGTGGCAGTATCACGTAAAGACCAAAAACCCATACTTATACTATACCACTAGAAGTTACACAACAAAATTTATTATTCCGTAATATTCTTTCCTAAATAGCACCTATCTTTTCCGTTTTAAGTAGGACGAAATTCGCCTTAAGAAATCCCTTTCCTTTAACAAAAGACATTAAAAGCCTTAGAATTTTCAACTCCTGAACAAATGATGGCGGCGATCTAAATAGACCGCGAATCCAGGAGAAAATCGCTGTAATTCAAACCCTCTTCTCTCTCCTCTTATAAAATTGAAACCCATTCATTGGATGACCCTGCCGGCATGGAGATACACCATGATTCCGCATAAGGAAGCGGGGCGCAAAACGGGGCGCAAGAGAATGAACCGCCAGCCCTCAGGCAGCATATGCTTCTGACAGCCACCCCACGCTCCCGCTCCTCCTGACCGCGGCGGGGGCCATTCGCGAAAATGCGCAAATTGTTCACTCGGGGTATATATTTATGTAACTTTGCACGTTCTCCCATATATCCGGATTTTAGGTGTTGATCTATAAATATTAATTCTCAGTTGAGAGTGAATGGCCGGGATTTCTGTTATTCTGAAAAGGAGAGAGAATGTTAAATTAGTCTGGGTTGTGTAATAATCATTTCATCTCATTTGAATATTCATGGCTTACTAGTTAATTATGTCTGAGTGTGGTTATGGGACGACTATTAAAAAGCATAACAGCTTGTTTTAGTTGAATGATTAGGTGGTAATTTATACAATTATAGATTTACATCGTTGTGTTAGAACACATTTATTTTGTTTCAATTAAAAACCAAAAACGCTTGTTTTGGTTTAATTAATATTAAATATCACATTTGTTTTAAACTTTGAGTATTGTACTTAAATTCATTAACAATGCTTTAACTAATTCTGCCATAAATGTGGTTTATTTGTTTATTGTATAACACGTACATATACAGGCTTATAAGCCCTTGTTCAATTGTAGTATAGGTTAGTAGTAGTAGTACTTTAGTAGAAGTAGTACTTAAGCCAATATTTATTTTTGTTCTCCTGTACTACAGCTTTAGAAAAGCATCGTATACGGTATATTGTATTCAGATATAAATTGTCCTGTCAACTAAAATTTAGTAATAATACAGTTATCTTGTTATTGTTAAATAAATCCTTATAATTAAACGCTTCTGTGAAGAAAAAAAATTTCTGTTTGAAAAAAAAAGGAACCAATGGGTTAAGAATTGTCAATATTTAATAGCGTAATAACTATTACAAGTCTATTTTTATTTATGCGGCCACTAAGGTTAGGATATCATAAATTGTTATATAGATCTTATAAATCACTCCATCTCATTTGAATATTTATGATGTACTTGCTAATTATGTCTAATAAGTTACGTTGTGATACGACAGTTAAAAGTGGAACAGCTTATAAGGTGTTAATTAACTTATAAGGTGTTAATTTCTTTTCGTTGGCAACTTAACGTTTCATATTTCAAATAGTTTTTGTTTCTTCTCATTCATTTTAGACAAATCTTGAGAATGGGCTCCTATTTGTGAGAGCTTTAAATATGCTGAATTTTATTTTAATCTGCATATTTTTGAAGCCAAAGAAGTTTTTTAATCGAGTGATATCTTACCGCTTCAGTTTTTTGGGATTATTTAGTTAACAAATAAGGTGGTTATATTGATTCACATATGAATCGTTGTATTAGTACGCATTTATTTTGTTTCATTTAGGTAAAATTCATTAGGTTTTGTTTCATTTAGGTAAGACTTCTGAAGGTTTTGATTAACTTAATATTATACGCAGCAGTCTGTAGTATATTCATTAATAATGCTCAGATTTTACAATTGTAATCAATTCACGTTTACTTTTCATGTATAGAAACTAAAGTGAAGTTGTAGTTAGTTGTAGAATTATAGCGACGCGATAGTGAGAACAACATCGCATATACAATATATATATATATATATATTATATTACGCCCTAAGATGTGGAATAAATAAAATAATTAACAGTACGCAACATATAAAACAATCAATCTGAGTAAATTTTGGTTTAAGGATTGAATTATAGTGTACCAAAATGCAAATTGCTTACGTCATTAGTACTTACTTTCACTATATAGTAAATGATTAGAGCACACGGTACTTAAAACTGCTAACTAAATTTTTTCTTTACAAAAAATACTTTTTAAAATGAACTACATGGGAGAGGGTATTCCAATTTCGAAAATATGCTTCTGAATGTTTAGCCTCGAGAACGGTCGAAAATTAAAGCCTCAAATAATTAATTTTTTTGGACTTATTTCATCGCTTCTTCCCAAATATTTAAATGAAATGAACAAATTTTTAGCACAAGTATAATACTCATATATCCAAAAAATAAAGATTTCTAGCAAAAAGCAATTTCTATTATTTTTGTTGTTATTAAATTTGAAAATTATCAAAACTTTTTGAAATAATACTTATTTTAAACTTTAAAATCATTTTCAACTATGTACTTTTAAGTGACTAAATACAAAATTTTAATGAAATCTATCGACATTTTTTTTAAGAAACGCAATTATAAAAATATAAGTTTTCATGTTATTTTTTTGAAAAATATCCAAGTGATAATTAATTTAATAATAATAATAATAATAGTGAAGAAGAACAAAGAAGAAAAGAAAGAAAGAAGAAAAATAAGAAAAAGCAAAAAAAAGAAAAAAGGAAGAAGAAGAAGAGAAAGAAAGAAGAAAAATAAGAAAAAAGCAAAAAAGAAGAAAAAAAAGAAAAAGAAGGAAAAAAAAAGAAAAAAGAAGAAGAGAAGGAAGAAAGAAAGAAAAGAAGTGAAAGAAAAAGCATGAAAAGAAATAAAAGAGACGAAAAAGAAGAAAAGAGAAAAAGAAGAAGAAAGAATAAAAGCAAAAGAAGAAGAAGAAAAAAAGAATAAGGGAAGACGAAAAGAAAGTAAAAAAAGAAGAAGAAAGATGAAGAAACAGAGGAATGCTCTAACAACTGTATCATGTTCTAACGCGATTTTTACCCTTATCTAACTGTATAAAGAAAGACATAAGTTTAATTTTAAAATCACGGAAGAATTTTACTTTGCAGCAAGTTATATAAATTTTTTTTCTATAAGAGAAAAAAATGATTGTTGTGCACCGAATTCGGAAAATTCGAACATAAATCTATGTTATGATTGAGCATGTATATGTATATTATTTCGGAACTGAATTCAAGTTTTCCTTTCAGTATGAACTGGTTGCGAAATGCGGATGCAATCATAGAATATACTCCTCCAAAAGTAGTAGTAGATATATAGAATTTTTTTTTCTCCTACTCCTATTATGCTGTTAATTTTTTTTTTGTGTGTGTCAAAACTGATAGCAAATAATAAACGATCAGGATTGAAATTTTTAAAAATTGTGCTATCGCTATTTATATAAATTTGTGTTAACCGTAGTAAGTGGGGAAAAAACTGGGTTTCTTTTTTAATAGAAGTTCTAAATAATTTTTTAAAGCATCAACCACTTAATAATTTTCATTAATTTGTAGGCTAAGCTCGCTAAATAAGAAAGCTCTAGCTGATATTTAATTAAAATTAAAGAAGCTTATTAAAGTTAAAAGTTAAACATTTTCCAACTTTTTGCTATTAATAAGGAATCAGTATGCTATTAATCATTATGCTATTATTAATAAAGGAAAAATAATTTTTTTTATTATAATAGGAGTAAAAATTATATCGATACAAATAATTTAACATGATCTTTGAAAATACACCGTTACTTTTAGAGTTGCAGGGTGAACAAATTCTGCTTCCATGCAGATAAAGGCTATGTTCCTTTTGCTATGTTTTTTCTTTTCCTTCTTCAGAGAAACACGGGGTCCAAGGCGGCAGAGTGTCTATTCCATTTTTATTTTGCGTCAGACTTAGTTTATACCACCATTTAGTGGACTTACTTAAATAAAATATTACTGCTTTTATTTGGCATAGTACTGTCAAGATATTGAATTTTTAGACGTAAATTCCATTAAACTAAACATTTTTGTGTAGGTGTATTATAAAAAAAATCCTTTAAAATTCTAAAAATATAAATTCCCAGCATTTTTTCAAGACAGTTGTCTAGTGCTTTGAATGAAGTATTAAAAGTAAAGATGTGTTTTTAGAGAAAATGTTTCCCAGTCTGGTTTTTTTCTCAGTGCAATAGAAATGCGTATTAGTTTGTTTAAAAACATTCTCCCTATGTTCAGGTTTCTTTTTTATGATAACAAACGGTTGTTTGAGTTCACCTTGCATTAAACAGGTATAGAACAAGTTAATTTATGTTTCTCCCTTTCCTGTAGATTCAGTTCAACATTCAAAAATGATTAAATTAAACGCTATCGCCTCAAACCTATTACTTGGACAGACTGTTAATTAATCGTGATAAAATAAGTAATACACAGATTATTTATGAATCATAAAACTGTCTAAACAATCTCACATTCCTTTAATTTTCTCATTTGAAAACAAAAATAAAATAAAGAGTTAATCTTGAGCAATTTGGCTACAGAATATCCGCAACCAATATCAGTCACCACGCTAAATTTGCCATACGCCGATTCAAATAAATTAAATTTAAGAAACACTTCGAACCCGCAAGCATTTAATTGGTAAAATTACCTTCCAACACCTAGAACAAGCGACGTAGGGATAAGTCAAATCCAATAAGGATTTACACCACTTCCCCACTGAAAATCTCAACCGATATACACAGAGCTCTCATACTTGCATACATGTATGCATGCCATGCAGTAAATGCCTGCGAATTTGAATTTCGCCCCGAAGGGTATTCCGAGAAAATCTTCAAAGCCCTCTCTGATTGGTCGACGAAGCTTATGCATTTAGAGGGACGCAAAAGCGAGAAGGTCCCACCTTATTAAAGCAGACCTCAGGGTCTTATTCAAAATGTACACCGAGCACAAGTTGAGCAAAGATATTTCCTTTTTTCCCCTTGCCTCTTGTATAGAAATACACTTCTATTTTTTTTTCTTCTTTTTTTTTACCACCACCCCCTTGCCTATTTACTTCGAATATCAAAACGATTCCAAAGTTCCTTTTATATCGTATCGTAAAGAGAGGTATGCCAATAGATAGAGTTTTTTGAAGGAAAAGTTCTGGTCTAGATATATTTTAATATCTTCCGATTTTTTTTCGTTTACATAAAAAAGTGTTTTGTGGGGTGGGGAATTTACGATTTACTATTTTTTTTCTTCTTCTTCCTCGGCTGAGGATTTTACCGTCTCATTTTCTATCTCTCTCTTTTGAAGAAGTTTTCCTGTAAGACTAATTTTGCTTGGAGGTAGAATTTACCTCTTCAGAATAAGGGGCCGAGCTCACATTTACGCATGTTATCGTTTTCCTCACTAATGAGCACTTTGATGTCTGTCGTTCATCAGGAATTACTCTTTTTTATTGAAACGATTTGTTTTCTTATTTATTTGGGGTGTCCTGTAATCCCCCCTTTAATATACACTATCTGGAAGAAAGTAACGGGACAACTGTAAAGTTTGGTGGAGGAGGATTGATGGTATGGGACTGTTTCTCCTGGTATTGGGCTGGCCCACTGGTGAAGGTTGATGGTATGATGAACGCCAATGGATATCGTGATATTCTCGACAATCATGTCCTTCCTACCTTGTAGGCAACGTACGGTACGGATGATTGCTTGTATCAAGACGATAACGCAAGATCCCATGTTGCAAGGAGGACTCTTGATTGGTATGTGAACAACAACGTTAAGTGCATGGAGTGGCCGGCGCAGAGCCCTGATCTTAACCCAATTGAACATCTCTGGGGCGAATTGGACCGTCGGTTGAGGGCCTGCACCCCACTCCCCAAAAGCAAGCATGAACTATGGAGCTTCCTGTTAAACATTTGGAAGGAAATTCCTCTTGCCACTATGGCTAATTTAGTGGAAAGCATGCCCAGAAGGGTTGCAGCTGTGATGGCAGCCAAAGGAGGCCCTACCTCCTATTAATTTTAATAAATATGGGTTTACGTCGTTATAGTGTCGTGTCCCGTCACTTTCTTCCAAATAGGGTATATTTTTTAAATCTTTCTCAAGCTGAAATCAAAGAATTACACAGAACATTGGTTTTAAATTAATATTTCAGTAAAGAAGATAGGTATGTAAATACTTTATTTAACTCGTGCTAGAGCTGCAAAATGGGCTATCGACAACGGGAAGCACCCTTGAGGATGATCCGAAGATGCCATCACAATTTTGATCCTCTGCAGAGGGGATGTCCCCTCCGCTTTTGGTAGCCCAACCAAAGAATATCGAGGTAATCTCCCCTCTATATTCTTTGGTTCAACGATTTGCAAGCACTTTGAGGTAGAACAGTTTATCGAGGACTGATGTTGGTCCTCGTTAAACTGTTCAACCCTCGGGTCTTAACGAAGACTGATCATTGTGGTCATCCATTAGCTTACTGACCGCATCCAGTTATGTTTGACTTCGGTGTTCTACTGGGAACCGTGTCTTTACAATTAGTCTCCTACAAGATCAGCAAATAAGAAACAAAAACAGCATTGATATTTGTTGAATCACTAATGAAGGAGAATTAAAAGCACCCAATTTGTTTACCTTATAGAACTAGGAATGGGTTTTTAATAGCTCGCTTTCAAATCCCCCCTGTCTCCTCCAGTTTTCTACAATTTTTTTTGTCTGTAAACCCTAAAGAGTATACTTTTTCTCCTTAATCTGTCAAATCTTTAAAAAATATACATTAAGGTGAAAAATTACGAAATAACATGAAAAACTCCTAATCATCTAAACTAATTGTAGGATTAAGTTGTAAAATTTGGAACTATGAATAAACTATCTTTAAAATGATTTTCAACGGTATCTTATGGCCTTTTTTCTTCTTATTGTAAACCGAAGGGGCATAGTTTCTGTATTTCATTCAAATGGAAAAAGAGAAAAACATGAACTTTAAGTTAAACATGTGTATTTCTTATCAGAAAATCGGAAAATAAAACTTATAATATGAAAAATGAAATAATTTTTATATTTTAACGAGGGTAGAGTTTCACTCATACTTCTAAGAAAATTATACTCTTTTCTTTCGGTTTTGAAAGGTTAATTTTTTTTAAATTTTGCATTTTTACTTGTTATTTTTTCAATACTATACTTTTATAGTTACTTTAATTTTAAATAATAGTTCTTTTTATTCGTTACTCTTTAAAAACTATATTTTAGTTTAAAATGGTTACTTCAATTTTAATTATTTGCACCTCTTTGCATTTTTATTCTTAAATATTTACAATTTTCAAGAAAAAAGATGTTAACGTATTTAAACCATTACTGTGAGATATTTTATCTAAGACATTTTTAAACAGCACTGACGTATATTTTATGTTTACAATTAATTGAAAAAGAAACTGAAAAAGTTCCACCATTTCTTTTCCAGCAATTAGTTTTCAAGAACTAACAACAAGATTTACAAGAAAAAGTTTTTTTAAAAATTTAACTTCAAAATAAAGTTTTATTCAATAATGTTATTTCACGTTTTCACAAATTCTAAATTATATTTATAATTTAAAAAATTATTGGAAGCAAATCAGAAGACAAAAAAATTAAGAAAATTTCCTTCGTATAATCCTCTTTTCAGTTTGAATGCTATTAAAATAGAATTAAGTAGGTTTAATTTTTTTAAATCATAAAACAATATCCGCTACTTATTAAAATTTTTTATTAGGTAGTTGTATTGCATAAAAATTTTTTGCAACAGACTAGACTTTTTGATTGACTAGTTTTTCAGTACATAGTGTCTAAAGTTCTCATCACACTAATATTGAAATAATTTACACTCATCATAGCGTAATCATCATAATATTGAGACCACTCATCATAATATTGAAATGATTTGATGTAAAATGATTTTTAAAAGTATGCGAATTAAAACTGAAAATGCAATGAGCAAAAAAGGCATCAACATAGACTTTAAATTAGTATTTACTGGAAGTACCAGTAAAACGTATTTAAAACACAAGTTAAGAGTATTTAAGACTTTATAAATAATATTAACGCACAAGATTCATTTTATTATTTTATTTTTTATCTTTTTCCGCAATTCAATAAAGTGGAACAAAAAGTTTTAGTTTAAAAAATAAAATATTTTCTTTTTTTAAATAATCTCCTAAATCTCTTCACATAAAAATACAGCAAATCTCCAAAACAGATCTGAAATTCACTCAAAATCATTAAAATTAATATAAGAAAACAAAGTTCTCTTTATTTTTCTCTCTTTAATCCTAATTAAATAAAATAAACCAAATAATTTGAATTTGTAAAATAACTTATTTTCATTTTACAAAAAACTCCTAAATTTATTCACGTAAACACATAGAAAGTCTCAGAAACTGATCTGAAATTTACTCAAAATCATTAAAATTAATATTAACACGCAATATTTCTTTTATTTCTATCTCTTGTATCATAATTCAATAAAATGAACAAAATAATTTTAATTTAAAATATCAAACATTTTCCTTTTGCAAAAAAAAAAACTCCTAAATTTATACATATAAAAACTCAACAAATTTCAAAAATGGATCTGAAATTTACTCAAATTTATTTAAAACCCAATCCCTCAAAAACTATTTCTCAGCAAGAATATCTCATTGAATTTTAAGAAATAAGCCTTTTATTGAGAAGAATCTTCCTCTCAGGGCTTTTGAATCAAGACCAAAGCTGTTTAAAAGAAGAAGAGGCTTAAAAAAATCATTATTCAATTATTTATTTATCATTTTCTTCTATTCAATCTTCTTATCTAATGTGTTATCTTTGAAATCTTATTCCTCATTTTCATTTCACCCCCTCCAGTAAATTCATATTATCATTATTTGAAAATATAATTGACTCCCAAATCTCAAAGTTCCTCTTTTTCTTTAACCGTCTGAATATAAATTGGATGAACTGTAAGTACATTGCTAAAGAAAAAAAAATTAAATAAAGATCCGAAAAGAATGCTCATTTTCACGAAGTTTGTATTCATTTGTTATTTCAGATCTTTTTATTCTATTCACTGGGCACTAATTTTTTTTTCTTCTCCTTTTTTCTCATTTTGGCGCTTTTTAAGATGATGTTATTTTTATTGGAGATTCTCATTATTTATTGTGTGTTTCGGAGATTATTTGAGACGCATTTGGCGACCAGCTATTTATTTTGGTTTTGAAATTTGGCTTCTTTTCAAATTGAGCTTTATTGTTTAGAGAGGATTGAAAAGAGTTCATGATTATCGTCTATAAAATAAATTTAAGTAGAAATGAAATTCCAGGCAAATGGATTTGATATTATTTCTTCATAGATTTAAAGAATTCGAAAATGGTAAAATATATTTCAGACTTAATCTGGAAATAATTTTTTTTTTAATTTGATGAAAATATTTTATTTTGTTTAGATTGTTTATCATTGAGAAATTAATACATTTTCTTTAGCAATATCGATTTATAATGTTTAGCTATGTTTAAGCATTTCAGTTTAAGTAATTTTTCTCAGTAAAATGTGCTAATAGTTTTTAGAAGAATATTTATATCCAGAAGAAAAGTTTTTAAAATGCATTTTTTCATTTAAAATATGATGTATTTTTTAAAGTTAAAAAATTATGAGATGTCTTGTTTTAATAAAGTAATTATACAACTTTTATAAGTATAAAAAGTTTTTTTGATAAAATAACAATGCGCTAAAAACGTGAAATTTTTTTATTTTATCTTTTTTTTTATCGTGGAATTAACATGAGGTCAATTTTATCTGATAAATAAAATTACTCTAAATTTTCAAAAATTTATGAAACTGTTAAATGTACAATGCACCAGAAAAATTGATTACCCTGAATAATTTTTTATCTAATATTCGGATCTTCACGCACTAGGATTCATTCCTAATGGCTCAAGAGGAAGAATTCAATTATGCTAATTAAATAGTGTAGACGTTATTTTAAGTGACGAAATAAGATACAAAAGCGTACCTTCTCTGAATAAACATACTTTTTTTACAACTGATTCGGATTTCTGAAACCCAAAACATAGAGCGTAGCCGCAATCTGGGAAATATGGTCCCAAATGCGGTGAGAACGATTCAAAGCTTGGACCCCTTAAAGTTAATTTTATTTTTTGCGCTTTACATTATATCTTGAGAACTTTTTAAGCGAATTGAAAAATTTTGAGCTCAATTGTAAAATTTATTTATCCAAAGATAATTCCATGCAAAAAAAAAAATTTACTAAATATTTATTATTTTTCATTATTTTATTTAATAGTAGTCGAAAAAATTTTAAATTGTAAGGGTAGAAAATTTTTTTACATCATTTTTACCATGTAAAATGACATCATCCTGTCATTTTACAAGGTAAAATACAAAATTTGAGCGAACACGATTGAACAGTTCGTGAGAAATTGAGTTTTAACTATACGAGTTCTTTAAAATTCGATTTCTCAAGAGCTGTTCAACCGATTTCGCTCAAATTTTGTATTTTGTTATTTAAAATTACAGACTTTAAAATTATGTAAAAAGTAATTGCATATTTTAAAATTCAAAATTTGTTTGACTATTATTAAATAAAATAATAAATATTTACTCGAAGTGCTTTTTTATGTATGATTGTATAAGCGAATTTTATAATTGCGTACAAAAATTTAAAAGTTCGCCTAAACAGTTCTCTAGATATTGCGAAATATGCAAAAAATTAAATTAACATTAAGGGATCCAATACTTGGATCGCTCTTTTGATCAAATTATGTTGTTACCGTCGTTACCGTCTTGTTTCAAATGAGTTTCTATGAGTTTTAAGAATTGTCACCTTGTCGTCATAAATGAGCTTCTATGAGCTTTAGAGTCGTTCTAAAGTAAAAAGTGCGATTGCCCGGAAAGCTCTTGCCCTGATTTGAATGTGAGATTCAAGAATGTATTAGCGTGAGCTCTATGAGAAATGACGATAATTTTTTTTTCAAAACTAAGCACTTATGAACGCTATAGTCAATGAGCATCTATGAGTCGTTACCTTCTTGTTACAAATGAGCTTCTATTAGCTTTAAAGTTGTCACCTTGTGGTCATAAAGGAGCTTTTATGAGCTTTAAAGTCGTTTTAAAGTTAAAAGTGCTATTACCCGGTATGTTCTAGCTCTGATTTGAATGAGAGATTTAAGAATTTATTAGCATGAACTCTATGAGATAATACTTTGTTGCCACAAACAAGTATGAGTCATTATATTGCCACAAATGTGTATCTATCAGTTCTGTTAGTCATTATTTTGTTGTCACAAATAAGCATCTATCGGTTCTATGAGTAATTTCCTTCTCGTCACAAACGAACATCACTGAGCTAGCTCTATGCCTACTTTCTCGTCACAACTGAGCGTCTATGAACTCTGTGAGAAGATTCCTTGTTGTCACTAAATGGTCATCTATCAATTAGTTATCTTGTAGTCAGAAATGATGTACAACAAACTCAGGAAATTTTACTAGTTGTAGCTTTTTCTCATCACTTTTTAAAAGACGTAGCCACTTTTTCAAGAAGTGAAAATTTTAAACGATTAAAAAAGTTGTTATTCGTAATAATACCTAAGCTTTTTGTCACCAAGTTATCCACGTAAAATCTTGGTTATTTGAACCTCTTTTCATCAAATATTTCTGTTAACCAAAGTGAATTTCTTTTTTTTTGTTGGTAAGTTTGAAAACTATGTTCGCGTTTTAAAGTGTACCCATTCAGATATTGCAATAATTATTTTTTTTAAATGAGAATTATAATTTTTAAAGTATTGCAGTTAAATTATCAAAAGAAATACCATTTTCTTCAATCAAATTTATTCTTAAATAAAAATTTCTTTCAACTTCAATTATAAAAAATAAACAAGCAGTTCGTTGCTGAAAAAATAAGTTATTAGTTAGAAAACAAATTATTAATATTATTAGTTCCACAACAAGCTCTTCTTTATGGCTTTATGAGCTGATGTCTAAATTGTGTACTGTAAAAAACTTGAGTGAAATTATTTCATAGAATGGATGAAAATAAGTATTTACTGTTATAGATTTTAAAATCATTCGCACAACAGCCAGTTGGCGGCCAAGAGGGTATTTGAGGTTAACACTAGAAAGACGGAAAATTAGCATATACCTATATTGCCCAAAAGCAGTCAAGATGACTGGATTGTGAATGCGTAAATAAATTTGTTTAAAATTAATTTTTTAAATTTTTTATATTATTTACAGTTATATAACAAGTTATTAGTAAATATTAACAATAAAAAAATTATATGTTGTATAAAAAGTCACAAAATTCTAAGAAATTTTGTCATTATATACATCATTGTTTTTCTATTTGAAATTAAAAGCAGTCAAAATGACTTCCTTAGGCAATCTAGGGTTAAGATTCCAAAATTTAAGGTTCTACAACTTATATTTCCCACGTAAGCTGGAATCCATCAATGTTATTCTCGGTAGGATTCAAGCTGCCACCGGAGATAGAGCCCCAAACGTTCCCTTGGCAACTTAATACCTTAACCACTTTGCCGTAGTATGTTTTAAACACAGCTTGCAATAAGTTTCATACTTCAGATTTTGTTCTATTAAGCATTGTTCTAAAAGTGAAAATATTCTTATATAAATAAGATTTTTTATTTTATCCGTACAATTTAGCTAAATAATATTATATTTAGAAAAACTTATAACGTATATAAAAGCTAAATAACTATATTTAAATAAATTTGTAAGCAGAACAATTGCAGGATTGCATTAGGTGTTGATATTAAATAATGTCATTAAAGTGATGGTAATGGCATTATATTATGGTAAAAAATAATGTGATTAAAAATTTTTTCGGGTTTTTCAATACTTATTGTTTGTTCTTATTATTCTTATTTTTATGTTAATTTTCTTATTTTTATGTTCATTTTATGTTTGTCTTCTTAAGATCAAATAATTAATTTAAGGAAAAAAATTTAATCAAATTTTAAAAGGTGAAAAATACTCTGCAATACCAAATACGATAGTAAGGACTACAGATTTTAAAAATAGGGCATAAAAAATTTGCCTTTAGTGTTTTTTTTTTCCCGCAGTGATCAGGTTCTTTCTGCGATTCATAATTATTAATCCTTGTCATTAACATGTGTTATTAAAGATTATTAGCTTACCTATTCGTTAAAAAAAGTAAATTTAAGTATTACTTGTTTGAAAATTGCCTTCGCTTCGAAAATATGAAAATTCCAAACAACAGTCTACATGTTTCGAGGGCTCAAAAGCAGATACCAATTTTCAAGACTTGCCAGATGAATGTTATTTGCTATTTGTAAATTTGTGTAGCGAATGAAATTTTTAATTAAGTAATATCTTTCCGCTTCACTTTCTTGAGTTTATTTATTTAAAATATATTTAGTGCAGAGTTATATTTTTATTGTATCTAAACTATATATATACAATACCAGTTGTAATAAAACTCCTGAGATAGATTACTATATCTGAAGAATATTAATATTGTACCTATAGTATTGAAAATTTTGAAAATGTATCTGAAATATACTATTAATGAATTGATAATATTAAAAAAATAATACTAATGTGCTTATTGGGTTACTAAATAATATTAATACACATATTCTGCTTAAAATATTATTGTATTCAATTATTGTATTTAAAATATTATAAATCGCATTTTTATTATAAATATTATTGTTAAATTTGAGGTATATAATCAACTTAGACCAAATGAATTGATGAAGAAAATTTTATGCAGTTAATGTTAATTTGAATTATTTTGAACGTTGTTTCAATTCTCAAAACTCTTCATCAAAATGATCTTATAAATATTAATCAAATATAATTCATATTAGTATGACACGAATGAATAATCCATACTCAACTGAAAAACAATAAAATTATTTAATTATGAACATGAAATGAAGGAATATAAATTAATTAATTGAAAAAAGCTAATTAAGAGAATTATTTGCTGTGAAATTTGCTTCCATACAACTTATTCATTTCCTTCAAGAGCAGCGAAAAGACTGCCAAAAGTTATTTTCATTCTTTTTACAAACGCAGACAGAAAAAGCAGGTCACAATTCCTTCCCTTTGAGAAGGTAACACCCTCCCCCTCCCCCTCTACACCAGTACACAATACTGCGCGAGACAAAAACAGCTAATACCTTTAAAGAGCAATTAATAAGCCATCAACTTAACTAGGTACACGATATTAATAAAACTCCTTCAGGCTTGCTTATGCTTTGCTGAGATTACAATTATTATTATTATTATTAAAATAAATGAAGTCAAGACAGGACGGTGGTGTAAAGGTGTGGGGATGTATGTAGAAAAAAAAGGGGACAGAAAACGTCTTTATGCTGCTAGGTTTACATTCTCATTAACGCTAATTACGAACTTTACGCCATGTTAATTCTTTGGCGACTTTTAATAAGACGGCTGGAGTTGTTTGAGCGTTTATTTTTTTCTCCTTGTTCTCCCATCTCCCCCCGCCCCTTCACCACACCATCCTTTAATTTTAAATTGCTTACTGCTTTTCCCTTCTTCGGCACAATTTTTCCTCTTTTTTAGGGATTTTGAATATTGCTAGGGAATATTCTTTTAAAGAAAACTGTCGGATCAAAATAAGAATTTATTTCTTGCTTAGTATTCAACATCATAGTTTGAGTATTCGTTTGGGTTGGTTTTTATAGGTGGCATAAGACATTATAATAAAAAATAGAAACTCAATTTTGTTATTATAATAAAGAATAGAAACTCAGTTTTAATTGAGTGTTTTTCCAGAACTGCTATACCTGCTAGCATATCATGTTTAAAGGTTCATAGATGCCCATTATAGGTTTTTTTTTTTTAAATTACTTTCGAGCATGTTTAATTTGCAAATATAAAAACATTTTTTCTCTTTTATTTCTATTTTTTTATTACTTTTGCAAATGTTACTTTTGAAAAGTTAATCGTATGCATTTTCTAATGAAAAAAAGAAAGACTAAAAATTCAAGAAAAAATTCAAGTCTAAGAAAAAGCCACTAAAAATTCAAGTAGATAAAGACGTTTTTACTTTAACAACTTTATGACGACTTTATTTTAACAATTAGTTTGCTTTAAATAATGACCATGGTGTACTATAAACAGTAGTATGCCATGATAAAGACTATTAATACATTGTTGTGAAAATATTTATTTATCGCTCTCGGTATCTTTATTTTATAAGTTTATGCTGATGTCGAAAATAACAAGAGAGAGGGGGTGAAATGTTGCTTTGTATAGATGTTAACATTTATAATGAACTTTATAAAAATACTAAATATGTAATTCAATAAAGAAAAAGAAAACAGTTTTCCAATTGAATTGTTATAATATATAAATCTCAGTTAAGAAAAAAATTGCTCCTCTTTTATTTCTTCTTTGAAGTCGAGTGAATATTATACAAATTACTCTTCTCATTCAACAATGCGCCATCGGATTTTAATCTACTACAATAACTACAATATTTTGCCTGTATTAAACCATTTCATATATGCAATTTTCATATATTTTGCTCAAAAACCAATCGGTTTTTATTAACTCGACATTGAAAACTTGCATAAGAGGGTAAAAGGCTGCTGATATTGTGAGTGATTACAACATTGATTAAAAATAAATATTTGTTAAACATTTATCTATTAGAATCCACTGTTGTTGTCGCAGGACATTAAAGGCTTTAAGAGTGCTATTGCTTTTGTTTTCCAGTGGCGCCATCTCTGGACAAGAGTTTGACTTCTGCCACACCCGTACGTCACACCCTTTTATAGAGAGAATCCATTCATACGTCCATTCATTCATCCATAGATCATAATTTTGTCTTCAACCAGAGAACGATCAATCTCCAATTCAGTACTCTTGAGGTATAATTTGTTATGGGATGATTGAGGACTTTGTGACTCAACAGATTTAACGTGAACCGGTCACCATTTACTGCACGGGGAGTCTTCAGTCAGTTGGATTCGAACCCCCATTCTCATGAACATGAGTCCAGCGCCCTTCCAACCAGGCTATTCCGGCCCCTTTAGAATCTATTGTTAAAAAGTAACATCACTTTCCGATCCCCTTGCACTCTCAGATATAAAATTCTCACTTTTGATGATTTATCGATTTTTGAGCTATATTTTGTTAATTCTGAGAACTATTTCGTATCAAAATCACGTGATTCGAGGACGAAACGGAAACTCTCAGATCTATGATGGAAATGTTTCCTCAACTCGAAACCTTAGTGCAGTGCATTGTGGGAAATTGTTTATTAGAATAACGAAACTAGGAAGAAGACTAGACGATCGAAAACAACGTGCTGAAAAAAACCCGACCTGCCTGGACCGTTCCAGAAAGATCCCTGGTTCGAATCTTGCTACGGGCATGGATGTAATTTATCGCTCTGTTTCATTTGTTTTTCTTGTATTAAGGTGACATTGACCCAGCTATACGGTTCTCACGATAAAGTGATTATTAGAAAAGTAAGTTATCTTAAACACTACAAGATATTTTCCCTGGGAAAAAAATACAATGACGAAATTTGTTTCCTCAAAAAAGGGACAATAGTTATTTAACATTTTGGCTGAATGTTCGCTTTGACCATGTACAAGGAAACAATTTCGGAAAAACGTATATGTTTCATGAAATTTGAGTATCCATTTTTTACAGTGTGTAAGTACTAAATCCCTTTATCCCTAATTTTGTAATGGTTGATAAAAATATGCTTATCTTTGATCCAGAATTAAAAAAGGGAAAATAAAATAAAATTCGATAAACATTTAAAATGATTTTTTTTCTATAACCATGATTCTGAATGTAATATATCAAATGAAAAATAATTTGGATACAAAAGTATTTCAATTTTGCTGCAAAGTTTTCATCTTAAGAAATTTCCATGCTAAATCAATTTCAAGATTTGCTGCTTGTTGCCATATTTCCATGACTTTTTTAGACATTCCAGTGAGTAATACTCTCGAAAATTTAATAAGCTCAAATATTTAGATTAAATTATAAATTTTCTCTCGAATAAAGTCAAAAATAAAGTAGTTTTTCTCCAATACAGGACAGTTATTTGGTTTTCTTTTTTACATTCAGAAAAACATAAAATTATTAAAAAAGAGTGTTTTCGCAACTTTTTCGCCATGATTTAAGTTCTATTGCATTTGCATATTACAGATGAGTTCGCGAATATGTTTTTCAGTTACTTCAAAAACTCGAAATCTTAGCATAGTTCACAAATTTTTGTAATATACCTGTCAAGTTTGAATATTTCATTTAAAGTGAGCTATTTTTCAAGAGCATATATATATCGCGACTTTATATAAATATATCTAATTTTAAGAAAGAAAAAAAAACTAAAATGATGACGTAAAAAATCTACACTTCCGCTTTTTTTTTAAAATGTAATATATAGAAATAGAAATACGTGAAAAGTTATGCTTGAGAAACGTTTAAAGATATTAAATGAGAGAGACGAAAATCTAAAAAACGTAGCTTTTTATTGCTTAAATAAATATATATTTTTTTTATTTTCTTTACCCTCCAGTTTTTTTCATCTGTCTTTGAAAGAAATATCTTGATTGTAATGACTTGTAAAGCATGAACGCAATTTGCTTATTAAATTAAAAAAAAAAAAGAAAAATAATAAAAAGAATAACATTTTGGTAACATGCTATTAGCTGTCATTTTCTTAGCAGCGGGTGGAACTGTTTTTCGCCAAATTATTAAATAAATTGCTTTTTCCCTCCCCCTAGTCACTCCCGGGTTTTTCTCTCCCCTCTTTGCATTTATAGAAACGATACTGAAAAGAGAAGAAAAGAAAAATGAACATGAAAATAAAATCAAGGAGAAAAACTGCAAATATATAAGAAGGAAAAAAAATGCAATAATAAATTTATTTTTTGGAAATAAAAAAAATATCTTCCCGCACATGTAACAATATTAAGTTCTTACCATTTGCCAGTTTTTTTTCTTCCTCATGCCTTCCTGAACCAATCGCAGTGTCTTTCGTTTTAAAGAGGGAGATTACCATAAAAAAAGGGAGATTTTTCTCCCTGCTCATTGATAGGTGTGGAAAGAAGAAAATGATCGAAAAGAAAAAGAAATAAATAAATAACATTAAGAAAAAGAGAATTATACATATCCAAAGCTCCTGGGCTGTCAAATGAGTTTTCAGATCTTAATAACAGTGTCACCACCATATCTATATATGGGGGGTATAGATATATAGGCTACTGAAATGTCTAAAAGCTCAAATCCATTTTGCACTTTTTCTCCCCTGATTTTTCGGAGCGTTAAAATTTGTGCACTGAGTTACCAGTTTCTTTTTAACCGTTTTTTGAAGGTTATTTAAATGCTGACATATACCATTCAAAACGGAGTTTTTTATTCGTTTATTTTACTTTCCTTTACACGGGGAAAATTTTTCTTTCGTTTTTCCCTCCCCTCCCCCATACTCCCTCACATCTTTTCCCGAAAAATTATTAAAATTTTTCCCTTAAAAGCTGCAAAATGGAGAGTTTTCCTACTCCACCCCCGTGCAGGGGCGGCGCGCACGCACGCCTCACGGAGTTGATAATTTGTTGAAATAATTTTGCGGCCGCACTGAACGCAGGCGGAGTTAGGAACGAAAGCTAGAAAAGGAAAGTAAGAGCCAAGCGCACCTGTTAGAAAAGTCGTTTGGCTGTATTCCTCTTTCAGGGGGTGGTGCTGGGGGTGTGAAAATTACATCTCACCATTTTCTTTACAATATAGAAAACGAGAAGAAGCAATAAAGGTTTTGCCATGCGGGGTTTGCCCGGGCAAGGGCGCCTGTTTTAAAATGAGGTCCGCACTCGGGCGTTGAAAATTTTTCTCTCTTACCAACTTAACATACACGGTGACATGTATTAAATTAAATTGTTCATTTATTATTATGTTTTTTCTTCTCTATGCAGCTCTACCCTAGAAACATATTAAAACTACAACCTATCCCCTCACCTATCCCCCTTCTTCTTCGAAGTCAACATTATGTAATATGCATTTGGGAAGAAATTTGTTTATATTTGCGAACATGAGTTGCACATTCATTCCACTACCCCCCTCTCATTTCGTTTTCGCTACAGAAAACTCGGAATATTTATTTAAGACAGAGTATTCCGGGAGACATTATAAAGAGAAATGCATATTATTCTTTGAATAGCCAACCTAAAAGAGTTGCCTTTTTATTTTTATATTTTTGGAATGGTATTCAAAATACGCATTGTAATTTGCTAGAAATATGCATAGAAATGAAAGAAATTAACACCGAGTTTTATAATTTAAGTAAGCTAAATTTTGAAAAGAGTTTTATTAAAAAAATAATCAACATGAACTCAATGATGTTTTTATTTTTATTTTTTATGTGAAGATATATTGTAATATTTTTTTATAGTTTCAGATAATGTCGATTTGAAACTAATTTTAATGAATTCTATCAGTTTAAGTGACGAAAAATATTTAAATGCTAAGAAAACGAAATATAAGAACAATCAATATTTTCTTTTAATATTGATTTGACTCTAATTTTAAAAAAATGCTCAGTTTAAGTGACGAAAAGTATAAAAAGAGAATATTATGAATTTTATTAAAAAAATTGGCTACAATTACATTTTTTCATTTATTATTTTTTTTCCTCCTTCAGCACTACCCGTAAAACAAAATAAAATGTAAAGACTTATTCATTTTTTTCGAAGTCAATATTACACTGTAAAAATCTTAGGAACAATTTACGGTAAAAAGAACGGACACTCTAGGTACAGCATTCATAAAAGAACAGTAACTATTAATGCTACTGTAGTTTTATAGTAACTATTACTGTAAAAATTGGGGAACAAATCAATATTTTTTCAACATCAAATATTTTTTCAGTAAAATTTTACTGTGAAAATGGATTTTGCAGCAAAAAGTAATGGCAATTCAGGGTTCTAGTAATTTTACAATAATTTGAATATTTCTTTACAGTGTATGCAGCATACATTTGTGTATATTTTTTTATGCCAGCAACATCAGCTGCGCATTAATTTATCATCCCTCTGTCTTTTTATTTGCATAACAAAAAATTCAAAATATTTATTTGACGGTTTAACAATCCTTAAAGTTGACAAAAGACACCCGTAAACATGCGACATTTCCAACTGCTACTACTAATTACAATAAAACAAAATTTTAAATTGTTATTTACAGAAAATATATATAACAAGAAATAATTTGACGCCTTGAAAAAACTTCGAATGAAAAAACTTCGAAACAATTTCAGAAAAAATTAAAAAAAATTTCAGTTTTATACACTAATAATAAGGACACTAATTATTGAAAGAATGCTATAAAATGAAGTATAATTTAAAATTGCAAGTTTCACACTATTAAAAAACGGTTTTAGATTCTTGAAATTGAAAATTAGCTTGACTCTTTATCGTAAGCACCATGTTCTGTACGCTTTTGAAATTTAAAAAGTGCCATTTTGAATATTTTTTAAAATTTTACGAATGACATTTACCACTGTAATTTTCAAGTTGTCAAATTATTTCTGTATATTTCTCTTACAAGGCGACAAAGAAAGACCTCATTTCTTTTTGACGTTGGCAACAAATAATTGAAAAATCAAGCTTGTGAGCTGAAAGTGTAAACGTGCTCGTTTACGAATTTGTTTTCTGTAAGTTTCTCTATTGCATGCCATTTAATTAAAATAAAAATAAAAATTATTTCCATAATTTATTATTTAGCAAAAACTTTAATTTTTTAAAGAGCAATCAGTTTAGAAGATTTTAATTGTTGATTTAAATTCTTAAGATTTAACACTAGAACACGTTTCAAGTGGTAAAGTTGTAAATTGTTGGAACCTCAATTTCGACAAAGCAAAAATTAATTCCACTCCAGCAACATCAGCTCATCTTGATGCCCTAGAATCCTGTTTTATTAATATGAATTCTGATTCCCTTGTTAACAATATTCATTCCTCACTATCTCTCCATAGCACGAGAAATTTCATCTTAACCTGATTTGAGATCAGTCTGCGTAGGGACCGAGGGTGTGCGGTATTGGTCCTCGTTAAACTGTGCTACCGTAAAGTGCTCGACTTTGCGCGCAGGTCGTCGGGCTACCGAAGCGGGGGTGCCATCCCCTCCGCAGAGGATCAAAATTGTGATGGCATGTCTTCGGATCATCCTCCGGGATGTTTCCCAGACCGTCGCCAATAGCCCAATGTGCAGCTCAAGTGCGACGTAAATTAACAACAACAACAACAACCTGATTTGCCCTTCTCGGCAACTGCGGTTATTCCTGGTCTGTTTTTCTTTCTTTTTCTCTCTCAGCTACTGTGGTTTTACTAGTTTTGTTTCTCAACTTTTTTTTTTCATTTCCATCTTTACGTATTATATTTCAAAACACTCTCATTTCTTTTCATTCACGTCTTGAAAATGGGAACGTCTTCAAGGCTCGCGAGACTTCTTATACCCGAGTATTGTGTTCGACTATAAAGAGAAACTTGTAATATTTTTAAACATTTAACCTAAAAGGCCAATTTCACGCCAGCAGGTGATAGACTAATATAGCCTTCAACGCTGGTGCAAGATCTTCAATAATGAAAAATATAAAAGTTTCAATCAGTGATGAAAATAATTTAAAAACTACTAAAAATATTTCTTTACATTTTATTCTGAGATTATCTGATTACTAATTAATAAAACTTTGATAACAGATTAAAATTGATGATATTAATTTAAAAAGCTTTTAAAATAGTACTTTTCTGTTCCATTTTTCAAAAAAAAATTTTTTTTTAAGCATTTAAAAGGATAAGCTTAT
The DNA here is from genome assembly GCF_982258835.1 of Parasteatoda tepidariorum. NCBI lineage: Eukaryota > Metazoa > Arthropoda > Arachnida > Araneae > Theridiidae > Parasteatoda > Parasteatoda tepidariorum. Next base: position 49,948,658 of record NC_141758.1, read on the forward strand.
AAAGCTGAAAAATCTAGCTGAATAAGCTTAAACAGAGTAAGTATATAGCTAATCTCTAATGTAAGATTTTTTTTTCTTCTATTATTGTTTAAAAAATATAAAGATAAATATGTAATTTTCTTTGAATATTTCTACCTACCTTAAAAAGTTGTTTTTTATGTTTGATAGTTATGTAAGGTATTCAAAATGTAAGTCGCTATTCAGTGAAAATAGGCATCTAAATGAAATAAATTTATACAATTATATAACAAGCTCTTTGTTTTCTTGGCCTCGATAGTTTTGTAGAAATATTTTTACAAATATACTTGGAATAAATATAACTTATTTTCGTTGAAAATTATTTTAAAACCAAAATAAATGCATTAATTTTAATTCTTACTGTTTTTTCTGTCAATGCTTATTTTAAATTTATTAAAAAAATCCAGTTTCAAAGTAGTCAAGTTTCTAGTTTATTCAAAACAAAGTCTTCACAATTCAAAATAAGGGATAAAAATGTTAAAAGTTAAGATAACTTTAATATAAATCATACTGTATAACTTTAATATAAATCATACTGTAAATTTTAGTATAAATCATACTGTATTTATTTAAAACAAGTCTTTTGAAAGTAGAACAGTTTATAATATTTTTTGTAATAGTACTTTGAAAAAAAGTGTATTTAATGGATAATTAATCTTTTGTTAATCTTTGTTTTAACATTTTCCCTCCGAAATATTTGTTTCAAGCATAAAGAGAAAAATCTTATATTCCTTGAATATTTAATCTATCTTACAGTTACTTAATCTAACCTAAAATATTTCATTTTTTTCATGTTTTTCATATTTAATTTGCATTGTTTCTCAAAATGTTGTAAAATTTCGTTTAATTTCCTAAGAAAAAGCAGGTACTCCTTTTTAAATAAAGTATCTTCCAATTAATTACTTTTTTTGAATATCTGTATGCTAACGATAATTCAAAAAAAGAAAATCTCAAATACAGATAACAAATAAAATTTTCGGAGCAGAAACTTTTACCTATGAATAATTGCTTAGCTATTAATTGCATCGATTTTTAATTATTAAATTTCAAAATGATGGCGAATTTCTCTTCTAAGAAAAAGCAAATAAAATATAGGATTTCTAATTGTTTGGTTATCATGAATATCAGTGTATTATAATTGCTCTAAGGTAAAGAACTAAAACCTGTGTTAATAAAGCTGTACAAAATTGATTAAAGTAATATATATATATATATATATATATATATATATATATATATATATATATATATATATATATATATATATATATATATATATATATATATATATATATATATATATATATATACACTATTAGCTTACTTTCGTTTTCTTTTTGCTTCCGTTTTTAATTCGGTCTTCTAATTTCGTGTGTTTAGGGCATTGCTCTTTGAGCCTAATTTTTGGATTTAAGCAGCAATAATAATTTGGCTCCTGCTAAAAATCAATTCAAAACGAGTAAATTCTGTTATTTTTTTTAAATAATTTTTTTAATCCTCAAGAGCTATAACACATCTGCAGCAGAACTGGATATGAAGACGAAATTGCAGGACAGGAACACTTTAATTGTCCACTAATCTTCAGATTTCCTGCAATTAATTGTTAGAGAGAACAATACTTCATTCTGTGGACAGAGTTAAATCTATTTTTGCAGTTTGGGTCAGATGTCCTATAATAGTTTTTTTTGGTTTTTATCTCTTATGACAATTTTTTCGGTTTTATCTTGTATGACATATTTTTGGTTTTATCTCCTATGACAATCCTATTGGTTTTTATCTTTTATGAATTATGATATACCTTTAGAACTTTTATCTCATATGACATTTTTTCGGGTTTTCATCTTTTATGACAGTTACTTTTTTTGAATTTTATCTCTTAAGCATAATTTTTTGTCTTTATCTCCTATGGCAAATTTTTTGGTCTTTGTTTATGAGAATTTTTTGGTTTTTTTTTCTCTTATGACATATTTTTGGTTTTTACTCCACATTTTTTCTGGTTTTTATCACTTATGATAATCTTTTTGGTTTTTTATTTCTTATGACTTATTTTTTGGTAATATCTCCTATCGCCGCAACTTTCTTCTTTAAGTAAAGTAATCACTTACAACAGTAAAGGTATTACTTATGAAAATACAAATTTCTTTATGCAATCGGTAATAAAATTGTTATTAACGCATAATTGTATTGTTATATTAAATATTGTTATTTAAGTATAATTTTGAATAACTATAAAATATTTTTAAATTACAAAATATCCTTACTTCTCCATTGCGTTAATCTATTAAATATTGAATATTTTTACATTTTCAAAGACGGAAATATATATGAAATTTGTTGAATATTTATGATTTCCTTAATAATATTATTGAAGATTTTTTTAAAACTTCAATTACTTTCTATCTAACAAGAAAATATATGCATACGTTAATATTTTTTGATACTTTAAAAAAATCCAGGAATGCTTTTACAGTTAACAACTTTAAATTTTCATTGAAAAATCATTTTGATATTTTAAGCTAAAAAATATTTTTAGTTGCTTTTCAGTTTAAGTGTAAAGAATAAGTATTTTTATGTTTCTGGATTTGTGTTTCGTGATATTTTGCATTGGAAGTTTTGTGAAAGAAAAAAAATAAATAAAAAATAAAAACAATAATAATAAATAAAAGCAATAATAATAAAAAAATAAATAAAAAATAAAAGTAATAATAATAAAATAAATAAATAAAAAATAAAAACAATAATAATAAATAAAAGCGATAATAATAAAAAAATAAAAAAATAAATAACTAGAGGGATTCAGACAAAGATATAGAAAGTCCATTTCGAATAAAACATTATTTATTAAACTTTGTTTTATTGAATGTGTTTATTAGACATTTATAAACACAATGGAATAAATAATTCATTACAATCTGTTTTCTTTTGGCACGTTAATTGTGCCGATTTGGCCCAAGCATAAATGCTTAGCATAGGAACGTTAGTGTATACATTATTTACATATTTTATACGTAAACATTAGTAATTACACGCAGATAAATCATTATGAACCGTAAATTATTATTTCAGCACAAAAGAAATATTATTTTCCTTATGAATTCAGCAATGTAATTATTAAAAATTTTAAGCATCTTTATTTCTCAATGCTATATATAATTAATAAAAATAATAATGCTCACAAGTCACTAATAGCATTTTGTATTGTTGATATCAAAACTACAAATTGTTAAAAATTGATTTTTGTGGCTATCACAAAAAAATATTTAAGTTTGTTTTCAAATTTATATAGTTGAAGATACAATTTCAGCTACATTTTATCTGCGTGCAATTTAGCTACATTTAGAAACTCAACATTTTAAACTAAAAATTTAAATTAATTTGATTTATCCCATAAATAACGATTACATTTAGAAAAACAATTATCGTTTGTAAAAATTAACTTATGTTTAGAGCTAGCGATTGCAAAGAAACTTCCAAAGTGTATGCTATAAATGCTATATTTGTATTTCACGTAAAATATATGGTGAAATCAGATTTCATATTTAACACAATTCAGCCATTGCTTTAGATGCTATAACTGTAAATTTTGTCTATTCGTTATGCAAAAGTAAATGACGTATATTTAAAGTTAAGAAAAGATTCTAAACATTTATATTTAAATGAATCGTTTTCTCTAACATGTGTTGCCATTTTTTAACTTTAAATTATAATTTTTAATATTTTATAATTTTTAATATAGACATCTCGAAGCACACTTGAGTGATTTTTAAGTTGTGCAGAATTTTAAAATTAATTTTAAATTGTATCTATAGAAATGCAAAGAAAAGCTCATACTTAAATTTTAATTACTTTTATAAATTCGAACATTTATGAATTATTGAATTATTATTTTTATGAGGAATCAGCCTGTAAAGAGGAAATTACTTGCAATTTAAAAAAAAAAATACGTTTTTTCAAATATGTAACATAAGCACAGACACAAAATTTTTATTGTTTACTCATTCTATTATTATCTAATAGCAAAGTTTCACCGGTGTTAATTTATAACCTTCCTTTAATAAGTATAAATGAGAAAGTTGTTAATTAAGCAATATAGAATAACGTCAACTGCAAATTTGCGATGACGATATTAACGGCATTGAATGTTTAAGTTAGAAATTGCATATAAGTTCAATATTTAAAGCAATGATGTTTTCTATCACTCTTGATTTATTCGATGTTGCGCTATAATTTTTGTACTAACATTTGCTAAATCATTGTCAGTTTACTTATTATTTGCTTTACTTTTATCGATTTATTAATTATAGCTTCCACCCATTTCGTCTTTGAAACAGAAATTTTTATATCTGTTTTTTATACTTAATCACAAGTATTTTTACTAGTTATTCGAAATACAAAATCTCAAATCTAAAGGAAACATCATATTACTTAGTAGTTTACATTAATTTGGTTCTCTATTCAAATTAAATGAGCTACTGAGTTTGCATGGGAATGAGGAAAAATATTTTGTGCTTATATAATTGCACAAAAGAATTCAAGTATCTTTATTTTACCTTATTTCAATTTGTCTTATTTAAAGTAATAAAATGCTAACAGAAAATTTAATTGAATGTTTAAGTTAAAAATTATTTTAAACGAAATGACACAATGAAACTGTTTTAGTGCATAATATAAAATTGACTTGAGCCACCATCATGCTTATTTCGAACTTTTAACTTATTTGATAAGAGTACACAGAGAAAAAAGTATGGTTAAAATTGCCAGAATATAGTCGGAATTTGCCGTGTTTCTGGCTCTATGAGAGCAGCAAAAAGCTCTGCAAATTTTACTGAAGCGCTTTGATAATGATTTTGGTAAAATAAACAATAAAATATGGCTTTACAATAGACGTAAAATTTGGCAAAGAGGGTAGAAGTCAGTAATTTTTTCAATCAATTTACCATAGAGATTGACTTAAAACCATTTATTCGTTTAAATTTACTTCTCAATTTTGGATCTTTTACTAACCGTGGTAATAAGAACTAAAAGTTTGAACACCGGGATTTCGAGGAAACAGTTACCATATAAATGGAAAAACTATCAAATGAAGGGTTTAAATACAATGTATTTTGGTTACCATTTTATTAACCAGAATTATAATTGTTTTTTAAATTTTTTTTAATCAGAAATGCTATAATTATGCCATACGGTATATTATACCATACAGAATTGTACCATACAGAATTTCTTTTCATTTAAAAAGTTAAAAAGTGTTTGAGTTTCTAAAAGCACTAAATAAATAAATAATAACAATGATAAACACCGAGAATAATATCACGTCGCAAAGATTTACTATAGTTCATCTTTGATCATGTTTAAATTGTACAAAATCATCCAGGAGTGTTTTCAGTAAATGGACCAGGTGGTTGAGCTGCAGTTCATACCCAAACAAATTCAAAATTACATTGCATGTTTTTTATATATTTTACAACAAGAAAGTAAGAAAGCAATAAATATTTTTAATTATTTCAATTTCGGGTAGCCTTCTAGATTTTACGGAATTCCCGTAGTTTCAAAAAATATTTTTCCTAGTTTTAGCAAATATAATGCATTAATATTTTTTGATTTAAATGAATTTTGTCTAACACTACATACAAATAATTTAAACAAATATAAGCAAGGTCAAATAGACAAAAGATCATGTCATAAGTTGCAGTAAAAATGTAAAACAATTATATAGATATTTTTTGCTAATTTAGTTTGCTACCACTGGAATAGTTCATTCGAAAAAATCCAAAATAATGGAGGGTATGGCTGTAGGTAAATCACCTGTTCCTTTTTCTGAATACGCTACTGAAATCAGTTTGGATTATTTTTAAAAATAGCAATCACAGCCCGATTGCTCAATACAGTTCTTTAGGTCTCCAATAATTTTTCAGAGTTCGTACAAGATATACACATCTATGCAAAAATTTAATTCACAAAGCGCTCTTCAGGAATGTTATTCACAAATCTTGTATGCAGTAACTTGATTTCTTAAAAAACTGTTTTTTTTTTGTGAACATTATAGTTTTTCGACTAGACTCCAGCAAATAAATTGAATAGGATTGAAATTTGTACCGTACGTTGAGAGATTTTGAGATAAAAGTTGAGGACCAAGGAGGAAGAACTGTTCATGTCAATTTTACACAAAAATGGTGATCGGTTCATCATTTGTTGCATTTTGAGGTTTAATAAGTTTTGACAAATAAATAACGTGAAAAATGAGCAAGATCACACAGTGAAGATGGACCGTTCTATGGATGTTCTGTCAGCGAGCTTGTGTTTGTTTCTTCTCAGAATCAGCTTTCATAGACACAAGCCATTCTTTCCCCTTGATCTCCAATTGTGCTAATATCTTGATGACATCATTGATATGATATGAATTTTAAATGAAAATTTTTTTTCATGGTAAAAATGCTTTTTGCTTTTCATTGGCTTTTCGAATATTTTTCACAGGTGAAGTTGACTGCAGACTCTTAAGTCTTTCCTCTATAATTACAACCGGATCAGGTACACTCGTACAATGATCAGGTACATTCTTACAAGTTGGCCCGCAAACTCGGTACTTATTTACAACACTTTAATGTCCATTTCATCAGAACTGCGGTCAACGCAGTGGGAAATATGAGGATGTCCACTATCATCGTCTCCAGGACTGTCCGGTGTATGGCATGGGGTGACCTTTAAGTCTTTAAAAGCATCTTCGTCTCGCATGCAGTCCGAACTTTTGGATACGTAAGAACCGACGTCACTAAGGTCAGGGTTTGGATTGTGTTTGGTGGGGAGAGTCTGTTCTCTTGATCCACCACTGGATAGCAACTCGCGTTCTTTGGAGTTCCTCCACTTCATCCTTCTATTTTGAAACCAAATTTTTACCTGGAAAAGAAGAAAAAAAATAGCTATTAATTGATAATAAATTATAAAACTTTTATTAAAAGTTAAAAAAAATGTGCAAGTTAAGAAGAATATCTTTGTCCTAACTGCTTAGTGTTAGAAATGTTGGATAGCATTAAAACATAACATCGGGTAATTTTACGGTTCTAAGATCATTTTACGGCTCTACCGTAGCATGAACTTGCTTTAAATAGCTAAAATGCTTTAAATAATACGAAGAATAAATGTAATAAGAAGTATAAGAAAATAATAATATATAAATGTATAAGAAGTTTATTGATCGAAATAATTTTCGTAGTTATCCCGTATTTTACTTTATATGCTAAATTGAGGCATAAAATTCCACGTCCCTGATTTTAAAAAAAAGAGTTGAATTAACTTGAAGCTCATCACCAATTAGTAAATGTTGGGTAGGCTCTTAAAATGCAAAATAAAATTATTAAGTGTTGAGCCGCAGTGGCTCAAGGGACAGAGCGTTCATAATTCAATTAGGTGAGCCAGATTCAAACCCCAGCAGTTTGAACCCTAGTGGACACGAATTCTGCTCCAGAATCACATCGACCACAGTGCATACGTAAAATATCCTCAGTGATAGATGGATCATGGGTTAGAATTCCCTTGCCATCGGGCTAGTCATGGGAGGTTTTTGTGATTTCCCTCTCACGAGTAAAGCATACGTGAGTTAGTTCCATTGAAAAGTCTTCCACGAAGACCAATTTCTCTCATTGTTTGATCCAGGATTACCCTTGTCTTCTGGGTTGGGTTCAAAATTACAGGGCTACGGAGTTGAATACTGACAGTCGTAAACTCAGAGTTGGTTCGCTCTTCAACGCCGGTTATAAAATTAAATAAAATTAGTAACTGTAAATTAACTGTAAAAAACTGTAAAACTGTAAATTAACTTTCATTATAAATCACTTTTTGTGGTGTTTTCTAGCATCTGTTACAATTCATGAGTATGTATGATATTAAGGTTAAAATGAACAGGAACATTATATATTTGTTTTAGGGTTTCGTTCACAATTAGATTATAGCACTTTTTTTCATATTTTTCCCAATTTTATACTCATATAGATTTTAGAAAATAGTTTTTCTTTACAGTTTAAAAAAATAAACTTTCCTACTATATATCTTCTATACACAAAATGCCACATTTGTAGCATATAATCAACTCCTCTTTAGATGTTTTTTTTTTTTTTTTAACAAAAGTGCTTTTATGCAAACTTTATTATTACTACATATTACCAAAATGAAGTAATATTGTTACACGAGTTTGACATTAGGAATTGTGTACAACAGGATCGAGATTTGGAGGAAATATTTATCATTTATGACCTGCAATTTTAAAAACTAAAATTTTAAAAATATGTCCGTACATAAAAATTTAATGCAACTATTTTGACCAAGAAAAATGTTATTAAATCACGTTGGGATTCGTGAACAGTTCACTTGTGATTCAGGAAAACTATCTATCATCGAAAAATGGTTCTAAAAATTTCAATCTTTTATTTTTAAAACTTGATATAATATTATCAATCAGGAAGAATGTCATTACATGAGTTAAACGGTGTTCAGTTGCGTTATGATTCGAAATTATCTCTTATAAAGAAACCATTTTAAGAAAGTATCTATCATTTACAACCAATAGTTTTTAAAACTCAAATATGTTCTTTAGTTTCATATTTGAATGAGGGTTATAAGAAAAGACAGACACCTCATTTCTTTGCATAGCGCATGCGCGAATCAATGAGACGTAGCAATTCGTATGACAAGCGCCACTTCCCATTGGATACAGCTGTGACGTCATTGCTATTCACGATATTCAGTCGCATCCGTAGATTGAAAGGGGAATAAGGGGAAGGGGCCACCAAGTAAAGGGCCGTTAATGCAAAAGCTCTACTGGTTTTGCATGTATGAGGAAGTTTTTGGCATCACCTGATATCTACCACTCTTTTTTAAAGTTATTTTTTGGTTATGGATTTTTTTTAAGTTGTGTACTAGGAGAAATAGGGCTTTGCTCATATATATAAATGTATGTATGTGTTGCGTTGCGAATATATTCATGCATATGTTACGCTGAAATATCGAAATCTGTCAATTCTTAACATTCTTTTCTCAAAATCTTTTGCTTTTTTTGAAGGGAAAAAAAGAGGGTAAAGCCTCAATCGAATACTGAATAGCGGTCATGGTTTTTGTAAATCTCAATTGGTTTTTTTTCCCCGTGAAAGCAGGATATTGAATTTAAAGCAAAATAATTTTATATGGGTTATAGTCCTATTGCCTTAATTGTAAATGGAAAATTGCAACAAAGGAAAATTAACCAATTTGATAAAAAAAAAAGGGATTTTTCGTGTGTCACTTATAAAATTTAAAGCTGTATAACTTCATATTTGTCGCATACTTGCCAAATAAATTCAGTTTTAATTCATTGACGCTTTGGCACTAAAATTTGCAGTACTTTTTGTCTGTTTTGTGATAGGCAACAAAACTGTTGAAGTAATATGAAACAAAGTGAGATTTTTGTGTTAAAAAGTAACAAGACTGTTGAAGGAGTCTAGAGCAAAGCAAGTTTTTTTTTTTTTTTTTTTTTTTTTTTTGTGGGGGGAAGCAACAACACTGTTGTTCTAACGTAAGAAAAAAAAGGAACAAGTTTGTTATGAGGGGAAGAAGCAAGACCTCAGCTCTTTTCCAAAAATTAAAATGTTTGAATTTTCCATTCAAATGTGGCTCAAATTTTAGCTATTGAGGCAAAATGATTTCGCAGAACTGAGGAACCTCAACGAATTTTATTAAATAAGTTCATTTTACTTTTATAACTTTCGATATCCTCTCTCTATATTTTATAGAGAGGATATATTTATTTATATATAGATAAATATATTTATTTATATATAGATAAATATATTTATTTATATATAAATATATTTATTTATTTATCTATATAAACAACTTAAATCCTAAGTAAGTCATAAACTGATTAGTGCATTTCATAAATAATTGTAAGTGAATTGAAATATTTATTCTAATGCGACTGTAGCAAAAGTATTTTTTTAAAAGATAATTTTTATATGCAGGTTGAAATATCAAAATATAAAACAAAATAGTAACATACGTAAATAAGCTGAACCATAAATATAAATACTTTTTATTAATTAACAAATTAATTCAAAACAGAATTAAAACATAAATTTTTAAAAAAAATTTACCTTTTCCAACCTTGTTTTTAATTTTTACTAGAAAATTCTCAAATAATAATTTATTTTCTGAAAGACAAAAAAAGCTTCTAAAAATATTTTATCAGATTTTCTCTTCTCTGGGGATAACTAAGCCGGGAAAAAAAAGGAACAAAGAAAAAAAAACTGTCCTGGGGTTAATTAATTTTTGCAGAGTTGAAAAAAGTACATAAAAGCATAAGATATGAAACGTTTCAACTTACAACATGTCACCATTTAAGTAACACCTGTATATTACAAGTGAATTACCTGTCTTTTGCAAAGACAGTACAGGCATGAAAAAACTCATTTGAAAGAAGGCAACGAGAAATGTGTCAATTTTTTTTATGAAAATATTTTCTCATTAGGAGTTTCAAAACATAAAGATAAAGATTAAATGTGGGCTTTAGAGTATTTGTTGGATTTATTATCTGATTAAATTTGAAAAAGTTTTAGCATAAAAAGAATTTTTTTCCCTCAGATTTACTCATTTTTTTCTAATAAATTTTTAGCAAAGATTCACTTTTATCTTGCAAGAAACTATATTATTATATTTTGACATAGAAAGGATATATGCATGTAATTTTCATGCAACATATCATAAAAGTTTATATATAAACGTAGTTTTATGATAAAATATAAAGATGAATTTTCATGATAAAAAATTAAAAAAATAATTTCATAGATTTAACTCTACATTTTTATAACGTATCATAAATGCTTAATATACATATACATTTTTGTAAAAACTTGTATAAATTTTTAGGTATACATACTATAGAAATTCATATGAACACAGATATTTTCATTATACTTTATACTAATTCATAGATAAGCTTTAAAGTATTTGTTGAATTTATTATCGGATTATGTTTAAAAGAATTTTTCTTCTCACATTTACTCATTTTTTTTGAATATATTTCTTCACTATTTAATTTTCACCTTTACTTTTTTATTTTTACCTTTACTTTACCAAAGACCATCGTACTATATTTTGTTGTATAAAGAAAATATGCGTGTAGTTTTTCTGACAACATATCATAATAGTTAATATATAAACATAGCCTAAAGTTTTTTTATAATAAAATACAAACTTGAATATTTATGATAAAATATAGCGAAATTTGTAGATTTAACTGAAAAAAATATGATAACAAATCATAAATGCTCAGCATACATTTAACTTATTATAAAAACTAATATAAATATTTAGAAAACATGCCGTAGAAATACATATAAACGCATACAATTTCCTAACAATCTCAAAATTCAAAATTCAAGATACTCTATATAATATCATTTAAAGAACATTTGTTTCTTATAATATTTGTAAAAACAGCTACAAAAATGTTATTATTAAGTATATTCTTGCTCAATAATCGACTGATTTTTCTGAGAGTTTTTTGAAGGTTATCTTACTAAAATTTCAGAAAAGTGTCTCCGTATTATGGTTCAAGCTGCCCAGATTACTTGTCAATGTTAAACCGGTTTTTTAGATACACTTACAAAATTTTTAAAAAATTTTAAATATTCATTTTTTTCTTCTTAGTTCCAGTATATTCCTCCTAATATTCAAACTGCATATGTTGAGTGTTCTACAGAGATAATTATATGGTGCTTTTTACTGGGAAATAAACACGCTTAATTTAATTGCTCTAAATATGATTTATGTATATTTTTTTCCATCTCTTTTGAATGTTTTGTAAATGACCATGGACAAAGTTTTTTAAAAATTCAAATGGAATTTCAAGAACTAATTACCAAACATTCCTATTAAATATCAACACTTTCATTTTTATTTCAAAAGTATGAAATCTGTCAGGCGAATATGAAATCAATATTTTGGGAGTATTAAAGGAAGATAATTGCATGGTTTTTTCCTACTAGGAAATAAACACGCTTAGTTTAATTGCTCTAAATATGCTTTATATATATTTTTTCATTTATTTTGAATATCTTGTAAATGACCATGGACAAAATTTTTTTGAAATTTAAATGGAGTTTCAAAAACTAATTATCAAACAGGTCTATTAAATATCAACACGTTCAATTTTATTTCAAAAGTATGAAATCTGTCAGGCGAATATAAAATCAATCTTTTGGGAGTATTAAAGGAAGATAATTGCATGATTTTTCTTAGTAGAAAATAAACACGCTTAATTTAATCGCCCTAAATATGCTTTATATTTTTTCATTTATTTTGAATATTTTGTAAGTGACCATGGACAAATTTTTAAAAAATTTAAATGGAAATTTAAAAAACTAATTACCAAACATTTCTATTAAATATGAACACGTTCAATTTAAATTCTAAAGTAGGAAATCTGTCAGACGAATATGAAATTAATCTTTTGGAAGCATTAGAGGAAGATAATTTCATGGTTTTTTCTTACTAGGAAATAAGCACGCTTAATTTAATCGCTCTAAATATGCTTTATATATATTTTTTTCATTTATTTTGAATATTTTGTAATTGACCATGGACAAAACTTTTTAAAATTTAAATGGAGTTTCAAAAACTAATTACCAAAAATTTCTATTAAATTTCAACAAGCTCAATTTTAATTCAAAAATATGAAATCTGTCAGGCGAATATGAAATCAATCTTTTGGGAGTATTAAAGGAAGATAATTGCATGTTTTTTTCCCTTACTACTAGGAAATATACACGTTTAATTTAATCGCTTTAAATATGATTTACAATGGGGTTTCAAAAACTAATTACCAAATATTTCTATTAAATGATATCGACACGTTCAATTTTAATTCAAAAGTATGAAATCTGTCCGAAGAACATGTTCAATCTTTTGGGAGTGTTAACTGAAGAATCTACCTACTTGTGTAATACCTCAAAAAATACCCCGTTATCATAAAAGAGTTGGGGGGAACAGGATTCTAAAAATCGTCTGCCTTAAAACACACACTCACTCACGCATATAATGTCACTCTCTCTATTTCAATAACATTGCCCCCACACACCCTTATAAGAAATAAAAGGGGGAGGAAAAAAGCCAAAATTTTTTTCCACCCCCGGGATAAAGGCGAAGCGCCATCTTGTTCGAATGATCCCAGGGGTGGTGCACACAATGGTACAGCGTTGGCCACATGACAAGTGCACGCGGTGCGGGCTGAGAAGGTGATTTCGTTGCAATAGAGCCGTCAGCTGGCGCACCCCCTCAGCACTCCCCCACCCTTCGAATTTTCGGAACGAAAATGATCCTCCCTCAACCACCCCCACTCATAGAAGGATTTGCACCTCTCTTATGAATTGTCATCCATGCCAATTGCACCATTTCCAAGTGATGCTTTTCCTTTTTTTATTCTTTTTGCGCACCCCCGTTCATCCCCTAAACGAAGGGGATGCATAGAACGTCACCGGCAGGACGAGTTACATATTACATCTAATTTAAATAATTCATTTAAAACTGCAGCACCTAAGAGGGAGTCTAATGTGAAAAGAGGAGTTTTCATTAATCAGAAATTTCATTAGCATCTTTAGCGGAATTCGTGGGTTTTCTCGCTCTCTTCTCAAGATTCATTGCTTTCAATGAATCATTAAATTGTATTATTTCATTTTGAGTAGAATAATTTATAACCACTTTTATGTTCGAGAAGATGATTATTTTTAAATGCTGGGTGATTAAAGATTGTATAGATCATATTAAGTTGAAACTATTAATTGAAATGATTCGGCTGTTTTATTTCGTTTGAAAGAAGTTTGTTCGTTTATGGCTGTTCTATTAACTGTTATATTAAACAATACATTTTAGAGAATAACGTATATGGTTGTTTTTGTAAATGTCATGAGTGTTTAATATAGTTTTTCAAAGCTCTTTCGCCAAAGAGAATAAAAAACGCCTCAGTTTAAGTGTCGTATACTTGAAGCAAAGCTATAATTTTAAACTTTATATGCCATCTTGTAATGAATTATCTGGGCTTTAGGACGAACAAATAACTAAAATATTCAAAAAGTTGTTAAATTTCTTTAAAAATTGCCAATTTGGCGAAATTTTTTTACCTAGATGAAATATATCAAAATCATTGCCTTATTATCAGTTTTCGCAATTTTAAGTTTATCTGTTTATCAGTTTTTGCAACTTTATGAGCCCAGATAATGCAGCTATGGAGTAAGTTTTAAAATATATTTAAAAAAAAAAAAAAAAAAAAAAAAGGAGCACTAACGTTTTTCTTTTTCTCAAAACTGTGGCTTTTCTCCATTAACAGTTTCACAGTTCCTTATAGAATGATGAAATGATTATATATTACATGATACATTATATATTACATGAAATTTTGGAAACCGTTGTTTAACAGCTGACTGAATTTATGGTTTACGACTACAAATGTTCAACTCTATAGCCTTGCAATTTTGAACTAAATTCAGAAGACAAGGGAACTCCTGGATCAAGTATTGGGGGAAATTTGAAATCGCGGAAAACTTTTTGATGGAACTAACTCGCATTTGAGTTACATAGAGAGGAAAACCACGAAAACCTCCTACAGTTAACTTGAGGAAGAGGGGACTCTAACCCATGATCCGTTTGCCACTGAGGATATTTTACGTCAACACTGTGATTGGTGCTAGCCGGGTGCAGAATTCGAATCGACCAGCCATTGCTGGGATTCGAACCCGGTTCACCTGGAGAACACTGCATCCCCTAATTAATCACCCTTTTATTACATGTTATACTCTTAGCAATGCCCACTTCTCAAACTAGACTATATTTTATATTTTAAAATTAAAAACATAAAATTTTATATTAAAAAATATTTTCATATTGATATTAAAAAAATATTTATGAAAAAAATGCTTTTTATTAAAAATAAAAAAACCAGCAGAAAAACAACAAAAATACCGGATCAATTTCATGAAAGGAGCTTTTTTAGTGTCTTAAAAAAAAGTAAAAAATAAAAATAAATAAGCAAATAAAACCATCTGCCGTGGTTGAAAAATTTCCCCCATATTGCACAGATAATAAAGTATATTATCGGAAAAAAGCAAACCACTTTTCGGTTTCATAAAATAAAAAAAAAAGCAGAAATAAGAAATTGTATTTCTAAAAAAAATCTAAACGGAAAAATCTTCTCATTTCTTTGCATGCGTCTGAAATCTTTAATTCCGTTTTATGACGTGCTATAAAGGACCTTTAGGTTTAGCCAACTGTAAACGAATAACTCCCAAATAAAGAGAGAGAGAAAATATCGAATAATTTTTTTTTTCTACTTCATTTTCTCCCTTTATAAGATCGAAGAGTTGAATAACTTTTCCGAAGCTCTTTTATTTATTTTGTTTATGTATTTTTAAAGGATCAGAGAAATACCATACTTCTAACGTTAAATAAATTTCATGGGAAAAAATTTGGGCATAATTGGTATGAGGTAGTTTTTTAACTGGATAATATGTTACGAATGCATGATACTTAAAAGGTATTTGTTAATTTAATTCCAAAACAATATTTGTTAAATCCAAAATCACAAAGGAATTAGTAATATTACTTTTTACGATAATTATTAAAAATTTGGGCATAATTGGTATGAGGTAGTTTTTTAACTGGATAATATGTCACAAATGTATGATACTTAAAAGCTATTTGTTAATTTAATCTCAAAACAATATTCATTAAATCCAAAATCACAAATTAATTCGTAATATAAATTCTCACGATAATTTGTAAAAATGTGGGCGTAATTGGTATGAGGTAGTTTTTTAACAGGATAATATGTTACAAATGTATGATACTTAAAAGCTATTTGTTAATTTAATTCCAAGACAATATTCATTAAATCCAAAATCACAGATGATTCAGTAATATTACTTTTTACGATAATTTGTAAAAATGTGGGCATAATTGGTATTAGGTAGTTTTTTAACTGGATAATATGTTACAAATGTATGACATTTAAAAGCTATTTGTTAGTTTAATTACCAATATTTACTAAATCCAAAATCACAAATGAATTAGTAATATTACTTTTTACGATAATTTGTATAATATTTCAATAATCGATAGCAAGTGATTTGAGCTCGTTTATTAACTCGATAAAAGGTTACAGTTATTGATGCATTAAAACTATTAGCTAATATTATTCCAAAACACCATTAGTCAGAACAGAAATGACTATAAACTACTTTAATTACTAGTACTGTAAGTACTGATACTACTAATACTTTAATTATTTATGATTACACTGGGGAACAAATTTTTTGTTGCATTTATACGGATACTTGATCTTGCTTAATTTGGGACTGAAGTTTTCAAATCTGAAATTGTTTTTTCTCCAAAAGACATAGATGTTTTTTAAAAGAAAGTTCTTTAAAAATGTCAAAATGCATAAGCTTAAAAACGTAATACATAACAGGGGGCTCATAAATGTTGCGACAAACTTCTTAGGAAGTTAGAGCACAACATCAGGATTAAAAGTGCATATGAACCAGTGCCAGGAAATGTCGTCATACGTCTCTAAGGGCGCTTCCTTGTTAGGAAGTGTTTCTTCATGTACTTTTGAATTGGTCAAAATAGGAAAGCGCTCCTAGTTGCTTACGAGGATATTTATGGAATGAGTTTCCATGTAAATTTAATTTTGATTATGTGTCTTAACATCCGTAAGAGTATGTAGCAACGTTTATGCGATCCCCTGTTGTATACAACGTTTTTAAACTTCTAAATTTCAACAAAAAATAAAGTAAAAATGTTCTTTAAGAAAACTTTAGCTTGGTGGGCGAAATGGATTGCAGATACGAAATCAGTGACGCAAAAGTATATAAGATTGTTAAAAAAATATCAAACAACAGAAAAATAATTGTTTCCCAGTGTTGTTTAGGATTATTCATACAATATTCAAGCAGTTTTTAATTCAATAAAAAGTTAAAACATGGGGTGCATTAAGGTTATTAGTTAATTAGCTTTCAAAACAATCTTAATTCAAACCTTAATTATTAGGAATTGTTTTGGATTACTTATATTTCTTAATTTTTTATGTCTAAATGCATCGAAATTAGTTTAAAATAATTAAGCCAATAGGATAAATTTGATACATTTATCGTTTGAAAAATAAAAGATAAAATAATCGAGTGATATAGTATAACGTGACTAATAATTCTAACTCGTGCGAGCCGATTTATAAGCAAGTAGTTTTTGATATCTTATATGTTTGAATCTTTGAACTTACAATTTTACTTACAATTTAAAATAGCTTTATCAAAATTTGAAAAAGTACTCATATTTCAAAAACGATATATACTTTTTATAATTAAACTTTAACTTTTTTATGAAAAGTTAATTTTGAAATTAAGTAAATGACTGACATATAATTTTCAAAGAAAAAAAAACTAAATAAAGTTATTTAGAAAGTATAGAACAAAATATTTTTGAAAACAAAGCTCTCAAATCTGTTAGAATCTGAGGGCCAAAAGCATTTATCGATTTTAAAATCAGCTTCAAATATAATATCAGTTCAAATTTGAAATAAAACACTTTCAATGACTTAATTCACTTTTTTCGGAAATTTTATGGAAGGGGCTTGTTGTTTGATTATTTGCTTTTATTTATTATATTTCTCTTAGAATATATCTATATGAAATATTTTCAAATAAGTAAGAAATTTGAAAGGAAAAACGGATTTCATTCTCACCATTGAATGAAAAAATATTCCTCTCACCCTCGTACTTAAAAAAAATTTCTTCACTTCTCTTCTTTTTATTTTGAGTATTTGTAGACTATTTTTGCGTCATATTTTCCCATTGAATTTCAATCTAGTTTTTTCACGGTTTATTGGCAATGTGCGAATGGAGCTCAAAGCTTCATAAGAAAAACGAAGGGCTGGCAATATTTAAAGGAATAAATATATAGATAGATTTATATCTTTTGTTGCTTTTTACTTTTCCCTTTGGTTTTTAAAATCAGTTTCTTTCGAAGCGCTGGTGCTTAAAGTCTATAAATTTCTCCGGTTGAATGGATTTGCTTTATATCAGTAAAGATATCAATCATTTTGACTGTATTACGCTTTTCAAATAAAGTTTAAATTTACGATGAAAAATATGAAAGAAAGTTATTATATCTGATTGCTATAAAATACTAGAAGGCTTTGTCCAATGCTCGCTTCGCACATCAAAAAAAAAATTTTTTTTGTCTTCGCTCACAAAAAAAAAAAAAAAAAAAAAAAAAAAAAAACTTGAAAATTTAAAAAAAAATTTTTTTGTCTTCGCTCACAAAAAAAAAAAAAAAAAAAAAAAAAAAAACTTGAAAATTTAAAAAAAATTTTTTTTTTTGTTAAATTTTTAGTTTTCTATTTTTTTATTAAATGTGCAGTAATAAGAACTGTAATTCTGACAACCAAAGTTTCCAGTAAACCTCTACTATATGAACTGAAAAATTACTAAATGAATGGTTTAATTACCGTATATTTTGGTTTCATTGACCAGAATTATGACTTTTTTTTAATCAGTAATGTCATTACCGTATAGTAATTTTCCAAGAATTTTTTTTCTGTACATGTAAACAGATTAATGACATGAATAATTGTAGGATACCCGAACATTTATCTTATTTTTCTGAAAGTCAAACAGCTTTTATTCGATCACTGCCTTCAAAATTAAGTTAATATTTACCATAAATAAATAATCATGTCTTAACCTAATTTAAACTTAATATTGTAGATACCAACGAAGTTTATAGTTTTGTGCTTTGTCTCTTTCTCCTGAAAAACAACTATTTTTTATCACCTGATGAAAACACTGGCTTTGAGATGAGCTGGACATTTTTATGAATATAAAAAATAGTGCAGTTTATGCAGTCTATATGCAGTTTAAACTAATTATTAAAGATATGATTAATATAAAGATATTAATAATAATTGTACATATTTTTTGAAAATCAACTTTTTTATTCACTGATAAAGTGGCTTCTTTTAAAATTAAGTACAGAATGGGGAATAAAAAACATAATATTATGCCATTTTAACTAATTAATACTTAATGGGGTTGATATCGTGTTATATATATTTTACGAAAAACTATTTCTTTTTATCCACTGATTAAAGTCATTGATTTTAAAAGGAATGTAAATCCTACAATGACAATTTTAGTGGGTTAAAGTCATTGATTTTGAAATGAATTTAAAACCCAACAATGACTATTTTAGTGGGTTAAGGTCATTGATTAGGAAATGAATGTAAAACCTACAATGATTAGTTTATTGGGTCGATAAGTAATTAAAATAATTATTACAGATATTGTTTAATTTGATATCGGTAAATTTCGTGTTACATATCTTTTCTGAAAAACAAATTCCTTTCATATTTTGATAAATGTCCTACACTGTAATTATTATTTTAAATATATTTACCTACAGAATATTTTGAATTCATCTCACTCTAAAAAAAATCTGGATCAAATTACGGTTAGAAATACTGGCACTTTGGATGCTGGTACATTTTACCGTAAAATCCATTTTAACCAGAGCAAGTTACGGAACAAAAAAAAATCGAATATACCGTAATTTTTTCAGGAATAATTACCGCAAAATTACTGAATCATACTGATTAAATAAATATTACCGTAAAATTTACGGTGTAGTATTTTACGGTAAAAATTGATTTTACGGGTGATGCACCCAAAGTGCCCGTACTTTATGTCATAATTTGATAAGGAATTTTTTACAGTGTGCTTCTTAACTTTAATTTTAAAAACGTTATAAACATTCTAAGAATTTTTTTTTTTACTCACTGTTCTATTATGAGTCATTATAATGCTAGAAATTGATAAGAAACCGGTATATTTTGCCCATATTTAAAAAAAAAAATGAAAACGTGCTTTATCTGCTTCACAAAAAGTTTTTGTATGAAACAAAACCATCCAAGATGGATTATTATCAGTATTAGCTAAATGATGGATAGATCAGAATTCATTTTTACCTCTCAAATGCTAACAGTATTGAATCCCAATTATATACCAGACGGATCGATGCTGTTGTAGTATTATGAACCCAACAACTCCTACTTCATCAACGCCGCTTAGATCGGGGGTATATATCAGGGTCATTACCGTTGCCCTCCTGCTTTCTATCGATTGAGTGAGTTTGTACAAGGCAGGATGAGCGTGTCTTGCACGCTGTTGAAACAGATTAATCTGACTATATATTCCAGTGTTCAACCAGATAATAATTGTGCTCATCTCACGGCCATCATTTCTGCTGTTTAAATCGGTGTAAATAGGGAAGTGAAATTCAAGTAGGATGATAACTGTCAAGAAAGATTATAGTATAGGTGCAGTTATAATTTTGGAATTAGTTAGATGTTTATCGTATTAGAGAATTGACGTTTGTAATTGTTTTCAGTTTGACAATTGATTTTTAGAATTGTTTTCAGTTAAAGAATTATCATTAAAAGCTATTTTTCAATTATGGTATCGACAAAATACCTGTTTTCAGTCAGATAATAGACGTTAGAAATTGTTTTCCGATGGAGAATTCGCATTAAAATTGTTTTTCCTTTAGGAGTTCACTTTAAAAATTGTTTTTAGTTAAGGAATTGACGTTAAAAATTGTTTTTAGTTAGAGCATCGGCATTAATAGTGTTTACAATAAAATTGAACTAATTGACTTTTGTGAATAAGTGAAAAATGTTTTAAAATAGTATTTCAGTAAATATGAGAAAAATAACATTAAAATACATTGGGAATACTAGAAATACTGAGATAAATAATATATTTCTACAAAATATATTCTATACAAATATGAATTGAAAAAATACCACATGAATGGTTTAAACACTGTATAGTTTGGTTTTATCAACCAGAATTAAAACTTTTTTTTAACAGAAATGTTGTTGCTATACTATAAGGTAATTTTACAGGAACTTTCTTTTTTCGTGTTTACATTAAAGATGTAAGATTTCATATAAATATTAAATTTGCATGTAATGTGATGCAGATAAGAAGAAACTGTAAATAGTAAAAAATGCAAAAATACAAGTAAAAAAAAGGCAATATATGGTTAATGTCTATGTAATGAAATTTAATGAACTTTTACTCATTGTGTTTGGAAAGGAGATGTGACCGATATTTCTCAACAAATAATAACAATTTCAGTTTCTTTCACTAAACTATTAATTACAACGGGATATTAGATTATGCTAATATTAATGTTGACAAATGAAAAGAAATTTTTTTCACTCCCACATATTAAAAAGAAAATTATATTTATTAATTATGCAGAGTTTACAATTCAACTAATCAACAGCTGTCTCCAAACTAAGCAATATACTTAAAACTTTATTTGTTTTTGAAATTTAATGTAATCAAGGAACATCTTGTTTCTCAAACAAAATAAGAACTTTTTTTGAAAATGAATTTCAAAACTGCAAATGCACAAAGAAACTGATTAATATCTGACAGACATTTTGTGCAAGCTTTCGTTGACATAAACTACTCTTATTCGTAGGTGAGAATGGATTTATTTTCTAAGACTTAAAAAAAAAAAGAAAAAAAATGTTTTCCTTTACAGGGAGAAGTTTCATTTTTATCTATTTTTTTAATGATAGCATTTATAATTTTAATAAAAATTACGTTCAAATTAGTTTCTAATCTGTACATAACTGACAATCTTTTTTTAATTCAAGACCTGTCTCGATATATCCGATTTCAATAAGAAAAAAATGAAAATCGAAGCAAGTATATATGCCTAGCAGACTTTTAAAATCTCTTTCTAATTTATAACTTGAGAATGAATTCGGATTAGAAAGGATTCTTTAATAAGAAAATGACTTATTTGAATTTTTTGTTGTTGTACGATATAACACATATTAAGATATTTATTTTGTTTTTGTTTATTCTATAACAATATATTTTAAGTTGTGCGAATGATCTTTTTACCTTATTTTCTATAGAATTATGCAGTTATGCAACATGTAGACGTCATGCAACTACAGTTTTTAATTAAATTAAAATTAAAATTAACTATATATAATTTAGTTTGAATGATTTTTCTTTATATTTCCCAAGTATTATTGTAAATGTTAAAATAAAATCTAGCTTAGTTTTTATTTGAGCTAGAATATTAACGATAATACAAATTATTGAACTGAGAAAAAATATGGTGAATATTTTCAGAATATGGCGAAATTTACCGTGTTTCTGGCTCTAAAGGGATATAAAAAAGATCGGAATTTTTTACCGAAGCGCCTTTGATAACGATTTTGATAAAATTAACAATAAAATATGGTTTTATGATATGTGACAAAATTTGGGGAATGTGGTAAAAGTCGCTATTTAAAACATGATAGCTTAGAGCATGGCATCAAATCCATTAATTTGATTAAACTTACTTTTCAGTTATGTATTTTTTTCTAAAGGTTTGTTAAAAGAAATATGCTTCTGAAAATCAAAACTTCCAGTAAACTGCTACCACGTGAACAGAAAAATAACCAAATGAAATTGTTTAAATGACGTATATTTTAGTTGTAACCAGAATTATATATATATATATATATATATATATATATATATATATATATATGTATATATATATATATATATATATATATATATATATATATATATATATATATATATATATATATATACTGTCATTTATTAAGCACATTAATTTATACGGCGTATTCTTAAGTGCTTGAAATGGTCTTTTTGAAAAAGAAATACTGTCATTCTCCCTAAAAATAAAAAAGGTAATTCTTTTTCGAATCCTACAGAAAAATGCCTGTACACGTTTACACTATGATGCATCATCTAAATTTTGATTAAACAATACATATTTGAAGTTAGAGTTAATACTTTAGATATGAAAAAAATCATATAATTTCTACCTGTGAATCTTTAAGTCCTAATTTTTCTGCCAGTTTTTTCCTATCCGGCTTGCTAATATATTTTTGTATTTGAAATCTTTTTTCTAAGCCTTGTCTTTGAGCGTCGCTGAATACAGCCCTCCTCATCATTCCCCGACGGGGCTTTCCTCTTGCGGCCGCAGCCCAGGGAAATGTCGCCGGGAGGGGGAACGTCACCCCCGATGTTGGAGAAATGCCGGCTAATCCATTCATTCCAACAGAGTTGAAGCCTATTCCAGCCACTGTCACACCCGGTATATTAGCATTTGGACCTAAAATATACAAAGTATACATAATTAACATTACTAAATTAACGTGATTCATTCATGAATAAACGTGATTAATTCGTGAACTAACGTGAATCAATCATGAATAAACGTGATTAATTCACGAATAAACGCGATATATTCATGAATTAACGCGATTTATTGATTTATTCATGAATTAACGTGATTCCTTCATTCTAAGGAATCCGACAGGGTGAAAATCGGTGATTTCGATGAAAATTCCTGTATCTTTTTTTTTATTGCATATACTTTGTTTATTAGCTTTCTAATTCTTCTTAAATTATTGTTCTTCGATCTTTAGAATAGAAGTTAACGTTGTTTTTTTCGCTTGCTGGTAAACGAAACAGAATAGCAATTACCATATATACAGACATACATACAGATTAGCAATTACCATAGCATATACACTTTAAAAAATTCCGGATCAAATTACGTAAAAAGTACCGGTACTCAGGCTGCCGATTCTTTTTACGAAAATATTACAAAGCAAAAAATCTGAAATAACCGTAATTGTATCAGTAAAAATTAACGTAAAATCACTGAATCACTCTAATTAAATATAGATTTCTGTTAAAATTACTGTATAATATTATACGGTAAAAATAGATTTTACGGATGATGCACCGAAACTGATACACACAAAGTGCCGTAATTATATCTGGAATTCTTTATAGCGTATGTTGATAATGCGCTTTTGTCAATAAAAGCATAAGCTTTGTAATTTTATACTAACGCTTCATATTATAACAACATAGACTTAATGAGTCTATGTTAAAGTTTCAACTTAGCACTTTAACATAAAATAATGTTCTCATGTAATTGATATTATGTTAGTTTTGAAGCTTCATTTGCTGCAAATAATATGCAATTTGAAAATTTGCACAGAGAAATATGCAGTAAGGAAGCATAATTCCCCCCCCCATATAAATCAGCTACTATGATCTACACTGAACACAACAGCTTCGATTGATAAACTGTTATAATATTTAGCTTAAATAGGCATTGAAAAAACTATTTATTTCAAAACATATTCTTCAAAAAAATAGTTCCACTATCGTTTTTTAAAACTCTCTAATTGGAGGTATTTTTATTAATGACTGAGTGAATAATTTCGTTAAAATTTCTGAAAAAAAAAAGATATTATTTTAATTCTCGCCATCGTTGAAGTTGAGCTCATTATTCCGTAAGAAACGTAATAGTTTTTAATTTCTTTTTTTTCCTTCCCTTGGTTTGAAAGAGAGTTAAAAAAAAATTATGTTGAAATACTGAAACAGCCGAATGAATTTGGAGTAATAATTATTTCGGTAATTAACTCGAAAATGAGACCTTTCAACATCAACTCTTTTTTAAAAGTACCTCTTTTTTGTGAATTAAAACATTTGTTTCTTTTTGGACAAGAAACTCATTAGAATCGAATGTTTTTGTATGAAAGTGATAATTATTTCGTTTTTGCTTTTGAAAAAGAACTATAAATGGAGTTAAAAATAGTAATAATTGTTATTAGCAACTTGTACTGGTGAGCATATTTGAAGACAAGTGGTATAATAGTAAATATGACTTAATTTATTCTTTCATGTTTTCTGGAATATAGAGGAAGGAACGAAAAAGAAACTAGAGGAAGGAAAAAGAAACTTCTTTTATTAATTGATTTAGATACTAAGTAAATCATTTATTAATAATTTAGATACTAGACTAATTGGATTTTTTTAAATTTGGCACTAAATATATGTATTTATCTTTAGAAATGCGTGTAAAGTTCCTAAAATTATAATAATATTAAAATTAAAAATGATAAGAATAATGTTGCTTCCTGAGAAATATTTGATTCAAGTGATCACAATTTTAGCCATTATATATAAAAGCCCAACTTAGCTATACATAAGCATAGTTGATAATCAAAGTTACCAAATCAGACGAAGAGTGACTTTTTCTCAGGTGAAAAATGCCCTGAGCTGTCAATGGAAGGAATGAAGTACGATTTTCTGTAGCGGCTCAGGCCCATCCAGCTTCAAATTGATGGATACCAGTTTGTATGGGAAGTAAAAGTGGGTTGCGTGCCGGCTCAGGCCAACATCTACTAGAAGTGGTTATGGTTGTGTGCATTGCTGACCAGATTTTATAGCCGCAGTTGAAAAGCAGATTCAATTTTAAATTTATGACTACCAATGCTCAACTCTGTAACCTTGTAATTTTGAACCCAATCTAGAAGGCAAGGAAACGCCAGGATCAAGTATTTGGTAGAAATTTACTTTTGTGCAGGACTTTTTGATGGAATCAACCCGCATTTGCGTTGCATAAAGAAAGACCATGAAAACCTCCATGAATAGTCTGACGGCAAGGGGATTCTTACCCATGATCCGTCTATTTTGGGGGATATCTTTATGTCAGCACTGTGGTTGATGCGAGTCGGATGCGGCATTCGAATCAATCAGTCGTCGCTGGGATTTGAACCCTGTTCATTTCATTGAGAGGAGAGCGCTCTATCACCTGAGCCACTACATTGTGACTACATTGTCAAAATCATACCATTTGTCTAGAAATCAAGGAAACTTAACCACCACGATCCCCATGACTGTTGTCGAAAAATGCCTTTCGTTTGATGAAGCACAAATTGTACCTTTTTGCATCATTTTTTAGATCTTTCTTTCGTCACTTTGCATCTAATACTGTTATTGGATGCTCATTCTTTGAAATAGGCAAGTACGTTTCTAGTACTATCAATATGTTTCATAATTTTCTCCTAACAAAGATATTTTTCTCCATTTAATATTAAAACGATTCTGAATAACAATAAATGGAAACACCCATTAAAATGTAAATATTTGTTTGTCATTTTGTACCGAAAATTATCATTGACTGAAAGCTCATTTATAATACTTAAGTGCATTCCACTATATGCTATCATTATCTTTTACTCATTATCACTATATATAGTTCAATCTGCATTTATAACTAAGATTTCAGGTCAACTTTCTGTTTTATTGTATTTTTTATTGTCTTGTTTTTTATTGTCATTATAACACCTCCAAAGTTTTAAGCTGACATATTTTATGTTTATGCTACATCTTCGTTATAAAACGTACAGTATAAAATGCACAGTAAGAAATAAAATAAAACCCAGCGAATGATACAAGAGAAGCCACTGCAAACTCTTCTAACAAAGCTATTTTTCTTCAATTAATATTAAAACCGTTCTGAATAACAATAAATGGAAAGACCCATTAAAATGTAAATATTTTTCTTACGTCACTTTACATCCGAAGCTATCATTGGCTGAGCGCTCATTTAAAATACGCGAATCTAATAAAATAAACGAATAAAGAGACGCAATCCACAAAGAGAGAGCGGGAAACGGGACCTTTGATTATTTAAATGAAGCATTTAAAATCTGATGTGACTGTAACAGCTTTTCCTTGATATAAATATTTTTGAAAAATGGACTCCTACTACAATCCAAGCTTAAGTATCTATTTAATGACGGTTACAAAAGAACAAAATAAATGACAAAATTTTTTTCTTACTATCAAATTAAGATTTTTATTTTTATGTCTTTTTGGGAAGGTATGAAAACGTAGGAAGAGTTGGAAAAACGAGGGAGTATTTTGTGGGGGCCGTATTCATAATGCATAGATTTTAATGGCCTGAAAATTAATTGAAAAATCGATATAGTGTCTCTGTGACGTAGGAATTCTCTTAATGAAAAAAAAATTGTTTATTGAAGAAAGAAATTGTTTTATTATTTTTATGAATTAGTCATGGGGTTCTTAAGGCGAATTTAAATTATAGAGTTGCTTTTTTTGAAGGTATAACTTAATGTAGTTTAGGGAAAAATAAAGTATGTTATTGTAAAGTTAGTGTTTTACTTACAATTATAACAATTCATGTATTTTGGTGAGCTGAAAATTTATTTAAGAATCAAATGCATTATTCTTGTAATGTAGAATGCATTTATGTAAAAAAAAATTTAATCTTAAATAATTTTTTTAACATTTTATCAATCATTTATGGGGTTTTAACACTAATTTAAAACTTAGTGCTGCTTTTTGAAAATAGTTTTTTTTATTTTTATGTTGTTCAGAAAAAATGTACGAATGCTATCTAAAACTTTAGTTTTCAAAATTATCATTTATGTATTTTGATTTGAGGAAAATAATTTTATGATTCAAATGTATTACTCCTATAATTTTTTTAAAGGATAAGTAGGCCAACTTTTCTGTTTCTAATGATCCAGTTACAAAACTTTAACCATAAATTTAAAGCATGTTTTTTAAAGTAAATTTTAAAACAATTCTATGCAACCAACAATCTATACACAACTATATAATGTCAATACAATTATATACAATTTAATACAGTTTTAGTGCAGTTATATAATTATTCGATATGTTCTTAAGTCTGTATTTAAGAGAATTTGTCTGTTAAGTCTTTAGTAAAATTTATTTTCATTTAAAATAAATAAAAATACGTAGAATCTTTTAATGATCTCCAAATAACTGATAAAAATACATTTATTAAAATCATTACGACATTTAAAAAAAAGAACTCCACAGAAAAAAATAATCTATGTCAGCAAAATGAGCGAATGTATTTGCTTTTAATTAAATGAAAATAGCAAATGATCAAGCAAATAATATATTAATAATATTTCTAATGTACGATATTTTACATGCATGGACACATTTACATTTTGTTACAAATCAGTTAAGTTAATCGATTAAAGCAATCCGTCTATCATCGCTCAATGAAAAGTTGTGCATTGTTTTATGAATGAATTCTCTTATGTAAGGAGTATTTTTTTATTTAAAAACATAAAATAGTCTGTATAAAATATATCTCTTGTGGAAAAAATTTGTTCGTATTAAAGTTGTGCAATCTGTACAAGATAATTTTAACTTTTTTCTTATTAAAACCAATTTAACTAAAGGTTGCCATGAATTTTTACGTATACATCACTTTTTCTTAAGGCTATTTCTCCGAAGGTTTCATCGCATTATGAAATGATACCTTTTTACGAACAATATGCTATTTGTATAACTGATGTGAGTTTGCAAATGTTACTCATGACTGTTTGGTAAAGTTTAGTCTATCTAAAGCCGGCACTGTCTGTGCTTATTTAAAAATGGCGCAAAACGTCAATATGTAGAAAAGCCACAGTTTTGTGGAAAATGAAAAACGTTTGTGATCTAATTTTTTAATATTTAAAAGTTTACTCTAATGTTGCCTTACTTGGGCTCTTAAAAATTTGCAAAAGCTAAGAATGACGCAGTCATTTTGATAATTTTCATCTAGGTTGAAAAATGCCGCTGAATTGGTGATTTTTAAAAAAGTTTAATAACTTTTAATATATATAAGTTACTTGTCTGTTCTAATGCCCAGATAATTCTTCATGGCAAGATTATATATATATAGTTTAAAATACTTGCATTGCTTCAAGTGTAAGGCACTTAAGTTATTGCTCTTTTATTTTCCTTAGAAACAAAGATTTGAAAAAGAATTGTATTAATTTAATTTTTTTTATCAGTGTTAATTATAATGCATGCCGTGGTGTTATAATTATTGCCATGGTATTAAAATAAAACGTATTACGTGTCATTGAAGATGGCACGTATTACTTGCAATCAAAATTGACTGCAGTTCTAAATAGATAATAATAATTTAATAATTATGCAGTAATAGACAAAAACAAATCATTGATTAATTCTTAGTTTAAAATCTATATGTAACTAAAACTTCAACCCGATTGGTGAGCGAGCGACTCAAAGGAGACAGCGAGCAACGAAAAAATATATATCATCTAAATAATTTGATACTTACGTTCTAAAGATCGAATTTTCATGAATTCAGTGCTAATATTTATGATTCAAAACTAAAACTATTGTTTATGTTGCTGTATCAGACACAAAACGAATTTCTCGAAATTAAAATTTCTTTTTTTCTCTCGACAGATTAGTACTTTTGACTTTCAAAATATAAGGCGGAGTCATAAGAAATAAAATATCATAGCTCATCATAGCTTTTTCGCTTACAAACTTCCCCAAAGAGCGCAAAAAGGGAAATTAGCGTAAACAGCCTCTAGTTTTCACTCACTATTAGGAACTATTATTATTCCTAAATTATTATGACCATGCTTTCCAAATGTGATTAATCCCAATATGTGGAGGTCAAAACGCTAATTTGTTGAAAAAAAAGGCATGTTTATTAAAAAAAATTATGTTTTTATGACTGATTCCTTCACAAAATTTATAGTTATCAGTAATTAATTAGCTTATTTATGGTCATTCTTTTGGACTGTTTATTTAAAAAAAAGTTATCCAGGGTGATATTTTACCTTTTTAATTCACTATACTTTCCCTGTGGTAGTTATGGTTTTTCTTTTACTTGAAATGAACAAATCGGGTAATTTAAGTAATATATCGTAGAAAAATTACTTGTTCAAAGTACATGTTATAATCTGTTTTAAATATTTACTTGCAAAAACATTACATAATACTGAATAAGTACAACGAGAAAAAAAAATTATTGTCAAAACTACCAGAATATGGTAAAATTTATCGTGTTTCTTCTAACTCTATGGACACACTAAAAACGTCGGTAATTTTTACCAATGTGCTTTGGCAATATTTTTGGTAAAATTAATAATAAAATATCGCTTTATAATATGTAATAAAATTTGGTAAATGGGAAATTTAGTTTCCGAGAACCAGCCGGCAAACTTTAATTTTTTAATAAAACAAATATGCATATTAAATTAAATCAATATTTAACCTCATTTAACCTTAATGTTAAGATTAACCACAGTGTTCAGATTAAGCTATTTTGTAGATTTTAGGACATAATAAGATTTTTATGTAGATCCGGAACACCTATATGTTATATGTTACAGATCAGATGTTATAGATCTATAGATGCTATAGATCATATTGATGTTATAGATCTGTATGTTATAGATCATAAATATTTTTTTCTATTATCTTACATTTTTGATCTTTAAAATAATATTTTGTATTACATTTATGACTTTCAAAAAAATTTAAATGTACATTTTTCACCCAAACGTAAAAAAATTTTTGGTCCAATCTGTGAGGCTTAAATATTTTTCAATTTGACAAAAAAAAATTCTGGTAAATATCTAACCATAGTCACAACATTTAATCAACTTGAAATTTTGGATATCAAAGAAATTTTTTTTTCTTTGGAGTACTCTAATAAGCACACTAATAATCCTCCCAAAGCACACTAATGATCCAATAAATTAATAAGTTCCATCCACTTTAATATTAAACTGTGCTTCAGAGTTCATATTACCTAATTATTGACAAACAGGACAATGATAAAAAGGTGGTCTAGATCTGGTGGTTTGGTGGTTTGATCTTTAAAATAATATTTTGTATTACATTTATGCCTTTCAAAAAAATTTAAATTTACATTTTTCACCCAAACGTAATAAAACTTTTTGCCCAATCTATGAGGTTTAAACATTTTTCAATTTGACTAAAAAATTTTCTGGTAAATATCTAACCATAGTGGCAGCATTTAATCAACTTGAAATTTTGGATTTAAAAAAAAATTTTTTTTTGGAGTATACATCTCAGAACACACTAATAATCCAATAAATTAATAAGTTCTATTTACTTTAATATTGAACAGTGCTTCAGAGTTCATATTACCTAATTATTGGCAAACAGGACAATGACCCAAACGTAATAAAACTTTTGGCCCAATGTGTTAGACTTAAACATTTTTCAATTTGACAAAAAAAAAAAATTTCTGGTAAATACCTAACTATAGTGGCAACATTTAATCAACTTGAAATTCTGGATTTCAAAAAAAATAATTTTTTTTTGGAGTATGTATCCCAGAACACACTAATAATCCAATAAATTAATAAGTTCCTTCAACTTTAATATTAAACAGTTCTTCAGAGTTCATATTACCTAATTATTGGCAAACAGGACAATGATCAAAAGGTGGTCTAGAAACGACCCCCACATTAGAAATATTCAACCGACGAATGACAATGGTAATGTCTGCAAATGCCGAGTGTAAGGGGTAAGGGGGAATGGGACAAAATGGCAGCCTTTTTTATCCTTTTGACTGTATTACACCCGCAGTTGCGCTTAATGGCCTGACGGCTAATGTGCCGTTTTGGGCTAAAGCACATTCCCCAACAGATGGCAACATACATGAGAATTGGACAAAAAAAAATCATTTGTTTGGGAGGGGCTGTGTGAAAGTGATCTAAGTTGTTAGCACGAAAAAAAAAATGATAATTTATCCATATCAGGAAAATGAATAAATACATGTTTAACTTTGGCATCATTAGAAAATATTTAGTACAATGATTATGAATTATGCTATAGTTATGTTAGAATGTGCTTTTAAAATAATTATGAAGGGTAATTTATTATTTTGCTTTCGTTTTACTTTAACGTAAAATTTGTTGGGATATGTTCATTTAATATTTCAGTAAAAAGTAACTTCACTGATTAAGGTCACATCTATGAGAATATGGTGAAGTTTACCGTGTTGCTGGCTCTATGGGAATACGAAAGAGCTTGGTAATTTTTACCGAAGTGCTTTGGTAATGAGTTTGTAAAATTAACAATAAAATATTGTTTTATAATTAACAATAAAATTTGGTAAATGTGGTAAAATGTGGTACCTTAGATCATGGCATAAAAACAGTTCATTCGGTTAAACTTATTTTTCAGTTTTGTATTTTCACTAAATGTGTGGTAAAAAGAGCTACAATTTTGAAAACTGACACTGTTACTATATGAACGGAAAAATTACCAATTGAAAGGTTAAAACACCGTATATCTTAATTTTATTAACTAAAAAATGATGTGTGTGTGTGTTTTTATTTTTTAAACCAGAAATATAATTACCATAAATATATACCTTATATATATAATTACCTTTTGTCAGAAATGTTTTCAGTACCACATAATTTGACGGAAATTAGTAAAAAAAAATATTATCACGATTATTATTTTGGTAAATTTAAAACAATAAGAGGTCTTAATATTCTAAGTAATTTTTGCCTAACTTTTCACTATTTGTGCTATATTGATAAGTAAAACATGTTTAAAACAAATTAACAGATAGTAAAAAAATATAGTTATTGTTGTTAGTATGATTTTTTTAAAATTTTAAGCAGTAGTAATTCATTAAAATTTGAAGTAATGTTTGCTTAACTTGTGACTATCTGATGGTAATTGGATCTGGATTCATATTGGTAAGTAAAACACGTTTAAAACAGAGGAACAGGAGCTAAAGATATTATTATTGTTGTTATTGATATTATTTTTGGTAAATTTGAAATATTAATATTTTTAAAAAAATTATAAGTGATGTTCGCTTAACTTGTGACCATTTGTAAAATTGATAAATAGAGCACGTTAAAAACAGTTGAAATTATTAAAGAAGTATTAAAGAAAGTATTAAGGAAATTGAAAAACTTAGTTATCTTTTGAATCAGTTTAAAGACAAGAAAGAGGCAATTATTAGAAAACCATTTAAATATTTATGTATTCACGCATTTTAAAGTCCTAAAATATATTTACAATTTGACAAAGAAAATTATCCAATATGCGAATCTTAATCTGAGCAATAGTGTGTCAGGCTCAAAGTAATTAGATGTGTATAAACTGTGAATTGAAAAATATTTTCCAACGTATCAGTATTTTAATAATAAGTGAGTAATCAATTTTGCTTCGTTTAACTGTATATAGAGTTATTATTTTCTTATATTTCTCTAAAATTAATTTTAAAAGACATTTAATTTTTATTTGATGAATCAAAATTGAAATTTCAAGGCTTAATATTTTAAAATATCTTTGCAAGAGAGTTTTTAACAAATAATGATTGTAATTTATATTTTCCATTTTTATTTGTTTATAGACATGAACAGTAGGACGAAAAAACTATAAATAGCATAAAATGAGGAACAAATATTAAGCATCTCATGCAAACTTATTCGAATAACATAATCTTCTTTTTTTACATTAAAATAAATAACAACCTTTAGTTAAACTAGAAAATAAAGGTCAAATTTCACAGATAATTAACTTTTGATATAAAAGAGTTTGACTTTGACCTTCAGACTCGAGTTAGTCTCTAAATAGTTAAAAATCATAAGCATTTTACTACTCTTTAGAAATCAATTAAAATGTTAAAAAATTCTTTTCTAAATATTTCTTCTTAAAAAAATTAAATTTTGATTAATATAAATGGATTTGTGAGGGATGTATCATGAATTTAAAATAAAATTTCTTTAAATATTAGTTAAAATTTGAATACAAATCTAATTGCATCTATACACATTAAACACAAAGAAAAACATTCTGTTAAAATAACAGTACTGTTTGACATTTCTGGTAAAAAAAAACCCACATGATTCTGTAAAGTAAAGCCAAGATATGCTGTATTTAAATCATTTATTTGGCAATATTTCCGTTCGTATGGTATAGATTTACTTGAAATTCTAGTTTTCAAAATTATAGTTCTTATTATCACATATTTGGCACAAAATACAAAACTGAAAAATAAATTTAACCGAATAAATGGTTTTTATGTCATGCTTTAGGGTATCATGATAAAATTATCAAATTTTATCACATCACATAAAACCATATTTTACTTTTAATTTTAATAAAATTATTACCAAAGCTTTTTGGCGTTAGTTTAGAGCCAAAAATACGAAAATGTTTATCATATTCTGGTAGTTTGAACCATACTTTTTTTTTCTCAAAGTGTATTTATTAGCTCAGTGAAAAAAAAAATTCTGTTAAACCTTCTGTTTATTCTCCAGGTTTGAGAAGAACTTTCCCAAACTATACAGAGCTCAACTTCTTCATTTTGCATAAATTTAAGGAATATTTTAGATGTATTTCAATCATCATTTTTATTATTTTTATTGAATTTTAAAATTAAAAGCTTGTTAGTTTGAAAAACATACTTAGAAAATATTTTATTTTTTATCCCGGACCTCTTCGAGTAAATATGGGTCTCACGGCTCAGAAGTACAACATCGATATTTCTTTCTTTGTTTTATTTGCTTTTTGCCATAGTTTTTAGCATCATTTGATCGACTGCGTATATTTTTTTCGCGCTGTTTACGTTCCGAGCAGTTTAGCAGATTCCAATTTTTATCAAATTAGAATTAAATTAAAGTTAATTGCAAATTAAAGTTAATTGTAAATTAAAGTTAATTGCAAATTAAAGTTAATTTCAAATTAAAGTTAATTTTGCAATTAACTTTAAATTGATTCATAAAATATTTTGTTGGAAGCTAGAGTATTTATATTCTTTTGACAATTGGATAAATTATTAGGAAAGAAATATATTAAAAGCTTTTTGTTTAGTAATACATTTTATTTATTATCATTATAATTGTACAATGTTTCAAAAAATTATAATTTTTTTAAAACCGAATATATATATATATATATATATATATATATATATATATATATATATATATATATATATATATATATATATATATATATATATATATATATATATATATATATATATATATATATATATATATATATATATATATATATATATATTCAAATCTCTTTTTTAATGTTGCATGATTAAAAAATTTATTGGCTTAAAAAAATTATGCAAATTGGAAATAACAGTCGACATGTTTCAAGCGCTCAAAAATAGGCTCCCATTTTGAAAACTTTTTAGACGTAAATGAGAAGAAACAAGTCTGGAAAATGGCCACCTATTTTCGTGCGCCTGAAACATTTGTATATTTTTGAAACGAATGATGTTTTTAATTAAGTAATATCTTACCTCTTCATTTTCTTGGGATTATTTATTCACATTTTTAATAGTTAAACTTCTCATCCAGCGCAATATTAAAAAATTCACTATCAAATCATTGATATTATGACACACTTATTAAATTAATTAAATTAATTTAATTATGTAATATTTTTATGTTACAGGACAATATGAATCAAAATTTCTATTAGATCATTAAAATTGCATCAGATATATTTTCTGAAAGTAACGTATCATTTTTATGCTTTAAGATAGAAATTAAGGTTTTAACTTATGTATATTTTTTTACAAGTCCAAACAGAAAGAAATATTTTTTTACTAATTTATTTCCAACAGTAATAGCGCAAGGTAAATTTTGATTGTTAACAGAGAATTTAGTAAAAGTGTAAATCTTCTAACATACACCACTCTTCCAGAAAATACTTTTCGCAATATAGAATAAAAAGTCTCTCTCGGAGACGGAATGTGCAAGGCAGATAAAAAGATGAGTTTACATATAACAAATGGGCTGTTTGAAAAAAAAAAGGAGCAGGGAAAAAAAAAGAGCAGGAATAATGAAATGGGAATAGGAATCAATTCCAGAAATCAAAGTACTTAAGCGGCATGTGGTGCTGGATACTTAGAGCTTTTCAGTTTTCACACGGATTTCTACTTAAGCCTGATAAAATTCAATTGACGGCGATAATTTGCATTTCAGTTTGAATTTCATATTTTGAGAAAAAGATTTAACAAATAAATTCGAGAGATGGGAAATAATCCTTTAATTATATTTTGTTCGAAAAGGATTTTTGAAATTGATTTCATTCTATAAAACTTTCCTTTTTGTTTTGCTTGCGGTGATTGTGTGCGAATCTTTTAGAAAAGAACATCAAATAAATGCTGGTGTAAGTTATTGGCAATGAAGATAATTTCTTTATTAATATTGTGATTTAAGCTGCTGTGTTGTTAAGTTTTGCTTTAAAATTTTACTTAAATGAATGACTTTAGTATTTGAATATTTGAAGGTTATTATATAAATGAACTACTTTTTAATTGGAAACTAAAAAATAGATAAATAAATAAATAAAAGTAGGATAAAATAAATTGGTGTGAGAAATATGTCAGGACATTCTACAAGGACAATTAATGAAGACCAAGGGGGGACGGACGAATTAGATACATGAATACTGATTCTGACAATTGAAAGCTTAAGAATAAAAATGTACATGAATATCACAAGCGTTTATTCCACAAAAATTTCGAAGCAAAATTTGCAATTTTTATGTTCATGAAAAATAAAATTTTAAAATTTGATTTGATGTTCCTTGTTACTGATATGTCAAAATTTAATAAATCTAAAAATGCAACAGATAGTTATCACGTACCTCCATCTGAGTTTTTCAAAACTTAAAGGCAATTATTATTAGTTATAACAGGCTAAGAAGTTTACGAGGATCATTATATATTTTTCACTGCACTGGTGTTAGTAAGTACACTTAATTGTTCTTTTCTTCTTTCAAAAAATTAACTTTTACAAAAATTGTGAAATGATAAGACATACTCTTGAGCTAAAAACAAGAAACAAAAATTAGAAGCTTTGGGAATACTTACCGAAAACTAATATCTATCATATTTTACTTATAAAGAAAGAAACTGTAAATTGTATTGAAGCTAAAATTAAATTTACTTTATTCTATTATTTCTTTTAAATAAATGTTTAAGTTTAAGAATTACATTATATTTAAGCATTATGGACTTTTTTTTAAATCTATTTTTTATAGAAAATGCGAATAGAGAGTTTTTTTTCTTATAAATAGCGAATGAATTTTTTTTTACTTATTCTCTTTAAAGAATGTGAATATAGAGTTTTCTTACTTAAGGATAAGCACCAATTTCTATACTTATTATCAATAAATAACGTGAATGCAACGTTTTTTTTTTTTTTTTTCAAATATGAAGGATAAACTAAGAGTTTTTTCTTCTTAACGTAAATGAATAAGGAGAGTTTTCTTACTTACGAAGTCTGAGTGACTATATTTTAACTCATTTTCTATAAAAATGTGAATATAAGGTTTTCTTATATTTTTACATCAGTGTTTAAGTCCTTAAAACAGCAGAGAAATAAAAGTGGTTATATGTGCTTAATAAAATAAGATACGTTACATGTTTACGAACATTTAAGGAAATCGAAAAAAGTTATGGAAAAAAAAAGTTGGAATAAAGAGAACTGGAAGGAGATAATGGATTCAGTGGTCGGGAAGAAAAAAATATTCGGACCATCTGCCGTAAATCGATGGTCATTCGATACGCCAAAGACCACTGAAGGGCCTCGTGCCCGTTAGACCCATCACCTGCAAAAGGTTGGCCCTCGGACCTCAGTACAAACCCTTTTATTTGCTAACACTTCAACATGGAGTGGGTAATTGATCTCCTGTTTTGGTCAGAGGACTTTTTATTTAAGCTTTTCAATACATCTGCGTCAAGTTTTTCTTTGCTTTCTCAAGTATTTGTTTGACTCAAGCATAAACGGAAAAATATACACTCGTTTTGGTTGTTTTACTTGAATTCTATGTATAAACCATTACCAGTACATAAATTGCTTAATTTAAATCAACTTACCATGATCGGTTTTAATAAGCCCAAGCAATGCAGTGCTGGGGTAATTTTTCAAATATTAAGCTCTCAATTATTCAAATTCAATTAAGTTCTCAAATTAAGTTCTTAAATATTTTCAATTATTCAAAGTTTGATCAAAAACGGTTAAAAAAAATATAGATTTTCATCAGATTCGCAGTACATAAATTGCTTGATTTAAATCATCTTACCATGATCGGTTTTAATAAGCCCAAGCAATGCAGTTTTGGGGTAATTTTTCAAATATTAAGCTCTCAATTATTCAAATTCAATTAAGTTCTCAAATTAAGTTCTGAAATATTTTCAATTATTCAAAGTTTGATCAAAAACGGTTAAAAAAATATAGATTTTCATCAGAGTCGCAGTACATAAATTGCTTAATTTAAATCAACTTACCATGATCGGTTTTAATAACCCCAAGCAATGCAGTGTTGGGGTAAATTTTCAAATATTAAGCTCTCAATTATTCAAATTCAATTAAGTTCTGAAATATTTTTAACTATTCAAAGTTTGATCAAAAACGCTTCGAAAAATATAGATTTTCGTCAGATTGATATTTATTATTGATATTTAATTATTCATATTACGGATGAAAATAGTTAAAGTCATTGAATAATTCTTAGTTTTTGCATATTTTTGCATGAGTTTTAACAAAACCGTGAACTTTTTTGATATTTAAAATTAGAATTACGAACACCTTTTAATTTTAAGAAACTGGGACTTTACTTCAAATTAATAGTTTGCGAAAGTTTTGTAATTAGCATTGGCTGAGATCATTACACTTTACCTAACAGTCAGAAATAACTGTTATAAACACACAAAAGTATTACTAAAATTTGCTCTTTTTAAAACTGCTTAAGTTACAAGCTTACAACAATTATAAAAAGTGGATTTTTTTTTTCCACAGAAAATAGTTATTTGACATCGCAACGGGACCGCCGAATATGAACTCAAAAATAAATTTTGAAATAGAATATAAAAACAATTATTTTAAACGAAACAGAGCATTTGATTCTATTTTTGACTTTTTCTCAAATATCAACAACAAATTCACGGCTTGCAGCTTCTATTCAAAAAAAAAAAAATTCGAGAAAGAATGGAAGAAAATAAAGTCGATATTTTTTTACTTTGAATAGATCTACTTGGAGTGAAAGAAAACCCCCGAAAGAATAAGAGTTTATTTTTTGCCCAATTCGTTCTTTTCTACTAAGATTTTTGTTGCCAAAAGTAGATATTTAAGTTTTCGTAACTCGCCTACTTTCTTACCGAGCCCCAACGGGTGGTTTTTCAAACTATTCGGTCGCTCAATGCAAAAGCTTTCATTTTTAAAAGACGTCTTTTCACTTAAAAGAAAAAAAAAGGAAAAAAAAATGAGAGATAAGGTTTAAATCTTGGAATCAAACCCCTCCCTCTGCAACTTTTTGGTCCCGAGTTTTATATAAATGAGAAGACTTATCACCAGAAAAATAGAAAAAGACGGCTGTGCGCGTACAAGACGTCAGTTTAAATGCGGCTTGTGTAAAAAGCTTTTTTTCCCCTTTTTCTGGTATTATCTAACTTTTGTGGTATATAGAGAGATGAGAGAAATATGGGGAAGGCAGGAAAAAAGGATCAAAACTCTTTTTCTACTTGACTAGACTTGCATTTATAGATCAAACGTTGACGGCAAAGTTTGAGCATGGAATCATTAGCTTGCTGCAAAAATAACTTTCGCTTCCAAAAGATTTTTTTTCCTTATTTCTGCAAAAAAAAAAGTATTTCTTTTGAAGAATCGTTTGATAAAGTTTCTCCGTTTGAGAAAGGGAATTGTCATCGATATAAATGGGTAGTCAAAAGAGCATTTTTTCCCTTCCATATAGCTTTAACGAGGTTGTAAAGAAGTATTTGTATCAGAAACGAGGTAGAATTGAATTGATCAAAAAGAAGTTAAAAAAGAATTCGAGTCTAATTAATGCAATTTAAAGTATTGTACGGATAATGAATTTTTATGGGAGAATTATTTTTATAATTTTTGTGGCTATAATTCTCGTAGGCTATAACAATTGTTCAAAAAGAAGTTAAAAAAAGATTTTAAGCATAATTAATGAAATTTAAAATTTATTGTATTGATAATGAATTTTCGTGGGTGAATTATTTTTGTAATTTCTCTAGGATCTGTAGGTTTGTGATTCTGTTCTTATATACTTCAGAAACTTGCAAAATATCTAATTACGAATAATTTTAAAAGTAAATATTGAAAAAAAGAATTGCTTCATACTAACCTTCATGAATTTAAAAAAAAGATGTATGACAAAAAAAATGTACATATAAATATATGTAGTCTCGAGAAAATATGACCAAAATAGTTTTTATATCTGATATAAAGATATATCAGGTATTAATACGTTTTTAAGGAATGCCTTCAAAC
Source organism: Parasteatoda tepidariorum (assembly GCF_982258835.1). Classification (NCBI taxonomy): domain Eukaryota; kingdom Metazoa; phylum Arthropoda; class Arachnida; order Araneae; family Theridiidae; genus Parasteatoda; species Parasteatoda tepidariorum. The sequence continues at coordinate 49,988,748 of NC_141758.1, forward strand.
AACCTTAATTAATATGTTGTATATGTGTTGAATATATATATATATATATATATATATCATTCATATAGGAAGAAATAACATTGACACATATACATTTTTCATACTTTTCATTTTTTGACTTTGACATATTTTTAACGGATGTCTTTTGACTATCTAAACTAATATATATGACGTGTGGGACTTGTGGCGTGTGGGACTCAGTTATGTATTTACATTATTTCTAAGTTTACGTGAAAACTAATTTAAAATGTGTAATTCTTATTGAAAGCATTCCCATAGAATGCAATAACTTTTAATTAGTTACAATAGGCTTCAATTTGTTGCTAACTTATGACAGGGGGATTAACTTTATGAAGTATTCTACTAAGCCGTTAATGAGCAGTTGTCTCAATTAGTCGAGGGGCAAGAATTTTTTTACTAAATGTAGGAAGTTAAATATAGAGTTTTATTGGCACAAGAGTCGGGAGCGGCTATGCAGTGCCTAAAGTGAGAATTTCTTTCTCGCCTAATTAAACAAAAAAAAAAATCCTAGTATGACATAAATTAGGAATGGCGCAAGATAAAAAAAAAATCAAGCAAAAAAGAAATTAGTGACGAATGTTCGTGGGGGTCACGCGACCTGCCTTTGCGTAAAGAATGCAAACTTCTAGGGTTTATAATAACTGAAATTCTACATCATAAAACTTTTTTCAATAAAAAACTATACTTTCTTCTTATGTATTAAAATACAATAATAAAAATCAGACTGACTCTAACGTAAAACGTTACTGTACACGTTACAGTAAACGTAACGTAAACCAAAAACGCAAGTCATCTAATATGAAATCTTATTTAACAGGAAATAGCCCTTTGCACCTTGACAGTAATTAACACTCTGTCACTAGCAATCTATTAGATAGCAATCAACGCAATCCAACACTTATCAAATCCCTCTAGAATATTCCGCTACTAAAAACAATCTCACTCCACGTAATTATATCCAATCCCCTAAAATCCCCATCCATATTTTTTTCCCCCAAGCATACAACGTAACACGAGTGGGGAAAAAAAATCCCTCACATCTTCATGGGGACTACAGTTTTTCCCTCCATTAGCTTGACACAAAATCTGTTTATCCACTCCTGTAGTTGAATCAATTGCTCTTTAGTCCCAGCGAGAAGAGGGGGAAGGCGGAAAGCACTCGCTCAAATCTATCTGTATTCTATAACGACTGCATATGTTTATATGCGTGGGTTATAACGCACACGACACTTCAAATATTCTTTTTCTCGCAGAAGTGCTAACAAGTACTTAAAAACAGCTGCTTTTTAGGATCCTTTTTGTATTCTTTTTTTCCTAAGTAGTATTGTTTTATTATGCAGAGGTGCTACTTTTGATAATTTGTCGCGATGGTGGCATAAGACGGCACGCGAGATTTCTTGATAAGTTGAATGGGCTTCTTGTGTTGTATTACTTTAAGATGATAATAAAGGATAAGAGTTTTATGAATAGATTGGGCGGATAAGTGGATGGGTTTTATTTTTAATCATTTTGGTAATTATGTTTGAATACGACTGATACAATTTAATTTAAATTTCCTAATTATTTCATAAACATTTATTTATTCGCTTCTTGCTTATACTTAAAGAAACGACTGCAATAATATATTAAGTGATATTTTAGTGAATTTGTGTTTAAAAAAATGTGTTTTAAAATGGACAGAAAAAAAACCAAGAATTTGCTTATAAAATAGCTTTTTCAACTTAAAACCGCATACTTTAAAGAGAAATGTTTTTAGAACATGTGTATATGAATATGAGAAAATAATACAAGTTGATGATAAAAGTCTGTATTTATCGTTTTTATTTAAAACTTTACGAGAAATTTTAATTTTTTGCTTTCCAATATTGTTCTTTGTTTCCTAACGGCGACATTTATATATGTATAAATTAATCAACGTATCAACTAACTGTAAGTACGATGATTAAAAAATTGATCTATGACAATGAGGTGAAGAGGGTTTTAATTCCAGCGATGGCTGGTCGATACAAATTCTGAACCAACCACAGTGCTAACGTAAAATATCTTCTGATGGATCATGGGCTAGAGTCCCTTTGTCATCAGGCTAATCGTGGTATGTTTTCGTGATTTTCCTCTCCATGTAGAGCAAATGCGGTTTTGTTCCATCAAAAAGTTCTTCACAAAGGTAAATTTCTCTTAATACTTGATCTAGGAGTTCCCTTGTATTCTGATTTGGTTTCAAAATTAAAAGGCTACGGAGTTGAACATTAGTGGTCGTAAACTCGAAATATGGTCGGCTGTTCAACGACAGTTATAAAAATAAAAAATAAAAAATAAAAATCATCTTAGGCTTTCATAATCTCTTATCAGCAATATTTCTATCGATTTCTTTATTTTATGCTCAAGGTTTATTATTTTTTTCTTTTTTAATATATATGAGCTTACTTCTTTTACAACTTCTCATTGTTTTTAAAAGTTTCCAAAAAGCTTTTAACAATTTTTAAAAATTGAAATAATTTACAAAAATAAATAAAAAATTCTTCAAATATATTTTATTTTTAATTTATAAAGCAGTTTTATCATTACTTAGATTAAATACACTTTTTGGAGAGGGTAAAAAGTATTTTGTGGTCGGCAGTTTATTTTCATAATTGAATAACTACAACAAATTAATGTTTAGCATTAAAAAATTGATTTTAAAACTATAAGGAATGATGGCAGGCTGTTTTTAATTTAACATGTAAACATGATTTAACGCAAAAAGAGGGAAGAGGAACTTTAATTATGGAACTGTTCATAAAAGTCCATTTCTAATTATTTTTAATTATGGAACTGTCCTCCCCCCCCCCCCAACATTTTTGACCTCATCTTCTTTTTGTCACACTTCACTATATCTCCTACTTCTACTTTGTGACATGTCACGCTATACTGCATAAGCATATACTTGCAGTTCAGAAGTAAAACACGGCGTCGTACTTCAAATTTTATTTTTATTTTTTAAAATTTTATTCTATTTGTTTTAACGACTGTGAGTATAACAACAATAATTTTATGTTAACTTATTTTGATGAGAAAAAAATAAAAATATTTAGTCTGATAATTTCAAATGTTTTTATTTTAAACCAAATATATAACTTCACACTTTTAGTTCACTCTTAATTTTTTTCTTGTCAAAAAATGTCACAATTTCACGAACCTTTTCCATCTTGCTCAAACTGATATCATTTGCGGTCGGCACCAATTTAAATTAACGAAAACTAATAAATATTATATAATTTATTATTTTTCAATATTTGAATAAATCTAGCAACAAATAATAAAAAGTCTTATTTATTGAAATTCTCAAATTATAAAGAAATTTGAAAAGCGACTTCTGATCCTCTATATAGTGTTAGAAATGATGAAAAAATCATAATTAATTAATATAAATATTGTATTATTTATTATTTTTTAATATTTGAATAAATCTGATGATAAATAATAAAAAGTCTTATTTATTGAAATTCGTAAATTATAACGAATTTTGAAAAGCGACTTGCCTTCTGATCCTCTCTATAGTGTTAGAAATAAAAATTTTAAAAAAATTCATAATTAATTAATAATAAAACATTTTTTTAAGATTTTGTATCTTTAAATTTTATTTAAAAATATAATTTTTAACAACCACTTTGTTGTGTAGGAGGCGAATATGATCAGTCGTTTTGTAGAAAACAAAATAAAACAGTTTATGTTCTCGATTCTTACGGGAAAATAGCAATATGTTCGATCAAATCTCTGACACTTTAAAAAAGAAAAAAAAAATGTTTAAAATAAAATATAATGGAGAATCACGTTGTAAAAAAATACCCTATGCATTTAAGAGAGTAAACTATTGGAGGAGCTGAAAAAAAATTACGTAAAAAAAAGCGAAGGGCGTATGGTGTTAGTTTACAATGCCTGAGTGCTTTGAAAATCTTAAATTTGATACTCAATTTACTAGTTGTTCCTCCTCCATTGTATTTGCTTTAAAGGGTATTTTTTCGCTTGTTCCTTCTTTACTGATCAAACTTTTTAGTATTTAACATTATCTTTTAGTTTTATTTTTGTTCCTTTTACTTTATAATACATACACAGAGTTTTCATGAAGTTTTTATATTTTTTGAAGCTATATATTTGTGAAATAAAACCAGTTATGAAATTAAATTTTTTCAGTCAAATGATCTCTGGAATATCTGAGTTGAATTAACCCAAATTTGAGGGAAACGTGATTTAGTTATTTTTCTAAAATTATTTTGAGAAATTAAAATTATTTTGATTAATTATTTTGAGGTTCAATTTAAAGAAATGTTTTAATACTGCTTTAGTAAAAACAAATAATTTAATTCTGATATAAATAAAGTAATGAATTTATAACTGATTAAGTGATTATGCGTTAAACCAAATAATTTATAATTGACATTGTTTAACCAAATAATTTATATCTTATTCAGTTAAATAAGATATTTGTATTCAATTTAGTGTTACAAATATTTTATATCTGATTTTTTTCACTACAATGGGAGAAAAAAAACTTATGACTTTAAATTACTTTTGTTCTTGAAATCAGATTTTATCTTATTTTTGAAAATTAAACTCTCACATAATAGGATAATTTATTTTTTTGGCTTATTCTAATAATTATATAGAAAAAAATGAAAAATTCTTTATTGCCTTTGTTGGTTTAAAAAAATACATTTAGATATCTGATAAAAAATTCATCTGTTCACAAAAATATAAGTTTTGAAACTCATTTATAGAACAAATCATAGCACGCTCTAATAAAATAAATATGTAAGTGATTAAAAGTCTGCATGAGAATATAGATCAAATAATACTTACAACATACGCTCCAAAAGTGCAATGAATGCTTAGTGTATTTTTTTTCTTCAGAAATTAGTACAAAGAAATAAAACCTTCAATAATTAACAATACATGTCCAGAAATTTCTCTATTTCTATCTCTTCGGCATGCTGAGATATTCTTCACTTAAATAACCCAATAAAATAATTAAGCAGCTGAATTATATGGGGTTACTGTCAGGTTATATTGTTATCCATGATATCAAATGTGTAGAGAAACGCAAAATATCGGGCCGTATGCTGTTCTTTTATAAAATTTGATTTTTAAATAGGGTTCGCTTTTTATTTATTTAATTAGTTTATAATCGTTTGCTAAAACTGTTTTATCGTTTGCTAATAATGGTGTTTACTATCTTTAGCTAATATTATCTTAATCATAGCGTTTTCTATCGCTATTATCGTTCACAATTTATTGGCAAACGATATAAATTAGCGATAGCAAACGTTATAAATTAGCGATAGCAAATATTATATATTAGCGAGAGCAAACGCTTTATATTATGGAAATGTTAGCAAATGTATCACTATACATCCGCAAAGAATAAAATTGCATACCTGATAAAATTGTGTCTATCTATGAAAATATAAAATTTTAAACTCATATTTGTAGAACAAATTATAGCATGTTTTTATAAAATAAATTTGTAAACGTATGAAACTCTGGATGAGAATATGAATCAAATAATGCTTCCAACATGCACTCTAAAAACTGTAATAAATCTTTAGGGTATTTTATCTTCATCCATAAAATAACACAAAGAAGTAAAACTTTCAATATGCAACAATATATTTCCAACATTTTCTCTATTCCCGACCCGTGCATTATTTATTTTAAGTTCCATATTCAGTTTCTGCCTGCTGTGATATTCTTCACATAAATAACCCAATAAAATAACTAAGCGGCAGAAATATGTGGCGTTACTTACAGGTTATATTGGTATTCATGATTTCCAATATGTAGGGAAACGCAAAACATTGCACCACACGCGGCTCTCTCATGAAATATGATATTGGTCTTCATTTAGTCCTTGGTTGGTCCCTATAAATGTCAACTACACTCGCTCATATTTTATCGAAGTTGGATTTGAAAATATCCTGAATATATTTCAGATGCAAAAGGTTTTTAAATAGTTCGAATGCATTTTTATGATTCTTGGTTAATTATTTAATGGTAATCATGAACAAAGCTTTAAAATTGCAGAAAAATTCTGGATAGATTAAACGTTTAAGTGGAAAATATTGTATTGGAAATGTTATGGATTAAACCTTCCTTTATTTTATTTCTACAACGCAAGCTTACTTTATTATAAAATATTTCTTTTACTAAAGCATTATCTGTTAGTTAATCATAGTTTTTTCTTATTAAAATTAATATTAAATTTAAAATACAATTTAAAAATAATCAAAAACATTTAATTAGTAAAATTAACATTTTAATTGATGTGTGTAAATAGAACAGAAATTGACGCATTTAAAAAAAAAATTAAAATCACGATAAAAGAAGTGTTTTCTTAAATGTGATGTGATGTTATAATACTACAGATAAGTATTTAACAAAGAATAGTGTCAAAATTTTAGTTAGCTTTAACATCTGCATGGTAATATCAGATCTTTTTCGGTGAGTGAACTCGCTGATCATAAGAAGTAATCCCATGAATCTTAACTTGCTAGATGGTGGATTACTTGTGTAGATTACGTTTTAAGGTTTTAGTCTTTATTAAACCTTTTTTTCTGTCCAATTCCAAGTAGGAGCAATTAAGATTAATAGCAACGGGCACCAAGTATTTGTGACAAAAGAATTTCACTTAATAAGAAAATATTTCAGTTATCTTTTTACCTTTTTATCAATGTGAAACTTTAAATAAATGATAAATATGCATCAGCAATAAAGAAATTATGAAAAAAACCTGTGAAATAAGGGTTTCAACATGCCACTAATAAAGAAATGATATAAACCAAACCTGTGAAACAAGATTATAATCTTAATTAACCTAAGGTATTAGTCTTTATTAAACCTTTTCTTTCTGCCGAATTCCAAGTGTAAGCAATTGAAATTACTAACAACTCTCTCTAGTATTTGTGACAGTAAAATTTCACTTCATAAGAAAATATTTCAGTTGTCTTTTTATCTTTATATTAATATGAAACTTTAAATAAATGTTAAACATGTATCAGTAATAAAGAAATTATTAAAAAAACCTGTGAAATAAGGGTTCCAACATGCCATAATAAAATAATGATATAAACCAAACCTGTGAAATAAGGTAATAATCTTTATTAACCTATGGTATTAGTCTTTATTAAACCTTTCTTCTGCCGAATTTCTAGTGTAAGTAACTGAAATTAATAACAACTTGCTCCAAGTATTTGTGACAATAGAATTTCACTTAATAAGAAATTATTTCAGTTGTCTTTTTATTTTTTTATTAACATGAAACTTTAAATGAATGTTAAACATGTATCAGTAATAAAGAAATTATTTATAAAACCTGTGAAATAAGGGTTCCAACGTGCCATTAATAAAATAATGATATAAACCAAACCTGTGAAATAAGGTATTATTCTTTATTAACCTAAGGTACTATAAACCTTTTTTTTCCTGCCGAATTCCAAGTGTAAGTAATCGAAATTAAAAACAACTCTCTCCAAGTATTGGCGACACTGGAGTTTCATTTTATAAGAAAATATTTTAGTTTGGTTTTTATCGTTTTAGTAAGAAACTTCAAGTAAATGTTAAACATGCATCAGTAATAAAGAAATTATTTATAAAACCTGTGAAATAAGGATTCCAACATGCCATTAATAAAATAATGATATAAACCAAACCTGCGAAATAAGGTAATATTCTTTATTAGCCTAAGGTAAAAAACTTTTTTTTCTGTCGAATTCCAAGTGAAAGTAATTGAAATTAATAACAACTCTCTCCAAGTATTTGTGACAGTAGAATTTCACTTTATAAGAAAATATTTTAGTTGTGTCTTTATCGTTTTTATATGAAACTTCAAATAAATGTTAAACATGCATCAGTAATATAAAATTATTTAATCCAAACCTGTGAAATACGGGTTCCGACATGCCACTAATGAATGCAAAGGTGATTCTAGAAATGGTCTAGGGACGGGCTTTGCTACGGATGAAGCAGCATACGTATATGCAGGTGGACAAGGAATACCGGCACCTATGAAGAAAAAAAATTTAAACATTTTTTTAAAGGGAATTTTTGTTTGAAATTACATAAATTCCATAAATTCATTAGTGTAATTTTAAAATCAAAAGTATAATGCTTCTCAAATAATTCTTTAAAATAAATAATTTTTTATGCAATTGAGAGACTCTTTGATAATATATTAAAGTATTACTATGCTATAATTCCTTTGCAATTAATTTTTATACCGTGAATTTATCAAATAATAATCAAGTATTATTTATATTTATTATTATATCGTATATTAATTTCTTTCTTTTTAAGCTATGAAATAACCCTTTTAAATAAATATTCCACTCGTAATAGTTCAAATGTATAATCAAATTTGTCGATTGCTTATCTTGTTGTTAATTAATTCTTTATTGGCAATCAATTTTAATATCGTGGGCACATATTTACATATTTAGTAATAGTACATTTTCTTTATTTTTTAATGAATGCGTTTGAATAGTATATGTATGACTGTTTTGCATTAAATATTTACAATATACCATTTTCAATTCAAAGTTTTGGCAGGATAGTATATTCAAAGATAAATACGTGAATACACTGTAAAAAAATATATTCTCAAAATTCCTGAAAATGTCTTGGTTTTACGACAAATATGAATGTTTCATTAAATTGAAAAAAATAACTGTCTTTAATAGTTTAATTAAACACATTTCATAAAAAAAACTAGGCTTGCTTCTACATACTGATTAACACGCTTGATAAAAAAAATAATGGAAAACAATATGAATATAATGTGTGAATGAAGTGAGTTTTCAGTCTTCTGTAGGATTTGAACTCTGTCAAAAAATGCTAACGCAGTATTATCCCATATAATTATATTATCCCATGTAATTCCATGTAAACGCAGTATTATCCCATTACACAGGTTAAACGGTTTTAAAATTACACAAAGAACGTCAGAAGACCCAGAGACATACACATACAAGTGAAAAAGCTGTTTCGTTATAGATTTAAGAGTTTGTGTTTCGTCAAAAAATACGCAGTTTCATGATCAATAGATATCAAAAATAACTGAATCAAGCATAAATGAGAGTTCCGATTTATAAGGTGAAACAAGTAGAATCCCACAGAATTTTTGCGAGAGGGTAGTCTTGAGTTTATGGGTGACATAGTTTTCATTTCCAAAATGACCGGTAAATAAATCATCTTCAATTAGGAGATGGTCCTCAATCATTTCAGATTGATAACGCTAGAAACAGAAGTCAGCAACTCTTTTCAATCGATATTTGCATACCCTGTCTTTCTAAAGAGGAAAGAGAGAGAGAGGGGGAAAGATGAGATCTTTGTTAACTAAATAATCACCGTGTAATTAATCGGTCGGCATGGCGTACGCTAATTAACAATTAGTCACCGAAAAAGGCCACCCGCCTCATTTGCATATTTCCTCTATCCCTTCCCCTATATTCGACCTAGGGGGAGACTCCCAATTAGCAAACGCCATCAGTAATTAGACTTGAAATGCTCTAGACTTTCGTGTAGCTTCTTTAAAAGTCTAACCCTTCGGCACTATAAACCACAGGAATTATTGACACGGCGGTAATAATTTTGGCGCAGTTTTGAAAGCGATAAATTAGCTTTGCTTGCTTTCCGCACCCTTGATATTCCCTTCCTACACCCCATTACCCCACACGATTCGAAAATTTCCCTTCTCCCCTGCTTGAGTTTTAAAGTTTATAAATGCCTTCGGGAGATATTGGAATTTTCGGGCAAAAGACGGGCAATTTGAGACCGGGCTCATTGGAAATTAAAAGATCTTGTCGGTTTGCGAGAAATGAATGGCTATATTTCGATTCGGGTTTAAAAGGGGGAGAAATGAAACATTTTTCGCAATTATAATTTTCGTGATATTTCACAGCTGATAAGGCGAACAGTATTCTGATTCTTTATTTTCGAAGATAACGCCGTGGTTTTACCGCCATGGGCGCCAACATTTGAAAAGCTGTAATCTTAATTAAATTGCACGTAAAGCTACTGAGCGGTACTGTGAACACAATTTAGTTTGCTCGTAAATTGACTGCGAATTTTGTCTCATAGAGCTCTTAAAGTGTTTACCACCTTCCGCGTTTTCAGAAATGTTCTGTCTAAACTTAGTTTCTCTGAGATTTTATTAATTATCTTCATGCTAATGAGATGGGACAATTAATAGCTTGTCGTTTATAATAATGACTGGTGTGAAAACAACGTTTTGAGAAGAAAAAAAAAACATTTTTGAGAAATATCAATTTTGCTAAAAGTGAAAATTCTATTAATATTTTGTAACTTTGAAATTAACTCTTCAAAAATTGAAAAATGCTTTGAGTGATTTGCAATTAAAATAAGAGCTAAAAACTAAAAGATTTGTTAATGCGTGAAGCAATCACAACTAATATGTAAGCAAACTGATTAATTGTTGTATGATCGTAAAATTTTTTTCAGATTTATCTTTGATATATTTCAGATGCTTAGTTTCAAAATTATATAGATTCTGAAACTCAATTTTTGAGAATTTTTCTCAAAAGAGTAAAAAATATATAAATTAATAATTTAGGGACTTATTTTTTAGAAAAACTTGAACCTGCAGTTTAAATGGTGACTTTTTAATTCCATGGTATTTGATGTAAAAAGTGAAATTTATCTTTGGGATAAAATGAATAAATCTGAAAGAAAGATAATTATATATTTTATTGTGCTTTAATTTGATTAGCTTTTAGAGAAATTTTCGTTTTAAATTTCTGCACATATTCCATTATAGTAAATAAAATAAAATTTTACTATTTATGATATATATTATAGACCACAGTAAATTATGTACTTAAGTGATAATTTCAGAGTAAAGAATTGCGTACAGAAAAATTTTATACTAAAAATTGTAATTTATCTTCATAAAGAAATTGACGAGAAAAAAAAGAGTTGCATGCTTAGCTTGACTTTTTATGACTTTTCAACAAATCTCTCCATTTTAAATCACTGTACAAATTCCATTGTAATATATATAATCAAATTTAAATTTTGTGAAATATAATATTCTTAAACTGTTTTAACTTGTTCACTAAAGAAAACAAGTTTTTAGTTTTAAGAGGTATGTACAACCTTTTCTCGAAAATTTTTTTTGTGTATTTCTTAAAAAAATATTTAGAATAAAAAATTTTGTTAAATGTGTTTAAAAAAAAGTTAAATACCGCAACAGTTTTTCAAATACTAGTTAGACTGACATTTATTGCTTTGCATAAATATTTTCCAAACAAACTCTTATAATCAAAAATTGTTTGGAATAAGAAAAAAATTTTTTTTTAATATAATTTAATTAAATTTAAATAATTCTCATTAAAGTTTTTCGTTAAATACTTCGCAAAAAGTTCATCTAAATGATTCATTAATTAATAGAATAGTTTTAATTAATTAATAGAAAAGTTAAACTAATTTCGTTTATTTCTCTTTTACATAAAAAAGTAGTTATTTAAAATTATAAAGCACTTTGGAAAAAAACCCTAATATTCGTAAACATAATTAGTTCTTTTTATAAAATCAAATAGATAATGTAGCCATGAAATACTTCTATATCTCTCCCAAGAACTAATTTTTGTTCGTTTCGAATATTTCAGAAATTAAAAAAAAATGCAGTTTTTTAAAACAGTACAGTATCTTAACAGTTATTTTAAAAAAAATATTAAATGCCTGCAGTGTAAAAAATTACTGTAAAAAGTACCAGTACTCAGGGTGGCGGTACTTCTTACCGTATAATTAGTTTTTACTGGAACATCCTGTGGAATAAACAATCTGATATACCGTAGTTTTCATAGTAATAAATGTATTAAATCACTCTAATTAAACAAATATCACATATATAATTACGATATAATATTTAACGATAAAAATGGATTTTGTAGTAAAATGGATTTTACGGATGATGCACCCAAAATACTGAATATTGTAACAATTTGCTAAATTTTATTTGATAATATCAGTGCATGCACGAAAAATGTATGACTGTTAAAATTTACGTTCAAATTTAAGTTGCATTCATTTTATTTATTATATTTAAACAAAAAAATGCTGCTAGATGTGTGTTTAAAATACTCGAAAAATCTTTTCATGTTTTTATTTTTTTATCTTTTAAATTCTCAGAAAGCAAATATTAACATCCATAGAAGCTTACAGCAAATATGAAAATGAAAAATATGGAGGTTGTTCACCCTATAAAATCAGGAACATTCGAAGACTAACTATAATAATCGTAGTTCTCTAAGTTAACCCCAATATATTATGGTTAATCTCAAAATCTCCTTAAAAGATTTAAAAACTGAAAGTTTTAAGAATTGTTTACCATGGCGTTTAATATTGTTTACTATTTTACTACTACGATCGTGTATTACAAAAACGGAAATACTTTTTTTAAAAGAATATGTAAAAAAAATTTCTTACCAGAAAAGGCGTAACTGTTCTTGTAATCTCCTTTTACCGAAAAGTATTGGAATTTGGGGTGTTCTGAAAAAAATAAATGTTCTATTAGACTGTTTTTACACATTAGATTATTCTTATACTAAAATTTAATCTTTAATCTAGATTATTTAAAGGAAAATGACATTTAATCTTATTTAGAAAAAAGTAACGCGGAAGGGAAACCTAAAATATTATCTTGCTAAAAAAATAATCGTGTTTTCTTTAAGAATTTATAATAAAGTTCATTGACTGGTTTAAGAACAAATTTTTGAATTAAAGCTACTAGACTAAATATATTTGTCATTTATGACCATATTATATATATATATATATATATATATATATATATATATATATATATATACACATTATTGTACATTTTCTGTACTTTTACAACCAAAAACTGCTCTATCGTTCTTTTACCTTATAATGTTTTATTTTATATGTTTGCAATAAATTATCGTTAAACTATATGCTTACTATATGTTTAAACTATATATTCAAGTAATGTTTTGATGGCTTTATAGATCTATTGTTTGAGTAGATTGTTGAGTTCAGATATTTATCGAATTATATTCTTTCTAAAGCTAAATAATTAAAAAATAGTTTCGGTAGTAGCTATATTCTCCTCAAAGCAGATTAAACCGTTTAATAAAAGCTTATATCGGAAGGTACTTTATTCTTCCTGAAGTTATTAAAATTATTCAAACTTCTAAACATGTGTCTTAGTATTACTTATTATGTTCTTTCCAAAATTAGTAAATATATTTATTCTGCCACACATTAGTCTTTGTATTATTATTTATGTTTCTTCTAAACAAGTAAAAATGTTTTAATTTGCAAACAAAAGTCTTAGTATTACTTATTATGTTCCTAAAACTATTAAAAATTTAAAACTTACATTTGTCTTAGTATTACTTATGTTCTTCCTAAGGCTACTAAAATTATTTAAATCGACAAAAAATTGTCTCTGTAAATCAAGGAAGAATAAAGTAACTACAAAGCAAGTTAGAGCATTTTTACTATCCACAGATAGTAAAAATGTTTAAACTTCATTATGTTCTTCTTAAAGCTGCTAAAATTGTTTAAATCGACACAAAATTGTCTCTGTAAATCAAAGAAGAATAAAGTAACTACAAAGTAAGTTCGCGCAATTTTACTATCCTAAGATAGTAAAAATGTTTAAAACTCATTATATTCTTCCTAAAGCTACTAAAATTCTTTAAATCGACAAAAAATTGTCCCGGTAAAATAAGGAAGAATAAAGTAACTACAAAGTAAATTCGAGCATTTTTACTATCCTTAGATATTGTCCTTATCCTTAGATTTTTACTATCCTTAGATAGTAAAAATGTTTAAAATCTATAATGTTCTTCCTAAAGCTACTAAAATTTTTAAAATCAGCAAAAAATTGTATTTGTATATCAAGAAAGAATAAAGTAACTACAAAGCACTATCCTTAGATAATAAAAATGTTTAAAACTCATTATATTCTTCCTAAAGCTACTAAAATTCTTTAAATCGACAAAAAATTGTCCCGGTAAAATAAGGAAGAATAAAGTAACTACAAAGTAAATTCGAGCATTTTTACTATCCTTAGATATTGTCCTTATCCTTAGATTTTTACTATCCTTAGATAGTAAAAATGTTTAAAATCTATAATGTTCTTCCTAAAGCTACTAAAATTTTTAAAATCAGCAAAAAATTGTATTTGTATATCAAGAAAGAATAAAGTAACTACAAAGCACTATCCTTAGATAATAAAAATGTTTAAAACTCATTATATTCTTCCTAAAGCTACTAAAATTCTTTAAATCGACAAAAAATTGTCCCGGTAAAATAAGGAAGAATAAAGTAACTACAAAGTAAATTCGAGCATTTTTACTATCCTTAGATATTGTCCTTATCCTTAGATTTTTACTATCCTTAGATAGTAAAAATGTTTAAAATCTATTATGTTCTTCCTAAAGCTACTAAAATTTTTAAAATCAGCAAAAAATTGTATCTGTATATCAAGAAAGAATAAAGTAACTACAAAGCACTATCCTTAGATAGTAAAAATGTTTGAAACTCATTATATTCTTCCTAAAGCTACTAAAATTGTTTAAATCGACAAAAAATTGTCCTGGTAAAATAAGGAAGAAGAAAGTAACTACAAAGTAAGTACGAGCATTTTTACTATCCTTAGATAGTAAAAATGTTTAAACTTCAAAACAATTTTTATGGTAGCTATTTTTAAAATTGAATCTAAAATTCAATTTCCATAAAAGCTGATTTATCATTTTCAGGAAGAAGAAAAAAATCAGAAACAAACAACTTCTCTTTCAATTTTAATTACCACTTCGTCAATTTCAGTCTCTGTCTAAAATTCTTGATTAGCAACCTAATCCAATAATTTAAATATTCATGGCATGGTCAGGCTCATTAAGTACACGAGTCACATCATAGGTATAATCAACTTCCCGTCCTGTTTCCAAACTTTTCAGAGGTATGTTTAAAAAAGTGATTCATCAAATATCTGCCATAAAAACGGATTTGGTAACATGTGTTCTTCTCAAAAAAAGGGGGCTGTGTTCTTTAGCCCGAAACTTGACCTCTTCATCAAAAAACCGACGCAATCTAGCCAGCGCCGCCCCACGACCCTAACTTGTCAACAGATTCCATGCAACATCTTTATCAAGGCTAGGATGTAATAATTAGATTGAGAAGATAGGACCATGTTTATAGAAAAAGAATGAATTTATTTGAAATTCGTCTGAAAGCCCTGATTTTTTTCCCCCATTTTAGTGTTTTTATTTTTAAAATGGTTAAATGAATATTTCTGAAGTTAATTTCATTTATGAAATTATTGGCGAAAGAAAAAGCGCTAGTGAGAAGAAAAAAAATTAAGAAGAAAAATTAAAAAATTGTAGTTAAGCTTATTGAAGGAAAGATATTACTAAAATTTATTACCTTATCATGTTCTTTTTTTAATAAGTTTTTTATTGATAATAATATTAGAGCCAATGGGCGTGCGTCTAAAAATATAAGTGCACTGTAAAAAAATTCAGAACAATTTACGGTACAAAGTACCGGTACTTTGGGTGCATCATTTGTAAAATCTACTTTTATTATTCAGTATTATACCATAATTTTTATAGTAATATTTGTTTCGTGAGAAATTTTACGGTAATTATTACTGTGAATTATATGGTATGTCTGATTTTTTGTTCCGTATCATGTCCTGGTAAATACTTTTAGGTAAAAATGAATTTCACGGATAATGCACCCTACTTTGCATAGTAATTTGATCTGGAATTTTTACAGTAGTATAAGAAAAATCTAAGCCTCAGTTACAAATCCTTGAGCCACACACTTTTAAAATACCCAAGAGAAGAACAGTAATTATTTTACTTTAATTGTCTGTCTTAATATTTATTGAATAGTTTTAAAAGTATTTTAAATTGTACTTCAAAATTTCTTCATATTTTTACACCTGCGAGAACGATCTCCTTTCCAACAGTTTCTCTTTTTTAATTTTTTAAAACAAAAAAACGAAGAAAACTTTTGCAAATAATTCGCATAAAAAACGAAAAAACGATGTAAATGATTGTTAAAAAAACGAAGAAAAAAAAATACGAAAATTATTTTTAAGCGTATTCTTGTGCATTAATTTATTAAAGATTGAATAAAGAATTTTGAATAAAGAAAGCAGATTGGTCATTGTGACAGTTACGAAAAATTATCTTCCACGAGATTGTTGTCATAGATTTATTTATTAGTTAAGATATTTCACATAAAATAACTCTTTGGACTTCAATGCCTCCTTATACACCTTACACTCAAGTCACACCTTTGCATCTTTCTGTTAAGTAACTGTATTATTCTATGATTGTAAGTTATTATATAGAAAGTAAGTTAAAAGTAAGGAAGTTGTGATTTTTAATTTTTAAGTTCTTACTTTTTTTAATTAACATGCTTAACTCCGAGTTCAGAAGATTAACTTTAAAAAAATCTTAAAAAACTGTGTTATATGAAAGTTTAAAGCACTATAAAATGTTAGTGCTATAAAGCGTAAGAATTCTGGAAACTTTAGAAAATTAATGCATCGAAATTGTAGGCGGGATGTAGCATTGAGTGAAGTAAAAGATTTATTTTAAGTTAATACGACCCCGAAAAAAAAGTATGATCAAAACTACCAAAATTTAATCATCTTTTTTCATGATACTTTAGAGCATGGTATGGTATTCGATTAAATTTCTTTCTGTTTTGTATTTCTTACTAAATTTGTGATAGTAAGAAATATAATTTTAAAACCAGAATTTACAGATAACCGTTGTCATGTAAACTGAAAAATTACCAAATGAATAGTTTAAATACCGTATATTTTTGGTTTTATTACCAGAATTATGTTTCTTTTTATTTATTTATTTATTAAAAAAAACTAGAAATGCTATTACCATGTAATACAGTAATTTTGCCAGGATTTTTTCCCCTTGAAATATTACATATTTAAGGGTCAAAATCAATTATTATTCTTTGCTCCTTCTTATATTGAATTTTTCTATCAAATTATAGAGTAAAATATTAGAAATATTCATAACCCATGTAACATTATATAATATTTCTTGTTCGTCCATGGAACGATTCTAAATTAAAAGAAATTCTACACGTTTCAAATTTTAAAGATTGTTTAGACTTTTACTGCTTTTGATACCATGTATAATCCACTGAAATTAAGACTCAGTATATTTTTGCTTTTGAATAATATTATTTCTTAATATGTTTCAGTAGTTATGTTCTATTTGTTTAATATAAAATACAGTGGAGCATCGTTTATACGACGCCGAAGGGACCACCGAAAAACGTCGTATAAACGATAACGTCGTATAATCGATTTCTACTTCTAAAACTGAAACTAACTCTGTTTTCAGTTAATTTTAATGTTTAACGTGTTGATTTACATAAATTTCTAAATTAGACAAAACAAAACAAACAAATGACCAAAGAAGAAAAATTGCAGTGAGCAATTTGAATGTATGTTGCCTTTAATTATATTTTCTTGCTATTAGTTTCTGCAATGCTTTGAATAGCGAGTTGAACTTACTGCTTTCTATGATGCAATTTTAAATTTCTAATCACGGCTAAATCTAATGGCTGAAGCGCACTTGTGCAATTTGCAGGAAAAAAGAGAGCTTTTACATTTTCCAAAATAATTAGTATCGATGGATGCGCTGGACATTGGTCGATGAATAGCAAAGTTTTTCGTTTTTGCCTCTTCATAACATTGTCTAGTTTTTTCAGTCATCTAGTAAAAATTATGGTCGTCATCCAAGCATTCTTGTTGGCACCCTTTTCTGTATCATTCATGTTGGCAAATTCCGCCCTTTTTTAAAATACACAAGAAAAAATAAAATAAACGTGAACAAAATCTAAAAACCGACGTATAACCGATTCTGCGCATCGTATAAACGATATATTTTTACATTAAAATGAATAGGAATGATTTGGGACCACACTAAAACGTCGTATAAATGTAAACGTCGTATAAGTGATCGTCGTATAAACGATACTCCACTGTACATTAATGAAAAAGTTTTTTTACCAATGTTTTGATGTATATTACTTCAGATCTTATAAATTAAATCCATATACTTTTTATAAAACACTTTCATTATTAAAAAAAAATAGCGTTACAATTACCGACATTCATTTCAATCCTTATTTACACTAAAGCTTTCCATTCTTAATGGAGTTTTATCCTTCGAAATAATTTTCTGCTCATTTGCCGTCGAGCGAAGAGTAATTAATCAACGCAGTCCAGGGGTCAGCCTTTTTTCTTCCTCACCTCCTGTATATCTTCTCAATCACGTTAAAACTCGTATCACGTGATCAAGCGCAACGCTTGATTAATGAGCGCTCCTCATCGAGTGCTATTTATCACCCTCTTTAATGCATTTTCTTCTCCTTTACTTCTCTGCAACAACTCAGTTTTCGGTTTTGAATTTCAGATGTATTGAAATCTCCTCCCAAAAAAGATAATAAAAAAAACTCGAAAAACTAAATAAACTAGTTGTTTTTTTCCCCCGTCCATAAAAATAAGCGAAGCCATTTTTTTTTACGGTTGCCATCACTCATGAATAAGAAACTGAAGATTAATTTTTATTGCGTTTGTAGGTAGTTGTTGAATGTTTACATGTTGTCATTTATTTAGGTAATAACAGTACAAACTGTCGCTGCAAAGCGAGCGTCACTTTAAACCGAGGTTAACAGGCATTAATCACATGAAAGGTGTCCAAGCACCACCATGCGTCATATTTCTGGATAATTTAGCTGCGAGGGTAGTTATTCGTTGTCGTTGTATGCCACGACGCGAGTGATTCGTAAAACAACGCGTCCGGAATTCCCAGTGCTGAGCAACTTGATGAAATACCGATAGGGAAATATTACGGCCGTAAAATATAGCTGACATATATGTCGTTAGAAAATCATTGCTCAATTCAGAACCATTCATTTGCTTAGATTTTGAAGCTTTATAAACTTTAAAAGCAGCTGCAAAGTTTGTTAGTGGAGATTACTATGTAGGCTTAAACTATTTATTATTCTTAATTAAAACTGGAGTAACTCATAAATTGAAACTGTGTATGTTGCTCCTTACTTTGCGCGCAAAATTATAGAATATTTTTTGGAATTTACAAGGGAGCGTAATTTTGTAGTTGCTCCTTACTTTACCCAGCAAAATTACAGAATATTTTTTTGTAATTTACAAGGGAACGTAATTTTGCAGTTGCTCCTTAGTTTACCACTCAAAATTATAGAATATTTTTGGGAATTTACAAGGGAACGTAATTTTGTAGTTGCTCCTTACTTTACCACGCAAAATTATAGAATATTTTTTGGAATTTGCAAAGGAATGTAATTTTGTAGCGTGAAAGCTATTTTTAAATCCTTTGGCATAGTCAAACTCAGTATTGTTTTTAAACTTGCCGTGTATTAAAATTGATTTTAAAATTTTACTTATCTCACAGAATATCTTTGTACTATTCTTAATAACCTGTGATACACAGTCTTTAGTACAAAAAGAAATTTGATACGAGTAACTTTTCTTAAAACTTTTTAATATGCAAAATCATTTTCTTAAAAAAGTGTTTATTTAATTAAATTTTATGCAATTTGCAAAAATAGTTTTATACTATTATTTATGTGTAAAAAAATAGTCAATATTCTAATTTTATTATAGGTACACAATATTTTAAACAAAACTGAAATTGAAAGTAAGATAACAGTTGCGAAACTGTGCAATTTATAAAATCTTTCGCCTAATTAAATAAAAAAAAAGAACTTTTTTCTTTGTTTGAAATATTAATATAAGCTTATCGTAACACACACCGAATAAGAATGATCACGCGTGACATATATCGATTAGCATATCGTAACACTTTCTAAGTTAATATTTATTTTAACTTAGAAAGTGTTAAGTTGATATATATTCTAAGTTATGCTAAATAAATGTTAAATGAGATTTGATTAGGTGACAAAGCTGCAAATTATTTTATTTTATAACCGGCATTAAAAAGCTGACCAAATTGTGAGTTTACGACTATGGAGTTCTACTCCATAGCCTTGTAATTTTGAATCCAACCCAAAAGACAAGCGAACACCTGAATCAAGCATTAGGAAAAAAAATATTCTTCGTGGGGGACTTTTTCATGGAACTAGCTCGCATTTGCGTTACATGAAGAGCAAAACTATGTAAACCTCTAACGGTTAGCTTGATAGCTAGGGTTATGGTCACACTATAGTCGCCTAAAATGGCGATTATGTTGTAGGCCTAATATAAAAGAATAAAATGCGCGTGATTTACTCCTGTTCCATCTTAAATTACGTCCTATTTCATTTTTTTTTCGGCAATTTTCTCTACGGATTTTCACAATTTTTAGATCCTATTTTAGTTTTTATTTCTTTCTAATATGATATATCCTAACGATTTGCGAATTTGTGAAAAATATCTCGATTTGGTATTACCTCACATAAATTAGAGCTATTTTATTTTCCTTTTCAAATTCTATTTGCCTGAATCATCATTGAAGAATAGGCTACTCTTTTATTATCTTATTATGAAAACTTAAGGATTTTTAAAAGAAATGGCATTATTTGTTAAAATTTTATTTCTAGAATAATCACCATGCATCTACATTATAGTAAATTGAATTTTTTTTATCTGTTTTGTTAGCCAAGTCTTCGCTGACCAAGTTATATTAGAAAAAATTGTTAGTTAGTTCTTCCATTAGTAAAATTTCTGATATATTTCACAAGTATACATGTATAAGATTCTTTATGCTTATTTTGAAAATATATTAAATTTATTGCTACCTTGTGTTATTTAAATGTTCCTAAATTATGCATTTTTGAAGAAATATAAATTATCAGTAGTAAATGTTTTTGAAAAAAAAATATGATTGGAATAAAAAAAAACTGATTTAACTGACTGATTTTTCCATAAGAATATATTTAATCAATGTAAATTAATACCAGACCTTGTCAATTGTAGTATCAAATTTACTTTCCATTTTTAACCACACAGTTTTTATATCTGTTCCTTAGAATTTTATCAAATCTTTTAACGTCATCTTAATTATCAACCAGAATAAAAAAAGCAAACTAATACAATTCAAATCATAAAAGTGTCAATTCTTATTTCACCTTAGGTCTTCTTAATTGCATTATGGATTTTAATTCTTCTTTAGCACACAATTGTTGTATCAATTCTTTAGAGTAGTGTCAAAGTTTTAAATCTCATTTCAATTATCGACCAACTCATACGATTCAAACATTCAGACCATGAAAATACCTGTTTTAAATTTCCAGATGGTCTTCTTCATTGGTACAATTACGGTACGATCTCGGTACAATCAATTTCAATTCCATTTTTTAACAGGATAATTCTTGTATCTATTCTAGAGAATTTTAAATCAGATCTCAATTATCGATCAGAATAAAAGAGCAAACTAATACAATTCGATCCGTAAAAGTGTGTCTTCTAATTTGACATCTAGTCATCTCCATTGTATTATCTATTTCAATTCCCCCTTTTAACTTCACAATTCTTATATCTATTCTTTAGAGTTTTATTAAAGTTTTAAATCGCATCTCAATTATCAATCAGAATAAAAGAGCAAACTAATACAGTTCTTATCATAAAAGTGTCTGTTCTAATTTGACATCTAGTCATCTCCATTATATTATCTATTTCAATTCCCCCTTTTAACTACACAATTCTTGTATCTATTCTTTACGGTTTCATCAAAGTTTTTAAATTGCATCTGGATTATCCACTGTATTAAGAGAGCAAACTAATGCAATTGAGAACTTAAAGTGCCTTTACTAGTTTTGCCTGAGCATATGTCATAGCATTTAATAAACAATGTCAGTCTTTAATATGAAGACGCCTGTACTAGTTATCATAATTACTCCAGCAGTTGAATGACTATAGATGCTTATGAAATCTGCAGTTTTCAATAAACCATCAGAAGATGAGATCGCAGATGCCTTAGAGTATCACCGTTTCCTTTTGTGTGAATGGAACAAGTACACGATGCATGATTTGTGTGGCGATCGGAACGGCTTCTCTGGAATCCAGGAGCATTTCCCGGAATTGAGAAGCGCTTGTGCAATCTGTTGGCTTCATGATTGTCACCATAGGTAGCGTTATTAAATCCGGCTTTTCATCCTCCATCCTACTAAATAATCTTCTGTGTACGCTCATTGGTGCCACAAATCAAGCCCTGATGACTGTTTAAGGGTCCAGCTGTCGCCCCCCTCTACATAAAGAGAGGCGCTTCATATTCAGTTCGCCAAAAGCGAAGCCCAGCAATTAATTTCCAGATTAACTTCGCAGTGCCTCCGCTTCGGTTCTCGCATGATCAGAGGGGTCGTATATTATTTGAGGAGCGTAATAACCCATGGTTCCAACAAGAGATTTAATTTTAAATATTAGTTTTTTAACATCATGTGCATTCTTTTCTTAGTGGATAAAATAACTGTAGTAACAATAAGTTTATATCTTCATACTCATTATTTTTATAGCTGATAAATACCTGTATTAAGAATAAGCTCTTATAGTCATACTAGTTCTTTTTTATTTTGGATAAACAACTGTAGTAGTAATAAGCTATTGTACTCATACCCATTCTTTTTATAGTAGATAAATAACTATAGTAACAATAAGTTTTTATCGCCATGCTCATTTTATTTATGGTGGAAAAATGATAGCAGTAACATTAGTTAAAAAAAGTTTTATCGTTACATTCGTTCCTTTTATAGTAGATGACTGACTATAATAACAGATTAAGAATAAGCTATTTTGATCATACTAGTTATTTCTACTGTGTATAAGCAACTGTAGTAGTAATAAGCTATTATAATCATACTCATTCTTTTTATAGTGGATAACTAACTAAAGTAACAATAAGTTCTTATCGCCATGCTCATTCTTTTTCTAGTGGAAAAATGATATCAGTAACAATACTAAAAATAAGTTTTATCGTTACATTTGTTCTTTTATAGTGGATGACTGACTATTATAACACATGTAATAAGTTTTAATAGTCATATACATTCTTTTTATAGTGAATGACTGACTATTATAACACATGTAATAAGTCTTAATAGTCACATACATTCTTTTTATACTGGATAAAAAACAGTGGTAAAATCAGTAAAAAAAATAACTTTTTATCATCGTGCTTTTTCTTTTTATAGTGAATAAATAATAGTGATAATAACAAACTTAGGTTCTAATAAGAGATTATATTTAGGTTTCCTAAAATATTTTTATTGTAATCAGCATTATTTTATAGTTTTATAGTTGAACGGTAATGAAAGTGTAATAACTTGTAAGGTTCCAATTTAGAGATATTATTAAAACAAAAATACGTTTTTCTTTTAAATGTTTATAATTTATAGTGGCTAACTAACGGTAGTGGTAGTAACCTATCATTCTATTAAAAAATATATTCATTTCAAAAATAAACTTCTTGGTCTTAATATGATTATCTTTTTTTAATAGGAAAATATCATTAATGGTAATAACCAACTGATGTAATAAGAGATCCTAGTTTAAAAAATGAGCTTTTTTTTTATCATGGTAAGTACTCTTTTTGCAGTTTGATATTCTAACTGTGAGTTTTTGCATGTATTGTTATTTCTGTATTGATAGCATTTTTGTATCGAATTAGCAGTAGTGGTTAATAACTAATGGTTTCTAATGAAAGATTTTGGATAAAAAAAAAAGTTTTTAGCGTTATATGTATCTTACAGTGGTTGTAGGTAACGCTTTATTTGTAATAAATTAAGCACTGTTCAGTGTTTAATTCAATTGATAAATGAAGCACTAATCTCTTTATGAAGAAGTAAATAGAATTGAATATTTCTTTTATGAATTTGGGCTCTTCGAATCAAAATTTCTAGTTTAAATTAATTTCCTAACTTTTTGGATATATATATATATCCAAAAAATTAGGATATATATATATATATATATATATATATATATATATATATATATATATATATATATATATATATATATATATATATATATATATATATATATATATATATATATATATATATATATATATATATATATATATATATATATATATATATATATATATATATATATATATATATATGTACTTGAGTAGATGTAGATGTACTTGTAAAAATTGCGGCAAGCTGAACCATTCGTTATAAGTTTTAGTCTTCAACATTAAATATCTAATAATTATGTTCACATTAGTTAAATGCTTTAGTTATCATCTTAAAAACCACGAAAACCTCCCACGTTTAGCCCGATGGCAAGGGTAACTAAAAGTGTCTACATTTATTTTAATAATCTGCTTAAAAATTAGGGAACTGAAAGTATTTATAAGAAAAATAATATTTATCAATATCTTAACCATAATTTTAATACAAAACTGAGAAAAATATTTGCGTAACATACTCTCAAACCCTGCCAAGCCAGTATGAAAATCAAGACAAAACTTCTCAATAATCACGTGTGAAAGAATCCAATTATGTAACCCTATTTAAACCGAATTCATTTGAATACATTAAGAGGAATACATAGACGACACATACAATTCCACCCCCCATAAAACCTAAATAATCTTAACTTTTAACACGGCACTTGAATAGAATTTTCTACAAAACCCTCAAAAGATTTAGCTTTAGCATTATTCAGAAGTCACCAATGCCCAAGATTTCAACATAAGACTTTCTTGGCTGTGCACCTCCCCACAACTTCACGTCACCTCAATTCCTTATTAACTAAATAAAGCAGGAATTCCAAATGAAAAGGACACCCACCTACGCCACCCACTCTTTCAAACTACCCCCGCGTTAACTGCGATATTTGTATTAACTCCTTCTTGTTGAATAAACTCTCCTTCCAAGACGCCTCCCGGGAAGTCAGAGAAAGGGAGACGCAGGGGGTGGACCGAACGTTAGACAAAAGAGATTCGATTTCCCTGAATTTTCCTCGGTATCGTCTTGTAATTACGAATGTAATTAGAGGTTTATTATAATGTTCTAGCTACTCGTCATTGTAGCTTTTGTGATTATTAGGACGTTAAGAAGATGGAGAGAGGAGGTGGGAAAGGGAGGTGGAAGAAAAGATTTCGGCTTTCTTGATGGTACTCGCTTCAAGTGTTTTATGATTCTGTTAAGTCTTAATATTCTCTAGTCATTAGTTTACTTATATTATGTGATGAACTCGCATAATGTAGTCAAAAAGCTCAAATTATTACAAAACTTAAAACTGTATACGCATAAAAGTGGTTAATTAAAATTGCAAAAATGAGTTAGCCTCAATGATACAGCATATACACTGCACTTGTAGTATGATTTAAGCTAATTTAATGAACGAAATTGCTTATCAATGAAATTTACATGGTTAAGGCCCTGAACAGTCATCATAAGGAACTAGGATTCGATGCCCAATGGCGCCGTGAAGCCCACGGTGATCGGTGGGCACCAGCTTGTCTGGGAAGTAGAGGCGGCTAGTGCGCAGTACCGACCACATTGCCATAATCATGAAATTGTGAAGGCTTAACCTCCACGAACCCTCTGACATATAACTGGCTGGTGAGGGAATATTTTATTTTTTTCTTTAAAATAACAAATACTAGGTTGCCCGGGAAGTTTATGATTAATTTTGCTGAATTATTGAAAAGTTGTACAAGTGAATTTTTGTAAATATTTTTAACGTTATAAAAATATAATTCTGTTCCAGTTCTTCTCAATCTCTCAATTAAATAGGAAAATATCACCCGTTTATGATCTTTCAGTTTTTTAGTATTATTCTATTATATACATACATATATATATATATATATATATATATATATATATATATATATATATATATATATATATATATATATATATATATATATATATATATATATATATATATATATATATATATATATATATATATATATATATATATATATATATATATATATATATATATATATATATATATATATATATATATATATATATACTCGCTTTTTCACTCAGTGCAAAATATTTATATCAGTAATAAATATGTCAGTATAATATATTTATTTGTCAACAAACTAGTCAATTGGAAATGTCATGAACTTCACTACTTAGTCTAAAAATTTTGAATCAAATACTGGTACTGTCAAAAACTAGAGCAAAAACTAACTAAAATTGGTTAAAACTGACAAAAACTGCATTGCGGAAAGAAGAAAAAAAATGATGATAAAAATTATAATAAAATTTGAACAAAATAAAATAAGACTGTGAGTAATATGAGTATTATAGCCTATGAAAGTAAATTAGAATTTGCTTATCCGCAAGTGCAATTTTTTAAAAATTAAATTTAAAATTACTGGCTTTAAATAATTTTAATTTATATACTCGTTAAAAATATTAATAACAAACTTTAATAATTACACTTTTAAATTTTGTCATTTTAATTATTATGTTCGATAAGTTTAGTAATCAAGTCTAGCACATGAAAGAATACATATAATTTAACAACTATAGTTAAATATATGAAGTTATTAAAATTAAATGCCATGTACTCTTTCAATCTATTGATTTCAAAATTATTGCATTTCAAATAAAGAGTTCACAAGAAGAGTAAAAAAAAATAAATAATAAAAAAAACGTTCTCACGCATGAATTCGTTTAATTGTCTGGTTCTACCACCACTGAATCGAAGGATGCTGATAAAATGTTTTAAGAATTTTTATTTCCCTTAACCCCTTATTTCCGAAGCGTCACGAAAAAACATCTACATGCAAACTCCGGATAGGTGTTGTTTCGTGACTCTCCAGGTATATAAGGTGGGGAAGGTAGCTTCGCGGTTGTTGGGGTTCATTGGGGGAGGGGAGAAAATAGGATTGTCAGTTAACATCAATTAGTTCCCTCCCTATGCA
This sequence comes from Parasteatoda tepidariorum, assembly GCF_982258835.1. Classification (NCBI taxonomy): domain Eukaryota; kingdom Metazoa; phylum Arthropoda; class Arachnida; order Araneae; family Theridiidae; genus Parasteatoda; species Parasteatoda tepidariorum. Next base: position 50,015,720 of record NC_141758.1, read on the forward strand.
TTGTTGAAAAGTTTTCGCCTAAGGTTGCTATTCTTAACTTTAAAAATTGCAGGCATGTCTCTTTGAGAAAGCGCCAAACACCAAATTTTATCTTCTAATGCAAACTTCACGGAAAGACACTGTTTTAAATCAACAAATTGACGTATCCTGTGTTATAACGAAATGCTTCACAGCCCTTTTTTATAATAAATAAATAAATAAATAAATATTTTCCAGAATTGATGTTAAAGTATTTACAATTATTTAATCAATAAGAATTTATAATTGTGTCAAATTACAATTAAAACTAAAACATAGCGTTTTTTTATTCTTCGCGGGAATTCCTAAGAGCTGCTATACTTTAATAATTCTTTTCTCTTAGCCACAAGAGTTTGTCATAGTGCTACCGTTAAGCAAACTTCGAATAATTATGGAACATATATTAATTTCTTCGGTTTAATAATTTTTCTTTGCATTAACACTTTAAATTTCAAAACGAAATTATAATTTTTTTCATATCACATTATGAAATTTTATTTTTGAAGCAAAAAAAAAAGAACCATTTAATCAACGGCTGTGTTCATTTGTGGCAATTTGATTTGTTAAAATCGTGTTAAATATAAGTATATATGAATTTAAAATTTTTTCTTTTAACTGAAACGTAAAATTGTTGCCATATTGGATTTCCATGTCGAGTTTACTGACAAAATAGCCTAAACTGACGAAACTGTACTTCTCTCTAACCACATTAAATATTCGCTATTCATAGGAATAAGAAAGTTGTTTAATTAATTCTGTCAAACATTGATTAACATTTCTTTTACACTTGTTAAAATACATCCGTGGTTAAAAAAATGAATAAATGAAAGAAAGAAGGAAAAAAAACACTTTTGTATTAGAAAAAAAAAGCGTTTGTGATTAGCGCATACAGAAATTTGTTTGATATTTCAACTTAATTACCTAATACAATTGTTATTCTCAAGTCTTTGGAGGTTATGATGCTTGAGCAATTACCTTATACTTAATTTTTCTTATTAAAAAGTGGAATCAAATTTTAATTACAGGGCAATTCCATATGTGACGGAATGACATTTTGACTTGCATGATGACAATTAATTGAAGTTTCTATGCATCTAATTTCAAATAAACATGATTTTTTCTCATGCATATCATTATTATTGGTATAATGTGATTCATAAACTAAAAAAAAAGAATTTTGTATTTTTTTTATTTTTAATTTTATGAACTTTTTACTTGTGTGACGGAATGACATTTTGGCAACCAAGCTTTCGGCACGCCGCTTAGAACTGGTAGTTTCTGCGAATTTTACAACTATTATTTTCCTGAACTATTTTTTACTTTTAGTATAATGTGTAAGCAATGTAAATTGTGAATTTGGAAAATTAACCTCAGGTTGGCTAGCAGTTATTAACATCTATTTGCTGTGACGGAATGACCGTGACGGAATGACAAAAAGTTTAGTGGAAGAAAGTCTTCATTTAAAAAATGTTTTATTAATATGTAAATGATAAACAGAATGTAACAGATAAACAGAACTAATATTTACGTAAGAATCAGTTAAAATTTCAGCAATTTGAAAATTAGGTTGTCTCAGAAGAGGTTTTATATCTAACTTGCCAATGTTACATCTTATGCTCGTTCTCAGGAAATTTATGCATAAATCAATTTTTGTCCCATGTTCTTTAAATACTTTAACATTTAAATCGTCTTTGTTTATCAAAGTAATTTGCGCTGCATATAAATGTGCCTTCTTTTTTTTCGCAGTATGGGACAATGATTAAAGAGCCGACCGCATACTCCTCAATCATATTTTCCATTTCCTCTTCAAAACAGTGGCTTTTCAAATCATACACTTGGTTTTGGTTAAAATTAGAAAGCATTCCAATTTTGATGAATCGCTTCTCAACTACATGAGCATCTAGTGCAGGTCTCTTGCTCCTGGCAATGCTAATGTAGCAAGTGTCTAGCTGAAGTCATTCTCTTTTGCCCTCTCTTAAATAGAATAGCTGGACAAAAACAAAACTTCAACGATTTGTTGCTTCGACTTTATGAAATCATAAAATTCTTTTACATATTATGTGCCGTTTTACAGCAGCCAACATCCTGTTTGGCCTTTTAGAACAACATCACAATTACATGGTATTTATAGGTGCATGTGCTGTGAGGTATTAATGAAATACACTTAACAAAAATGAGAATAAGAACAAAAATGAGATAAGACACACTTTACATCAATACATGCTTCTTTATGAAAAGCCTCTTTTAAGGCCATAAGTATATATTGCATCTGCACTCTTCGTTACTCTGTCAGAGTTTGTATTATGACTGAATCCTTCATACTTGGGGGCTTGTACCTAACATCACCTTGACAGTAAAAATTTTTTAACCAAATTAAACAGCTCATCAACATTACTTTTCTCACTTAGTTTCTTTTGAGTTCGATGTTAAATACTTCTCACATAAAGACTGAATTAATTTTTTTTACCTCTATTGGTGATTTTGGAAGTGAGTGTACAATTTTTTTTATGGTGAGTGTACAATTTTTTTTATGGCTTTACCAAGACTCTGCAGGAATTTGTATAGGGAATTTAAATTATTTGTATGTGAAGAGATTGGTAGAATTTTATTTTTTCTTTGTTTACACAATCTCCGCACAACAACGTTTGCACTTCTGAGTTTTTTAAGTCCAACTTTTGTCGCGGAAGCTTTCTTCTCTGCCTTTCTTTCTCTGTTTTTTTTTCTTCATCATATCATGGGGATCTTGGTCCTTTTCAACATTTTATCTGTCTTTCAACAGCTGTTTTAGCCATTAGGTTAATTGAAAAAAAAAATCATTCCCTAGTTTTTGACTAAGCTTCTCAAGGACTCGTTTTGTCATTCCATCGCCGAAGATGTGTCATTCCGTCACGCTAATTATTGGAAGTTAATAATCAAATGCATAGAATTTTACAATTTCTCATTGATTCTTATGCCACATCTGCTTTATATTCCAAAATATACACATTTTCACTCAAAAACGCAGTTGCTATTTAAAAAAGTATACTAAAACATGTGACGGAATGACACAAAAAAAGTTACTTTTATTTAATATATTAAACTTAAAATGACTTAAAGGCTATGTTTTAAATGTTTAAATTTTGCACTATATGCATATTTTTATCAAAATATTGCAAAAGAAAGATACATTTCTTTTATTTTATAAGTATTTTTCAAGAAAACAATTTGAGCACAAATGTGAAGAATTCACTTGTCACCCATGTGATTACTTTAGAATGCTGCCAGATTCAAAAAACTTAAAATTATCAAAAATTAAACAGTAATATGTAGACTTTGGCTATTTTTGAACATATTTTTAAAATTAAAATATGCAATTCATAAAAAAAAATTTCACTTAAAAGTTGACACTTTCGTGGAATTGCCCTACATAGTTTTTCGCGGAATTTTTTTTCAAAACAATATATCTAGTACACAGAGGAAATGTAGGGTTTTATACGTACATATACGAATTAATGTGCTTTTGAGCAGGTACACAAGGAAACCTCAGGAACACTTACATAAAACTTTCGAATAGTCTTCGAATGATAAAGATCAATGCTTTATTGTTAAAGAATAATACGCCGCATAAATCGATAAAGGAAAAAAAAAAGATTGAAATTGAAAAAGGACTGATTTCTTGTTTTAGTTACTTTTTTAAATTTAAAAATGTATAACAACATTAAAACTTATATTTTTCATTATGATATGCGTCGTTATGTTACTCGATATTGATCGCGAATAAAGAAACTTAGACATTATTTTTTAATATTTTATGGTGCATAAAAATATTGAAAATACAATACATTAATGTCTACAAATTTATTTCAATGTAAGAAAAGATATGAATTTATTCTAAGGAATTTTCAGTATTTCTACTTTTTTCAATATCTTTTTTGTTTATTTTTGTTCAGAAAATGTTTAGAAATAGACGACCTAACGAATTTTTGAAAATGTTTGAAAGCCTTTCATTTGTCATACAAAAATCAAGTTTTTATCGATCAAAATACTACTTTAATTTCTCATTGATTCTCAACCTCATTGATATCAAACCGTTTTAATGTTATTCAAAATGCTAATGATTAGTGTTAATATTTTACTAACTTTAAATAATAAATATTTTCTTTTTTTCTTCTTTTTCTTAATTATGCGTAATCATTTTTTTCTTCTTAAAAATCATTCAGTGTTCTATTTCAAATTTATATTACTGTGGTAGTACACCCTTAGGAATATTTCTTTTTTTCGCGGCAAGGGAAAGACTAATGTTTGTAAGTATTCTGAGTAAGGATTTACACAATACGGTTGTCCACTATTTGCTTTACATAGAAAAATTTCACAAAGCTTTTTGACTCCTCTTCACCACAGGGCATCTAAACTATCCTACTAACCCACAGTTACCAGAGGCAGAAATTCTTTCAATACTTGTCTATTCCTTCTTCATTGTTACTTGTGGAATTACAATAGCTGCGGAAAGGCATTGTAAGGTATTGCACACAGTAAACGTCACCAAAGAAAAATACACAAAATTCAACCACTTCATTTTCTGTTGTTTTTTTTTTTAAATACAAGAAAAAATTATACTATATATTTTTTTTTCTGGGAGAGAGAGATTAACGATCATCGTAAAAAATAAGGAATAAACACGGAACACCTTAAGAAAAAGATATAGATAAAACTGATATTGGAGGAAAAAAAGTTAGAGAAATTCATATTCAAACATTGTCACACCAAAAGGTCGTGCAATTTTCATCAGATTTATAAATATAATATTAACTAAGTACTGTTGGTTTTTCTATGGTGATAAAATTAAAGATATCTAGCCTTTTTTCTATTACACTTTTTCTATTGTATTTAATTAGTTTCTTTTAGTAAATAATGTCTAATAATTCAACTGTTAGTCTCTCTCTCTTTAAACAATAACATGAGTTAATTAAATTTTAATTGTTTTAATTAGGGGAAAATAATATATACTTCAATTTATTAAGTGCAAATTTTTCATGCATTTTCAATTTCATACATACCTTCTCTGATCGACTACGTACCCTAGTTTATGGTGTTTCCCATAGATTTAAGAAAAAAAATAGAAAAATTTTTTATCCACACATAAAAAAAATATAATTAAGTAAGTAAATAATTAAGCAGAGACATATATTGTTACTAATGCAAAGTAGAAACAGAAAATTATAGGAAATAAACTTCCTCTACTTAGTTATTTTTCTCTCTTCTTAAATTTTTTTTTTTCAAAATAAGAAATGTGATTTTTATTAGAAATAATGAAATTTAATGTCTAAAAACTAATACTTAAAAATTAAAAGATTTTAAATATTGTGGGCATTTTTTTTTTTTTTGCTGGCAGCCAATCTTAAAGCAGATTTAACAATATTTAGAATATTTAATAAAGATTTTGAAAACCGAACTTTTAAGGAATTTAAAATACTTGTTCAATAAAATCTAATTGCGCAGAAATTATAATTTAAAACTCTAAAGATTTCAATGATATAAGAAATTACATTGTATAGTGATATTTAAATTTTAAATCACTTCACAAAATCAACCATTAAATAAATGTAAGCATATTCATAAAATAAATTTATTTCAATGGTACCATTCAATTGAAATTAATTCAAAACAATTTATTCAAAATCTGATGATTAATATTGGTAGACATAAGAATTCATATCATATTTTATGTAATCAAATCTTCTTTTTTTTTTCTTAAAGAAAATTCTTAAAAAGAAAACAATAGTTGTTTTGCTGTCTTTTCAGCTTTTTTTTCTCCTTTTTAAATTTTCTTTTTTTTTTCTAATAACGCAATTGGAAACAGTTACCCAAGTTTTTTGTTCTGTTTCGATTTTAGCAATTTTAATAAATTTCAAATTTTGTCAATAAATTAATCATTTGAATACAATTTGAAAAAGACTTTAGTCCTAGTCAGTCATAATTTTCCTTTTATTTTCTTTTGAATAACCTCTTTGTCTATGCATGCTTAAATTAAAAAATAAATAAAAATCAACTGTTTCACGAGGGAGGAAACGAGGGGGACTAAGTCTAGTAATTTTCGTTATGAATGAATGTGGTCTGCCGTTTTCCTATGTGTTCTAATGTAGGAGAAAGTGCAATAATTTTTCTTCTTATATGAGGAATGGATAAAATTTCTAAAAAATCGTTTCTATTTCAAAAATATTTTGAAAGTTTGATTGTTCTAGACGACGTATAAAAGTATTTACTGTTAGCCTGCAAGAACGAGTGGGAATAATTTTATGACACCATGTATTCTATAAGTTCGTATTCCTGAAAAACTAGGAAAGAAACCTTTTCATTTCTTTGTTATTCGTAGCTTCCTCTATCTATCTTATTCTGTCCTTATCTACCTTTTGTGAGTAATTAAAATGACATTTGGGCATTTTCCTTCATCACCAATAGACGTTTTATCATTTCCCCAAATATCTTCCAGTTTGTTCGACCAATTATTTTATTTTTTGGTGGTTGCTGAGTTCAGTGTATTATATTTTGCTCCCAACTGAATTTTCTTGAATTTGTATACAATGTTCACGAAAAGTTTTGCCGCAATACTTACAAGAACTGAGCTATCTAATAAAAATCCACAATTTGTACCTAAGACGCTACCTATCTGTGAATGAAAATCAAAAACCTTGCTATGTCATTGATTAGAATCACTAACTACGCGTTCAAATATTAAACGATTTTCGCCTGGAATCAACCAAAGTATAAAATAAAAACTTCTAGAAGTTTTCTAGACTAACGATTTGTGCCTTATTTTTTTCCGCCCCAAAACGTATGATTTCTGTCTGTAACTATTGTCACCAATATAGCAAAATATAAAAAAAATATATATTATTATATACAAACATGTCTGCATTAAAACAATCATATCGAGTATAATATAATAATTTATATTCAAATTATCAGTGAAGTAAATATTATGCTTTAAATTTTATTTCGAAAAAAAACAATGGTACACGTTTCAAATAATTTAGCAATAATTATTCAAAGTAAGTCTAAGACAAAAAGGTGATATATTTCTATAAAAAAAATTGTAATTTTTCTTTGCAACGTATAAATGAAATTCATTTTGCGTCAATCAAATTTTGAATCGCACAATACTTTGGCAAGAGTTGAATAGAAAATATGGCTTAACTTGATGTTTCTTTGCGGTTGTAGCAAATTTAATCTTGCACTGATTTTTCTGACATTGCATGTATCTCTTCTTATTTTGTTTTAAGAAATTATAAATGTTTTCACCTCATTAATTAAATTTTTAAAAAAAATTATTCAGTGTGCTTTTTTTATTATTATTATTTTCTTTCAAGATTTAAGTTATTTTAATGCTATTAACCATGCAACATACTACTATTTCTATTTATTCAAATTATTCACGTTAATATTGAAAAAAAGAACATAAATGAAACATTTTACTTTTAAAAAAACTCAAGTATCAACAGGCTTTATTTAAAATGTTAATATAAAGGAATGGATATTATCACCTTCCCGCTTCCTGCTCCAATGTGCTGTTTACTTTATTCATTTATTTAATTTTTAAAAAAACTGAGTGTAATAAAAAATACTTTTAAAATTTAGAAAAAGCCTTCCAAAATATTAAAATTAATCAGATAGTATCCTTAATTGTATTAATTTCTTTATCGTTTATACTTTTTTTCTATAGAGAAAATTTAAAAACAACTGAATTACTTTAGTTCTGTTTTATATAAACTTTTGTTTTTGCAACAATAAACAATGCTTTGCACCTATGTGACTTATTAAAGCATTCTAACGTAAGAAATAAATAAGAAAAAGATAATTAAATAGTTAAATTAATAACATTTGTAAAATTACGACAGTAATTATTTTTTTTAAAAATTATCTAGGGCGAAATGTTTCTAAAAATATACAAGCAAGAAGGATTCAAATACAGTTTCCGTTTTATTTACAGTGGAACCTGTCTAAATTGACCACCCTCGGGACCAAGTCAAATGGTCACTATATAGAGGTGGTTACTTTATGAAGAGTCTTTAAAAAGGACTTTTTAAATAAAACTTGCAGAAAATGGTCACCTTACTCAGATTCTCACTTTAACCAGGTGGTCACTTTTACAGGTTCCACTGTATTTATTTTTTTTTCGGAGAAGGAGGCCAGCACACCTTGATCGAAGAATATAGTGGTGTCAATCGCTATACAAAAGGGAAAGAATTCCCGATGTGTGTTGTGAATCATTGAGCCGGTTGGAAAGGGTACTGAGTTGAGGCGTGTAAGACGAATACCTGCTGCGTAATGAGAATATAATAATATACTATACAAAACACTTCTTGACATAAGATAGTAAAAGCTAAAATTTATTTTACTTTGGCCATTTTTGCTGAAAAGGATTGCAACCAGCAAGAAACATTTTCTTAGAAAAATAACAGTTGGGCTTCATTTAACCATGAAGAAATAACCACATTCTTTAATTTATTGTTGAACATTTACGCAAACAAATTCCGATTCGACGTCAAAAGTGGTTATTGGGAGAAAAAAAAGAATCTGTAACTAAACTTGTATTTTAAAACTTAGACTAAATAATATACTTTCAAACTACAAAAGAAAATTCTTTTATTTTTATTAAAAAATGAATTTAAGGAATTCTAACAACTTTGAAATTCTCCATTATCAAATATTAATGTTAACAAATTGCTTAATATTACACTTATACCGTTAAAAGTAAATTATGCCTGATAATTACATACAAATTAGCTAAGATGATAGTATTCTATTTTTTCACAGATTTCTTTTCACTGAAAAAAAAAGATACTAAACAGACTAATCCATCTTTCTGATTCTTCAATCATAAACTAACCATATATCTATAATAATACACACAAATAAAATGTGATAACTTGTGGCCACCAGATGCGGGAATAGTTTTTGTTATAATTTAATTTAAAGTTAATGAAGCCGATGACACTATCCGAATGTTCTTGCCTACAAGATAGCGAGCACGTTATGTAAATGCTTAGTTCTTAAAGATGAAAACGCAGGTCTTGATATCATTCAGTTTTATTACTAATTTATTGAACAATATAAGATGTGCTCTGCAATAAAATGCTGCTCTAAATATTATCACTCAAAATTTAATAATTTTGAGTCATGATTCTATTTAATGAAAAGAAATAATATTTTTGTCTTAAGAGGTCCACTTAGAATATGCATATTATTTCATATAACTATTGATTTCTATGAAAAATTCAATACACAGGTGATTCCTCAGAATGAAAATAAATATTTTTCAAAATATTGTTGTCAGAAAGGAAAAGATAATTTGGAATATATGGCCTTCATAGATCAGTAAAGAGAAAGATTGAAACTTATACCTTTAACTATTATGCCTTTCTATTACTCTCTCTGAATCTAATTATGGGGATCAAAAAGTATTACTCAAATAGTATAAAATTTGTTTACACTAAGACAATTTGGTTGAAAATAAGTGAAAAATATTATATTTAGCATTTTAATAATTTATGGATATGAAATAGAGCAGGAAACACCCGTATCTTTTTCTGAGTTAGATAAAATCTTCCAAACACAGATCACTTGCAAACATTATATATATATTTTTTTAAAGTTTGCCTTTATTTTCACACACAGTTATTTTGATCTAAAAGAAACAATTTTCTTTAATTTTCAATTTTTACAATTTCTTTAATTTTGAAAATCAATTTCGGATAACTTTTTTACATGTATGAAAATAAAATTTTTGTTCAAATTATTATATTCATATTTCATATTTTAGTATAAATATAATTCTGATAATCTAACAGAGTTTTTTAGAAACTATCATACTGTTTTTTACAATTAAAAAATACTGAAATAAGTTATAGATGGTAATTTGAGTGCAAGAAAAAGTATATATAAAAGGAACACCGGTGTCTCATCTTCGTCAAACGGTTAAAAAATAAAATCTAGTATTTTTTAGGGACTGTTCAACTGATCATTTCGAGCCATGGGTATTGTCATTTATAAAACTAAGATAGCTAAATCGTTCAGATTCTGCAAAATATTAATCTTTAAACTTTAATCTTTAAGATTGAGCAAAATTTTATAATTTAATCTTTAAGATTCTGAAAAATTTAATGCAATATACTATTAAAAAACTATTTAATCAAAATCTCCATTTAATGAAAAATAATAGGTTATTCAAATTATTTTTAAATTAAATAAAATTTGAGTAAAGAAGTCTCGAGATTCGATGTCGGAAGTGGTAAAACAGAGAAATTTGTGAGGTATGGTATACATATTATTTAAAGCTAAATTAATTATTCAAGAATTATTTGAAATAATGCAATGTAATAAAAAATTTATTGAAGAGCAATTTTTATCTAAACTTTTTACATTTCATGATTTTGTGAAAAAAATCGAGTAAAAAAAAAACAATAGAAAAGATGTAAAAAGAAAACAAAAAAAGAAGGAAGGAAACTTTTACAATTCTAGTTATTCGTCGCCAAAAAAGTGCTAAACTAACGTTTTGGTAAATGGGGTGTTTAAACTTATCCAACAATTTGTTGCTGCATGCATTTTTTCCCCACTTGACTGAGTTTCAATGAAGAGAAAGGAGAATCATTTACACCCCTTTTACTTATCTCACTGGGTGGGAACCGTGGTCGAGTTCAAGTGAAAAACCTTCCTTCTGAAAACTGCCGTAACAGGGGAACTCAAAATCTCAGACCCTACCGGAATGAAAGAGTTAAGCATTCGCAAATATTAAATTGTACAAGCTGGAAAATACAACGAATTGAACTCCACTCATGGAAATCAAAATATAAATTACTGTTCGACGATGATAAAAAAAAAAAGTTTAAAGAAATAATAACGACGCAATTGGTTTTGAGTATTAGTTTCAGAATAGCGATAATAAATTCAGTCATATTATTTTAATGGAACTTTTAATGCTTTCTAATTTGGTGGCACATTGTGAGCTGATATTAAAATTTCCCTTTCCTTTAATCTTATGTCGTAATAGCCTTGGCGAGGAGAAAGGCAGTCAGAGAAATAAATAAGACGCGGGAAAGAGGAGAAAACGAAATGGAATTTTGATGGAGTTTTCTGCTACTTTAATCGTTTGCTCTTTATTTTTTCTACTGAGGAGAGAATATTCGAAGTTCTTGTATGACGCGTATTGTTTTCTGCCCAATGACATCTGGCTTTAATAACTGCAGACAGCTTAAAATCTCTACCCGGGTAGAAATAGGGGTGGTGGAACTGTTCTATTTCACCGCCTCTTCACTTAATGCTTCACAAATCCCACGTTACTGGCAATCTGACAGAATCGCTTATTTTCAGAAGCAGACGACAATAAGCGCTGCGAAAATATAAATTTCGTTTTCCGATTTTGGCATTAGCAACTTCTTTTTTATCGCTTGCGAATTTTTTCCGATGGGTACATATATATATGTATATATTCGTCTCTCTTTTTCTCTCAATGAGAGGAAAGGAACCAAAAAAAGAATAATAAACTGAAAAATAGGATTTGACTTTCACGTCCTGTTTCTTTAATCTGCTTTTGCCTCTAAGTTTTCAATCAAATCGGCTCGATGATTTGGAAAAGGACTTCTAACACTTTTCCCTTTGTTTTGTCCCATTTGGTACTAACTGGCGCGAACCAGGCGGTTCGCTACCATTGGTTAAATGGCGCGCACGCGCCGTGACGCTCGCCGTTACGGTTGCGATCGGCTTCCGGGTCGTTTGGCGTTGGAAATAGATCTTTTAGGGCGTTTTAAAAGCTTCTAAGTTGAGTGCAAGTCGAGTCACTATTGCCGCAGATCGCTGTTCATTTTTGTTATCGTTATTTATTTTATTTATTGCAGCACCCCTTCTCCCTCTTATTATATTTTTCTTAGTAATCGTGAGGAAATGAACAATCGTATTTATTTCTTTTATATTTATATATATATCTTTTTTTACCCCTTGTATTACAAACAACAGGCTGTACTTGATAGCTGAAGAACAATACCGACGTAATGTTCGCCGAAACGAGCGACGTAATCACGTCGTTATCAGAATTCCATGGGCCGTTATTTTACTTCGATAACGAATAGAAAAGTCTTAAGCTTTCGTTTTTTAAACGTTTCATTAAACTTGTTCTATTTTCTTTCGAATATTTAATTCCTAAGCTTTAATATCTTTTATTACCACTCAATAAAAGGACAGCAATTTTATCTCGAATAATATTCAATTTAAAGAGCCAATTATCATGTTGTTTTTATTGTTTACAAATGTATTTTCATAGCTCCTAGAAAATAAAAATCACATCGGAACAATTCTTTCGTAATTTTTTATTGCATCCTTGTAAACTGTTCTTTTCTTTTTGTGACAAATTATCATATTTTCTGCGATCCTTTTTTTTAAATATCAAAATGGTTACGGTTTGTATTAGATTTATTCAATCTCGATTGTTTCATTCATAAAATTTCTTCTGTGTAATTTATTTGTAGAATTTACAATTCGATTAGGATTAATTATTTTTAACTGATTGTTTGTTAAACAGCAGAAAGAAAAATTTTACTTCCTCCTAGAAAGTAAATGCAGAAATAGCTTTAACAGTTTCTTACTATTAGGTTCAAATATATTGGTTATTTTTACGTTAAATTTTCTTGGGCCAATTTAAATGTATTTAAATTTAAGGTCAATCTAAGGTCATTCATAATGCTCATAGTTGTTATTCATTTACTTTTTTGATGAAAATACTGAGAAAAAAAATTCAAATAATAATGAGCTAAACATATGCAATTTCATAAGACATAAAAAAAAATAATAATAATAAAATAATAAAACAAATTTTGATTAAAAGGGGAAAAAATAAAAAAAAATTCTGTCGATGCTATTTTTTTTCATTGTGTCCATTCAGCTAGAATCGCTAATAAAAATAAAGATTATTTGTGTAGTAAAGCATGGCTTCCAAAAGAATTTACATTCATGTCTATAAAATAAGGATAATGCCAGTTCTGGCAAATGAAGGTTCAGTAACAAAACAAACGTGACTCATTCATAATGCTCATTTATTAAACAAAAGATAATGAATAAAAAAGATAGTGCATGATATCATTTTCAGAAAATACGATTTTTTTCCGTCTGGAGCAATCATAAAAATTATATCCTTTATAAAAAACTTTACAAAATTGCATGGTTGGTATGATGGTTAATATATTGCATGTCTCCTATGCGATAAAATGCAGGACATGCTGAGTATCAAATTATCGAGTAGATCTAGGGTGTATTACTCCACTCCGCAAGCAATGCTTTCCAAAGTTCCAGAACACGCATGGAAGATGATTGACGGACTGCAACTCGTCAGCAAAGCATGTTTTAGGCGGAAAAATATTTTTCATGAATTAGGTTCTCGTTCTCCCTCGACGGTGTTAAACGCACGCAGTGAGAATGGCCATTAATGCATGTGATAGCAATGCAATACTTGCAAGATTAACTGGTACCCATTGATCTGGAAAGCTGAGTGAGCTTTAAGTCGCTAATGGGAATAACACCTTTGTCCTTCACAATTACATCTTAGTACCTTTGAATAACTTTTATTCTAATACTCGGATCTTCATGTTCTAGGTCTCAATCTTAATGGCTCGAGAGGATGACCTCAAATATGCTAATTAATTAATGCAAACGATAGATTAAGTTAGGAAATCACACACAAAACGTACATTCTTTAAATAAGCATATTTTTTTTTAATAAGAGATTCGGATTTCTGACCCCCAAAATATAAGGTTAACCGCAATTTGGGAAATACGGTCTCCATGGCTAGTTCAAAAGAGCGATCCAAAGTTTAGACCTAATTTTACTTTTTGCGTATTTCGCCATATCTTGAGAACTTTTTAATTAACTTTTTGCACACAATTGTAACATTTATTTATCCAACAATAATTGCATGAAAGTAATACTTTCTAATTTACTCCATATTTTGAGGGTTGAAACTCCAAATCCGTTTAACAAAAGCTGTGTTTATTCAAATAATTATAAACTTTAAGAAGCTATTATTTAGACTTTATTATTTTCTTATTCCTTATCTTATAAAATATCCTCAGTGGTAGACGAACCATGAATTAGAATCTCCTTTCCATCTGGCTAAACATGTGAGGTTTTCCTCTCCATGCAATGCTAGTGCGGATTATTTTCATAAAAAAGTACTCCGCAAAGGCAAATTTCTCCCAATACTTGATCCGGGAGTTCCCTTGTCTTCTAGTTTAGGTTCGAAATTACAAGGCTACAGAGTTGAACATTAAAAGTCATTGGGTCCAATGACGGTTATTAAAAAAAATTAGTATTAGTCTGTTATCAAATGCTAACTATATTTAAAAGTTAATGCTTCGTTCTGTAAGCAAAATGCTCAGAACTAAAAATTTCTAAATCCTTCCGCTTCATATTGGTTGATTTTTTAAATTGTCGAGCATCTTTTAGGGAGAACACTCGGTATACAAAGTATTTTTTGAGATAAAACTTTAAAAAATATAATTCTTTTGGAAACTTAAACTTGTCAGATTGTCAATTCTTAAAGATTTTCTAAATACGCATTATGTTTTTGGTAGTTTTTTAATACAGGTTGTTCTGTAATGGCAAACCTTAATATAGATTTTTAAAATTTTTCTCGAAAATGTAGTCAAAACATTAGGGAACTCATCATAATCTTAAAGCTACCAAAAAACATAACTTCCTCAGTAATGTTTCCACATATTTAGATTGCATTATTTTGAATAACCAGCAAGCTAAATATACCAAAATGTGTCTTCCACTTATTTTGGAACATTTAGATTTATGCCTTTAATATTAATTTGTAACCTATAATGAGTATTTTTTTAAAAATAATTTTGATAATGATTTCTAAAATATCCACTAAGAGCGTTTGTTGCAGAACAATCTATAGATGCTAACCATAAAGTCAAGTTTTTTAAAGTACAGTTCATTTGTTACAGTACAATTTACAAGTACAATTTTGTAATGTACAGTGTGTTCAACTATACTAGTGAGAGTTCAGAAGCAAAAAGTAGAAATTTCAACACGATTGCCTAAGACTTTGGTTTGTTTCTTTTTAAAGAGGGCAATTAATAAAATGTTTAATTTAAACTAACTTCAACTAAATATGCTCGAAATTTATGCGATTCTTAATTTTACCACATTAACGCACCAGAAACCATTAATGGTGCTTCGAAATATCAATAACTAGTCGTATTTTTAACTGCAGTTTAAATTTAGTCTCCGTTTAATTTACATTCTTGAAAATGCTATTCCGTCACAGTAAAAAGATGATACCTATGCCTGCTTTACACATAAAACTAATTAAGCTGTACTCGTTTCAGAGTTTCTAGAGCACAAGTAAACGGTATGGAACAAAATTTTCGTCTTCTTTTTTGTTTTTAACGAAAACATGAGAAACTTTTTGACACTCATGATTTATTCAGATAGCTGAGACATTTCTACAACGACCTATATTACATTCTCTAAAACGTGTCAAAAACGCCAAAACCTTTAAACCGTTTTCGCTTATTTTTACACCTCTTGCCGTGAACTTTAATTAACTAAACATATTTTATGACTTGTCGAAATAACTTTCGGAAGTTATTTTGCTTAGGCACAAACAAAGGCAAAACCTTTCGCAAGTAACATACACACACCTGGAATAAGCAACCAATTTCAATTAGGGAAGAAAACCCGAGACGCAGAACTTTTACAACTCAACTCTCTTCATTTATTTGACAGACGACGGGCCTTTTACGCGCGAAATTCCCCCCTTTAGCCACGTACTTCTCCAGTTTTAGGAAACTACTTAAACAACTTTAACAACATTAAAGAGGCAAAATAAGACACACTCACGCTAAGTGAGGATAGTAAAAAAAAATGGCAACGGGAGAGAGAAGCATAATAATTTCCCCTGCGTTGTTTGGCAATCAAAACTACTTAAGAATAATGTCAGCAAACAACTCAGCTCTAAGCAGACGATTATTCGTTAAACACAGAATTCTTTCATTCGAAACAAAAGACGTGTTGTTCGGGCCTTTTAGAAAATATTTGCGACAGTAAATGTGAAAGCCCACCCCGCTCCCGCCGCCTACAAGCATTATTATTGCTCCATTTCATCTTAAATTAAAGAACGCATAGTGTGTACTTGTAAAGTAAGTTACACGCGTCTTTCTTATTTTTAATTAAAATGAAGCTAAACAACAGCTGGTAGAAGGATTTAAGGGGGGTTGGGAAGGAAAAAGGGGGGTCCTCAGGAGATTTTTCTTTCCCCTTTTCCTGCGCTCGTGAGTAAAGCGATATGTTAATTTGATGACATGGATGAAATTTAAATGCCGCTGCATTTGCCTTGTCTTCCCGTTTTGACGTAATAAAATTAAAATACTTGTTCGCAACTCCATGATTTATCAATTTATGTAATAATGGTCATTCACAGAAGTGACGGCGATCAATTTGTCTCCAGAAATATTCCTTTCTTAGAATATTCTGGAGTTTCGCATCTCATTGCTGTCCCTTTTTTTTCATTACTTGGCTCTTCTTCTTTCTCTTTTCTCCATAAATTGCAAATGAGAATTTTGATTATGACAAAGCTGTTATATATATTTTAAAAGATATTTCAATTTCATTAGTTTGGTGGCCGTGTTTTAAGCAGATTCAAATTTTATTTATAAAGTCATTTCACTTCAATTTATTTCAGTGCAAAGGCTTCTTTTATTTATTTTTTTCTTACGAGAATACTGCTTAATAATAATAATAAATTAGCACATTATTCATATCGATGCCTTTTGCTCAGGAAAATGAGTTATATAATTTGTGGCATACAGTAACATTACGAATTAGTTAAAACTTTTCTTTACAGTGTAAAAAGTAATAAATGGCTCAGATTTAAAAAAAAAATATTCGGCGCAATTGTCTTGAAAAATTTATATTTTTCTGCTCAAGATCCTATTTAAATTATATCACATTCGTTTATTTTGTCAAGGTATTGAATTTCGAAGAACACAGTAGATAAAGGTGCTTTGAATGACAATCATTACCTGTTTTTAGTGTAGTAGAAGATTTCAAGTACATTTGACAATAAACAGTCTACGCAAACCATGAAAAGCTTCTATCTTGATAGCTCTAAGATGCGAATAGTCTAATCTCTAACTCTCATAATAATCTCTAACTGATAGTCTAACTCTAAGATGCAAATAGGGCAAATGAGTACTGGGGTGTACATATTTCACCAATTTTAAGCTTGAGGATAAGAAATAAATGCAAGGCATAATCTTCAGTCTCCTCACGCACAAAATAGTGCAAATTTCAAATTTACTTTTCTTAAGTTCGCGAAAATGTCACTTAAAACCTTTACTCACTTATTAATTGACATTCAAACATTAGTTAACTCTTTAAGATTGTTCATATTTTCTTTATAAGTGAACACATGTTCTATAACAAGTTATATGATATGTTTGCTATATCACATCCCTCAAATCTTGTTTTTTTTTTTTTTTTTTTTTTTTTTTTTTTTTTTTTTTTTTTTTTTAATCTCCTGAACACATTAAATTTTATCATAACTGTGTTAAGAAAAAAATTAAATATTTTTTCCCTTTAAGTCAAATATGGTGGCTAAAATTTGTTACTATCACAGAACGATATTAAGCTAAACCATGTCATCAATTGTTTGCATGATTGAGGGACGAATGAATATATATATATATATATATATATATATATATATATATATATATATATATATATATATATATATATATATATATATACAATTAATAAAGATACATTAGATAAAAATACGAATAAAACCAGAAAAGAATTGAAAAAGAAAAACATTTTTTAAAGAAAAAGAGAAAAACTACCAAAACTGAGAAATTATTTTAAAAATTTAAAAGAAAATACTGTTACTTACTGTTACTGACGGCGACATTTTGTTTTCTAGCTTTTTATTTATATATTTATTATGCATATTTTATGTGTCTTATTTATATTCGACCTTTCTTTTATAAACTGTTTCAGTTTTTATCATTTAGTTCATTCGAGCGCTAATGATTACCTTTATTTAATTTTAACTAGTAAGAAAAACGTTTCTTTTTCTAATTTTTTTTTTTAATTATCAAACCCAGTATTGGCTTTCATTTTTCAAAATACGATAGGTGGTTTTAGAAATAAAACTACAATATTCAAAAAATAAAACTGCAAGTCACTCTATTTGGTTTTTAACAATATAAGGCCTTAAAAAAAAGTATACACCGCTAAAATTGTGCCGAAATATGAAAGTTTATAAATAAGTGAAAAAATTCATTACAATGAAAAATGTATAAGTCATACAAAATTGTACAAACCATTGTCCTTCTGCTGATTATCGCAAATTAGCTTTGTGAATTAGCATTAAAGCATAAAAAATACAGCGACAGATGAATATACTTTGCCAAAGTAAAATATGCATAAAATAAAGTTTAAAAATAACAAGATTATCACTTTTGATTGTAAGTTTTTTTAAGTTCTTCCCCTAAGAGTTTTAAACACATGCATGCCTATTTCCTAACTTATAATTATCTACATATTTTAAGACACATCTAAATAATTTATTCATTGTATTAACATCAAGGTCACAGTCTTAATTTTCTTAAAAATAAAACGCTGAGGAAATCTTATATATATTGCCTAGTCACGATTTCCAGTTTCGAGCAAGCGTGGTTAATTAATTACAGCGATCATAACTTAATTTGAGCAAACAGGAGATGGGTTAATTGCGTTGAGAACATCAATAGCATAGAAGTGTTAACGATGATATTTCGTAATAATAAATTGTGACCTTAATTATTAGTTATTATTTTTTTTTCACTTCATTTTATGTGTAAGGTGGGTTTTTTTAATATTTTGATTGCTTAAGATCATTTGTCAACACGAAATTAATTTTAAGAAATTTAATTAGAATGTCAACTTTTGTATTTAGTATTTGAAATACGATTACTGTTTAAAGTTAGTATTTTGAATAGTGATGATGTAAAACGTAAATGAATATTTCATTTGAATTTGAATGGTGTATTGTTTTTATTCATTGAAGGCATCTCTCAATGTCTAAGCATGTAAGTTATAGGCCCTTAATTCATTGCATGTATTTTGTACGTGCTATATTAATGTTTTCTTTGTTTTTTTATGCTAATGTATATTTTTACTGAATAATCTTATGTTTATTTATTATTTTTAAATTATCAAAAAAGTTTTCCGATAGAGGAAAAGGTGTAAATATGGGCACCCTCTTTTGTTTTTTGGATAAAGTTACTTTCAATTTGAAAATTTCTAGATTTTTATCTTTCATTAACAACTATAACAAGTTTCCTAAATGCAAGAAGGCAAACCAATGATTAACATCAATTATTTCATTTCAAAATCGACGATTTTCAAAAATCTTTTAAAAAAGCACCACAAAAAATGGGGTGTAAATATGGGCCCTCTTCAAAAATGCTACCAAAAATAGTTTAAAAACAGGATAAAACAATACAAAATAGTAGAGAATTTATTTATTACAGGAAATTTTTTTTTACAGAAATCGCAAACATAACTGGCTCTTTCACCCCCGGCACAGTGCCCACATTTGGCACATAACGCATTTTACCCACACCTCTCCTCGAGTGTCTTCAGAGAACTTTCATCACAAATACTGCAAGTTGCATCGCTTGAGTCTGGTTTATCGCCACCGTTGACATTTATTAGATTCGTATCATCATCGCTGTAGATAAGAGGAGGGTCATCGAGTCTGATGAGTCCGATGATGAATCGTATCGTTGCGTGGGCCGAATTTTCTTTTCTTGAAGGCCTTTCATTTTCCCACCCTGCCCTCTTGCCGGTCTCTTACCCCGGGAAAACTCAAGGACGTCTTCTTGAGAGCACTTGTCAAGCGTCTTGGTCAACTGATCCTTGTATGGTAATCCGGTGATGAGGCTGGACCTTGCTGCTTTGCGTCCACGAGTAGTGGTTATCTTCTTAATGTTGGGAACAGGAGATATGTCGAACGGAGAAATTGCACTTGAAGTTCCCGGGGAACATTGAGGTATTTCAGCTGCCTTATCAATTGGCATAACTAGAGCCTGGTGTGCTAAACTCCACTAAAAAAAGTTGGTGTAATTATGGGCACCCTTTAAATGGGGGCCCATATTTACACCAACCCCATCTAAGAAGGATGGCCACTATCACAAGTAACCTAAAAGCGTGCGTGACTAAAGGTGTGCTTCAAAAAATAGCTTAAGATCTCCGCTTTCCGGATATCACTGTCAAATTATTTTTAACTGAATATAAGTACATGAAAAGAAAACGATTTCACATACCTCTCAAAAGTTTGCAGTCCAGAATAAACACCAATTTGCACAATAACTCACGCTACATCCACACTACTTGAAAAAATGGTTTCAACTGCTCTGTGCAATCTTATATTAGCAACTGGCGCCATATACAGTCCTTGCCACCAGTCTTCAGTACCTCCCATAGCTACTAGGGAGGGGTGCCCATATTTACACCTGTGCCCATTTTTACACCTTCTCCTCTATACTATGCACAGAATATACAAGTTTAAATTATTTCTGGGTTTTGTATTTTATAATATTTGCTTAATAAAAAAGCAATCTTTGACAAAGAATATGCTAAACGAAATACACTAAAAGACAAGAAATCAAAAACCATTGAATTGATTCCTAATATGTAATTAGAGGTTTCGTTTGCAAAAAAATTATACACTGATTCCGGATCAAAATACAGTATAAAGTACCGCCAATTTGGGTGCATGATCTGTGAAAAACATTTTACCGTAAATTCTATTTTTACCATAAAATCTATTTTTACAGTAAAATATTATACCTTACTTTTTGCTATAATATTTACTTAATTAGAGCGATTCAGTAATTTTACTGTAATTTTCACAGTTAAAATTAGGTTATATCGGAATTTTTTTTTCCCTACGAATTTCGGTAAAATTGGATTTTACGGTAAAAAGTACCGGCACCTCGAGTGTCAGTACATTTTACCGTAATTTCTACCAGAATTTCTTACAGTGTATCTAGTTTGATTAAAATGATTGAATGCTACTTTTTTTTAGAAACTAAGATTTCATTTTTTGCTTTTCCTCGAATTTGTAAAAAAAAATTAAGAAATTGTTTTACTGACATTTTTCAGTTTCTGAAAACTAAAGATCAAGAATACTGTACTGAAATCAGGTACTTGATCATGCGCTGAATTTCCCAAAAAATATTTTCGTTCAAAAAACTTTCGTTCAACCAAGTCTCGAATACGGGAACAATTAAAAAAAATTTTTTTTTTTTAAACATGTGCTTTTCCGTGAATTTTTAAAGCATTCTTTTTTCAATCTCCAAAAACCATAGTGCTTAAGTTTGGAAGTAAAATTTAGTTCTTAACCTGCCATTAATCTTCTTTAAAATATTTTCATTCAAAAAGTTTACTCTTTCTTCTCTTTTCTTTTTTTTTTGATGCAGATTTTGTTTTTGAAGTAAAAAAAATAAAATAAATAATAAAAATAATAATATATAAAAAATATTTAGAAATTTCAATTCCAATTTTATAACGAAATTAAAAATTCTTCCAACAACAAAAAAAAAAAAGGAATATGCGAGCTCAGAGAGCTTCTACACTGTAAAATAATTCCGGATCAAACTACAGTAAAAAGTATCGACACTGAGGTTACGCTGCTTTTTATTGTAAAATTTATTTTTACCAGACCATGTCACGGAACCAAAAAACCTGATATACCGTAATTTTTACAGTAATAATTACCTTAAAATTATTGAATCACTCTAATTAAATAAATTAATAATTTGATCCGGAACTTTTTACAGTGCATAACAAAAATAAAAACAACAAGTGCTTTAGTAATCCAACAATGTCACTTTCTTCTCCAAAATCAAACAATATGAAAATTTTAACTCAATGAAACCAATCAGACAACTTTCACGAAGTTTCAGCAAAAACAAATTCCAATCCAAACAAATTACACACGCATCGTATCCAATCTCAACTGAGCACCAAATTCAAGGTTGATGTTTTGGAAAAAAATTTTAATGCAAAATTTCACTTCAATTTTGACTTAAATTACTTTCCTCCGTACCAGGCAAAGGATATTATGTTAAATACCTCATTGTCTTCGGCTCTATGCTTTTCAAACATATAGGGTGTTGTCTTAATCAGGTTTCCTGACATATGATGAATTGAGTCTCTCCAGCGCTGGTTAAGCGCTCTCTACCGTTTCCACGCTTCGCGAAACAAGCCTCGATTTATTACGACGAAGGCATTTTACGCTGGAAACAAATAGATGCTGCAAACAGTGTCGACGTGTATGAATTAGTTATTAAGTTTTCATATCAAAAACTGGGCAGGACATCTTAAATTCACAGTAAGATTGGGCTGCACGGCACGTAATCCGGAATTGAATTAAGAGCCATGATGTTGGGGCTGAAATGAAAACTCACCAAAGCGCCGTTTAGGTTTATTGCAAGGTATAAGACCATGTCTGATGAAATATGATTGTGCTGGATGATTTTCATCTACTCAAGTCACATTTATTTTTTGTCAATAGCATCAATTGATACAATAACGATTCAGCAAAGCGCTGTTTAGATTTTTAATAAGAGCACTGTAAAAATCAATCTAATTATGATATAGAGCAGTATTTCCTAAACTTATGACTTTTGTGTACCCTTTCTAAATTTTTCGTAACGCTGTGTACTACTAATGAAAAAATTAATGCATTTTTTACTATAAAAAATTGCACAAAAGTTAAAAATCACAACTGGCTGGTGACACCACTAATTATTAACTGTTAACTCTGCAAAAAATAGCTAATAGAAAAATACGTAATCGTAAATTTTCATGGCTAACTTTGTTTTTAAATACAATTTTTTGAAATTTTCGTTTGTTGTAAGGTATTTCACATAAGAACGTGCACCTCCGCTAAACTGTTCCCGTACCCCTGGGGTAACGCTTACCATACTTTGGGAAACACTGATATAGAGTATCGGTATTTTCAGTTCATTTCCCGTAAACTTTATTTTTACCGTCAAACATTATACCTTAATTTTTACAATAATATTAATGTATTAGATTGATTAAGCAATTTCGCTGTAATTATTACTGGTTATAGTATATCAGATTTCTTGTTCCGTAACATATTCCGTTAAAAATGGATTTTACAGTCAAAAGTACCGGTACCCTTAGTGCCGGTATTTTTCACCGTAATTGGATTCGAATTTTTCTACAGTTTATAAATCATAATAGAATAAGAGGATTTAATATATATACATATATATATATATATATATATATATATATATATATATATATATATATATATATATATATATATATATATATATATATATATATATATATATATATATATATATATATATATATTCAATAATGTTGAACTATTTCAACAATGACTAAAAAGAAAACACTGCTTAAATCAATTGCAAAAAAAAAAGGTTATAAAATATCATTGCACTGCATGACTTTTACCTCCACGCACTAATGCTTAGTTATTGTAAAGTTTTTAATATTTTAAGGCATTTTTTAAAATTACAATTAATGTAATAATGTTATTAAAAAAAATCACGTATTTTTTCCCTGAAGTTTTGTTACTTGATAATAATTAAACGCATTTTTTTAAATAAGAAATAATACAATAATATAAAGAGAAAATAAAACTCCTTATTTTTTTTCCTAAAGATCTGTGACTTGATAATCATTAAACGTATTATTTAAAATTGCAAATACTGTAATAATGTTTTAAGAAAAAAAAAGTACATATTTTTTTTTTTAAAGATCTGTAACTTGATAATTCTTAAAGAAATTTATCTATCATTTATATTCATTAGGGGCATTTTTTTAACGTGTGAGTAATGGGCAAATGGTAATACCATTAGGTATTTTATGCGATAATGATATTAATCATTGCTTGTACATAGTACCCAGTCATTTGTCTATGTGTCACATATTACTAATCATCTCTCGGAACCAGAAATCATTAATATCTCTCATATGTATATATGTATGAAGATGCAACCAGAAATACTGGAAAATATGCGTGTTTATAGGGAAAGCGAAATTCTGTCTTTAACCAAACCGCCATTTTTGTTCCAAGCTAAAAGAATTTTCTTGAAATTAATTGTATACTGTAAGAAAAAAAAACTTTACATTTTTCAGTTTCTCACAAAAAAAGACTATTTAAAGAAAAATACTGATTTTTTGTTTCGTTTTTTGTTTTTAAGCGTTATCCGCGCTTTATAAAAAATACCCGCTTTTTTACGGACTTTCTCTGTATATTTGATGGTCTAAAACTGTTTTGTTGACAAAACGGTTTTTCTTTGTTTTTCATCTTAATCATAAATGGATTAAAACGGTCAGTTATTCCTGTTTTTCCAATGCAGTTTTCCTTACAGAAAAATAATTTGATCTCGTTTCAAATAATTTTGCGATTATATTCTACACAAGTCCTTACTTTTCAACAATTATTTTATGGTTTTGAAAACAGTATAAGTAAAATTTTGATTCTACTTTACTTTCAAATTTATACTCTACCAGACTATTAACTATTTTTAGATATAATTTTCTGTTATTATAATTATTTCAATAAGATTTTAAGATAAAGACAGTTTAAGTTTTTTCTTCGTAACGGAACATTACAGCTGTCTTGGCTCAGGCAATAGAGTGATCGCTATTCAATGAGGAGACTTATGTTCGAATCCCAAAGTTGACACGAATTCTGCACTCAGCTCGCACCGACTACAATGCTGACATAGTTTTTTTTCTCGCTAAAATAATAGAGTTCTTTTTTGTTTAAATTACAGGATTTGTTTGTTAAACATAGTTTGTTTGCTAAAATAACAGGACTTATCTGCTTAAAAAGCAGGTGATGGTTTTTAAAAAACAGTTTTTTTCCGTAAATTTAACAAAAAAAAATCTTTTTTTACAGCTATAAATAGACCAAGCATTTTATTTTTGAATATGTAACTTTATTTAACATTTGTTTGAGCGTATTTGAAGAGTTTTAACTTTTATATAAAAAAATCAAAATGAAGGTTAGGGTTAAATGTTAACGAAGGATTCATTTTCCTTTTGAAAATATAAACTTATTTGGTATTAGTGATAAATCCGAATAACTACAATTTTTATTTGAGAAAATTCAAATGAAATTTAATCTGAACAAATATTATAATAACGAAAATTTTTCTCGTTTATAAAAATGTAATTTTATTTGATGTTTGTTTAAACTAATTATGGGTAGCTTTTGGTAAAAAATATTAAATAAGGTTACTTTTTATTTTAATGTTGCTTATTTGATACTTGTTTGAGCTGCATTTTAATGATATTAATTTTCAATTCAAACAAATCAAAAAGCAAAAAACTGAATTCTTAAATCAATTTAAATATATTCTTCTAATGCATTTTTTTTCACAAGAAAGTGAGCAAATTATTTTAGATTGCCACAAGTGTTTGATATCAATAATTTTCGCTAAATGTATCAGCCCAAGCAACAATTTTACCTTGGCCCCAGTTGGACCCAAAATTGACTCAACATGGGTCCGATAAAAAAAATGCACTGTTCCTTATAGTTTAGGAGTTATTTCATGGTTTTCTTGCCGTAATGTTTTTCTTGATCAATTATTATTGAAGCGAGCTGAACTAAAATTTGGGTTACATAAGATATTTTATTTAATAAAAAAAGTATATATTTCTTTAGTTCGCAATTCAGCAACTTAGAAAGAAAAAGCGAGGAAGTTTTAGAGGTGTTTTTTTCTCTGAGGCATTGCACTAGATATGTTGTGTAGTGCAATGACACATTGCCTGTAATAAACGTGCAGTAACTTTATTTCAAAAAGCATTTGGCATTTAAAATGATTGTTGAAATCTTCAGCATTAAATTATCAGAAAACATCTGCCCCACCTCTAACTTTCATAATTTACAAATTGAATCTTTCTTAATAGAATTCATTTCTTATATCATATTATTCCAACCTCAAAATGGCGCCATGAATGTGCATGAAGGAGGCAGCCATTTTTATTAATCGAATTCCGAAGGGAATGGAAAGCAATCATGTTGCCATCAGGCGCAAACAAATAGTGCTTTATATCAGAACGCAGTCCTCCCCCAAATTGTTATTTATTAACGTCTTATAGAAAGGCGATTACTCCTTACCTCTTACCCCCTACTACCCGTCCATAGATTATGTTTTATTCAAGGTAATAATATGAAGGGTATTTTTAGTTTTCAGCTATTAGGGCCAAGTAATAATCACATCTCCCTATCGTTATGGTTGCTATAGAAAAGGAGGGGAAAAAATGGGAAATAAATAAAAATATGTTTGCTTTTACGCAACCAATAAATGGATAATTGAAACTCAAGCCTTAAGGTAATGTTATGTCTTTAAATGTGGTTTTTATTCGATAATCATATTAATATTTTGTTCACATTACTCCAGTTTTTTTTTAATCTCTTATTAAATGAGAGATTGCCGTTGTTGTAAGTTATATAAGTAGTAATTTATAAGTTAGTGAAGTATATTATATTGAGGGTAAAAAAGACTTTTGTAATATTTTATTAAGGTATTTAATGTTACGTTTGATTAAATGAGAAGATTTTAGAGATAATTGTATTGGGTTCTAATAAAGTGTGATGATTAAGTGGGAATATATGAAGGTGTTAAATTACTTGCGAGCTGCATTTGCTGAGATTGTTTTTCTAGTTTAATTTATTGCTTTAATTTAATATTTGTGGGCGATTATTGAATAGTGCTGCTTGCATAATGACTGTCCAATTAATTAACATAACACAAAATAATATTTTTTGTTTTTATAAATTACTTGGATTGATTTTATTAGATTCTAATAGCATGTATATTAAATAGGAATATATGAATTTTTTTTTTAATTGATAGGAGGATTTGTTAATATCGTTTATTAGATGAAATCATTTCACTACTCGTTTACTTTAATGTTACTAGCGATGATTAAATAGGTCTGCTATTATAAAGATTTGATTATCATCATACTTAGGACGATCACTGTTATGGGTAAAAAGTAGTTAAGTTTTGATGTTTTTGCCATGATGCTTCGATTATTTCCTATGTTAATCTAAGATGTTTTAATCCAATGTTGAAATTTACATAAGTTGTAAATTATGTTCTAAGTAAGTGGATCATATTATATTGAGGGAAAAAAAGACTTATGCAATATTTTAATAAGATATTTAAGACTAGGTTTGATTAAATGAGAAGATTGTAGCGATAATTGTATTATATTCTAATAAAGTGTGATGATTACGTAGGAATATATGAAGGCATTAAATTGCTTGCAAGGTACATTTTTTGATACTGTTTTTATAGTTTAATTTATTGCTTAAGTTTGATATTGTGAGCGATTATTGAATAATGCTGCTTGTATAATAAACTTCAATTTACTCAATACAACAATAAATAATTATATTAGTTTATATAAATATAGATTTATTTTATTAAATTCTAATAACGTGTAAATTAAATAGGAATACTACATGAAATTTTTGCCTTAATTGCCAGGAGGGTTTTTTTAGTTGAAAGCTTTTTTATTTCTTTAATTTAATGTTACTAGCATAGATTAAGTAGCTCTACTATATTAAAGATTTAATAGTTATCATAGTTGGGAAACGAACTGTTATGGGTAAAAAGTAGTTATATTTAGATATTGTAGCTACGATATTCCAATTACTTTATATATTAGCTAAGATATTCCATTCATTTTTAAATATGATTTATAATAAGTTAATCATGTTAAATTTTTGTTCACATTAAACTAGTTTTTTAATTTTCTTATCAAGGAAGATGTAGCTGATATAAGATATATAGAGTGGTGTGAAGATAATTGTATCTGGTATTTATAATGGTAGCTGAATAGGTAATATATGAAATCGTTAAATTATTTGCCAGGGGCACTTGCTAACATTGTTTGCTAATTTATTCTTATAGTTCAATGTTCTTTGAGAGTATTGAATAGTGCTACAATTATAAATAAAGATTTAATGATTATATAAATCAAGATATTTTTAACAAACAACATATTCCTATATATATATATATATATATATATATATATATATATATATATATATATATATATATATATATATATATATATATATATATATATATATATATATATATATATATATATATATATATATATATTATTATTTACGTGTTAAATTTTTATTATTGTTGCGTGTTAAATTAGTTTGAGTAAAAGTTGAGCAATCAATTATTTAAAGGAGTCAAAATTTGATTTCAGTTTAAATTTTTTGCTATTCTCATTGGTATGTAATTTAATTCTCTAATTTAATGCTGCTAGCATAATTTGTGCCTTTGTAACACAGATTTAGTAGTTAGCTAAATCATGGTGAAATAAAATTTATTTATATGTATTACAAATTAGATACCACAATTAGTTTTATTTACTTATTAACAACTATTATTAATATAAATATATACATCAATTTTAAGGAAGTTGGCAGAATACGCTTCAAATTCTAAGGAAATAGAAATTTGATTCCTATTAATTGATTCCTATAATTTGATATTAGTTCCTATTCCTAATAATTTAAATATTAATACTTTTATGGTTGTTTGATTTTAGTATTAAATTTATTTATCTAATTTGATGTTAATAGCATAATTCATTAATATTGTTGTTGCTAAAAATGAGAAAATTAAAATTTTCTGAGAGCTTTATATATCATTGAGTTAAAGTTTGCTGCCGTATAAAAAAAAAAAGAGAGACATAATTGCTCTAAAAAATTTCATAAAATCATTAAATTACTACAATGATATGGTAATAATCTGAAAATAACTGATGATTAAAATTATTAGTTAGATATAGACACCATTTTAGAAAAAAGTTAAGAATAGAATTTTGTAATAAAATTGATTACTGTTTTCAGTATCCCTTTTTTTAAATTTTTATGCCGATTCCTAACAACGCTGTAAGATTCAAAATATATTGTAAAATAATTAATTATTGATCATTAATTATTGTCAAATAATTAATAGTTGACCTATTGTCTAATAATTAGTATTGATTAATTATTGAATTAATGGTTAATGAGTTATTGATAATTGATTATTGAAGTGAGCATAAATGTTTTTATAAAAAAACACGAAGGAGAAAAGTTTAAATAATATTCCTTTATATTTCACTCTTTCACTTCCAAAAAATGTTAAATTGGCTCACCATTTATTTATATCCCACAAAAAACATGTTAAAGCGCATATTTATATTTAATTTAATATGTTAAGATTAAATTGCGAAATAAAATAAATGTTGCTTCACGTAAAATTTTTTAATATATTTTAATTTAGTACTTGGTATAATGGACACCCGGTGGCTCCATTATACCAGAGTGGAGGTTTTATCCTTAGACCGGGCAAGTTTCACTTAGCTTTTCAACTCTTCATAATGTTTCATGTCTATGTTTATTATTTATGTAAACTAAAACTTAGGTATTGCTGACATTGGATTTTATCAGAAATTGTGTTTTTATGAACAATTAGAAAATAACTAAAAAATATTTTGAGATTTAACAGAGTTTATTATGTTACAATTACAGAGTTTGTAAAGCAATATTTTAATTAACAAAATATCTTGAGCAAATATAGTATATTTTAACCAAAAAATATTATAATCTCAAAGATTCAGGTCCATAAAATGAGCACCAAGCATGTTTGAGAACAAAATACTAGGGTTCCTAGTTCGACTGACTGTAATATCTGCCAGAGACAGTAGCGCGACAACCTCCATGGGCTGTCGCGTCACTAAGTTTAGAGTAATTTTGGTAAAACAAAAAATGTGATGCAATTTTTTGCCGAAATCAAAATATATCGTTAGTTACTACATTTCAAAATAAATAAGAATAAAACTTTTTATTGCCAGCATTTAAAAAATAAATAAGTCGAATTTTGATTTAATTAAGCAAAAATAAATGGTACGCCTCACCGAATTAATATATTCCGTAAGACCCTTATTATATGTCTGAAATATATGTTATAAAATTTTCTAAACACCATATTCAAAAATAAGATAATTGAGGTAATTTATCTTAGAAGATGAATTTTTAACGTACGGCGGCTTTTTCTGACAAGAAAAAATTTGAATTTTATAATGAATCATTAATTAAAAACTTCCTATAAATTACTTATTAAGCATTCGAGTCAATTTACCCTTTATAATTAAACGAGTTTATAATCATGGCATTAAATTTAAATAATTTATCAAGATTCATTTGCACCAAAAATAATAAACAACATACCGATAAATCATAATTTTTATAAATTACCGCACTTAAGCGATTAACATAGATCTTAATTTGAAAATTTCATAGATTAGTATTCCAAAATTACCCTTCAAAAAAATATTTTTTTAACAAAAAAAAGATGCGTATTAAATGATAAATATGCTCTTCATTTTCCTCTACTATTTTATATTCAATTTTCTTTTTTAATTCTTTTTCGAAAAAAAAAATAATTACAGGATAAGGTTTTATTGAAACATCAAAGAGTATCAAAAAAGAAAAAGCAATTTTTGTTTATAATCTTCACTAGGGTGTGATATAGCTTCATAAAAGAAGTCAACTGAAAAGCTATGTTCTGGTAGGGTCCGAATATTTTTTTTTCTCCCTATTTCCCTGTGACCGCAGGCCCATCGTTCAATTAAGCCGTCACCGATCTGAAAGCTGATGAATGTGGGCCCCGTGTCCCCCCCGGGTTACTTACGGTGCACCACCCCAAAGTGTCAGCCCTGTTTGCTCTTGCTTCTATTATCATTTAATTACGGGTTCAACTTGGATAGTTTCGAGGATACAACCGCCTGATGAAGATATCATGATCTTAATCAGTCGCTTTGTTCCTTTTTTTTTTTATTTCTTTTAAAAGATAATGATTTTTTTCGCCTCTAAAACTTCAAGTTCGTTGCAAACTACTTTTGAACAATCAATTTTTATTTTTTGATTCATATTTTAATGTTTCATTTTGCCAGGTTGGAAGGAAGTTCCGATTTTCGAAATTGGAGAGCTGCGCAATTGTTAAATTAGGAACCAGTTTGTTTATCAGGGATTCATGTCATGTTAACAGTTTTAATTCAATGACATGTTAACGTTTCTAATTTAATGATTCAATTGCATTTTGACAAGATTTTTGAGATCTAATTTCAAATAATCAGTTTCTCTTTTTTTGTCTTATATTTTCTAATTTTGTAAGGTTGTCAAGGAATTCCAGTTTTCAGATTTCAAAATACTGAGCAACAAAGTTGCAAATCAGAAATTAGTTTGTATCATTATTATTTTTTAACTTGTTATTATATCGCTATTATTATTGTTATTTGTTAAAAATATTGTTTATTAGCTTGTATTAGGAATCACGTGTTAAGGTTTCATTTCCAATCGTTCAATAATTCAATGGCATTTAAACAAGGTTTTGTGATCTAATTTTAAAAATTAAGTTTCTATTTTTTTACTTTGTATTTTCTGATTTTGTAAAGGAATTGCAATTTTCAAACTGCGAGTTACGGTGCAACAAAGTTGCAAATTAGAAATTAGCTTGTATCATTATTATGTTTCAACTTGTTATTATATTGTTATTATTATTGATACTTATTTCCATTATTATTTAGTATTGTTTATTAGCTTGTATTAGGAATCATATATTTACGTTTCAAATCCAGTTATTCAATAGTATTTAAACGAAGTTTTTGTGATCTAAATTAAATAATTAGTTTCTCTTTTCCGCTTTGTATTTTCTAAATCAGCTTTGAATATTTAAATTCTTTCGCTTTGTATATGTAAAGAATCTGTTTATATTTTTTTTCTTCGTATTTTCTGATTTTATGAGGTTGGTAAGGAATTGAAATTTTCAGGCTTCAAGTTACTGAACAAAATAATTGTAAGTTAGGAATCAGCTTGTATCATTATTATTTATTAGCTTGCTATTATTATTGTCATTTATTAGTAATATTTTTTATTGTCTTGTATTAGGAATGACATGTTAAGATTTCAGATCTGATGGTTTAATAATTCAATGGCATTTAAGCAAGGTTTTGTGATTCAATTTTAAAAATTTAATTTCTGTTTTTTGCTTTGTATTTTCTGATTTTGTAAAGGAATTGCAATTTTCAGACTTCGAGTTACTAAACAATACAGTTGTAAATAAGTAATTAGCATATATCAAGATCTCGTATCATATTTCTATTTTTAATTCAATTATATGTTAGCAAGCTAGCTTTTTTTATTTTGTAGGGGTGTAAACTAATTGAAACTTTCAAAATTAGATTATTTTCAGCTACACAATCCTTAAATTAGGAAATAGTTTGTATCAAGAATTCATATCAAGTTTTCATTTTGGACCCTATGACATTTTAACATGTTTATTACAATCCAATTTTGAATAATCAATTTGACTTTTTTTTCTTATTATTGAAAAAAAAATTGCATTTTCAGAGCTCAAGCTCGTAAGCTACATAATTAGAAAATTCTGAGTTATTTTTTGTTAAATATTCATATCAATTTACCATTTTCAGTTCACAAATTTGTTAATAAATTCACTGCGAATATTTTTCGAAGATTTGAAAATTCAATTTTGTAATTTTATGTTTAATCTTCGAAGGTTGTAAAGAAATTTCCATTTTCAGATTTCGAAGTTGAAGTTCTGAGTTCGTAAAAAGATTTTTACAAACGTTCTTACTTTAAAGAACTGATTCTGACTGCTGAAAATTAAACACGGCATGAAATAGGCACAATATATAAATTCGTTTTAGGAAATAACTGATAAATTTATTTACATAGACTACACCAATTCAAAATTTTAATCTAAAATTGCTTTTTTCTGTTAAAAATACTGTTCTACAAAATTTTTTAATGCTGAAAAACTGAAACGTTTTTTCTATTTTCAAGCGTTTTGTCAACGGTCTATATTGAAAATGTTAACTATTGTTCTATTGCCATATATATATATATATATATATATATATATATATATATATATACATACATGTTGTTTTCAAAATGACCTTTGTTTTATTTACGATCCCTCACATGTACTATAAAAAGAGTTATATTGCATCAAGCAACCATAATGACAGAAAAGATTGCTTTCAAGCAATTATTGTGTAAAATTAGTTTAACTGTTGGCAACCTTGAGCTATTAGAATGAATAGATCCTGAATACATAATTCCTTTGCCAAAATATAAATCATGCTTTGACGATAAAGGGTTCAAGATGAATAGAAACACAAACTATTTTTACAAATGATAATAAATTTAAACTACTTTGTTTGAAAAGATTGGGTTAAGCAAACATAGGAATAGAATTTGCATAATAATTTCAAGAACAAAACAAACGAAATTTTCGAAAAATTATCAAATTTAATTAGTTCTTTAAAATATAAGGCTTAAGAGTGAGTTCATAAGGAATTAAAATCATTAAATAGTTTATAATTTTCCCATTTTGCAATTGATACGTTTTTTCTAATAAAAACAAATTTATAAAAAGATAACAGTAATAGTTTAACTTATATATTTGCGACAATATATCTATATATACACAGCGATTCAGTCGAAACCTTATTTTTTATAAAATTATTAGTAAAGAACTTAGTTTTTTTTCCTCAAAATTAAAGTTTTAAGCTCTTTTTTTGTTCCTAAATTGTTTAGACATGAAATTTTTAGTTTTCATAAAGTCAAAGTTTTATGATAAGAAATTTTTTTAAGAAAATTAGAAGCATACAGAAAACTTTTACCTTCTAAGTTTAGAAATAATAATAAAAAAATGCCTCGGATTTAATATCAAACTTGGCCATAAAACTTCACCTCATTAAAGCTTTAACCCACATAAAAAAGAGTGAGATTTTTTTAATACCACTTAAAACTTAAAACCATAAAGATGGAATTTTTAATCTCAATAATGTTAGCAATAACGTTAAATGTATGGAGCTGCTTCCCATGGACCATGCGATAAATAAATTAAACTTTCAATAAAATAAGTACTACAACAATCTCCTACTATCGCTTACCCTTGATAAATTGCTCCAAAACCAATAAAGCGCAACAAATTCCTCTTAAAATATGCCCGAATATATAGGCTGATTTAATTTTTTTCTCCACTTAAGCGAGTTTTTAAAAGCTAAATCAAAATTTTAATTACCCACTGGTAAGTCGCCTGGCAAATTGCCACTTCACAACAACGAAAGCAATAAGGAAAAAAATTAGCGGCTCAATTTCCGAAAACTTAAAAAAAGCTTTTGAAACTTATCGCCACTAACCGATCAATCACTACGCTTAAGGATATTGCTAAAATAAATCTTTTACACTAGTCCGAATGCTAGGACCCCTGTACATAAGCCCTCTCTAGCTCACATAACACAAAATAAGTGAAGTATGTTACACGTATGTGTTTATGTGTACTATTTTTTCAAAGTTTTGTTGTGTAATAAGGAAGTGTTGAAGTTCTTACTTAATCTTATTTGATGTATTGCCCATGAATGATGATGCATTGGCGATAGTCTATTTTGTGAGCATTTATTCTTCGATTGATTTTCCACGGAGTGAATTTTATTGCCTGCCAAGGTTGTGTTGTAGCATAATGAGGGATGGTTTTTAATTACCGAAGAGTGGCACTTACAAGATTGATTTTTCTTTTATTTAATAAACGGCTCATTAAGGTTTTGGGTAAAAGGAAGAAAAAAAGGTCCCGTAAATGTACCATTTAATTATAATTAAACGGACTTTTCGAAACTCTCTATATCTCAAATCGAATGGAGAAATTTTTTTTTGTGAAATTACAGTTTTTTTTTTTTTTGGTAATGACACTTCTAGAAACGAAAATATACGGTATTTAAACCGTTAATTTGGTGATTTTTCTGTTTATATGGTAACGGTTTACTGGAAATTCTGGTTTTCCGAATTACAGTTCTTATTATCTCACATTTAGTAATAAAAAAAAAGAAGAAAAAAAATGCGAAATTTAAATGAACAAGTGATATTTATGCCATGCTCAAAGGTTTCCAGAAAAAATCACCAAATTTTATCACATATTATAAAACCATGTTTTATTATTAATCTGACCGAAATCAAAGTGCTTCGGTAAAAATTACAGAGCTTTTTGATCTTCCCATAGAGCCAGAAGCATGGTAAATTTTATCATATCCTGGTTGCTTTGACCATGCAATTTTTCTTAGTGCGCATTGGCATTTTAAATAAAATTTAATACAACTGCTTAAAAATCAAAAGAAAAATAGTTTTATTAACAAGCTTTTTACAAAGAAAAAAAAATTAAAACTAAAACTAGGAATAAAAATTTGCCTAAAACCGTTAAAAGTGTAAATCTTTACTTGATTTGTTTTATTAAGTTTATTTATTATTTGTTTTGGTTTAAATAAAGATGGAGCACTGATAAAAATAAATTATTTATATGTTTTATATTATATGTTTTACATTATTTGTTCTGGTATAAATAAAGATGGAGCACTGATGGAACACTGATTATTATTTATGATAACCTTATCAAATAATGAATCTCTCTAGCATTTTCAGTTCATAGTAGAAAAAATATTTAAAATTGAGTATTTAGTAGAAAATAAGTGCTTAAAATTTAAAGAAAAAATTAATTCTCAACTTTACTAAGTTTATAATTTATTGAAAAAAATAATTATAATTATTTTTATTTCTAACATAATTTAAGTTTTGTAGGACACCTTTTTTTCAAAAATCAGTAAAATATTGATAGTAAGACTGAAAGTTCGTGTTTTTATTCTAAGGTTAATTAGAGCATTGAACGACTGAGCTGTTAAGTTTCGGAAAACGATGTCAAAGTTAATTAATATAAGCTTTCTTTTATCAAAAAATAAGTGAAATTTTATCTTTTAGCTAAAAAAAAGAATAGAAAAGTCAATAACGTGAAGCATTTCTGAAATAGTAGTTTTGATAGTGAATTTATATCACTAGGAATAATGTATAGCAATTATGTATGTATTTTTCTCCGAATAAATTCGATTTTATTTGTCACCGATTTTTGTCTTTTTGTTTATTTTACACAAAAATAAATTAACAGCGAAAAAAAAATAAAGCGAGAGGATTGTTGTGACAAATAAATTTACGAAGCACTATGTTTACTATTCAAAATTGTATTTTCCTTCAAATGATTTTTTTTTATTATCCTTTTGGTTTCCGCGATTCTAAAACAATCGCTTTAAAAAGTTTTGCTGTGAGAATTGCGTATACTTTAACATAGAAAATTTCTTATATGAACTCAAATTAAATTTTTTGCTCAATTTCATTGTTTTATTTTATTATTTTTTGTTTTGTTACTGTAAAATGAAGGAGAAAAATAATTTTTTAAAATGAGAGTTATGGTTCTTTCAGTAAACTAAATTCTCAAATACTATTATAAGGAATTGTATTTTTTCCCAAAGAATATTGATTTGATTATTTTTCCAGCTACTTTATAATAAATTTTGAAAATAAAAAAAATTATCACAAGAAGTATGATCATATTAACACATAAAGTTATTAAACGCTATAAGGAATTCGAAATATTAGTTTCATTAAAATTTGTATTCAAAATTTAAATAGACTTGTTTCCGAAGGTCTTGGTTCATTTGTAGCTTTCCTAAGATTTTATAAAAAGTAATTTTGAAAATATCTAATCTTTAATGATTACTTTTGCTCTTAATAAAATAATCTAATGTTAACAATTGTATTTTTTTTCTTTTTTTGATATGGGAAAAATTTAACTCTAAATGATAGTTAATTTTTTTTTAAAAAAATATGGTAACTGTTTATATAATTATTTGACTTGCATAATATTTAAATATTCTCGAATAATCAAAGCTTTAAAAATAAAAATTAAATTATGCTTTGCACATTTGACGGATATACAATAAAATCATTACATGAAGAGTAATTTTGTTGCCGAAGCTCAGTTTGATTTGGTTGAGTTTTTGATACGAAAAGATGCTTTCCTGTTTTAAATTCAGTTATTTAGTATTTTGTTCGTTATATATTGCATAGTATTAATGAATATGCATATTATTTTGCGTAATACTCAGCTTAATTGACATTTTTTAAGGTCGATAAAGAGAAAAAAAGCCACATGCATTTAAATAAAATGATACATTTTCTTTAAAAAAATATTATGATAAGAGAAAGCATTGAGGACAATGATAAAAGAAAAAAAAATAAATAAATAAAAAGAAAAAGAAATAAATAAAAAAAACTAAAAATTTTTTTACAGTAATAAAAGAATGTATTGAGTTATTATAAGTTCAACTTCAACTTTCAGTAAATAATTAAAGACATTGTTATCACAATAAGACAATTTTATTATTTGTCTCTACATAGTTTTTGTTTCTGTTTAATTCAATATTGATTATTTTATTTTCATCGTTAAATAAAAACTGACATATAATGTTAATCGTTAATGTTATCTCTTAAAGTAAAGTCTCTTAAAAAAATTTATATAATTTAAATTTTTTTTTTAAAAAAAAAAGTGTATTTCTACAAATTTAAATTTTAACCAACATTAATTTCTTTTTCTTTTGTAATAAATAATTGCGAAAACAGCTACATTCTTGAATGTTAACTTTCCAGTTAGTAAGTTAAAATAGATCAAACAGCATAAAAAAGTAGCTCTTTTTAATTCATCAGTTTTCCAAAATCTCAAAAACAATTTTTTTCCCCTTCCTTTCAAACGGAATCAGAATTCTAACTAAATATTGCAGCTAATATTTTATAAATTTAGTACCATTTTGAGTGAAGGGTTTTACGTACTCTTTCACATTTTGGGGAAAAAACGTCTTATTTTTCTAATTTTAATATTTTTTATGATGCTAATATAAATGCGTTAAAGTACTCTTCCTTATGTTACACTATTGTTTCAAATTTTAAAATGAAAGTGCTCAATCACTTCAGAAGTTATTGCCAAAATAAAGTGGCATCTCGTTGCCACTGTGATAGAATTGAAGATAAATCTTTTCAATATAATTGATAAGTTGTCTTCAATCCAAACTAATGTATAGCTTTATTTAAATAAAAAAAAGTTTTATCTTTTATACTTTAAATATAATAGTTTTTTCTCAATAAACACATTATGGTACACGTAAATTAAGTATGTACTATAAGAAATATACGTAGAATTTCATTTAAGATATTATTCATACGTTATGTTCTTTTGATGTGGGAGAAATATTTCTTAATTACTTGAAAACATTTTATGATGTGTATACCAAACTATTTTCAAGAATAGAAGCTGAAAATCTATCAAAAACTATACTAAAGTGTTGCTATTTTAAACAAAACTTATCCAATTTAATGGACGAATTTTGCTTAATAAAATAGTAATATAAAAGCAAATGAAAGTACTTAATGAAATTAATTTGATTCAATAAAAAATAATTACTGATAATATTTTTAAAAAACCTATTTGACTTTTAAACTCTCGTTTTAAATCTGTATTCTAAAGATGTTAAAGTATCCATTTGAACTTTTTAGCTCTCTTCGTTTTACGCATGCATTTATAAGTACCATAAGCGTAATACTTTTTCGCACTCTTAAAGGTATTACGCGTATGGTACTTATAAATGTAGAAGTTTAAATCAGCATCCTTATGGATTACGATATAAGGGCAGCAAGATTTTTGAATATCTTTATGAGCAAGTGTATTAGTGTAGAAACATTAAGGAACAATTTATGTAAAAGTGTGGCTGTTTCAAGTAACATCCTTATGAGTTAATGTACAAGTGTGGCTATTTCAATAAACATTCTTATGAGTTAGATTAAAAAGTGTGGTTGTTTTAGTGAACATCCTTATGAGTTAGTATAAGAGTGTGCCTGTTTTGAGAAAAACATCCTGATGAGTTAGTGTATAAAGTTAATGAACATTCTATGAATCGCTGTTTAAGTGTAGTAAGGTTTATAATTAGCATTATTAGCGGTGCGAGGATTGATTAGCATTTAGCAGTGCAGTGCATAATACTTTCTGAAATTTTCAAATAAGAAATAAAAATTTTATCAAATTGTAACATATTTTATTAAAATGTGTTATTGTTTAAAACACATAGTTTGAGGCTTTTCTAAAACTTTTTTTTTAATTTTTAATAAAGTATTTTGTATTATATATTAAAAGAAAATGGTTTTCATTTTTTTCATGTAGGAATAATTTACTTTCATTCTTTTCTAATTTTATAGTTAGTTATAGTTAAAATTCAAATTTGTAAAGAAAATAATAAATTTGAAAAATGTAATAAATAAAACCGAAAAAGCTAGTTGTTGAAACAAATTTTAAAAATTTTTACGAGTTTGCTTTCATAATAATATATATTATTACAAAATACGCAAAAAAAAAAAAAAAATACCTTCATCATCTTTTAGTATGAGTTTTTACAGTTTTTAATGAATATGCTGTAGCTTCCAAAAAGTATGGAATTTCTCTTAAATAAATTTCTCTTTTTTATTTATCAGGAATCTTAATATTATGAAGCATTGTAGAGAGTATGAAAATTATGATTTTGAAATACCAAAAAGAAAAAAGAAGAAGAAAGAAGGAAAGAAATTAAAATCTTGGAATTCTTATTTATGACACATTATTTAAAATATCAAAACTAACAAAATGGTTTTAAAAAATTTTGTTTAACATGCTTTAATTTTTCAGATTTTTTTTCACCGTGAAAATTTACATTAAAATTTTATGTGAATTTTACGGTGAAAAGTACTTGCCTCCCGAGTGCAAGTACCGGAGTTTTTTTTACAGTGCATCAGAGCTTTTAAGATCTTTATAGTTACAGACCGAGTTGTTGCAGCAGGCTTAAAGTATTAAACATAATAGGCTAGATAGGACATGGTATATATAAAAAAACTTTAATTGCAGCTTATTATTCTCAAAACTACTAATTTTATCCGCAACTTCAAAGAGTAAAATCAGGCGTGATTATAGCAAAGTTGATGTATTCAACAAAATACGAAAAAAATAATAATAATAATTTTTTATTTTATTTAAAGAATAAAGAGAATCTATTTTTTTTCTTTTTTATCTGGTACATTTTGTTTTCAAATCTATGAGTTTCGATTTCTAAACAGAAAAAAATAAATAAAATTACTATGTTATGATACAGACATTGATGATAAAAAAATAAAGTAAAAAATAAACTTTAATTTCGGTAATAAAACCAAAATATACGATATTTAAACCATTTATTTAGTAATTTCTGTTCACATGGTAACGGTTGACCGGTAATTCTGATTTTCAAAATTATAGTTCTTATTACCATACATACTAAGAAAAACTTTTTTCTGAACAGTAAATTCTATCGAATAAATAGCTTTTATGTCATACTCTAAGATATCACGATAACATTAACGAATTGTACCTCATTTACCAAATTTTAACACAGAATATGAAACATTCTTTCATTATTAATTTTTCTAAAATTATCACCAAAGCGCTTCGGTAAAATTTACCTTGCTTTTGGTGTTCCCATTTAGCAATAAATTCAGTACATTTCACCATATTTGGGCAGTTTTTACCACACTCTTTTGTAGTTTTAATCAAATATCAAGAAAATCAAAAGATACTTAAATTATTCCTGATGATTCCCTTAGAAGCTTAAACAGTTGGTGTTTTGAGTTATTTGAATTGGTGAGTTTAATAATATAAGAAATAATTAAGTTAACTTCACCGACTGTTTTAAACAAGACTTTTTTTTGAAAAATTTCTATGAGTCATCAAAAAGTACTTACCAGAAACAGAAATCACATTTTTTGCCGTCAGTTTTTCCTTCGATTCAGCCGCTAGAATTGCGCTCACACCAAATTTGAGGTAGGGTGTTCCCGGACTCGCACCCGGAGATCCACCGTTCTGACACCTACCACTTACAGTCTTGTTTGCTCCCGTGGGGGAGCACCCCGAGCACGTGGTACACGCCGTACAACCTCCGACCTGTTCAGGACATGCAGACACTGCAATAGGTCTTGCAAGAAAAGGACTACCACTAGCAACAGCAGCAGCAACAGCTGCTCTGTCTCTGAGTATATTGTCCACAAGAAAAGAGCTACTAACTGGAGGACTGGATGCTGGGGACAGCGGGCTGGACATCAGACCCCCTGCAGGCATTGGACAACGTAGGAGAGGTGAATAAACCGATGTTTGAGCCAGTAAATTTGGATACATAATACCGTTTCAATTTTATAAATAGTTCTAAGTCAATGTTATTTGATCTCTGATTAAATTTGAGATCATTTTCATTTCAGTTTGATTTACCAATGCTTACTTTGAATAAAAATTTCCCAGCAAGTTTGGCTTATTGATGCAAAAAAATTTAAATCGTCAATTTCACAAGATCTAGATCGTTTGAAAAAGAATCATATAAGTCATTGTACACGGCAATCGAAAAAAGTTTTTCGTTTTCAGTTCGTAAATGTATTAGGCTTAACGATAAAATATTCTTTTTTTGTTTCTTTGCACAACGTTGCAAATTTAATATTAAATTCTTCAAATCCAGTTAACTTGTTAAATTTAAATAAATTTCAAATTATTTTAATGTTTAATATAGCAAAATCATAAATCACGTGCCTAATATAAAAGTCCACTTCTAATAATCCACTGCCGGCGAACCAGAACGATTAAGGTTAACCGAATGTTCTTGTCAAATCATTCCCTTCAGTCCATGAATTATACACAGCGAGACCGAATGTTTCCGTAATGTGCTAACACGGGCTGTGCCAACTCTGTGAATAAAGTGGGAAGAGCCAAATACATACACCCTGCACCACGGACCACATGAATGTAAAGCCCAGGACCTCCAAACAAGACGCTGATTGGACGAGAAGTGTGCTTATCAAGTGAAGAGTCCGCCTCTTTAGTGTCACGTGGCAGATATCACGTGATCACGCCCTCTCGAATCACCTGTTGAGAGAGAGTTTTGTTGGGTCTTACAGCTATTTTGCAGTTTTTCATTCGATGGTTTTAAAAGGGTTCATAGAATTCTTTACATGAAAATATTAGAAACTCTGAAAAATATATTTGCGTTTACCTGGAACTTAATTATTTTCTTTATTCTCTCGTTTACTTATTTATCAGGTTTTTTAAAGTAAGTTTTGAGAGTATTTTTTGCTTGTTATGAGTTTCTTTTTCAGAATGATACGATTTGGAAATGATTAAGATATCTTCTGAATAATTCTGTGCGAAAAATAAAAATAGGAGATATAATTTTCTCAGATTCTTATGAAATGAAATATGATGTATCGGCAATGAAGGACCTTCCACAAATCCTATCACGTTTTTTTTCTTTCAATGTTGAGCCCCCTCCCCCCTAACTTCTTCTCATATGTATACATAAACATACACTAACAGTTCAGAAGAAAAAAAAAAGTTACATATCATACATCAAATATTTCTTCAAACTTTAAAACTATGTGGTTAATCACGATAATTCTGCCCTGCATTAAAAAAAATCAACGTAAGCGACAAAAAATTCAAAATGGAGATTTTTTATATATTTGACATTTTTGCATAACAGGCAACATATTACGATTTTTTCTTCAAAAAAAATTTTTTTTATCAGTTTTTTTGATATTCTTTTTCAGTGTTCATGGAATTCAATTGTACGGCAGTAGTATACTTATTTTAAACAAAAAAAGTTCAAAAAATAAAAAAATAACTAATTAAAGACATTTAATCTGCCAGTTTTAAATGTTTTAATTTTAACCAATATGTGTGCTGTGGCATACATTTTGGTACCCCTTGTTCCAAGTAGTCTTAATTTTAAGAAACCTCTCCTCTTAGAGTGACACACACAGCCCCTTTCGTAAACAAACTTGTGAAAGATCATGATATGATTGACATTTTAAAGTCATAAGCAAATCTTTTTGATATTGAAGTAGATAGTTGCACGTAGTGCGATTAATATATTTTTTTTAAGTATGAAATATTGCTTGTTCTGTAAAATTAGTTCTGTATAAAACAATATGTAAATATTTTTTTGAAAAACTTTTTTTTTTAAAATATAAAGAAAGTAATATAAGTCAGTAAACATGATTTTTAAGAAAAATATTAAATAAAAATGAATTACTTGATATTTATGTGATTGTAAGAAGACGTAAAAAATAAATCTTATTTTCATGAAAATAATAT
The DNA here is from genome assembly GCF_982258835.1 of Parasteatoda tepidariorum. Taxonomy (NCBI): domain Eukaryota; kingdom Metazoa; phylum Arthropoda; class Arachnida; order Araneae; family Theridiidae; genus Parasteatoda; species Parasteatoda tepidariorum. The sequence continues at coordinate 50,058,962 of NC_141758.1, forward strand.
ATTTTTAAGGAAACATTTTACACTTTTTGAATTACTTATGTTTCGTTTATTCAGACAACGTACACCAACTACACTGTAAAAAATTTCAGATCAAATTATAGTTAAAAATACGAGCAAACACAGTGTCAGTACTTTTTTTGACAGTCAAATCCATTTTTACCAGAACATGCTTCGGAATTGATATACAGTAATTTTTACAGTAATAAAATTACTGAATTACTTTAATTTCGTAAATATTATAGTAAAAATTGTGGTATAATATTTTACGGTAAAAACGGATTTTACGGATGATGCACCCAACGTGCTGGTTCTTTATGCCGTAATTTGATCCGGAATTTTTTACAGTGTACAAGAAAAATACGTCTTACATTAAACTTTTTTTTGATCTCCGAAACATACTAGTTTTTATCATTTTTTTTTATCACCGACAGTTTCAGTGATTAATCTGCTGCTAATAAAAAATTTGATCGCAGTACGAACGGGTTTTCGAAGGCACTGTTGTCACATTAGACAACGCTTTTGCTAATTATGTGCAGTAAATTTGTAACTGCTGTAAGTTTGCAACAGTTATTTATGTAAGTTTTCAACAGTTAGGGCAAGTTTAGCTTATCTTTAGCCATTATTCTCTATGTAAATTTTGAAAATTGCCAAAAAGTGATAAGTCACAATCAAAGACAAAAAAGTCACCGAAAAGCATTCGCGATCTAATTTTGAAATATTTAAGAAGTTATTCGAACTTTTTAATACTAAAAGCATTATCTAGGTTCTTCAAAATTTGTTAAAATTGAGAAGAAATCTCGCCAAAATAATTGTTTCGAAAAGCAATTCATAACAATAAGTTCATGTAAAATTGTAACTTTTTATATAGATCTGATTGCAAAAGTCTAAAGCCTTTTAAAGGAAATTTAAATATCTTTTATGTAAATTTAAAATAATTAATTAAAGAGATAATAAGCCGACTAGCACTTACTTACTTACTTACTTATCCTCTACGTGCCTTTGGGTACTTAAGGCCTCTGGCATATCCCTCCAACGCCTCCTGTCTCTAGCAATAGATCTTGCTTCCTCCCAGTCAGATATTCCACATTCTTTTAATTCGCCCCAAAACATGCTCTGGATGGTAACTCTGGGTCTTCCTCTTGTTCTTTTAGCATCAGGGACCCATGTAAGCGCAACAGATGTAATTTTTTCTTTGGGCATTCTAAGGATATGCCCGAGCCAGCTCCATTTTCGTTTTTTAATTTCATCTTCTATTGTTTTTATTTTAGCTTTCTTTAATAGATTCTGATTTGATACTTTGTATGGCCAGAAAATTTTAAAAATAAATCTTAAACATTTGTTTTGAAAGGTTTCTAATTTTTGTATTTCGATCTTAGTCTGTTTCCAGGTTTCTGCGCCATATAATAGTACTGCTCTAACAATAGCTTTTTAAGCAACTATTTTTGTCTTTATTTCAATATTTGACTCTCTCCAAAATTTATGTAATAGACCAAAATTATATAATAGACCGACTAACACTCGTCTAAGTATAATTAACAATACTTATAGTCCTCGTTTCTCGTAATATTTTATTTATTTTTTAAAAACTGAATTTTGTGTTTCGGTTGTTTAACTAGGACGTTAGATAATGAGAGCTGACTCTAACACTGGAGATGCTTTAATTTATTATTTTACTTTTGTGTTGAAAAAAGTTATTAAAATTACTTACAGCAACGAAATTAAACTCAAGCAATAGTGAACAAGCTGTTAAACTACACTTTTGAGCGTTAATAGAAATACTCGGAACGAGCTTGAAAGTATTTTTCAGTTGATTATGTCGAAATTCTGTTAAAAAAAATAACTGAATAAATACTACAAATTCAATCTAAAGTAATGATGTAGAAGCTGAGGAATTATTTACAGTGAAACAATCCGAACTAATTTTGAAATTATCATTATTATTATTCATTCCGCCATTTTGGTGAAAAAATTAATAGAAATAAATCGTGAAACGAAGTTAAACTAAATAATTGATGTACAAGCTGTTAAATTTCTAATAATTTGTTAATAGTTGCATATGTTATCAAACATGCCATTTTTAAGTGTTTCAAATAAATAAAGAAAGAAATATAATTTTTAGAAAAAATATAAAAGTTGCTTAAAAAAATGGAATAAAATGCTTCGTCCAATTTTTTTTTTAAATATTCATGTCCGTTTTCTTAAACACGTCTTTCGAATTTTTTCTATTTTCGTAAACACGCATCATGAGCTGCGTCCATTTCAATAAACATGCACTTAGTGCTGGATCCATTTTCCTGAACACGCATTACAAGCTGCGTATATTGTTAAAAACATCTATTTTGTGCTCATTTTCGTAAACAGGCATTTTGAGTTGGGTTTAGATTTAAAAGCTCACTAACGATGAGCTCTTTTTAGCACGTGCTGCCTGTAGTTCTGTGCGGTGCAATAAGAAACATCGAAGGAAAACTTGTGTTACAGATTTTTTCGCTTTGTTGATGATCAATAGAAGGTTCTAATTTCCTTACAATACACTTCTCTTTTTTGAACCTCGATGGCCCAGGGAATGGAGCGTTCGCCTTCCAATGAGGCGAACCGGGTTCGAATCCCAGTCGATACGAATTCCGCATCCGGCTTGCATCGACCACAGTGCTGACGTGAAATATCCTGAGTGGTAGACGGATCATGGGTTACAGTCCCCTTGCCGTCAGGCTAACCGTGAGAGGTTCTTGTGGTCTTCCTCTCCATGTAGCGCGAATGCGGGTTAGCTCCATCAAAAAGTCCTCCATGGAGGCAAATTTCTCCCAATACTCGATCCAGGAGTTCCCTTGTCTTCTGGATTGGATTCAAAACTACAAGGCTACGGAGTTGAGCAAAAAGTAGTCGTAAACCCAAAATTGGGTCGGCTGTTCAATGACGGTTATAAAAGTATAGAACAAATTAATACTTTGTCAATGAATATCAAACTACATCGTAATACTGCTAAGAAATATTTAGTAAAATTTAATAAAATGAAATAATTATGGAAGTAATATTTTGTCGATGAATATCAAACTATATCTTAATAAAGTAAAGAAATATTTAGTAAAATTTACTAAAAGGAAATAATTATCGAATAATACTTTGCAAATGAATATCAAACTATATCATAATACTGTGAATAAAGATTTAGTAAAATGTACTAAAATGAAATAGTTATAGAATACTTTATCAATGAATATCAAACTATATCATAATAAGGTAAAGAAATATTTAGTAAAATTTATTAAAATAAAATAAACAAAAGTAATAATACTTTGTCAATGAATATTGATTTCTCAATTTAAATGATAAGGCAATGCAAAAAGAGACACACTATTGAAAAAGAAGAAAAAAAATCGACGTAATTATTTGCCTTTTATATCTTAATCCGTCGAGGCGTCTTTGAATTATAGAAAACAGAGCACATAAAAAGTGCCCTCTTTCCGTATCGAAAACCAATATGAGACTTCGTCAACCGTACAAACCGTACAAGGGGCCCAATAATAGAAGAAAGCTGCCCCCAGCAGGCTTTATTTGCACCAACGGTCTTTTGTACCCGTGGCTGCAGGAAAAAAAAGGAAGATGTGAAATAAAATGGGACTATTTTGCCTCGACCATATCGTATGGATTATATATATCCTTAACTCCATCGTTACTTAGTGATGCGGCAAAACGTTTTCTGAGGGGGCGGGAAACAAAATGGCAGAGCTGAGGGTGTAATGCCACCCTGTAGGGGGCGGGAGAATGGGATTTTTGGAAGACAATCTCTGCACGTGCGGGTGATCGCCTATAAGGCTTGTAGTCTTCCTATTTTGGCACTTCTGGAATTTGTTTACCTGCAGATTTTGTTTAGAATTTATGTGTGGATGTGTAGCTTTGGATAGAGGGAAATGAATAGGATTGTATTTTTTTTGGAGATTGCTATCTGAAGATGTTTCGATCCAGGTGTATTTAAAAAAAATAGAGATCGAGGTTTCTTGATGGAGAAGAATGAAAAGCGTTTTCTACGCCAAGATGGCAATTTCTGGAAATGTTGTAAGCTGGATTAAATGGTAGAAGGAAAAAGGAACCTATTTAGAATAAAATTACAGCTTGGATTCAATTTTGATAGCATATTATGTTTGAGATTTGCAATTCTGTTGGGAGATGTTTTGCTATAAACTGTGGAGAAAAAATTGTAAGCGTTTAAGCCCGATCAATAGTGAAACTTACATTTAGTTTAAATGACAAAAAAATGTTTTAGAATAATGTAAATTTTTCGATGCAAAAAATTTCTACTTTTAATCTTTAAAAGAAAAATTATTAACTATATTAAGGTTGCGGAAAATTTGAACGATTTTATGTCTCAATACGCTTTAAAATTTATAGCTTTGTGTTATTTTCATCCTTTGTCGATCAAAAGTATCCGTTTTACCAAAATTTAAAGTATTCTCGCAACACCCTGCTTTGATTAAGGAGGGTCATGGAGGTTAAGGCTCCAAATTTCGTGATCAACGGCGTAATTGTGGCAATACACACAGGTCGGCTTTATTTCGCAATATTGCCGCAATCAATATCCACCGATCTGATGCTGGTTGGCTTCAAGCGTCACCGAAGATCGAACCTCAGTCCTATAATTTTTTTTAATTTTTAAAATATCAAAATCCATCTAAGTTATGGCACGATTACTTTCCTACAACGTAATCCTGAATAATCCTGTTATAATTTTTTATTTTTGAATTTTGATATTCATTTGAAACTTTACTATTTAGTTACATTCACGAATTACTTTACTTAGTTTATTCTCTATTTAAAATTCAAATTAATAATACAGGCAAAGCAGAATTTGTCACGAAGTCATTTTTCCAGCCAAAAGAGGTACTCAGGCACATCAGTGAGGTTTCTATCATTTGACTTTTTTTTCTGGCAATTCCTATTTATTGACTTATTCCAAAACTATGCATTATTTGATTTCCAATCAAAATGACCTTCTTTTTAATGGACTTAAGAGTTTTTAAGAAATTATTAATGAAAGTGATGATAATTGAATGGCTCGCCATGACACAGGGTTGGGGGTTAGATTTTTTGTGTTGTAAGGCAAACCTTATTCGAATACCAACAGGACTTATTCCTTTGAATATTGCTTCCAACTCGCATTAACCACAGAGATAACAAAACATGTCTCCTACAGTTGGTAGATTACTGTCTCCTTTGCTCTTTAATGCTATTTGTGAAAAATTTTCGTGGTTTTTCTTAACCCGTAAAGTAATTGTTTATAACTTTTACTCAAAAATTCATTCTTGAGAACAATTTTGTTCTAATACTTGAATTATAAATCCGTTGATATTCAGTATTTTTTTCAAAATTGCATTTTTGCTATACATAAAATTTTTTCACTTTTATAGTGTGTCTATGGAAAGAACTCCCTCACTAGAAGGTTTAAGGTGGTCTATTGCTATGGAAACAAGAAATACACATTTCAAAGAGGGAGCTTTTATTTCTCCTGATTCCCTCCTCTCTGTCTCTCTCCCTCTGATTCCCTCTCTCTCCCCTAATTCCCCTTCTATCTCCCTGACTCCCTCTCTCTCTTTTTTGACTCCCTCTCTCTCTTTAGACTCCATCTCTCTCCTTTGACTCCCTCTCTCTCTTTTTTGACTCCCCCTCTCTCTCCTTTGACTCCCTCTCTCTCTCTCTTCCTTGACTCCCTCGCTCTCTCTTTTGACTCCCTCTCTCTCTCCTTTGACTCTCTCTCTCTTCTGACTCCCTCTCTCTCCTTTGACTCCCTCTCTCTCCTTTGACTCCCTCTCTCTCCTTTGACTCTCTCTCTCTCTCCTTTGACTCCCTCTCTCTCTTCTTTGACTCCCTCTCTCTCTCCTTTGACTCCCTCTCTCTCTCCTTTGACTCCCCCCTCTCTCTCTCTCACTCATCCGAGTCAAAACCTATCTTAAATATTGACCCAATACCCGTACTTGAAATAGTTAATTGAATCTCGTTAAATCTCGTAACCATGGTCACCGCCTCTGATCCAGATGAATGGGGAAGGGAGTTCTTTCCATAGACGGACAATATAATAATAGGCTTCTCAAAACCAATGGTGAAATAAAATTAAATTGGGTGGTAGTATACTAAGTGTTTATAATTTTTAAAAATTTTTTTTTAACATTACTTCGATAAATTTGATTCTGTCAAGCTAAGAATTTTATTATGGCATTATAGTTAGGAGATTTTCCTTTTAAAATATAAAATTTTAAAAAAATTCAAAATTTTCAGGTGTGAAGTTTGGAAGGTCAAATCATAAATGGAAAACCTTCAGAATATTTTAGTTTATTCAATTATACTATTTTGAATTATGTGATGCAACTATATAATATGATTTTATTTTATTCAATTATATGAATCGTTAGAATCCCAGCAACCGATAATAGACAATCGCTAAGACATTATTTTCTTATCTTTTTGATCAAAAAATTTCAAGAGTTTCATCTAATCACATTCTTTTTCCTCACAGGCCACTTCAATTCCGAAGAGGAAAAGAGAAAAAATAAAAAAAGTAAATAAATTAAAATTCTACCCTTCATTCTAAAATCAGAATACTGACAGCCAACCCTTTTATTTAAAACCCCCTTCGTTCCTTCTCATACCTTCCACCTGTGCTTGGAAGCCGAAGCACAAGAAAATAAGAAAGAAAATAGAACCCTTTTTCACATTTCGAATTCTCATTTTGTTCTATATTCCACACTCCCCTCCTCTGGCTCTAACCCTTTATTTATATTGCTAGATAAATTTTTCCTCCATACCCATTTTGATCCAATCATCATATTTATCGATTTGCAATGGAAAACAATTTTTCCCTCTCACACTTCCTTGTTGTTGATGTGTGAAGCCTCTCTTCCCTTCATTTTTCCCTATGCATCTTCTTCCAATCAGTCCGTATTTATTTATTATTTTTCCCTTTTTTCCTCCCTACCCTTGGTGTCGTTTGAGTTTTCATTTCGTATTCCTGCTTTTTAAATGATGGCAGGAAAGGTATATACGGAATAATCAAAGGAAAATGCATGCAAGTGATGTGGTAATAGGGAAAGCTGGTGCGTCTTTGAACGCTTTTTTTTTTTTGGAAGATTGTTTTTAGAAGTTTACTGATATTTTAAATTTTTGTTAAAATAGAGCGTTGTTTGGAAATTATAGTTCAAATTAAATTTTTTTTATATTATGGTTCAAGTGACTAATATAATTGTTCTACTTTCAACCGATTTTTCAACATCTCTATCAAATCTAAAATTAAGGTTCGAAAGTATTAATCTGAAGTTTTCAACATATGCACGCTGTCTTGTCAAACAGATTTTTAGTAGCAACTGATTAGTCATACCAAGGGCATTGATTACCTTTATATTTTACTGTAAAGTTTCAGGAATTGTATTTATTCATTTTCTTATCAGTTTTATTTCATGTCTTATAACATCATGGTCTAAATACAGAATTCATCGGAATTTTAAAATTAATAAATTTATCTGGAATCCTACATTTTTCGAATACTCTTTTACTTTGCTGTATAAGGAAATCTGTACTCTTAGTTTATATTTTTAGCGTTGAAGTGAAAGATATACAATTTAAGGATCACGAATAAAATACGTAACGGGTTTCGAAACTCTTTCGCAAAATTTTAAGAGGTCAAAGAAATTATCTAAGCAAGCAATTTTCACCATACAATGCATGAGTGGGGAGAAAGTGGTGAACTAACTGAAGATATCTGTTACTGTCACATGAACGAAAGAAGCACCAAACAGATAGAGTAGGTACTAAATTAATTTTATTAACAGCATGTGCTATTAACAATATGCATTGCATAAGCTGCAAATGGTAGAGCAGACATTACAACTGTGACGTGTAATGAGCGGTGCACGTCATTTAATTTACATCAAACGAATTTATCCGTTTCGTTTTTTCATGTCACAGTAGCGGATTACTCCTCGGTATTTTTTGCTTGCTTTCCGCCCATGATATGGTGAAAATTGCTTGCTTATATGATTCTATCACTCTTTTAAATAGTGCTCCATAAGCTTAGAATCAGCCTGTATAAGCTGAAAAAAACAAACAGACATAAAAGCTATCGAAATGTAGAGAATCACTTATAAAGAAACATCAAAACCAGTTTGATTGAGGGATGAAGCTTGGATGTGCTTCTAATTATAGTCTATTTGTTCCTTCTTGGCTTATTCGGCCCTCAAATCTTTCTTGTTAATTTTTAATCTCGCATTCCACATCAATAATTCGTAAATCCCTATTTTTGTTCTTTCCTCACTTAACTATAAGTTTGCAACTCCTAATGTGCATCTTTTTTTTCTCCTTTTTTCAAATTCCTTTTGATCAATGTTTTTAAAATTTATATGAAAGTTGGTTGGTATAGAACACCCTGTATGTTTAATATTTTGATAAATTTCATTCTATTCAATTTATACATTCGGAATTAGAATAAAAAGTCTTTCACTTTTAGAGAATATACGCACGATTAACATATACACCATGCTTCCATCCTTACTCATTTATTTCCCCATTGCGGATTGAAACTCATTTTTTTAAGCCCATTGTTCATCAATAGCCGAAATTAATGCTTATAAGAATTTGAGATCCTTATCCTCTTCAACCCCTCTAATTCTGTCAACAGCACTCATTGGCCGGCCGGATTAAACCTCTACTACAACACATCAAATAGAACGGAATGAACAGAACAAAAGAGCACAATTCACCCCCTCTTGCCCAAGAATGGTACGAAGGAACGTTTCCATTCATCAGTGCCCCGCCTTGTCACTTGCAGCTGCCCCACCCTCTGTCCCCCTCTTCTATCCCGGGCCCTTGGAAGCTCCATCGCTGGACCCTCGGACCCCCCTGGCAATTGATGATCTTTTATTGGTTTGTAGGTGATGGCAGAAGAGAATCTCGCATGGGGTGGAGGAACTTTTCCAAGGGGTCCAAAGAGAAGAGGGGTCAGCAAAGTCCGAAGCCTCCACTAATTATGAGGAACAAGACTAAAGGGGAAAAGTGGGGCAAATAAAGGCGGGCAAAGCTAAACGCCTGAAATCACCGCTCCTTATATGAAGACGGGGATGGGGTATAGGGACCTGACACCACGTGCTATTGACGGGTGTGCTAGAATCCAGATTGTGCTTGGGTGGTAATAGAAGGGGGGAAGGAAGTAGCTGGTGCGTATGATTCTCTATTGCTGCCGGGTAGACTGTAGCAAAACGTTGATAGAACAACCTTCTCTTTCTAGTTTGCCCCCCTTCCCCCAAAAGCATACGGACATTACGGTTTCCTATATTCCTTTCGCGTGTTATAACATGAATTTTCGTCCGCTGTCACTGTCAGAGAGAAGGACCGTTTCTCCTCATCTTGAGCTTCCTTCTCTCCATCCTCTTTCATCGAGTCCATCTCTTCTCTCTGATTGGTGGATAAAGGAGAGGGCTGTCATATTCCCCTCGATGCTTGTTTATTATTGCCCATTGCCCGTTAATGATGAATGTTATAGTTTCATTTCATCGCTCTACCCCCAGAGAGAAGAGGTTACAAGGAGGTTGGGAGGATGGGGAAAGAGACCCGTAAGACCGGATGCTTTGGTCTTCATCTAGACATTCTTCGCTTCGTTCGAGGGTTTCGAAATGGACACTTGGATTCCGCGTCAGTCCCTTTTCAGATTGTAGCCATTTCAATTAGTGTCACATGCAATCATAAAGTGACAATTTCTAACTGATAGGGTATCTGTTTGAAATGATTGGTATAAAATTTTAATAACCGTCAATACATTTTAAATGAGATATGATATGGTAGCGGGAATAATTTTCGAAGTGAATTCGAATTAAAGATGGTTTTCATAATTATTTAAAATAAACTTTATTATATTTTGAATCAGTAGTTAAATTGCTTATCTAAAATGTTTTTATTAATAAATATCATTATTTTGTACTAATTTTAATCACTTATAGTTATGCTACAGTTAGTTAGCAGTTACACTTATATTTAGTTTATATAAGGTTGGGTAAATTGCTTTAAAAATGATAAAAAACTTTTAGTCAAAAGATTTCAAAAGGTAAGGAAATTTTTTTCTCCATTCAATCTTTTATTATTAAAATCATACCATCTACATAAAATTATAAAATATATAAAATTATATCATCTTTAAATTATACCATTTTCATGCTCTTTAAATTAAAAAGAAGTGACAGCAAAAATTACACAATTATCAACATTCTCTGAGAACGAATACATTTATATAGAGTATAACTTTTAAAGAAATAAAAAAAAAGTACTTAGCACGAAAGCTTTGTTTTTACTATAAAACCTATAAAATTAGTCTACAACTTTTAATTGCCATAAATTTTATATCACGAAAATAATATTTATTTCAATTTTTAAAAGCCAGATAGATTTCGAAAACATTTTGCTTTGCAGAATTATCGTTCATTCTGAAAGTAATAGTATTAATTAAAAAAAAGCTTTAAGATCACAACTTCTATTAAATAAATTATTTAGCATTAAGTTTTTAAATTTCTACAAGATGTTATTATAATTAAAATAGCTGTTATTTTTTAAGAAAAAAAAAGATTTTTTTTAATTATTTATGTATTATCCGAAATCATAATTATATAATGCGATAATAGTTTGATAAGGCAATCATTTATAATGAATGATTAAAAAAATATTTCATTCAGGAAATATTATTCGTTCTAAAATAAACAAGCAAACGTTTAATCTAAATTTTAGGTTTACTATTTCATAACCATAATTTTAAAACTTATTTCGTATGACTTTTGAAATTATTGTTATCAATACTTTTATTCTCCTGAAAGAGTTTTGTTACATCATATTTTTATATAAAAAAAAGTAAATAAATAAAAAATGATAATCGGATAATCATTCAGAAAATCAATGTTTTCTGGCTAAGTTTTTCTGGTATATTTTTTTGTGGGGTTTATTTGCCTATGTTTACTCGCTCTACAACTTAAACGATAATATATAATAGACATACAACTATTTCGATGCTATAAATAAGCATTATCATCCGCGCAGAATAGAAAATGAGGAGAAAAATTTGTAACATGAAAGTTAACATTTCACTATCTGTTACGTTTTGTTTTTGTTTTACTTGCTCATGCGGAATTTCTTCTGTGCAAGTTTTAACTGTCAAGTACATAGTGTCAAGTGTTATAAAACTAGACTTGAGGGGAAATGTATGTTTCTCCCCTTCTTTTTTATTTCTCAATATAAATAGTTATTTTTTATTTTCACAGGGTGTACAAAAAGTGTGGAAACGGCTAAATGTATCCAAAAATACGCATCGGATCAAATATCTGAAAATATAGGTAGAAAATATTTTCCAAATGATCATACTAAATTCGATCACTTCATGATGTAGGGATAACTTTTAAGCTTTTAAATAGGAACCCTATTTTTTTAATTTTTTATTTGGATTTTCTATAAAAAAAAAAAAAGAAAAAAAAAAAAAAAAAAAAATAAAAAAAAACACCGCAATTTGTCTTGCTGGTCTTTGCATTATAGTTTACAAATGGTGCTTTAATCACAAATTGAAAATGGAGAAAAATTTGTTTAAAATTGCACTACATTGAAAAGTCATATTAGATAAAGAAGAAATTATAAATGTTTGATTCTTCAAAAAAACTATTTTATACTTTAAATTTGACCCACGCTTTCAAACTTTGAGCTATTTTAAACCAAGATACAGAGACCTACAGATCGAAAAGGGATACTTTTTTTCTTCTTCTGGAAAATCCGAACCTGTCCTCTAAAAACGGGATGTTATATAATGAAGTTGCCCCCCCCCCCCGTGTAATGAGTTAAGTAAACGAGGCACTCACAAAAAATACTGCCAGAAGGGCATTGAAGTTAAAAGAGAGTATTTTTAAGGGAATTGAGTATTTTTTTTAAAAATAAATTTCGACTTATAAATGGATACTTTTTTTAATATCAACATATTGAGAACTTTTTTTATCACAGTTAAAATGTTGAATTATTAAATTAAACTTATTCTTATATGTTTGAAGCTTTTCGTTTATTTATTTTATTTCCTTTATTTTATGCTTTGTTTAACTATTCAAATTCATTTTTTTAAAAATTATATCTCTTGATTTTAATTAGATTTGAGTTACAAGTTTTAGATAACACTGGAAAGCATTTACCTCCCTGTTGCATGAGATTATTTAACAGATCTTAAATGCTTTCGTATCGCTAATTTAAAATCTTCAATCGGTATCTCTCTCTAATCAACGGTTTTTTTAATGACATTTTTAATCTATTTTTTGTCGAAATGTACAAGTTTAAAAACGCTATATCAGCGGGATGCATAAATGTTACCACAAACTTCTATGGTAGTTTGGGAGGGTCATTAGGATTAAAATTACATAGGAACCCATGTCTGGAAATATAGTCATTCCTCCCTTGGGGTACTTCCCTATTGTAAGCTGGGTAGAAGCGCACGAAGAAGCAGTACATAATAAGGAACAGCCCTTAGCGGCGTATGGCGGCATTTTCGAGCATTAGCTCCTATGCAGTTTCAATCCTGATCATGAGCCCTAACTCTCCTAGAAGTTTGCTGCAGCATTTACGCTTATATATAACGTTTTTAGTATTATATATTTCGACAAAAAGAGACTAAAAATGTCATTTTTGTAAACAAAATCTGTAGCATTAGGAGTGAAACTAATTTTAGATTTGAAATTTCCACACCCGAATAAGTCAAGATTAAGTATTTGTATAAATACAACAATAAATTTATTTCACAGTGTTATTCCTTATGTAAAGCTGTTAAAAGCTTAAATCCTTAACTTTTATTCTTGTATGCTGTAGGCATTATCTTCAATCTCCTTATCAGATTCAGGTAATTTTCTTCCATATTTTGCCCATTTATAAAACTAATAAAAAAACATCTTTACTAGAAAAATAAATATCACAAAAAGGGCTAAATTATGAAAATAAATTTAACTAATAAAGGGAATTGATTAAATTGCAAAATAATTAGCAACATAGTTATGAACATTTTAATAGAAGAAAAAAGAAAAGAAAAGAAAAAACTTGGTAATAGTAACTTTGAAAATATTTCTAAAGAAATTGTTTGTAGTGTTTAAGTTTCAAAAAATTGTTCTATAACATCGTTACAGCTTAACAGTTTTTGTAGAAAAATTTGCAAGTGTTTTACTTAATTAATATTTAATCACTTTTGAAATGAAGGATAAGCTTTCCGCGAATTTGCTTTTTTACGTTTTAATGATGATAAAAAGTCCCAATTTGTTGGAATTTTTCTAACAACAAAGTGCCAAAATCTTCTAAGGATTGAGGTTGATCTAATTAAGGCGAACGATAAATATTTTCATAAAATTTCGAAAAAAGTTTCTAACTTTTTATAAAGAACTATTCATTTTATAAACCACGATCTTTTTTTATTAACATTCTACATTTTATTGCTGACTTGTAGCATAATTTTCTAAGTACTGTTTTCCTGCAAGATTAAATATTTTATATTTAATTGTATAGTGGTGTAACAAACTTGATACTTTGACCTCAGTATCAAACGGTGTTCCGTATTTATCATCATTAACATATAGTTTTAGAACCTTGTCAAAAATGAAATGTTAAAAATGTGTTGAGTGCGGGAGAAAAAACGTGAATTCCCTAAGTAACTTTTGAACTAATAAGCAAATTTTCATGCAATAAAACTCCATCTTGATAGTTCGAGGATCTAACCTTATAATATGTATAATATGTATAATTTTAAGCTGATAAAAATTATATATTGTAAAATTATTTAACACAAGAACACGACGGATTTGTCTCCATTTTTCGCCTCTCTTTTTTTGTTGTTCTGTAATTCAAAAAATAAGTAACTGAATGGGTAAAGTATTTCAGACTTTTCATTATTCGATACCAAGCATGCTTGAGGACTAAACACTGGGGGTTCTAATTTCGACTGACTACCTAACTGGAGCATGTACGCCAGAGCTCTAGGTAAAGAAAACTGGTATGGGCATAGTAGGCATTCAGTCGCGCAGCTGAATATAGTTTAATATGCATTAATACAATTTAATATAATCAAAATTTGAAATGTGCAGTGTTTCAACAAATTGCTTGACACTAAATTTTTCTAAACTTGTTTAATTTTCTTTTAAATCCTTCTGTATTGTTAAATGACTTATGTAATATGTTTTTATGCAAATATTAAAAGCAATTGTAGCTTGATTTTACCTAATCTATTATAATTTAAGAAATATGCACTGCGTGTACAATTATCAATTCTTTTAATACATATATATATATAGTTAGAATACTTGGAGAAATTGGTGCATAAAAGTGTACAAATTAAGAATTATATTAGTTTCATGGATAAGAATATTAATTTCACTTTGTTTCTTATTTAATATTTAAATACCGATATTCAACTGTGCAGATAAAATATGAAAATTATTAGTAAACATTCTGTTAACTAATCACTATAAAAAGGGAGTTAGTATTAACCTTTCTGTATGTGTTTCATGAACTATAGTTATTGTTTTTTTTTTAATATACAAGGTGTTTCATAAATATTACCCTTAATTTTTGCTTTAAGGTTTTGAATTATTACTGAATTTTATTTATTATGAAAAAAAACACAAATTAACCACGTCGAATGTTTTGAAAGCAACTGAAAATGTCAGAAAATGATTTCAGTCGGAAGTTGTTTCGATTGGTTATTTGACCCACGTGACTAAATGCAACCAATTTCGCAGCAAATAGTGATTTCTTTTATCGTTACGATACCAGTGATGTAAAAAAAAATACATCAAATTTGCTGTGAGCTTTTACAGTGCAGTTTAAAATACTGCATATACTGTACACTGTACACATAACGTATAAGCATGTATAAACTGTATAAACACACTGCATAAACGCTTTTCGCAGTGCAACTTAAGAACTTTTTACAGTGCAGCTTAGTAATTTTAATATAAATCTTTTTCACTGCACAAACATAGAATTAAAATTCATTGCTAAAATGAAAATCAGAACCGAAATAGTGCTTTAACAAATTGTTTGACACTAAATTTTCCTAAACTTCTTTTAAATCCTATCCTGTTATTAGATAATTCACGTAATGCGTTTTTATGGAAGAAATTGGAGATTAATTTTACCTAATCTGTTATATAATTTTTAAAATATTTGCCGTAATATGGAAAATTGATTGCCTTTAACCCTTTGACGCAGAATCTTTATTAAACACACATTTCCTACTTTTTTTCATTATTTTACATTAATTTGGGTAAAAATAAAGGAAATATTATATTTAGCATTTTAATAACTTATTGTTATGAAATACAGCATGAAACATCTGAGTTTTTTCTACGTTAAAGGTAAAATCTTCCAAACATGCCTCAATTCCAAGCAATAATTTTCCTAATTTTCAGTTATTTAGGTGTAAGTGAAACAGTTATTCATCATTGAAATCTCTTTTTAATTTACAAAATAAATTATTGACAAATTTTTGAATAGGAAAGATATTTTTTTTTGTTTCAGACTACTTTTTTCTGGATTTTATATTTTAATACAAAAATATAATTCCGATAATCCAGCAGATATTTTTAAGCAACCTTTAGACAGTTTTTTTTATAATTGAAAAATACCAAAATATATTTCTGCTTGTAATCATATAGCGTCAGAAAAAATATATAAAACTGACAACGGAGTCTCTTCTGCGTTTATCTGTTTCCTCAGATAATCAAACAGGTTTTATTGTTTTTGATTTCGTCTTCCAGAGTAATATTTCACAAAAGTGTTTTCATTTAAATATTCCGGCCTCAAATGTGTATTTATTTAACTTTTTTTTATTTTACTTTATTTTTAAAAGAAGTTAAAAATGCAAATTAAAGCTACATAAAATGTACTTATATAAAATATACTTATATTAAAATGACATATAATACTTAATTCCCTTTCAAAAGTAGTTTTTTAACAAGAATCTCTTATAACCATTTTATTATTTTATGCGTTCCGTTAAATATCAGTGTTCAAATATTAAATAAGAAACATAGCGAATTCAATATTCTAATCCATGAAGCTAATAAATATAATTTAATAAAATGATATTTTAAATCTCCAATCAAATTCTCAGTTTTTATTCGTTTTGGTGCTTAGATCTCACGTTATTGCCGCATTCGTAAAGGACGGGAACAGAAGCAGGTGAAGGAAAAGTATAAAAAAATAATAACAGATAAAATTCCTTTCTAAGAACACTGAAGGTATTGGTATTCCAACGATTAACTTCGCGGGGAATATAAATAAAAAAAAGGAACGTTATAAAATAAGCCGAATAATAAAATATATATCGGCGTTTATATTTATATTTAGCTCGCTTCTGCTTTTCAAAAATATTCCATACGTAATCCATTTTTATTGGCTGGCATTGAAGCCGTTTTTATTTCTTTTGGCTGGATAGCTTTTAGTCCAAAAGGAAAAAAAAATTTTTTTTTTATTTGTTATTGATTTATTTTTATTTATATACATTTTTCTTATCCCTTTCATTTCACAACCGAAGCATTTAAAAAATGGAAGGAAAAAAAATATAGTGGTATAAAAGAGTATAGATATACATATGGAGAAAGGGGGTTGGAAAATATCATATATCTATATTTAAAAATATATATATTTATAAAGTTGCGTTTTGAATGCACAGAGGAATTTTAGTTTAAAGTTATAGAAGCGATAAAAAAATTTGAGGCATGAAACCCGGTGGTTGAGAATCTTTCATTTTTTCATAGTTTATTTTATTTGGTAGAATGTACTTTTTTTCTTTCTTTTTTTTGGGATTATAGTGGTTTTTCATATATAAAGTAATGGTTTTAGAGGCAATCCTTGCAGATGTGCCTAACAGTGTTTTTTATATCCCGAAAATGTCGAGAAAATAATGCTGCATTTTCTTCCCTATGAAAATAACAGTTGAGAAACCTTTGTATATTGAAAGGTGAATATTTGGTTTTATTTGTGAATTTAATTCTTAGTTGCTTTAATATTTCTTTTTATTTGAAAAATATTTTCATTCATTTGGATATTTTTTAATCAGTGATTTGTTTTTAGTTTTGTATTAAGTAATGGTCTTAGAGGCAATCCTTGCAGATGTGCCTAGCAGTGTTTTTAATATCGCGAAAATGTCGAGAAAATAATGCTGCATTTTCTTCCCTATGAAACTAACAGTTGAGAAACCTTTGTATATTGAAAGGTGAATATTTGGTTTTATTTGTGAATTTAATTCTTAGTTGCTTTAATATTTCTTTTTATTTGAAAAGTATTTTCATTCATTTGGATATTTTTTAATCAGTGATTTGTTTTTAGTTTTGTATTAAGTAATGGTCTTAGAGGCAATCCTTGCAGATGTGCCTAGCAGTGTTTTCAATATCGCGAAAATGTCGAGAAAATAATGCTGCATTTTCTTCCCTATGAAACTAACAGTTGAGAAACCTTTGTATATTGAAAGGTGAATATTTGGTTTTATTTGTGAATTTAATTCTTAGTTGCTTTAATATTTCTTTTTATTTGAAAAATATTTTCATTCATTTGGATATTTTTTAATCAGTGATTTGTTTTTAGTTTTGTATTAAGTAATGGTCTTAGAGGCAATCCTTGCAGATGTGCCTAGCAGTGTTTTTAATATCGCGAAAATGTCGAGAAAATAATGCTGCATTTTCTTCCCTATGAAACTAACAGTTGAGAAACCTTTGTATATTGAAAGGTGAATATTTGGTTTTATTTGTGAATTTAATTCTTAGTTGCTTTAATATTTCTTTTTATTTGAAAAATATTTTCATTCATTTGGATATTTTTTAATCAGTGATTTGTTTTTAGTTTTGTATTAAGTAATGGTCTTAGAGGCAATCCTTGCAGATGTGCCTAGCAGTGTTTTTAATATCGCGAAAATGTCGAGAAAATAATGCTGCATTTTCTTCCCTATGAAACTAACAGTTGAGAAACCTCTGTATATTGAAAGGTGAACATTTGGTTTTATTTGTGAATTTAATTCTTAGTTGCTTTAATATTTCTATTCATTTCGAAAATATTTTAATTCATTTGGATTTTTTTTAATCAGTGATTTACTTTTAGTTTTATATTAAGTAATGGTTTTAGAGGCAATCCTTGCAGACGTGCCTAACAGTGTTTTTTATATCTCGAAAATGTCGAGAAAATAATGCTGCATTTTCTTCCCTATGAAACAAACAGTTGAGGAACCTTTGTACATTGAAATGGAAGAATTTTGTTTCATTTGTGAATTTAATTCTTAGTTGTTTTACTATTTCTTCTATAAGAAAAATATTTTCATTCATTTAGATATTTTTCATTAGTAATTCAAGCGTGATAAACCAGTGGTTCCCAATTTTTACCGGCTGTGGAATTCTAAATGATCAACCTTTTATTGACGGAATTCTAAAAGTTAATGAATAAATTTCAACAGGAGTTGTGAACGCATTAATTAAAGAAAGACTTTTTATTATAAATATGTAGCAATCTAAATTTATCAATTATTTTTGAATAAATTTAGTGACAGCATTAAATAGCATTGTCAATCGTTAATACTGTTGTTAGAATAGTTTCTAAATTATCTCACTTCAGTTCGTGAGCCATTACTTTAAAGTAAATAGGCAACCGGAATCTGTTGAAATAATTGTTTACTAGATAATTTCAGACTGCAAACTTTTTGAATCATTAGTATTTTGACATTTTTAAGAAATTTATCAAGATTCCATAGACAACAATAAGTTAACAATATCTACACGATGAACCAGCAAACGATTTCTTGTTCTAACAAACGAAATAAGTTTCGGAATCGAAGTTTTTAAATCGCTTTTGTCCTTCAGTTAACGATGATAGAACAAATGACAGGTTATCATTAGGTGGCACATCAGCGCAATCCTTAAATTGCTGTTAGAATAGTCTTTAAATAATTTCGCTTCAGTTCGTGAGCCATAGCTTTAAATTAAATAGACAATCGGAATCGGATGAAATGATTAATTACCGACCTCAAACTTCTTGAATCATTAATATTTTGACATTTTTAAGAAATTTATCAAGATTCCATAGACAGCAATAAGTTAATAATATCTACACAATGAACCAGCAGACGACTTCTTGTTCTAACAAACGAAAGAAGTTTCTAAACCGCTTTTGTCCTTCAGTTAACGATGATAGAACAAATGACAGGTTATCATTAGGTGGCACATCAGCGCAATCCTTAAATTGCTGTTAGAATAGTCTTTAAATAATTTCACTTCAGTTCGTGAGCCATAACTTTAAATTAAATAGACAATCGGAATCGGATGAAATGATTAATTACCGACCTCAAACTTTTTGAATCATTAATATTTTGACTTTTTTAAGAAATTAATCAATATTTCCATATAGAACAATCAGAAAATATTATCTACACATTGAATCAGCAAACGACTTTTTATTCTAACAAACGAAAGAAGCTTCTAAATCGAATATCATCGCTTTTGTCCTTCAGTTAACGATGATCGAACAAATGACAGGTCATCACTAGGTGATACATCCAAATTGCAGCGGATTTCTAAACGCGCCAAGGCAAGATGCTAAGGGGGATGTAGCAAGGATGAGTTATGCGACGAGGGGTGTATCTCCATTTCCTAATTAAAGTGTCGTCTTTCTAAAAGCGAAACACATGGCGACATCCTGAACTTGTTTAAACAATGCTTAAGCGGCAAGCCAATTAATGCGGCCACCCTTCCAGACAACATTCTAATTAACTGGCGGCTAATGAGCCAGCGAACAACCCTTTAGCGCGCTAATGAGACTACCCCCACTCTTACCCTCGCTTCCTTTTCCACTTTGCTTTCTGCTTTGGTGAGGGGTGATGGCGTGGGCGTTGTGGAACAATCGCCTTTTGATTGGCTAAGCGACTAGAAGCTTTGTGTAGAGATATTTTTCGTTAGGGCCAGTCAAGTGTGAAGGGGGTATTTAAATAACTTTTTAAATACAATGTTAACGTAGAAGGATTGCTCGTTTATTGCGATAGAAGGATTCGTGAAATAAAATCCTAAAGGGTTGGAGATGTTGCCAGAATCGGTGTGATGTTGAGTTACATTTTATTGTTTTAGTAACTTTAAATGACAGAGATAAATTAATGTGACTGTTTATATTCTTGTTTACGTTTTGATGGGAATGACTTTGAGTAATATTAATCAGTACTGTACTATGTTTAAAATTCGTTCTTTTGTATTCGGTACCTTTTTGTTAATTTCTTACCCTAGCAACGAAGTAAATTAGTTTTCCTTCTCTGCTGTAATAGAGAGATCCGATATGAACAACGAATGAGACAAACATCCTTCGTAACTTGTTATTGGTTTATAATTTCTTGATATGATGCGGGATTACATAAGTCTGGATATATCCGTTTAAGAATTCTTCTTCTTCATATGCACACCTGCCCACAACAAGCTATACTGCAAAAAAAAAAAAGAAAAAAAAAAAAAAATTCCGAAACTGTTTTGAATATATAGGGCAGCTACAGTAGTTTTCTAAAACGCTACATGTAGTTTTCTAAAACGTTTCTTAATATTTCGGAAACCTCTTGTGGGGCTAGGCTACCAACAATGTCAATCGTCATCTATCGAAGGTATCTTAAGATAGAATTGAGTTAACTCTATACTATACCAGTTAATCGAGTAAATACTCGGTCGCAGTCGTTTCGATTGGCCTGAGCCCGGATTGGCCCTTTAAGTCTTCATCATCAGGTGAGGATTGTTGAGATGGAAACTTTCTCTTTCTTGTTGCGTAAAAATAAAAGTAGGAATTTATAAATGGGCACATTACCCGAGTATAAGAGTAAACACTATACTATACTAGGTATATTAGGAAATTGGAATTTAATAGCTGAAGTGGTCTTTAATAGTTGAAGTGGTCTTTAATAGTTGAAGTGGTCTTTAATAGTTGATTACTCCCCAACCAGAATTTTATTTTCGATGGAATTCGAAGAATGGATACTTTCATCTAATTCATGGCTGTCTTGTGAGAGGTCAGGAGAGTTGGATTAAGATCACCAGACTTTGAGCGCATGGTTGTAGGCGTGGTCACTCTTGTGTTGCAATTAGCAGTCGAGTGTGTACTGGCCCCCATTGTGTGTGATCGAGATTGAGGAGCAACAGCGTAAGAAGGTCAATGTCTCATTCACAAATAGCAAGTCAACTGTTCACTGCTAACCATCCATCGAAATTGGTGAACCATCCATAGAATTAGTAAGTGGGCACATTAGGAAGTGGGTATCATTAAAGATTATACAGATTGTACAAGCAAATATACATAAAATAAAATAAAATAAGAATATATAAATAATAAAAATTATACTTCCTGTACGAAGTTCGTCTGTATAACACAACATGTTACTACCATACATCATGTAACGCATGCTCAACAGAATAAAGCTAAGTTTAGTTATAAGTGTGATAGAATCGAATTAACATGTCTTATTAGTGATATATGTCTAATGCATAAGCGGTTGGTATGGCCATGAATACTTTTTTTGGTGGTCATAGTGTCATTAGCTATAATTAGATATCCAGCTTATCTTAATCTTGGGATGTGAATAAAATTAATTATATATGGGTTTTTGTAAATTCCTTATTACTGCATATTTGTTTTTCGCCAAAATTTCCTTTGTTCAACAGCTTTAAAAATACCTCTTAAAAGCTTTCTCTCGATGATTTCCATGGTTCTCCCAAAAATTGCTTATTTTTCTAGCGCTTAATTATAGCCAAATGAAAGATTTCTGGCGTACACAGAGCTTATAATAAAATTGGCTTTTTTGGATAGGCAAGAGCTATTTTTACAGTAGATAACCAGTTTCAAAACCTAATGTCATTGATTATTTATATTTTAGCATTTAGAGGCGTTTCTGCAATGTCAATCAAGTCCCGTAACAATAATGCCACAGTAACTGATGAGCAAAGTGAATTGAAAACTATCTGCTGACTTGTCCATCCCTTACAAAAAGAGGAAAGAAAATCAGTCTTTCTCCAAACACTTCCCAAACTAACTTTTATTCAAATCGATGAAAAGTGGCACAATGCGATGATAGCACCTCCAAAAAAATATTAATAACAACAATAAAAAAAACTTTTAAAAAAAATGTCGGTAGTCCACTGTATCACATCTCTTTGTAACCACGTCTCAAATTTTGACGCGTCGCTTCTTCGCTGTCTTTTCATGCCTTCCCGCCCCCTAGCGAGGCTTTCAAAAATTTCCTTTTTTTAAGCTTACTTACTTTAAGTTAATATATTCACTTTCTTTTCATGTGCCTAATATTATCTATTCAGACAGAGGAATAAGGCCATCGTTGATGTTGCCACATCAAATGTAATATAGTAGATAAAAAGATAATTTTTGCAGGTTTTGCATTCGAGTATAATGACATTAAAGGAAAAATCATATACTAGCAGTTTTGATGCCAACAAAGGGAGGGTATAGCTTAAAAAGTTCTTTCAGTTCGCGTGTTTTTATTGTTTGGATAAGAACGGATGTTCTCAAAAAAACTAAGCTATTGTTTTTTTTCTTCTTTGTAGTAAACATATTTTTAATTAATTTTTTTTACCATGTTCTGTTATTTTTTTTATATGGCGGTAAAATACTTAGTTAAATCAGTGGTTACAAAAGGCTTTTTAGCCGGAAAACAAAAAGTTGTGTGGCAAAAGGTGTAATGCGTGATTTTTTTATTTAACAAATTTAAAGAACTTCTACAGCATAAAAGGAAACGTAAAGAAGTTTATTGTGTTTTCTACTTTTATGAAAGAGAAAATGTATTTAACTTCACAATTTCTATTAACGCGAGCTTCACTAATTCTATTCACTTATTTATTCAGAAAAAATATGAGTATTAAGAGTTGATAATAAAGCTAAAAGAGTGATTTTTTGTGAATCAATTGAATTTCATTGAAAGCAAAGTTTTAAAATAACAAATAGTAAAAAATTATTTAAAACCTATTATAGACGTTTTTATTTTATTTTTCACAAAATTTTACTATTTTGGATTTTTAAGGGTTGTTTTAATGATTTATAAATTTTTTAAATGAAATTTTACCATTTGTGATTTTAAAACGGTGTTTTTAATGAAATTTACTAAGAATCAAGCTTTTTAATAACAATATTCGTTGCATCTTTTTATCTATCCCTTATTATGTCATACAATAAATTCGTCTATAAACAGAAAAAAAAACTACATTTGTAGCGATTTGTAGAATCTGTTCTCCAGTTTTAAAGGAGTAATAGTGCATGTCAATTATATAAATATGCATTTTGTTAAACACAGGAATAAATATAAGTGCAAGGAAAATGGTGAGAAATTAAATATTTAATAATTACAATTTATTTTGCAAAGTGTCCTTTTCTTTTCATTAACACACGGCATCCTTAATCAATTAACATCTAAGCATTTCACAGATATAAAATAAAACAAATAATCAAACGATTATAAGGAACTCCATAAATTTAATTACAGAAAAATGTTCAATAAAATTCAATTTAATAAGGAGAGCGGTATTCTCATCAATTTAACTAGTAGCTAAGCATTTTGCCCCATCGTAGCGCTAAATACACTGTGGTCAGAGATTTGTCATTTTGGAGCGCATACATAAATAAGTGCGTTGTCTGTTTATATGCTTTAGCATTAGAGTGACAACTATATTTCTGTATTTAGCTATGGGGGCATATCATTCATGTAAATAAGTATCTTATTCGACATTGAATAGATTTTAAAAGAATAAATATTGAGATAATTAAAATCCTTAAAATAAATCGTACTTTACACAACAAAATGCACATTTGGGTTCATTAAAATACATTCTTATGCAACTTACATCTAAGCATTTCATTGAACTAAAATAAAACATAGCCAAACGACTACAAAGAACTTCATAAATTCAATTACAAATAACAAAAGAAAACGATAAACTCATCAATTTATCAATCTAAATAGTACCCGTAGCATGGCGCTAAAAACTATAACCGGAGTGTTGCCCTTTTGTGGCACGTATTGATAAAAAAAAAGTCGTCTTTTTGTATGCACTAGCATTAGAGTGGAATCTCAAAACAATGGCTAGTAGGCATGAAAATAATGCCATGGCAACTAGTGAAAAAATTCCATTTTTCAAACTTGTCTTCCGAATGATCTAATTGAGATTTTTAAATGATTTTTAGGATCGTGTGCTAAATTTGCCTCTTTCATCCCTACTCAAATTTTAGGACGTTAGCTCTAATGATTCTTGAGTTATAAGAGTGACACACAGACAACTCTTAAATTTATTATTAATTGATATAGCACCAATTTATTTTGCCAAGTTTTTAACAATTTCGTAGATTGCACTTTGAGTGTTTTCAAAAGGGAAGAGGCTCGAAGCGCATTTGGTAAAAAACCCACAACAAGCAATCTTAGACCATCTGTCTTTTGACAGCATATTAAAAAGTGCGAACTTATAGCACGAATTGTTTATAATGAGTGTTAAGGTATAAATAAATTCGCCAATAGCGTTTAAGAAAGAAAAGCAATCCAAAATCTTCACTTTCTATATTCAGTGTATTAACTTTAAAACTAATTGACTCAAGGTTCCCAAACTGCCACTTAGAAATATTTATCCACCAAGTCATATGATTCAAGAAGTCAAGTCAATGGTCATGTCAGCATAAAATGTTTCCCAGCAGAGAGAATAGAACATTTTCTAAACTTCAGGCACTCATCAAAAAGCAACATATCAAAAGCCCGAACGCGTTTCAACAGGTTTTCCATCTTCTTTAGCAACATAAAGTGTTTGTAGAGTAAAAGCCCTAGAGGGTGCAGTCTCTGTTTTTGACAGTACTACTGTAACTTCGGTATCGGAATTCTGAAAGGAAGAAGCGAAAGAGTCAATTGTGGTAACATTTCTAAGATTAAAGACAACATTTCAGAATAGAAGAATTTTGTAGAAGAGGCATATTTTTCACCTTCAGGGTCGTGGGTGAAAAGGAATTTTGTAGATTCAATTTAAAGACTATTGTAAAGCTTTCATGGCTTTTATTCTGAAGTTTGTGATCAGTTTGTTTCAGGTGGAGTTTTTGAATTCTATCTTGTTAAATATTTAATTTTTTATTAGCTTGAATAATAGATTTTTCATGATACATGTTTATTTAATTAGATTTATTGCTGCTTTCAATTCGCTGAATGCATTACACAATAATAAGACAGTATTATAATTTTGCTAAAATATATATGCAGGCTGATCCAGAAAATAACAAGAGGTTCTAGGAGAAATTTCTGTATTAGGCGAAATTAATTAGTATCAATTGGACTAATTTAGTATTCAATAAATTAATTCCAAGAAATTTGAAATTAATTAGGCTAATATAGTATTCAAAAAATAACATGTGGTGTTACTTAGAAATTACTGAATCAAATAATTTATTTAGTAACCAGAAAATAGCATGCGGTGTTACTAAGAAATTACTGAATCAAATAACTAATTCAGTATTCAAAAAATAACATGTAGTGTTACTTAGAAATTACTGAATCAAATGACTAATTTAGAATCCAAAAAATACCATGTGGTGTTACTAAGAAATTACTCAATCAAATCACTAATTTAGAATCCAAAAAATACCATGTGGTGTTACGAAGAAATTACTAAATCAAATCACTAATTAAGAATCCAAAAAATACAATGTGGTGTTACTAAGAAATTACTGAATCAAATCACTAATTTAGAATCCAAAAAATACCATGTGGTGTTACGAAGAAATTACTAAATCAAATCACTAATTTAGAATCCAAAAAATAACTTGTGGTGTTACTAAGAAATTACAGAATTAAATCACTAATTTAGAATCCAAAAAATACCATGTGGTGTTACGAAGAAATTACTGAATCAAATCACTAATTTAGTATCCAAAAAATAACTTGTGGTGTTACTAAGAAATTACTGAAACAAATCACTAATTTAATATCCAAAAATAACTAAAAATGTTAATATAATACATATTCACTTTCAAACACTACTATTTTTAGTTTTTATATGGATTCAATTTTTTTAAATGGGTGTTTGGGTGGGGGCAAACTACTCACAACTGACGTTTTCCCAAGATCCAGAACTTCATCTTTCCCCATAATAATTAAAAAGGAGAAGAAAAAAATTCTTTAAGCAACATGATTAATATTTTCAACGAAATTTATTAATATCTGAAATGAGACATTGGAAGAAAATACTTAATTATTTAAAAATTAATTTCGGCTTCGAGGTATGCTGAATCTCGATCTTTTAAATTATCTATACCACATTTCAATAATCCGAATGACTAAATGATATTAAATGAAAATTCAATGTTATTTCAATGAATTAAATGGCAATTAATTACACTCCAATAATCCAAATGGCATCCAATTTCTTTCCAATAATTTGGTTGATATAATATTTTACAGAATCTAGCTATTAGTACATATGTACAGCAAAAAACATACTCAAATATTAAAACTGTACTTCATTATACCATTACGCCAATCCAGTTAAGTAAAATTACCAGACTCTACTTTCCTTGCCATCTTAGATATTTTGATTAAATTTTTGAATTTTCGTTTTCTGGGTCTTTTTTGTTAAGATTTCATGAGAGCATAATTCAACAGCACACTTTTCAAAAAAAGGGGTGAAAGCCTATTCATCATTTTAGTAAATTAGAAAAAACAACGTTTGATATTTTTTTAAGGTTTTTCTCAAAAATGTAAACCACTAAAAACAATCGATTAGTAATTGTAAGTAAATTTTCTATTTTTAAACTACTTTTTTAGAGTTTACTTTTTTTATAATTTAAATTGATTATAACCAGTTTGGATAGGGCTGAGAATTATTTTCGTTCTCTACATTAATTCCGCAAAATCAAAGATATTTATTAGAAATTTGAAAACAGACAATAATATTTAACCAATTTTTAAAACTGTTGATTACAGAATTGTATTGGAATAATTTTGTTAAAAAAAAATTAATTATAATGCTAGAATAACACCAGCTATATTTTCTTATTTTAGGTCTAGTGGAGTGAAGCATTTTAAGTTCCACTTAAGGCTTTTTTTATAAATTAAAAATTTACATATACTTTTCACCTTTTTTATATTTTTGCATTTTTTTACATTTTGCACTTTTTTTATACATTTTACACTTTTTTTACTTTTTTAATTTCTTTAATAACACTAAAGAACATCTCTTTGGGTGACCGTGCAAGGGACTTATTGGGTTCATAGACTTTTCCCGCCACGCCTCTTGTGTTTTTGTTTTCTTTATGTTCTCATTTGTTCCTCCCCTATTGTGGTGCAGAGTGTCTCTCTACAACTCTGGTCATTGAAAATAAAGTTTCTTTTATAAGTGCAAATTTTTTTACACAATTAGTTTTTTCACGCATTTTTACCTTTTTACACATTCAGCTATTTTTACAGTTCTAACTTTTTTTACATTTAACTCTTTTACACTTTTAACGTTTTTACACTTTTATATTTTTTTACACTGCAACACTTTTCGATGTACGAAAGCAAAGTAATAAAAAAGAAAATGAAAAGAAGTAAAATTAGAAAAAGAAATTACAGCAAGAAGAAAAATAATTCATTTAACATCTCTTACACACAATTCGAGAGAAAATACTCAAATAAACAACACAATATTTTAGCAATAAATATAAAGTTTAAATAAGCATACTTGAGTTAAAACATCTAAGGAATAACACTCTTAGTTCAAAGATAATTGTACTGTTATAATCAAAATGAAGAAAAATGTTTTTACTTCTTTTGTTCAAGACGCTTTGCTAATAAGGCAGCTTAATTCTCAGAACTTTTGTTCCTAGTTTTCGATGTCACAATCCATTAAACTGACGCAATCCATTATTGGAAATCTTTTAGAGCTTTTTCGGCAACATCTTTGGGGTGTCTTTTTTTCCGACAATGACTGGATATACACAGCTTTTGCTATTGTTTTTCTATTCTGTCAGGAATGTATAAGCTTTAGGAATCGTTCCATTAAAGGGAACAATGTTATAAAAACTCAATATTTTTTTAGCACATTTCATACGATTTCTTCTCAAGAGGGGAAAAAAAAACAAGTACAACAGCCAAATGTTTCTTTCATTGGTTTTCTGTTTATTAGTTTTGTTGACTTGTTTGTCCAATTCACTTCTTTTATTTGATGGTATGAGAAGTTCTATACATTTATTTCTATCATTGTTTCAGACATTGCTTTCAAACTGGTCAAATAACAGACAGAAGCATTGAAGTGTTTTATTTGAAGTTTATTGCAATTTATTTCGCATCACGTGACACTTCTGTCCAATAAGCTTCTTACATTCAATAGAATGATTCTAATCAAGTAGAAATGTAATGAAAATAGATATATTCTGCTTATATTTAATAATAACGAAATTAAGTTGGGATTTTTATTTTGAACGCAGCTCAAATTGCTCATTTTGGAAAAAGGAAAAATAATTTCATGTTTTAATAAAATATGTTAATCTCCTCACAGTGTTACAGAAAGAATTTAATCACAAACATTAATTTTGTTTTGGAAAATATTGTTTGATACGGTAATAAGAGGCATTATACTAAAAAAATAAAGGTTATTTTATACTGAAAACATTTAAATAAAAACACAAATTTATAATCTTTATTTTTCCAAAAATTTACGAGCAAAAATTTCTTTTTACTGGTACTTAAATGAATCTTAACAATCAATTTTTGCTTTGGACAATAATAATGTTTATGTGCTTTAACAATACGTGGCGATTGTCTCTATGATACGTGTCGATACTCTACGATACGTGGTGATACTATGATACGTGGTGAATAATACGCGGCGAATACTCTTCGATGATAAAATATCGCTTATTAAATGATGACAAAATTTAAATAGAAAAAAGAATTCATTAATTCGATTGTTCAAAAATTTACTGTAAAAATTTGTTTTTACTCTCACTTAAATGTTTTTAACTCAACAGAATTAAAAAAAAAGTCTTGTGAATAGAATTTATAAATCATGTGTTTACAATACATCTTATTACTTGATAAATTAATATAGGAAAATAATTTTTTCATACTTATCAAA
This sequence comes from Parasteatoda tepidariorum, assembly GCF_982258835.1. NCBI lineage: Eukaryota > Metazoa > Arthropoda > Arachnida > Araneae > Theridiidae > Parasteatoda > Parasteatoda tepidariorum. Next base: position 50,088,088 of record NC_141758.1, read on the forward strand.
TTAGCAATGTTGTAATTTTTATTTTAATATCATTAGTTTAACTCAATTGATAACATAAGAGCTTAAGTAAACAATATGTTAAGAGATATTTGAATATTTAAAAAAAATGAAAAGAAAAAATAATAAAAGTTAAAAAAAGTTCACAAACACCTAATGATTTATAAACTCTATTCACAAATTTTATTCAAAATATATATAAATTATATTCATAATATATATAAATTCTATTCAAAATCATCATCTTTATTTTTGCACTGAAAATCACTTTTTTTGAAAACTTGGCAATCTAAGTAATACTTTTTGAAATTCGAAAAATTGATTGCTATCAGAATATGACTAATTTTATTCATCCTCTTAACTCATCAATGTGCTTTTGCAGATTTAGCAATTTTTTTACAATTAAAAACAACTGTCATGCTATCAATAGGATCACATATTTCACACTATATATATATATATATATATATATATATATATATATATATATATATATATATATATATATGTGTGTGCAATTCTACAAGTAAACGCCAATTAGGTGGCCAAAAAAAAATTTTTTTTTCTCTATTTCTACATGAATTTTTGCACCCTAAAAAGGCGAGAAAAAATCGTGAACATGAAATTTTTTCTTTGTGACATACTTTAAATGTGACATACTCTTTCTGACATACTCAGATAAACCTGAGCCATTTATTCAGATAAAACGATTTTTACATAAATATAATATTATTATACTCTCTAAAATGTATTTATAGAGATTTCATACTGTAAGATTATATTTTAGTATAAAAATTGTCGTTTATTTGTAGAATTGCTCATATCGTCGCTTTCAAACTAAACCGTGGTAACTCAAAAAAATTTTTGCTCTCTTTTCTCTCAATTGCTCTCTTTTCAGGAGAGCAATTTCTAACTTTCCGCGCTAATGCTAATCGCGCCAATGCGATAACGATTTATCTGCTTTCTAAATTAATTTTATGGAACTATGAAGATAACACTTTGTTTCTCTAAAGGGGTGATTTTTTTTTACACAAAATGACCCAAATATCTCATTTTTCGATTTTTTTTGAGTTACTACGGTTTAGTTTCAAAGCGACGATATGAGCAATTCTACAAATAAACGCAAATTAGGCGGCCAAAAAAAATAAAAAAAAATTTTTTTTTTGGGGGGGGGACAAGCTATTTCTACATGAATTTTTTTCTTTTTTACACCCTAAAAAAGCAAGAAAAAAATATTAAACATGAATTTTTTTCTTTGTGACATAATTTAAATGATAAAATACCAATTTTAAATTTTTCCGATTTTTTCAATTTAGGAACTTTAATTAAATTTTTTTATTTTTGTTTTTTATACTGAAATATAATCTTATAGTACGAAATCTCTATAAATACATGTTAGAGAGACATTATAATAATATTATATTTATGTAAAAATCGTTTTATCGGAATAAATGGCTCAGATTTATCAGAGTATGTCAGAAAGAGTATGTCACAAAGAAAAAATTCCATGTTCACCATTTTTTCTTGCCTTTTTAGGGTGTAAAAAAGAAGAAAATTCATGTAGAAATAGTGTGCCCCCCAAAAAAATTTGTACATTTTTTTTGGCCGCCTAATTGGCGTTTATTTGATATATATATATATATATATATATATATATATATATATATATATATATATATATATATATATATATATATATATATATATATATATATATATATATATATATATATATATATATATATATATATATATATATATATATATATATATATATATTGTATATATATATGTATCTGGTAAATTTATATTCAATCTTTTAACTCTTTTATCAATAAATACATTTATTAAATATTTTTCCCGGAAAAAAAATCCCTTGTAATGGGAACATTATTCCTGGAATAAATTTCCACGGTATAAGATAGGTTGAACTCCGACCCACCCCAGGGGGGGGGGGTATACGGAGATAAAAGTAAAATTATTACAATAAATTTCTCTAAAACCAAAATTACAGTAAAAGTTTGCCAAATGACAGTGGTGGTGATCAGTTAAAAATGGATTAAAAATAACACTTGACAATTAAAAACATGTGTTAAAGGCAATGAAACCCAATAGCGCCGGTGTAAATGTCGAGAATTAAATGATTATAATAATAAGGAAACAAGAGATAAAAAAAAAATCTCAAAACTAAAATCAATGAAAGCCAAAAGTCCAAATAGTAAATATCTAAAAGTAAAAGTCTGACTAGAAGTCCATGAAGTCTAAAATCAAAAGTAGATAAAAATTCAAAATGTAAGGCTAAAAGTTGATTAGTAAAAATTAACGATGACATGCTCTATTGTTGGTTCATGACTGGGGTCAGTTGATCTGGGGCTAGAATGTCCTCGAGGGTTTGTTTAATAATTTGAGTCACAATTTTCCTGCAGGTCAATATAGCGAAGAATTGATGTTCCTCTTCGCAATTATTCATGTGGGTTCCACGAAGTGCTCGGAATCTTGGACAGTGCTTAAGTAGATGATCAATGTCCTGTTTCACTCCACAGTAATTGCATGAAGCTGATTTTTTGAAATATTTTTGTTGATAGATCCCGAACACTCCCTGGCCAGTAAGGAGCTGGTTTAAATAAAAATTGGCCTGCAGGCACTTTATGCTTGGGTCTTTAAAAAATTTATAGGTTTGTCTTCCCTTGTCACTAGACCTCCAGTCATCTCTCCAGCGGTTAAAAGTAATGTTCTTAATGTAAGATTTAATTTCGCATTTTTCACCCGGGATCTCAAAATCAATCTGGCTTCCTTAGCAACCCAGTCGGCCTCTTCATTCCCTTCAATGCCTGAGTGTGCTTTAATCCAATTTATATTATAGTTGCTACTCCACATGGCTTTGGTGTCTTCTATAAGTTTGAGGTGTTTACGTGGGTCCTCCAGGCTCATAAGTGAAGAAAGGGAATCTGTGTAAATGCTTGCCATTGGAGAACCCTGGTTTTTAAGCCATCGGAGCGCTGTCTGTATCGCAAGGAGCTCAGCCAGATAAATACTGCAGTTGTTATTTATACGCGCCGAGATGGTACTGATGGTTTTGCCATTTATCTTCATTACAACACCATATGCAGATTTGTTTATAAGTCTACTATTGTTCTCAGTTTGAATTCTCGACCCATCTGTGAAGATTTCAATGCCATGGTTAGTTGGAAGAAATTTTCCCCAGGGCAACGCGAGAGAGTTTGAGGGATGAACCAGTTTGGGAGGTAGTAAGAGGTGATCAGGAATATGATTTTCAAGCCAATTGATGTCTTCTATCCTCCATTTCCAGATATTTCTTTTAATGTAGATCTCGTCAATGATTTTATAGTAGATTGGTTTTACTCCGGCCAGTATCTGGAGTGCATCAGTGCTGACAGTCCTATAAGATTTGGTAATGGTAATAAGCGGAATTCTTTGAATTGATTTTAGTTTTTCTCTTATTTTGACTGTGTTTCTAACCCAGACACAGGCCGCATAGATGATGATTCTCTCGGTTGCCTGGAGGTAGATCTTTTTTAGATCATGATGGTTGAGACCCCAGGTGACTCTAGCAATCCTCTTTAATTTGTGATTGAACATTTGTACACGATCCTTAACTTCGTCAAGATGGGGAATCCGGGCAAGTTGTGGATCCAAGATAACACCTAGATACTTTAGTGTTTTCACATTCTTCATATTAGCGTTATCCGGAAGATCCATCTTGACACAAGGAAGCCTAGCAATTCTTTTGTTAGATTTCGGAAAAGTGATTAATTTTGTTTTTTCCTTGCTAAAGTGATACAAGATGGTACGCCTCAAAAGTAAAAACATGTCATCAGCAAAAATGATAAGTTTAAAATCAGTAGAATTAAAATTATTAAAACGGCTAAAATATTCCTCGTTAAAGATATTAAAAACTTGATCAATAAGGATCAGCCATAAAATGGGCCCGAGGGAAGAACCCTGAGGAACACCAACGTTAAAAGCTCCTCGAGTTAAAATGTGACCCGCACTGTTTTCATATAAAACACTTCTGTCGTTTAAAAAACTGAAAAGAATCTTGAGTATGTTGATTGGAAGATCCAGGCTGTTAAGTCTCTTCCTGAGTATAGCCCATCTCGCGTTGTTAAAAGCACCCTTGATGTCTAGGGCCACCCCAATTGTATGTTTGCTGGATTGTTTAGCCTCACCAATAAAATCCACTACAGCCTTCAATGCGTCATCCGTCCCCCTACCAGATCTGAAGCCATATTGATTATCATTCAAGCTATTTTTACTTTCCAAGTAATATGTAAGTCTTTTGCATAAAAGTTTATCTAGAATTTTTCCCCAGACTGGCAGTAGGGAAATGGGCCTGTAGGAATCTGGATTGACAAGATCTTTGTTTGGTTTACCAATTAGGGCAATCCTGGCAATTTTCCAGCATTTTGGGAAGTGACCCAAAGAGAGACATTTATTCATGATACTAGTGAACCAGATCTTATTTGTGTAAAAAAATTTCCACGGTATAATAAATTTAACTCATACAGATATAAGTATTTTCAATGACTATTAACAGATAAGTTTACCATAATAAATAGTGTTGAAATTACGCGTAAAAGTCTATATTTCCCCAAATCATTTAAAATATAATTATCCGTTTCCATTGTGTGTGTGTGTACGTTCGATTTTTAATAAATAGTCAAAAAGATTTTTAAAATGTTTTTAATAATAGTAATAGTCAATTTCTTTCGATGATAACCGGTGACAAAGTTACACTTTCTCTTGAATCGAATCCTGAAGAAAGAGGCAAAGGACAGTAAATAGGTGTTTCCTGTCATTAATGATGATACTATGAAAATGTGATTTAAATTTCTCCCTTATAAAAAAAATCAAATTTTCAACAAAATATCATCGAAACAACTGAAATATTACGAATATTTCTATTGGAGCATAAAAATATGTGAGCTGCCATTTAGTTTTAGTCGATATAAACGAAAATTGAAAGGAACTACAGCATTCTTTTATTTTGAATTGCCCTATAGGAATATGCCATGCACAATAGAAAAATATATTAAATCAAAGAATGGAAATGATAGCTGTTGTTCTCAACCCCTCAGAAAGCTGGCTTTGACCCCTCAGGCATTTGCCAACCGAGCAAGTGACAAAAATCTGATGTCTTTTACACTTGTGTGAATAACTTCACTTTGATTTTCGAAAAGCGATGCATGGAATATATGATTCAGGAAAAAGGAAATTACGCTAAAAAGTAATAAAATGAATTTTTTTTTAAATATGTGAGGTAGTTTTTTTATTATGACTATAATAAGGATTGGTTGTATTTTGGAATTGTTATTTTTTATGGACTATTCAATTAATTTATTTCAAAATTTATTAATGAAAATAAAAAAGCTGCGTGGTTACTAAATTTGTTCAACTTTTAATTAAAATATTTTTAATTTGAAAAAAAATATGTTGAAAATTTCTTGTTACATACTTTTGGAAAAACATTTTGGTAAAACTACCGTACTATATAAATGACGTTTTTAGTAAGAGAAAAGGAAAAACATAATTCTGGTTAATAAAACCAAAATAAACGTATTTAAATACTTTATTTCTTCCGTTCATATAGTTCCATTCTTATTATATTAGTGTAGTGTAGTTGTTATATTTTAAGTTAGTTAGTTATTTAGTTAAAACATTTTTATTATACTCCATATACAGTGAAACCTCTCGGGAGAGACCACTCACTGTTTCATAGTAAAATGGTCGTTAATGAAAGTTGGTCGTTCTAAGGGGTTACCGCCATTGACTTCAAAATGTTATCGAAGGTACATGATTTTTCGCAAGTGATTTTAAATTTATTTATTGTCATTTTCTTGGTGCAGAAATGCCATTGTGTTGGCGTCACAAAAACAGAATTTATGAATAAAATTAAGCCACAATAAAAATGATCCCATCTGATCCCTTAAGGCGACTGCCCACGTTCGGTGAACTTTTTTTAAAAAAAATAAATTTTTAAAAACTTTTATGCTTAGTTATATAAAATGGGATAAAAAATGACACAAATAAGAAAAATTAAAACAATATATTTTATAGTTTGTAAAATTTTGTTGAAATTAGGTCAAAAATTAGTGATTTTTAAGAGTTACGCTGGACACCCTCAACTTAGTTGTGCGTAATAAAATACAATTTCCTTTGGAATATATATTATTCTAACCCTTTTCTGTGTTTTGAACTAAAAGTTAATCAAAATATCAAAAATTTGGTGAAATATGCCCAATTACGTAGAAAAACAGCAAAATAACGATATATTTTTTAAGTTTTTTTGATTTACTTAGCTATAAAATAATCAAATATTGAAATAGAATTTTAGTTCTAGTTCAGAACACAGATAATAATATTTATAACAGTGTTACAAAATTTAATCATAAAATTCCTAATAGTTTTTGAGAAATAAGGTCCAGCGGGAATCGAAAAACGGAAAAATTCAGTTTTCCAGAAAACACATTTTAAGATTTATTTGTACAGTAAAAGTAAATTACATTTATCATACAAACATTAAACTATCCAAAAAGATATACCTAACCTTCATATACACTATACTTGTTTAAATTGAACTTTTCACTGAATATTCTTTTTTTCCTGATCCTTTTTTCAATAAGTTGAAAATCTCCGTACAAATGCTCGATTTACTATTAGTAAACATCTGTTTATTTTTTGTCATTTTAGATTTAATTACTTTAGAAATACAGGTGATAATAACATTGCATAGCTTGAGTTAGATATAAAAAACAATAAAAGTGCAATTTCATATCAATACATAATTAAATATTTTAAAAATTTGAGTATGAAATTAGTACATTATATGTTTGTGTAATACACGATTACACAAAATTATAACCAATAAGACATATTTCCTTTATACTACATACTGATTTTGCTCTATTTTGTGCTTTGAACTAAAAGTATAAAATTTATATAAAAAAATTGAAAATATATGCAATATTATGCTTAAAAACACAATATTTAAAATAACATTTTACGAAGATTTTTGAAAAAAGAAAGAAAAGATTTTTGAAGAAAATTAAAAATAACTAAAAAAATATCAAATTCTATCGAAAAAATTTCAAAATATAAATCGGATCTTGTTCAAGAACGGAATGTAAAGCGCGTGAATCAATCAGAAAACAAAATATGTAAACATCATAGCAGTTGCCATTCAAATCATATTTCTTTAAGAAAAATCATTAATAAAAAATTGCCAGATGCATTTCAATACATTTATAATTGTTATTAATATTATTTTATGGCTTTTCACTGAAAGGAAAACAAAAAACCAACGCATAACAGCTTTGTTTACATTAAATTCCGTCATTTTTTATTCACTTCCGGTTTTTCAGAATGTGACTTCCGGTTTTTAAATCGGCTATAACTTTACAAATAATTATCAGAAAATTAAAAGTAAAACATTTTTGGAATCTTGAAAGTTCATATTTTTTAAAAATGTAATAAACAGAAAATCGATTTTTTGTACGAAATCACTCATTTCAAGGTAGGCAGTCGCCTTAAGTGTAAAAACAAATTTAACAATTATGAATGAGAGGGGCCGGGATAGCCTGGTCGGTAGGGCGCTGGGCCCATATCCAAGAGGTCGTGGGTTCGATCCTCGCCGGCCGAAGACTCCCCGCGTAGTAAATGGTGGCTGATGCACGTTAAATCTGCCGAGTCTCAAAGTCCTCCATGTTCCCACAACAAATCAATACCTCTGGGGGTACTGATCCAGGAGTTCCCTTGTCTTCTGAATTGGTTCAAAATTACAAGGCTACGGAGTTGAACGTAAGTAGTCGTAAACCCATGAAATTGGGTCGGCTGTTCAACGACGGTTATAAAATAAAATAAAATAAAATTATGAATGAGAGAGCCGCGATGGCTCAGGGATAGAGCGTTCGCCTTCCAAAGAGGCGAACCGGGTCCGAATCCCGGTCGTTACGAATTCCGCATCCGGCTTGCACCGACCACAGTGCTGATGTAAAATATCCTCAGTGGTAGACTGATGCACCATGCCATAACGGCACCTTTTTAATATCCAAGCAGAGGAAAAAAATAACATAAAAATTACGTCTCGAAAACCTCCAAATGTTCTCCAAAGCTGGGGAGCCATCCCCTCTGCAAAGGATCAAAATTTTGAGGGCATATCTTCGGATTATTTTCAGGAATGTTTCCCAGACCGTCGCCAATAATTCATTGTGCCCGCATCCGGCTTGCACTGAGTCCCCTGTCAAACCGTGGGAGGTTCTCGTGGTCTTCCTCTCCGTGTAACACAAATGCCGGTTAGCTCCATCAAAAAGTCCTCTACCAAGGCAAATTTCTTCCTATACTCGATCCAGGAGTTTCCTTGTCTTCAAATCTGTTCAATGACGGTTATAAAATAAAATTATGAATGAGAGAATTATTTTAAATAAATAAACAATTATATTTTTTGCCTGAGTTTTCATTTAATTTATATTATAAAAATTAGTTTTCTTTAATAAAAAATGAGAAGAGGTATGTTTGCTTAAAATGCTTAGTTTTTCTAAAATAATTTTTTTTTTTTTAAATTTAACTTACTATTCTAAAAATAAATCATTGATAGCATCGTCTTTAGTACGCTTTGATGGCAGCATGAGAATTTTAATCTCTTTCAGAGATCGTTTAAAAAGAGCTCTCTAAACAAGAACCATTCACAAATATTTTGAATACATATGAATTAACTTACTTGTTTTGTTAACTTCTTTTGTTTTGATATTTTGTTTTTCGTGTTTCCTTATTTAACCTTTTCCGCAATTGGTGTGGAGGTTTACCCTGTCACTCGAAGAGATTTTGGTGGTCTTTTTTAAAGGTTTTCTTCAACATAAAGTTGATGAATAAGTTCTGCGCCTCTCAAAATTGGTGGTAAATAGAGGAGTTCGCTACACAGAAGTGGTCTTTCTTGGAAGTTTCTCTGCACTATTATTAAAATAATAATATTACTAATAGAATTTTTATCTTTCCTTCTGTGGAAAAATATTCTGCAACAGAGCTGTTTGAGCTATAAAAACCATAGTTCTCTACAGGGATAATTTTATATTTAAAAATGTTTCTTATCCCTTTGAAGGAATATCAAAACATATTAAAATGGCACCTTTTCAGAGAAATGAAATTTTATAAATATTTTTTTTTTAAAATTTCTATGAAAGAGGCTTACAATATAATAATAATTGCTCGATAAGATCAGTGGGATTTCATTTTTTTTTTTTATTTGAAAGGAGACGATATACTGTTCTAAAAATTAAAAAAGTACAGAAAGTTTATGCCTAGTAATCATGTTAAGAAAATGTTCAAAAATTGATAGCTTCTTAAAGCGATTCCATTGAAAAACTTTCTCTTGTGAAAGCAATTAACAAAAAATAAAATTATTCTATATTTTATTTTTTTCTTCAGAAATCGATTTAAAATATTCATATTGATTAAAAATGAAACCGTTTCTAAAACTGTATTCAAAATTTATTTGCGTAATATACGAGTACGAATATACGAATACGAATATACGAATACGAATATACGAATACGAATATACGAATACGAATATACGAATACGAATATACGAATACGAATATACGAATACGAATATACGAATACGAATATACGAATACGAATATACGAATACGAATATACGAATACGAATATACGAATACGAATATACGAATACGAATATACGAATACGAATATACGAATACGAATATACGAATACGAATATACGAATACGAATATACGAATACGAATATACGAATACGAATATACGAATACGAATATACGAATACGAATATACGAATACGAATATACGAATACGAATATACGAATACGAATATACGAATACGAATATACGAATACGAATATACGAATACGAATATACGAATACGAATATACGAATACGAATATACGAATACGAATATACGAATACGAATATACGAATACGAATATACGAATACGAATATACGAATACGAATATACGAATACGAATATACGAATACGAATATACGAATACGAATATACGAATACGAATATACGAATACGAATATACGAATACGAATATACGAATACGAATATACGAATACGAATATACGAATACGAATATACGAATACGAATATACGAATACGAATATACGAATACGAATATACGAATACGAATATACGAATACGAATATACGAATACGAATATACGAATACGAATATACGAATACGAATATACGAATACGAATATACGAATACGAATATACGAATACGAATATACGAATACGAATATACGAATACGAATATACGAATACGAATATACGAATACGAATATACGAATACGAATATACGAATACGAATATACGAATACGAATATACGAATACGAATATACGAATACGAATATACGAATACGAATATACGAATACGAATATACGAATACGAATATACGAATACGAATATACGAATACGAATATACGAATACGAATATACGAATACGAATATACGAATACGAATATACGAATACGAATATACGAATACGAATATACGAATACGAATATACGAATACGAATATACGAATACGAATATACGAATACGAATATACGAATACGAATATACGAATACGAATTCGTATATGCAAATATACGAATACGAATATGAATATAAAGCAACAATGAGGTTGTTAAAACAAGATAATTGATAGTATACAAAGCAAACGCAAGTGTTTTATCTGAAACAGCTTTGTTAGTAACCTGTCATCTCAACAGTTATTTGCTTTCCCATAATATGCGAATGTGAGTCTCAAGACATATACGCTCATAGCCATAATATTGTCTTTGTCCTTTATCCCACCTTTTTTTAGTCAAATGTTGTTTTCAACACCGTTTGATTTCATTATCTTGAGCACGCAAAAGCTTTTGTGTTTTGAGCTGTTTATTTGCTGTACCATAAAACTCTACATCTATTTAAACAAACGCTTAAACTGAAGCTTCTGTTTAACCTCCTAAAATAGTTTTAAAATAAATAACTCGTGAAAGTAATCCAATAAAAAAAGCATTGAAAAAAGGATGGAGTATAATGACTTTTATGATGTAATCTTTTTAAAATTTAACACGAAACAAAAGTAAAAAACTTAACACCCTAATGATCATTCCTCTTTTTTACTTAGTCTATTTAATTTCTCGTCGAATGACACTTGAATTTATAAATGGAATCTGTAATATCTAATAAATTTGGCACTGTACAACTGTTTCTATTTCTGGTTTTTCCCTTTGATCGATCCACTTTTCTTAAATATTTTATGAGAAAATAGACTGTGAATTTAATACTGCAAAAGTTAGTTTTGGCAGAACTACGCCTAACTTAAATGATATTTCGCATTTAACGTAATGAAAACAAATAGCTTTATAAATTAGGTTTGAGGAAAAATAGGAAGCGAAAATTAAGCGTATCTCTTGGAGTCAATAGAACCAGTAGAAGGTCATTTTTCAAAAAAAAAATTACAATTTATAATTTCTATTAGGTATGGTTTATAATTTAAAGTAAATTTACTCAGAAAATAACCATTTTATTGCTGATAAACTTGTGTTTAAAGATACAATTTCTAGCTAATAAATAAAAAATATATACAATTATATTTTTGTAAAATTGAGACTTAAAGTTTTAAAATCAATTTAAAGTTATATATTCCATATATCACATTTTAAATACTATAAAATTAAGTAGTATTTTTCATGCGTGATAGTATTATAAAACTACATTTTGTAAAAACTGGTATTTAAAGCAAAATAATCAATTGTAAGCGAATTGGAATGGATGATTTTCTGCTCCGGAGAATATTAAATACATATTTCTAAAAGAGACCAGAATAACTTTACTGCATCACTGAAAATGGTATGATAACTTTACACATTCCATCTATCGCATTTTAAATAGTATAAAATTAAGTAGCATTTTTCATGCATTTAAGTATTATAAAACTTATTTTTGTAAGAACTGGCATTTAAAGCGAATTGGAATGGATGATTTTCTTCTACGGAGTATATTAGATGTAAATTTCTAAAGGAGACCTGAATAACTTTACAGCATCACTGAATATGTATTCCATCTATCACATTTTAAATAGTATTATAAAATTAAATAGTATAGTATTATATAACTTTTTTGCTGTTGTAAGAATTGGCATTTTAAGCAATATAATCAATTTAAAGCGAATCGGAATGGACGATTTTCTTCAATGCAGTATATTAAAGACCATTTTCTAAAGGAGACCCGAATAACTTTACAGCATCACTGAATATGTATTCCATCTATCACATTTTAAAAGCTGACTCTCATAATAAAAAAAACCGCTCATATTCTGTCCAGCTTTTATCTATGAGTGGAAAAGAAGGACGGTCGTTGGATCATTGAATTCCATCCATTGCCCACGCCCAAATGAAAGCAGATAACAGCGTGTACCTCCAAAAGGAAGATCCTCCTCCTCCCGTCAAAAACCCCTCATCCCAAGTCCTTTGGAGTGTCACCGCATCGCTATGAATGGGGAGGATAGAGGCATGGCCATAGCATCTTCCCATTCACTTGCTAATGTAGCATGAGCAGATGGGATATGACTTACGCAACCGCCGGATGCTCCACAATGGCTTGTCTCTCTTTCTAAAGGAGAAGGGAAATCGAATTTGAGGATCATCATACACACTTCAGAATGGTAATGTTAGTTTGATGCGGTATATTGAACAAGTATTGGGAGATATTGGGCAATATGTGTAAGCCTTTTGTGTCACAGAGTTGCCACCCTTCCTTTGCGAGTATATTGGATTTTATCTTCTGATAGTCGGTTTTATTAGAGTAGCTAAAATTCAGTTGCCTGTCTCGCAGTTGGGAAAGATTTTACCAAAGGATGAATGCCTCTACTGGTAAATATTTATTAGAAGGCTTGCTGCATAAGATATTAAGCAGGGAATCGGACTGTTGGAAGTCTTTGGTTCAAAATAAAATTTTACGTATGTTTGCAAATTAGAACATTTTATATAGTTGATATATTGGAGAGCATTTAAATATTGGGCGATATGTGCAAGCCTTTTTTTCTCAGTGTTGCCCCCCTTCATTAGCGAGCTTATTGAATTTATAAACTGATAATTGTTTTCGTTAGAGTACTAAAATTCAATTGTCTGTTTTGCAGTTGAGAAAGATTCTACCAAAGGATGAATGCGTCTACTGGTAAATATTTATTAGAATGCTTGCTGTACAAGATATTAAACAGGGAATCGGACTGTTGAAAGTCTTTGGTTCAAATTGAAAACTTACGTATGTTGACAAATTAAGACACTTTCTAAAGTTGATATGTAGTATTAATATATTGGAGAGTATTTAAATATTGGGTGATATGTGCTAGCCTTTTATGTCACAGTGTTGCCACCCTTCCTTAGCGAGTTTATTGAATTTATAGACTGATAGTGGCTTTTATTAGAGTAACTAAAATTCAGTTGCCTGTATTGCATTTGGAAAGATTTTACCAAAGGATGAATGCCTCTACTGGTAAATATTTATTAGAATGCTTTCTATATAACATATTAAACAGGGAATTGGACTGTTGGAAGTCTTTAGTTCAGAATGAAAATTTACGTATGCTGACAAATTAGGACATTTTCTACAGTTGGTATGTTGGAAAGTATTTAAATATTGCACGATATGTGTAGGCCTTTTCCCTCTCTTCCTTGGCAAGTTTATTGAATTTATAAACTGATAGTTGTTTTTATTAGAGTAACTAAAATTCAGTTGCCTGTCTTACGGTTGGGAAAAATTTTACCAAAAAATGAATGCCTCTACTGCTAAATATTTATTATATAGCTTGCTATATAACAAATTAAATAGGGTACTAGAATGTTGGAATCCTTGGTTAAAAATGAAAATTTAAGTATATAGATAAATAAGGACATTTTCTACAATTGATAGAAAATATTTATATATATCATAAAATTTAGCACGTGTAATCACAGGAAAGTTTAGCTCTCACAACTATATTGCGGTGGATTACTAATTAAATATCTTTATCAAATAGACTTTCATAATACACTTAGTCAATTGGTAAAGGTTCTATAGTGACTGCAAAGCTTGCTTTTATAGAAACTCTTCTATGTTAAATGATATAGATGCTCGACGTAATTTATGCTTACGACATTTGCAACGAAATTAGTTGATTTCTTCATAAACCATTAGTACTAAAATTAGTTGGTATCCCGTGATTACATCACGTGCGTTGTTTGTACCAACAGGCATTGATTCTTAATTAGAATACAAAGTAAAATGATTATTATTGCCCGGTGTACTCGTACAATACGCTTCTTTCTTCGCGTCCATAAATGCCTTATAGGGGCTTTTAAATATAGATTTCGAAAAAATATTTCGGTAATAATGTTAAAAAGTTACGATGGTCCTTGAAACTTCGTTTTGTGCTGAAAGAATTGAGCTGGCGCATCAGAAGAAATTCTATTCATATTTTATCTATGCATTGGAAGAAGTAAGGGGAGTCGGTAGGGCATATATAAATAATGCTAAAACTGACCTTTTTTTATGTTCCTTTTCTAAGAAACTTCTCATGATATCTCCTTGAAGTTTTTGGGGGATGTTTGAGATTATTTTAGTTGTATGCTGCGTTTCAGCGTTAACAGAAATACTTTTTGAGTTATGAAAGATTTTTGCTCAAAAATGATGAAACTTTTTAAAAGTTCTCAGTTCATAATTTTTTTAAAAAAAATTCTGTCAAAGACGTATTAACAGTTTATTATCAGTTTATTATGTTAAATGTATTGACAGTTATCATAGTGTAAACATGTATATGTAAACATTCTGTGGAAAAAAAACTGAAGCAATATCTTACTTAGATGCCGAGAAAAGGTACATCGAAAAAGGTCAATTTTAGCATTATTGGTATATGCCCTACCCCTTAAGAATTTAGAAAATTCATACAGTATGTATCTGTTGGAAGGGAGAATATATATATATATATATATATATATATATATATATATATATATATATATATATATATAAATATATAACTGATAGTTACCCTTTTCTGACACCCATGTCTCATAATTTGATATATTTTAACACAGAATCTTCGGTTTACTTTAAATTGTATGACACTATAAATAATGATTTATATTTTATTATATTGCTTTATCATTTTTTCTGTTCATTGCTATTTTAATGAAATGGTAACACTGTGGGGAAAAGAGGAATTTCTGAGATAAATACAATACAACCAATATCTAAAAATGAGTAAATACTTTTCCAATCCGGTCACTCACTAAATGCGAATGCAAGATTAGTACAAAAAAGTTAACATAATTTCAATACAAAAATAAGTTGTATGAATAATTTGCTTCGAGATAAACATTGTTGAGTAATGGGCTTATTACATCATAATTAAGGTTAAAAATATGGTTTATTGTTGCATAATTAGAAAAATCTTTTCTAGACAAAAAAAAACGAAAAAAAAACGTCCTGTCTTTAATCAATTAGAGTATCAAAAAGAAGAAAAAAATGTAATTTATATTACTGTGAATTTCACCTATTTAACTTAATCATGTGTAGTAATCTTGATTTACGGCGCAATTCTAATTAATTTGATTTCCAATTGCTCATTCCTAAACAATTCCTGAGCTATTGAAACTTCAAAATTTGAATAATGATTGTAAAACAAATATAAAATGTTTATTTTCTTCCAAATTTCTACTCTGTTCATATATTTGGGAAAAGCTGGATTCAATATATATGATTACAAGAGAGTTTTTAGTTGTTAAATAAGGAAAAAAACTAAAATATATTCTCTATTTCCAGTTCCAAGAAAAATACAAAACAACATTACTAGGTACAAAACAACATAGGTACAACCAAGAAAAATAGGTACAATTATAAAACAATTTCAGGCCAGATTGCCATAAAAAGCTCAAATAAAAGATTCAAATAATAATTGCAAAAGAATTCTGGAATTTTCTCTTTGAATCACTGAGATGTCTATATGTTTTGCAACAAACAAATATATTAGATATTTTACAATTTTATAAGCGATGATGAACTGCTGACCCAATTCTGAGTACGTTTATCGATGTTCAACTCCGTTGTCCTTGTAATTTTGAACCCAACCCAGAAGATAAAGGGAACTCCTGGATCAAGCACTGGGACAAACTAGTCTTCGTGGAAGACTTTTTGTTTGAACTAACTCGCATATGCGTTACATCGAGAGTAAAACCCTGAAAACCTCCAACGGTTAGCCAGAAGATAAGGGAACTTTAACCCGTGATCCCTCTATCTCTGAGAATATTGAGAATTGACTAACTTATTGAGAGAAATCCAAATATTTTATTTCTTCATATCCCTTTTTTGCAAGCAGTAACTCAACTATAAAGACTTCCGTATTTAAATAATAATTGCACAATAACTCATTAAAAAAAATTTCAACTCTAATCATATATTTCATAAGAATCAAATAAATAAACATCAGAGTAAAATTTTTATTAGTCACTAAAAAAAAATACTAAGTCAATTATGAGTTTTTACTTTCAGAAAAAAGTAATTTTTACATCCTGCATGAAATTCAAATTTATGCCCAATAGACATTAAGGACTTTAAGATTTGAATAATAGTAACTGCAAAATAAATATGAACTATTTCCTTAAAAATAAACTCTGTAATGTTCATATGCATATATTGTAAGAATATAAATATTAGTGTAAATTGTTTGTTGGTTATTATATGTAAAAAAAAAAAAAAAAATTAAAATCAATTCCCCATTTTCACTTTTAGTAAAGAATTTTTTCTTTACCTTAAAGGAAACTCAATGCATATTAACACTAAATATTTCAAGATTATAATAAAGGAACTTCTTTTTTTAAATATCTCTAATGTTCATATATTTTATACTGACTTAAATATAATTTTAAATTATTTGTGCTATGTTAAGTAAGAAAAAATTAAGTCAATTCACCATTTTTATTTGCAGAAAAAAAATTAATGTTTACATATTTAATAGCAAAGACAATAAACACCAATAATATTTTTAAAAATTCAAAGTCAATTTCCTATTTTCGATTCAAGAATTTTTTTTTATCGTCTTATTGAAAATCAATGCCAGTCATAATAACGTTATGTATCTCAAGATTTGAATAATACCTGTTAAATAAATATAACTAGTTATTAAATATCTCTTATGTTTATACATTTCATATTAGCCGAGAAAATAAATATAGAAACAAATGATTTATGAGTTATTAGATAAGGAAGAATTCAAAGTTAATTTCCAATGAGGAGATGAAAAAATAATTTTGCTTTTTCATCATTATTGTTTATTGTAATATTCATATAATAAACAAACATAAAATATTTTTAATGTTCATATGTCCTATTAGCCCCAAAAAATTAATATCAATATTAATGAAAAAACAATTAACGTTAAAAATTTCAAGATTTGAATAAGAATATAACTATTTTTTAAATATCTTTACAAAAAAGGCCAAAAAATATATAAATATTGATATAAATGAAAAAAAAATTAACGTTAAACATCTCAAGTTTGAATAAGACGTGTTAAATGAATATAACTATTTTTTAAATATCTTTGTAAAAAAGGCCAAAAAATATATAAATATCAATATTAATGAAAAAAAATTAACGTTAAACATCTCAAGATTTGAATAAGACGTGTTAAATGAATATAACTATTTTTTAAATATCTCTACAAAAAAGGCCAAAAAAATAAATATAAATATCAATATTAATGAAAACAAATTAACGTTAAACATCTCAAGATTTGAATAAGACGTGTTAAATGTAAAACTATTTTTTAAATATCTCTACAGAAAAGGCCAAAAAATATATAAATATCAATGTTAATAAAGAAAAAAAATTAACGTTAAACATCTCAAGATTTGAATAAGACGTGTTAAATGAATATAACTTTTTTTAAAATATCTCTACAAAAAAGGCCAAACAAATATATAAATATCAATATTAATGAAAGGAAATTAACGTTAAACATCTCAAGATTTGAATAAGACGTGTTAAATGAATGTAACTTTTGTTCAAATATCTCTATAAAAAAGGCCAAAAAAATATATAAACATCAATATTAATCAGAAAAAAAATTAACGTTAAAATCTCAAGATTTGAATAAGACGTGTTAAATGAATGTAACTTGTTTTTAAATATCTCTTCAAACAAGGTCAAAAAAATATTAATGAAAGGAAATTAACGTTAAACATCTCAAGATTTGAATAAGACGTGTTAAATGTAAAACTATTTTTTAAATATCTCTACAGAAAAGGCCAAAAAATATATAAATATCAATATTAATAAAGAAAAAAAATTAACGTTAAACATCTCAAGATTTGAATAAGACGTGTTAAATGAATATAACTTTTTTTAAAATATCTCTACAAAAAAGGCCAAACAAATATATAAATATCAATATTAATGAAAGGAAATTAACGTTAAACATCTCAAGATTTGAATAAGACGTGTTAAATGAATGTAACTTTTGTTCAAATATCTCTATAAAAAAGGCCAAAAAAATATATAAACATCAATATTAATGAGAAAAAAAATTAACGTTAAAATCTCAAGATTTGAATAAGACGTGTTAAATGAATGTAACTTGTTTTTAAATATCTCTTCAAACAAGGTCAAAAAAATATTAATGAAAGGAAATTAACGTTAAACATCTCAACATTTGAGTATGACGTGTTAAATGAATATAACTATTTTTTAAATATCTCTACAAAAAAGGACAAAAAATATATAAATATCAATATTAATGAAACGAAATTAACGTTAAGCATCTCCAGATTTGAATAAGACGTGTTAAATGAATATAACTATTTTTTAAATATCTCTACAAAAAAGGCCAAAAAAATAAATAAATATCGATATAATTGTTTTGTTGGTTATTAAATGAAGAAGAATTCAGAGTCAATGAGGAGATGAAAAAGTAATTTTCATCTTCTCAATGAAACTCAATCCCGCGCCATTATGACGTGAAGTGATCTCGACTGATTGAGCATTCAATCCAATCACACAACCGCATGAATGACCCCGAGTTCTACTACCGGATCGTCCGCTTCACCTCCGAATACGTCCTCCGCATCCCATACCGGCTGTTGCGCATCCGTGACGTCACAGAATGAGAAGCTCAAGAGCAAGTCATGCTGATCCCAAGCATCACCACGTGTTTTCTCTATGGAAGCGCTATTAAATTTCCATTAGACGCTATCGGAGGTCGACCCACTGATGAGTCAAAGATGGAGGTCGCAGCTGTAGTCGATCCCCTCTACCCCTGCCAAAATCTGTATCTTCGCCCCCCTTGCTCTTCAACATCTATTCCCATCTGCATAGCTTGATCCCTGTCAATATCACCATCAAATGACCATTAGCAGTTATGAAGGAACACTACTCTTGAAGCTTGTGTCTTTCCGCTTTTGAAAATTTTAAACTGTTGCCAATTTTTTTTTCTTAAATTTTTACTGACGACATTCTATCCCTCTGGTATGTATTTATGGATTTTTTACGGCATTCCAGATTCTTAAGCAGATTTTCTTTTAAAGCGGCTCTTTTCTGCTTTTAGAAAATGGATTGTCGCGATAGTTGCTCGCCAATTGCGAATAAGAGGGATTTATTCTGCCTTTTTTTTATTTATTTCTTGAAGTGTTTTTATAAAAAGACATGCGCGTTTTTTACGACTCCGCCCAATCTATAACGTAATGTTTTTTTAAAGAGCGATGCTATTGGCTCTTTCTCAGAAAATGTTATTTTAATAACGGTGATTTTTCTTACGATTGGGTATTTGTCTTGATCTATGCAGATTGGTTTATAGAAAAATACGAAATAGATTTATATGAAATACTTAAATTTTAGAGGTGTATTAAGATTCAAAAGTTTATAATTAAAAAATATCGGCAAATTTGTTGTAAATTTATGACAGGACCTATTATATTCCATGGATAAACTACAGTGTAACGTTTTATTTAGGTATTTTTTTTGTTTTTAATATAGTTAGACATAAAAACAGTTGCTATTGAAATTTATTTTGTAATATTGTTTAATTTTACTTCCTATTAAATTCCCTTTTTTCTTTTTTAATTTATTTGTTGCCTTTTTCAGATTAATATTTATTTTCAAATACCAATTATAACTATTTAGAAACATTTCTATTTTTATTTCTTCTCTCACTTCTCAGTTTTGTTTCAGCGTCAGACATCAGACATAGTTGATTTTTAGAGTAAGAAATGAAATCAGCTACGCAATATTGCGCAGTATAGCCGCATTTGGCTTCAGGGCAAAGAAAATTTAAAAAAAGAATCTAAATGTCTAAGAAATATTCTTGATTTTCATAATCATTATATTCTATATTCAAACCAATTCAACAAAATGTCAAAGATGTAAATCATTATTATTATCAGAAATATATTAAGTTTCAAATATTTAAACTAATTAAAATATAGCTATCGATTTCAACTACGATTGCTTTCAAGTTTATTACAAGGACCCACAATATTATATGATGTTGAGAAAAGTTACAGTGTAATGCTTTATTGAGGCTTTGTCATTGTTTGACACAAAAACTGCATCTTCGTTTAACATTGTTTCATATAAAAACTGTTTGTAAGTAACTATTTCGAACTACCCCTTAATTTTACTTTCAATCAAATCCCCTATTCATTTTATTTATCTCACTTTTTTTCGCATAAATACTTGTTCAAAAATTTCGAATAAAAAGATTCAGCTATTTTATTTTTTACTTTACAAGTTTTATCTTAATTTTGTTTGTGCATTAGATGCACCACCTTGCATTGTTTGATTTTCAGAATTAGACCATTGTTAGATTAGACCATCTGACATTGCTTGATTCTTAGAATTAGAACATTGTTAGATTAGACCATCTAACATTGCTTGATTCTTAGAATTAGACCATTGTTAGATTAGACCATCTAGCATTGTTTGAATTTTAGAATTAGACCATTTTAAATTAGACCATCTAGCATTGTCTTATTTTTAGAATTAGAACATTGTTAGATTAGACCATCTAACATTGTTTGATTTTTAGAATTAGAACATTGTTAGATTAGACCATCTGACATTGTTTGATTCTTAGAATTAGAACATTGTTAGATTAGACCATCTAACATTGTTTGATTCTTAGAATTAGACCATTGTTAGATTAGACCATCTAGCATTGTTTGAATCTTAGAATTAGATCGATGTTAGATTAGACCATCTAACATTATTTGATTCTTAGAATTAGACCATTGTTAGATTAGACCATAATGCATTGTTTGATTTTTCCTCAAGAGTAAATAACGTCGTCAGTTTTTTTTATTGTTTTGCATATTATAGTCGAATTCGCCCATTTTGTAAAGAAAATTTAAAAAAGAAATTCAAACGAAAATTCAAAAAATATTGTAAATTTACTGTAACGAATACTACATTTAAACAAATCTAGCAAAATAATCATTATCATTATCTTCATCATAGATCATTATTATCATTATAGTTGTAACTTTGTTACCACTATATGTTATAATTATTTTTGTGCTAAAACTGTCTTTTCCTATTTTTTTAAATGCGTGTTCAGTTCAACAAATAATCTTCAGTTTTAGTGTTTTTTGAAAGAATTTTTTTTTTAAACAATCGTGAAATTACTTTGTTTTGTTTGGAAATAAATGCTAGGAATAATCAGCAAAATTTTTAATTGGAAGTAATTTTTTGAACTAATTGTTCCGTCCTTTTTTTCACAGAAGAACTTATTATAAATAACTGTTGTTCTTAAGAAGAAATAATTTCGAGATAACAAATTACATTCTAAGATCAACTTAATTTTTTAGCTGAAAAATATTTCTATTTATTGAAATGTATTTGATATAAATAATATATTGTTTTGGCATGTAAATCGGCAGCTTTAAGTTCTTTATTTTTAATTCTGAAATTTAAACTCAGAGCTAGAGCAACTAAATTTGGCTACTCTTTCAGCAAATATAAGAATAGAATCAAAATTATATTGGTAATAATGATTTAATAATTATAATGGTAATAATCGTCGTTTTTTTTAGTATTATCGTATGTCAAATTATAATATGCAAAATGTTGTAAGGATATAAAATTGTGTTAGAATTCAGAGGTCGTGTTATTTTAAACGATATTTTTCTTAACTTAGAGAAATTAGGAATTTTTTGACTGTAAAGCTTGAATTTTAATCGCTAATTACGTCGAATTTTAAATTTGACCTAAGTTCTTAGACTTTCATTGCAATAATTTTCAAACTTAAATTTTGATTATGGAAATTTTTTTTCAAAAAAAGAAGTTTAAAGGAAAATTATGATTTTACAATGTAAAGAAATAATAGAAAGTCGTTTATAGACATAATTTTCTTTTTTAAAACCACAGTTTTGAATAACAATTTCGTAGAATACAATATCACTGTCTCTAAACTTGTTCTTACGCTGGAATATGCTCAACTTTTTTAGTTTACTTACTTTAGTTATAAGTACAGGTCTCACGTCCTAAGAGTATCGTAGTAATTATTTCTCATTTATTATCTTTAACTTTATTTTTTCAGTCATAATTAATTTATAACGCCATTTGATTTTGCTTCATTAAAAATGCTATATCATTTGCGTTTGGTGCAGTATTGCCATTTTCGGCTTTTGTGCCATTAAATTTGCATTTTTGTGGCATTAAATAAATGCTCATGAAATTTTAATTAAACAATCAATCAATAATTTGAGTGTTTTTCAAAAGTAACTAAACAAGTCATTCTTTTTTGCTCCTAATTTGAATAACATAAACAGATGTTTCATTAATAAATGTTTTTAAAATCCTTATTAAAAATAAAGTTAACACATTAGGTGTCATGAATTAATATTTAAAAAAAATAAATAAAATTCATCATAATCAGTTTGATTATCGAGACCAGATTAAACATTAAAAACAGATTGATTACCTGATGAAACTGATATTTTAACTATCGCAATTCTCCTTTTTTTCTAGCAATCAAACAAGCTTCGATATTTGCCTGTCTTACAGACATAAGTTTCATCAAATTTCTGTAAAATTTTTACATCTGCTTTGCTTAAGTAGTAATTTATGAGTCTTAATTTATCGAATACTCTGTATTTATTTAATTATTTAGTTAAAACGCTCAGCTTAATTAATTTAGTAGTAATTTGTGACTACAAATTTATTGAAAGCTTTCTATTTGTTTCATATTTAGTCAAAACGCTTAATTTTGATAGGTTAGTAACAATCTGCGACTTCTAATTTATTGAATCGCGACTCCTAATTTCTTTTTTTATTTGATAGTTTAGTTTAAGCGAAAATCATGCATGTTCTCAAGCAAATCAAATTTTTTTTAAAAAAAATATACTCAAATTCGCGACTCCTAATTTATTGAATCGCGACTTCTAATTTCTGTATTTATTTGATAGTTTGGTTTAAACGAAAGTCATGTATCAAGCAAATAAAAAAAAATTTTAAAATATACTCAAATTCGCGACTCCTAATTTCTGTATTTATTTGATAGTTTAGTTTAAACGAAAGTCATGTATGTTCTCAAGCAAATCAAAAAAAAAAAATTAAAAATGTACTCAAATTTGCGACTCCCAATTTCTATATTTATTTGATAGTTTAGTTTAAACGAAAGTCATGTATGTTCTCAAGCACACCAAACATTTCTTCTTTTAAATATATTCAAATAAAAATAAATTTTATCACTACAGATCCAACGTTGATCCCACCATTTTAATAATTTAACTACATTTTATTTGATTTATTTTAAAATATTTTGCATTCCTATCAAGTAAAATATATTCTATTCTTTTTTTTTCTTAAGTCTAAAGAAAAAAGGATGAAGATATATGGTCGTTCTCTGTTTTCTAGACATGTCTCTGTATCCTAAGAGTCACTTGTCCACTGCATTAAGTTGAAATAGCGCTCTTATCCATCTGGACTGTATATATACACCATTTCCTATATATTTATCTATATCTCTTCTGGCTCCCATATTTATTTTATTTATTTATTTTGAAGGAAACGTGGGCTGTCTGCAGGCCATAACAGCGAACAAACACAGTTGATGATATGTGGCCTTACAACACATCACGGACTATAGAGCTCGTTACGGTCAGGTTTGCCAAATTTGGCACATTTTTTATACCTTGGCGAGAGAAATGTAATGAAAATTGAAAACCATTCAGTTTTTGGTTATGAATTAGTAGTTCCTATAAATGTATAAATTATTAAATATATTTCTAACTTACTAATTTAAGATTATTTTGACATGAATTGTAATTCTATCAAGATGAGTCAAATACAAGGTGTTGCCTGTTTCAAAAAATAAGACTGCTAATGTTTTACATTGATAAAGAATGGAAAAAGTCTAAATTATTATTCAGAATTGTTTTTGGAAAAGAAATACATTTTAATTTTCACATTTTGTGGAACTTTATATTAATTGTCATAGAATAATTTCATACTCAGATGATGTCTCATTAGCTCTAAAATTCTTCTTCTTCTTCGTCAGCACTACAGTCTAGTGCAGGCCAAGGCTTTCTCAATTAGCTGCCTCCAGGTAGATTTTTTCACCTGTTTATTCCCAATTTCCTCTCTCTCCTTAAAGTTTCAATTTACCTAAAAAAAGTCGTTTAAGTTATTATTTTATTTATAAAACTAGTTTATAAAATATGCAAAGGTCATAAGATCCATTAGCTATTTCTTTTACCTGAATATTTCGTTATTGTAATTCTGCAGAAGTATGATTAATTTTTAATATTTTTGTACCACAAACAAAAAGTCTTTAAAATAAAATTCAATTCGAAATTTTACTATTAAAATGTTTAGTTTAAATGTAACTTTCATTCTATGAGTTATTTAAGTTTTTGATTTTTAAAGGAAATATTTCATTATCCTTGCAGAAGGAAGCAAATTCAGCTCTCTATCTATGTAATACATAGGCTGAATTTGCTTCTTCTCGGTGACAATAAACTCGGGTCCCACGATCACGAGATACTCAAATAATCATTTCTCTTACCCTCTTTCTAGTAAAGTTTCGGTTCTAACACCATTTGATCAGCTTACGTTATGACCTTAATATTTCTTACCTATACGATTAGTGCATTGAATTCAACCATTATGATTGAATTTCTTTCATATTTCAATCATAATATGCATATCGTTGTTTAAAAAAGCAATTTAAAAATATTTAAACTTATAAATTTCAGTATTTTTTTAAATGATTCAATTAATATTGTTTATCTATTTATGTTTGTTTCCTTAAATGATTGACTTAATTCGGTAAACACGTATTCTACAGGCCCCAGGTGGTATTGTTCGATTGAATGAGGCTTAGGAAACTCGCAACATTACTTTGTTTTGTGTGTCTGGCAGATCTAGTTTATATCACTGCTTGATTAACTTGGAATAATGTTGTTTACTTTAGCAAATTAAACCAAATTTCGTCTTGTTCTTGTATTATCGAATTCTACAATCAAAGTAACAGAGCCGTGATTGCTCAGGGGATAGAGCATTCGCCTCCCAATAAGATGACCCGGGTTCGATCCCAGCGATGGCTGGTCGATACGAATCTGCATCCGGCCTGCACCAACCACAGTGCTGACGTGAAATATCCTCAGTGCTAGACGGATCATGGGTTAGAGTCCTCTTGCCATCAGGCTAACCGTGAGAGGTTCTCATGGTCTTCCTCTACATGTAATGATGGGACTACATGTCTACATGTAGTTCCATCAAAAAAGTCCTCCACGAAGGCAAATTTCTCCCAATACTTGATCCGGGAGTTCCGTTGTCTTCTGGATTGGATTCGAAATTGCAGGGCTGCGGAGTTGAACATTAGTGGTCGTAAACCCAAAATTGGGTCGGCTGTTCAACGACGGGTATAAAATCAAAGCAACAATTCTCAGTGCAACCCTTTTATTTTCTTATTTGACAATAAATAATTAGTTATTTATTTTCCCCCATTATTTAGTTTAAAAATCTAAAGCAATAATAATATTGGGCGGTTATTGTTTTATTTCGGGTAACAAAATGAACAATACATTTTCTAGATTTTAAAATAAATTTAGAGGTCAACATATATAAAATGTATGTTTAAAATACGTTTTATTAGATCAAATAATAGAAACTCACACCGATGAGACTAATGAGATTTGTTTCAAAACAAAATTTTCCTTCTTAAAGTTGCCAAAGTCTTGAAATGGCGAATGCCAAGAATTGTAGAATTGTAGCAACCTACGGCCATAGAACGAGCGTCACTCTCGAATTTTTACGACCTTCTCAGCCGTTTCACTCGTTCAACGGACCTTTAGTTTTACGGCTTGTTGACCGGCTATAGTGGACACCTTAACACAACTCGAACAACAACGACAAGCTTTACTTTTTTCTTCTTTTTTGAAAAGAGAAAAGGAAGAAAAAAAATCGTCACACACTCCTTCATCTTTTACTGGCCAGTAATATTTTGAGCTGAAAGTTTTGAAACACTTTGGCGCAAGTCGAAGGTTATATCACGGATATAGTTGCGCCATAAAAGAATTGTCGTTAGTTGAGTACCTTATAATTCCGCGATGGTGGTTGAAAGCATAAAGACTACACTTCTTTCTTCTTAGTACTTCAGACAGTAAAGTATATTTTATTTGAAGATTTATGCGCTACATTTATGGAGCATTTTAATGTTAAGACAACTTTCAAATTTATCTATAAATACTAAAACTTTTAATTTGAATGTAATTTTGGATATTTTAACTTATGTTTGTATTCCCTAACTTAGTTGCGCCATGAAAGAATTTGATTATTTTGACATGAAAATGAATCGCATAATTTAGTTGCTCAATAAGAAAATTGTAGCTTAATGCATACAGTAGAATATCTAAATTTTCGAGTTTATCAATTCGACTTCGGTTTTACATGTTAAAGTCAGCAGTATGGTTAGTAAAATAATTTATTCTGATAAATTCATAAATTAAATAGTTTTTAAAGTTTATTCTTTACTGTACTTCAGACGATAAAGTATATTTAATTTAACGATTTATGCACTACATTTATAAAGTATTTTAACGTCAAGAATCCTTTGAAATTTATCTAAAAAGACCAATTTTTTCAATTTGAATAGAAATTTGGTTATTTTAACTTGAATATAAACCGCCTAACTCAGTTGCGCAATTTAAGAATTTGATTATTTTAACTTGAAGAGTTTCAAGTAGTGGAAAATTTCAACGTAGGCATTATTTGGCTTATATATCCCAGGTCACAGGAATTAACGAAGGCCTAGTGAATAAACGCAAAGGTAAAAAATGCTTTTTTCCTTCTTTTGAAAGGGTAAATTTTTTAATTTTTACTAATTTACTAAAAATATTCTAAAAAGATTTACTTCTTTTTTTAAATGAATTATTTTTGTAATGAAGCCATAAATTAATTTAATTGCGTATGAAAGTATGACTTACTAAACAAACAAAAAATAAATTATAAGGAAATAAAACTATAACAGTAAAAAAGTAACTAAAAATAATGATTACATGCACTGTAAAAAAATTTAATTTACCTCAACAGCAAAAATGGTAGTAAGTAAACATCAAACTTTTTTTTATAGTGCGAAATTTTTTTACCTACTGCAAAAGAAGGGTAGGGGAGAGTTCTCCCACAAAGCTTTTAACTGAATCTTTGAATGTTAATAAGCTAAACTAATTTTTAGTTGAAACTCTCATAGGACATTTGAATATCATACTAGAAATAAATAATTCCTTTTAATAAAATATCGCAACAAAAATAAAATTTTTCTTTACCATAAAGTAGTTGTTAAAACGGCAGCGAAAAAACTTGCTTTATTTTATTTTATCTTATTTTATTTATATACTAGTGGGCTGCGCACCCTGCTCCCTAACGCTCGCCAACACCCGAAAATTGCTACGCAATCTTATATGGTTTGCTTCGCGTACCAAGATCGCTTCGCTCGCTACTAACTTAGGTACATTGCAAATGCACACAATTCTAAGAATTCAAAACAATCATTCAAATCCATATAAAAAAATTACATCTTTTTAGTAAATACTAAGTCATTAAAATAAATTTGAATTCAAATAAATGACATGTAATTCGTTAAACCTATTAGAAATGTGCTATAGTATTATTCGTGATGTAAATCAAAAATCGTCAAATAAATTCGTAATCTATAAATTCGTGAAAAAAAGCGCTTTCGACAAAATACTAAAATAGAGATCTATCGACAAAGACTACTCACTTCTGCCTAGCTTAATAGTATGAGATTGCCGCAGCTGATGCTCTCTGGTTATTTCAGTTTCCGTTTTTAAAAGCGCTATATGTTGAGTCACCTCAGATAGATTTGGCATGTGACATTTTAAGCGGCAATCATGGGTCATTCGCCGTGTAACAGAAATAGTAGCGTAAGCAAAACAAAGCAAACGTTGCCACCGGCGGAAAAGAAATACAGCCAAAACTTGGGAGCCACGTAAGAGAATTATATATATTAGATATTTAGATCTATTGGTAAACAGAAGTGATTTCTCTAAGTAATCATTTTTTTAAATAACATTTATGTTGTTATGACGTTATATTGTTGAAACAAATTTGATGAGTTCACATCCTTAATTTAATATTTTCACTTACCAAACGGTAGGATATATTAAATACTTTTTTTTTTTGCCTGCATCTCATTGTGCATGAAGCTGATCCTTAAGTTCTAAATCATTTAACAGATCTCTTTAACTGTAATTTATAACAGTATATTAATGTTATTTGCTCAAAAATAATAATTGTTAGACCACCTTTCTAAATAACTTTATCTTAAAATGTGAGGCAGATTTACATTATAATACTAATAAAAAAACAGCAATTCTCTTAGTTTTAAACTCTTGAATTAAAAGCATAATAATAGCATTACAGGAAAATAACTTTAAGTTAGGGATTCAAAAATATTTATAGAAAAGCATGACTTTTATTAATTTTATGCTGACTACAACCAAAACAATAAGGAGACGAATGAGGAAAAACTGGATCACACCACTTGATTTTCTGGCCAATAAAAATGCACCGACAACAATGGAAAACTGCGACACCATCATTAGAATTTTATATATAGTAAGAATTATGATAATAATAATAAAAACAATCTACATAAACTCTTAATTTAGAAATCAAAAACTTAATAATAACAGTGCAGGTAATTTTAACCTTTAAATTAGGGAAACAAAAATATTCATGGGAAGAACAGTAACTTAATGACTTATATCAATTTTATGCTGATGACAACCAAACCCATATGAAAATTAAAATGAGAAAACTGGATCCTGCCATGTGATTTTCCAGCCAATAGAAATGCCCGGACAATAATGGAAAATTGCGACACCATCATTAGATTTTTATATATAGTAAGATTTATTTATTTTTCAAATAAAGAATAGGACTTAGTTCAGACAAAATCGAAATATTTAAAAATGTATTGCATTTAGAAAGGGACTTTTTTTTTAATGGCTTCGAAAACTCGAAACAAATGCGCATATTTTCTATAGTATTTGAAGAAAATTTACGCAACCTTCATGCGTACACCACGCTAAAGGAAAGATGAGTGAGAACCATTTAGTGAATTATTGATTCAGTTACCAATAATTAAGCGATATGTGAATTGGGTGAATTAAGAATTAGAAAAGCAGCATTCGGGTACATCCTGGTTAATAGCGGGATTCGAACCTGCTATCTGCACGCTTCTGAAGTTTTGGTGGAAAGGCAAAACATCTCGGCCACAGAGACCCTAATCTTCTCGAGCTACTTTGATAGAAGCACTGGTCCCGCAGTGGACTGATCGTTAAGACACGGTTCCCAGCAGATCACTGAAGTCAAGGATCACTGGCTGCGGTCAATGTGCGGGTGGGTGACCACTTGGATTAGACTACGTAGGGACTGAGGTTGTGCGGTACTGGTCCTCGCTACACTGTTTTACCGTAAAGTGCTCGACTTCGCGTGCAGGTCGTCGGGCCACCGAAGCGGGGGTGCCATCCCCTCTGCAGAGGATCAAAATTGTGATCGCTTGTCTTCGGATTATCCTCAGGGATGTTTCCCAGACAGTCGCCAATAGCCCATTGTTGACAGAAACTTGACAGAAGCACCGAAATATAGCATACTTACTAGCATCGTGATCATCTGTAAATTTTCCGCTAGCTTTATTGTATTGCCCTGGCCGAGCGGCAGCAAACGCGTAGAGGTATCTGGTTTGAAATTCGTATGTAACTCCTGATGTATCTATGTTTTGTCCTTCCCTCATTTGTGCTATTTCCTGGAATTCTGTGCTACATATATATTCAAAAGTTTATAAGTAGTTCTTTATAAGGAGCACAAAAGCTGGAAGTAGAATCGATAATAAATAATATGGGCCTCGCACGCTATTGCACCAAGCGCTCGGTAGTGTAGAGATAGCAGATTCGAATAACCTTGAAAGTATCTCCATGATGTCCTTGTCTAAGTTGTGCTATCTAATCTTCAACTTGACATGGGCTTGTACGCCATATACTGGCATGCAAGCCTGCATATGTATGAGTTATAATTAAATAAACTAATAAATTGCATTGCTTTGAGATTAAAAACTAATTACAAGGACCTTCCTGGCCACTCGGTAACTCCCGCCAAACAATTAGGGTAGAGAGGAGGTAGCGGGTTCGAATACCGCTGCTAAGCTGAATGTATCTGAGTGCTGCCTTTCTCTGTATTGTTCTATCTGTTCTTTTACTTGACAAAGGCTTATAAGCCTTAATTGAGCACAAACGCCTGCAAATGTA
The DNA here is from genome assembly GCF_982258835.1 of Parasteatoda tepidariorum. Lineage (NCBI taxonomy): Eukaryota > Metazoa > Arthropoda > Arachnida > Araneae > Theridiidae > Parasteatoda > Parasteatoda tepidariorum. The sequence goes on from NC_141758.1 coordinate 50,118,937, forward strand.
TGTTGCACCAATAAACAAGACTACTTGGTGCTGTCTCTCCTATTGTGCTATCTGTCCTCTTCTACTTGACGAAGGTTTATAAGCCTATTTTGAGCACACAAGCCTGAAAATGTATGTAATTGCAATTGCAATAAACAATAAACAAATTGTGTTGTTGAAGTTGTGGGTGCTTGGGTTACGTAGAATCAGATGTATGAGATATTTCAAATATCAGACATAATATTTAGCGTGATATTGTATTTGGTTATACCGAAAATAACTTTTTGTAAATAGTTTAAATTTGGACTTTAGTTGAATATATACTAATTCTGCGATTCTGCGGGGTACCGACTCTCTTATAAACAGCTGTTCAATATTTTGAAGGTATGTATATTTAACTTCCATCGTTTTTAAGTTCAGTTATTTATTCTTCAGAATGACTTTTCGAACAAAAATGTCTGTTAAGTAAATCGTAACTAAATATTTTACAAAAAAATATTTCTAAGCCAAATATATTCATTTAAATTAATTGCTATTCGCCATAAGTTGGAAACAATTTAACATATGCTGATATTTTAACTATTGCATATATTCGAACAAGCACTTTATCACCATAAGATCATAGCAAAAAAAAAATATTTTATACGTTTTTATTTCAGTTTAATTTTTGTCTGAAAAACTGTAAAGAGGTATTTATTATAGTTTTAAACTCCAGATTATCATAGCATGTTTTTGTTGATAAATGTCAACTATTTATGTAACTCTTTGATGAAATATAGTGAAATTGAATAAACAATTTAAAATAATAGAATATCTTATGAAATCTAGTATACTCATTGCGCTACAAATTATACATTGATGTTCCTACATTCCACCTTAGATAATTGGTGATCCGGAAGGTTGAAGTTTGAATAATTAAATATATTACAGTAGTTTATTAGAAGAAATTATGAGTATGATCCCACAATTGGGATATGATTCAAAGGATTAAAAATGGGCTGAACTTAATTTGGTGATTATTTTCTCATTTGAGATTATTCAGATCATTGTATTTTGGGACATTAGAATTCTACTACAGTTGGTCAGAAAATTATGAACATTTTAAATAAGTAAGATATAAATAATGCCGTGCAATTGAAAAAATACCGTAAGAGACAAAAAATTGAAAATTGAGAATTCTATACACTGCTCAGAACAATTAAAGAATATTGAGTTTGTGGGTTGATCTTGCATCTGTAGAATTGTTTGAATGATTCATACATTATCGACAGACGCAGACGTTATAGGCCAAGGATGGCGAACCAATGGCACGCGTGCCCTAAATGTGTGTCGCTACACAATATTTTGATCCATCACAAAGTTCATTATGAAGCATATTAATAATTAAATTAAAAATTCGCAATAAACGAGCAAAAGAATAAACAATTTTTAACCAAATAATTAACAATTAATGTAAAAAAAAAAACAATTAATAAGCATAAAAAACAAGCTAACAATTAATAACTAGCAAAAAATTAACAGTAATGCTTGAACTAAAATCTTACAACCTAATATAAGTTATTTGTCATCTAATCTGCAACAACAGAAGTCACACTGATGTTACTTTAAGTTGAATTACGTATATAACTGAAACATTTCAAAATGTATTATTTTTCATTGTAAATAAAGAGTTTTGAGTTGATAGCATTTAGTATTATTATTTTCCCAATAATTACGAAGTCAAAATTATTTGACGGCAAGTCTATGGCCTCATTAAACAATTGTTTAGAAAAAAATGGCACGCTGGTGCACAAAGGTTCGCCACCCCTGTTATAGGCAATATGAGATAAAAATGATATTTGTTTGTCAGAAAAAATGCGTTTTATTGAGCATTTGGGTACAAAAGGAAAACAAACTCAATTTGTGCATATGCGAAAAAAAGGTGTTTCCTTAAAACAAAATCGATGAGGTTATTTATGAGGGCTGTTGAATTTTGTTCCACTTCTCCAAAAGCGCTCTTTCCATTTCTTAGAGAGTTTGTGGGGTGGCAGGCATCTAGTAATTCGTCTGTCTAGAATCATGCTCGATTGGGCTCATGTCCGGAGAACATGCTAGCCAATCCAGTCATATGATTCCTTTCTCCAGAAGGAAATCATTCACCGAGTTAGCACAATGTGGCCTGCAATTGTCGTAAATTAATACGAAGTCATCTCCAATTGCTGAGGCGTAAGGGACTACAATAGATCTCAGGATCTTATCCTTATATCGCGACCGGTCAGTGCTAAATTTCGAATGATATTGAGATCGGCGCGCCCATCAATAGAGATGCCATCATAGACCATCACTCCACCACCGCCAAATCGAAACTGTGGTGTCAGTAGCCGAGAGAAGGTGTTGTTAAAGAAGAGTGGCATTTACATTTCAGTGTCGTCGAGCCATTAGCGTTAAATAACGATCTTCATTGGGTGTTGTAGCGCTTCTGACCTTTTGCCCTGAGCTTTGGTCTGCATTTCCAGTCTCCAAAAAACGGTTCCAGCTCCTTGATATATATATATATATATATATATATATATAGTCTGTCACGGTGAAAGATCGAATATTTCATTACATTCTTGTACATTCGGACCCTCACCGGTGTATGTCGACAGTCACAGATATGCTTTGGTGAATGTCCGAAATATTTATTACATTCGATTTGATATGAATTTATTCGTGGATATAAATACATTTATTCGATATTTTAACCCTACACTGATGTTTTTTTAATGTTAAGTGCCACTGCCCGGTATACATTTGCCCGGTATACCCTACATTGATGTTTTTTTAAGGTTTAGTGCCACTGCCCGGTATACATTTGCCCGGTATGCCCTACACTGATGTTTTTTAGGGTCAAGTGCCATTGCCCGGTACATATTTGCCCGATACTCCAAACACTGATGTTTCTGCGAATCTATCGTCAGTAAGTATTAAAATATAGAATAAATATAAATATATCAAATAAATATAATAATATTAACGAATAAATTAATATAAAATTGGATATAACAAATATTTCGGACATTCAACAAAACGACTATGTGATTGTTGACATTCATCGGTGAGAGTCAGAAATAAGGGTATTTAGCAAATATTTCGGACATTCACCAAAACGACTTTGTGATTGTTGACATTCATCGGTGAGAGTCAGAAATAAGGGTATTTAGGAAATATTTCGGACATACACCAAGCGACTACGTGATTGTTGACATTCACCGGATTATACCAATATATATATATATATATATATATATATATATATATATATATATATATATATATATATATATATATAGGCAGAATTTTGGCCATCTGATCCGGATCCTTAAAATTGGTCATAATCATTGGCGAATCGTTTGGTTGAGGTCGGGGTTGCAAGAGTGTCCCAAAAAGGAGTGTCTTTCTAAAGAGTGTCCCAAAATTCTCGCAAGATTTAAAATTTATTCAGTACGTAAATTTAAACACTTAAAATAAGATTGCGGTACAGCAGATAGACCAGGGTTATTAAAGATGAAGAAATACAGAGAAGAACAACGCAATTTGAGAAAACTTTGAGCATTTTTGTCATTCCATGGCTGGAAAATTTCCCATTTCGTGATCAGCATTAGTTTTCCAGATCAACAATTTAACATATTAAGACCCTATTTTAAAGTTCTAAGTCAATAAGTCCTCGAACATTCACGTCTTCAAGGTGGAAATTCAGCACTATATCAACATATCAGTTTCTTTAATGTTAAACGTTCTTTGAAATTTTCAACAAAAGGGAGCGCATGTACCAGCAAATTCCTTTGCCGGTATACCACGCAGGCAATTAACTAAACATGCTATTCACACACCTATATGCACAGAGTTTGTATTGTCCTTAAAAAATTTGTAAGTGGTAGTAAAAATAATAATAAAGCAAGATATATTTCAGTAAATTAATCTTCACTACCATGCTTATTATTTTCAAATATGTCTAATTGCAAAATTCTCGGTTTCGTATTTTCTTTAACTTGAAAAGGAAAGCTAATAAAAAGAAGCATGATTTTTTATTGCAATATTGTCACTCTTTTTTACATTTCTTATAACCTTCGTATATTTCATGAATCAATGAAAAAGAAATCCGAGATTTGATTTCGAAGCATTTCTTTTCTATTGTTGGGAATATTAGGATATATTAGAAACAACAATGATTTAAAAAAAGTATTGTAGGAACCTTACAAAAGTTTTTGATTTTTCACATATGAAATGATTTTGAATGGTAAAGAAAACTGATAGATGAATTAAACTTCGATTGAAATTTAAAATCCAAACTGCCATTTAAGTTTTAGAAGCGTAGATCATCTAAACTTTTTATATTTGCCTTAATTATTATTTTAAAATCTTTGCAATCTACTAGGATTGCTGCAAAAAGAAAAATGAGTTCATGCTAAAATTTGTAGCCATCTATTAACCCTTTGGCACAGAATTTTAACAAAAAATATTTTTTATACCCTTTTCAATATTTTGCATTAATTTAGGTCAAAATAAGTAAAAATTATAATATTTAGCATATTAATAATTTGTGGTTATGAAATACAGCTGGAAACACCGGATCTTTTTCTGTATTAAAAGTAAAGTCCCCCAATCATGGTTCACTTCCAAACAATAATTTTTCAAATTTGCCTTTATTTGAAGTTATTGAGATCTAAGAGAAATAGTTATTCCTCATTGAAATTACTAGACCAATTATTGATAAATTTTTGAATGTAAGTAAAAAATAAACTTCAACTTTTTTTGAAGTTTTAGTAAAAATATAATTCTGATAACCTAACAGATTGTTTTCAGTGACAATTAAACTGTTTTTTTTTTATAATTAAAAAAATACCTTCATACCTTCTAATGCAAGGTCAGGGAACTGGCCTTTCATCAGAAAGGTTCAGGGTTCGAATCCCGGGCAAAGCATGGGTGTTCTTTCCATCTCGGTACTTTCTGTCCTTACTGTGGGAGCAACGTTGGCCCACCCAATATGGCGACCCTGAAAGAATGGCCAACAAATCTATCTGCCTTTCAGATGTCTGTATGACAAAAGGTCATTCTCCAGGTAAACATTGGAAAAAAAATTGCTTGTAATTATAGCGTCAGAAAAAAAAATGGACACCTGTGTCCTATACGCGTCAAACGGTTACTTTTCCTCTTCATTTCTGATTTATATAATTTGTTATCCAGATTGTTCTAATTGAAGTTCTACTATGACTTATTAAAAATAACTAGTAAATTGGGAACCAGAAAGTATCTATTTTGCTCAAATTATTAAAAATTATTTTTCATTTGGGGATTCGGATGTTCGGAAGTTAGTATAATATATTATACTAGTAATTAAATTTTTACAGCAATTTATTTAAAGTGCAATTTTGGATTCGGATGACTTAAATATTTAAATATTTGGGTAATAAGAACTCAACCGTTGTTTATAAGATTTAAAAAAATTAATTTTGATAAGTTTTGTGTGAAATTTATTGATTTAGTTAATGATCTAATCAATAAATAATTGTTGATTCCACATGATTGAGGTTCAGATGCCATGAGTTCTGTTGCAATGTATTAGGGGAAAAAATGAAAACAAAAAAAATTCTGTTGAAATGATCATTTTATCAAGGAAATATCAAAAGATGAAGAAAATAACATGCACCACTTTTACTCTTTCAAGAAAAGTCTGTTGGTCTTGAGTATATGAGGTATAACAATTCTGGATATGTTTCTTGGAAAATTCACCCTTTGAATGGCAGTCAAGATTTTAGAGGAAGCATTTTTGCCTACCATTTATCCTAACATCCTGCCAGTAATATTCCAGCTATACAGTCAAGACGGTATTTTTCTTTCCTGGCATGGCAAAAAATAACAATGTTTCAAGAAAGTATTTTTTGAAAAATGTTGTCCGATTTCTGCATACATTTATCGCACTGAGGTTGACAAGTTGTTGAGGCTATATTCAAATATTAAATGAGGTCTAGTTTGTGGATTAAAATAATAAATAAAATATTATAATCTTATTTTTAGAGACCGCGAAATTTTAGGAATTTAAAAATTAGCAAGTAACATAAAAAATTTTTTTGTTATATATTGATGCATTTTATATATAAAAATATATAACGTTTTGTCACTTTATGCCAAATGACAAAAATTGTTAGATGACAACAAGTATGTTGCACTAATATGCCCCTCTCTGTCAAATCATATATAGCATGTTTAAGGGTTACACAAGTATCATATTGTGTTTTATTGCTTGATTATCTAATGTACATGCGATACATAGGCCTGTAATAATACAAATTTTTTTTAAAAAGTACTCTAAGAAATAATAAACTTATTTTAAAATATTTTACAAAATATTAATAATTCAAATAATTTTTTAAACAATGAGAAAGTAATGCGCTAAAGCATGTAAATAGCACTTAATTAAATTTTGATTTCTAATTAATTTCTTATGCCTCACACTGTGCATGATTTAACCCTCTGACGCAGACGGGACACAGGTGTCTCTTTAATATATATTTAATATACAGTACCGCTCAAAAGTATCAGTACACCTAGAAACTTATAAAAAAAATGGCAAAATTCAAAGTGTCATAACTTCTTTAAAAATGATCAAAAATGCTTCTGCTTTAGCTAATTTTGAAGCTTAAAATCTCTACTTTTATGTACTTTAATTGTTTTCAATTAATATATTTCAACCATGTACAATTGCCCTCTAAGCAATCATAGAAAAATGTATTAATTTTTTGTGAAGTTTGACGCGATGTACGGGCACAAAGGGGTTAGATATTGTTAATTTTTATTATACCATTGAAAAATTTGGACTTTTAGCTTTCATTTAAAAAAAAAATTCCAAAAAAACATGTTTTTTGACGAAGTTATTGTCAAATAAAAAAAAAAGATTTTTTTTCAGAATTTAATGATTTTTCAGCAATTTTAATGAATTTTAGTGTAATTATAATATGATATGAAAATTTTTCAATTAAAATAAATTAAAATTTAATATTTCTCGATAATATTATTTCATAATTTATTATAACAATTTTAACTTTTTTTTTTGGAAAATATAATAATGAAATAAGAATCAACGTTTACAATTTAATGTTTTGAAATTTATTTTTTCGTATTTTTCTCAGAAAAAATTTGAAAACAAAAATGTACATATATTTTTGTTATTTTTTCGTATTTTTCTCAGAAAAAATTTGAAAACAAAAATGTACATATATTTTTGTTTTCAAAATTTGTTACATATGTTTTTGTTTTCTGAGAAAAATACGAAAAAATAAATTTCAAAACATTAAATTGTAAACGTTGATTCTTATTTCATTATTATATTTTCCAAAAAAAAAGTTAAAATTGTTATAATAAATTATGAAATAATATTATCGAGAAATATTAAATTTTAATTTATTTTAATTGAAAAATTTTCATATAATATTATAATTACACTAAAATTCATTATAATTGCTGAAAAATCATTAAATTCTGAAAAAAAACCTTCTTTTTTTATTTGACAATAACTTTGTCAAAAAACATGTTTTTTTGGAATTTTTTTTTTAAATGAAAGCTAAAAGTCCAAATTTTCAATGGTATAATATAAATTAACAATATCTAACCCCTTTGTGCCCGTACATCGCGTCAAACTTCACAAAAAATTAATACAATTTTCTGTGATTGTTTAGAGTGTAATTGTACATAGTTGCAAAATATATTAATTAAAAACAATTAGAGTACATAAAAGTAGAGATTTTAAGCTTCAAAATGAGCTAAAGCAGAAGCATTTTTGATCATTTTTAAAGAAGTTAAGACACTTTGAATTTTGCCATTTTTTTATAAGTTTCTAGGTGTACTGATACTTTTGAGCGGTACTGTATATAATGTATTTTTTAATGATAAAAAACAGCTTAATAGTTACTAACAGAAATCTAATAGATTATTAAAATTATATTTGTAATAAAATATAAAATCCTGAAAAAATAGCTAAAAAAATAATCTTTTCATTCATATGCAAAAATTTATCGATAATTGATTTTGTATATTAAAGAAATTTTAATGATGAATAAAAGTTTCTCTTAAATCTAAATAATTACAAATTTGAAAAATTATTGTTTCGAAGTGAGCCGTGTCTGGAAGATTTTATCTTGAACGCAGAAAAAGACACCGGAGTCTTTTTTTTCATAACCATAAATCCTTAAAATGCTAAATAAAAAATTTTTTTTGGCCTGGTTTTTAATAAAATGACGAAGAAAATATGAAAAATACGCTTAATAGAGATTTTGCTTCAAAAGTTTAATTAAATTAACTAATGAAAATTTTATTTTGGTAACAACCTCATCAATTTACATAGTAACGTTTCTTCACAAATGAACGTCATATCGAACACAGAAGTTTACGGTATCAATTGATATAAAAATTCATTGATCATGTATTTTAAATAAACAAACGTTTAAGTTTCATTAAACTTCACACAAAATGGAACCTATGAAATATAAAGAAGCAAAAATATCAACAACAAAAAATCCGACATTAAAGTATAAAGAATTATCTACAAAATCATAATTTCTTAATCGAAAAAAAAATTATAAAAAAAACTAATTACCATTAACGCTAATCGTTTTTAGTCTAAAACTATTTGTCTAAAATTATTTGACTTTCATACTTTTTGTAATACTATATACGTAGTAATTTTTAATTCTTAATCTTGCCGTTTTAAACTGAAAAAAAGATGTTTCTAGAAATGATAAATTTTTTAACAATGGTGTTCCCAGTTGATCACCGAAGTCAAGCATCACTGAGCGCTGTCAGTGAGCGGGTGGGTGATCACTTTGATGAGTCTGCAAAGATTGAGCAGTATCTGTCCCTGTTAAACTGTTTTACCGTAAAGTGCTACTTCGAGCGCAGATCATCGGGCTAACCAAGCGGGGGAGGCATTCCCACCTCTGATAATCAAAGCTGTGATGTCCTGTCTTCGGTTCATCCTCAGGAATGTTTCCCAGATCGTCGCCAATAGCCAATTATGCGAGCCGCGTTGGCTCAGGAGATAGAGCGTTTGCCTTCCAATGAGGTGAACTGGGTTCGAATCCCAGCGATGCCAGGTCGATACGAACTCAGTACCCGACTCGCACTTACCTCAGAGCTGGCGTAAAAACATCCTCAGTGGTATACGGAGCATGGGTAAGAGTCCCCTTGCCGTCAGGTTAACCATGGGAGATTTTCGTTTTTTTCCTCTTCAAATATCGCAAATGTGGGTCAGTTTCATCAAAAAGTCTGCCACGATAACAAATTTCTGCAAATGCTTAATCTAGGAGTTTCATTGTTTTCTGGATTGGATTCAAAATTACAAGATTACGGAGTTGAACGTTAGTAGGCGTAAACCCAAAATTAGGTCAGCTGTTCAACGACGGTAATAAAAAGGTAGCCCATTGTGCAGCGTAAGTGCGTTATGAATAAAGTAGTACTACTACTACCTTTTGATAAAGTATTTAACAATAAGAAAAAATTATTAATTGAGAAAGTACTATGATAAAAATTCAACTCACAATATTAAATATTTAGTTGAAGTGATGAAACTATTTTCTATTATTACTTATATTAAAAATTTAATATAAATCATAACATAAAATATCAATTTGCTTAAAATATAAAATAAATAATTACTTAAAATATACTTTGAAAGAAAAATTTAAGCTGAATAAAACTTTTTCTTAAAACTTTAATTTTCAACAGCACACTTGATAAATTTTAACTATTAATTTTCATTCAAATTTTACGGTATTAAACCTTATTAATTTTAAAAACAACGCAAACAGAAACAACGCAAAAATTTCGATTTATTATTATCATCGTTATAAATTGCGGATGGAAAAAGAAGAAACTTCCATTATAAGAAATATGCTTTCGACAGGAGTCCGTTCATAATGTATAGATAGTACAACCAAAGGTCAGCTTCAATTTTATTCTTCACCAAAAAAACGTCTTCGAATGTTTCGGATATATTTCCTGATGACCAAGACAACGACCATACGAGCAAGCATATCCAAAAAGCCTAACAAAGGAGTAACAAAAATTAAATAAATAAAAATAAACCTTTTTCCAAAAACCTCAAACTTTTCAATGTCAAAAACATACTGCTTTTGAAAAATTTTCAATCCTTACCCCACCCTCCCTTCTCTTCCCTCCCGTGATGCTCTCTGATTTTTCTTTTGGAGGTTTTTATACTTCTAAAGTGCAATCTATAGAACGTTCTGCCCCGCGTTTCTGGGGCATTTGTCCGTAAATGATAATAATAAAAAATCGTTTCTTTTTTTCATCTTTTTTTTCTTTAAAATAAGTTTCAAACATCCTTTATTATTATCCTTTTTTTTTTTTTTTTTCTGGAGATATGATTCGAACTGAAAAAGCGGGGGGCTTGGAGTTTCTTAAAATGCCTGCAAATAAAATGTTATAGCTTCTAAACGTGATCTGGTGATATAAAGCGGGGGTGGCGGTTGATGGGATAAGGGATGGGTAAGACGGGGGTTGATGTTCTGAAGAATTCGAATGTGTATACAACAGGGGAAACGTAATATATAAGTCTATATCGAATAAAGCAAGTTAGTATAAACCGGGAATTTTCAATCTTATAAAAAGTCGAATGGAAAGTTTTATATATATTTTTTTAGAAGTCCTTTATTTTTATTTTTTTTTTACAAGATAGTTGGTAAAAGTTATTTTTTTTTTTTTAAGACAGTGAAAATATATATTTGTTACGATTTGAAATAAAGAGATTTTCTATTGGCGAAGATAAGATATATAGTATACGGGTACTGTCTTGAAGTATTTTTTTTTTTTCAAAATTGTTCTTTATTTACTTATTAGTTTCTTTTTAGAGTGACAGAAGAGCCTTCTTTTATGAGTTTAAGTATCGAATTCTTGTCAAAATATTAGATATTTTTTGTCAGATGCTGTACACTACTTTGACCATATTTGAGAAGTTTTAAAAGAATGGTTGATCCTTTGTTCTTCAATAGAAAGTAAAAATTTTAGTTCTGGAAGTAAATATATATTGAAAGACAGAATGATGTGTTTTAGAAATAAATCCCTTAAATTTTTGACATATTAGAAAAGTTTCTTTCTATTTTTTTCCCCAGAAATGTGTCAAGTTTGATTCCAAATGTCTTGACATGTATCGACATACTTCGTACTGTACTTTGTAATGAAATAAGCTTTTTGCAGTTATACTGTATTTGAATTGAGTCTCAATCCTATGACTTTAGTGTGATTATATGGAATAATCAGCCTGGTTATTTATAGAATAATATACACTGAAAAATGAAGAATTATGTATTTTTGAAATAAACTTTTTTTTATCTAAGACATATTTGAGCTAGTACGTTGATATTAATTCTTAATATATTGAAAAGTATGAGAACTGTGATATGTATTTTGTAAAAAAATAACTTTTCCATAATATACTGTGCTTCAGTACCGGTTCAGAAATAATATGTAAACCCCATGTTTGAATTGTGATTATGTAGAGTTATTAAAATAGGGATACTGAAAAAGTTTTTTTTTTATAAAAATATTTTTTTAAATTTTTTGTCTTTATACTACGTATAGATATTTATGCCTGGTTATTAATAGAATGATATACATTAAAAATAAGAAATTATGTATTTTTGAAATAAACTTTTTGATATAAGACATATCTGAGCTTGTACGTCGATATTAATTTTTAACATATTGAAAAGTGCCAGTTCTGTGATACGCATTTCGTAAAAAATAACTTTTCGAAAATATACTGTGCTTCAATACTGGATCAGAAACAATATATTAATTCCATGTTTGAATTGTGATTATGTAGAGTTATTAAAATAGGGATACTGAAAAAGATTTTCTTATATAAATATATATATTTTTAATTTTTTATCCTTATACTATTCAGATCAATCTCACCCCAACCTGCATTTATTTTTCAAATGGAATATTTGGAGTTTTATACTGTCACACTTCTTCCAAAGGGACTCTTTTTCAGATAAAACTGTTGCTCAGTACTGTTTCTTGAAATATACCTATCAAGTTTTCTAAATTGCCCATTATATAGCAGCACGATACGGAAATATTTCACGGACTGCATGAAAATAGTGGTATTTTTTTACTGAAAAATCCCTTTTACACGAATTATAATTGCGGATTATAACTAAAATTCTGTGGCTTATTATTAGAATTCTATTTTCAAAAACAATATTCAGTGAATTTAGTAATTCAATGGAAAAATGCATCCTAAACTGATCATAAAATATTATTCGCATTAAGTAAGAAGCTCAGCCAACGTCTAAAAGGAAGACAAGGCGTCTCGATTGACTGACATGGCATGTCGTTGCTAGGTCATATGACCCTAACTGGGTAAAAGTATACGATATCGATGAAATTGAGCATATTTCTGAGCAAGATAAATCTGAGTAAAGCGGAAAATACATTTTGATATTGATGTTAATACTGTTACTCAGTTTATAACATACATACGAATTATAAATGTGTATAAAATGTATCAGAAATTTATTGCCCGTAGAATAATATTGAACCACAAATAACTAACCATAAAATATTAGCTCCAGGGGTAGGGGGGTAAGAGATTGAGTTTGGTATTATTGATTCTATCAATGGTTTTATAAGCATTAGTAATTTGTATTTTTGTTTGAGTTTGTTTGAATAACATGTATTATTTATATTTCTGTTTTGTTTGAGTTACTCATTGATTTAATGAGTTTGGTACCATTGATTTTATCAATGATTTTGATATCATTGATTTTATATTACTGGAATCATCAAGCTTGATATCAGATATTAAAACAGCCAAATTTACGAGTTCTTCCAACCAACTTAAGTAATGTTGTCAACACTTGTTTGAGTTATTCAGTGATTTAATGAGTTATTTGTTTGAGTTACTCTGTGATTTAGTGAGTTTGGTATCATTGATTTTATCAATGATTTTGGTATCATTGATTTTATATTTTTAGTATCATTGAGTTTGGTATCCGATATAACAACAGCCAAATTTACGAGTTATTCCAACCAAAATAATGATGTCAACACTATCACTTATTAGAAATGAACATGCTTTTCATAGGAATTTGAAAAAATAAAAATAAATAAAAAAAATAACGATGGATTTATGGCAAAAATATTGTTCAATAGACCAGCAAAATGACATTGATATGACCATACTATACAACTAGAACCGTACATATATTTATTAAAAATAATTTATATTAATACGGCTTACCAACAATCTCTTTATGAATTTATTGCTTGTATTGCAATAGTCAAATTTACGAGTTGTTTCGACTAACACAGCTTCTCAAAGCCAACGTGAAAAAGCTTGAATGATTAAAACACATTTCTCAAGCTTTTTGGTACACACTAACATATGGCGTGAAATCGCTTTCAATACATTACGCTGTAGAGCAATGTGGTCAACACACTATCACTTATTAGAAAAGAAGATGCATTACACGGGACTTTGTCAAAAGCAAGCAAAAAAAAACGATCGTTACATGACAAATAGATTGTCTAATAAAGCAGCAATACGACCCTGTGATGATCATAGAAAAAACATTATCTTTTCTGTTAACACATCGACACCACACTTACGCCGAGCCAGGATCTCCCCATGTATTGATAACTGTTGCAAACTCTATGCAAACAGGATACGAAAAGATTATTTATCATTTTTGCCCAGGCTTATGAGTGTATAATACATTTCATACAATAATAATGCCCCACGTTTCTAATAATAATGCCCACGGGAGGAGGTGAATGGGGCAGATGACTATGTGGACCTTCTTTGTAAGTTCAAAAGTCGGAAAAGATTTTGTTGAAGGGGCTGTATAAGGCGTGATTGGGATTTCAGTGGAAGTCATATTACCTACACCCTTGTGTTGTTACCCCCCCTCTATTTTTTAGACCATCTGTTGAGTTTTCAACTGCCCTCAACATTTTTTTTCACCTATTAGTTTATTACTTTTGCTGTTCAGGTTGCGAGTAATCGTTTCTACACTCTAAAAACTGTACCTCTGATTTCAGAGGCACATTTGAATCATTTGTGCCTCTGAATTTTAAGGGCACAACGTACCTTTAAAAATGAAAGGCACAATGTACCTCTGATTTCAGAGGCACATTTGGATCGTTTGTGCCTCTGAATTTTAAGGGCACAACGCACCTTTAAAAATGAAAGGCACAATGTACCTCTGATTTCAGAGGCAAAATCAGATGTACCTCTTAACTTGGAAGGTACATTGTACCTTATATTTTGCTTTTATGTACCGCTCATTGAAACAAGCATTTAGTGGTACCAAAACCTGTTATTTACCAGATTTGAACACATTTTTTTTTACCTATTTGTAATTTGCATGCACTTTATATAAAAAGGGACTTTCTGTTTGGTTTACACTATTACCAAGATATTAGTTATAATAATTCTTAATGAAAAATAATTTTCAATTCTTTGAATATTGGCCACTTGAAAGTGATTATTTCAAGGGATTCCATCTAAGGCTTTTTCATAGACAATTATAAAATATGTAAATTTATACAATTTCTTTAATTATGTAGCGTTTAATGATACCTCAACAACTACAATGATGCTTTTCTAATCAGATATAGGTACAAAAAGATAATATTTATTTCTGTTAAGCCAAGTCAATATAATTCATGGATTTTTTTTCTTTTCCAAAAAGCATCCTCAAAATGGAAATTTATTATAAATTTAGATATTTTTTTAAATATTTAGAGATCTCATAAAATAGTTTTATAAGGATCAAAAATTAAACACTAAATATCATGAAATCTAATATCTTTTATTTTCACACATAAAGAACAATTTTACATGATTTAGTAACAGTTGCAATATGATGTATACAGCTGCACAAATTTGGAAAAACATAGAATATTTTAAAATGATAGATGTAGATTTTGACAACTTGGATATTTTATAACATGAAATATGCTTAAACAAATGACTTAACAAGTGTAAAATAAAAGATTTCTTGCTATTGAAATGAATTTTTTTTAAATCCAGATTTTGGCGAAACATATTAACCCATTCCCATCATTATATTAACATATTAACATATAAACATATTAACATCATTCCCATTTTGGGAACATTAGCTTTCAATTTTTTTAGAACTAACTATACTTAATATTATTTAATAGATGATTTTATTTGAGTTCAGAATATATGAAAAGCCTTCTGCAATTTTTTTGGAAAGCTTGTTTCAGAAATTTTTTTTTATTATATTTTAAAAAACGTGAAATTCTGCATTTTTGCCCCAATCATTAAACATGCATTTGTTTTATAAATATTATTAAAATAAAAATTACTTTCGTGCTTAAACTTGATTACAACAATTGGATATAATTCTCTTTTCTATAATCCGAATTTCGATGTCTACAGTATTTCTTAAAATGTCCTATTTCACCACAATCGAAACATTCACGTTCAGATCTTCTTCACAATACTTGGCGAATTCCATTTCTCATTAAAATGTTCTTTCTGGCGATCGTTATTACACGGAATAGCTTGTGGGTCATACTGAAAATTGGCAATGAGATTTTCTTTAAAGTAATAATAATTATCATCATAAATTTCTGACCTTTCAGCAGGAATAAGCTGTAAGGATCGAAATTCACACTAAATCTCTTCGCTTTCTGTTCAAGGAGTTCGATGTACCGTCGAATTCCACACTTCTTGGCATCAATTTTAAACATCTCATTCACTAATTTTTCTAAAGTAGGAAATCCTTAATAACAATAATATTTGTCACCAATTCTTTCAAAAACTTAATAAAACATTTCTGGAACGGATCCCACCGCTGCCACCAATTAATACATAGCTGTAGCGTATCAAGCTATATTAAAGAACTGTTCAGTTTTTTCATAAAAACATTTATTTCACACCACAACAAATACAAAGTACCCGTAACGGGATAGTTAAATCTTATAAAGGAAACTAGAAAAAGTGCCCGTAGCGGGATATATGAAAACTCACCCGTAACGGGATAGATAAAATATCATAAAACAAACTAGATAAACCCGTAACGAGTAATATGAAAACTCAAATTCCACACAAAACTAATTCTAAAAAATCAACAACTTTCTGGTGTTCTAATTTTATCGTCTGCTTTTATTATTTGTATTTCGTCATAAAATATTTCATTGATGTGCGCATGCGCTTCTTCTCCGTTACATCGTACCGAAGAAAAAAAAGAGAAGCCCATTTGAGAGGCACAGGGAACCGGTAAAATCCTTTCGTACCGCGCATTGACTCGCGTTTGCTTTGGTGCCTTTCATTTCTTGCGGTGCCTCTCATTTTTAAAGGCACATTAGTTATGTGCCTCTAACGCGAGAAAATAAAGGGTACATTTAGCTTGTGCCTTTTATTTAAGAGGTACAGTTTTAAGAGTGTAGAAAAGTTTTCCTGGTGAATTTTATAGTCAAAGAAATCAAATTCTGATTGTTTATTCCGATGTCACCTAATAGTTTATTGCTTTTGCTGTTCAGGTTGCGAGTAATCGTTTCTAGAAAAGTTTTCCTGGTGAATTTTACAAAGAAATCAAATTCTGATTGTTTATTCCGATGTCACCTAATAGTTTATTGCTTTTGTTGTACAGGTTCCTAGTAATCCTTTCTAGAAAAGTTTTCCCGGTGAATTTTATATTCAAAGATATCAAACTCCGATTGTGTGTATACATGTTTACATAGCTTTATTAGGAAATCAATCAATCACTCCAATTTTAAACAGTTAAGAAATTTAAAACAGTATTAAAATGAGCAATAATCGGCTAAAAAGAATAAGTCGCATAAAACAGCCAAGTGCAATCTTTGTGAATTCATAATGATCTTTGTCTTACAAGGGAGACTAGGGAAGGGTGACTCGTCAATTTTGAAATAAACTAGTGGGATGTATGCCTTATGAGGAATAATTTTAGGGGGCAATATTCGTTTCGGCCCATAGAAGGTCCTATGAGAGATTAAAAACAATTCAATATATAGAAAAATCAGTATTTTATTACTTCAATGCAGACTATTAGTTATTGTGATTGTCTCATAATCCAATTAATCTGTAATTAATTGGATAATTAATTAATTTGCCAATTAATAAATTAATCAGAAAATTAATTATGAATTAATTGTTAATTATTTATTAATTAATTAATTGATTTGTAATTACATGCTCCAATTAATTCGGAAAGTTTTTTGGAAAAAAAATTAAAAGAATTTGATGTCAATTTTCTTTAAAATTAACCTAACAGGTTTTTCTGAATAACTATAGATATATAAAATTTTCGAAATCAATTTTTACAATAAATATGCATTATATAGTATGTAAAAGTACCACAAAATTAATTGGAGTATGAGACAATTACAATAACTAATAGTCTGCATTGAAGTAATAAAATACCGATTTTTCTATATATTGAATTATTTTTTATCTCTCAAAAGACCTTCTATGGGCCGAAATGAATATTGCCCCCTAAAATTATTCCTCATAAGGCATACATCCCACTAGTTTATTTCAAAATTGACGAGTCACCCTTCCCTAGTTTCCCTTGTTAGTGTAACGATTATATCTATCTTTTTAAAAGTACCTGACTTTCATTCTAAGTATTACGCATTAGCTAAAACCTAAAGCCAATTACCATTTTTCACAAAATTAAAAGGTTCTAATGGCATTTATTTCTATTTTATTTTAGAGCTTTTTCTATGTCATATGATACAGTATCGTAAAATTACAGAAAACTAGCTATATCTTACTTTCCTGTAAGTTGTGGTTATATCTGCAGTTATAATTTTGTACGAAAATCATTTTAATATGCTATTAAACAATTTATTAATACGCCTAAAAAATAAATAAGTGAAAAAGTTGTGGAAATAGGAACATTTTTGGAATCTTAGTTGCTTAGTTATCTAAGTTTATGACGAAAATTCATCAAAACTTCATTAAGTTCAAAACTAAAGATTGATTTATTTTTAATGTTTTTTATTTACGTTTAAATTACTGTAGTATAACTTAAGCTAAAAACGTTTAAAATTGAAAATAAGTTTTCTGGTGGGTTTCAATACGTTTCGGAAACTGATGCGAGCGTGATTAAAATTTGAAAAAATGATAGTTCAAATTCACGTCTGATTTTAACTGTAGTTTTGCTATATTTATGATTAGATTTTTGGGGAATTGAAGATCTTTTCAGAGGAATTATTTTTATATTTTTCCCACATTTTTTGCGTATTTATGTTGTGGATATTCGCTATTGAATTTCTAGATGACTGAACTAGTTATTTCCTATTTTTTTAGATTTTCATTAATTTTTTTAGAAAATGATAAATAATTGGTATCAAGTGCATGATTTAGTGTATGAAATTGAAATAGAAATTATAGGCCTTTGGAGTCAGAATAGCTTCTTAAATATATACCGTCATTTTGTTAGAATATTTTTTAAATATCCCACGTTTAATAGTAAGCTATACTACAAAATTGAAAGCTTATTTGTAAAAGTTTACTAACAGCAGATGTCTCTATTTCGTGACAAAATTATGCATTATACTACATCCGAACAGTCAACCCGAATTTTTTCTTAAAAATTTTACTTAAGATTTATTTTTAAAAAAATTTAAAAATTAAATGATAATTTTTTGTTTCTGTGAAGGCGCAATAAATTTTCTTGAACTATCTTGAAAAATATTTGTTGGATGGAAATCAAGCGATATTTATATTGATGTTTATAAATGTTATAACACCCCAAGGTGGCGCGGTGGATCTGGAGATAATACATTCACTCCCTAAGAGGTGATAAAGGTTCGAATCTCAGGAAATGGCTGATAGATAAGAATTCTGGCTGACCAAAAATATTCTCAGTGGCAGACAGATCATCGGTTAAAATACCCTTGCAGTCGGGCTAACAGAGAAAAGTTCTCATGGTTTTCCTATCCATGTAAGGCAAATATGAATTAGCTCCCTCAAATAATCTTTCGAAAAATCCCCAGTGCTTGATCTAGGAGTTCCCTTGTCTTCTGGGTTGGGTTCAAAACTACAAAGGTATTAAGTTAAACAATGATAGTCGTTAAGTCAAAATTGGGTCGGCTGTTCAACGTCGGTTATAAAATAAAGTATTATATCCAACCGAGCAATAAATAATAATTTTACTAGATAAAAATTAAAATGTTTGCCGGGTACCAGGAACCGGCTGGGTTAAAGATTTAATTTCATCGGTTACAGAGTAAAAAACTTTAGGACCCGGTACATCCCTAATGTTAAATTCTCACACTCCTGAAATTCCTCAATTTCCAATTTTTCTTCATCCAGTTTTCTATTTTTTCCTAAAAAATCCCTCTTTCCTCAATCAGTAATTTTATTTCTGAACATAAAGCTTTCAACGGATAATACCTCTTGTAATAAAAAAAAAAAAATGTTCGAAATAAATCGTTGAAAAAGGGAAAACAATTTTCTAATGGAGCTTTCATCCCGAAAGGGGGAAAGAGAACAGGGAGACGAACGGGAAACCCACAGAAACAGTTAACCTCCTGATCCTGTTAGTAATTGTTTAACAAGCACCGGAAAAGTACTCCTCTAATTCGGAGCAAATACTTCAGCCCACCCCCCTCTGTTGATAATCTGGATTGAATAAAAGGGAAGGACGCTAGTGAATGGGCATTTTATTCCGATATAGAGTGGAGAAAAGAAAGTTATCGGGAGGATCGAATTTCTTGGATAAGAAATAAAGTTTTCTAGATAAAATTACTTTTCATAAAATAAAAATAGTACTTCTAATTTTATTCGTTGTGACACTTTGATTTAATTATTTTCTTTCATTGTGAGTTCTTCTTATGTTGACAAATAAAGTTACAAATTAAATGATTTATTTAGTGTTTTACCCAAAAGAAATAGAAGACAAGATTATTCCACGAAATAGTTCATTTCATGGAATATAAATTTCATTTTTAAATACTTGATTTTAGAAATATTTGAGTTCTATGTAATAGTTTTATTTTTTTTTAATGTAACTTTCTTTATTATATAGATTAACATTTTATTTTTATCACTTTTTATTGCTTAAGTATGAGAATGAAAATTTTACGTGGCATTAGGATTACGAACCAGCGGCATTTTGACAACTGTAATCGGTTAAATACGGCGTTACACGCATAAGAAAGGTACATTATTGATTAAATTGTATAAGCGAGAAAGCATTTATTTTAAAAGTACTCGTAATGCTACTGTTACTACACTATCTACCAAGAAGCAACTGAGCATCAGTGATAAAAGAGAAAAGCACAATTTATTCATATTTCAATAGTTGATAGAGCCTCCACCTGGAGCAATTAAAGCCTTAACCCTCAGGGTCACCCTTTTTACAAGTGTTTGGAAGATGGACAGTGGTATTTTCTTCTACATAGCTTGGAGAAAACATGTAAGTTCTTTCACCAATTTTGGACGTTATCTGCACTTTTTAATTTGGCAATCCAACACGTCCCACAGGTTTTCTATACAATGCAAGTCTGAACTCTGGCCAGGTCAGTTTATTCCGTTCACCCCATTGTCGTCACACCAATCCATGGTAAACATGGATCTCACAGCATGAGATATGGCATTGTCATCCTGGAAATAATTATCATCCAATCTGTAAAACTGCCGCATCGTAGGAAGCACGTTATTGTCTAGAATAGTAAAGTAGGAGTCTGCGTTGAGCTAACCAGTCCTTATCACGAGAAACATCCCCAGATCTTAATTCCACCTTCGCCAAACTTCACTGTAGTCATAATGCATTCTGGCCATCTCCAGGCATACGCCAAACTCAGACCCTACCATCTGATTGGTAGAGATTGAACCCGATTCATCACTTCATAAAACCTGTTTCCACTTATGAATGGTCAAAATGCGACGTGCCTTGCACCACCTTCAACCTAGGATCATGGATTGTTTTTATAATCAAAGGATAATGGGCGGCAGCATGACCATGTAAACCATACAAATGTTTCCGGTTGTTTCTCCTGGATTAAGTGAAAAATCGGTTTGTTGAGTTTTTTCCGAATTTCTTTAGACAGCATTCGACGGTCACTGTTAGTTTCATGCGTCGAAGCATATTCCAACAATCCACTTCTTAATCACAAAACCCACTGTCGTTCTGAATCTTTAACTCACTAGATATGTGCCTTATGGGTCGGCCATTTCTAGGATGTCCGACAATTATGCCTCTCTCAAAGTAAACAGGGCAGTAGACTTTACCTTAAACAAATTATCAATGATCAATCCTCAATGTCTGTATACCGAGCAACACACCCCCTTAAAAATGTCAGTGTAGGGTAAACTTGGCAATAACATTCGCATCCTTTCATTAATCAGATTATTAAAAATAATAATCAGTAGTTATTGATTAATTATTCTGTTTTAAGTTTGATATGGCCGGAAAAAAAATAACCATCACTAACGACCACCATAAAAATATTAAAAGTAAAAATGTAAAACATTTAAAAAAAGATATATTTTAAAATATATTTTAATCTTAACCTCAATGTCTGTATTTACAAATGAATGATTAATTTTAATATTCAGCATTTTTGGGAGCATTACAATCCATATGCCTTTGTCCCATTAAATTATCATTCTTTATTTGAACCTCCAGTGACATTAATTTAGTGACTTAAATGCTCAACGAGCAATAAATCACAACTATAACGAAGTCCAAACTACGATATTGCCTCCTTTTGTATTCAACGGTTAAACTTTAGAACGGGAAAGAGAGAGAGAGAACGAAAAAAAGAATGAAGTTTTCATCTGACGAATATGATATAATAAATATCCTTTAACGACTTGTTGATAATCAATTCTCCTCTGCAGAGCGACGCTAGTGAATGAGGTTGAGGGAGTTATGAAAAGGCAAGTAAAAAAATATTAAAATGAGTTTTGGTAACAAAGGTTCAGCACTAAATCATGCACAGGACAAAATAAAAGATAATATATAGGGGGTGTGATATTCCCCTATAGTTAGGCGCGAGTGTTGCGTTAAGTATTTATGATGTTGCTGCTTTTCGAATAGGCACGCGCCTGCCATGCCATAAAGTATACCTAAATAAATATGCATAGAATAGAGAATATTCCAAGTTAACGTTGATAAAATATATTTTCTTGAAGTTGATTCTAAGTAGATTTTTAAAGTAATTTCGAATAAAATGCTCTATTTGCGGTTTTTGATAACAGATGGTATATTTAGTGTTAAAGTATATTGTTATTTATACTATATAGATTATATAGATATATTTTTTTTAACACCACTTTTGCTTGATTTTGAGAACATTTTTTAAAAATTTCTGTTAGCATTTTTTAAAATAAAACATTTGATATGGTGCAAGGATTCCTGGAAAAAAATAAAAACAAAAGGTAAGACAATTATTATAAGCAAAAGTTTTCGAAATAATATTAAGACAAAAGCTCTTTTTAATTCGATTTAAATAGTACGAGGAATATAAGTTCTGAAATTCAAGTTGGTTTCTGTAGTATTTCTAGAATAAGTGTTTTAATAGGTTTGAATTTTGAGAAAAAGCAGTCAAAAGAAACCGGTTACAACGTTAACCTTTACCACTAAGAGATTTTGAAAAATGATAAAACTTATTCAAAAACGCAGTTATGTTTTTAATACTTGTACTTTTTTAAAAAATAAACATTAAAATATGTCTTTTTTAAAATTTTTTCCTTAAAAAAATTGCTTTTTTCTTTTGGAAAAAAAAAGAGTTCTTAAGGAGAGCTCTTCGATGGGACAGATTTACCCAATGTCTATGTCTAGGGCCTGCAAGTTTGAAAGAGACTCTTAAATTCAAGTACATACAACCAAAAAGTAAATATTCGTTGCTCATAATAAAAAATATGCTAGACAATCAGTTAATTGTGCTTGTACTAACTCTCTCTCTCTCTCTCTCCTTGGTTTTAGGTTTAGTTTTTAGTTTTTACTTTCTTGGTGCTTTTTTAAAATTTTTTTAAAACAAACTTTAGAGTATCATTCGAATGCGCAATACTTTGCAAGAAAATTAAATGCTTTTAAGAAATGAAATAATTTTTTTAAATTTTTGCTGCATTTTTTCTCACATCATTATCGAGCATAGTTAACGCAAAAAAGATATAAATCAAAGTTGAATTAAAATAAAGAAGTAAATACAAATCTTTTCATTTTGATGCAAATTAAAATTAAGATAAATATTCGATACATGGCTTAAAATGCGCTTTGTCAATGCTGCACAATGAACCAAAATTTATAATACCTACCTCAATCACCTATTTAGAAGTCACTTAAACCTTGTGAATAAGAAAATTCGATTTTTTTTAAAATATGAATTACATTATTCACTAATTCTTCCAAAATATAACAATCATAAGAATAATAAGAAAAGGAATGAAATTCTACGTCTATTTTCCTAAAATAACTTAGTCTATTATTTTAATAGAGCGTTTTCAGATTTGTCAATTTTTTTCAAGCACACATTTCAAGCCACATTTTCTTATATTCGCATTTCGAGCTCAGCTAATTGTTCTTCAAACATGCCGAGGTTAGAGTCGTGATGCTTCAGGGGAAAGAACGTTCGCTTTCCAATGAGGCGAATCTGGTTCGAATCCCAGCGATGGCTGGTCGATACGAATTCCGTCACAGTGCTGGCCTAAAATATCCCCAGTGGTAGACGGATCATGGGTTAGAGTCCCCTTGCGGTAAGGCTAACTGTGGGAAGTTTTTCTGGTTTTTCTCTCCATGTAACGCGAATGCGGGTTGGTTCATTCAAAAAGTCCTCCACGAAGGCAAATTTCTCCCAATACTTGATCCAGGAGTTCCCTTGTCTTCTGGTTAAGGTTCAAAATTAAAAGGCTACGGAGTTGAACCTTAATTGTCGTAAACCCAAACAATTGGGTCTGCTGTTCAACGACGGTTATAAAACAAAATAAAACATGCCGCTGTTGAGAAAGCTTTCACTGACTGAGCTCAGAAAATACGGCTTAAAATGTGCGATTGAAAAAAATTGAAATAGCTTAAAACTCTCAATTAAAATTATAGACAATTTCAGATAATAGACATAGAATTTAATTCGGTATCTTAAATTGCTCTTATGATCATTGTATTTTAAAAGAATTAGTGAGCTGCGGTGACTCAGGGGATACCTGGTCACTTCGAACCTGGGTCACCTCCTAATGAGGTGACCCAGGTTCGAGTTCTTAGTAGTGGTTGGTTGATATGAAGTGAACTCCTACCGCGCACAGACCACTGTGCTGACTTAAAATATTCTCAGTGGCAAATGGGTTAGAAGAATCCACTTGCCACCTGGCTAACCGTGGGAGGTTTTCGTGGTTTTTCTCACCATGTAACGTAAATGCGGGTTAGTAGCATTTAAAAGCCCTCCACGAAAGCTAGTTTGTCCCAATATTTAATTCAAGAGTTCCCTTGTCTTCTGGTTTGGGTTCAAAATTAAATGGCTTTCGGAGTTGAAAATTGATAGTCGTTAACAGCATTGGGTCAGCTGTTCAACGCCGGTTATAAGAAAGACATGCATTTACCTTTTTCTCAAGCGTGCATATAGTGATTCTTATTTTCTTTAACACTCATTAAACTTTTCACATTTTTTACATACCTGTAAAATGCAATATCTCCTTAAATTGCATTAATATTTTTACATGTATGATAAAATTACATTCATTTTTTGAGCTCGCAATTCAAGCTGTGACATTTTTAGATACGTATAGTGAGCAACGCCCATTTTTTTTTCAATCGCCAATAGAGCAATGCTAATATTTTATTACTGGCATTTTTGAGCTATGAGAATTTTTCTATGTCTGAGGAATGCTACGTTTGTATTCTTATGTAGATTTTTCTGTTTTTTTTTTATTTATTTTTTTTTTTTTTATTTATTTTTTTTTTTTTTAATTCTTCATTTTGAGGTATGTTTCGTTTTTCAAATTTTTCTATATCTGAGAAATGCTACGTTTGTATTCTTAAATAGATTTTTCTGTTTTTTTTTTTTAATTCTTCATTTTGAGGTATGTTTCGTTTTTCAAATTTTTCTATGTCTGAGAAGTTTGTATTCTTAAATAAATTTTTCTGTTTTTTTTTTTTTTTTAATTCTTCATTTTGAGGTATGTCCCATTTTTTAAATTTTTCTATGTCTGAGAAATGCTACGTTTGTATTCTTAAATAGATTTTTCTGTTTTTTTTTATTTATTTTTTTAATTCTTCATTTTGAGGTATGTTCCGTTTTTCAAACGTGTATTTTAAGTTATATCAATTGCTTTAGAAACAAAATTTTAAGGTCTACTCCCTTTTGTATCCCCTCTACTTCCTCAATACGCATTTTGAGCGGCATCTATTCACTCAAACGTGTATTTTTATTTATGCCTATTTTCTTTAACACACATTTTGAGCTATGTTGATTTTTCAAACTGTGTTATAATCTCTCAAATGGGCATTTTCTTAAGTTTAGTCCATTTTTCACGCGGGCAATTAAACCATGCTTGTTTTCTTAAACGCAAATTTTAAGTTAAGTCAAAAATGAAGTCCTTCAACGATTTTTCCGTTTTACTAAGCAATTTTCTTTTATTAATTAGTTTTGTTTTATTAATCTTTTATTATCTTCAAACGGATATTTTAAATACTTACATGGTCGAGGGAAGTATACTTTCCCCCAAATTCATTTTTTAAATGTAGATGGGAAGCTATTATCCCACACATGAATTGTGCGCCATCTGTTGATAACTTCAAAAAATAGGAAAAAAATACCGCTTTGTTTACGCAAATGTGGATAACAGTAAAGGTTCGCGTAGGGCCAACAAGATATGCCTACACTGTGGTGCTATTTTCTCTAATGCATTATACGTTCATTTGATCACCTTTCGGCCAGTTTATTTGAATTTATAAACGCCGAATTTTTAAATTCAGTCATATAAAAGTAAGGAAGTTCAAGTTTATGGCTATTTCTTTACAGTAGGCAAAAGTTTGGAAATCCCCACGCACCTTCGAGCAAAAAAAAACAAACAAAAAAAAACTAAATTAATTTTAGGTAATATACTAAATTAATTATTTTTATTTAAATGAATCTCAATCCCGATTCAGGCAATTTAAAATATGCCTTTTTTCTTAATTGCGCATTTATTATTAATTTGATCCTAAAACCAAAAAATCTACTTCGAACAAAATTTTGAATATCGTTTTAACAATTATCTTACATTTTACTACAACTCCATAAAAAGAATTTTATAATGATTGTTTAGTACATAATAAGGAGGGGGAAAGGGATGTCAATAAAAAAGAGGGTGTTTTATGAATTATTTTGCCCAGCTGAAGGTGTGGATAAACATATTCAGTTTCGAACCCTGGTGTATTTTGATATCTTTATATTTGCAGTGGAGGTATAATAAAGTTATACCAGCAGCTGCCGTCATTCTGAATCATTTAACACAATCAAAATTAAGGATTTATAGACACATAAAATCTACAAGCAGCTTTTCTGTTGAATAGAAAACAATTATTAATACAGAAAGTGGGGCTAATAAGGGTTGCTTTGAAAGTGTTGGCGACTTTATGCAAAATTTGGCATCATAAATGTTGTCAGCATTAATAAACAAATTGGGATAAATAAATTTTTTTAAATCTAAAATGCTGAATTATCGTTGGGGCAGTTCAACATAACGTTACATTTTCTTTAGCTGCGCAAAAATTATACGAGTTAAAAACTATAAATTACGAAGATGAGTTGAAAAATGTGCTGGGAGTAAGTAAAATGGAAAAAAAATTAAAATTTCATAATGAGTTCGATGATTATTAAGTGTTAAACTTGTAAGAAAAATACCATACGGGCTGATCTATAGGCCGCAGTGGATGCTACTACAGAGTTGCAATTTGTTAATTGTTAAACTTGTAAGAAAAATTACTGTACTGGCTGATCTATGGGCCGCAGTGATGCTACTACAGCTTTGCAATTTGGTATGATGAAAGGGCCATATTTGTTTATAAACTTAACACAGAGTTTTTTCCCCCCTGAAATTTCAATTTGTTTTCTAGTTATTGCAATTTTTAGTGCCTTTTTGTGATTTCTTTCTCATTTTTTTAGTTTATAAATTGCTACTTTTTTTTCTTCTTAAAATCTATAACGCTTAGAAACTAGAAATTACTCAGATATGTAGAAAAAAATACATAGAATATGACAAAATAAAAATAAAAATTAAGATTTGACAATTAGTCCGAAAATTATAGCTGTTAAACTTGTATGAAAATTTACTTTTAGTCAATCTGTAGCCCATTGAAATGCAACTACAGTGTTAAAATTTGACCTGCAGTAAGGGCCGTTTTTATTTGTGAACTCCTATTCCAATTTTCATTTCGTTCGAAAGTAATTGTAAATTTGAGTTTTATCCATTGTAAAAGAAAATTAATATTTTCCTCACGTGATCTTTCTTTCTTTATTTCACGTTCAAATAGATGTCGGTCAAAAGTAGTAAAATAGGTAAATAAATAAAAAGATAAAGATATTCCATGTTGGTAGATATAAATCTTAACATTTGTAGCAAAATTTTTAAAAATAAAAAGCCTTAATAAAGAGTACCAGCGGCACTTATGAGTCACTTATGTAGAGAGACTTGAACAACGAAGACATTTTAAGAACATAATGTATATTTTCAAAGTTGTGTATTTTTGAAATTGTGACACATAATTTAAAATATATTTTATATTTAGGTAGGATTCTTTCAGATTCTAAAATGTCTTCTTATAATAAATTGAATCGCCAACATAACTGAGTGTAAATTATTGAAGCACTAAAATAGCTTATCTGTAATGGTGGTCAATGTTAAATATTCTGGTGCAAGTTCCTTGGAATTTGTCAATTAAGAGTAAAACGCTCTAGCTTGCAAAATGCTCTTACTAAAGTTTCATTTAGATTTTCCCCCGTATTAATTAAAAAAGCGAAACTTTGCGTATTTAATTAACACAATATTGACAAAAGATTCAAACTTAAAATGAAATACAATTCTTGACAATAAACCTTTATTTTTAGTTTTCTTCAAATTTACCATATTTGACAGTTGGACATTATCTTAAAATGTCCAAGCCGGGGATTGAACATAAAATTAAGATTTTCTCACGTGACTTCCTCATTATTACCATTTTTAATATAAATAAAAATAGAAACAATATAAGGAATAAACATGGCACTATAAGGCATAGAAATAGTCTTTTATTTAATACAAAATTGCACATTTTATAAAAAAAAGAAATTTTTCTACCGACTTCGTAAAGTCGCCAAATAAAGCCACAAGCGTCTTTTTCAAGGAAATTCGAGCCAACATTAAATGTCACTGAATTGTTAAATTTTGCATGGAAGTGTAAGGAGGGGGTGAAACGGGCCATTACATCGACCCTAAAATGATGTTTGGGTAGTATAAAGAAAACTGAAAGGATAAAATGCCCCCTCCCTCCCTGCTGCACTACGATCATTTGGTTTAGGGTGAATTTATAACATGTGGATGTTAATTCTGATTTAAGGTTATAGAGGTAGGGGGAAAAAAGGCAAAGAATAGAGGAAACTTACTCGCGCCCTCAAAATCACAATATTTAGTCTTGTATTGTAGTATGATTTTTTTTTAAATGTTAGTAAAGTAAAACTACAAATTATGAGAACGATGAATGAAAAACGGACTCAAGAGTGTTTATATCTTGTCTCAAACTATGTGCTTGAGTTCTATTATATACATAAACGCCGTGGAATAAATCCAAAAAGACTTAATGTGAAGGCTTTAGAGAGTAAGGATTATTGCAATTCCTGAGGCGAATTTTGTAACTTTTTAGTTGTATATTCATCATTTAAGAGCTCGATTGGAAATGCACTTAGTGGAATTACATAAATAAGTGAAAATAAAAAGAATAAAATTAATAAAAAGATTTTCAATGCAAAAACAATTTTAGGGCTCTCAGATCAAATTAAGTAAGAGACCAAACTTTCTAATCTGCTTAAATATATGTACGAAAAAAAAAAAATATTTTTTCGTGTAAATGTTTTGATTTGCTAGGGATATTTGTTAAGTTTATCATGAGTAATTTTATAAAATACGTTTATTTTATTATGAGTAATCTTCTAATTTAATGTTTATTATATTAGCCACTGGCGCTGTTTAGTTATATCTATTTTTTAATTATGTATAATTTAATTTGTTCCATTATGAATAACTTTTAATAAGTTTAACTTCATTACTTATCTATCCTCCATCTTGATAAGAGAACTTACTCACCAACAAATGATTACTAATTATCTTTATTTAAGAATAAACTCATATTTTAAAAGACAATCCAAACATTTACTAAATTATTAATGCCTCCTCGAGTCAAAATTCTTGATGGCTCCATCAAAACATTTTGATGGTTGTTGGTTTCTGTGAGATTTATAATGGTTCAACAACATTTTATGGTAACCATCATCCAACATTTTCCATTCTGCGTTCATGATTTTTGATATGCCAACAAACTTCCATCAATCCATGGGGTCTGGTTCATTTCATCGACAATCACTTCATCGACAGGCCGTTTCATCGACACCACTTCATCGACAGGCCATTTCATCGACTAGGTCATTTCGTCGACAGGCCGTTTCCTCGACAGGGTCGTTTCGTCGACAGGCCATTTCGTCGACAAGTCATTTCGTCGACAAGTCATTTCGTCGACAAGTCATTTCGTCGACAGGGTCATTTCGTCGACAGGGTCATTTCGTCGACAAGTCATTTCGTCGACAGGTTCATTTCGTCGACAGGTTCATTTCGTCGACAGGGTCATTTCGTCGACAGGGTCATTTCATCGACAGGGTCATTTCGTCGACAGGGTCATTTCGTCGACAGGGTCATTTCGTCGACAGGGTCATTTCGTCGACAAGTCATTTCATTGACAAGGTCATTTCGTCGACAGGGTCATTTCGTCGACAAGTCATTTCATCGTCAAGGTCATTTCGTCGACAGTGCCATTTCGTCGACAGGGTCATTTCATCGACAAGTCATTTAATCGACAAGTCATTTAATCGACAAGGTAATTTCATCGACAGGGTCATTTCGTCGACAGGGTCATTTCGTCGACAAGTCATTTCGTCGACAGGGTCATTTCATCGACAGGGTCATTTCTTCAAAAATCATTTCGTCGACCGGGTCATTTCGTTGATAGTGTCATACGTAAATCTGAAACTATTTTAGAGATTTAATCTAAATATTTCTATTATTAATTAGAAAAATGCAATTATTTAATTTTTATACTAAAGTAAAATTCTTTATGGCTGTGTATTGTTCCAATTGGACTAAAAGAAGTTCGCTTTTTAAATTAATTAATTGGTAGTTGAGAAGTGTTTAAACGGTTCATGTATCGAAATCTACTTTTCTATATCTAAATCGTAATAGCTCGACACTTATTTTCGGGATTGGTAAGGAATGTCTTCAGAACATTACCAAGCATTATATCCGGACCGTGGTCAACAGTTAATATAGTGTGACGTTAACAATCAAATTGTTCTTAATATCAAATCAAATTAATAAAATATATTTTTAGAATTAAAAGTAATAAAAATATATTACAATGAAATTTTAGACACTATTTCAAGGAGGGGAAGCTAAATTTATTGCTGTAAAAATTTTCAACATTTCTACATAAATTTTAACAAAAACATAGACTTCAGTCGAATTCTCACAGAAATGAAAATAGTCATAGACCTAATTATTATATCTGAAGAAGTAGAAAAAAAATTCTAGGTTTTTTATGATGGAAAAGTAATTTCTTAATGTTCACTTTAATTGCATAATGTTCACTTAAATTGCTTTAATTCCATTCAATTCACTTTAATTGCTTAATTAAATTTTTTTTCAGCATCTTAAACATTAGGACAGGAATATGCTTTTTCGAACAATCGAACTGAGTCTTAGTTTCGTTACTACTATTACAGATTTCGAAGAACAATTGGAATGCAAACTTGATGTTTAGGTATTTACCGAGGCGATTGTAGATTCCTACAATATTTAAAGTGCTACTCACCCTACCAAAAAGAAGAACATGCGTAACGTTGCAAGCGTGTTAGTGTTTGCTCTTCACAAAATGTGTTTTTTCTATGAATAGTGAATTTAATAATAGTATTAATTATTAAATTCTAATCTAATACTATCAAATTATACTATTTTGAATTATACTATTATTATAATTAAATAATAATAGTATAATTTAATAAGAATAATAATAGTAGTAAATAAATGATGAATTAATTCATTTTTTATTTGCAGGATTTAAATTAGACACATTTTGTTTAAAAGAGAATTAACAAGAAGTCAAACCTGGAATTTAAACGTAAGAATAAATAACTCTTACTCTACAAAAAAGAAAAGAAAAATCTTGCAATTAAAATTTGACCAATTTTTTACTAGTATAATTGCTGAAATTTTTGACTGATTTTCTGTACAGGATGAAAACACAATTTTCAAACTCTTACTGACCACTATTAGCACGATTTATCACCAATCAAAATTTTGATTATTTTCGGCCTGAACAAGCCAGGAGGCTCAAAGTTAAAATGCAGAAAAAATGA
This sequence comes from Parasteatoda tepidariorum, assembly GCF_982258835.1. Lineage (NCBI taxonomy): Eukaryota > Metazoa > Arthropoda > Arachnida > Araneae > Theridiidae > Parasteatoda > Parasteatoda tepidariorum. The sequence continues at coordinate 50,150,533 of NC_141758.1, forward strand.
AAATAAAAAATGCATATATATTTAAAATATCAGGTTTGTTCAGTAGACTACAAATGAGAAAAAAATTTATAAAAATTTTCACGCATAGCAAAAACCACAAGGGCAAAATTTCACAAAAAATTCTATCAACATTCAAAATTCCACTCTTTTCGTTTTGGTAACAAAAATTCACATTTCTTTTTCAGAACACATATCAAACATAATATTTAAAAACATTTCCATTTCCGATTACACTTTTTAAAGGACTTTCCTTAGTGCTCGCCTTTAAAATACATACTCTCACTGCAAATTCTATTTATTTAAATAAATTTTTATTCTCTGGCAAATCGAAAAGAAAAACATTTTAATATTTGAGTAAAAAAGCAAGTTTGCTACTAAACTTATTTTAATAAAATATTAATGAGAATAAAATCAGATGCATATGGATAACTCTCCTCAATTATAAACACAAAAGACAATTTATTTGTTATATCATAATAAATTGCGTTTTTTTCCCAAATGTTTTAGATCATAAAAACCAATTAGACAGGTTTCCTCCCCTCCTCTGATTTGGAACCATCTTTTATATCATTTCGATTCCATCGTATACCGAGGATGTGGAGTCATTGTGAGTTTTTTCTTTTTTTTTACATTAACGAAGTTTATTTTATAAGGTAAAACAGCTTATAAATGTTTAGGGAGCATATAGGATAAAATACATATTAAACTATTAAGCACCAAAACATTATAAATAATTAATTGAATAAGAAATAAAATAAACTGGAAATGTGAGAACAAGACTTTTGTTTCAAACAATATTTCATTTAAATTTCACAAGAATTGTCAGAAACTTCCCTCTTCAGCAGCATAGCTAACAAAGACATGAGGAAGAGGGTTAGAACAAAATTTTTTCCAAGTTGGATTTTCATTTTATTTTTCCCCACATGCATTTTCCCCTCAATATTTTTATAATGCTAGGAAGTTCCGCCCCTTGCTCACTTCGCTCACCAACCTTCGTAATAGCCACTCATACAACTTATATTGTTTTTCTATATATCGATATTTTTTTTAAAGAGAAAATATATAAATATTGAAATTTTATGTAAGAAAATTTCATTAATATGTCAATAGTAACAAAATTAACGATTACTTGCATATGAAAAAAAAAATCAACTAAGCTTGAAAAAACACCGGGAATATATAAATTTTTGATAAAACAAGAAGTAATTTTACTATCTAACTGTCTAAAAGATTTGTGTTTTTCGGATTAAATTCTTCGTAAACCATTGTTATCATTGTAAAAGTTTGTTCCTTTTCTTTCTCTATTTTTGACAAGATTTTAAACTGTATTAATGCATTTTACTCATTGTGAGGGAATATTATATAAGTATAATTTTCCCTTTATCGACAGAAAATTTTTGCAGCGGAAATGGCCTGTTAACGAAAAGACCTTGTCATTGAAATTACTTATCGACCACAAGGTTTCATTATCTCACAGATTCATTATATACTGTCTTTTTTCCCTTTATAATTTCACTCGTCATTCACTCCCTACATCAAGAATCATTTACAATAGTTTCGCAATTGCTTTTGCGATGCTACTCTACAATAATGTTCATTAGAAATTAATCTTAGAAATAAATGTGTTAAATATGACTGGAAAAAAATTGTGTAATATACAACTTAAATGTGATGTGAATAGAGGAGTAAGCAATTTTCAAATAAAATGCTTTTTTCTGGCAACTTCAACATACTATTAAGATTTTGCATCAGGCTAGGTTTAAAAAATTTCTTCATAAACATACTAAAATACAAAGAAGTGGAAGGGGCATAACGTCTAATGTAAAAAATCATAAAACGAGTTTCAAAATTACGCATGACTTTGCCTACAAAATAATCTTTTCTTAATATTGTTGACGAAATGACCTTGTCGACGAAATGACCATGTCGATGAAATCACCCGGTCGACGAAATGACCCTGTCGACGAAATGACTTGTCGACGAAATGACCCTGTCGACGAAATGACCCTGTCGACGATATGGCCTGTCGAGGAAACGATCCTGTCGACGAAACGGCCTGTCGACGAAATGACCTAGTCGATGAAATGGTCTGTCGATGAAGTGGTGTCGATGAAATGGCTTGTCGATGAAGTGATTGTCGATTAAATGAATGATGACCTGTCGACGAAATGACCCTGTCGACGAAATGATATGTCGATGAAATGACCCTGTCAATGAAAAGACCCTGTCGACGAAACGACTTGTCGACGAAATGACCCTGTCGATGAAATGAACCTGTCGACGAAATGACCCTGTCGACGAAATGACCCTGTCGACGAAATGACCCTGTCGACGAAATGACCCTGTCGACGAAATGACCCTGTCGACGAAATGACCCTGTCGACGAAATGACCCTGTCGATGAAATGACTTGTCGATGAAATGACTTGTCGACGAAATGATCCTGTCAATGAAAAGACCCTGTCGACGAAATGACTTGTCGATGAAATGACCCTGTCGACGAAATGACCCTGTCGACGAAATGACCCTGTCGACGAAATGACCCTGTCGACGAAATGACCCTGTCGACGAAATGACTTGTCGACGAAATGACCCTGTCGACGAAATGGCCTGTCGACGAAACAACCCTGTCGAGGAAACGGCCTGTCGACGAAATGACCTAGTCGATGAAACGGCCTGTCGATGAAGTGGTGTCGATGAAGTGATTGTCGATGAAATGAATGCGACCCAATCCATGTTGGAACATGCTACTTTAACACTTTGATGTTTAACCATCAAGAGAAGTTTGATTCTCATGGATCAACAATCCATAATATTTCCAACTCTACATTTCCATGATGATTTAATGGGAATTCCTGTTGGTTCTCAGGAATATGCCATCAAAACTATTACGTATTTTTTATGCTGGACCATCATAAATCAGTCCAAACTCTGACATTGGGATGATGGTTGATCATGATCGTTCAAACATTTGATTTCGAAGAAACTATGATGGAAAATTTCTGATGGTTCAACCTGAACAAAACATCAAACAAGTTGCTCTTCTTATGTTGGACCATCATAAATCTTTCCAAATTCCTACATTGTGGTGAATATTACTTATGTTGGTTACCATCGAAAATATAATGGTTCATGATAGAATTATTGATAGTTACCATCAAGATTATGTTGGTCCATCAATGGAAAACCATCAAAGATTTTGACTTTGGTCAGCTTACTGAGTTAGTCACCAGGTATTCGTCCAGTTTTGAAGAAGATATAGTGAAGAAAGCGCAATAGAACAAGCATAATAAGTTATAATTACTATAGTATAACTATAGTAGGGGAGAGTGGGGTCAATTGTAACATTTTTTACTCAACTATTTTTAACTAACAAAAAATCCAATATATTATTAGTATTAATTGACAGACGAGTAAAGTAGACTATCCTCTTCTAGAAAAAAAATAAATACCTGATTTTAAATATTATTATATTAGTTATTAACAATTTTTGACAGTCGTGCAGTTGTTACAATTGTCCCTACTTACGGGGTCAATTGTAACAGTTCATAAATTCAACTAAAACATAGTTAATTATACATATTATCATAGTTGTGATATATTTTTTAATTGATCAAAATAGTAGAGATATTTTAGGAGTAAAAATAATAATGAGCAGAAACCTAAAGGGTTAAACTTTTAACTTTAAGGGGTTAAAAATTTTAATTTATGCCGTGAAAGGTGACACATAAAATAATGCACATGCAACATAATATAAATGATATAGGAAACTATTGGTGGTTCTTAAAGAGTTAAGTAATGGTTTGTAAACATAAGATTATTTATTTTCAGCTGTTACAATCGTCCCTTTACTTATTGTTACAATTATCCCCAAGACGCCATTTCAGCTTCATTTGTTAAAAACAATGCTAGTTAATCTTTTTTTTATTGAAATGTTAATTAAAGTGTCCACTTACATATTCGGTTACTAATTTTTATTTGTTTAAACAAAATTACTTTGTTACAATATAATATTCTAATACCAAAAAAAAGTACTTGCGTGGCGTGAAAATATCTTTTGTGATGTAACTCCTTCAAAAGTACATAAAAATGGTTGCCATCAGGGGTGTACATGTAGATTTATTAAATACACCTTGTGCGTCACCTAGGAACCAAATCTAGAACCCGACACTCGAAATTTTTGCTCTGTTACAATTGTACCCTGTTACAATTGACCCCACTCTCCCCTATGCTACAATAACGAAGCTATATTTTTAAACTATATATATTAGCGAAACTATTTTCTTACCATGAAGAATAAGTTGGTTTTTAAAACAAACAAATAAATTATTTTAAAAATTATTAAACTTTTCTAAAAATGGTCAATTTGGCAAAATCTTTCAACCTGAATGAGAATTATCAAAATCACTGCCTTATTCTCTATTTTTTTCAGTTCCTTCATGAGTTCAGATAATACAGAGCTGAAGTAAGTTTTAAAATATTAAAAAATCAGCCAATAAACACTTTTCAATTTCTCTAAACTGTGGCTTTTCTCCCTATTGACGTTTTGAGCAAATTTTCAGAGTAAGCATAGAGAGCAATTGCTATAGATTGGCTAAACTTGACCTAACAATCTTGAGTAACTGTTGCAAAGTCACTGCTTTCATAAAAAAAAAGCATACTATTCATAAAAAAGCATAATTTCATTTGACGTCGAAGCCTTATAAAAACAGCCTTAAGTGTGTGTTTACTGACAGTTTAAAATGATTAACAGCAATGATATAAAAACTGACTAGACATTTCTGTTAAATATCTTTGAAATTGGCGTAGAATTGCTCTCTCATTTAAAAGCTTATTGATTACACGAAACTACAACTAGATAATCACTATAAATTGGATTGTTGCATGACTAGAATAGTTCAGCAATTTATGATAATTCAATGTCCTAAACTATAATCGAATCAATAGTGCAATTCTAACTTAACTACCTATGGATACATCCATTAATAACATTCAGTCTTCCTAAACAATTAATCTAACAAATTGAAACATTACCATTGCTAATATCCTGCCTATATTGCGTTGTTAATGAATGAATATTAAATAGCATATTATTTTATTAATTTGTAATCTGTGGTGTTTGCAGATTGGTTTAATAAACTGAATAATGATGCTCGGATTATTGCTTTTTGTTGATTTCATTAACTTTACTAAAGTTATAAAACGATATCGATACAAACATTTTGTTTTCGAGTTGCAATTAAGTTTCAAATGATTAGTTGAAAATGCAATTAAATTAAATGAGGCAAAAACTCTTGGTTTTAAGTTGTATTTAGTGGTTTTTAATTGTATTGTCCTTCTCTCTATACATATAAGAGCGAAAATTTGTCTGGATGCATGTTCGCCAATAACTTGAGAATGGGAGTACCGATTTGGATTGTGTTTTTTTCAGCTATTTACTAATTTTCAAGGTGTGGCTGAAAACAATCACCTCTTAACGGTGTTTTGTTGTTCTGGGAACAGTATCGAAAATACAAAATTTTATTGATGAAAACCATTGTTATAGATTACGCGCACTATAGAAAAAAAAAACATTTTTACAATATATTAAATTGAAAAGAAAGAAAGAAAGAAAGGAATATGGAAATAGACCGCTGACGAAACCATTAAAAAACTTAAATACTCTTAAAGCTCTCTAAATTCTCAAGCATTAATTAGCAGAATTAAAGCGATCTAAAGAAAAATATGCAGGCTATCACAAGGTAGCGAAAATTGAAGAAATATTATATTTCATCGTCAGCGGTAATGTAAAAAAAATATGTTTATTTTTATTGATTTAAACGGCATTTCAAATTCAAGGCTTTAAAATTTAATAATTTCTAACGTTAAAACATTTTAATACCAAATATTTTATAGTAATAGTTAATTGTTCACTTTTTTTTTTTTTTTTTTACAAATTTCAAATTCTTAAACTTTATTTTTATTTTATATCGGCGTTGAACAGCTGACCCAATTCTAAGTTTGACTATCAATAGATCCGTAGCCTTGTACTTTTGAACCCAACTCATAAGACTAGAAAATTCTTGGATCAAGAATTTTGACAAACTAGCCTTCATGGGGGAATTTTTGATGGTACCGACCCGCATTTGCATTATATGGAGAGGAAAACCACGAAAACCTCTCATGGTTAGTGCGATGGCAAGGGTATTCTAACCCGTGATCCGCTTTCCACTTAGGATATTTTACGTCAGCACGGTGGTTGCTTTTTTTTTTTTTTTTTGAAGTGGTATAACAAGAAATTACTGCACTTATTGGCTTTGTGTTAATTAACGCTTCAAACACTGTCACATATGTTTATTACAAATAATGCTATATCACGTTTTTTCTCCTCTGATAGGCACGTCATAACTGGAATGATTGTATTATTTCTTTTGTGATAGCTATGGTCTATCAGTATTAGATAACTTTTTTTTATTATATCACTAACAAAAAAGTACATTTTTTTGGGGTGCACTACTTTCGATCATAAGTTTATATCCGCTTTTAAAAAAAGTTTTCAATGAAATAACATTGGTTATCCGACGACTTTGGTTTTTCCTATAGCCTTTCATACCATCAGATGTCTGATGAAATCGGGAAAGGAAGATATCATGTTCCAACAAATGATTTCCAAGAAGTGTCGGAAATATTTCTGATGGTCTAACACAATCCAATCATCAAAACACGTTACGTTGGATCATTAAAGAGTAGTCCGGAATTTCTATTTTGAAATAATGGTCATTTATGTTGGTTACCATAAAAAAATAAGATGGCATATGATGGATTCATCTAATGGTTACCACTATGATTATGTTGGTCCATCAAAGATAAAACCCTCAAAAATGTTGACTTGTGCTACGCACTACAGAAGCTCTATATCTTCAATCAAAAAATACCCTAAGAATATTACCTAATCAATATATAAGACAATAAATCAAAATTAATTATTATACATTAGCAGTTAAATATCATTCACAGCTCCCTCTGCGAAATGCAGCTTCATCATAAGCTTCGTAACTAAGCAATTAGCTATGCATGTAAAACAACTCCTTTATCGTATTCGAATAAAACGACGCTAAAAGGAAACGTTCTTTTTTTTTCTTACCGGAACCGTTTACTGAAGCGAACGTGAAACAATAAATCACCAGCGAAACGCTCTCAAATCAAGCACTGCTGTTTCGTTCCACAACAAACGAGCGAATGGGGACATCCCTTGTGTAATGTAATTGCTCCCCCGCATTGCCCGCTTATTTAACCGCTTTTCTGCAACCAAAAGCCATTTATAAAATCTCGCGTCTCTACAGTTGGAACAAATAAATGAATTTAATTCTCTGCGACAACCGCAAATTACACTCACAATACTCATAATAATTGTCTACGTCATGGGAAAAGTGAAAACCCCCAGAAGTATTTGTGATTACTCCCCTCTTTCTCAACAACATTACACGGTTTGTGCTTTCATTAGCCCTCCTCCATCCACATAAATCCCCCCTTTACCTCTGGAATCATCGTCTTTTGCAGCAAGTGTCAGTACTGGTTGTACTAATATTTCAAATCTGTGTCTGTATAATTTAATCGTGTAATGGTTAATGATTTATATAATTTATTTTCTTTTATATAAATTTAAGATTGATGGTACTTAATTTTTCGTTCGAAATGTACTGCTTTTAGTTTTTTGGTTGTACCTAAATTTGGTATAATCATTGCGGTAGGTAGAGTTTTTGCTTGCATCGGTTTGGATCGAGGTTCGTTTCTTTGTGTTAAACACTGAGTGCTGAATCAGTTTGCATTTTTTATGATCAAATCCTAGTGTAATGTCTCTGCTGATTTTATGGCCGTAAAAGTCCACATATGGTTAGGAGATCGGAGATCTTCATGGCGAAACCGGGTGATTCCTACTACTATCTACCCTCTAAACTAAATAATGCAGTGCATTATTCGTAAGCGGATCATCATTCAAAATGGACATCATACCATCGTAATTAGCATGTTAGAGTAGGGCTAATGCGATGTTAACTATTAAACAAATCCAAAATCAGACTACGATCGACTAGTACCAAGCTTTGGTTTAGCTTCCGGTAGATAAATCTAATGTATTTCTATAATAATTCTTTATGATGATCATGAACTGCATGTAGCTATGTTTCTTTTAAACCCTTTGTTAATAGAGATAAATGTATATTGTAAGCAAAGATTTTCTTTGCTTGGGCTCAATTTTAGTCTTACGTATAAGCTTTCAGAATTGCGTAATATACGTGCTCTAGAACTACCTTTTCTGGAAATTTTTTTTTTACAAACATAATAATAGGTTTTGCAGACCTTTTTTTTACGTCACACTAGAACTGCACAATGGGCGATTGGTGACTGTCAGGGAAACATCCCTGAGGATGATCCGAAGACATGTCATTGCAATTTTGATCCTCTGCAGAGGGGATGTCTCCCCTGCTTTGGTAGCCCGACGACCAGCGTGAATCGAGCACTTTACGGTAGAACAGTTTAACGAGGACCAATACCACGCACCCTCTGTCCCTACGTAGGATGATTAAAGTGGTCAGCCACCCAATTACTGACCGCAGTCAGTGATGCTTGACTTCGGTGCTCTACTGGGAACCTTGTCTTTACGATCAGTCCACTGCAGGGCACAAACATTACGACGTCTGTATTTTAAATGAGCGAAACTTATGCATGATTAACTATAATTAACTGAATTGATTATGTAAATTTAGATCGCTTATTTATGTTGATCGTAAATTTCTGACGTAAATTTGCAAGAGGAAACTGTCGGAAATAAATGAAGCTACGTAGCAACACATGGAAATATAAAAAAGCGTAAAATACATGATAGAAAATAATTGAAGCAACTCATAAAATAACCACAAACGAATGAAATTTCATGTCCTAATGAGTCATAATTTATGTTTCAGCTGTTACTGCATGTCTAAGTAAGTCTGCAAATTTTCCGGTATTTTATATTTTAAATTAGTTCTCGAAAAATTTTAATCCATGATTTTTGATTTTTCTAATGTTTAGAGCCAATAGTAGTGTTGTGTGGAATTGCACCTATTTTTAAATTTTTGCTTTCAGTTTGTGCTACAGGTACATCAAAGGTACAAGCACTTCATCCAAATGGTCAATCTATTGTCGGAGGATTCCACAGTAAGGATTACTACAATCTGTTCTACTTTGAAGTATTGGTTTAAAGGACAGATATTGTTATCATCTTAAGAATAATAATAAAAGTAGGATTGCATTTCTTGGACAGTTGTAGACGAAATAAATCGAATATCTGAAATATCCCAGTAAATATAGGATTACTTTTGTGCTATAACTTCTTAGACGTTCTTATTACTCGTAATTGTTATGAATTTCTAAGTGTTTAAGATTCCATTGCCTAATCAAAACTCAACAACTGCTTTTTGCACGCTAAATTTCCACTAGCATTCAAAAATTTGTTCTAATAATCTCTTCAATGGTTGAAATTTGTTCTTATAATCTCCCTAACTTAAAATATTTAAGGCTGCTTTTCGAACACTCTATCGTCAAATGAAATAACGGTTTTTTGCAAATATATACTTTTTTAATAAATAATAATCTGCTGTGAGTTTGCAATAGTTATTGATGACTAGTTGGTCAATTTAAGCTTGTCTTAAGTCAGCATCCTACATACTAAATTTGAAAATGGCGCATAGCTTCAATATGAAAAAAAGCCATTGTTTTTTGGAAATGAAAAGTGTTTGTGCTTTAATTTTTTTTAAGAATATTTAAAATATTACTCCAACACTGCATATGAAAATTGAGAATGTTTCATTAATTTTTACCTACTGTAAAAGGTTTTAAAAAGGTTTAATAGCTTGTAAAATATCTAAGTTATCTGATCGTTCTAAAGCCCAGATAACTCTTAGCTGCAAAATTTGTATAAATGATTTAAAATTATACCTTGCCCTCAAGCGTAAAATATTTAACTTGTGGAGATTTTTGTTAAAAATTTATTTTTCTTTGGTGGCATAAAAACACTTCCAAGAATCAATGTTGACCTTCTCTCTGTCCTTCATAACTCTATCTATAAGAAATTAATCACTTAATTCAAAGAACTGCCGAATTCGAACTTTCGTTTTACTTTATTATCCTAGAGTCAGGAGTAAATTTGAGCTTTAAGTCGTTTTCTTTCTAGCTAAAAAAATCAATTTCGCCCATTTTAAGGACTCTATTGCTGATAATAATAGCAGGGATACTTGCAAAATTTCTTGGTATATTTGACAATCTAAACGTCTGTTTATTAATGTATAACTTTGACTAAAAGAACATGACAAAATCAGGATATTAAACAATCTCAATATTCCCCACACAACTAGACTCCTAAACATAGATTCAAGATTTTTTTTTTCTGAAGTTATTTAACACTATTTCACAATTCAAAGCCATTAATATAGATTAATGAGAATCATTTCAGATTTTCTAGTATATTCTAGTATATCACCTGCTACACCTACATAGTACACTTGCTTTCTATCTTCCTTTTGTTTGACTTTTCAAACTTGTTCTCTCTACTCCGATGGACAACCTTCTTTTCTTTCTTTCTTCCTTAGTATAATTAGCTTAAAATCTTCTTCCACATCTCTTCGTCTGTGTTTCGATACTGAAGAAGGCTCTTCATGAGTACGGAACTGCAGTATGTATGTTTATATGGCATTTTTTGAGTTCTTTTCATTATTTGAATTTGTTTCATTATTTAAGTTTTTTTTTTAATTTTTTTTTTTAATTCTTTATATGAGGTCTAAAACTTGCAACTACGACTAAACACAGAATGTTAAAATATTTTGTCTCGAATTTTATTCGGTTCATTATAATGTTTTATACACACTATATGCAGAAGTTAATACAGAAGTTACGTTTAGTAGTTTACGTAAATAATCACTATAAGTATCTGTTAATATAAAGAAGAAAAAAATTGTATTTGAATGCTAATTACATGCATAAGAGGGTATTTTTATCCGAAAAAATAATCATACGAATAAACAAACCCCATCAAATCCACGCTTTCGGCCCAAAGAATCTACCAACCCACCCTCCGATCTGCATCCTAAGCCAAAATGATTAATCGCCAAGAAAGAGCGATGTATATTCCAACCAGCATCGGGCGTCGGCCGGGCAATGATATATGAGAGAGTGCACTAACAGCTCAATCAATGGGCCTAAGCCGTCAGTCCCAGTCGCGGTATCTCCTTTTAGAAAATCTCAGCCATCGTTAATACCTAGTACTTTGGCTACGGAACAGGCGGCTGCCCCAATTTGTCAGCGGCCGCAGGAGTTAAATAAATATGGGGACGCCCCGGCACACAAAAGGACCTGGTTTTCAGAAGGGGATTTATTTTGTATCGCTTATTGCTACCCCCCCTTCAATCCGTGGACATAACTGAAGCACTGGCAACGGGTCGGTTATGGTTTAGGGTGGGAAGAATGGGTGCAAAAAGGGGATAGGGTGAGGACATATAAACGATTTGATCTCGTTTATTGAATAAGTGTACGATATGCAATGTTATTAGCCTTTATCTCTATTTGATCTGATTGTATAGGGCCTGTATGGCCTATACAATTAGAGATATCGCTTATACTATTGACCACATTGTGATGTTAAGGGTTTAATGTGCTACATTTGTAAAATTTGTAAATATTGACTTTAAAAAAATCGGTTTAATGTTGAACTATATTGTCAATATTTTGAACCGAAACACAAGGTAAATTTGCAGCAGTTTTAATTAGTATGCTAAACTGAATAATATTTTCTTTCAAGTTAAGCCACATTATCGTATAATCAAGTTTAAGGAGTACTATAATATAGTTCAATTTAACACCATATAATGGTTGCTGCGACTTGAGCGATGTTATGGTTCAACGTATATTAAATTTTGATACATTATGTGTGTTGAACTATTGAGCACGAATATACTACATTCAATATATATTCGTGTATGTTGTTTAACATGTCGTATTTCACATTAAAAAATAACATTTACCACTGATTTAAAAATAAGATTCATCGATTATTTACACTCTCAAAAAAATCGGTTCAATTCTAATCCACACTTCGATCTAAATACGCTGAATCATTAATTAGGTGTAAAATTGGACCATATTTTCTTTCACGTTAGACCATAATTTCGTAAAATTAAGTTTAAGAATTACGATATTATGGTTCAATTTTGCACCAAATTTGAACGACAAATTTGTAGCAACAAATTTGAACGACTTTATAGTTCAACACGATCTAAAAAATTTTAACAGTTGAATCAAAACAAATTGCTGACAAACGAAGTGAAGTAACACGATAAACCAGATTTTACAAATTTTTAAGAACATGCGTTAACTTGAAAAGTTATCAAATATAAACAATTTTTTTAAGAATATACGTAACATTAATTTATATTCAACCAGTATGGTATTTTTGTTACTACGATATTTTGTTTTCTACAATGAAATATTAATTTACTATGAATCAAATATTATACTTTTTTCTTATAAAGGAAATTTGTGATCTTGTCAAAAAAACAATAATGAAAACAAATAAAAGCAAAAAGAACAGGTTACTTTTAGTTTAATATAGGGAACTAGATTTTGAACATAGTTGATTTAATTTCGTTATTTTTAGTATACATATTTATTTCAATTTATTAAAATAAATTTTTAAAAATAAGGAATCCAGGCTTCCTCTGAGTTATAAATTGTTATCTGACAATATCTTGTAAAAATTATAAAATTTAGAACCAAAATTTTGTGGGAATGAAAATTTTTCCCAATCTTTATTAAAAACAAAATAATAAGAATTAAAATATCAATTTTTAAATAAAAAATATATAATTTAAAATTTCTGTCAGTGCTAGTGAAATTTTCAATGGTAAAAATAATGATAAGTATTCATCTATATTCATCAAGAAATCAAAAATATATATCGCAACGGAAGCGTAGCTGCTAACAGCTTTTGTTTCCCATAATCCTAAACAATAAAAAACCAGCTAACAACTAGTGTTTCACAGAATGCTAAACAATGAAAAACTTGCTAAAAACCTCGATTTCTTAAAATTCTAAATAACGAAAAACTTCCCTACAACTTCTATCTCAAAATCCTCAACAAAATTAGAGAAATAAAGCGAATGTGAAATCACAATCCCTACTAAGTATACCCACCAACTTTATATATGATAAAAATACTACTGAAAATCTAAAAAAAAGTGCTAATATTGAAATGGAAAACCAAACCATGGAAATTTTAAGAGATATTTATTTCGTTTCCATCTGGTAACCAATGGACTTTGTGCTTGCGGCGATGCTGAGCACATTCTTCTTCATTGCAAACTGTATGCGAGGGCCCGACTAAATTAAGGACTGATTTGAGGCGTCTTTCTATTTGTTGGCCTCCTGTTTTTTCAGAACTGGTCAAAAGTATGAAAATTTTACATTTTCTTGTTTATTTTCTATTTACTTCTGTAAGCCTCGTGCTATACTTTGTGGTGCGTGAGGAGTTTTCAATCGTTTAAATAATAATAAAAAAAAATAGTTAAACGGATAATTGAAAACTTAAAACAATAATAAATTTAATTTTTTCATAAAAAAGATGGAGTTACCAGATTTTGAATCTCGGATATCAAGTACATAATAAAATGAAACTTTTAGTAGTTGATTAACAATTATAGTTGTTACATGAAAATCCCATGTTCATTTCATTAAATTCACTGGTTCATTTGAATGTTAAGTTACAAAAATTAATTCTATTTTTTTTTCTCTTGGTGCTGAAAGTTTATAGCGTTATAAACAACAATCACAGCGATCACATACAATATCCTGCTTAATGGTGGCAGGGGTGTTTCGAATAAATTGGAAAGATCCGTGAGAAAACAGCATCCCCTAAAAAAATCAAGAAAAGCCCCAGTATGACTCTGAATAGATTCGCTACGCCCGATTTTCGGACTTGGGGATGTATTAAGACCTTTTTCCAACTTCCGAAACCGCGTGATGATGGAAGGGGGGGGGGGATCCCTTGGGGATTGATATACATTTTCACTGCCCTCTTTTTTTCATAACTCAGTCTCTAAAATGCATTCGTGTTATGGCGGTTAACCACGGCTGTCAACTTAAAAATAAAAGAGACGTTCAACCGAGGATTAAGTTAACCACGGAAAATTTTGTGTCCATGAAAAGATATAAAGGGGGTGGACCATGCCAACTATGCCATCTGGCTTTTCATGTTATTCAGCAATTCGTAATCGTCTTTGGGTTTACTTTGAGAATACAGTTTTTAAGGGGGACAGCAACTTGTATAATCGACGATTATCAGCTTATCGAACGAAATTGATGATCCAAAGGCGTGATATTTTTCAGATGGAATATTTTTTTGCTGCATTCAGGTTTGTGCGATCACTGAAAGGTATAATAGTGCGTGAAAGACATGTATATAACGCGTTTGGCGGCGGAAACACCACAATGGGTTTAAGTTTATGCTTCAACTATTGACTCGGATTGTGAAAAAGTCAATGATTATGTAATGCAAATTTTACCTGAGAAAACCATCTTCTTAGTATGAAATAATATGCTCAAGTTCTAGGCGAGATACAAGGTTTCACTTCATATATTATCCTGAAGTGCATACGTTATAGGCTTATTGAAAACTCCGGCTATTTTAAAATTTTGGAGCCAGGTTAACTGGAAAAAACTTCAGATTATATATGCCTGATGTTTTTATCTTATTTCAATCAGTCTATATGCTTTAAGGTTCATTGGAGAATGAGTAAATAAGCACTCAGGCTGAACAAGCTTAGGCTTATTGAAATAAACCTTTAATAAGGCTTTCTATATTTAACTTTCCCTACTCTGGACTTATTGCAAACTGCCTGATAGGAAATAGGCTAATTGATAACATCCAGCAGGTTGCAATAAAGTTAATTGTAAAAAGATCTTTGTATACTTTTTTATATTTAACCTTCACTACTAAGGGATTATTACAGAATGCCTGATGGGGATCAGATAGATCAATTGATTATACAAATCAGTTTGAAATAAAGGTTCATTATAAACCTATAATAAGGTTTTTATAACTTACCATTACAAACATAGGCTAATTGAAAACTGCCTTATTAATCAGACTAATTCAGCAATGAATGATGTATTTTCTAGGTAGCCTAGAGGTATGTCAGCTCACCACCTTAAACCTAAAAAGTATCAAGCTTATTGGAAAATTCCAGTCCTTTTTTTTAATCAGCCAAGCGCATGACAATAGGCTGTTTACAAAGAGGCAGATAATTCAATTAGCTTTCAACACAGAGAATATTAGAATAATAATACTTTCGAAGAATTTTGAAAACAACGGGAATAATATGGGTTCCATTTCGGTTATAACTTTTAAAACATCTATTGAAAAAGTTTTTTTTTAACAAACTTATATAATGATTCTAAACTTGAGCTTTTTTAAGAATGCGAAAAATGGAATCCATGGTAGAGGGTTTTGTTTTCTAGATTTTATTCTAAAGTTCATAGAATACATTGCCTGCTATTAAATGTAATTTTACGGTACCTGAAGGTTTTGATTTTAATTATTGCTGATTAATGATGCAATAGAATTAAATTAAAGTTTTTAGAGTTAATCAATTAAGAATCTTATATTTTAATTTAATAAGTTTACGGATCCGCAAGGTCAGTTCCTTGAAATTCATGAGTGGCTGATTCCACTAATCAGTTATTTTACAAACTGTCACTAAGCGAGGAAAATAATACTTTTGTAAAAATTTTAAAGAGTAAGGTTTGTACTAATTTTGGAGGCCATTTTGATTTTTACGAGCAGCCATTGAAAATAGTTCCATAGATTGTTACGGTAACTTTCAATTGTGATTCATCAGAATGTAAAAAAGTTCAACCATTTTGGGTTCAGATTGTGATAAACTCGCATTCCATTAATAATGATAATAATCAATATTAATGGAATGCGAGTTTTATCTTGAATAACGAGTTTCTTGGAACAATTAATGCAACGAATTTCACAACGCAAGTGCGAAATTTTCGTCAAAATTTAATAGGGCTGAAAGAAATCAAAGCTAGCGTTATAGTAAACGTAAAGCAAACGCAAATAGACAGGTATTTCTTTTAGGGGCTTTTTTTTTATTTCTCTCTAAAAAGGAGTGTATAGATTATGTATGTGATATTCTCAATAAATTTCAACGTTTGTGTTTATAATTTATTCGGAAATGCATACATGCAAAGGAAAGTAATATTGCTGTATCAAATTTCAAATAAAGAAATAAATGTAAAATGAGCAATTTTTAAGATTTTAATTTTAAAGTAACAATTTTTTTTAATAATTACAGAGAGATTTTGATATTATATTTTATTTTTTGTGGAGCAAGATGTTTTGATATTACATTATATAGAGATTTAATTGCCATTCTTCCAAACAAATATAATTTTTTAATTTAATAATGGATAGAAATTTTTTTTAATTGTAAGGTGTATACAGCTAAGTTTTACCTTTAAGTTATGCAAAATTTCAGCGAAATCGGTTAAATAAATTCTGAGTAGTAAAATTTCAAAAGAGTCGTTTTTTCATCTCAAATATTTGGCCGATTCCGCTCAAATTTCGAACTTTGCGGTGCACATTTACGCAGTTTAAAAATGATGTAATATTTTGTTTACATTGAAATTTTAAACTTTTGCGATCATTTTTTAAATAAAAATAAATTTAAAAAAAAAAAATTGTATACCTAGTTTATGTTATGTTGTTAAATCTTAGTAAGAAAATTAGTTTCAAAATTGTGTGCGAAATCGCTCTTGGCTAAATAGATAGGTATAAAAAAAATTACCAGGGAGTCTAAATTTTCGAAAACTGTCTCGGCTAAAATAGTGAGACAATATTTCCTATATTGGGGTTCTGCCCCCACCCCTCGATTGACCAAAATTCTAATAGTGAATTCAAATAGATAGATTAGTAGATCAAGAATCAAATTAATCGATAAAAGGTATGTTTGCTGAAAGAAAGTAAGTTTTTTTTATTTCTTTTTCGTAACTTAAAGTATCTGAATAGAGCAAAAACACATTTTTAGGAAACATTTTCAACATTAAGTTTTTATTAATTTAAAATTCCAGTACTCTAAGCTTTCTATAAATACTTTACTTTTGTTTGTATTCTACTTATTTACAAAGTTATAGCAATTTTTGTACATTGTGATAAGAGTGGATAGATTAAAGATTTTAAGTCTTTTAAATGCGTTTATCTCAAAATCAGATTATTTCAGATTTTACACCACCATAAACACGATATCTTAATCGATTTTTAAAATAATTATTGAATATTTTTTCATGAGTGCTAGTGATAATAGCATACATGTTTTAAACTACAGACTAAAGGGAAAAAAAGTAGAATTTCATTTTTTATGCATGTTTTTTTTTTTTTAGCTAAGACAAGTGAGGAAATTTTTAAAAATTTTGTTTTTTTAAATACATTGATCTCGAAGTCAGTAGTAAATATAGTAGTAGCTTTTAAGATAAAAGTTCAAAACATAGTTGATAGGCTTCTAAATAAACCCCTCCAAGATTTTTGTTGTTTTAAGCGATAGAATTTTTTTTACAGTGTTTAGTGTATAAGCAAAAAAATTTCTTATTTTTACTAATAAATGGTCATTTTAAAATAATATTTTTTTTGTGCAAATTTTATAAGTTTTTATACATAATAAAATAAACTAGTTTTTCTTAAAACTTTATAATAATATTTAAAAAAAAGTAGTCGAAACTATTCGGATATCTTAAAATATCGTATACATAAATGAATAATTATAATTAAAGACATACTTTTGAACCATTAAGATTTCTTAGTAGTAGGCAAAAATCTGATCATTAGATAAAAAGTTTTCTTTTTCGCCAGTTTTTCCTTTTGTGCACTGTAAACTTATGAAAAAGGAAATATAGATGAAATAAAAGAAACATGCTAATAGATATTGAAAAGAGAAACAAAAATTTTAAATTTTGAGCAGAAAATTTATTTATTTTTTAACTCTGCAACTATTTAGCATGCATAAAGCAGAATTTTATTTAGGTCAAAGAGTTTATAAATTCGATAATGAAATTCATTAAAAAAAACCTATACACATGTAAAGTAGTTTTCAAAATATGAAATGAAAAAAGTTTCCGTCATACTCGATTTGAATGATTACCTTTTTCTACGATAAGATAAAAGTATTGTGAATAGCAGTGGTTCAAAAAAGTGTCCTATCGAAGCCCTAAGGTTCCGTGGAAGAGGGTTCCAAATTAGGACTTCTTTTTTATCATTTCTTTCTTTCAGTTATGATTTACGAAATTTGTAATTAAAGTTAGATCTAATCACTCATACAGTATTTATTATGAAATTATGTCAGTAAAATGTTAGTGAAGAAAGAGAAACAAAATTTTAAAAATATATGTACAAATATCATCATTATATAAAATGTATAATGAAAAAGATATACATTCATAAAAAAATTGCATTAGAAATTTCGCATGGAATCTTTCAATTTAACATGAAATAACCATGTTTTGTAAAGAATTATGTTTTTCTAAAAACAATTATCAACATTTATTTTCGAGCAATTATGTTTTTCTAAAAGCAATTATCATGATTTATTTTCGGCCTCTAGTTTTCGCGTAAATTCTACTCCCGACCTGTGAATTGAACTGAAAACCTAATTTTAAGATTTCGATTGACGAAAAGCTGAAAAAAATTTAATGAATTTGTAGTCTTTCATTGATTAACATGTTCACAAGTACTAATGAACTTCATAAGTTTAGGAGTTAATTAGCCAAAAAAAATAAATAAATAAATAGGAATCGTTGGTAAATGATTTTTTGAACTGACTCTCAATCAAGATCTTTCATTAATGTTCAATTAATTCTGGTACAAGTTCTGCCCTCTAGTAGCGGCCAAGTAAAGTTAAAACTACCCTGTAGAGTTGAGAGTCCTACCACAAAGTCATTATTATGTATTGAGCATTTATAAATTTTGCTTAATTTCAGACGCAACGTAACGATTCGAGGAGAGATAATAGTTAAAAATCAAAAAGATTTATTATTCATTATGGTAAAAATGTGATAGCTGATTGTGTTAAATATTTAAAAAATTATATAACTTCTTACTTTTTTAAAAAAAATATTTATATCAAATTAATCTCTCTCTTTCTCGATCGAACAACAACATAGATTACCTTTTAAAAATTTATAAGGTCTTAATTTTTTTTTATCGCTCCAGAAATGATTTTATTAAAATTGTTTTCTCGGTTTTCTCTACTCTTCAAAGAAAACAATGCAGGTTCTGCCATCTATCAATCAAAAAAGTAAATGTAAACTAACCTCCGCAATATCGGTCCACTTAACGATGTATTATGAACTAAGACTATTTTTTATTTATTTGAAAGATGAAACCAATAACAAATAAGATGAAATATTTCAATCACAGTTTAAATATATTTTCTTTCCTCATTATATCAGAGTATTTTACAATAGCAATGACCTTTATTAATTTTAGAATCTGCCATACTTTTTCGTTTTATAACTATTTTTATCAATCAGCAACTGCTTGTTAAAAGTATGTTGATTAAAACACATAATTTAAATGAAACTATTAACTTTAAAATCCCTACTTCAGAATTTTCATATTTCTTTTGTGTAATGAAAGAGAGACAATGATGCTGTTACGATTGTTGAATATTTAAAATTTTGGCATGGTTCTACAAATGTCGATGACTATTTTTCCAGAAGCCACCACATTAAAAAATGGAGAGTAGCGTAAAGACAACACTTTCCATTTAAATCTTTTTTTTTACTGATTTAATTGTTTTCTTTCAATAGTTTCTTTCATAAACGATTGCATTTTAGCGAACGGAACTGAAAAAACTGGTTAAAATATATCACACATCCAGGTAAAAATGGCGATTATTATATCATGGTGCCGTGGCAATAGCAATGTGGAATTTTTGAATCTTGGCATTTTATGATAAAAAAACTGTTTTTTTTTTCGATGATTAATTCCATTGAAGAGAACAAAAATTTTTACATTAAAAAAAGTAGATTTTACACAAAAAAAATCCTTGCATGTGTCTTTTGGTATTAGATTTTTTAAACGGATAATTAGATCGATACATTAAAAAAAAAACAAACATTGATACATTTTATTATGAAAGTTTTACAGTATTCCTTCAAAAAATAATCTATAATTGCTCGGTTACAAAACATAATTTTTAAGTCAATAAGAATAATAACAGAAAACATTATTACAGCTCAAAGTTTCGCTAGAAACATTATTTTTGTACAGGATATGCAAACACGTTTTCTTAGCAATACTACTTGTGAGCTCAAAATCTCTGTAGTCAGAAATAAGTGTCTAATATTTAATTATTAAAACTAATTAAATATATATGGTAATATAAAATTTATTTTAATCTAAAATGTATGTGCATTTGAAATTAATTTATGTATGATTCATAATTTTAAATAAAAAAATTGTGAGACGTTTAAAATAATTTTTAAAAATTCATCTTTATTTAAATTTTTAAAAGGTGACCACTGATGACGTCGGCAAGCCACATGATACACATCGAATTCCACTCTTACGAGTAGAGTTTATGATTTTTGGAATTGAATTCAAAACATAAATAGTTAAATTAGTTTAAATTGAATATTATAACATATTGCCCACAAGTTTTAGATGACACATCCAAAAATTTTTGAAAATGTATTATAAAACAAGAATTTGTAGAGAGCAAGGGGAAAAAAAAACCCCAAGGAATTTTTCATGAAACTTAACTTATCTGCTTTTAGGAAATGTTTTTCTAACAAATTTTTATTCAAAAATATTTTATGGGCATTTTGATTAACAATAAAAAAAAATTTACATTTATGTTACAAGGTGAAAAGATTTTGTTCTTCTCCGATCATTTAATTGAGTGGTTCTCAATATTTTCGGCTATAAAAACCCTAAGCGATCTCACTTTTAGCTTTCCTGACTTCATACATAAAGTTCATAAGCAAATGTGAATATATGTATTTACCGAAAGCATAACTATTTTGAATGGACTACTAATTATTATAAAAAGTTTTCATCTGAAGAAAATTTTTTTTGATCATTTTATCAATATTAGTTTTAAAATTAGATTTTACGCCAGGCAAATGAATTTGCAGAACTACAGAGGCATTTTAGTCTACTTTTGAGTTATCTAAAAATGTATCGAGTAAGCTGAATTATGGTTTTTCTTGAAATGAAATAGATATATATATATATAAAAGTATTAAAAGTGATTATCAGGTAAACATGTTTCTTTATGGATAATTTTTTTTTTTTTTTGAATTGAGAAGTTCAGTGGGAAATATTGATTATATTTTTTATAAATGTGTTCTTCTTCACAACTTATGTATTGTATTTAGACTAACTATATGTGTTTCAAAGATTTGCTATATTTTCCACTGTCATTTTACTTAAATAATTTCTTAAAAATAACTGAAATATTAACTAAACAATGGATTATTTATTAGATATAATTATAGGTTTCCAAAGTCAGAACTGGTTAAAATCAGTCCCGACTCTGAGAACCCCTATAACCCTTCCATGGGACCCTAGGGACACCATTTATGAAGCACTTTAATTAACATATATTTAAATCTTATTAATAGATTATTCATGTAACATATCATCTTAGATGATAATTCCATAATTATAAAACAATATCTTATAAAATGTTGGTGTTCCATAAATGACATGAATTAGATTAGATACCAAATGAAAATTATAAATGTCCTACAGAGTTGATGTTTACTTTGGCATCCATCTTTCGACTTTTAATACCATGGTCAATGTCATTTACAAAAAAGATCTCATTATCAGCACATTATTTGTTAAACTTTTTACATTGGTTTTTATGTGATAATTTTTTAAAATTCAAAATGAGCATTTTTAAAAGTTGCTATTTAAATTCAAATTTCATAATAAAAAGCACATAAGTTTTAGCTGTGATTTGACTACTAAATATTTTTCAATGTGTTGAGACTATTAGTGTTCCAATTCATTTGAAACATTAGCTATAACAAATACAAGGGTCTGTCCTGGGCAAATTTACTACCGTTTAGCGGTGCCTTCACAAAATGCTTTTTCTTAAAATTTTATTTCTGTATCCCGTAAGAAACGATAAATCCATATTTTTGTGTTGATTTTTAATATAATTTTTAATTTTCACAAATTATGTCTAAATTTTCAGAAAATGGGTACCTCTCAGAAAAACCTAGACAGACCCCTGCAAATAGTTTGTTGACTTCTTCACATATAATGAAAATAACATAAACTTTTACTAATATCATCTATTTATTGAATCTGATCCTACAGTCCTTTCAATTTTTTCTAATAATATTTCCATTCGGCCCTTCATAACAGGTTGACCCCATTTGGTTCTTTGAGATAATTTTTTCATATTAAGCCTTTTCTTCTGCTCATATTTTTTCCTCGCTTCTTCTCTTTCTTTCCTTTTAGCTTCTATAGCCTATGAAGCAAAAAATACCATAGTTAGTTCAAAATATTTAATACTATGCTCATAATCATGAGGTTGTCTATTATGGCAGGTAGGTAATTCTAAAAATTCAGTCATGGAAAATCTGGTGATCTTTTCCAAAGGATATTTTTCCCCTCTGTACATAGATAATTTCAAATAGCAATTTGCTATGGGTATAAAAAAAAAAAAATATCACTAAAAACTGAAGAGTATTGTAGTTGCACTACTAAAGAAGTATCATAAGAATGTTTACAATAATCTTTAAAATAAATAATAATAATAGTTAATAAAAGGTTTTTACATTTTTGAATTATAATAAAAAACAAATTATAATTGACGGAGCGCATATTTATTTATAAAATTATACATTAGTAACAAGTAATTTAGTAAACTTCTCCTATTTTGTCAGTTTTCAGAATATCATTTGACGAATAAATTTATTTTATTTCATAAAAACTTTTTTTAAATTTAAGATTAAAAATATATTTAACTTTATTAAGTTCAAAATGCATTTCACAGCCATTAACAATTTTTCTTTAAATTTCATTTATAATATTTATTTAGTTAAGAAACTGTAAATAATTTAAAGCAATGATAGGTTTTAATTTAATATTAATGTAGAAAAAAATTAAATTAAAAAAATTTCAAGCAACTTCATTTACAAGTATTTGTTTTTGGTATTTGTAGTCTATGAAAGGACCCATATTTTCTAAAGTTGATCTAAAAAAGCAGGATCATAAAAATATTTAAAACCATGTTTTACTTCTATGCAAATGACTATGTTTTGAGGGGTAAATTTAAGAAAGATTATATACTACCTCTTTGAAACTTCTATAGTAAAAGTGTTTGAGATGTTTTGACACTATATGTACTCTTATTTCAAGGTATGATAGATATTTGTCAAATTTACTCTTATTGATTAAGGTGAGCTGAAAGTAGTATTATTTCATTTTCAATATCATATAATGTTATTGAAAGGAAAAAATTGTCTTTATTGTTCTGTAATGTTGCACACTACAGAATTATTAAAGATAAGGAAATGTGCATTTTAAAACACCAATTTAATCCCTTGACAATGGACCTACTCATAATTTTTTACATTCAACCCTGTTTCAAACCCTGCCATCAGTCATATTTTTGTGCACCTCGTAATACACCTCATGATTTCTTAGAGGTTTGAAAACCACTGGTTGTGCCGAGCAGCAGCAAATGTTTACATTAATATTGTATACATTGCAACAAACATTGATTGAAATTATGACATATATAACAGAAAATGTAAATGAGTTTTAATATATAATAAAGGTACAGATTTTTTTTTCCTATAGAAAACTGAAATTTATATTCCATGGTAAGTATAGAAATTTAAAGTTATATTTTTAGTCCTAAAAAAGGTATTTAGTAACATTTGAGGTATTTATTACACTAAAACTTATACATCATTTGAATTTGCTGCTTTTTATGCAATTAGAATTAATATTTGTTATAATGTTACCAATATAAAAACCAAAATTAGCATAAACTTTTTATTACGGAAAAACATTACATATCATTATAAATTGTAGGTAGAAGTTCACGAAAATCTAATTGTAATGGTGGAATTTTAAATGAAGTAAAAGAATAAATAAAAATAATAAATTACCCCAGTCAGATAATGGAATATAGCAATTTAAATGGCTTTAAACCAAATTATTAGTCAATTTTTTTTTAAAAATAAAAATTTATTTTAAAAAACAAAGATTATGAAACTTAACTTAAAATGTTCAAAAAATGATAGGTACTTCAATTCTAACTTGATACATCGCTATAGTAATCAAACTTAGTAATTGGATCCTGAGGCCTCAAAAATATTATGATTAGGTAAATTATTTAATAATATTATTGTCACAAATTAAATACAAAAAAGTCATGCCAGTGATATCATCCAAACCCATTAAAAGTGGGCACATATGTCTTAATGTTGCTACAGGCAAACTACATTACAACACCAGGTGCTGAAATCTAAGTCTCATACAAGGGTAAAATAAGAGGAGAAAAGATCATTTTGGGGCAGCTATATTACGAGCTCAAGCATAGCAGTAAATCAATTCTCTTGCACTACAAATAATTTAAGAAGCCATTAAATTCCAAGAAACTCAAAAGGTAAGATATAAATTGATTTAAAAACAAGAAATTGGAAATAACAGTTGACATGTGTCAGGAGCCAGATAATAAGAAGTAGAAAATATTGCCAACTGCTTTTCAATGCAATGGTAATTTCTACAAACATATTGAAAGTTAAGCCACAATTAACTTCTTTTCTTCCATTTTTTATGATACATACATTATTTCGAAGTAAAAGTTTTTAAATTGTTTGTATTCTCATGTTGGAAAAGATACGCTGATGATACGTTTAGCTTAGTTAGACAGTGATACTGATTTTGAAGAGTTACTTTCTGTTGTCTACTCAATTGACTCCATCATTCATGCGCAAATTAATTTAGAAGCTTTAAACATAGAAATTAATTTTACATGTTCTTATAACTAAATACCTGATCATTTCCCCACATCTGTTAATCGTAAACTCTTTGCTACCTCATGCCAATTCTAATCACTTTAATCCTTTGACGGTTAGGGAAATGAGCAGTTTTCATTTAATTAATTCGAGCAGTATTACAAGCAAACAGTAGTCGAAAGTGGCAGCTGTTTCCCCCCGCCGTTCTTCCGAAAATGTCTCACTTCTCTGGCAATGCCTCATGCGTTTTAAAACTTTCTTAAAGTATTTGTAGTACATTTATGTACTTTAAAATAATTAATAAATGAAAATTATCAATAGTAAATTATAAATGATTATAATCAATGATATAAATAATTATAAATATAAGACAAATATTAAATTACAACTAATGTAGAACTTTATGAAGCATTTAAATACAGTAATTACCTAAATACTCTGAACAAAGTCTTCATCAGACTCAAAACTTCATAAGCTTTCTCCATCACAATCATCATCATAATTAGCTAACTTTCGCTTTTCAGCCATTTTACTTTACAAACGCGCCAAAATACACTTGAAAAGAACAAGGTAAAAAAATTAATTCCCCCTTCATTATGAAAAGAAATTTAAGGAACCGGTACTGCCATCTGTAGGCAGTAAAACTAACTACGCTTCATGAGTAGGATTCATTTTTAACATAATCAATGCAGAATAATAATGGCGAACAAGCTCAGCGCGCATTGGGGGGAAATTTCACTATGGGAGTAGTGCTCGTTACTAACCATAACGGTCGAAATCTTGCTCTCGAGCGAAACTCGTTTGATTGCGAGCCGAACTCGCTCATAACCGCCAAAGGGTTAATTGTCAGAAAATTTCTGCATTTCAAACTTTTGTTTCCTATGCACTAAATCTTTAAACATAATTTCCTGCACTTACTTTCTTGCTGCTTATCGTGTATTTAACCAAACTCACTTCTTTTGATCCTTGCAGAGAATTTGTTACTTTAGTGTTTTTTTCCCAGTTTGCTAATATCCTCTCCTATTTTTAGTTTTAAAGTCATCTTTAGCTCAATTAAGAAAATCATATTAAAATCTCTAAAGATCCTAGTTTTGACAATTGATGGGATATTTACCACATTACTTGTCAGTGTCTATGCTACATTGAACAAACTAGACGAACATTAAAATTTAGACTTAGAGAACACAATAGTCATGTCAGTTACCAATAATACGAGAAATTTGTGAATATATAGAATTTCAAAATTATTTCTACCCCAGTCACATCAGCTAATCTTGAAATCCAGGAATTTTGTTTTATTCACATGAATTCTGATGTTCATGACGACACTGCCACCTCTCCATAGCAAAGGAAATGCATTTTAGTAGCTGCTGTGATTTTTGAAATTTTGTTTCTCACACCTATTTTCCCATTTTACATCTCAAATCACTTGTGCTCATTGCAAATCAAGTCTGGCAATAAAGTCTTCATTCAAGCAAAAAAAAAAGTTATTAAATTTCAGTGTAACAGGATTAGGTTATAAAATATCTAAATAAATAAATCTTTTGAAGTTTCGTCATCACTGTTTGAACAGATGCATAACTGAGAATTCCTAACCTAATTCTCAGTTCCTAATTAAACTTTGATTAAATTATAGTACAGAGTCATATACATTAATTTCTATTAAAGTTAGAAACATAAAGGAAACAATAGCCTAAACTTTTCTCGTAAGTTGACATAATAAAATTCAAAGGATTTAATTTTTTTTTGTTTCAGTCATTTATAGGCGCAACTGCATTTTCAAGCAAACTATTATTAAAATTCTTTCAATGGGACTGGGGAACACTTTTTGGTATCTACACTTTTGAATTTTTATAAGTTCAAAAATTAACTTTTTGATGATAGAATAGGATTGTCTGTAGTCTCATTAAATAAAATGGGAACATGTACAATAAAAACGAGTTACATGACAATGCATTGGTCACTGATGCTATAACACCAGCAAGAATCTTATCTTTATGATTAAGTAAAAGCTTCCATGCAGTGTTAATAAAAATTAACTTATAAAAATTGATAAGGTTTGTCCCTTCTTAAGTAACAAAGCCATCTAATGACATTGGATTGGTAATATACGATTCACAAAATAAATGTAAAGCCATATTTTTACCATCATGTTTCAATATACATTTGCTATGCACAAATAAAAAAAAAAAGGAATTAAAACTTAAAGATATCTATAACTGCAATAGATCATTTACTTGAAAAGAATAGTTATAACTTAAACTATTTTTTATTTATTAGATATTTAAGCTAAATCAATGATAATACCCTTCAATAAAATAACGTTTATAAAAATTAAAGTTAGATTTTTTTCATATGTTTTATAAGCAATAAGAAAAAAAATTATTTGGTATCTTGCATAGTTAATAAAAGAAAACTATTGATATGAATTGTATTTTTGAAGGTAGTTGGATGAGAAACATACATTACCTTCTTACATTGTAGAAATGTAGCATTCTATTTAAGTAAAAATTGGCAATGCTCTATAAAAATTTAAACAAAATCAAGCAAAGTATTTTACCACCAGGCCATTTCACCATTAAACAAGTTAAAACTTAGCTAGAATATAAACTGCGCTTAATTATTTCAAATGTGCTTTCCTCAGAAATGACTGGCCCATATATTTCACTTTTAAAATTACAGTTAAGACATACTTCTAATACACGAAATTTCATCCTACAACGAATTGTGAGGGCGAGCGACCCCATTGACATATCTAAACATGACAATAGTAGGCCTCAAAATATGCCACAGAAAAATAAATAATTATAAAAATAGACAATATTTTTTAACCAGAGTATACACATGCCTGACTACGTATAAAAAGAGTAAATGACAAACTAATTAAAGTACATTTAACTCAACTTAGCTATAATAAAAGCTGAATCACAAATGAATTTTAAAATATACTATTTCTCATTTATTTTATTCACAGCAAAAAGAAAATCAAGCACTTTTTACCGTAATTTTATTAATGGAGTACAAACCAAGTCTTAATAGTTTGACATAAATATATAGAAAACTTGTTATAGCACTGTTGTACTATTAAAAAAAAAAGTTTATTTTTTTCAATACTGATATTTAATTAAACTTGCAATTCACTTCAAGATTTTGTTAATCAATTAATTTTAAAATAGGATTTCAATAATCTTGAAATGAAAACACAGTAAATATGTCCCTTAACATTTTTGTACAAAATTAATTTAGAAGATGTTCCCTCGATTGATAATTTAAAACTTCTATGATAAGATTACAGTATTATAAACTGGAATTGTTCATTTTTAAAATCAGACGAAAAAGACAAAACAATAAGTGTGAAATTACAAAAGTCTACTCTAAAAGATTTATTACTGAAACCCCTGAATTCCTTACCCTAAAAACTTGATAATGCAAAATTGTTGAGAATATTTTTCATGAAATGACTGAATTCTCAAAAAGTTTGAAACAATGAAAAAAGATGTAAAATCCAAATTTTTTGATTATTCAAACTAATAAAATTCGAATTTGTATTCATAGACAGTGTGAGTAGCTAAATGTTTCAACAAAAATTAAAGACCTTTTAAGTACTTTTGAAGCACTCAAAAAATATTTTTAAGCACTACTTACATTAAACACAAAGGAAAATTATTTTCAAAGACTTTACATAATTCTGGATAAAATAACTAGTTTCTGACAAAGAACTCTTTTCATAATTATATTAACCAATATAAAAAGATAGAGAGATTTTTTGGTTTGAATTTCAGAGGGTGGAAAATGACATGCAGACTCGCAAGAATTTCATCAAACATGTAAAATGATTGGCTCCTTCATACGCTATGGATCGACGGTACGACGAAATAAATAGTGAAATCATTAATCAGAACAATGTAAAAAGCACGCTTTTATAAGGCTCCAATATTCATAATAAATTGAGAAAATTGATATGGCAAAGAAAAATAAATCACGTTTTTGAAAAGGGAAAATTAAACTTTTTAAAAACACCCAATGAAAAAAGCACCTTTAAGGGCTTTTAAAAAACAAATATTGAAAATAAGCACTTTTCAAAAACGCTACGCACCATGATAGAATATGGGATTCTCAGCCCTGCAAGTATCCTAACAGGGTTCTTCGTAGGTAAGTGATAAAGTTTGAAAAATTGAAAAGCATAATTTTTATCAATCGAAATTAATGAAATAATTATTAATATTTACGTCCTCTGTTTTATTTTGAATTCAGTCAAAATAGGAATTAAAAGTGAATATTAACTTAATAAAATTATGAGAAATAGTGCAAGAAAAAAACCGCTTGTTGTTTAAGTATATAATGTAAGAAAGATTCTATTTTTGAATAAGAAAATAATTTGTCGAAAATTGAAAACCTAGATAACAGCATGTGACAAACAAACAGTTGAGAGGGTTAAAAATAGACACATAGCAGGATGTTTTATTTGAATTAATGTTGAGGCCCACTAGTGAAGATATTAACATTGATAATAAACTTTATTTCCTTAAACTAACAACTTTATTTCAATGGAATTTGGATTTCTGACCCTTATGATACTGTTACCTGATAAAAAGTGCACCACGACTTTATAGACCTAAAATCTGAAGAGTATAGTTTAATGGCTCTGGCAAGAAAAGGTGAAATTCAGAACTACATAAAGCTATTTGTACTTTTAGTATATGGATCAAATTTTTTTTTCTTTCCTTTCTTAGAATTAGATTATCCAAGGATAAACATACAAAATAAATGCATTTTAAGATATCATTGATAGAAAACACTTTGAATTGTAATAAAATAAGAAAGAAATGTATAAAAAATTCTATAAACTTGTTCCCAGATGACTATCGTTGAAAGAGTTATTGATTACAATGAAGTTGAATTATGAACATTTTTTTAATAAACTTCCCTTGTGAGAAAAAAAAAATATTGAATGTTATTTAAAAAAAATGCTCAAAGTTAAATCCTGCAGATATTTTTAGAAGTTGAAATAATGTTAGAAGGCAATTTTGATGCCTTTAGCTAAGTTGAAATTTATGGAGAAAAAAACAATTTGAATTTTCAGAAAATAAAAAGAATAATAATGTAGCTAATAAAATAATTTTATAAAACTTCCTATAATCTCATAAAATCCCCAATGGTAATACTTTAATAAATAACGATTCTCACAGGGGTGAATTGAAAGGGAAAAAAGGGGACATCTCTTTTTAGAAAAGCAGTCTTATTCAAAGCGTATTTATGAACACAAAATTTTAGCTGTATCAATATATACTTTTAACCATTAAAATGGTAAATTCTCAGCAATTCACAAAATCTGACAAAAGTGTATAAATATAATCACAAATAGTTGAGAACTGACAAAGAAACAATACTCATAAATATGAATAATTTAATTAGAATAGGACTTTGACACAAGAGGGACTTCACCAGCAAGTGTGCATGCTGAAAGGGAGTGAAAAAACCAGTCAGACTAAAGTTTAATCCCGAATTATTAGTGTACACTAAGATAAAATGCCCAGTATAAGTGAAATCATGCATGTAAAATTTGTATTTCTTACGTTGCAATCTTTCAATGCAAACTCAAGACAAAAATTTCTTAAAAATGGCAACATTTGTAAATCTCGCCAGCAAATTTTCTCTTGTTTTTTATGAGAAAAGATCTAATAATTCCATATATCGATATGGCAGCCTATAAAGTTCCATCATTCTAATTCCTTGTCTTTAAAAAGGGGATATTATTTAAAATTAATCGTACAAAATCAATTTAATCTAATACTATACTAGATCATAGCTTTAATTTCATGAATCCATGCATCTTTGCTGATACTTTAACACAGTTGCTGATACTTTAGTAATTAATTTAACACAGTACTAATGAATTTCATGGATACCAGAAAATAAGAATCACGCTAAGAATTGATGGTCAAAAGAATATTTTCAGGCATTTCAAAAAATGCCTTTCTTGGTGATATTCATTCTGCAATAATCTTTAGTAATGCAGGTAGAAATCTAGTTTTTTTAAAAAAATTATGCTATAAGATTCTTGAATGCCATACTAACAAATGGCTGAGTTATAATATCCAACTATGTGTTGCTGTATACTATCTTAAGGATTTAAAACAATTAAGTTCCATGTGGGGATATTGTTGAGACATATAGTCATAAGTTTTAAGAGGATTTTGCATAGGATTATGGTTTCCATGAACTATAATGTTAACTTTATTCGAGCTTAATAGCTCATGCACAAATTTTTTCCCACAAATCATCTTGCACCTAAGGGGTAGAAAATCAAGTTAGCATTACACTTAATGCAAGATAAATGGTATACAAAAGCTTCCTTTTATTAGCTGTCTTTAATTCCTAAAATGACTTTTTTTGTTGTTGATGTTTTTAAGACATGTTTACTAAAATATATTAGTTTCAAATTCCAGTAAACATTTTGTAGAGATAACAATGAACTGCAGTTAATCTTAATTCATTTGTATTTAACAAACAAAATATAAAGGATGTCAAATAGATAACTCAAGTTGTTTTTTTTAATACTGTTTTTACAATCTGTATTAACCATGGGTCCCTCCCAATCATCATATTGACACGTTAATCATTTCAAATTACCTCTCTCTGATCCTTTTAAATAATTTTTTTTTAAGGCTACAGATACTTTAATTATTTTAATTTTCCGTTATTCTTCTTTTCTCATATGTTTCTGAATAGTGCAATATTTTTTATGATAAGTAATATTTGTTGGAATAGCCAATACAATAAGAATTGAATGCTTAAGCATTTGAGATTTTTCATTCAGGTTAGACACACATCAGTCATAGCGGGTTCTTATTTGTTATCTTTTAAAAGATTTTGTTGAGATGAAAAGCTGGGGAGAATATTGTGATTTGCAACAAGTCTTCCCTTGCAACAAACTGTTCCTCACTATGATTCAAGATAAGTACCTTACAAGTTACTGAAATTTCTGCAAGATAACAGAACAATACAGAGAAACATCCTGCATGCATGGAAATGTTTGCAATTTTCTCCAAAATCACTATTAAAGAATGGTCGCCTAAGCAATTTAAAAATATAGCTTACCAATATATTGCCATTTTTTTAAGCATATCACCTTAAAGAATGCAGGAAGTACTTAACACTATGCACAAGTCTTCTGCTCAATTTCAAGGCATTTTGAAATTCATTAATTAATAGGCAACAATAAAAATACACCGAACAAAAATAACACTCAGAAATTATATAATGTAAACAAAATGAAATATTTCTAATAATAATAAAAACTCAACCATGAAAAAAATTATGTTCACATTGGTAGCAGCAAGAGAAAATGAATCAGCCAGCGTCGAGGAAGCATACATGCGCCCACTTAAAAATAACTTTTATCAAATCACACAACCTTTATCATATTCCTTTATTCATATTTAATATTCCAATGAGAAATTTTTTTAATTCAGCCCCCTCTCAACCTCTAGTTGCAATTTTTTTTTAAAACTCAAAATAGATTAAATTCTAGAAATTTAAAATTATTTTTGATTTTGAAAAATATTTTATATCAAATTTTTTTTATTTTCATTTTACGCTACTATAATATCATATTCAAGTATCAGTTAAAATAAGAATATTAATAATATCTAAGCAATAAAAACCTTTGAATAAGACCTAGGGGAAAAAAAACTACCATCTTAAAAATAAGCTTCCTTAGATTGTTTACAAGTCATTGAAAAACTTTAGAAGTAATGAATATTTTGAAATAATTTTCACACATAAAAAGCTATATATATACAAAGTACAAGGTTATTCATGATCCAACTGGGGTTTCAAAAAATTATAACATAAAAAAAAAACTAAAACAAATGCTGTAAAATGAACTTAATACTAAATTTGTAAACTCAGAATAACTGGTATTAGTGTAACAGTTAAAAAAAAAAAACATTACATAAAGAAAGCTCATGTGTGTATGCGAAGATTACATACTTAATCTAGATGGCATTCTTTTACCATGGATCTGCAATACTCAGATTTATCACTGTGATTTTTCTAAGGTGCCTTGTTTTCTACACCCTACTCTAGTATTAGAGAAACCCAAGGAAATAATATTTAAATGATTTTAGGTTTGCTTTGTGAATAGAGTGAAACAAATTGATAAAGCACAAACAATGGCATGAAAACAGACATATTACAGCTTGAGTTCAATTAACATGAACCTCCCTTAGTGTCAATATACAGAGCATGTTTTAAAAAGAATATTTAAAAAAATTTCTTTTTAAGTTGACATATGAAAAACAAATATGTTTTTCGCTTAAAATGAAATAAACACGAAAAGCCATATAATAAATAATAACAAACTTCTGGAAAAAAAACTGATATGCAAACATATAATAAACATATTTCAGTGCTAAAAACATGTTCTAAAATTTTAGCATCTTTATAATTTATAGCATCTTTATAAATATGGATAAGAAAATTTATGCATTAACATCGAAATATAAAGAGGTGTAAATTTAAAAGCTCAGTTCAAGTACAAGACACTGACGAAACTAATTTTATTTTTTATAAAAAATACCTCATTAAATATTATTTTAACACTCAACCAAATATCTTTTTAACATAATTAATTTTCACATTATATTTCAGGGTTAATAAATATGTTTTTTAAAAAAGATATATTGTATATCTCGTGAGTACTGTTGATTTATAAATTCAGTTCAAGTACAAGACACTGGCAAAATCGATTTCGTAAATGATTCAGTAAACATTAGTATTATTTGCTAATTATAAGATATTTAATACAATCATACCATTAAATAATAATAACAATAAAAGAAGTAACATAAATTATCTTACTTTTTTCTTTTCCTCTCTAAAAGCTTTTCTGCGCTCATATTCACTCATCGCTCTCTGGAAAAAAGTTCTAAAAAATAAAATAAAATTATATTGTAGGCATGTAATGGATATCAATGCTTAACATTAAATAAATCTACTTTTAATATAAAATAATGCACTGTATGCAAGACTATCAAGTATAAAAGTTGTCAAAAATCTATCTAAAATTTAAAACCTGAATATTAAGACACAAAGAGTAAAAATTTCTGTCAGACTGAATTTAATAGCATCTACATTTATTTAGAACTCATTCAAGATTAAGAAATAAGAAATATCAAAATAATAAAAAAAGAAAAAAAATTATTGGAAGATAACTTTTTATTGAGTAATTCTAAGTTATCTTTGCATAATTTATTTTCATTTTGATGCTTTAAAAACTTATTTTCAGCATTTGAAACTGCATGGCTTAATCTAGGTTTGCTTGAACCCAGTATTTCGATACTTAAAATTTTAAATTATTTATGGAGGCAAAAGAGATTTTGTGTCGAAAAGTTTCTGCCGTGATATGGCGTCCACTTAATTCACATATAAAATGGAAGACAAGAAGAAACCATTTATGTAAAAATTTACAAAACATTTTAGGATTGTTTATGTTCTTGCAGCTTTAAAATGGATTGTAAATATATTGTCCTATGACAGGGATGAGAGTAGTCAGAAAGTAAAAAAGAGGAAATCCAAGACTGAATAATTAATTATATATATGTATATATATATATATACACACAAATTTAACAAAAAAGAGTGATTTTTAAACTTGTAAACCATGTGATCACAAATCCCGATGATTAATTTTATAATTGTATGAATACGAATCACATGCATGATTTTAAATTGAGAGAATATGAATCCCGATATGAGGTTTTTAAATCACGTGAATATGAAACTCTATATCAAATTTAAAAAATGCGAAAATACAAATCATGATGCGTAATTTTTAGATCACGTAAATAAGAATCACGATGCATAATTTTTAAAGCACGTATAAATAAAATCGATGTTTGATATTACAACCACAAAAACGAATCACGACATTCGATTTTAAGCTCGCGTGAATACAAATCGCCACATAAGGTTTTGAAAGCGTGTAAATACAAATAGCGATATTGGATTTCTAAAACTCGTAAAAAAGAATCGCAATGTACGATATTTAAATCGCCTGAATAAGAACTACAACGTTCAATTTTTAAATCAGGTAAATACGAAAATCAATGTTTGATAATAAAATAATAAAATCAAATGTTCAATCAATGTTTGATAATAAAATCGCATTATCAAAATCGATTTTAAAAATGCATAAATACAAAACGCGATTTTGGATTTTTAAATCTCATAAATAAGAATCATAATGTATGATATTTAAATAGCATAAATAAGAATCAAAATGAGCAACTTTGAAATCAGGTAAATACGAAAATCGATGATTAATATTAAAATCGCGTGAATAATTTCTAAAAGGCTTGTTTGTATTGTTTAGGCATAATAAATAAAAATTTACAAGATTAATTGAATGAGCAAATATTTTCACCGCAATTCCACCTCTATTTTTTTTTCTCGCTTGCTCACGTCAGGAAGCAACAATGTCTGAATTACGAAAATACGAGCTATCCAGCGGACAGATAAAAATACGGAAAATCTTATTTTCTGTGCGTAAAAGCGGAGAAAATAGCTAAAATAAGTAAAAATGTGGAAGGGTTAGCAGGTAGATATAGCGTGAATTCTCTGTTTATCTTTGAATTCTCTGTTTATCTTTGAAAACTGTAAATAAATATAATTATTTTATTTCAACGACTTAATTTTCTTTTAAAAAAAAAAAAGCGGGATATTTAATGAGGGAAAAAAAACGAAGCTTTTAGAGAATCAGAGTTTTTGATAAAAAGGCTGAAATTCGAGAGACAAAAGCGATAAAAGCAAAGATCCGCTAAAAAGCGGAAAAATCTCATCCCTGTATGAAGGTCAACCAGTTTTATCCCAAGGAAATGATTTTTAGAGAAACTTTAAAGGGAAGAATGAAGACTTCAATACTTTCACTCCGAGGAAAATTAAATTCCTCATAAAATATTTTATCTTGTTCAAAAAAAAAATTTCCGCTGAAATTAGAGGGAAAAATCTGAAGAAAAAGAAAGAAAAAAAACGGAAATCCACGAATCTGTGGAAGAATCACATCCCTGCTATGAGTAATATACTATAGCCCTTCTGAAATGACATGCAAAATAAGAATAAAGTAAAAATTTAATGCAGTTCTTTTTTAATATTGATATATCTGTAAAATGAGGTTAGTAAGTAAAATATTTTTTTGTGTGTGCAGAAAACATGATTGTAATGATTCATCCAAGTATTGAAAATATATGTTTAAATCTTAAAGTATATACAATACAGAAAGAAAATTATCTGAAATGAGTGTAAAGGGGCTGTTTAAAGAAAAAAATATTAAGTTTAAATTAAAATAATAATTAAATAAAAAAAAATTAAATATAAAAAATCATTAAATAAAAAAATAATTGAATAAAAGACTTGAGGTTAAAGAAAACATTTAGATTCCTTTATCTTATGGTGATTTTGTTTTTTAATATATGGGTACAAGTTAAATTATCACATAAAGAAATATTAGTAAACATACGGTAAGCGAAGATAAGAGACAACACATTTCAATTAAAGCTAGTAATATGTTACAAAAGGTTAAAATGAAATTGAGAAAATTAGCATCAATGGAACAATTGTAACGATTTGTCCACAATCATTGCTGTTAGCAATTGTAAGAAAATGAGTGATAAGTTAGCAATGCTTTAAAAAAAATAATTCACCAGCTTCATTGGATGGGAGTACAAAAACTTTCAGAAAAAGAGACAATAAAATCGATTATTGAATTATAAACACCTAATATTTGGAGAATTTAATAAGGTAAGAAATATTAAAACATTTTGTCAAAAGAAAAAAAATACCCTTAAAGCATCGGAACAAACTTGAATAATAAATGGATTCAGCTCATGGACTAGGAAAAAAAAACCTAATAAACAGAAACAATATTCTAACCTCTTCTTCCATCTCCACCACAATCTTTGCCCCTTTCTTAAACTGCATAGTCCCATAGTCTCTAAACAGGTGATTCATTTAGCAACCATGGGAAAGTTTTATGTGGCATTCTAGTTTCAAAGAGTTGTAACAGAGCAAATTTTAATGCAAGCAAAGCATTACTAAGTTGATGATATTTCAACCTCTTTAACGATAAATTTCCGTTAAAAAAAAGTGGGTGTAACAAATGGTAAAATTATTTAAATTAAGAAAAAAATTTTAGCTTTTCTTTAAAACTCTGATTTTTTCAGGTTTCCATAAAAATTTCCCCTACTTTTCCAGGTTTTTTTCAGGGTGGCCACCCTGTTTGCATTAAGATAATTTTAAATAAGGTTGAAGATTTTTATGTTTAATAGATCAATTCACAAATTAACTTTATTGACTAAAGACAGTAACATATCTGAAATAATTCAATATTATTGCTTTAAAATAATTTTCATACACAAAAACTTTTAATATTGATTATTTACAGAAAAAAATTTAAAATATCAAGAAATTCAAAATAAAATCATGAATTAACAAATGTATCACTTTTGGTTAGCTTTAGAGATTGTATAGTATTATAGTTTATAGAGAATTACAATTTATCAGGGGTGATTGTGAGCCCAAGTCAAAATTCCGGAAAATTTCTTGAGTTAAAAAAAAAGAAAAAACAGTTTACATTGAAAAAAATTTAAACAAGGTTTTTTTTCCCTTTTTCTCAATATTTCTTAGTTTACTTAAAATATATTTAAAATTTTACACATACCTATACCATTTACACATACCTATGATGACCTGGAGAAGTAATTAAAATTTACAAATATGTATTTCTTTCTTGAGTTTATGATTATAATAACTATTTACTTATAAAAAATTAATATTAATCATGAATATAAGCTTATAAAGTATCTCTCTGGCTCTCCCTTACAAACAAATAAAATAAACTGCGTTTTTAAGCTCCACCTTTGAAAATTTGATTTCCGTAAACTTTCGTGATCAATGATTTTTTTAAACATCTGGAGCTTCGATCTCCGGAAATCCGGATTTTTTCCGGAGCACAATCAGCCCTGATTTATAAAATTGCATTATAAAAATTTTCTACAGTATCAATACTTATCAACTAAACATAGCAACGTATACATATTGCAAATATTTAGACTTTGAAATAATTTTAAAATACAAATACTTAACAAAGATATAAGTTTAAGTATTTATTCTTTGCAGAAAAAAAATCATAATTATTAAGAGCATTAGATAAAAAAACAAACAAATTTATTATTTCTGTTTGCTTTAGAGATTGTAAGGGTAATGTGGATTATGGTGAATTATGTTTTATAGAATTATAATATATAGAATATTGTACTTAATGTTTCATGTAACAGTTGAATATCTTCTAGTTTAGGATTAGTTTGGTTTTAATTGTACAATGGATTAGGAGCTGTAAAAGCAGAAATACTTTATTTTAATAATTCAATAAATGAATAAATATTAAATGAATAGAACTTATATCATTTCGAATATTGAAATTAAATAAAATTGCCATATCACTTGAGATTAAGCTTATACTATGTATTTACAAAAACATAATTTAATATTTGAAAACCTTCTTTCAGTTTGCTGTTATTTTGATAAAAATTTTGTTAAAAATAAAAAAAACAAATAAATAAAACAGGGATACCAACTTTCTACATTTTGGGGGGAAATTTCTTCTAGTTGTAGTAAAATTTATGTTTTAATGTATGATTCTTTATTTAGCAAGCTTGATTTAAAATTATATTCCACATTACTGCATATGAATGCTCAAAAGTTCATATAAAAAGAATTTTGTTCTGGTTCTCTCCTGGTAAACTTTTAAAAATGTTTACAAATTTCACAAAAATTCTGAAAGATGTAGATTATGAATGTCTACAACTCTATAAAATAGTTTTCAAAAATAATAGTAGTTGGCAGCAATATAAATTACATGAACATTTCTAAAATGGACATACATTTTCATGGCCTTATATTAATATTGATACTATGAATGAAACTATTAATTAACAGTAATATTAACATTACTCTATCAAAATAATCAGTTATCAAAATATCAGATAACAAAATAATCTATTTATTTGATATTTACAATCTCAAAAAATTAATGCTTAAGTATTCGAGAACAAAACTTAACTTACTGTTGCTCATCTTGCTTATTTTCTCTGTTGTGTGACATATTTTTCGGCTTCTTGTCTTTCAGCATTTTCCTATAAGCTCTCATTATAGCATTCTTCTTCTTACCCCAAACAGCTATAATATAAAAACTAATTTTAATAAAATTTAAAACATAGATAAAAATTCAATAAGTACTCTTTTAAATAAAATTCCTAAGAAACTGAAGCAGTAAGATATTGGTTCATTTAATAAGAAAATAAACTTCTTTGATTTAAAAAAAAATATGCAGAAGGAAATAAAACTAGAGATGTTTCAAGCAAAAATAGATGCACATTCTCAAGACATGCCAGGCATGAATAAGAACTAACCAAAGTGATTTTAAATATAAAATGCAGTGTTCTCACTAAGCGTTTTCAGAAGGGTGAACCACTCTGCCAGCCCCGTGATCTCTGTAGATACGTCCTCTTTGTTCGCTTAGTAAAAATAAGTTGCCCATCTCTTTATATTCATATTCCATTATTAAAAAAAATCACTGTTTAAACAATAATTACACACTGGTAAAATTATCTGTGTTTGTATAGGTGCAGTTCCGATTACTATTACAAATATTTATTTTGTTAGATTACTCTCAACTTGTTAAAATTTTTAATAGCTTTAATTTTTAAAATTATTCGTTTAAATAAATAACTTTAACAAAAATACAGCTTTAAACATTTTCTCCTTATTCTCTCTATATCTCATAGCATTTTCTCATAATTTTCAGTTTAAAATACATAAAAATCTTTCAAATTGTTTAACAATTAATAACTATTTTAGTTTACTAGTTTTAAAATAAATTTATGCCTAGAGATTATCGATTAGCATGGCATTAATTATTTTTATAAACTAAAAATTTTTCTCTCATTCTGATAATGAGTAAGAATTATTTTTTGAAATATACATATAAAATAGTATAAGAGGGTAATTTAAAAAATTGCTGAAGATAAAATTCAGTTATTGCAGAACATTACACATTTTGATACATTTTTACGGTGTTGCACGAGTACTCTTTCATAACTTAGTGCCCTTTTTTGGTAGCCAGTCCCCATCCCTTTTTTATTCACAGGGAGAACTCTGCAAAATGTAAAGAGGCTACCAGAAAATAAAAAATAAAGGTGAGAAACAAAACTAGAAAAAATGCAGTGGCGGAATGTGAAACAAATATAAAGATGAAAAAATAGAACAAGAAAAACCATCGTGGATGAGAAAAGGAAATCAGGGTAAAATATATTTTCACATGCTGTCGTTTTACCACATACCTTGCCAGAGCAACTTGGCAATATCGTACAAACCAGACTCATTTTAAAATTTAGACTTCAGGTACATGATACATACGCATGTAATCAAGAATACGGCATATTTGTAATCAAGAATAATGTGCATTGCTGGAATCGTGTGCATAAATTCAATTTTAACAATGCCAAAATTATCACATCAGCTCATTTTGATGCCCTGGACTCGTTTCATTCGTATCTGATTCCCTTGTTAACGACATTAGTCTGTTACCACAACTTCATAGTACATGGAAATGCATTTTACCCTGATTTGTCCTCTAGGTCAGTGTTCCCCAACCCCCGGTCCGCGGACCGGTACCGGTCCGTAGATCAAATGGTATCGGGCCGCCTATTTCATTGAAACTAAATTTAAATTCCTAGATTTATACCCCAAATTAAAAATTAAAATTTTATTGATTTAAAATTCTATTGACTTAAATAAAAGGGGCCCCTGAAGGTAGTGGCATAAATTTTTTAATGTTTGTAATGCATCATTGTCTCCGATTACCCCCAGATGGAACCGTCTCATTGCAAAGAAACAAGCTCAGGGTTCTCATTGATTTAACGTTCTAGTAAGTTAAAATGTTAAATCCCTTTATATTTATTTTTTTGGTGTAACTGTATTTTATTTTGAAGGCATGTTTAAATATAATTAAATTAAAATTAATGAATCAAAATAATCTAAAATATAAGCAATCAGCGTCCCCCCCTCCCCAGCGGGCCGCGGTGAAATTTGCAAACGTTGACAGGTCCGCGGTGATAAAAAGGTTGGGGAACACTGCTCTAGGTGGTTTTTCCAGTTGTTATCATTATCTTTACTTATCATTTTTAGTTGTCACTTAACGTTTTATATTTAAAATCACTTTTTTTCTTCTTATTTATGCCAGACAAGTATTGAGTTTAAGTGGCTATTTTTGAGCGTTTGAAGCATGTCAACTTTGTTTCCAATCACAGATTTTTTAGTGAGATTTTTCTTTTTTAAACCAGGTAATATAAATTTTTAGCTACATTATGAAGATATCTTAATATATAGTAGCTAAAATTTGGCAAAAAAATTGTTTGATCTAATGTCTGTTACTATGGAATTGACAATTCCAGTCAACGATGTGATGTTTTAAAATCATCTGTTTTTTGTTTTCAAGTGTTTTGCTAATTTTCAAAAGAGCTGACCATTATTAGATTTACTTTTGCCTCTCTAGACTGTACATTTTTATTTCCAAGCATGGCATGCCTTATTCATTAATTTTTTATTTTCGAATTTGATATGAGTTATGAAATTTGGGTGAATTTCCAAACCAAAAGTGTACTCTTTGGCTTCATTTATATTGTTTTAGCCTATTTGAAGAGCAGCGATAACGTATGAACTGAATAAATCTCAAATATCTGTATACTATACCAAATGACAGTGAAAATTTCTTGTAATACAAAAACTATATATTTAGCTTAAAAATGATATTTTTTAAAAAGGAAAATTTATAAATAGATACCTGAAGCAAAATAGTTATAATTATAATGTCAAAATAGCCACATTTTAATTATTATCAGTCAGTGGCATTTCAAAAAAAAAAAAGAGTTATTATAATAACACTGTAGAATCAGATGACACACTTGAAGAGCAAAACTAGCAGACATGAAGGGACAAAAAGTACTAGCAAACAATAGGAACTTTTCGAGTTTTTCAAAAAAAAAAAAATGCTATTTTTTAAAAAGTATAACCAACATTACAGAAAAACCAAAGTTGTTTCATAGTGCTTTATCTTTAGCTTACAATATGATATAAAGTTGCAGCAATTTAAATGATTTTAAAACTTCTTTATAAGATATTTTATCGATCTTAAATAATACATAGCTTTCAAGATATACATTCAGGTCACAAAGTATATAAGCATTGAAAAAGTATCTGATAGAGTCTAAAGAGTGGTAATAATGCTTATTAATAACAATAATTAAAATCCACCATCGCCGAAATTGAGAGTTTTTTACAACTGATCAATGCCATAATTTAATAACAAATTTTTATTTTAATATATTAATAAATTATTAAGAATATAAAGATTTCAATTGAAATAAAAATTTTGTTTCAGGGTTCAACTATCTGTAAGAACAGTAACAGAATAATTTCTCAGAAAAAAACATTTCTCAAACGAAATTCAACAATCTTACTTTGAATTGAAAAAAAATACAGGACAGGGATAAAAGAGAAAGCTTTATAAAAAGTATACTTCTTGCGTAGTACCTTGCTTACCATCTTGACCCTTTGGCATTTTAATTATTTTATTACATAAAATTTACTTTGAACTGGAACTTCGCACTCGATTTGCATACATAAACATAAATACGCTCATAGCGACTTGTTTTTGTCAAAAAAAGTACCTTTGCGTCTTGGATGCGGCCTTTCTCATAGCATCCGATTTACCTCTCACATGAAATTTTGCGCATGTACGAAAAGTTCCTAGAAGCCGTTCACGCTATATTGATTTTCAAATCTGAAATTGTCATCGAGAAAAACGAAGAACCAAAACAGGATTCTCAATGTTAGTGAACTACTAGCTGCCAAACTAATTATCCCAGCAGCGTGTGCGAATGTTTAGAATTTAATGTAAGACACACAGCTTGCTTAAAAAAGTTGACGTTGAATCACATATACGAACCGTATGCAGTGGGAATGCTTCATAATGAGTTTTTCGTGGAAGAATATATTTTTGTCATTCTCCTTTGAAGACATTGGTTTTCATCTGCGGGATTTGTATGTAATGAGAATAACCCTTAAATGTACCTAAGGCTCCGTTTTCATTGCTAGCAAAGAGAATGGTCGTTTCTTCACTTCCTGTTCCACCTGTTTTGTTGCAATTCCCACATCTCCGATCATCATAGAGGATTAAGGGGAAATAAATTGGTGATATTTTTACTTTCGCGAAAAAATATAATTTACCAATGAGGTTTCATCAGCAATTGGAATCGAACCCAAAGAAGATCTGCTCACGCAGGTGTGAATTGCTTATGCGTGCGATCGCATCAGTTTCTGATTTGGATACAAAAATTCGCTAATGCGAATTTAGAGATGTAAATGAGACTCTGATATGAGTTTACTTTTGCTTTTTTTTTTTCAACCGTCGTTGAACAGCCGACCCAATTTTGGGTTTACGACTACTGGTGTTCAACTCTGTAGCCTTGAAATTTTGAACCAAACCAGAAGACAAGGAAACTTTCGATCAGTACCCCCTGAGCTACTTATTTGTTACGAGAACGTGGAGGACTTTGTGACTAGACAGATTTAACGTGTATCAGTCACCATTTACTACACTGGGAAACTTCGGCTGACGGGGATCGAAATCCAGACCGCTTGGACATGGGCCTAGTGCCCTAACAACCATATGAATTGTTACCCTATATGAATTTACTTGCAAAAAACTGACTAATCAGTTTCACGTTTGAATTTTCAATCTTGCATATGCGATTTTTTCCGAATGGGTCTCTTTTATTTCAAAGCGAAAAATATGTAGTTGTGAATTAAGAGATGTAAAAGCGAAACTCATTGTACTGTTTATAGCAATTAATGCATTCCATAATAAAACATGTGAAATGATTCTCAAGCAAACATTTTTTGTTGCAACTTAATACTGATAATAATTCGGTTTGTAAAATGGAAACCTTGTTGTATTTTGTAGATTTAAGTTTATCTGATGATTCTGATAAATATCTTGCTAAAGTCGTATATTCGAATAGTAGTTACAAAAAATGTTACTCGTTTGTCAACAACGTAATTTATTAAAAAAATTTTGTTTTTATGAAA
This sequence comes from Parasteatoda tepidariorum, assembly GCF_982258835.1. Lineage (NCBI taxonomy): Eukaryota > Metazoa > Arthropoda > Arachnida > Araneae > Theridiidae > Parasteatoda > Parasteatoda tepidariorum. The sequence goes on from NC_141758.1 coordinate 50,194,794, forward strand.
CACAAATTTTACTTTAACCACTTTGTCATAGTTACTATCAAAAATCGATTACGTTACATTCGACTACTAGTAGTAGTTTATTTACGTCGCACTACAGCTGCACAATGGGCTCTTGGCGACGGTCTGGGAAACATCCCTGAGGATGATCCGAAGACATGCCATCACAATTTTGAATCTCTGTAGAGGTGATGGCTCCCCCGCTTCGGTAGCCCGACGACTTGCACGCAAAGTCGAGCACTTTACTGTAGAACAGTTTAACGAGGACCAATACCGCATACCCTCGGTCCCTACACAGACTGATCCAAGTGGTCACCCACCCGCACACTGACCGCAGCCAGTGATGCTTGACTTCGGTGATCTGCTGGGAACCGTGTCTTAACGATCAGTCCACTGCAGGACTACGTTACATTTGAAGAACATCAGTAATGGGAATGCCAATTGCTATAGCCCTTAGCCTAACAAAATCTGTATATGTTATACAAGATCAAATGTATTCGCTGATTGAATCTACCTTGCGTTCAAAAGACGAAAAACAGTACGTATTTTTATTAGTCTTTCAAAAATACATAAAAAAAAGAAAGGAAAAAGAACTTCAAAATTTCGTAAGTCTCTAACTCCAAAACTAAGACGAAATTTTACTTTTAAATCAAATAATCAAAAATTTTTAAATCTTCATTTAAAAGAGTAAATGGCTGGAAAAAAAATTATAATTTTGCTGAAATTAGCTTTGTATTTACCTCGAGAAACAGTTAATTTTGAATTATTTAATTTGAAATTCAAGCAGAGTGAGGCCAGTTGCTCATCTTTAGACATAAATGTTTAAAGCAGCACATGAAAGAAAAAAGTAAATTTCTAGCTAATAGTTTTTGCTAACCTGAATTACGCTTTGCTTTAAAAAAAAGAAAAGAAAAAAAAAACTTTTACGTAAAATAACTATAAAACTAATGTACTATAAAGCTAAATAACTATAAAGCCAATTAAAGAAAAGAAAAGAAACAAGCTTTTGAGATGAATGTAGGAAGCTCCTAATACATTTAGAGTGATAAACGCAAAAACGAAAATAAATAAATAAATAAAGGAAACGGCAGAAGTGGTTAAGTTTTTTTTCTCTACTTAACTTATGAATTAAGAAAAGTGCATATATTACATACATTACGTAAGTAATGCGTATTCTTGTATAGTTACTTGCTAACAAGCAGGTTAAGTACTGAACAAAAGCAACCTGAAAAGTATAAGATTAAAAGTACTTGAAACACTTAAATTACTCGAGTTACTATATTAACTGGATATATATATTGGATATATTGCATAAATAGAATATCCACTGATTAATTATTTTTTTCAAACATAATATAATGTATAATATGATAAAATGTATAATTTAATATAAGGAAATTGTATTATATTAAAACAACTTCATAACAAAAAAACAAAAAAAAAAAAAAAAAAAAAAGAAAGAAAGAAATTACCTTCTTAATAAGAGAAAAGCAGCTTTTCTCTTCGTTTTTGTGATATTCATGTTCAGCACGACAAATTCATTCAAGATTGGATACTTTCCCCCTAAGAATTATTAATTGGCCATTAATATAGTGTATGTGGTATTTTGAAGAAGGATAGACAACCAAGACTTGAAAAGGAACTGTAGCTTTATTAATTTGATCGCGGTATCTACAATTCAGTAAAAAGGATCTATGTATATGTCGTGCAAGAAAAAGGAGAACAATATAATTTTTTTGAAATTTATTTGTATCATTTTAATTTCATGCACACAGAAAGGAAATAAAGAAATTGATCTTATGAAGATTCTACAAAAAATCAGACTGGAGACAACAAATGAAAACAGTATTACATATATCACATGCTCACAAGTTAAACAAACTTCGGTGGAAAAGAAACAAGAGAATAAACCTTTTGCACATCTATAGTATTTTTTTCAAACAAAGGTTTGTATTCCACATTTTGGACGGTTATTTGTAATAAAATCAACCAGTCAAAGGCCAGGCAGATGAGCCTTGACAGCTTCTTTAGCCTTTATACTGAAGGACATGGAAACAGGTATCGTACAAAACAACAAGAGCAACAAAGTAAACAAAGATGAGATTCAATGCATTTAGAGTGTTTTAAAAACTTTGCTGAACAGTAATGGTCATTTTCATGGAATGGCAGTGAGTTATACTTGAGCACGTTCATTTAAATTTTAAAAAAAATGTTCCTTATTCCAAATTGTTTGATGACAGGAACTTTTATTCAGTGCTAGAGACTTAATCCAACAAGTCAGATTCACCATCGTTTTAATCAGCTGTCAATGGATGCTCGCCTCTCGAATCTGAGCTTAGCGTAACATATGAGGTAGGCTAATTGAAAATTCCGGCTCTTTGCAAACGTTTCCAACATTTTAAAATGTGCCAGACTAATTGGAAAAGTTCTTAGCATTCTCTAGTCCAAAATATATTCTTTAGACTTATAACAATCAGCCTTTACACGTTTTGGAAATGTGAGGAGAATCGCTCAATCAGACTGAATTTTCTAAGGCTTAATGCAATAAACCAGCAATAGGTCTTTACTACTCTCGGCCTACTGAAAACTGCCTGAAATAAATCAGGCTGATTGAATATTGCATAGTATGTTTTATAATTAGTCTAAAGGTATGCAATAAGCTTAAAAAGTATAAAATAGATTAAAAAATGCTAGATACTTTTCCAAATTAGCATGGCGCATTGCAAAATGTTAGCGTGGCTATCTGAAAAAAGCCCGAATATCAATTTCACCTATGACACATGCATTATTTTTTACTGGGCTAGCTGCTATAGAAACTAGGCGCATTCTATGTATGGAAATTAGGATCTTGTAAATTACTTATTGATCATTATTTTCTTGATTAATAGAAATAAAAAGTACAAGACAACTTTTGCATATAACATCAATTATTTTTTCTTTCTAAAATCATAGTGTAACAGTTTCCACTGAACTATTGTCGAAAACTTTTTAAAATTTACTTTAAGTATTCCAAATTAATAAAAGCATTATCATTAAAATAATAACAAACAAAATCAAATTAAAAAAAAATTTATTTTGTAACTGGAAAACTAATTAAATCATAATCAAAAATAAATGTCTACCCATAAAACCATATACAAATGAAATAAAACGCTTGTATTTACATCATTTGTAATTAAATAGAACAGCTAAAGTGTATCACTAATAAATAGTCATCCATTGCAATATCGAAATTTTTCAGATTTTTTTTACTTAAGTAGACAGACAGAAATGTGAATTAAATCGTAACTTTTTATAGTTATATTTATAAATAATTAATAATACAGTGAACATGGACATTGAACGCCTGGTTACCACTGCTCATAAAGAAAAAAACTTTTTTTTCTGCCAATCAATGAAAAGAAGCTGTTGCAATGATTTTAAAACACTTTTACATTACATTTTTATTTGCACTGGTACTTTTCATTTTAAATATATTTTACAGTAATATGAAGGTTATTAGCAGCTTATTTTTAAACCCTGTACCAACCATATATGAGAATAGGTATTTAACAAGCAATAAATGGAAGCACCTTTCAAAATCTTATCACATAGGAAGAGTTAAACAGTTAAAAGGCAAGTGAAATGCTTCAATATCAATATATACGAAATAAATATAATTTCAACCTAGTTCATGGTTAGCAGTGTAAATAAAAATTTTCAAACTGTTATTATGTATATGTTTCGCTCAGTATTAGCAACTTTTGGTTTGAGTCATTCAGAGTCGTACATAAAATACCAAATCCCTTTTAAATATTCACCAGTGATACGAATCTGTGTCTGAATAATAAAACATTAATTTCTTGCTAAGTTTTAAGTCTTATGCAAAACGTAATTTAATTCATATAATTGAAGTAATGGATGGTAACACGCAAGTAATTCATTTTCAATAACATTTAATTCAATTTTTCATTAATAATAAAAAGAAAAAAAAGCGAGGGGTGAAAAAAAAATTAAACAATTACATATTACTCAGTTTGTGGATGCATACGAACGAGTTAGAACAGTTCTGACATTAAGTTTTGTTTCTAATAAAATTAAATTTCTGCATAAAAAATTCGTTTTTTTAATAGTTTTAAAATTTTTACAATAAAGTGTTCAATGAGTTTTCGAAATCTAAATTTGTCGAATAATTGTGGCAGAAAACATTATTGTTCTATGATTATTGATTGAGATGGTATTATTGTTCTGCGAATGCTGCATTTCATGATTAAAAAGAAAAGAAAAAAAAGATAAGTTTGTTGAATTTTCAGAATTATAATTTGTTTAAAGTTAATTGTGCTCGAAACACTAGAATAAAAATATTTGATTATCCTTCTTTGTGTGTTTTATCTTATGATAAAAAAAAAAAGTTCATTGATTTTTTGGAGTAGAAATTTATTGAGTAGTCGGTGTACTGAAATTGTTCTAGAAAACATTAATACGAAAAAGATGTGATTATTGATTATTATTGTTCTATAATCGTTGTATTTTATACTTACAAAAGAAGTTTTCATACAACTTCCGAAGTAGAATTTTTTTTTTTTTAAAGTTCGTTGTATTCGAAGACTTTGGAAGAAAGGGCATGAGATTATTGTTCTACGTTTGCTGTATGACCAGAAATGAAAGATTTATTGAATTTTTGGAATAAAACTTATCGAATTTTAAATGTATTCGTAAAGATTTGGAATAAAAATGATGTGATTATTGTTTATTATTGTCGTATTTTTTGATTGGAAAATAAGTTGGATATATAAATGGAATAATATTACATTTCAAAGTATTTTTTTCTTTTTTTTTCTTTCTCATTCGCAATTACGACCTATTATTGTACGTATGCAAAAAAGATAGACAAATGATAGAATAGAAAATGTGTTTTGATATGGTAAATGGCAGCACTATAATGTTGTACAATTCTTGCTGTAATCGACATTTCGAAATAGCTTCATGGGAATCCTCTACGCATGCATAAAGTTATTGATTACTAAAAATAAAATGCGGTAAATTTTTTAAAGGAATACGATTTATTTCTTTAAAAAAAATTATAATGTTGTCAAAAAATTTCTACTTACACTAAGTATTTTTAAAAATATTTTTGCAACTTAGTAATTTTTTTAACTAAAAAAAAAAATCTTTTTTGTGCAAAAAAGTGGTTTTGTCTAAATTATTATTTTCTTAATAATTATTTTTAATTGTTTTCTTTTTAATAGAAAAAATATTGAACATTTATTTGGGATCACATATTCAATCAGTACGCCTACTTCTAGATCATTCCTCGACTTTTTAGAATCTCGAAATCAGAAAAATCTCGAGACTTTTTTATGCGTATTGATATTATTCATATTTTAAAATTTTTTATTTTATTTAAATGTCTGTACTTTCAAGAATATTTTAGAAAACAAGTGTTTCTTTGAACATCAAAAATAAAAATGTTTTGCGAAACTAGGAGTGGAGTAATCTTTTTCGAAGTTAATGCAGTTTTTCAATCGTGTTTGAGATTTAAATTACTATTATGATCATTTTGTATTTGCACCTTAATGTCACGTGTGATCATAAGGCTATATGTCATTTAACGTCAATGCTGTCATTTCTCTGCATACTATAGCTGAATGTCATGTAGTACGCAATAATATTTACCATACAGCTAAACGTTATTAGAATGTCTTTCAATGTCATTACTCAGTATTTTACAGCTGAATGTTACGTGCGAAACAACATTTACCATTCAGTTGAATGTCATTAGAATGTCATTCAATATCAATACTGTCATTATTCAGCAATGTACAGCTGAATATTATTACGTAAAATAATATTTATCATTAAGTTCCACTACATTTAATACAGTATTTATCGTACATTTAGAAAAATTGTTTCAAAATAACTAGGCCAGTGCTAATTACATGGTTATTCGCTTAAGCGTTAAAAGAAACATTAAAAAAATTAATTTTTAAAAAATATTTTATCTAAGCAGAAATGTAGCACCAGTTCAAATTTACAGGTAAATTTATAGATCATCGGTCCCATTGCTTTGCTTTTGAAGCTTGTACAAAATGCTTAGAATTCATTTGAACATTTTTAGATTGTCTTAAATTTCTTATAAATTTTAGTGTCGAAATTCGCTTTCACATTTATTTTCATTCTATCATTTTAACATTACTTCGAAATTCAAAAAATGATCTTTATTAGAATTTTTTTAAACAGCTTGCTAATGATTATTTATCAATAATTTATAAAGATAATATTGCAAGATAATTTTAATTACCTAATGACTGTTTTATTTCTTTTATTTTTTTGTAACTTTTACACATAAAAAAATGTGTGTATTTAAAAGTTTGAGGATTTAGTTTGGAAAACATATTGATTCGTAACTTCTGCCGATTTAAGCTATTGTTTAACTATGTAATAAGTGATTTTTAAGTATAACACAATTTATACAGATAAATAATCAGTGACTTTAGAAAAACGAAAATATTGTTTCTTTAATCTATGAGATTCAATTTTGGTTCAAAAATAATTTCAGTTGACAAATGAAAGTTCTTTTTTAAAATTGAATTTGAAAAATAATAAAATCGAAAGATTCTTATTTTATGAAATAAGAATAAATGTACAATTTTATTGATACATTATTTTGTTTTTACATATAGAAATTTTTTTATTTTTAGACTTATTTTCCATGGTACTTGGTTAGTGCAAATACAAAAAACCTGTTCCAAAAAGTTCAAAAATGTTCTATATTTAAAGCTGAAATGAAATTTTCACGTTTTGGTTTAAAATACGCTTAAAAATACGTTTTTGGCTTAAAATACGTAAAAAAAGAAATAACTGAAGTCAGCATTTATTAATTTTTTTTAAATGTACAAACTTTCGATCTTTTCTAACAGTTACTGCCGAAAATATAAAGTATTTGGTTATTTATGTCGCATTCGAGCTACACTGATAGGCTACTGGTGACGGTTTGGGAATTAATGCTTAATAATGACTGATGATGTAACAGTCGAAGAAAATGTCACTAACAGAAAATAATTAGATAATAATTAGTAGAAAATAACTTTGCAAGCAGATGTGTAATTAAAAATAATTAGTCCTAAGGAGTCGTCTTTAAAAATCATGGAAACGATTAGCAAATAATAAGAAAAGTAAAAGGATTACCCCAAAATTGACAATGATTTTTTTATTAGAATCATAAATAGCACTTCTAGCTCACAATGCGGCAAAAATTCAAAGGCGTCGAACACTATAACATTTATAGTATGCTAAATGAAAACAAAATGTAGGCGCGAGGCTTTCTTTGCAGGTCAGTGAATTTGGAAAAGTTTGGTGGTGGCAATATAGCACTCCTACATTCTAACTAAAAGAGTTATTGCAAGTTTACTGAAAAGAATATTAAAAATATTACAATCTATAAAGCGAGGGTCGTGGTATTAACGTATAAATGTAAATTACTGAAAAACTTCAAATTGTATTATCCTTGCTTGAAGAACGATATTATTGTTATTAATTGACATTATTTATAGTGAAAGAAATCCGTGAAAAATTATGGCATAAAAAAGTTAAATGACATAAAGTAAGGACGTCGTATAGTGTGAAATAAAATAAGCTTAGTGTGTCAACAAAGGAAAATTCAAGACAGTGGTTCAACTGGTAAATAAAGGTATATTTAATAGCCTCACTGTGTAAATAAAACAGATCTCTGTGTGTAAATAAATGAAAGTACATTTAATGATGACAAGTATAAAAATATTCACCAAAGTTTTTCAGATTAAAATGCCTTCAAGAGACATTACTAAATTAATTTATTTCCACATTTCTTACAATGTTTGAATACCTTTCCAAAAAATAAATACTTTTTAAACGGACTTTTATTAGAATCCTATTAAATGGTTTCAACTAATCATTCCATACCATTAGTTCACGACATAAAAGCCATTTGCATTACACTTTTATTGCGTAGCATTTTCAGGTTTGCACAGTTCACACTTTCAGTTGCTAATTTGTAATTGTTCCCTTATATTCATAAACTCTCTCGTATATGGTTGGTCAGAGTTTTACATACATTTCATAGCTGCTTTAGTGTTGTCTGAGCAATTGTAACTTTATTATATATCGGGCAACTAGTATATAAATTATTATTGATCCGAAGGTAGCTGTCGTTAGCTAGGTTTAGAAGAAAAAAGAAGTTTAAAGTATTAATTATTCAAGTTCAGCTCGGTGACTTGAAATTCCGAGCTACTTCCCTAATTCTAAATGTAAATTTATTCCTACTTCTACCGAGGTTTAATATTGGTTTGAATTGAGCTACCTTGAAGGGATGTCCTTCCTGCTTGCATGTACCGACATGTTGGATAAGATTGCAATGTCTCACTTCATTTTTTTTCTTCATGATTAGATTCTCAGTTTAATGAGTTTAATTGAAACATGAAGGTTTTCAGTTTAATTATTTGAGATTTCGGACACAAAGCGAGCTATTACATTCTTATCCTTAGATAAAGGGATGGTTTTTGGGTCCAATGAAATAATTATTTTTTAAGAAATAATATTCCAATTTTATTCCATTACTCTTATTTGCTGTTATCGAAACACAGTTATAACCTCTATTTAAAGCGTCGATGAAAAAATATGTTTTGATATCTTGTTGCCGTTAAAAGATACTTTAAGAAAATAAAATATATACACAAGTATTACGTTCATGTTTAGATCACATTGCTTAGGCATCAAACTTAGAATTGGAAAAAATTGTATTTAAATCATTATACATTATTACTAGATAAGATCTGGTAATTTTCTTATATGTCTTGAAGCCGTTAGATGTTGGTAATAAGATTTTGTAAAGTGATCGCATGACCGATCGGTAATGGATCAGCAAAATGATTGTGATATTCTTTCAACAAACAGAGGCATTTCTTTGGCATAATTTGCGTCTTTTTGTGCGTTAGAAACATCAATGTTCATTTAGAAATTACATATTTGTTCAATACTTAATGCCAACCAACGATTAAAGCAATAAGATGACAGAATAAGATGAATGTACCAGATGATAGATATATGTTCCCAAACAAGCAAAGGAATTTTTACAGCACAATCCGCGTCCGGTTGTGCGTTAGAAACTTCAATGATTATTCAGAAATCACATACTTGCTCAATACTTAACGCCAATTAATGATCGCAGCTATAGGATGGTGGAATAAGATTAATGCACCAGATGATAGAAATATGTTCCCAAACAAGAAAGCGAATTTCTACAGCACTATCCGCGTCCGGAAGTGAGTAGAAAATACCCTTTTTTGTTTAGAAATCATATATTCATGTAATCTTGCACAATTATCTTTCGTGGCTAGCTTTTATAAGCGATCACTATAACAGGTCACTATAAAGTGACAAGATAATATTACTTGGCTAAGGGATAAAGACACGTTCTTCAGCTAAAAAATAACACTTGTACTGCCCTATCCGCATTCAATTTTAGGACTTAAACATCCATGTTTATTTATGGACTATATGTTTGCCATCTCGCAAAATCATCTTCAGTCTTCAGCTTCAGCGACAGACCTTCAAAGCACTTCAGCGACTATGTACCCTATGATGATAGGATAAAATGATTATGCTAAATAATAGGGATGTGTTCTTTGATAAATAAGGACATTTCATCAGCACAATCCGCGTCCGGCTGTGCGTCGCAAAGGTCCGTGTTTATTTTAAGACCATATTCCTGTCATTTCGCACAATAATCTTCAGTGTCCAGCTTCAAACAGTGATCCCAGCTATTGAGCACCATACGAAGACAAAATAAAATTCTTAGACTAGATGATAGTAACATATTCTTTAAATAAATATTGTCATTTCCAGAGTCCAATCCACGTCTGGCTGGGCTTTGTAAATGTCCATGTTTATTCACAGATTATGTTCGCGTCGTTTTGGAGCAAACATTTGATTTTATTATCTTATGGTACACTATTATTATGATCAACATGCATCATCTTGGCACTTTCTAGAAATTTAGCATAAAATATAAAGCATCCAGGTTGTGTAAAATTTAATGAATGTAATAAAAATGTATCATATACATTCAGTTACTATTTACAATCCCCGTTAATTAAAGTTCTTTAGATCTACTTGGGTAGAAATAATAACAATAAAAAAATCATACATATTTTATTTTCTTGTAAAGGAATTACATTACCAAAAAGTTTTAAAAAGCTGATTTTTTTAATAAATTGTAGGTATATCTTCACCGAAAGTAAAATGTAGAAAGAATTATTTCAATAAATGGCATTTTGATGAAAAATTACGGAGCAATTTTTTTGAATTCTTTTTGTAGAATGAAATAACAAAAACTGAGACTCAATTTCGAACCTATATCATATTGTATAATTGACAATATTTCGCCAAAAAGTATTTCCATTAAAGATATTTACACAACGAATATTTATCATAGTGCTTTCTTTGTTTGTATAAATGCTGTTAAGAAAGAACTGGAATGTTAGTTAATCACTAGATTTCTTTACGTCTGCTTCATTTTTTTAAGAAAAAATATTTTTTTCCCGAAAAATATTTTCGAAGGTTTTTAAACTGATTTTTTACGAACAACGTAAGTTTTCGATAACAGCACAAGTAACGAAATAGCTTATTAAAAAAAAAAGTAGGTTGGGGGAGTAAAATTTATCAAAATTTGAAAATATTTAGAAGTAAAAAAGTCAAAATAACTGATTCAGTTATAACTGGTTGGTGCGTTTAACGCAGTTTTAAAGCAGATCAGTTGATCTATAGGATGTGCGTTCCAGTCAAACATACAATCCTTACAGCTATAGTCAAGGCGTTATTAGCACTTTTTACATAATTGTAATAGTCTGGTAAAGTACTTGTTAAGAATTATAAATAAAATTGATAGCAAATAAAGAATAATGTAAGAATCAGTTTCATCCGTAAGCAGGCAGTTCCCGAACAAACAATATAAAATTCTTTTCACAGTATTAACATTAACTAGAATACAGAACATTTCAATGTTAACAACTTTGCAATTTCAATAGGATATTTATTAACAACTACAATCATCAAACATTAGTGTGTGGCATTGCTTAACTTATCCTTCAATCATTAACTTCGTTTTTGTACCCTGTACAACTAACAACGATATCGAGGCAAGCTATTCGTCTTCGATAAGTTGTCAGTTGCTTGGGTACAAGACTCTCACTGTTGCCACCTTTCAGTGGGGAAAAAGGCTTTTAGAATAAATTTTTTTATAATATCGTTTGGAACAATAAGTTCAAAGGCAAATTTCTACAAGGCTTAGTATAATCATTTTTTATACCGCATTTGGTGAAACGCTTAAGAAAGACAAAAAGAGAAAATTTTTCTCTCATTTTAACATGTAATGATTTAAGTGTTAACCATAGAGTCATAAAAAGGATAAGGATATATCTATATTTACAATATCATAAAGAAAAATATCGTAATTCTTTAAAACACAATAAAGTTTGGCATGTTAAAGTAATAATTACATTATAAGGAATGTTTGGTATCAGCATCATCAAAGTTCATTTTTGATTCACCAATTATCATAGAGTAATGATAAATTTTTTAAATTTTATGATGATTTTTTTCTAACCTAATAATTGGACAACCCGAAAGTATTGGAGGAAATTTTGAATATGTTTAATCATGAATAGTACAAAATCATTTGAATACAGAGTAATCTATATACATAATGCAAATACTTTTCTAGTAATGGCTATGGGCTTGTACTTCATAGCGAATTGGTAGAAAATCTGGAATCTATATTCGGCAATTTGTTTCTTCACACGCAAATGTAACAAGCAAGCTACGTCACAGTAACCAGCAGAGATGACGTACTCTCTTCCCTACAATTCATTTTATTATTAAATTTATCTACAATAAATGGCAACAGTTTCAATTCTAAAATCTATATGGTTAACGGAGTTTATAAAATATTTCTAGTCTGATCCCAGGAATATTTTGTAATTTTGTATTCTTCGCGGTAACTGTTCTGAATATGATTTTAAACAGTTATTTATTATGAAAAACCATAGATGGGTATAGATTTAACATCATTTTTTTTGAAAAAATAATTGCATATGTAACAAAAAAAGAACACAACATTTATGTTTTCAAAAAACCCTTTCACCTTTTCTCCAGCAACTGAAAGACATGTGGTTTAAGCAACCAATATCTTCGTTCAAATAAGAGCACTTTCGAAATATTTCGTTTATTTTTCTGGCAAATAATGATGAATATTTTTTTAATCATAACTCACCAGAAAAAAGGATAACATATTAAATTTCCTAAAAAATAAAAAATAAGCTTAATATTAACTTTATCACATTTTGAGATATTTCTAGTTTGTGCCTTGTCATGAGCGCAATTTCATGGAATTTTTTAATTTTTTTTTATTTGAGCTTATTCCGTTTAAAAGCTCGAAAATATTTGATATGAGCTCCACAATTTGAGCTCCAATTTATCTGATTTAAGCTCCACTCAATCTGATCTGTGCTCCATCTAATCTGATCTGAGTTCCACTTACTCTTAACTTTCCTGTCAATCTGATTCGAATCTTGTTTCAAAGATCTAAAAGATATGATATGAGCTCTAATTTAACTGATCTGAGCTCCTTTTAAACTGATCAGAGCTCAATTTTATTTTAGCTCCACTCAATAAAATCTGAGCTCCACTTAATCTAATCTTAGCTCAACTCAATCTAATCTGAGCTTAATTCAATGTGATCTTAGCACCTATTTATTTTAATTCCCCTCAATATGGTTTGTTCAATCTGTTATGAGCTCCACTCAATTAATTCTGAGCTCCACTTTATGTAATAAGAGCTCAACTCAATCTGATCTTAGAACCTGTTAATCTGATTTGAGCTCCAATTTATCTGATCTTAGCTCCACTCAATAATGCCTGAACTTCGTTCAATCTAATCTGAGCTCCACTCAATTTGACCTGAGTTCCATTTAATCTCCCCCAGGTTTTTTTTAAAGCAATCGATAAATGGTAAATAAACTGAAATTTTCAAAATTACGCAAATGATTGTAGAAATATGTCAAAATAATGACACGAAATTTAGAAAAAATTACCCACCTAAGAAAAAAAATTACGTCACCTTATTATATTGATAAAAAGATTAATTTAACTTTCAAAATACTTTAAAAAAATTAAATATTAACATTTTTATATGGGTTCGTAAAGATTAAATTGATTTAAAGGAGTTCCTAGAACATTGTAAGATCAGAAATTTGTGAGAGTGATTTTTTTTTTTTTTAGTATTTTTTAAAATTTTTCTTTTGTAAAAGGGAATAAATATGAAAAAGCTAGACCCTCCTTCTGTGCTAAGCACAAAATGAGGTTAATAAGTTGTATGCATGCATACTCTTTTTTTTTTTACTGTTTTAGTATTTAAAAATGCGTTTCAAGATTCTGACCTTAATTTTGAAGACTTTTCTTTTTAACGAATTTCTCTTCATAAATAGTTTTAATTAATCAATACGTTGGAAAGGGAAATAATTTTTCTTTCAGGTTAATAATGCAGAATAGTTTAGGAATTTGAATGATTGCAATGATTTAAATTTGTCTCAAAGTTAACCTACGTATGGGAAATAATTCTACAGAAAACACCGGTATCAATAACTAGAGTCAAGAAAATGGAAGGCATATGATATTCTGCATATACTTGGTTTGGGGAAGGCAACCACTGGTTTCTTCTTCTTTGTTTTAAAACAACAGCAGTCAGCGCCATCTGTAAATGGCACTCGGTGCCTTCATAGGCTCCTTTTGGCGAAGAAATCAATAAATAAATACTTAATAAGTAGATAAAGTATAAACCATTTAAAGTTGTTTATTTCTAGTTCTCATATGACGTTTTTTTTTTTTTGGCTTATATCAAAATAATTTGGGGTAATAAATAAATAATTTCTATAAGCTACTTGGAAACGCCTTGATTGACTTCGTTTAACGTGACTCGAACAATAATAACTTAAGAACAAACAAACATAATAACCAAAAATGTCTTATTGTAGAACACACCATCACAGTTATTTTTTTTGTAATAAAATGATTAATATAATCAAATCCACTTTTAAACTAATCGATAGATTTTGTTTTGATGTAGTAAAAAGGAAAAATACTGTAGCTTTTGAAGTGTGGCACATTCTTTTGTGCCGAACTTCAAACGAACCTCCTTAGTCAGTATCGTTGGCTCCATTCAAATGGCAATGGATGAATTGGGCGAAAAACTTGGCTCCTTCCTTGGCGAGGGTCAGCTCCAAAGTCTTTATAATTAATAGAATAATTTATTAAGCTTGAAAGACCTTTGGTACACATCTTCTCATGTATCCAGCCTGGAAACCAATATGGTTTTATGAAACTGGAAGCTGAACCAAGAGTTAAGTTTTATAATAGAAGATTAATAAGGAATCAATTATATAAAATAATACATATTTAAGATATATAACACATTTATCAGCACACATAAGATTCAATAAATCTAAAGACATAATAATTAGTAACCAAAGCATTTATGTTAAGAAAATGCTCCGCTATGACTATTCTTAATGAAATTTTGCAGAATAATTGTTAAAAATTAGTACAAAAAGTGCAAATTAGTATTAAAGCGAGGAAACAACACAAATGTTATCTAAATCTTAAAAAAATATTATCTATGGAGGGAGGCACTAAAAACATTAAAATCAGTTTGATTACATAAAAGCTTGTTCACACATAAACCCCTTTCAATTCTTCTGTTCTATTGGCAATCAAACAAGCTTTAATTTTTCAAATTCCATTCTGTCTCCATTGTGATTCTTTAGAATTGATGGCGTTTTTTACCCGTGTTTAATGACACATTATGGGTATGTATTGATTTCATGTTTCCAATTTGTATATTTCTATATGTCACGTCTACTGAAAGTTTATCTTAAGAGTGATCATTACGAAACCAACTGCAAAATTTCGGAAGAATCATTAAATAAATTAAATAACATGAAGGCAATATTTGACAACATCAATAGTTGTTATAAGAACTATTTGCTATATTTGCTGAGGTATGCTCGTTATTAATATGAAATTTTGACGTGTGGTAATTGTGTGAATTTGAAGCACTAAAAGCAAATAATTAAATAACAATTTATTAAAAAGCAAAAACGATAATTTAATCAACAAATGAGAATTTACAATGATAACGTAAAATACATTTGTGATCAAAAATTAGGCCCTGTTACGTCCTCATCCTTCAACTTTTCGGCATCAAACTCAACTGATTATTATATTATTCAACTACAAATGTCTCGTATGGCTCTAGCCTTGGCCTGAAAGCATTAAATACTTCGCTAAACCATGACACTCTTTTAAATATTACACATAAAAATTTATTAAATAATTATTAAAATTATTAGCTGGTTTATAATTTGTAGTTTCTAATAATCGTCTTAACCCATTTATAAAACTGGTTTTGAAGTTTTTCTTTCTTTTTTTTCTAAATCCCGACATCCGTAGTAATGGCTCGTTTGATTTTAATAAAGTATACATTTTTGTTGGTTTAAATACTAATATTCAACCTTTGGTACGTATACTTTTTAATTTCATTTTTGATTTATTAAGATTCCAAAATTTGGCATCATTATGGAACAACAAATTATAAACTTAATCTGAAATGAAATTAAAAAGTAGGGACATCAATGGTCTGAAATTAGTATTTAAATCAGAGGTATCCAATGGATCACTACTGCGGAGGGTGGAATAAAAAAGAAAAAACACCAAGATCAGTTTTTTTACAAATGGAACTTGAGGGTGCCTCTTAAAATCTTTAATAATCGTCCGATATAGTGCATATATATATATATATATATATATATATATATGGAAAATGTTTTCTAAAGATGTTAGTCTGTTACAATAGTTATAATGAAACAATTACCAAATTTTACCACAATATCAAAATTTTAATACATATTATACAACAATATTTCATTATTAATTTTATCAAATTACTTATCAGAATGTTTCGGTAAATCTAACCACGTATTGTGTTCCCATAGTACCAAGAACATGGTAAATTTTACCATGTTTTGGTAATTTTGATCGAAATTTTTTTCTCAGTGTACGATAGATAGCCTTCGTTAATTATAAATACTACTAAGATATTCTAAAAAAAATTACGTTTCCTTAATCATTATTAAAATAAATATTAGACAGAAATAATAGTGTTTGTATTTCGATATTGTCTTGCTGTTTCATTCATTTTCAATGGTTAGAAAAGCCGTTGAATAGGAAAAACACCTGTAATGGTCATCAATACGCAGAGAAAGATTCTTGTCTGTCATTGACTTAAAATTAAAGTTATAATTGTATTTACCGGTAATATATTTATTAATTACTCATTTAACGGTATTTCTTAACCCTATTATTCTTTGCTATTTCTGCTGTTTTCAATTTTGATTATTAGTAAAATTAAGAGCTGGCAACTAAAGTTTAGTAACTAAATTTAACAACTAAATTTTAGAAATTACTCTTCTTTTATTAAATGATAGGGAAATAACAAGTTATTACTTATTATGCAGCATTCTGTGATAAAAAATTTTGTTACCGTTTTAAAATCCTCAAACGGTAAATAAGTTATAGTTAATTTATAATAAGTAATATACATGAAATTGTCTTAAGTTAACTTACGATATTAAATAATAAATAAAATGTGCTTGCTTAGAATTCCATAGCATTCATATTAAGAATCAACTTTTCCCACTATTGCGAAATAACCTTATGGGTAAAAACATTTAATGAGCTTTTGATATTGCCAAAAGTTAAATATAAACTTAAAAAAAGCAACTTTGTGGTTTGTGTATGCTATGGTAATTGAGCAAAATGATTTGGTTTCAATTTAATCTCAATCGAATCTCAACGAAATCTCCAGAACCAAATCTGTATTCCCACAAGAAAAACTCTTTGAATTGGATAATTTTTTAATTTGCTACAATATGTTTACCATAAAAAAAAATTATATTCGAGCAACCATGGGGGTTTGTGACTGAAGCGAGCAGAGATTATAATTCTTTACTGATAATATAAATTTTTAAAGTAGATGAATACAAACTTGCCTTAAAAGTTAATGCAATGCTCAATGCAAAATCAAATTGCCTAACCATGAAACGAGCTGTATAAAATGTTTTATCATTATTATTCATAAGAATGAATAAGCAACAATAAAAAGTTAAAAATCTTAAACTTTGAGCAGTATAATAAAATTGGAGTGGTCATAAAGATGGACAAACACGTAAATAAAAATTTTCATTGAAAAGATTCCGAAGAATCCCAAATGTTCTAATAACAATTGAGGGGCTTTTGATGTTTTTTAAGGTCATTCTGAGGAATTCAGGTATTTTTCGACTGCGCATGCGCTGGAAGATGCTCGCTGAATCGATGGAGGCGTAATGATTTTCTGATTCGAAGTTCCAGCTTTTCTGGCGGGAGCAGTTTTGGTAGGGAGATTCTGGAAATGGTATTCTTATAAATATTTATAATTGAGAAGTTGGTATTCAAAACCTTATCTACTTTTACAATGAATATCAATCTCTTATGTTAAAGACACCCATATTTCCTAATATGAATGAGAAAATTTAACATAAAATATGAAATTTTTATAAAATTTTTATAAGTGAGAAGTTGGCATTCAAAACATGTATTGTAGTTTTCATGATATGTCAAATTGGTCCATGAAAAACGCATGAACTCTAAGCGAAACATTAAAATTAAAGTTTTAAGGGGATATTATACAATTATACATTATACAATTCTGAGACGTAGTATTTACATATTAATTTTACCTAGTTCAGTAGAATAATCAATATTCTGTTGAATTCATAATACTTAACTATTCAATATTTTTTTTTTAAATATTCAAAAATAACAAACATGAAACGTTTGGCTTGCAGATGATTGCATTAAGCTCTAAAAACCTTAAAACAAGTTTTTATACAATGTTATGAATTTAATAATTCCTAAAATTTTATCTAATTTACTTGAAAATTTAGAAGAATTAGGAGAAATAAATTACAAATTTAAAAGAAACACATTACAAATGTAGTTTAGTTTTTTTTTTCAGTGAGAGAGTTTTGAGGGTGAGTTTTTCTATGAGTTTTGTTTTGTTAGGATTTGTAAAAGACATTGTTTTCCTACTTGTTAAGTGATTAAGCAAAAATGCATTAAGAATTCACAGAGACTGCTAATATCATTGATAGCATCATGTTGAATAAAGAATCATGTTGAATATAGAATCATGCTGGAACAGGACTATCTCATCCATGTGACAAGGATTCAAACATAACTAAATTTAAGGGTTGTTGTTAAAGTTTGAATTATCGCTATATTTAAAACAATCTTCTTTTTTGCTGCATTCGATTTTTTTTTATTCTAGCCTTTTGAAATCCTTGAAAGATTACATATGCTATGATTTATTAGGTGATCATTAAATTTAATAGGAAAAACAAATCTTGAAGAGAAATTGCAAATTGCACTGGAGTTTTACGCAAAAGTAAATCTTATCAAAAAAATTTTAAGTAGTTTCAGAAATTATTACTGTAATGTATATAAACTATATAATGACTGTCAAAGATTTTCGAAATAAAGATCCTGATAATGCTACTTTAATAATAATTATCAACCTTTTTTACCAACAAACAAAATAACAGTATTATTTAAAAAGTTATTGCTATGGTTTTTTATATAAATGCCCATTTCTTCTAAAGATCAGAGTTGGAAAACAATATTAAGCAGAATAAATCTTGTGTTTGGTGCTTTTATAAGTCAAATTGCATAATACTATTTAAAAATTTAAAAAGTATTATTTTACATTGATAAAATTTTGAAAATTGGTGAACTAAATGATGTAAAAAGTACAATTTATGCCTAATAAAATTTCAAATTATTATAAAATAAGAAAATTTCACGTTTAAAGTGCTCTTCTACAGTCAAGTTAAAAGAATAAAGAAATTTACATAAATTTTATACTTGAAATGAAGCTCTGAAATTTGTAATTTCTCAATAAATATTATGTGTCACCTAAAATTACATTAACATGTATCAAGTTCATATAATAATAATTAAAAAATAACACTAATTACGAATTAAATTTAAAAAAAACTTCTAAAATATTTTAATTTAATTTAAAAATAGGGCTTCCCAAATTAATGAAAGAAAAATTATGAGAAATAGCAAATAAAAATTATAAGAACTAACCAGTTAAATCTTTAAGAAATAATGAATAAAAAATGATGCTGATTTTTATTCAATTATTAGAGTGATTTAAGAAAAAGAAAACTCTAAGTTGGGTTGCATTCTATACAGTTTCCGTCTCATGAAATTTGCATTTTAAATTGTTTAAGAAACCAAAAATTGCGAAAATTAAATATTTTGATACAATTAGGGTAAATCTTACTTATTAATTATTTACTGATTTTATTTATTATTAAAAATTAAAGCTGATTTTAAAATAATAAGTCTGCTCGGAAAAAAAATATGGTAGAAACTGCCAGAATATAGGCACATTTAGTGCACTTTCACTGTTCTGGCTTAATGGGAACACCAAATGGCGAGTTATAATGATAAGGAGTTTGGTAAAATTAGCAAAAATATATGGTTTTATAATATGTGATAAAATTTTGTAAATGTGGTAAAAATTAAACTTTATCTGACTATATTAGACCATTGTATAAAA
Organism: Parasteatoda tepidariorum; assembly: GCF_982258835.1. NCBI lineage: Eukaryota > Metazoa > Arthropoda > Arachnida > Araneae > Theridiidae > Parasteatoda > Parasteatoda tepidariorum. Next base: position 50,214,523 of record NC_141758.1, read on the forward strand.
GTTATTTATTCAGCCAAATTTACTTTTCAATTTTTATTTTTCACTAAATGTGACGTAATAGAAACAATAATTTTGAAAACCAGGATTTCCGTTAAATCGTTCCATTAAATAACGGTCATTTTGATTTTTCTTTTTGTTAATATTGCTTAGGCTTTTTTCATCAGAAATGTCATTACCATACAATACGGTAAAAATATCAGAATTTTTTCTCAGCTCGCTAAGTTTGGAAATAGCGAAATATTTCGAGAAATGCACATTGGATCAAAAATATAGATATAGACGTGTGAAATAGGAAATATTTTCAAAGGAGTCAGAATCAATCCCTCATATCCTAAGGATGGGGCAGAGAGCAACTTTAAAATTTTATGTGAGAACTTTTTTTATTTATTTTACTTTGTTTTATTTATTTTATTTTATTTACTTATTTATTTTCTTTCCAGATTTAGATTCTCTATAGAAAACTGCATGTTTTTGCATTATGGTGTGCAGATGGATACGCATTCGCAAAATGAAATTTGGGTAGAAAATGATTAAAAATGAGGCTTTTCGTGAAATAAATGCCAAATAAAAAATAAATAAAATCAGACGTTTTAAAAACCTTTCTATTTATACGAAATACGACTCCATCCTTATTCTTGACAGGAGAAACTCTCAAAGGGTGAATGTCAATTATGATTGAAATTCGATGATTTTTGTTAAAGCTCTTCGAGAAAATTTGTTGCGTTACTGATGCTAAAATTTGTAAAATTAATCAATTTCATTATGCAAGTTTATTGCTTTGCTTCACATTGTTGTTTTCCTCAGAAAATCACTCTAGTTTTGAAAATCAACTGTCATAGTCTTCACATTGCAAAATTGCAAAATAAATAAATATATATATATGTAACATAAAAAGCTTCAATTAATCTTTTTATGTTAGTTTCTTTTATAAAACTTCATCCTAATTAATTATTCTAATCGAAATACTTTCTCACACTTTTAAAAGCCACATCCTGTTCTTAAATCTATTTTTGGCTCGAGTATGCATTTAATTAAGAGCAGGACATTTTTCCCTTTGCTCTGTGTGGGAAACGTTCGATCTATTTTATAAACCAATAGCAACTACTAAGATTTCCCTCTTTCCCTAAATTAAGACATTTTACGGATTTTACTTTGCAAGATTTTCCCTAACATATAACCAAGGAGCGCAACTTTTCATGTGACTTTCACTCTCATGACTACTCTTGTCTAATAATTAATAAATAAATTTTGTACCCTCCTTCCCGACCTGGGACCTGTTTTAATCCTTCCACTCGGCAATATATATATATATATATATATATATATATATATATATATATATATATATATATATATATATATATATATATCATAAAATATAATTTACGATACTTAGAAGTGAAAGTTTTGCTCTTTATTTTACACCACAATAAAAGTACGTTTCATCCGAAAACTACATAAACACTTAAATTTATAATGTAAAGTAGCTTACAGAAGCAACTACAAATTTAAAAGGTTTTTGGCACTTGATTGAAAAGGACAAATGTTTATAAATGCAGAGAAAAACTCTCCAGAGTTTTCAATATAGCAATTAAAAAAGCAACATACTTTTTAAAAATCTAACATATACTACAGCTGCATTATAAACTTAACTGTACTCTGTTGCAAGTTAAGAAAAAATCATTATAGCAATTAATATATGATATTATTGATACATCTTAAAGCTTTTTATTCGCGATCGCAACGAACTATAGGGGGCGTTGTTGTATGAGACGCTTACCTGCGATTTCCATATGAACCGTCATTCAGTTACTCTGGAGACGTCGTTAATGTAGCGTGTAGCATTGCAACGTTCCTTCTTTAATGTGGCTTATTAAATTTAAAAAAGAAAAATGCTTGATCTTCTTTCTTGTACAACCGAAAACAAAATGGTATCTCTTTTTATTAGAGAAGGAATATCCAAAACACATCGGAAAAATATTTGTACATTAACAGAAAAAAATATGTATATTCTTATAAGAGTTAAAACCTAATGCCCGAGAAATAGTATTACTAAATTTAATGATATAACATGAAAGGCCCATTTAAACTTTACATTCTATAGTTTTAAGAATCATATTAGTTCAAAAATTAAAATGAACAAAGAGTATACATAAGCCTCATAATTTTATGAAATTTAATTTTGTAAACAACGTTTTTTGACAACAATTTTTATCAAAAAATTTCAAGTTTCAATAAAAATCATTATTTAGAAACTAAGAAACGTAAAATAAAGAATGCTGACGAAACAAAAACAATTCTTTTTTGTCGCCATTTTTAGTGCTACGAATATTCGTCTTTGGGATTTGCCAAAAACAAAACAAGATGCAATTTTATTTTTTCAGGAGGGAAATATTTTACCGAAAAAACGAAAATGTACCAATTCCCACAACATAAAACTTTATCTTGGCAAACGTACGTATTGGAAATGTTATTTCATTTGGAATCTTATTCATCAGAGTTCATATGGCGATATGATTGTTTTGAATCTATGCTAAACTCTATATAGGCTCATTTTCCACCGAAATCCAATTAACTATTTTGATTTTAAATAAAGTGTTTTATTTTATGAACTGTCGCAAAAATTTTAAGTGTAGATTGGCGGCACTTAAAAACCGTCAAATCTGTAGCGGCGGTGGCGTTAATACGTCGTAAGTACCGAATTTTTATTCCATACTTTTCTGAATCATATTATTTCAAACATTGGAATATACAAGAAGTATACATAAACACATAATGTTATACCATTTAATTTTTCAAAAGTATTTTGAGAACAATTTTTATCAAAAAATTATAAACTAAAAAACGGAAAATAAAGAATTCTTAGGATAAAAAAACGATTTTAAGAATTATTAACATTGAAATAAAAACTTTCATATTGTTTCTTTTTTTATTATTCTTATAGTTCTTAATCAGACGTAAAAAACCATTCTGTAGAGAACCATCATCAAATGAAAAAAAAATATTTACAAGCAAATTTTTTATTGTAAAAATCATTGCACTTACCTGATTTATGATTCCCGGAGAATTCCAAAATGATAAGTTCCTTGTTTGAAAACTTTATTCTCAAATAATAGATACATAGTTTATACCTTCATTACTTTTAGATAACATACTACACAGCAAAATTTTATAATTGATATGAATTTGAATATGTAGCTAAAAACAGAATAGCTGAATTCTAGTTGAACTTATTCTTTCAAAATTAAAAAAAACTTACCAAGAAAACGATTTAAATTAATTAAGAATCAGCACAAATGGCACTATTTCAAGTAACTTGGATAATTTTTTATTGTTGTTTTCCGAATTACATGGATACAGAAATATATACTATTCTATAACGAAGAAGAATATGTTATAACTATTACAATTCTGTATGTTCTGAATTCATATTTATTCACTGGAATGACGAAAGCAATGTTGACTTCACTTTAATTCGTAATGAATTGAAGACAGAAGAAATGCATTTTACCTTAATACACACATCTGTAACAGTATCCGAAATCGGAAGTCATCAGTTGCAAGTTTGTTGATAATAGAAATTAAAAATTATTGAGGAATTTTTCTTCAAATGTTTGGCGTGTTCTGTTCCTGAAAGATTTACTAATATTCTGGAGATTTTTTTCAAGTTCTTCGGCCTTTTCCTTAGGGAAATTTTCTTTCTTATTTGCTGCTAAAAAATGGCGTCTGATTCAGTCAATGACTTTGATGGAACTAAATGAAAACGTGATAAATTAATGTCCGATATTTACAGGCTCCCGCTAGACGGCGTACTCGAGCGTTGCGATCGCGAATTGTATATTTGTGAAATTCACTAAAATCGTTTGCTTTTTAAAAAATTATATAAAATGCTTGAATTTTTCTTTAAATGTTTGAAGAGTCAAAGAAGACAAAAGTAAAGTTTTAAGTAAAATAAATTATGACTTGGTTTTAATGTTCTTATAACTCCAAGTTTTATTAATTTAATGTGATTTAAATGTTTTCATTTTCGAATGCTTTCTTAAATTTATTTCCATGATGGATCGAATGCATATTTATATATTTGACGTGCTCTATCAACCATTTTAAACACGCGGAATAAGTGCGGGTTATTATTGCTTATAGTTATAAGATAATTATTTTTCGATTAATATAGATTTTTCTTTCCTCAATTTAATTACCATGACAATTAACATAATTATATAAAAATTATCATATAACTGAATCAGATAGCAATAAATAAACACAATAAATAAAATATAGCACAGGCATTAGAAAGCTTATTCTGTAACTGTGACTAGCGCAAAAAGAAATAGAAAAGAGAACCAGAAAACGACAATGGAATGACCTAAATATTTTTTCTTCATTCTTTAAAATGTTACAACTTATAATACAAAATTAAGTTTCAAAGTATCGCAATAACCCAGTAGTCGCGATAGAAAAATAAATTAATAAGAAACATTTCTTCATAAGTAGTAACATTCGTCATTTCTTAAAATATGTTCTAATAAATAATATCGTCTACTAATAACCTATTTTTTTTATCTACAGGAAATTTTTTAAAATCGTTTGAGTTTATCTTTACAAGATTCTTTTGTTAACATCTTGACAACAACAACGAGTCCAATAAAACTTATTTAAAATGTGCAGCGCAGTGGTTTTTAAAAATATACTAAATATCTACACTTCATGACGAAGACTTTCTCTCAGATTGACTTCTTTCATATTGATTTGAATAAATTGTTTTCAAAAAACGTGTTTGAGGGTTAGGAATGTGTTTAGAAAGAAGAAATTATAATTAAGTTTATAAGCGTTTGTAAGTCCAGAGAGTAAGAATGCTAACATTTGCTAACTATTAACGCAAACCATATAAAGCGTGATTCATTTTGCTGTTTTTTTTTCTGTCTCTATGATTATTGTTCGTTTATTTTTTGTTACTGTACATATGAAAATTTTGTTAGATTTTTTCACGTGCTTGTCTGATTAGCTCGTTTTGAATGTGGTTACTTTTTAAATTGTTCATTTTAATTTGAAAAAAGTACTATCATCTGCTCGCGTCACTACCTCACTTGTAATTTGTTTGATTGTAGATATAACGTGTGAATAAAGGGAAGAAACGGATGAGAAAAGAAAAGAAGAAAATCAATTTATAAGCTAATTGATAAATCAGCTTTTAAGAAGTGAGTTAATCGTCTTGTTAGTCAATCAATTAATCAATTAAAAATAATATCAATAAAAATAAGCAGAAGTTTGCAATTAAAAGTAATAAATAAACAGAAATCTAATAAAAGCAAACTTTGTAATTAAATGAAGAAAAAAAAATGGTTAAAAATATAGTTTCTATCACGTTCACATTTTTTTTCCTTTTGAGTTTCATAAACAAAAGATTAATACATTCATAAAAATTAAGACTGTCTAATATCCCATTAAACAATTAGAAACAATAAGGGTATTGATATAGCATATGAAAACTCTTTACCACAAAGACTTCTAACGAAAAAATTAAACATTAATATAAAAATCAGTAAGCTCAGCAAGAACTTTCATAACGTTTTCTACTTAGGTATTAATCTTAAACACATTACCAATAATATCTATTTATTGTTTATTGTTGTTGTATATCTATTTATTGCCTATAATATTTATTTGACTAGACTATTTGCCTAGAATCACAGGATTTTAAATCCTAACCATATCTTCATGAACATTCAGAGTGAAAAAAGTCAGAATAAAGAAGCTTGATACCGTCAATTGAGGTTACTTTGGACGCTTTTAAACTTTGATTCAAAATTTCGTGTATTTCACGACTAGTTAGGGAGAGGAAATAATTGTAGATTTGATGGGTAAAAAATTTATATAAGTTTAAAACCTGTTCAAAAATACTAGTATATTTAGGTACTTAAAAGGCTTTTTGCAAAGCCAGCGAGAGGTGGTCAAATCAACCCCGTTGTACAGCAAAAAATTTCCGTAGAAATTGAGGTATAAAAATTTCAAAATCATATTAATCTAATGGTTATCATATACGACTAGGGCATGAATAGAAAAAATATGAGAATTTCACTCGCTATTACTATGGTTTTATGGAACAAAGTTGCCAAGGTACTCTCAGCAGTCACTTTTCAAATGAGTTATTTTAACATTTATGATCTTTTACTAAATGTAAACACTTTTGCCACAATCTTTAAAACCATCAGTCCTGAGTTTGAACTGTGCTTTCAAGGGCATAAGAGTAAGTGTATCTTTCAGCCAGATCTAATCTTTTAGAGAATGGCTAATGTTAGTTCTACTGGCCAAATTAACTCCAGTTGAAGGTGTGAAATGGGAGATAAACAGAAAAAAAGTATAGCAAAAAATGCGATAATACAAATTTAAAAATCCCCTCTCTCTTAAAAAAATCTTGAATGAGTTTAAGCCAGCAAACTTTGAAAACTGAAAGAAAGAAACAAGTAATATTATGAATTATAAATTAGTTTTCAAATTTTTATTTATGTCTTTATGAATCGATTTAAACATCACCAGGAATTTCATGATAAATATTTAACTCTTTGAAAATATTATTTATATGTTATTATATATTGTTTTTTAAAACATTTTAAATAAAGATATCTTATGATATCTTATATGACTAATAACATATATCAACAAGACTAAAGATTATTGCTTCAAACAAAAGATAGTAAAGATAAAAATAGTGTAACAGTAAAAATCTTGATATTTTGCATGATTTTTTTAACCTTCATTTTGAAGAAAACGCTTCGAGAAAATGTTCCTCATGCCAAAAAAGCTATAATTTTCGACATGTTAAAATATTAAATTTACTAAATTTCTATCCTATTGAAAATTGAATATACAATGAGTAAATGTTACACAATTGAATAACCTCATACCATAAAAGAATATGTAGTGCAATAAAGTAGAAAGCGTAATACAATCTGATGGCATTGGATGTTTTGTTTTGTGGTAATTATTTTGTCTTAAAGTTTATTGAAATTAAAAACAAAATCCTCAATTAACAATCTCTAAGTAATTAATTTGAGCGTCCTATAGCACTACTTAGTTTGAAATTCTAACTGTTGGTTAACCATATCTACAACACAATGGATATTTAAATAAATTTCCTACTGTTTTGCGGGTAATTTTATCAACAAGAAGCAACAAGACTCATCTAATTTCATTGTAAAAGCAGTCTTGCGGAAAACCAAATCTGTCATGCTATCATCGACAACGCCCTCTCTCGGGCAATAAAGTCAATTCGTTATTTTATCTTCGATCTAAACTGTGAATGGTGATTTTATCTTCTATTCTTCGGAGTATTAGCTACATGCTTAACAGAATTTATCAGTAGGAACGTGCATTATAATTTTTCATAAAAATAAATGTTAGATTTATTGATAGTTGTACACATTTGATATTAAACATTTTTATTTATTTATTCTTTTAACGAATCCCCAAAAAGAAGGACAAAACTAAGCTCTGACTTACATCATTGTTACGTACCAAAAATGCAGTTACAAATCGATTTCTAAACCGCAAAGAAAACTCGATATGTCAGTTCCAAGAAACGATTTTCTCTTTTAAAGAAAAGACCTTCCATATTTTTGTTCAACGTTATTTTTATAAACATATTTTCTAGAAAATATTTTTCTATCGAGATTAAAAAATAAAGAAATAGAAAGAACGAAAACAGAATTCGGATAAAACTAAATGTTTTCTCTAAATTCTGACTAAAAGAAAGCTGAAAATTTTCATAAAAAAATGAATATTGTTTTAATAGAAAAAAATACTGAAATGTAAAATGTTTAAGTAATTATATAAGTAACTGCAGCTAGACAAAATAAACGAAGCAATATATATTTTTCCTAAAAAATTGATTTTAAAATATAACCTTCCATAAAAGCAGAATTTAAATTTTTATAAAAAAAATCACTATTTATGTTACATTTCAACGTTTTTTCGTGTTTGAAACAATGGAACGTTGCAATTGAAACTTCGACCACTCTTCACCCTCAGAAAAAAAGTACGGTTAAAACTACCAGAATATGGCAAAATTTACCATGTTTCTGGAAATACCGAAAAGCTCATCAAAGTGCTTTTTTGGTAAAATTAACTATAAAATATGTTTTTTTTTATAACAAGTGATAAAATTTGAAAAATGTGGTAAAATTTGCTAATTTTATCGTGTTACCTTAAAGTACGGCATAAAAACCATTTATTCGGTTAAGTTTAATTTTCAGTTTTCTTTATTTTACTACATGTGTGGTAATAAGAATTTTAAGTTTGAAAACAGGAATTTTCGATGAGCCGTTATAATGTGAACCGAATGAATATGAAATAAATGATTCAGAGAAACTGAAGCTGTGAGGTATTGTTCACTTAAAAACATCATTCGCGTCAAAAATGTACGAATTGGAAATAACAGTCGACATGTTTCAAGTGCTCACAGGCAGGTGCCCATTTTCAAAACTTGTCAGACGTGAATTAGAAGAAACAAAAGTGATACGAAATATAAAACGCAAAGTTGTCACCCAGAACATGAAAAATGGAGGTGAGAAACAAAACTAGAAAAACCATAGTGGCTGGGAGAGAAAAAGAAAATTCAAAGTGTCGTGAGGGGGGAAATGAGAGTAAGATGCATTCCAACGCTCTTTGGTGAGGCGGTGAGGAACTAATGTCGTTAACAGGGGATTAAACATTCATATGAATAAAACAAGATCCCAGCGTATCAAGATGAATTGATGTGACTGGGTGGAAATTACTTTGGCTTTGTCCAAATTCAATTTATGCCCAATATTCCATCAATGTGCATCAATTGATGATTTCTCGCATTCTTGATAATAAACATACCTATCGTGTTTCTTAAGTCTAAAATTTAAATTGCGTCTAGTTTTTCTGATCTACTTAAATTTAATTTTGTTAACAAGTCTTAAATTGCGTTAAACCAAAACGAGACAGGATATTAGCAATTTTATTACAAACGGAAGAAAAAAAACGGTAAAGCAACAAGCTCTCTGTAAAAATTGGAAGAAGAAGGGTGTTTGAGTCAAGTGAGTAAAGCAAGAGTTGAATCAACTCTAGAAGGTTTAAGTAAACGGTTAGTAACAAAAGAGAGGAAGAAGTTAAGTTCGGAGTGTAAGGAAGAAGAGTCAAAGAAAGGTTTAATTCCTTAAGTCTAAATTTTAAAGCGTGTCTAGTTTGTCCGATCTACCCAAGGTCTCAGTGACAAGAAATGTGGTAAATACCCCAGTGATTAACAGAACTAATAGGACCATTAAGAGACTTAAATATGATTTTGTTAACAAATCTAAATTGCTTCAGACCAAAACGGGAGAAGATGCTAGCAATTTTGAAAGAAACGGAGGAAACAAAAAAGGGTAAAGTAACAAGCTTTCTGTAAGGATTGGAAGAAGAAGGGTGTTTGAGTCTAGTGAGTTAAGCAAGAGTTGAATCAACTCTAGAAGGGATAAAATTGAATCAACTCTATCCACTGTTGGTAGAAAAAGAGCGGAAGAAGTTAAACTCGGAACATAAGGAAGAAGAGTCAAAGAAAGGTTTAATTCCTTAAGTCTGAATTTTAAAGTGTGTCTAGTTCGTCCGATTTACCCACGGTCGCACTGACAAGGAATGTGGTAAATACCACAGTGATAACCAAAACTAATATGACCATCAAGAGACTTAAATTTAATTTTGTTTACAAGCTTTAAATTGCGTCAAACTAAAACGGGAGAGGATATAAGCAATTTTATATCAAACGGAAGGAAAAAAACGGTAAAGTAACAAGCTTTCTGTAATGATTGGAAGAAGAAGGGCGTTTGAGTCTAGTGAGTTAAGCAAGAGTTGAATCAACTCTAGAAAGATTAAATCCACGGTTAGTAGCAAAAGAGTGGAAGAAGTTAAGCTCGGAGTATAAGGTAGAAGAGTCCAAGAAAGGTTTCATTCCTGAAGTCTAAATTTTAAAGTGTGTCTAGTTTTTCCGATGTACCCAAGGTCGCACTGACAAGGAATGGGGTACATACCCCAGCGATTAACAAAACTAATAGGATCATTAAGAGACCTAAGTTTGATTTTCTTAATAAGTCTAAATTACGTTCAACCAAAACGAGAGAGGATAGGAGCAATTTTATAACAATCGGAAGGAAATAAAAACGGTATAAAGTAACAAGCTCTCTGCAAGGATTGGAAGAAGAAGTGCGTTTGAGTCTAGTGAGTTAAGCAAGAGTTGAATCAACTCTAGAAGGGTTAAATCCACGGTTAGTAGCAAAAGAGCGGATGAAAAGTTAGGAGTATAGGGAAGAAGAGTCAAGGAAAGGTTTAATTCCTGAAGTCTAAATTTTAAAGTGTGTCTAGTTTGCCCGATGCACCCAAGGTCACACTGACAAGGAATGTGGTAAATACCCCAGCGATTAACAAAACTAATGCTACCATTAAGAAACTTTAATTTGATTTTGTTAATAAGTCTAAATTGCGTTCAACCGAAACGAGGGAGGATATTAGAAATTTTATAACAAATGGAAGGAAAAAAAATGGTAAAGTAACAAGCTTTCTGTAATGATTGGAAAGAGAAGGGCGTTTGAGTCTAGTGAGTTAAGCAAGAGTTGAATCAACTCTAGAAGGATTAAATCCACGGTTAGTAGCAAAAGAGTGGAAGAAGTTAAGTTCGGAGTATAAGGAAAGCGAATTAAGGAAAGGCTTGGTTCTTTAAGTCTAAATTTTAAAGTGTGTCTAGTTCGTCCGATTTACCCTAGGTTGCTCTGACAAGGACTGTGGAAATACCCCAGCGATTAACAGAACTAATAGGACCATTAAGAGACTATTTAATTCTGTTTATAAGCTTTAAATTGCTTCAAACTAAAACGGGAGAGGATATTGCAATTTTATAAGAAACGGAACGAAAAAAAAACGGTAAAGTAACAAACTCTCTGTGAGGATTGGAAGAAAAGAAGGGCGTTTAAGTCTAGTGAGTTAAGCAAGGGTTGAATCAACTCTAGAAGGGTTAAATTCACGGCAAGTAGCAAAAGAACAGAAGAAGTTAAGTTCGGAGTTTAAGGAAGAAGAGTCAAAGCAAAGGTTTTGTTCCTTAAGTCTAAATTTTATAACGAGTCTAGTTTGTCCGATGTAGGCTAGGCCGCACTGGCAAGGAATGTGGTAAATACCCCAGTGATTATCAAAAGTATTATGACCATTAAGAGACTAAAATTTAATTTTGTTAACAGATCATAAATTGTGTTAACCCAACACGGAAGAGGATATTAGCAATTTTATAAGAAACGGAAGGAAAAAAAACGGTAAAGTAACAAACTCTCTGTAAGGATTGGAGGAAGAAGGGTGTTTGAGTTTATTGAGCCTGGCAAGAGGTGAATCAAATTTAGAAGGGTTAAATCCACCTTTAGTAGCAAGAGTAGCAAAAGTTATCATGATATTTAGCTACAAGAGCATCGACTAAGGGTTGAGTAAAATTAATTTCCATGTCAAATGTAAATTGAATGTTGGGATTAACCGAGTTGACAACAGAAAGTAACTTTGTGCAATTGCGTTAATGATTGCAAAATAATTATTTAAAATAGCAAAGAGATACTAAGAATCAATTTTTCGCCCTTTTGCTAATATATTCTCTTTGACGAAAAACACTTAACGAATTTTATAGTAAACAAAAACTAAATTCGAATTTAACTCACTAAGTGTAGTCCCGTCCCTTTCCGAACTTTCAGCTGCAAGTTCTCTTGGATAATAAAACTGGTTTTCCCCATGTTGATTAATAGGAAGGTCGTGCGTGACAGCAAAATTTCAGTGAAATTTTTACTCATTGGCTTAAGAATAGGAATTATTATTCATCATATTAGCAATATGTACTTATGTTTGAAAATTTTGTTAATTACTTTTGTTTCTTGCCGCTCTATCTATTGCGAATTGTTATGCGTTGACGGTTTTTAACAATTTCGATTATTACAATTTTCACTATCCACTTCTGAATAACCAATGAAATTTTATTTATTAATCTAGAAGTTATATATTATTAATCTAGAAGCAACCTAAAAAGTGTGTCGCTTTGATAAACATTTATTTACTGAATGATAATAATAGAAGCAAGAAATTGCAAATTTTGCACAAAATACCTGTTTTCGAGCAGATAATTAAAATTTCCAGGAAAACATATATTTCGCAACACTTTTCCAGAATAAAATAAAGCAGAAAACAGGATTAGAGCAATTTTGAGCAAAACGCTTGTTTTTGTGGACATATAATATTTTCTGGAAAAATACATATTTTGCAATACATTCGAGAATAAAATGAAGTAAGAAGCAGGATTAGAGCAATTTTATGTATAACACCTGTTTCAGAACAGGAACGACAAAACTTTCATAAAAATATATGATTTATGGCACATGCAGTTCATATTGAAGTAGGGTTGGAGCAATTTTATGCAACTTGCTTTTATGCAGATGCGGCAAAGTTTTTAGAAAAAAAATATTTTGCAGCACTTTATTTAATATCAGTTTGTGCAAAGTTGCAACATGTTTGGCATAGCAATAAAACTCTAGACTTAATTTTGCCATCTGCAAGATTCAAAGAGATAAAAAACGATAACGGTAAAAAAGGTCTTTTTCCTTAAATTTTTTTTTTTTTTAAAAAGTTATCTATTTATTTATTGTGGAAACAGAGGAGAGTTTAAGATCTCAATTTGAGCTCATAATTTTGATTGCAAAATATTTTAATGAAGAAAAATCATAACAACAAAGAAAAATTGTAAAATTTTATGCTGAATATATAAATCTTTCGTTTTCTTCTCAGGAAGAACAACCATTCCTACACTTCGAAAGCGAGACCAAACCTCATGACGTCATGTTGTCAGCTGGCACATCGATCAGTACGTCATTTGGTTACGTCACACTCCTTGCGCAAACTCCAAAATATTGGTTGATGGTGGAGAGCGCGGGAGCCTATTAATAGAGTCAGGTGCTCCGATGAAAAACAATGAGGAATGGTGATAAAAATCTCTTTCAGAACCTTTTCATTCAGGATTCCGGAAAAATAAAATGGAAATTATTTGTATAGATTTGAGAAGCAAAGGCTAACGGCAATGCATTTGTAAGGCTTGCTTTAGGCTTGGCTTTAACGTGCAGCTTTATTTCAGAAATAACTTCGCCAAACATTAGTATTCTTATTCATTGTTCTATGCAACATATGACATTGAAGATATATTTATAATGATTACTTGTAAAGAATTGAATATATTTACATTATTTTATCGCATCGAAGGCGCTAGACATATTTATAGAATCGAACTAAGAACTAGCCAATAAATTTGTGATACCTGCTTACGCTTCATATCAATTTTTGGAACAAACGCAAAGATTTATTTCAGGAGTAAACTCGATGAATTCCAGTGTTTTAATTTATTTTTTACGCAAGGTATGATATTAAAAATGTAATGCTTACTTGTATGGAATCGAATATATTTCATAAATTTTTAGACTCAGAATAAATTTTTGGGACAAATGTAAAATTTAATTTCAGAAATAACTTATTATCAATATATTGATTCATTGTTCTATAATGATATCAATATACAAAATGCTTACTATTAGTGTGGAAAGCATCAAATGTATTTATAAAGAGACTTAGCACTAGCCATCAAATTTTTAAAACTTGCTTTAAGTTTTTCGTTAGATTTCAGACTTATTTGGATAATTTTAATATAATTATCAGCATAAGAACACTAGCAACAATAATGGAATCATTGGTGTGCTTAAAAATTTGATAAGTAATGATAATTGAAGAGAATACAATGAAGTAATATAAAGCAATAGACAAAAAGAAAAGTAAATTTCACTTAGTAAATTGCGCCCATACTAAACTTGATTTAAAGCTTATGAAAGAAATGGCATTAATATCAGCGATGGTTTAAAAATTATAGCTTTAAATTTGATTTAAGACAAATTTATTGCATCATGACTCTAACCATTCTCATCAAATTAAGAAACAGGAAACTCAGAATTTATGTTTTAGCTCTTGAATTCTACACTTATAATTTAAACGACGTTTTTGAAGTTTATTTAAGCAATTACATCAAAATCTTGTATTAAAGTTTGATCCAATATAAGTAACATGAGTCTGAGCAAGTTTCAATTTGGAAGGTTTCTTTAAAAGTAAATTGGTGTCTCTCTGAAACGCGTTTTTGAAAAGGACTAAAGTAATCTGTTGATATATGATAATGATTAAGCAAAAAAAGGCTAAAAATTTTAAAGTGTATTTGTTAAAATTTAGCCTCGATTCGGTGTCCTTAGGTACATCGACAGAAGCGGGACACACTGCCAGAATTTAAAATCCAAAATTACGGGAAAATGACCGGCACAAGTCTGTCCATGCAATTAATAATGCATTTTACAGTTAGGTACATTTTTATACCTTTACGGCTTTAAAACCATTTACAACTGGAATAGTTAAGAAACCATGAATACAAGATTGTACGATTTCGTTACCATTTACGTCTAGTAATATTTCAAATCGTAAAAATAAAATTTAACTGGACATTGGAGTTATGTTATGCCATTCGTTAAGTCATGGGCATTGGGATTGAGTAATATTTTGTCAAATGAACAGTGGAATGTGGTTTAATTAGTTTATCTGGTTGTGCAATCTAGCGTGAGAGGAGGGAAATACTATACTTTTTTGTGTTAAGCAGGTCTGTGGTGCTGCCACCCAGGCATGAATTATAGTTTCATATTTCAATTGGCCAGAGTCACCAACTGGGGAGTATAGGACACTGGAAATTCTTCAACACATTAATCAGGGCTCGAAAAAACTCAGAAAGTTTACCCGTCCCGGAGGACGGCTTGTCCAACAATGTACCCGTCCTCCTTTGAAACTAACCCGTAGCTTCTAAATAAATAAAAATATAATTTTCTCTTATTTATTGCTAACATTTATATAAATTGCACAATGAATTAGTAGTTACTAGGATTACAAATACTAGGATTACATTATACAGTAATAAAAGAAATACTAGGTTACTAATAGCAAAACCTAGTATTTCTTTTATGAAATAATTTATTTCTTTTAGGAAATAATTTAAATGACAAAGGTCAAGTTATCTGGAATATCAATTTATTCGAGGGTACTGAGTTTTTTAAATGAATCAAATATCACGTTTGCCAGTTCCACAATCAAGCCAATGATTTACAGAGGCTTTTGCACAGAAATCTGAAAGGGGTTTTCCATTTAGGTAGATGTTCAAAATTGCGTTTAATGCTTCTTGTTTAAGACCAGTATATAATGAAAAGCCTCTTTCAACCGCTGCAGTGCTCCCAGACAGAGAAAACATTAATTCCACCATGCACAGTATGTTGCTGTATTTCTAGCACTTAAAATCGTTATGATTTCAGAACTTAAATACAAAGTTGCCACTCGATTGGCAAGTGACAATTGGATACCTGATCTGTGAGAATATAAAAATAAGAATTTAACATAGAGGAAAGTATTTTCAGCAAAATGAAAACTGTAGCACCTGAATGACTTTTGATCTAATGATTGGATTGTCAGGAATACAAATGCAATTATCATAATCACAGAGAAATCGCTACAACTAAATCAGGTAAAAGGTTAACGAATTTTTTCTAAGCTAGGCAAAATGACAAAACTCTTTGACCAAATGGGTTGGCCGCCCAAGCGTGGTAGAAAATTTAACTACTATTTGAAACGAAGCTTTTATAGTTTTCTTTTATTATTTTCAATAGAATATTTAAAATTCTTTATAATCGCTTTGTTATTTGTCGATTTTTATTCAACAAAATGTTTGGGTGTTTATTTTAAAGCAGTAGTGTGTTAATGAAAGCCGAGGTATATTTTGCAAAGTAAGTTACAATTTAATTTAAATAGTTTATTTTTCACAGCTTTTCTTGTCTTGAATTAATTTCTGTGTTGAATAAAATGAATATTTATATTGGTGAATTGCACCAATAATCATGTTAAATTAATAGAAGAGTAAATACTCAAAAGAATTATTGCTGATAGTTACAGTATAAATGTTTTCGATAAATTATGTTAAGTAAATTCTTTTTCCGTGCTTAGTAGTGTTAAATATATAGCAGAAGGAAAGAAACTGGAAAAAAGAGCATGACAGAAACACTTTTTGTTGAGATCATAAAATATTAAATATTTGGGAATTTAAGATAAAATATCTGGAATTGATTAGAAAAATTGGAATATCTTATGTTTCTACTCAAATGCAGAGTAGGAAAAACATTTCAAAGCACTACCAGAAATTGACGCTTTAAGCTTAAATTCAATAAATTTTACTAAAATAGCGCTTAAGAACACAACTTAAAAACTTTAAAGTTGTTAAATTCATTCAAGTTATTAAGAGAATCTCACAGTAGTGTAAATTATTTTCGCATTAAAAAAAAGTAAAAAATAAGACTAAAACGAAACACTAAATTACAAAACGAAAGTTTTAACTATCCAAATCTATTGCATTAACCAATCATTTCTTCTAAATGTTGCAAAGGGGCACCGAGGCCAGAAAGGCAAAAATAAACTTTTATGAAAAACATTATGAAGATATCAAGTGATCGTCTTTAAGTAAATGGTGCTAACTTATTAGTGCAAATGATCTTTTAAGTTGTCCCTTGTTTTCGACACAGAATACTTACTCCCTCTGAATAAACATACTAATTTTTCGATGGATTCAGATTTTTAACTGTCAAGATATTGAGGGGAGGGAGGGGTTAGCCGCAACCTGGAAATTATGATTCCAATAGTTTGCTCAAAACAATGATCCACACTTTCATAGCTTCACTTAAACTTTCTTTTCTGTCTATTTCACTATATTTCAGGAGCTGCTGAAGCATCAGAATAAATTTGCATCTGGTTTTAAAACTCGTTTTTCTGAAGATATTTCCCCCCAAATGGTATGGGTTACTGACCACGAGTTGGCGTGTGCAAAGTGAGAATGAAGCACACCGGTCGAGTTTATTCCAGTGATCTAGGGTAAGAGGGCCAAAATTCATCTATATGTAAATATGGTATATGTAAATGTATATATGTGTGTATGTGCATATATGTATATATGTAATAAGGTATATGTGTGTACGTAATTATTTATATGTAAAAAAAAAAGTAAAAACAATTAAAGGGCTTTCTGTTGTTGTTGCTAATCTCGGAATCGTCTAGCGCGCTAGACGACTCCTATGAATTCGAACACCTCCAAAAAGTCCATAAAAAGACTGGAGTCTCACACGACCTCATCTTTACCGAACCCCTAACAAGTCAGAATATAAAAAGCTTCCCATGCTGGGAATTGAACCCGGGCCGCGTGGGTGAAAGCCACGAATCCTAACCACTAGACCACATGGGAGTCTAAGACATAGGAGTCTCCCACATGGGAGTTTAAAGAACTTTCTATCGTAATTAACCGAATAATCGGAATGGTATGCTAGTTTTCAATTCTCGAAAAAAAATATGCTCATATTTCGCACCTTCTAACTTTTTCTCTCTCTGAAAGTGAATTCTCTGAAAGTGAATTCGTCTTCTAAGCTTTCAGATTGTATTTGAATTTTTGATAAATATTTATTATTTAATTTAATATTGTGGACAAATTTTTAACTGTAAGGTACACACATTTTTAGATCATTTTATATTTTGTAACTTTAGTTGACAAATCAAAACTTTGAACGAGCTTGATCAAACGTTTTTCACGAAGGTAAAATTTTATAAGGTGGTATTTTGAATTTTTATTGCTCAGAAACTGCAAGAACGATTTCAATAAAATTTTGAATTTTGTTAATTAAAACTACTTTTTAAAATGAGAATTTTTTTTTTATATCTGATGATTTAGAAAATCCGATCATTGATAAAATTAAATAAAGAAAAAAAAATTCACTCTTTGAATTTTTTATTTTATTTTTGGAATTGCTATTATTTATTTTTGGAAATTTACGTCAAAATTTCTTTGATTCGATTAAACAGTTACAGGGATAAGGAAAGAAGAGGATAGACAGGGATGAGGATATGACAGGATTTCGACATTTTCAGGATGAAAAAAAAAACGGTAAAAAGACGTGAAACAATAATTTTTCCGCCATCACATATTAAATAAGTACACTGTAAAAAAATTCAGGATCAAATTAATTCAGGATATAAAATACCGGTATTTAAAGTGCACTATCCGTAAAATCCATTTTATCATTAAGAATCCATTTTTACCAAAAAATATTATACCGTAATTTTTGTTGTAATATTTAGTTAATTAGAGTGGTTCAGTGATTTTGCGGTAATTATTACTGTAAAAAAACTCCGGATCAAATTACGGTAAAAAGTATCGTCACCTTAAGTGTCGGTACTTCTTACCGTAATTTGATCCGGAGCTTTTTACAGTGTAGTGAATTTTTAATTCAGTTTTATTAATTCTTGGTCAAATCATTTTATTGCGATGGAAATTGCATGATTTGGGAAAGATATAATGTACCAAGTCTTATCTTAATTTTCATAAAATAAAATTGAATTAAATTCGTTTGATGCTGCAACTGGTAACGTGAAAATATTAACGTATAAAAAAAAAGCTCACGTAAGTGAGAAGGGTTACTTATTTGAACTGAAATTAACGAATACTTAAAAACATTCTTAAAGTTTCAACCAAAGCAACGCAAAGTAGATTACCAAATTACTCATTAGAGCGATATTGTTTAAGTTGATCACACTTCCTTCCTTACTCGAACATAAAAGGATTTAAAAAGACAAGTTCTAATAATAAGAGTGTCAGCAACGCCCTAAATTCTTATTTTTAATGTTACCTTTACAATTGGGTGGATGTGTTTAACGAAATCATGCTTAAAAGTATCATTAAAACTGACAACTAATTCAGACCAGTTACCTACATATTCAAATAATATTTTTAGACTAGGTCTAAATATATTAGTTGAGTTCTTAAAGAGGCTGCTAAAATTGTAAAGGGAATTTTGTTAAATATTTTTCTTTTTCATTTTTTACAAATTGGAGTTTAAAATAAAACCGAATTGCAATTACTAATGCTTCCTGTTCTCCAACAACCTCAGGACCCACCAGCTCTTGAAAGAAGTATCATGCCATTTTAGTCTACTCTTTTTCCTTAATATTTTGTCTTTTGAAAATGATGTTTTGCAAAACATTACTGACGATGATATAAATGGTAGTTTTGAAGTTTTACCGTAATTTAATAGAAAAAAATCCTTTATATTCTTTGTTATTAGTTGCTCACATGTAATTCATTGCATCCTGATATAATAGGTATCTATTTGAATTATTTTAGGGAAATAAGGATGTCCTTATTTTGTATAATTGAAGAAAAACTATATATTTGTATAGTAGAAAAAACCCAGAGTGAAACGTAAATCTGGTTAAATTTAAAGGAATTCAATAAATATCAGGGAATGAATAAACAAAGTGCTGGAAAAACAGAAGTGTTTACTTTTTCTTTTCTGCGCTTATTCACTGCTCTAATAGTAATTTATAGCAACAAAATGATAAGTTCGTCTTCCTGTGTGTCTGCATGTTTTAAAACTCCAGAATCATTCGTGCAAGCCTCCAGAAATTTGAACAGTGAGTGAAAGAAACAATTTCAGTCTCCCGATTCTAAAAATCGCACAAAAAATTAAATTAGATCGTTAAGGAGACGCATTTGAAAAATTGAATTTTCTCATTAATTTCAAAGCTATTGTTTTTTTAAACAATAGATTACTTTATTTTTAAATATTTCAAAACTAATAACAGTGTTGTTAGTTAGTTTTTAGCTCTCATCAATAAAAAAAGGAGTTTATTGAATTATTTTTTTATTAATTATGTCATGTTTTTTATTGATTTTGGTTAAAGTACCATTTATAAAAATTCAAAACGCCGCAGTTTGACCATCCCTACTGTAAATTGACCATTTCTGAACCTTCGGAGGCATTAAGAAGACATGTTTTAGCATAATAAACGCAAAATGCTAGGATTTTGTTTGGATATGCATAATGATAATTTATCAAAAATTACTGTAGAAAAACCTTTTTTTTTCAGCTTACAAATATTTCTACTAAGCAAAATTTTTCTATAATTTTGAGATTTTTTATCATTGAGATTTTGGTTAAAGTACTATTTGTAAACATTCAAAACGCCGCAGTTTGACCATCCCTGGTATAAATTGACCATTTCTGAACCTTCGGAGGCATTAATAAGGCAAGTTTTAGCATAATAAACGCAAAATGCTAGGATTTTGTTTGGATATGCATAATGATAATTTATCAAAAATTACAGTAGAAAAACCTTTTTTTTCAGCTTACAAATATTTCTACTAAACAAATTTTTTCTTTTGAACAATGATTAGGCGACATAAAAGCAATTATAGAATTTTTTTGTTAAATTACAAGAATGGAATTGATACTGAAATGTTATTGGTTCTAAGCAAATATGAATTTTTATTCAAAACTTCAATCTAAAATATATTCAAATGGAAAAGAAAGAAGCCGAAAAGTTCTTTGTTAATTTTTCTCACTTTTGATAAAAACTTTTATGAAATGATAGCTGAAACAACATTTTATTGTTTCAGTGTCCAAGACCAATTTCCGTAAAAATATAAATTTTGTTCCGAATATCATATGCATGACTTAACAGCAATAAAAATCCTCTACTCTAAAAAACATCAAAGAAATTCTTATTTAATTGTTATTGGTCTTTCTCAAATGTGATTTAGAATAAAAATAGTAATTCAAAATATTCATAGTATTGGGAAAAAATGGAAAAGAAGTTGACAGTTTTTTCAGTTTTCTCTATTTAGTTATAAAGATTTATAAATTAACAGTAAACAAATGGGTACACTTCAATCGAAATTGATTTCATTTTAAAGACTGACGTTAATCATTACCTGTATTTAAAACAATTTCAATAAGTACATTTCTGAAATAGCTCTGAATTGTGTTTTAGAAATAATATTATTGAATCCAAATTACTAATTAAAATAAATCTAATAATAGCTTTTAACTCACTTCACACTCTTTACACATTATTGTTCAACAAATAGCAAGAATCAGCACAATTCTTAATGAAATCAAATAAAACGGAGCCTAAGTACTTTGAAATAGCACTCTTCCATTGTATTAAATGCAATTCAATTAAACCCATTAAATCAGTCCAAGAAATGTTTACACATACAACAAAAATAATCGGTGATAAATATAGAAATAAACGTCGCACATTAAAGAAAAGAATTGCCCGTCACAAAAGGGGTTTGAAGTAAAAAAAAAATGGCTCAAGCTCGTTTTCCAACAACAATGGAACAACTTCTCGAAATGTAAGAGCACTGGCTATGTTGCTTACAAAGGAAAAGGCAGTAACTGCAACCAACGTTTCCGAAACTGCTTTGGAACGATAAATAATAATTTACCACAGTAAAAAGCAATAAGGAACTAAAAGAAGAATTTGATTCATTTTTGAATAAGAAGAGATCGTTTGCAACAAAAGAAAGTGGAGGTTCAGGAACTGAAGTGAAATAACCTTCTACGCCGGATGTATTTATACCCTTACTACCTTGGACGCAATCTGTTGAATTGTTGCCAGTTATCAAAATTTTTAAAATTAAGGTTACTCCCTTAGGCATATTCTGAATTTGACGAAGAGTTTTTGCTAAAACCCTTTCTACAAGCGTATGTCTTTTGACAATAAACTATGTGTACTTTTTTGCGTTTTGGGAATAAATTTTAAGTTCTTTTTTGTGTAAAGAGAAACTAAATTTCTCTTAACTTTCAAGTACATATTTGTCTGAACAACATCCTGGGATGCCTCTAAAACATATAAATTTTCCACTGATAAAATAACTAATTGATGTGTATTTCATTTCAGAGAATTTAATTTTAATTTATTTATGCAATCAATTTCACGTTTGTCAGAGTATTTAACTTTTCTAAGTAAGCAAGGAGTTAATATTACGATTTGCACTAAAAAACTTCTTTTTCCATTTTTGCAAATTCTTCACATAAAAAAACACCTAGAACCATTTATAAATATAAGGAAGAACAAATGCTAAAAATTTTAATAATTATCATTTTAATTAATATCAAAAATTTTTATACTATAAGACATACAAGTTTTTCAATCATATTAAAATAAAAATTTCAGTGCTTCATAAATTTTGAAATAAAATCAGTCTTATTAACTCACTTAAAAATTATTATTTACGCTAATATTTATAATAATTTTTTAAACTATTATAGTTCGGAAAACTATAATTATGTATTTTGATGCATAGTTTTGGATCTAAAAATTTATGTGTAAATTATTAAAGGTTAAAGCATCTGAAAAACTATAATTTTCATTGCAATTGCTGTTGGCTTTTTATGTTTTATTATTCTACAATAGCACTTGGCCATTTTTCAAACTGTCACAATAGTTGGATCCGTGAACTTTAACACAAAATCTGTGCGTGCATATTTGTTTTATTACACAAAAAATTTGTTTATTATGGTAAATTATTTACTTTTTTTAAAGCAGACAATCATCAAAATAGATTTTTAGAAACGAAAATAATTAACGTGGATAATTATTGAATGGTTTGAGGTATGTGATAATTTTTTTTAGAAATTTCAGCAATAATAAATTTCGATTAAAGAGAAGTTTTAATATTGGAATAACAAAATAGTTACTGTATTTTAATTTTATTTTCTAAGTACCATCAATCTGTAAATCAATTTACAGTAGCAGATTTACATCTGTTACTGTCTAACTTCGTAATCTTGTAACTTTGATCCAAACTCAGAAGTCCGGGAAATCTTCTGCATCAAGTGTTGAAACAAAATGATATTGGAGGTAGATTTTTTTGATAAAATTAACACGCATTTGCGTTGCATGGAGTGGAAAACCTCCTAAAGTTAACTCGACAGGAAGGAGATTTTAATCCACGATACGTTTATTATTATGAATATTTCACTTTAGCATTGTGTTTGGTGTTAGTAGGAGATTCGAACCCGAGTCATCTCCTGCTTGATGTAGGCTGGGAATCTCCTACATCAAGTATTGAAACAAAATGACATCCGAGGTAGATTTTTATGATAAAATTAACCCGCATTTGTGTTGCATGGGGTGGAAAACCTGCTAAGGTTAACTCGACGGGAGGGAGATTTTAGTATGCTATCCGTTTACCATTATGGACATTTTGCTTCAGCATTGTGTTTGGCGTTTGTAGGAGATTCAAACAGGTGAGATTCGAACCCGGTTCATCTCTTTCCCAAGGCTGGGAATCTGCTGCATCAAGTGTTGAAACAAAATGATATTCGAGGTAGATTTTTCGATAAAATTAGCCCGCATTTGTGTGGCATGGAGTGGAAAACCTCCTAAGGTTAACTCGACGGGAAGCAGATTTTAATCCACGAACCGTTTACCATTATGGATATTTTGCTTCAACATTGTGTTTGGCGTTTGTATTAGATTCGAACAGGTGAGATTCGAACCCGGTTCATCTTTTTCCCAAGGCTGGGATTCTTCTGCATCAAGTGTTGAAACAAAATGATATTCGAGGTAGATTTTTATGATAAAATTAACCCGCATTTGTGTTGCATGGGGTGGAAAACCTCCTAAGGTTAACTCGACGGGAAGGAGATTTTAATCCATGATCCGTTTACCATAATGAATATTTTATTTCAGCATAGTGTTTGGTGTTAGTAGGAGATTTGATTCTGGGTCAGTGAAATGTGAGTGTTCTATCCTCTGAGCCATCCTGTCTGAAATAGTTTTCCTAGTCACTAAAAAAAAACTAGAAAAATTTCAAACATAGCTTAAGCTACTCTTGTACCCTTAAGTGTAATCAAAAACTAATTTTGTCTCCCTTTAAAATAAAACAAAGAATCTTAATGGATTTTAAGATCTTTATAAATTTCATTAAACTCATGATCAAACAAAACGGTTTGGATATTATTGTTTAAAATAATCATTAATCCATGAACCCACGTTTCAGACTGCAGGGGTGCCAAATAAAGACCTGTTAAATGAGTTAAGTAGAGAAATGGGGGATTCTCAATGAATATTTTGGCGGACCACCAACTAATTAGTAAATGACCACTACAAAGCAACGACCCATTTAGAAAACCGGGCCTCACCTGCAATCGATAAATGAAATACCCAGCTGATCAAGAGACGGTTGTTAATTACATAGAATTATGTCTTTTAGCCACAATCGCCACAACGAAAGAATACTTATTTGGGAAAGGTGTGGCCCATTTGAATATAGGCAGAAATAAAGGATATTATAATCCGTCTTTCCAAACTGTTTCCTCGTAATTCTATTTGAACGTGTTGAAACTTGTTTTCGTGTTTTGCGAGAATCTAACTTTTAAATTTTTTTTATGTACTTAAAAATAATTATGAGGATAAAATTTTTGCGATTTATTTTTGAGTTAAAGAATTGCCTCATCATAGTTAGCAGAGCTAAATGGGGAAATAAAAGTTTTACTCAAGCTAAATAATTAAGCTACTAATTAAATTTTTTAATAAGGTATTTGAGGAATTGTTAACTTACGAAATGTATTTTTATTGCAATACTATGATATGATTTTATTGCAATACTATGATATTATTGTTAACTTGCGAAATGAAAGAAAAGGCTTAAGAAATCATTTATTTACAACAGTTGGAGAATGTTAAAAGATTAAGTGGCTCATAATAATATATAATTTATAAATGGCTTATAGTTTAAATGTTTACCTACAAGAGATTATGGCATTATAGATTATGATTGTTTGTTAATAATAACAACTATATAATTAAATAAATGAATAAAATAAATAGATAGAATGTCTGATCTAACAAATAATAAATGTCTGTTCTATAAGTAAGATACGTCAGGCAACAATTATCAACCTCATTAAAAGTTTGTAAATAGTTTTTAGTTCAGAACAATGTAAAAGAGAATCTCATCCTTTTATTTTGGTTATAGAAGTTCTTTTTTTTAAATTTTTTTTTTTTTTTTTACAAAAATGAGTTTATTGTGATTTTAGTATTAATCACTGAATTATAAATAATCACTATATATTATAAATAATATTAATCTCTGAATTAAAATATTACACCATCAACTTGGCAGTAGTATTTTTGAGTCAAGCTTAATGTTATGACATTATTTTTTTCAAGCAATTTTCTGCATTGTTTGTCAGAGATGGATAAAATATAAATGTTTGCAAATATTAAATCTTGATTACAAATTAATAATCACTTGAAATCGCGAGTGCATGCAAATCAAGATTAGCTGTAATCATAAGTAGTCTTAATCGTTGATCATTAGCAGTTGTGATTGTAGCTAATATTTGTTTGTAATTATGATCTCGATTGCAAAAGTAAACTATGATTGCTTATAACAGTGAGTTAACATAAATTATGATCACTTGGGATTCAAATTTCAAGCAGTTGGTTACTAATAATCATCTTCATTTTGAAAACTTCATAGTCTTAGTCCCTGGTTTTACCAAATTTTTAGGTGCAGGATTTTATTGATTAAAAGCCCGGTTTTCCCCATATAACATTGGGAAAGTAGGAAAATTTCAGAACAATTTGGCTTCGAGGGTTTTAAAACTAACTACTACTAACGTGCGGTAAAACTAAATTGGTAATATTATTAATGCAAAATAGTGGAAAGTTTGACGGAAAGTATTTACTTAATGGAAAGAAACCAGCATTATTTTATTACAGAAAGTATTAAAAGACCAAAATTAAAAATGATTGACAAGTGATACTTCAAATAAACTTAGTGGGTAGTTAATTCATGCACAAATTTAACTGCATCCCCATTTTTACCTATTAATTCAATTTTCTTAAGTTTTTTAAAAATACATTTGCTGTAAGTTCCTAAGTTGAAAGAAATACGAATATGATCCACTTTTGGTGACCAGAGAAAATACCTTTCAAACATTTCCTTTGCAACAAATAAACTTTAATGGTAATCAAGGCGAATGCACAGCACAACTGTATTGAAATATAATTCTTAAACCCATCTTATAATCCTAATACCTTAATTAGTTTTAAATAATAATTCCACCGATAATATTTCCACCGATTTAAAATAATATTTCCACTGAGCCAATTTTTTTCACCGTCAAGCTGTTGCCCGCGCAGAAGTACTTTTTTTTTACAATTTAACTATTTCCAAGAAATGTTCTCGATAGAGTGAAATTTCTGTATGTTTTGAATTTAGTAATTGTTACTGTTAAAATGTATAATTATTTTATTTCCTGAAATAACTAGACAAGTAAGTCAAAGTATACACCGAAGAGCCATTACATTATGACCCCCCTCCATTTATAACAATGAACTCGACCAGGTTTTCATGGCTTCTGGCCGAGGAACAATGTTTTCATGGGGCACATTAGGACCCATAATCCTCATAGAACAATCCCTGACGTCTGTAAGCTACTTGAACATAGTTGCAGATAAGGTTCACCCATTCATGGCAACAGATTTTTCTACTGGGGATAGTGTTTACCAACAGGATAATGCACCATGTCATAAGGGTCGAATTGTCATGCATAGGTTCGAGGAACATTCCAGTGACTTTCAAGCCATTTCTTGGCCCTCAAATTCACCTGATCTTAATCCAATAGAAAACCAAATTCGTGCTCCGATGCTACCCCCTCGCAATATGAGGGAATTGCAGGACCAGTTGGTGAGCGCTTGGTACCAGATACCTCAGACTACCTATCAGCACCTTGTGGAATCAATGCCACGGCGGGTACTAGCAGTTATGAAGGCTAAAGGTGGTCCTACATGCTATTAGCAGATTGGTCATAATGTAATGGCTCATCGGTGCATAATAGATGAAAAGTTTAATACTTTACCGAATTATTCTGTGGAATGACTAATGTAAAACCATTGAGGTGAAAAAAAACTAAAGTTATTTTATTAATTAATTGATCATAAATAGCTAACCTTTTTCGAAAAATACATTTTATCCCTATTGCGGATGAATAATTGATAAATAATAAGGAAAAACAGATGATATAATTTATTATTGTTCATATTAATAACTACGTCTAAAAGTAATGAATTGAAGCGCACACACACGCACTCACATCATTGCAAAACAGCTGTAAAAGATTCAAAGCTCACTAAAAGCATCTAGAACCCGGTTTAAAAAACATTTGAGTGCTAATTTTCATACTTTAAGGATCAAGTAATCGTTATTCTATAGAATAACGTTAAATCGATGTAATATTACTAACGTGATATCGATATTAAATCGTTATTCTATAGAATAACCAAGTTAAATCGTAGGATTCAATTATTTTATGTACTTTAACTGACTTGTCTCGTTATTTCATGAAATACCTAGCTATTCTATGTGAAATAACATTCTGTGAATTATATATATGTACACCAAAGAGCCATTACATTATGACCACCTTCCAACTATAACAATGGGCTCGCGCAGGTTTTCATGGTTTTCTCGTCCAAGAACAATGTTTTCATGGGGCACATTAGGACCCATAATCCTCATAGAACAATCCCTGACGTCTGTAAGCAACTTGAACATAGTTGGGTACCAGATACCTCTGACTGCCTATCAGCACCTTGTGGAATCAATGCCAATGCAGGTACTAGCAGTTTTGAGGGATAAAGGTGGTCCTACATGTTATTAGCAGGGTGGTCATAATGTAATGACTCTTCGGTGTATATATATATATATATATATATATATATATATATATATATATATATATATATATATATATATTATTGCTGGCTAACGCATCAGTAGAAAGTATTAAAAGTATGAATCGTTATTCAATTTTGATATTAGAAAACAGGTCATTGTTATTATTTTTTCTCAGGGAAACTCAAAGTATGTAATAGGAGAATAATCAATAGTTAAATTCAGGATTTAAAAGATAAGTGGAGCTTAGAGGATTTAACCGTATCTAACAGCAAGAGAAAAACGAAACAAACTATCTTTAAGATTACAACATATTATTACATTTTTCTTTCTTTTTTTTCTTTAGATAATCACATACATGAAGTTATCACTTTAAAATCACCAGTTGAAATAATCAAAGAAGGGCAACATTAGGTATTTTGTGACTATTTGCTTGAGTAAATCACTTAAGTTTGCTTGAAATTACTTTTAACGGGATTGAGTTTCAGTTTTATTACTTTTCTAATCGCTCCTGTTCACTACTCGATAGAATGTATTGCCATTTTTCTCTTAATATGGGCTTAGATGTCTTAGGAAGTTTCTCTTTATCGTTTTCTTTCAAAATGTTTTTTTTTTTACTTTTAACATACATGACTTACATAAAGTGCAATTTATTTTATGTGTTTTATTGGCTCATTATTTATATTTTAACAACAATGTTATATATTAGTTTTTAAAAAAATATTTTAATGATGTTGAAGTACAGTGCAGTTGTAAGTATTATATTTATTTCCCAAATAACAAAATAATTCTTTTTTATGAAGAACAATACTCTGATGAATGTATGAGTCACGTAATGTTATGAGCGCTATGATGTACTGAGTGAGTATTTAAAAAATTAACTGAAATATGCACCAAATTTGATAATTTTAAGAGAAATTAGGATTTTGATAATTTTTCTGCACTTTAGAGGGATCTTTTTTTACAGTAGGAATTAACGGAGTAAGTCTAGGTTAGATGGTCATAGAGGAGAGAAGGCCAGTTTAAAAACTTTGATATTAGTTAATATATTGCTTTGATATTAGTTAATATATTATCCAATATATTATATTAATATATTAGTTAATATAATATATTGGATAATTTCAAAGGAAGCAGTTGAATTAGTCATCAATTTGGACAAAGGTTTGCCTTTCGTTACAGCAAAAAGTATGTTAAATTTCAACGTTTATTTTATTTAAGGTTCAAATATTTTTTATGAGTTAAAGATTTTGTTGTTTTGAATGCGTAGGTTATATTTTTTTTCAATTAGCTGGACTTTTAAGACACATTAATTGTCCAATCCTTTTTCCTAAGTGAAAAGCATAAAAATATAATGGCAGCACGACTCTGTAAATTCAGTGACCATCTCATCTTCAACTTGGTCACATAAAATAGAGGAGTGAGGACCACTTTTTATTAAGGAGTATAGACATATCTGCGTATCGACCACCTTTAAAAAATTAATAATGTGTAGATACAGTAAATTATAATATGTATATTAGTGAATTCTTATTCACCACTCCGCTTAATATTCACAAATAAATAAATCGAGTTACGAAATCATCTCTGATATCCTTAATGGTTTTCGTTTGGTTCGGTTTTGTAAATTTAAGATAAAAGTTAATAAAAATAAATCCTTCGTTTTTTAATACAATATTAAACAACCTTCTAAATTTTTTTTTCAGGATCGTATTAACCTCAAACGTTACATTCCAATTCGACAGGCTTAACGCATAATCTGATCGAATAATATAACCTACACGATTCACTGTTAGAATTTTCATTCAAAATTCATGGTAATATAGCAGGCAGCAGTCTGTTCATCCTATTAATTGTTAAATTTACGGTAATGAACATTATTAATCTTTAAGGATTTTTAAAATATTTACAACTAGTATGGTTAAAAACATTGAATATAAAACTGTATGGTTTTTTAACCATTTATGTCTAGCATAATTTCTAAACCGCAGAAAGACCGGATATATTAGCTAGACTGTTTAGGTAATGGGTATTGGAGGGTGCAGGACACTCTTGATGCGTTGTAGAGAATGGTGGAAATACTGTGGTCAAAGTTGGGACTCGAACCTGTGTTCCGCCGGTCAAGAGACTGAGAGATTTGCCCTATCAACTACAATATATAAGCAATTGAAAGGAACTTAGTGGTTTCATTAGATGGTCTTAGTTGGTGCGATAAATTGCTGGTTTCTTAACCGTATTAGGTGTCAACAGTTAATAAACGGTTTTTCCCACAGTTAACAGCTTGATTAGCATCTTACTTAAGGTTATTTGGCTATTTTGTTTGAATATGGTAAAATAACAATTAAATAAATTGTAGTAAACCATTCTTTCCGCAAGGTTTTTAACTGTCTACAAACCATAAACGTTAAATTCCAATTCAGAGGTTTAACTCATTATCTAAACGAACGCTATAATACTCGATAGAACCCTACATATCTTCAGACTCTACAGACTCATAATATAAGGGTATTAGGGGAGGAGAAAGAAACAATACCACTACTAAAAGGTGAAGACCTAATAAGATTAGTAAGGTGCATGCAGTGGCTCCATGAAACATGTACAACCTTTGGAACTTTTGCCAAAGATGTGATAAAGTTTTTTCGAAAGTGTTGGATCAAATCTATAGATTAGATGTTGTTTATATGATTCTTTATACCTATTTTCCATGATAAAATGCATTCTTCAGAATTTATCTTAAGATTTTTATGAATAAATTTATTTTATTTTATAGCTGTCGTTGAACAGCAGACCCAATTTTGAGTTTACGACTACCAATGTTCAACTCTAGAGCCTAGTTATTTTGAACCTAGTCCAGAAGACAAGGGATCGAACTCTTGAATCAAGCATTGAGAGAAATTTGCCTTCTTGGAGGTTTTTTTGCTTTTGATA
The DNA here is from genome assembly GCF_982258835.1 of Parasteatoda tepidariorum. Lineage (NCBI taxonomy): Eukaryota > Metazoa > Arthropoda > Arachnida > Araneae > Theridiidae > Parasteatoda > Parasteatoda tepidariorum. The sequence goes on from NC_141758.1 coordinate 50,245,103, forward strand.
GAACTCACCTGCTTTTGCATTACACGGGGGAAAAAACCACGAAAAGCTCCCCAGATTAGCCTTACCGCAAAGGGGACTCTAACTCATGATCCGTCAACCACTAAGGATATTTTACGTCAGCACTGTGGTCGGTGCTGGCCAGGAGTTGAATTCGTATCGACCAGCCATCTCGGGGATTCGAACCAAATCACCTCGATGGGAGGTGTTTATAAAATGTGTTATTTTTAATATAACTTTATTTCATTGGATGGCAAACTCACCTAGACTTTTAGGATAAATGGCCACTTGAAAGTTTTATTTCGAACATTTTTTTCCATATTTTGTTCTCATTATTTCATTATTTTTTATCAAAATATGTTGAGTGCATTTATGAAAATTTAAGATAGACATAAAAATTTCTTGTATCGCTTAGTTCTTAGTACTTTTATTTAGATTTGAAAAAATTACGGCCATCTATCCTAGACGTGCCCTACAAGAAAATAGTTCAGATTAATTTACAGATCAACAAAATTTAAGGCTTTTTACGTTATGACACAACTTTTGTTGACATTATGTGCTATAACACAAAGCTGTAAGTTAAGCTGTAAGTTATTACACAAAGCTGTATAACTCAAAGCTGTAAGCTCATTTTTGAAATGTTCCCATACGAAAATTTTATTAATCACAACTAACTCGATGAAAATAATTATTTACTTTCGGAAATTTTCCAAAATTTAAAAGAGCAAAAGTTTTTAGAGATTTTTGTTATGTCTGAAATATAAAACATCATTTTCGTATATTTTTAACATTTTAAATCAGAAAGTTTCCGTGTTGGAATTATGTTCTTTTTTCCTCTTTTAATAATTATGTTTTAAATTAAGATACTTCAATGGAAAATGTTTAAAAAAGCTCAGTTTATGAATAGTTGTTTTAAATTCAAAATCAAACGTATGCAATTTAGTAAAATGGCGTTTTGATATAAAATGTTATTTTAGAGTTTTCCTCAATTGTGTCACCTTCGACCAAAAACCAATGGCCACCAGATAAATAGTTTGTATTCTCAATTAGATATTTCTTGAAAGGAATTATTCCAACCATTTCATCAACAAAAATTACTTTTAAGAACCCAAACCGAGGACTCGTTTCAAACTAAACAAACCGGATCCAACCTCAGATTTTCATAGCTCTCATTAAATTATTCTCACGAACTCTTCCTCTTCATCACGATGGCTGACGGATCACATTTTTTCGACGTTTTGCACCGAAGAATCTGAATGAGTGCATTTGGCGACAACCCTTGGCTGTTTTCCAAGGACCGTGAATTTTGTGTTCTTAAGGCAACCCCTGTTTACTGCAGTGTCCCGTCATGTTGAACGGAAGCGGAGATAACGGATTTTCTGGAGAGTTTACAGGAAAGAGAGTTAAAGGTTAAAAAAGCTGGAATATCGTGCACTAACAGATAGTGAAGAAAAAAAAATCTAATCCTTTTTTGCTGCAATTAATAAGCTTACAGCAACAGTTAAATTTTTGATTTAGAGAGGCGGGCGATAATCTCTTTTTTTTTCACCTGTTGACATTGAAAAGCCATAAAATAATTATTCGGATTAGTTGAACATTAATTCCATTGCTATTTTGTTCATTTCAAACACTTTTTTTCCGTTTTGTTTAGCTTTCAATAAAGTTTGACGTCTTTTCGTTTAGTTTTCAGTTTTAAGTACAATTTAAAGCTCATTAATGTAATGAGGAAAACTAATTTAGAGACGACGGTAGAAAATGAATGGAAATGTTGATAGCGGAAAAACTTTAATGCATAGCTTAAGTCATTAATTTTATAAAGGATACGAATTTGGCAAAACAAGAAAGTGAAAAAATGTACTTATTTAAGGAAATAGAACATTTTACGCATGATTGAAAAATGGTCATAAATTCATAATTATAATAAAAATTACAAATTTGCAATACAAGAATGAGAAAAAATTCATTAAGTATTTTCGAAGAAAAGATACTTTACGCATATGTTTTATTATACTTTCAGATCTGTTATAAAGATGACAGATTTGGAATAACAACAAAGAAATAGAATTATAAAATGCTGGGAAAGCTGTTTATGCATTTTAAAAACTAATCATGTTTTCATAAATACGACGAAGGTTACAGATTTGAAATATTAAAATGTGAAAATTTTATTAAATTTACCATAAGGAGAAAAGATAATTCATGCAAAAATTTTTACAACATTTTTAGGATTATAATGCAGATCATAAATATGGCAAAACATAAAGTGAAAAAAATATATTGATTGTGTTAAGAGAAAAAGCTCTTTATGTATAATATAAAATTGAACGATTTGAGGGAAATCGAGGGAAAATTGATGAAAAAACTTAATGAAAATAATAAGCATAAAATTGAAAAATGATGAAAAAATTATAAAATGATGAATCATCAAGATAATTCTATCAAGATAAAATTTTATCAAGATAACACTTAGATGAAAATTGATATTGGATAAATAACAAAAATTAAGATTAGAAATGTACAATATAAGAATATGAATAAGGCATAAATATATTGAGAAGAATGAAACTTTTTGTATAATTTTCCACTACATTTTCACAATTATTATTAAGTTTACAAATTTTGTAAAACAAGGTCACGTGAGCATTAGATGACTTTTATTGTCATACATTATTAAGAATTAGTACATCATACTTTCTTTCTGTAGGGCATAAAAAAATTTTATCCCTAAAATTAGACATTTTTTGGGTGAATTTTAAGGGGCATATTAGCTTCGCCTTATCCTTATCTTCTCTGGTAACCGATACAAAACTTTTTCTTAACAAATTTAATAAATCATACGTTTCAAATTTTTAATTCCTGTCCATTATGAAGGTGCGATTAATTTTATCGTATTCCATCGATTGTATGGGCCTTCTCAAGTAATTCCTAAGCTGAAATTTCTTCGAATTGAAATTACGTCAGTACTAAAGTTTATTTGTAAGTTTTTAATGTATTTTATAAAATAAACAAGTAGGGTAGTTTTCTTTTGTAAGGAAAAAGAAGTAATAAGAAGTAAAATTTGAATATTTTCATTGATCAATATTACGGTTCCTAAAGCTCAATTCAATAAGATTACATGAAATGAATAGTAATATTTTTATCATTATTATCATCTAACTTACTTGTACAATTAGATAACCTTTTAGAATATTTGAAAAGCAATAAAATGCTCACCTTTTTATCTGTTGGAGTTTAAATGTTTTGCAAAACATTCTGCTAGGTTTCACATATTCAAAAATCGTTTTAGGGGAAAAAACATGCTTTAAAAGACTTAAAATATAGCTTTGTTTCGATTGATGAATTCAATTAAGTAATCTATGGGTTCAGAATACCTTTAGGAACAGTTTGTTTTGCTCTGTAAATTTTTAAACACCACTAATTATCTAATTTATCTTCAATTGTATATTTAATGCTGTTCATTTGTTAGTATTGTAATAAATTCTTAAATAAATTTTTAGAAGCTGAATTTCAAAATGATAAATGATTTATGGGAAAATATTTTTCTCCTTTCTTAAGAGAATAAATCGATAACATATTGTTTAAACTTATTTTGTAGCACAATGAGATTAGCCTTTTAGCATATGTAAAAAATAACAAAATTCTTACCATTTTATCTTTTAATGTTTAAATAATTTTCTAAAATATTCTACTTGGTTTCACAAATTCATTAATTATTTTAGAGGTACAAAACACATTATACAGAGCTTAAACTTTAGCTTTGTTTCAATTGACGAATTCAATTGAGTAATCTATGGGTTCACAATACCTTTGAAGGATCAGCCAGTTTAGTGTTGCGAATTTCGCAAACATTTCTAATTCACTAATTCATCGTCGATTGCATATTTAATTCTACCCATTTGACAAGTTTTTAAATAAATTTCAGAATCAAAATTTTACCATTTTAAATGATTTAGGGGAAAATATTTTCCTATTTTTTAAAAAAAAGAATAAGTGGATAACATATTGCTTAAATTTCGAAAGAACTTATAGTAACTGCTTTAAAGGAATTATTTTTCTTGTTTTGATGTACGATATTACACATGCTTGTTGAACATTAATGGGAAATTGACATTTAAAAAATATTCCAGGATTAATAAATGCTTAAAAAGCATAAAATTTCCCCTTTCTGTCTAAGTCAACTACAAAAAATACTATCAAATTAAAATATTTAATCATTATTTTGAAAAATCAATCATTATACAATAATTATATTTATCATCATCATCAATTATTGTATTGATGAATTCAGATAAGAATCTTTATTTTATCGAGGACAAATGGTTTTATATAAATATTATAAGACGTTTATAGAGATATAAAGCATTGTTTGCGAAATACAGAAGGATACAGAAGAGAAATACATTGTCTGCGAAATTGCAGATATATTTTTTAATATTTTGATTATAGCAGATATATTTTGCGATAAATATAATGTTGATTTTACTTACAGTAATGTAAATCCTTTATACACTAAGTGAATAAACTTAAAATACTTTTGCCCTAACTGGTATTTTGAGAAGCTTAATAAGTATTCCATTTTTAGATAATTAAGAATTCTTCAATAAATCCTATATTTTAAGTTTAAAATTGAAATATTTAATTTTTAAAATTAATTCATAATCAAGGAAATAAAGTAATAAAAAATATTTCGCCCACCAGTAAAAAAGAATGAAAATACTAATTACTCAGAATAACTTTTGATCTAACAATCGTATTTTCCGTACTAAGACTCAGTCTTAATGGTTCAAGGGGTAAATCTCAAATATTCTTAATTAATCAATGCAGAGGATAATTTAATGTACGAAATACGATACAGAAACATACTTTCTCTGAATAAGCATATCTTCTTTTTGATTGATTTGGATTTCGGACCCTTAAAATATAGGGAGTAGAAAATATCGGGGAATTTGGGAAATATTGTCTTAATAGTTAGGTCAGGAAAACAGTCCGAAGTTTGGACTCTTTAATGTTAATTTTATTTTTTGCTTATTTCGCTATATTTCTAGAATTTTTTAAGCATACATTTATAAAATTTGTTTTTCTATAGAAGACGTCTGAAAAATTTCGTTTTTATTAAATATTTATTATTTTTATTATTTAATTTGTATGTAAATTTTTACGTAATTTTTTAAGAATTTTATTTTTATATGCCAAACTACAAACTAAATTGGTCGGATAGTTAAAAAAATCACATTTTAAAGAAGTAGCATATTTAAAATTCGATTTCTTAAGAATTATTTTATCGATTTTATTCATATTTCGTAGTTTGACATATAAAACTATACGTTCCTTATAATGATAGTACATAAAGTTATTCCTTAAAATGGCCTTCAAGTTACGCAAACACATACTTCGTACAAAATAAATAAATATATTTTTTCTTATTAAATAAACACATTTTTTATTTCTTACAAATTAAACAAATATTTTTCTTCTTATAAAATAAATACATTCTCTACTTTTTACAACATAAGCACATACCTTTGAAAAAAATTCTTATAAAAGAAATTTTTTCGGAAATAAATTATTCTCTTACGATGAAAATATATTTTACAGTTTTGTTAAAATCTTACTATATCAAGATACTTATGTTCTTATTGTCTAGTAAAAAAATCCAGCATATTTAACAAGCTTTTTATAAAGTGATTTACATTTTCAACGATGCAATTTTAACGTTATAATTGGGCTTTCATATTTTTACAAGAGTTTGATCATAAATATAGTACAGACTATATTTTGAGATTGTATTTTAACACTGATTAGTACTAACTATAAATGCAAAATCAGACTTTTTTCGACAGGTTCCGATTGTTGAATACAATTTTTTAAAATTATTTTTCAATAATGGAAAAGAGAAATTTTGAATAGAAAGTTTCAGAAATTTTTCCAATATTTCAAACTGCCTAATTTTAAATACTAAATAAGAAATTTGAATTGAATAGTTTCAAAATCTCTTGAAAAACTATAAATCTAAAATACGACTTTTTTCGTATGTTTATTACTGTAAAATATACTTTCCAGTCTCATTTCATAACTTGAATATATTCTGCACAATTAAATTGAGTCTTATAAGTCCTAATTTTGGAAACATTGAGATGGTGTCAGATTACAGTACGTGGAAATCTGATTATTAGATCAAAAGTTATTAAGTTGTTCATTTCTCGCACTTTACAGCAATAGTTTCTATAGGATTTTCAAATAATTTATTTAAAAAATGAGTTTTAAGCTATAAATTTAAAAAAACTTATTTTGAAAAAAATTCTATTAACAAAAAGTTAGCTTAAAAATACTTTCTTAAAAAAGGTCGCAAAAATACTTTACCAAAAACAATTAATTTATCGAACCTACTTATCGTTGGTATTTTAGCATTTTCACTGAATGCTAAAAAAAAAAACTCTGGTACGGACGTGATTCCTATTAAAAGAAATTTCAAATTAGATATTAATTGAGAAAGCGCGTGCCATACATAGAAAACTTTGAAACAAATTACACCTTCTTAATAGACAGCCATCGGAAACATGAAATATTTCACCCATTGAGTACCTTAAATAAAGAGGTTTAGGGTATTGTTTTAGAAATAGATTTGTGTCGGTTATCGGATAAAATTAGGACAAGGTGAAACTAATGTGTCATTTAAAGCATTACCTAAAAAAGAGTTATTTTCTAATTTGAAAGAAAAAAATAGTATGTAGCTAATGAAGAAAGAATGTATCCAGTCAATAAACACACCATAAAGTTTAATAAGGTACTTGAAATAGTTATTTTGTGGGTCATTTTATAAAAAATTAACAAGTATATTTTATTGAATGCGTTTGATGTTCTATTAATAACTATGTGATAAATAAAAACTAGAATTGCGTATCACTTATGGAGAAGAAGGTTGTAAATAAATCGGAAAGGAAAGACTGTCTATAATAAATTTTAATTAATGCCCTTTGTCACGTTTTTTAAAATGAAAAATGACTATTTTTGATTATGTCCCGTCTTATCTTATCATTTAAGTAAGTGATTAAGCTACCGGATGTGTGCTTTTATTTGTTAGGATAGTGTAAGCCTGAATTTAGTTAAAAAATAAGGGTATTTCTAAGTATTGCGCTTTGATTTAGGCCATTTGATTAATAGGTCATGGTACCTTTCAATTTTTTTTAAATTTTAGTCTCTGGTAAAATTTTATTCCCTAAAACGTATTCATAAGGGGTGAAAAGAACATATTTAAAACTTGAAATGAGGAAATTAAGAATTTTTTTTTCCAATTAGTTAAATATTAATTAGTTGCAAAGTTTTGAAATGCTCTTTTTCTTCCAGTTTTGAATAATTTTTAATAAAACTTGCACTGTATAACCGTTACATTTTGATGATTAATACAAAAATATTCCTATAGGTAAGAAATGGTGGTTTGAAATTCCAAAACAAATTAATTCTGTTTCATTATTAAAAATTATTTTTGAAAAATCAAGTTTTAAAATTTTTCAAAAAAAAAAATTACTGCTAGACTTAAAAAATTCAAACATTCAAACATTTAAACAGCCCTTAATTGTATTATTATTATTATTAATAGAATTAATAGATCATTGGAGCAATATTCGTTACTATATTAATGATTAAATATTCCAATTCTGTGGTAATATAAAAAGTTACATAAAAAAAAAAATTTAAGTTTCATAGTTAAAAAAAACTTATTGCTCGACTTATAAATTTAAACTAACTTTTAATTATCGAATTATTATTACTATGTGTCCAAAACATCTAAACATTTGAAGATTTGTAAAAAAGCTTTAGTATCATACAGGCAGATAAAGTTGAAAAATTTATTTGGCTCATATTATGTCATAGAAAACTTAGATCAAAGTATTCATTACTGTAAAAATTGTTAAATTCACATTTAAATTTTATAAGTTTACAGGCCTGACGAATAAAAGTATGAAGAATAATTTAAACAGAAAAATGTGTTTAGATATTTAAGTCGACTTTTTCCAAAAATTAAGTAACCATAAAATGAAGTGGAAAACCACAAAACCTCACATCGACAGTAAGCAGATTCTAACATTTGATTAGGTAACGACTATGTCTAAGTATAATGCTAAAAAGCGTGAACAAAAGCACAAATAATATCACATACTGTGCTTTTCCACATTTTTAATTTTATTAATGGGCAGTACAAGTTTATTTTTTTCCACCTGCACATTTTTATCTTGACTTTGCTGTGTTCAGCATGTTATAAAGCATTTCGCGAGAGTCTTATGGAATTCGAGTGTGCCGTTTCAGTATAGTGTGAAAGCAGCGTTTATATCTAAAAATCCGGAATTGATCATACTGCCCTAAGCGTGAAAGTCTTTAAATACGAATGTATAATAAAACGAAATCAAACGGCATGATAAATTAAGCTTTTCAAAACAGAAGAAATTGGAAAAGAAGAGTAACCTCGTGGTGCTCATGTTCATCTGAAAAAAGTGAATTATCTCAAAGGGGTTAACTCTATCAACAGCAGCATTATGTTTTCGTTTTGTACAATTTTTGATTTTGGAAGTATAGCTCATAAAGCGTAGCTTATTTAGCTCACAACCTATATAGTGTAACCTATTTGGAATATAGTTTATAGGCTATTTGTTTATTCGGTATATAGCTAATAGGCTATTCGGATTATAACTGATTCTGGATATAGCCTATAAAGTATTTTCTATTCGGACTATATCTTATGAAATAAAAGTATTCGGTATACTTTTTACACAGTAAAAACTTAAAACTTCGGGATAAAAATACAGGAAAATAAGTTCCTACTAAAACATGTTAAGGAGCAAAAAAAAAAAAAAAATCTGATTTACCGTAATTTTTACAGGGACAACTTTAGTTAAGTCACTAGAACACTCGAATTAAATAAATATTACTTTAAAAACTATGGTGTTATATGTTACGAAATAAATGGATTTTACGCCGGTACTTTATACTGTAATTTAATCCAGAATTTTTTACAATGTATAAAAAGTTGCCAATTTGAAACATAGTCTATAAAGTAAAGCTAATTTAGAGTCAAGCCTATAAAAAAAAAGATCATTTGATGTATAGACTATTCGAGATACAGCCTATAAAATATTTCCAATTCGGAGTTTAAACTTTTCAGTATAGTCCATACGAAATTTAGAATTTTAAGTATAGCCTAATCGGAGTACAGCCTATAACGTTTGGCCAAATTTGGAGTATAGAAAGTATTAAACCTTCTTTTCCAGAATAATTAATGGGTTAACTTTCTTAATTAATGGGTTTCAAAGTGTAAAAAATAGTAAGTAATAGATCCTATGAAATTTTCCTAAAATAATATTCTACATCGAAATAAATCCAGATGTAACTCATAAGTAACAATCATGTATTATACAACAAATGGATCAAATGTCTGTCAAACTAAGTAACAATGCACAATTGTTGTATGCTAGCTAAGTCAATTAACCCCAAAAATGATTTGAAAAATTTTTTTAAGTTTTAATTAAATTAAAATTCTTTTTAAATTACTCTTCAGAAATAATTCAAGCTAAATAGTAAATAAATAGGATCATAATAAGCAAATTTAAATAACTAAGTTCAATATAAATCACAAAAAATTACATCTTAACCAGTTAAGAACTTTCAGGGATGCTTGTTTGAAAAATTTTAATTTTATTGTAGAATTAGTATTTAGGACAAATGATCAACACTATGTTTAGTAAAATAATAATTCTTGATTATGCTTAAGTATAAAAAGAATACTTTACATAGTTTCGTCAGAGTACATTAGTGCTTTACTCTCACCTACCACACTCACTACTACTATACGATGTTCCGATTCCGGACGCATTCATGTATAGCAAAACTTTACTTTTGATCAATTTCAGCTTCCAAGAAAAGCTGTCACTGTTTAAAGCCGTATGCATTGTACACCTCATATTGCCCTTTCCATGACGCAACCGCACGTGTTCACTTTTCATTTTGACAATCCTTACAGTTTTTGCATTACTCTAAATCTTAAATTAAAAGATTTTTAGTGTTACCTTTGTTAAATATAGATTATTTTTTACATTCACGCTTAATTTTGAATTAAAAGGGTTTTCATTATTTTAGATTTACGCAGGCATTGGTTTAACTTTCATACTCCTTTTTAATTTCAAATTAAAAGCATTTTAGTGTTATTTTGCAAGCATCTAGAAACCAAAATTAAAAGAGAATTTAATGGTTTCCTTAAGGAAGAAATAAAAAAAGAATCTCCCGAAATGGTTCTCAGCGGAATTTCAAAATGAATGGTGAATTATTACAAATCAATAAGAATTTAATTACCGATGGTAATTAAGGGTAAGCATTTGATCACCAGTCGTAATCCATTTGCTATTGGAGTTCAAGAAGAGTTTAAAAAAGTTAGGGATTACTAATCAGCATTTGGTTTCAGTGAAATTCAAAACATATTCTCATCTGCTTTTCAACTAGATCTGGCAACATTATTGGAATGGAGATAAATCGATCTCTTATGTACTGGTAACGAGATTGCGTGAAATTAGAAGAGTGAGGAGGAAAACTAACTTGATTGGTTCCCTGGATTGATTAATTAGGTGGGGCAAAAGTGTTAATCCCAAGTTTCTCTTAATTTATGGTTAAACTCCTTAGATCTTTTGTGACGTAAATTCCCCGGGCAGTTATTTTTCCTGAAAGCAACTCTGATAAAACCGCATCAAAACGAAATAAACAGTAAATGAAAAGATTAACTGAGTTCGTTTTGTTTACGTCCTTTCCATTTTAGAGGCATGACAAAATTTGGAAAAAGCAGCAGGATGTAATTTTTGTATTGTTAAAAATAATTTGAAATTTAAAATACTCAAACGGTTAATTTTCTGCACGATCTAATTTTTTTTAAAAATAATTTAATCCACTTACTATTGATGCAAAGTGCTAAAAAATGGTTCTTTTGATCTACTAATTGGATTTTTACGTATCTATCTTCAGTTTTTGAGGGCTTGACCATGAATAATCTATTTAATTATATGCAGAAGATTTACTAAGTTGCGAAATCAGAAGCAAAAACTCACTTTCTGTGTATAATTATACCCTTCTTGGGGGGAATCTGGATTTTTGACTTCAGCATGTGACGGGTAGCCGCAGAAGATATGGTTCGAATAGTTTAGTTAGGAGAACGGTAGACAGTTTGTACTCCTTAATATTAATTTCACTTTTTGTAAATTTCGTCCTACCTCCAGAGCTTTTAAAGCGAACCGAATTTTTTTTATCTAATTATACAATTTGTATATCCGAAGATATTGGGAGTACAAATTAGTTCTGTCCATTTTCAAAAGATAGCTCAGACTGTTATGAATGTTTCATAGCGACAGCTGGTTTCGGTGGCTTCAGAGAGGTTAGACATCTGCCAATAATATTCAGTTTATATCGGTTACTCAGTTAAGCGATCACTTTGAGTTTCATACGAAAACCCTGTTTTTTAATTTGTTGAATATGTCAAATTTTGTGGTAACTAAGCAGCATTTGTTTATAGATTGTTTATTATTATTGCTGCATAGGTTTTATGTTTCTGCTTTAATTTTGAGAAAAGTGCAGCTGAAGCTCATCAAATGCTTGTAGAGGTTTATGGCGACAATGCTCCAACTGATAAATCATGTAGGAAATGGTTTCGACGTTTTAAGAATGGTGAAAGAAGAATGGTGAATGTAAAATGGTGAATAGTGTTGCATACTATTAGCTGCTACAACCTGGCGATTCCATTACGGGTAACCGGTATAGGCTGCAATCAATTCGTTTGAGCCGTGCATCACGAGAAAAACGGCCGGAATACGAGCAAAGAAATGACAAAGTTAATCTTCTGCATGATAACGATCGACCTCATGTCACGAAAGTCGTAAAAAATTATTCGGAAACGCTCAAGTGGGATATTTTACTACACCAGCAGTATTCACCGGACATTACTCCTTCTGATTACTGGTTGTTCAGACTGATGCAGCATGACTTTGCAGATCACCGGTTTGCTTCTTTTGCAGACATCAAAAATTGACTCCTAACTTGGATTGCCTCAAAAGACGAGACATTTTTTCGAGATGGAATTCGAAAATTACCTGAGAGTTCGGAAAAAGTAGTAACCAGCAATGGACAATACTTTGATTAATCTGTTAATTCATTTTGTTCTGAAATAAATGCATTTTTGACCACAAAAAAGAAAACGGATCGAACTAATTTGTACTCTCAATAATTCTATGCAAAATAATAATTTTCAATAACTATTTGTAATTTTTTGATACTTTATTTAGTAATGGTCGAAAATTTTTTAAATAAATTTGAATAATTATGAATAAATTTCAATAAATTTGAAAAAAAAAAAATATGAATATAAGGCATAATAAATTTGTATTGAGTTAGAAATGACTTATATAAGGCTTTCGCCTTCCAAAGAAGGTTATTCGATTCGTATATTGTTGTCATCTTACACTGAAAACAGTTCTGTTGTAAAATATCTATAAGCAGATCAGGCGCAAGAAGAGTCCATAGTTTTTTTTCTCCACATAGTTTTACGCAATAAGCCTTCCACGAAGGCAAATTTACCTGGACTCTTGATTTGAGAATTTGTCTTCCGGGTCAGGTTCAAAATTACAAGACTACAGAGCTTTAACACTGAGTGATGGCGCAGTTTATGTATGAACTAATTACGCAACGCTGGTTAAAAATGAAACATAAAAACTTGCATTAAGTAAATTTTTTTCCATAATTGATTTACAGATATTGCGAACCTAAGGAAATTAAGTTTCGATAAATATTTTCTAATAAGATATGTAAACATAATGAAAATTATATTAATAATTGTTTTTTTTTGTTGGGATTTCTAATATTTTAAGGTCATTAATAAGATGTGAAATGAGTTAAGCGATCGGTAAGATGATTTCAACTACTATCAATTTATTAGATTTCGGACCGTAGTTTTGTGATTGAAAAAATAAACTAAAACTGTGAGCTTTAATTGATATATTTTTATAAAGGTTATTTTAATTGTTCACAGGGATTTTTTAGTTGATAAATTCAATTGCTTTTGTTGATTTTTTAAAAAACTTAAAGCAAATTTTTCCTTTTATCTACATTAAGTTTTTTTTATTATTATATTTTTGACAATAACCTGTTCGCTTAGCAGCAAGGTCTATGTTAAAATATCAAAGAATAAATAAATTTGTAAAAAATATTTAAAAACAATACACAAACAATTATTAAAATTTTTTTAATATCAGAAGCAAGAAACATAAAGTAAAATAGCTATGAATCTTAAGCACTAAAATTTCATTAGGTATTTAGTTTTAAAATATTTGTCCCTTAAGTATTAAAATTATCAAAACAGATATAAAATTTTTAAATTTTCAGTATTTCACAAACTAAAAAGAACCTAAAATTTAAATTGTTTGAAAATTATTATGATACTTTGACTTTAAACAACATGTGTTATAAAAATTATTATGTAAAGCTAATTCATTGCTGAAAAAATAATAAGTGAAACTTTAAAAGTAGCATTAGATTCAAATTATGCAGTTAAAACTTTATAAATGAAAGAGTTTTTGTTAGCATGGCGAAGTATGTAATTCGATTCCATTTATGTAAACGGTATTTATTAAACATGGTTTGTTAGAAAGAAAAAAATATGACAAAATATTTTCTTAAAGGGAGTTAGCGATTTTTAATCAAAAGCAGTAACGAAACTCTTCTTAAAGATTAATATATTGTAGAAATTTCAAAAATTAAATTTAGGCTAAACAAAATTTTGCTTTTAAGATTACTTCTGATATTCTGCTCTACTTTTGGAAGATTAGTCTATTGAAAAAACCATTACAACCAATGAATATTAGAATAAACTTTTCGTTTAAAATAGTGTCAATCACAGTTGTAGTTTTTAAAGTAAATTAAAAATCATAAATTTAATAGTAAATGAAAATTTAACATAAAAAAATCCCAAAAATAAGTTTTAAGAAATTTAGAAATTAAAAACTAGCTCATGTATGAAATAATTTGATAGGAAAAATTATCTTTGATGCCTTTATATTTATGTCTGTAGAGTATTACTTGCACAAATTCCAAAAAAAATAACGTGAGTCCTTAAAATGACTAGAATATTCTTAAAATGTTTGCTGCTAACATGCATCTAGGACAATATTAAAACTAATCAAAAATCGATAGGTAAATTCTTTAAACATTTAACCAGTGATTTCAATCTCGACTTCAAATTCTAGTAATTTTATAGTCTAGATCGTAACACTAGACCTAACACTTTAGATATTCATGTTAATGCTAAGTGTTCAAGTTATTGTTGAATAAAAAAAATTAAAAAAGAGTTTGGATAGTTCTCGGGAATTCAACAACTTCGTAAAAGCGATAAAACAAATTTCATTGCGAATAAAGCAAGCATTAAATTCTATTCCTACGTTTTGGAAATGAAGTAAATAGTACACTTTTCAATTAACAATATTAGCAGTTAGAAAAAAATTGAAAGATATTCTAAAAATCGGTATAAATTAAATTTATTAAGTTATTAAAATAATTAACGAGGAATCAAGAATATGCTGTAGAAGTCAAGAAAACATGGGTAAACGAAATAAATTAATGTTGAATTATGCAGATGTAATAATTAACATAAAAACGGAAAAACATTGAGACATTTTAACTAAGAGTAGTATTTATATTTCGAATTTGATATCATGAATGTTGCATGCAATTTGAAAACTAATTAGATATTAAGTGATGTTTTTTTTCATTGGAAAAATATAGAGTTTAAATTGTTTCCCATTCTACATTCTATTTAAACGAGGATAACGAGATCTGTATAATTTTTTAACGGCATGTGTGTAAACGTAACCTTGTATTTTAAACACGGCCCGAAAGACCCCAGAACGTATGAATTAAATATCGACGAAAACTCACCTTCATGAAAAAAAAATTTTGTAAAATAACTCGCACAAACTTTTCGAAGGGAAGAGACCATAAAAACGCGCATATTTCATTTATAACTTATAAATACTTATAAATAATAAGTAACTCAGAACCATTAGAGACACTTGAACCTGGTTTATGTGCGTTAAATGCAGAAGTTCTATCGTCTAGTTATTTCGACCTCTAATCTTGAAATGTATAGTTTGGGAAATTAGATTGAATATAAAGTTTAATAGCCTTAGGGCTAGAATCGGCTATACTGCACTAAACTGAGACTGTATAACATACTTAGATAATGAAATCAAACTATGTTAATAAAATTTTCTGAAAAAAATAAAAAGAAGGCGGAAAGATTAGTGGGATTTCACGCGATTCATGTTTAAAGAAGGCAAACATCCCACGAATTTATTTCAATACTATTAAAGTAATAGAATATTATGTTATATACATTATTTTATTTATATTCCCGCATGCAATATATTCCTTCATATTATTGTAACCTATTTAAGTAATAATGTAATGTAATTTTTCAGCCAGCATTTTGCAATGCAATATTGGTTATAGCTTAGAAATGTTTTCTTACAAAACTTTTTTTCCAAAAATAATAATAATAACAATTTCTCAAAGCTTTTTCATTAAATTCATTTTAAGTAGGAAAAAAAAAGCAATGTTGTATCCCCAAAAAAGTCAATCGTGAAGGAAGGATTAATTTCAACTAACGCCTCATTAATTTGTTTAAAGTTTATCGAAATGATAAATGTGCAAATAAATTTTTATCTCTGCAAAAGTTTAATATTTTTTTCTTTCAAAATCACATATTTAGGATTTCCATTTCAATGAAAAATTCAACGGATTTTTCGTAGCTTACATTCTGCTTCAAACATTTAGATTCATTTTGTATTTCGCCAGTTGATATGAAATCGAATTTGGTTTCACGCATTTTCCGCAAAATTACTTCCCAAATTTCAATTCAACTGGAAGAAACACGCCTAAAAAGATAAGTGAGGAGAAAGAAAAAAAAAAAAAACCCTTTCATTTCCATATTCAATGACTCTCAAAATATCCCCATCATATTTTTATTTGATACAGTAATGCGATAACTTTTTATAAACTCAAACCCTTTTACCGCATGGTATATATACCTTTTACCCCAAATAAAAATTTATTCCTGAAATGGCTAGATAAAAAAATAGGTGAATTGCGTGTCTCCAGGGCATCCATATTTGGCGACACTATCATCCGGAGAAGCGATCGTTCCGTCGATAACGAAGAGAAACTATGCGCATGCGCTTGTGTAGTGGACGGATCCATGTCCGGTCTTTCAGGGGGATGTGATGGGAGTAAATTTGAAGATGGGGAGAAAAGAGTAGACGGAGTAACCGCAGTTAGCACCGTGATCGATGCTGTTTTAATGGAGAAAAAGTGTAAGGCATCGTTATGTTTGTTACAATGCGAATGAGCTATTGTTGTTGTTTTTATTATTAAATCTCGACCAGTTTGTTGGGGTTTTTCAGTTTTTTTATGGTGGGATAGTAATAGAAATATAGGATTTTTCATTAAAATATATCTCAATGTTCCAGGGGCGTATTTTATATTTATACATTTTGTTCCATTAAAGAACGATGGATGATAACTGAAAGTTTTTATTGAAATGATATCGATGAATCGATTAGTATCAGTATTTTTAAAATAATATTTTTACAACCTATATTTTAATAATGGGGTTCTCCATAATAAAAATTCATATATATATATATATATATATATATATATATATATATATATATATATATATATATATATATATATATATATATATATATATATATATATATATATATATATATATATATATATATATATATATATATATATATATATATATATATATATATATATATATATATATATATATATATATATATATATACAATAATTATACAAAGATTTATTTATTACGCATAGATTATTAGATAACATGCAAAGAGCACGATTGAATTTTTTCACGGGTTTTGGACAAAAATCTTATTAATTGCGCTTCTTTTGAAGTTCGTTAACTTCAAATTTTAAGAACATATTATTATGTTAATGCCACTGTAGCAACGGTTATTGGAACTATGATAAACTAGGAATGATTGATATAGCTAGTGAATAAAGAAATAAAACAACTGGTGACGAAAGGAAAAGTAGCAATTGATCAGAAAAATATCTGATTTTAATGAAAATATCGTAATCTAAGGCAAAAGGCATAAAAATAACAAATTTGTATTTAAGATCTTTGAAATATTTGTATACCTGATCTTAGTTTAGCTATGGAAAATAAGACGCCAGTTCTGATTTTGTTAAATTACAGTATAAAGTACCGGCATTTTAGGCACATCATTCGTAAAATTCATTTTACCATAGAATTCGCTTTTACAGTAAAATATTATGCCGTAAATTTTACAATAATATTTATCTAATTAGAGAGATTCAGTGATTTTATGGTAATTGTTACTGTAAAAATTACAATCTATCAGAATTTGTTTGTTCCGTAACATGTTCCGGTAAAAAAGATGTTACGAAAAAAGTACCTGCACCGTGATTGCGGGTACTTTTTACCGTAATTTGATCCGAAACGTTTTTACAATGTATTTGGAGCTGAATCACTTGAACAAATTTTATAAGCAATAAATGGGAAGTAAGGTGAGAACTATAGAAAGCCCATTTTAAAGTTTAACATAAATTTTTTTTTTAAATATTTGATTTTTTAAAATTATAAAGAATTAAGTTTTGAAAAAATTAAATTAAAAGATTACAGTTTTAGATTAAAAAAAGGGAAGGATTTTGCCAAAGTTTCACATTTTTATGCATTTTTCTTAACGTACTAGATGAAATTTAAATATAAGACAAAAAAAATCATGGATCAGAATAAAATCATGGATCAGAATAATTCAAATCCTGTTATTAAAGAAGTTTTTCAAATTCAATGACTCGATAACTCCACCTATCTTCAACTGATATTTTTATACTCATTGCATGCAAGTCTTTAACGAAGTTGATGTGCTTTTTTTTCAACTGAAGAACAAAAGAAAAATGGCTTCGAGTTGAACGATTTATAATGCAAACATTCACGTTTCTAAAGATTCTCCCGCCCTCTATCTTCACTACTGAAGCATTTTTATAGAGCCCACCCCCCTTTTAAAACAAGCATACTATATATATAACCTTTATCAAGAGCTGAGGCATAATTCTTGATAGATTATTTATTTATTCTATTTATTTAAAGAGACATATTTATAATTTACCAAACCAATTCTTTCTGTCCATTTAATTATTACGTTAGTATTAACATTACAAATAATTGAGCAAAATTTTGAAGAATCAGAATTTATTAAAGTAAAACAAATACTTAAATTTTTCTCGAATCCACGTAAACTATGCATTTATTCTTTAAAGCATTGGAGGATAAGGGTACTGATTTATCACCAAAACTTAAATCAAAAATTATTTGGGAAAAATGTAATTATAATTCTCCCTAAAAGCAAAATTCAAACAGCCTTTCTATTTATTCAATATAGAACTCACATGTTTCTTCCAAAACAACATTTTGAATAAGCTGAAAACACAATACCGAGGAATAAAAAATAATCCCATTTCATCCGCAAATCCATGGTTAAAAAATGCTTTTAAATCGATCCAACAGCCTCATAAATCCGAGTCCATCCAATGACGCCCTGGAGGTCAAGAACGCTGAGGTATCACTATCTTCACCCGTGTAACCGTGACTGTTGCAGAAATGGCGGCAGAAAATAAAAATAAGGAAAAAAGCAGACGAGAATCAAAAAGGAAAAAACGGATGGATCTGGCAACAGAAAAAGGAAACAAAAAGAAGAAATGGCAGCAAGCGAAGTCTTCATCAAAGTGGTTGGTCATCGAACAAAGCTTTCGAAAAGCAATCTCCAAGGAAAGGACAGGATCGTTAATCATTTTCGGCGAGAAATGCTTTAGAACGTTGGAATTATCTCTTACACTAAACCTTTTTACTGGAAAGAGCAGTTTCGTTGGAAAAAAGCTCCAGAACTTTCACAGAGAATGAACGTATTATGAAATCAAACGTTCTCAATGAAAAAAGATGGGGGTGGATGAGCCAATTTAAAAGCAAGAATGTAGGTAAAATGTTCACTTTTCCCAAAGGGAACTTATAAAAAGAATTGATGAAAAGTGTAATCCGAAATGCTACAAGCTGCACTTAGTGGTCAGAAATAAAAAAAAAAATTAAAAATATGTTTTGGCATCATTTAAAAAAAATTACTGCAAAATGCATTGGATTTAAAAGTAAAATTTAAAATCAATACATTTTGACTGTAGGAAAACTTAAATAAATTGAATAAAATCTGTTCTAAATGGCAAAACTATTTTCATAGAACCAAAAAATGTTTTTATAATACTCTATAAAAGGGGTCTGGTTCATTTCATCGATGATTACTTTATCAACAGGCTATTTCATCGACACCACTTCATCGAAAGACCATTTCATCGTCTAGGTCATTTCGTTGATAGGCTATTTCCACGACAGGGTCGTTTCCTCTACAGGCCATTTTTACGACAGGGTCAATTTGTCGACAGGTCATTTCATCGACAGGGACATTTCGTCGACAAGGTCATTTCGTCGACAAGGTCATTTCATCGACAGGTTAATTTTTTCGACAGGGTCCTTTCGTCGACAAGGTCATATCGTTGCCAAGGTTGTTACGTCGACTGGGTCATTTTATCTACCGGGTTATTTTGTCGAAATGAATATGAAAGTGTCAAGCCTAATTTTGAAATTATTTTGGAGACCTAATCTAAATATTTTTATTATTAATTAGAAAAATGCTATTTTTTAATTTTTATACTAAAGTAAAATTATTTATTGCTGTGTAGTTGTTCCAATTGCTGTAAAAGAAACATTGTTTTCTTTTAAAAAATTCATATCGGCCTTTACTTGTGTTGCACATTCAATTGAATCGAAGAAACTTTTGTGAGTTCCAGCTGTATTTTTCAAGTATTTATTTCGCAGATA
The DNA here is from genome assembly GCF_982258835.1 of Parasteatoda tepidariorum. NCBI lineage: Eukaryota > Metazoa > Arthropoda > Arachnida > Araneae > Theridiidae > Parasteatoda > Parasteatoda tepidariorum. The sequence continues at coordinate 50,265,108 of NC_141758.1, forward strand.
AATTGTTTAATTTTTAAAGCGTGTGCATTTTTATAGATCATCATTAGCCAAGCTTTGGGCTATATGGTAAAGGGTCCATAATGATCAAGGCACATGTACAAAGCTTGGAGAAAAGAAAATATTAGCACCACATAGGCACTTGCTATAACTACTGAAAATGATTCGTGATATAGCAAGTGAATGGAGGGGGAAAAGAATTAGTAAAAACAAGGCAATAAATTAATGAATCTAAATTGGAAAAAATAAATTAGGGAACAATGACATAATTTTGGAATTGAAAATTTTATTTCAATTTCGCTTTCTAAATAAAGTGATAGGTAGTTGAGAAGCGTTTAATCGCGAACGGTTGATGTATCAAAATCTACTTTTCCATGTCTAAATTGTAATAGAATGACACTTGTTTTTAGGATAGGTAAGGATTGTCTTCAGAACATTACTAAGCATGATATTCCGGCCGTTGTCAACAGTTGATACAGTGTGACGTTAGTAATCAAATTATTTTTTAAAAAAATAACATTTATTTTTATTTTTTAGTACGCTTATCAAACGATGATAAAACATTTCAATTTCCGATTTCACTTTTGAAAAGGACTCTCCTTAGTGCACTCCTTTAAAATATGCACCGAAGAGCCATTACATTATGACCACCCTGCTAATAACGTGTAGGACCATCTTTAGCCATCAAAACTGCTAGCAACCGCCGTGGCATTGATTCCACAAGGTGCTCATAGGTAGTCTGAGGTATCTAGTACCAAGCGCTCACCAACTGGTCCTGGAATTCCCTCACATTGCAATGGGGTAGCGTGGCAGCACGAATTTGGTTTTCCAAGTAGGACCACAAATGCTCTATTGGATAAAGGTCAGGTGGATTTGGGGACCAAGACATGACTTGAAAGTCACTGGAATGTTACTCGAATCAATCCATGACGATTCGACCCTTATGACATGGTGCATTATCCTGTTGGTAACCACCATCCCCCGGGGAACAACTTTCACCATGAACGGGTGAACCTGGTCTGCAACTATGTTCAAATAACTTACAGACGTCAGGGATTGTTTTATGAGGATTATGGGTCCTAATGTGTCCCATGAAAACATTGTTCCTGGGCGAGAAACCATGAAAATCTGGGCAAGCCCATTGTTATAGATGGAGGGTGGTCATAATGTAATGGCTCTTCGGTGTATACGCTTATTGCAAATTTTATTGAATTAAATAAATTCGTATTCTCTGGCAAGTCGAAAAGACAAATATTTAAACTTATTTTTAACTAAACATTAATGAGAATAAAATCAGATGCATATGGACAACTCTCCACAATGATAAACTCAAAAGTCAATTTATTTGCTATGTCGCAATTATTTGCGTTTTTTTTCGATATGCTTTAAATCATGAATACCAATTAGACAAGTTTGCTCTCCTCGTCTGATTTGGAACTCATGAAACAGTTTTTTATACGATCATTTCGATTGCATCGTATTCCGAGGATGTGGAGTCATTTTTAGATTTTTTCTTTCTTTTTAGATTTTTTCTTTCTTTTTAGATTAACGTTTTCTATTTTATAAGGCAAAGGAACTTATAAATGTTTGGGGAACACATAGGATAAAATAAAAACTATTAAACATTAAAACGTTAAAATAATTAATCAAATAAGAAATAAATTAAACTGGAAATGCGAGAATAAGTTTTTTGTTTCCAATAATATTTCACTTAAATTTCACCAAATTACGTAAGGAACTGTCAGAAACTTCCCTCTTCAGCAGCACAGCTGACAAAGACATGAGTAATAGGGTCAGAACAAAATTTTTCGCAAATAATATTTGCAAATATGTTTTCCATGTTGGATTTTCATCGTAATTTTTCCCCACAAGCATTTTTTCATTTTTATAATACTGGGAAGTTTCACCCCTTGTTCGCTTCACTCACTAACCTTCGTAATAGCCACTCATTCATCTTAGTTTGTTTTTCCCTATGCCGATATTTTTTTAAAGAGAAAATACGAGGCCTCATCCAGAAAGTAAGTTTCCCTAATTTATTAAAAAAAGGAACTCGCACTTTCAGGAACTTATTTATTGGCAACAAGTACAACAATGTTTCAGCTATTTTTCAACATAGCCACCACCAGAATTGAGACACTTGTCGTATCGTGGAATCAACTTTTGTATCCCTCTGTCACAGAACTCTGCCGCCTGTGAATAGAACCAACGTGTGAGAGTTGTCTTCAGTTCTTCGTCGTTGCTAAAACGCTCACCGGAGGACAGGAATTTCTTGAGGTGAAAGAACACGTGAAAATCACTGGGAGCAATATCAGGGCTGTAGGGTGGATGATCAAACAACTCCCAACCAAATTCCGTCAAAACAGCTGCTGTGCGTCATGCCGTATGTGGACAAGCATTGTCATGGAGGAGCGCAACACCTGCAGTAAACATTCCACGACTCTTGACCCATTCACAGTCGGCAGAGTTCTATGACAGAGAGATATAAAAGTTGACCTCACGATACGACAAGTGTCTCAAATCTGGTGGTGGCTATGTTGAAAAATAGCTTAAACATTGATGTACTTGTTGCCAATAAATATGATTCTGAAAGTTTAAGTTCTTTTTTTTTTATAAATTAGGAAAACTTACTTTCTGGATGCGCCTCGTATATAATTATTGAAATTTTATGTAAGAAAATTTTGCTAATATGTTAATAGTGAAAAATTAATAATTAATTCCATATGAAATAATATCAACTGAGCTTGAAAAAATCAAGATATAAACATAGGAAATATGTATGTTTTAAAAAAACAAGAAGTAATTTTACTAGCTAACTAGCTAAAAGATTTGTGTTTTCCAGATTAAATTTTTTATAATCACCACCATTGCAAAAGTTTGTTCCTTTTTTCTTTCTTTTTTTTGACAAGATTTTAAACTGTATTAATGCGAATTACTCATAGTGGAGAAATATGATATGAGTATAATTTTCTTTTTATCGCTAGATAATTTTTTCAGCTGAAATGGCCTGTTAACGAAAAGACCTTGTCAATGAAATGACCTATCGACGAAGAATATCGACGTAATCAAAGAATGAAACAAATTTACAAATTCAGAAAATGACGAAATAAGTAAGTAACATTAAAATAAAAATGGAAAAGTGCTTAAAGCAGCTGAAACCAAATTTGTTTTATTTTAATTTAGAAACTCAGAAATACAATTTTAGCCGAAAACAACAAAAATTTCAAGATATGTGTATTAGCAAGACAGCACTTCATCAGGGGACGCACTGCCTGCGAACATACAAAAGCCCTTCCGCTCTCAGTGATGAAGCAGAACACTGACACTGTCCCGAGGCCCCTTAAAATAAGTTTGTGGAATATTTTGGGGTAACAGACAGGTCAATATACCAAAAAAGATTAAAAAAATTTCAAAAAAAATTTTTATTCGATTTTTGGCGATATTAGGAGTACTTCAAAAAACGTCTATCCAAATCTAACAGCACCAAGATTAGTTTTTTTTAAAGATGGCCTTGTCTAAAATCATAGATAACTTGGTAATTTTTTAGCACAGAACAGTTATTTATATTTTTAACATAAGTTTTTTTCTTCATGTTTATAAGTAACAAAGTTACGGGAGTTTAGCCGATTTGAGCAGTGGCCATCTTGGAAAAAATGCACCTTCTCTGTCAGATAGATTGTTTTTTAAGTTAAAGTACACGCATAGTAGTACCGAAATCCGTCTACAGACCGAATTTTTCTATTTTGGGTAATTTTTTTCCCGCTATTTTTTCACTACCTATAATACACTATCTTCCTGTAAGTATCTGGATACCTATACATAGCATATCGTAAGTGAAACCGTAATATTCGGGTACTTCTTCTGGAAGGAACCCTTGGTCCAAATTCAGTATAAGAACAACGCTGGCGTCTACCACACTTTTTTAGGTGATATTGGACTTCTTCAACAGTAGCATGTTTTACAAGTTGAATCCTGTTACTATTAGGGCCATAGCAAGCGCTATAATGTATGGTAACAATATGATTAACCGAAAGTACTTATAGTGTGTGGCTTTTAAGAGAACTCCTCCAGACTAAAAGTCTGTGGCTGCTATGGTAACAAGCAAAAGCATATTTTTAATAGGTGTGAAATTGAGGAAAGAAGGTGTAAATTGGTTTACTTACGACGACCTACGCTAAGATTAAGACAACACTATACACCCCACACCCCTATTCAAAGTGACCTTTCCTCGTAACCATAGTACCCGCCCCGACGCGAGATGGGTGTCTGGAGGAGTTCTCCTGAAAGCCATACTATAACTTCCCCGACACATGTAAACTACCCATAATACTCAGAGGAATGGATCATTGAACTAACAGTCTGAAATTGGTGAAGATCTTTGCATGTCTTCTCCAAGCTAAGTGGAAAATGATCGTTATTTTAAATTGTTTTTTTTTCTTCTTAAATTGATCGAATAATTTCTTAAAATCATGACTCTATTTAAATTTTTTTAGCTATATCTAGCAGCATGACTGATGTACGTTTGAATGATTTCAAAATTTTGACAAAAGATGACTCAAAAACTGGAAGTTAGTATATATTTTTGTAAATTCTTATTTTAAAATGAATTATAATTACAACCCTAATTTCGTACAAAATACGGAATTTACAATGTTTGTGAATTTTCACTAAAAAATGGGTAAATGTAGAATGGCGTAATATAGGAAGAGAAAATACCAAAATAAATAAATAATAGGATTTCCAACCCGAACTAGGCTTTTCGATTGTTAAAATATTATTAATAACCAGTAAGCATTACTGCACTGAAAATTAATTCTATAATTCAGCAGAACTTTCATTCAGGAGCATTCTATTTTAAGAAAAAGTTTATTTATTTACTTATTTTTAATTCTTTTTTGTTACGAACAACGTTTTGGAACATATACTACTCTTATCAACCTTCAGTTACAAGGAAATAGTGCTAGAAAATAGAAATAGAAGCATTACTTACGAAGAAAATATCAGAAAAACTTAAGAATCAAGTTTTATTTTTCTATATTAAAGATAATATTTCTTAATTATGAATTGAAATGGATTGGACTGCAGGAGTTCACGTTCAATTCAAAAAATGCAACACCAGAACTACACTTTTCAAACATTAAAAATTTATGAATAACCACTAAGCATTACTAATCAATTTTGAAATGCAATGAAACTTTTGTTTTAGAGCATTCAATTTCAGAACAAGTCTTTTTAAAAAATGTTTTACATTACGAACAACGTTTAAAAACATGTACAATTGCAATCGACAACCTAATTACATAAAAATAGTGCTAGAAGGAAAAAAATATAAAACTATGATAAAATAGAAAACAATAGAAAAAAATGACAGAATATAGTTACATTTTGTAATATTCGAGATTAAGAATAAAAATTAGACGCTTAAAACTTCGAAAGACCGTTAAACTATTTGTAATTTTCAATTTTGTGAAAACTTAACTTGAACTAATTGTAAAACTTAGTTCAAACCTAAATTTAAGAATTTACAATTTTTTTACATTTCGCACCAAAACTCAATTTTCTTTATTTTAAGTATAAATATAAATTGAATATATAAATTAGTCACCTAAATTCTAAAATTTCAAAAGATGATTTAGACTAATGTAGAATCGAGAATGTTGAACATCCTAGAAATTAAAACAAATTGCTTATTATTTTTCTTAAAATGATCGAAAATTGGATCATCATAATTAAATCACCTCATCGAATATCTTCCAGCAAGAATTAAATATTTACTGTTGGTAGGTTAGTGCATTTAATTATTGAAATAAGTTAAAACTTATTCTTTTTTCTTTTCTTACTATTCGATTTTTTTTTGTCTTGGGTCTTTCTTTCAAACAAACTTCCACAATCTATCTAGACTATAAAAAATGTAATTTGTCAAAATATTTCTTTAAAAAAAAAACACTCAGAAACGTTGGTTCAACGTTGAACAATGATATGGTGTCTTAAACCGTAATACTGAATAAATTTACTGCAACCTGAATAAGGTATTAATATGAGACAAGGTGAACTGTAGTATAGTGTAACCAAGTTTAGGGAGTACGATAATATGGTTCAAATCAACACCACAGATTTCAGATTTCAACAAATTTGAATGATATTATTGTACCGAGAACAGGGGCTCGTTTCGATTGTAGATTAATGAAACAGTCTGTCTACTCTCTACTCTGTGAGGCAGACTCCTATTTATATAGACTTGGGGAGGAAGTCCCAGAACATTCGACACGACTATCTATAGTTTTCCAAACTATCATTTTCTAGCCAAAATGGTCTCCAAGATTATCGCCAAATCACAAAACTTTTACTAAACCGAGTCCTCCATAAGAAATACATTAAACCTAATTTTTTCTCTAAATTAAGTTAAAATTACGCGACTTTCTTAAAAATTTCTAATTAAATTGCTTATTTGTGATCAGCCTGAGATATTTAGTTTCATAACAAAAGAATATTCACAAAATTATACACATATTTACAAATTCATAACATCTCGTTCAGAACATTTAAAACTTTTTAACAGACTAGATATATGATTGAAACTTTCGATACAACCAAATTATTTAATCATCTAATCTTAAAATAATTTATTGGAAAAACAAATTAGAAAGAGCGATTAGAAGAATTGAAATTTAAATGCTACGAAAAATTAATGACAAATAAACACGCTTTAAAAGTGGACAGAGTGAGACTTAATAATGATACGCTCACAAATAAGATAAATAAATAAAGATAAAGTTACAATTGGAATAACCAAATCAAAATATAATATAAATTGCTAAATCATTAAGAAACTTTAGAAATAAATCAAGTGCTGACCCCTTTTTGAAAATCGTGAAAAAAAAAACAAAAAAAAAACATTCAATGAGTAAAAATTCTAAAAAAGTGCTGCCATCTATATGCTTCAGGAACAAAAAATTCTAAATTACACCGCATAGGCCTATTTATGCTGGCTTCAATATCGACCGCAATATTTGAACGTCTTTAATATATTTTGAATAAAAATATCATAATTACAGTAATAAAAAGGAAAATTATTAATTATCTAATGTATTCTTGAAATTCCTGATAGCTGAGAGAAAATCTGTTTTATATTACAAATAAATTAGAATCTAATAATTTGACCTATCAAAATATTCTTAAAAATCTTAAAGTAAAGGTTGGAATTAAAATGTGTTAAACTAATAACATTAAACTTAAAATCTCTTCTGTTATCGTATAATCCGCTGAAAATTTTTTGGTTATGAGGTTTGATATCAAGATCTGAAAAATAAGCACAATTTTCATCTGAATTTGCATTCATTGAATTTAGTTCCTCAGGATAAATATCTTTAATTAAATTAAAATCATTACAATCGAAAATTATTAAATCAACAATAAATCTAAACCCAATTAGCAAATTATGTTCTAAAAATTTTTGCTCATAAAAATGTAAGAAAATATATGCAAATGCGCTTGAATAACAATTCCCTATTGAGATTCCTTGAATTTGTCAGTAAAAACAAGTACCATTAAAAAGATAATTGTCAAAAATGTTTATATTACATAAATTTATACAATCTTCCTCATTAATGTTCTCATTATTCAAATAATTATCTAAAATTTCCAAACAAATATTCCTTAAATTGTTATGTCGTAAAGAGATTTTCAAAATGACATGTAAATATAGTATTAATATTATCGTAGTTCAAATATTTTATAACGTCTTGGTTGTTATTAATAATAAAGTGCTTATTATTTGAAATAATCTTATTTAAAATAATGTTTCAATGATTAGAAAATCTTTTACCAAAAACAGAATTATAACAGCCAGTACTGAAAGCTACAAATCTAAATTTAACCGGTGTTTTGAGGAACTTAATTGTAGGAAATAAATAAGGATAATTAATGCTATTGATTTTTAAACCTATTTTCTTGGAAAAAGCTAATAGTCGATTATAAATTTCTTTTTCAGAATTATTAATTTTGATAGAAGTATTATTATTATCATATTCTTTACTCATTAAATGTCAATTTTTTTTTACATATAAAGCAAAAATTATTAGATGCTTTGTCAACAATGCAAGTAATAAAATTATATTTTAATTGCTTGACAGATTTAATAATATCAGAATTCAAATAGAAACCCTGATATTTTGCATTATTGTTCAAAAAATTTAATTTAAAATGATTTAAAACACAAAATTTTCATATCGCCGAAGTGGTTTCATTATTTCACTGATTCATTATATACTCTGTCTTTTTTCCCTTGCTAATTTCGCCCTTCATTCACTCCCTACATCAAGAATCATTTACAATAGTTATTGCCATTCCTTTTGCGATGCTAATCTACAATACTACACATTAAAAATTAATCTTATAAAAAAATGCGTTTAATATGACTAGAAAAAAAGTGTGTAAAATACAACTTAAATGTGAAAAATACAATTAGAACACCAAATGTAAAAAAGGTTTCGTTTTTGCAACGTAATGTGAATAGAGGAGTAGGCAATTTTCAAATAAAATGCTTCTTTTCTGCCAACTTCAACATACTATAAAGATTTTGCATCAGGCTAGGTCTTAAAAATTTCGTCTCAAATATACTAAATTACAAAGAAGTGCAAGGGGCACAACATCAAATCTAAAAAATCATAAAAATAGTTTCAAAATTACGTATGACTTTGCTTACGAAATAACCTTTTCTCCAAATTGTCGACGAAAATAACCCTGTCGACGAAACGACCCTGACGACGAAATACCCCTGTCTGCGAAATGACTCTGTCGATGAAATGGTCTGTCGATGAAATGGTCTGTCGATGAAGTGTTGTCGATGAAATTAATGCACTATGCCTCAAAAAAGCACTAGTGAAATTAACTTTAGTATACTTATAACTGCAAGCATCAATACTTTTTGAAATTAGAAAGATCAAATATGAACTTTATTCTTTATACATATCATAATAAGGATAAAAAATAATTTTCTAGTTCCAATATTTTGAATAAATGTGGTAGAAATACATTATACACAATATTTAAATTCAAGAAGCAATACCTTTAAAAATTAAAAAAACTCAATTATGGAGTTCACTTGGCCTAAATGGTTTTGTTATTCTACCCTTGTAGAAAGAATTGATTTAAAACCAATAAATGGCTTCCATACCATGTTTTGAGGCATCACGATAAAATGTTACCATATTTAGTAAATTTTTTCACACATTACAAAACCATATTTTATTGCTAATTTTACCAAAATCATTGCCAAAGAGCTTCAGTAAAATATCCGAAACTTTGGGTGCTTCCATAGAGCCAGAAACACAGTAAAGTTTACCATATTCTGGTAGTTTTGAGCATAACTTTTTTTCTCAGTATGAGTAGTGAAACACATAGTGTCACTAAAAATAAAAGGTATAATCAGATCTGATCAGATCAGATTTCATCAGAACAGATTTATTTGTCAAATAAATTGTATTATAAGATTTTGGATATCATAATTGAGACTCTTTAATGCTAACTTATGTGAAATTCAGCATTAACCTTCTTTTATAGAAAATATTATAACTTGAACTTTCAAGTTGTGTTGAGTCACAATGGCTGAATATTAAAGTAAGGAAATGGCAGTGTAAAGATTGGTAGTTCGATCCTCAGTGGCGGCTTGATGTCATTTAGATTCAGATCGATGGATACCAGGAATTCCGGGAAGTAAAAGCGACTTTGTGTGCAATGTTGACCTGATTGCCACAATCATGCTGTTGGTCACAATATCGAGAAGCTCTGACCTCCATGACCTCTTTGCCTAAAACGGCCTGTTGCAAATATACGTTCCTTCTAGAAATTTATAATGGAGAAATTTACTTAAAGAATAAAAAAAATAGTTCTTGAAGAAGAAAATTATACATTGTTTTGAGTAAACAGCAAACATTTGCGTAATTTTGTTGAAGAAATAAACTAAAATTTCAAAATATTTAACATGAGGCATGAATCGTACGCGAAATATTTAATAATTACGCGTAATATTTGTAAATGGTGAAAAGATATAGTTAAAAAGTGTGTTTATACTTGTAGTTTGGTATGTTTTTCAATAAAAAAATATCAAAAACGACAGTAATTCACGAAGTGTTAAGAATTATACAATGAAAATTTAAAGCTTAGTAGAAGAATAAATCTGACAATTTTTTTTTCATAGCGAGAGCAATTTATTTCATAATCCAGTTGTAAAGTTTCTTGCTTTACCTATAGCACCGTAACAAAACATAAGCGTAAAGCAAACAAATCGTAAACCGCATTGCCTCTGTTTTGCAATCAACAACCCATTATAAATCCTGACAAAAATGAAATTAAAATAACATTTAATTGCAAGAAAAATGTATGTAGCAAAACATTTACACTATCAGTGGGGGCACAAGAACTGCTGTCACCAAATTTCAAGAGACACAGGGGACAAAACCCCGAACCTACCCAAGGATAGTTCATTGTCATTGCTATTGAGTGTTTACATCTCTATTTAATACGAAGTTATGGTATATTTTATTATATTTCATTTTGGTATATTTTATTATACCCATAGAAATTTATTCAATCGATTTACCAATTTTAAAATCTTATTCTTTTGTATTTTTTTCCAATTTTTTTCAAACTTGCTCGAATAGTTATTAAAAATTATAGCAATTCTAAAAATGGTTACTGGTGGGCTCAATAGATCCTATTTAAATGAATAACAAAAAATTTAACAAAACAACATGAAGTATGAATTGGGTATAAAATTAATTATTAAAATTTTTTAGTTTTTAATGAAGAATTAACTGCACATTTTTTTTAATTTTTCCGAGCGCTGTCTAAAAGGACTCTTAAGAGTTAAGAAATTTTTTTTAAAACAAAACACGTTTAATTTTTGCAGTTAATCATAGTTTTAGTCAATATTTTTAATTTATTCGAAATTATTACACGAAATTTTAATTTTTTGAATTTAATAAATATTATTTATAATCATATTTCAAAAATTAACTGGAACAAATAAAATCAGATTATTGTTTTATAATTAATTTTTTGTTTTCGAAAAAAAAGACACATTGTTTTGGATTGATAAAATGTTTTCAAAAATTAATGAGTCTAGCAATGATAGTAAACAAATAGCGTTTCAAATTGGGATTAATGATTAACACATTGGGATTCTAACACATGACTAATGATTCTTTACCTATAACCAATAATTGCATTTGTTACATCATTTAGCAAAATAATTCGAGCTGTAACGTAAAAAACAATTACCTTTGATCAGATAATGTTGAAGTAGTTATAATGTGATGGATTGTATGAAAGCAAATTTTTTTAAACTCAAATATGATAAATTCTAGTTCTTTTCAAACAAAGCAACCTGCCCGGCTTTAGAAGGTTGTTTGATCAAATATATTTTTCATTCGAATGCTTCCAATTAAGGGTTTGTTTAAATAAGCAAACAAAATTTTTACAATTTACAAGTTATTGTTGTAACTGTTTTACCCAAATACTTTTGTTTTTTTGAAATTAATCTAGCATTATATTAACAACGTTTTTAAAATATAGATCATACGCTACCTAAACCATTTTTGTCAGACTAATTTTAGATAAAATTGAAATAAAATGAAAACTTATTGAACAATTAGCATTGAAGCAGAAAAAGAGTGAAAAATATTCTTATTTAATTATTTCTTTAATCTTTGATTTTAAACCAAAGCTAAATTTAATATTAATATGCTAGTGCTATTCCCTGATGCTAACTGATGGTAGATGTTAATCATCAGTATAAAAATTTTCCACTGTCATAATATGTTCAAAAATGACTTAATTGGATGCTTGCATTTGCGTAACATTTGTTTATGCCACGAATCAGCTGCCAATCAGGTTTGACACTGACTCGTTACATGGCTTGTCGGTATTCAATTAAATCTGAACCGAAAATTGATTTAGCGGGTTAATAAATCAAGCCAAATAGCTAACCCGTTAACCCGACATGCTCAACCACGTGATTTGACACAGCGGTTTCTCAAGTTGCAAGGACTAGCTGTGTTTTCAGTATTCTTTTTGAAAGTCATTGACCAATTGAAAATGCATGGATGAAGTTTAACTCAATGTATCCTAAGGATAATTTTTTTAACTTTGTATATCAATATTCTATATTATGATGTCAATTAGAAAATCATTTTAAGGTTCTGTCTGAAAGTGCTTTCGTTTTTATTTAAAAAACAAAAAACCATACAATTTTGAATACAAGGAAAAAACTAAAAAAAAGGCAGAAAACTATTTAAATCTGAAAATATGACATATATTAAAAAAAAAAAATCTTGCAGTTGTACATATATGACATTTTAAACTTACGAAGCCATCATTTCATGCAACATAAAGTTATGAAATACAGCCTTAAAAACTTAATTTTTTTTCCTTAAAGGTAAAATCTTACAAACACTGCTTACTTCCAAACAATAGTTTTTAAAATTCACTCTTATTTGCAGGCATTTAGATCTACGAAAAACAGTTATTCATCATTGAAATTTCTTTAATTTTCAAAATCTATTATTGATAAATTTTTCAATATGAATGAAATATTTTTCTTCATACTGTTTTCTTTTTATATTTTTGTACAAATATAATTCCGATAATCTAAAATATTTTTTTGGAACTACTTGACTGTTTTTAATGATTAAAAAAATACCAAAATAAATTTTTGCTTGTAATTAGAGCGCCAGAGAAAATATATAAAATGGACACCTGTGTCCCCTCTTTGTCAAAGGGATTTAAAAAGGTTGTTTAAGGATCAGGTTGTTTAAGGGAAATTATAGACTACTGTAATTTAGTATCTGGAGCACAAGCAGAAAGAGCTTGGTTGCGAAGCGATTCGAAGGGAATCCTTATGTCAACGAGCAGGTTGTTTAACGAGATTTCTAGACTACTGTAATTTAGTATCTGGAGCACAGGCAGAAAGAGCTTGGTTGAGAAGCGATTCGAAGGGAATCCTTATGTCAACGAGCAGGTTGTTTAAGGAGAATTCTAGACTACTGTAATTTAGTATCTGGAGCACAGGCAGAAAGAGCTTGGTTGAGAAGCGATTCGAAGGGAATACTTATTTCAACGAGCAGGTTGCTTAACGAGATTTCTAGACTATTGTAATTTAGTATCTGGAGTACGATCAGACTGAGCTAGGGAAGGAATCCTTATGTCAACGAGCAGGTTGTTTAATGAAAATTCTAGGCTAGTATAATTCTATAATTTCGTATCTGGAGCACGAACAGTTGGAGCTCGGATTGCGAAGCGATCCGAAAAATATCCTCATGTCAACGAGCAGGTTGTTTACGAAAACTCTAGACTAATATAATTTAATGTCTGGAGCACGAGCAAAGTGAGTTCGGGTTGCGCAGCGATCCGATGGGAATCCTAATGTCAACGAGCAGGTTGTTAAACTAAAATTCTAGACTGCTATAATCAAGTATCTGGAGCACGAGTAAAGTGAGCTTGGGTTACGAAGTGATCCGAAAGGAATCCTAATGTTAACAAGCAGGTAGTTTCATGAAAATTCTAGACTACTGTAATTTAGTATCTGCAACACGAGCAGAAGAATCTCGGGTTTCAAAGCGATCCGAAAGGATGGAGTTGGAGTGTGATGGTGAGGGTGAGCAGAAAGTAGTAGTATTTATAATTATTTTCTGCACTGAGAAATAAAAATTATTGTCAATGTCAAAAGAATATGATAAAATTTACCGTGTTTTTGGCTCTATGGGAACACTGAGAAAGTGTTTTGGTAATGATTTTGGTAAAGTTAACAATTAAATCCGGTTTTATCTGTGAAAAAATTTAGTAAATGTAGTTTAATTCGGCATTTTTCCAATATTATTTCCTAGAACATGGCATAAAAATCATTTATTCGGTTAAATTTACTTTTCAGTTTTGTATTTTTCTAAATGTGCAGTAATAAGAATTATGATTTTGAAAATCAAAATTCCCAGTATAATGTTACAATATGAACGGATAAATTACCAAATGAATTGTTTAAATAACGTTTATTTTGGTTTTATTACCCAGAATTATGTGTTTTTTACCAGAAAAGGTTATTACCATACAGTACGGTAATTTCACCATATTTGTTTATTCGTGTGTAATAAATAAATTGATTTCTTAATCTATTAAGGAATTTGTAAAAAATAAGAAGGAATGGGAGAGAGTAGCACCTTTGTTTTAAAACGTTATACATTTTTATACGTTTAAACAGCATTATAGACTAAAAATTTAATAATACTACACTTAGTTTGCAAAATAATCAAAGTAACTACAAAATTCTTTTATTTATAAGGTAATCTTTAATTAAATTGAAGAATTTAATTAATTAGTTACGATAATAATTACCTAGTTTAAGTTACAGGATATGGTAGTTTCATAACCTTAAAAAAGTCGACTTCAACGATTTTAGTTATGATGAATTATCTATTTTTAAGATGTACTTTTAAAATTATTTTGTTTCTATTCTTGGTACCATTTTTTTAACATTACCACAAATATATAGAATCACAAAAATAAAGTTGTGCAGGAAATAAGATACGCGGAAATATATCTAATTATTTTTTAGCAAATAAACTTTTTTTTTTTAAAGAAAAAGGAACTAAAATTTGAGCGATATTTGTAGCATAAATTTAAAAATATTGAATTATATTGAATACCTAGATTTGAAAATATACTTATAGTAAAATAATTTCAATGAGCATTTCTACACATTTTGCACCTAAAATAATGCTATAGTGTTGTTAATGGTAACTTTTTTTAAGCCCAGTGGTTTCCAATCTTTTGAACCTGAAAGAAGTTGGTCAACACTTTGTATAATTTATAGAAACAGGTTTAAAATCCCTAACCCCTAAAATAGATTAGAACTTTTGTTGTTTACGTCGCACCACATTTCAAAACAAAATGTGAAAACGTAACCATAAAAATAGAAAATGATACAAAAATTGATTAAACAAACCAACTGATTTTCAGGAAAAGCATTCGCAGCTGTCTGACAGAACAAATGACTAATGTCTAACGGTGTCATTCTTAGATGAGGTTCTGCGCTTGATTTCAAGTAAATGTAAATTGAAAATCTTTCCTCAGGTTGAAATATATTTCACATTAACATTTTAATGAATTGGTTTGGCAAACAGCACTGATTCAGACATCAATTAAAGAATGATCCATAGGACAAAAAATAACAGTTTTTAAAGAGTTACCTCAGAATAAACTCGATATGCTTCCATGTGATATTGCGTTTATTAGGGTAATAGTTGTATATTGTTTCAGATATTCATTGACAAATATTTTTGAAGTTTTCATCAGGTTCAATTGACTTTTCTGATAGCTGCGGCAAAGAAAACTATAATGTAACTGTGTTGTTACACATCCCCCAGGGGAAGAAAAGCCTAGACCAGGTCCAGAAGGCCTGTCCCATCAGTTCCCCATTTATCTGCAGAAAGTCCCGATCAACCAGAAGCTGCTTATAAGAAGCGCCAAGGCAAAAAAGAAGGTGATCGGGACTAGCAGGTTGTGAGCAGGAACAAGGTTGGAGAGTCTTCTCCCCATTTTGAAACCTTAAACACTTGAGATGGCCACTACGAAATCTGGCCATGGCCGATTGGAAAGGCTGAGGGCCGCTGCATGTTAATGATAGGCCAGCGCGGTCACCAGCATACCACTGATGGGATGGAGTACGGTGCTACACTGGAAGCAAACGATGTTTTCCCAGGGAGTGGACCTCAGTGGGAGTAAGACGGTTCAAACAGTCCATAGGAAGATCACAGCCATTCTTGGCGAGCACATCGGCTGTCTCATCGCCATGTACCCCGACATGCGGTGGGATCCATTGGAGGCTTATTGGTGTCTTCAGGCCGATTTCAGATAGAAGCTTCATAATCTCCTGGCCAGGAATATTATCTGACTAAGGGTTGTTTGCAGCTTCTTTTTAGTTAGAGGAACCACTAGGGCAGAAGACTGACTAGACCTCGGAATGGAACTGTATTTGTAATTATTCATCAGCAGGCATTAGATCAAAAGTAGCTCAAAATGTCTAATGTCCGAGTAGCTCAAAATGTCTATGATACACATAGAAAATGGCTATAATCACGCGTTGTAATGATGTATTTTTCTTCTCTTTTAAATGATGTTTGTCAGAGTATGCAAGCTTTTCTAGCCGAAGTATATAGAAAATAGAGCAGAAAAAATTCATTGCATAGTAAAGTAAAGGTAAATATTTTTTAAATTAGTAATTTAAATCCTTTCATAATAATAACTTTTACGAACACCCTTTCTACACCTTGTTAACCACTTAGGCTTCTCAAAGTAACGGTTGGGAAATAATAATATAACCAATTGCTTTAAAGATATAGACCGAAGATTAAAATGTACTGAAAAACAAATATTTAGAAGGACAGCAAAAAAAAAAAAGAAAAAAAAAGATGAATTAATTTTTATTCATTTAAGTTAAAAAAATGACACTGGTATGAGGTAATTAGCAACGAAATTCACTTAAATAAACTAAAGTAATAATAAAGTAAAGTAATGAATAAAGAAACTTGAAAATTTAAATATTGTTTCAATTTTATTATTACTATTATTGTAATTAATACTATTTATTATTATTATCTATTGTCATTGCTATATATTATTTTTTATTACTGTTATTACTATTATTTATTTTTATTACTATTATTTATTATTATTACTCTTATTTCATAATAAATTATTTTCATGATAACAGTGCAAATTTTCCTAAAAATGAAGGACTAGATTTCACACAGTTTAAAACGTGCCGAAAGCGAAAAAGACATGAGTAGGTACTTGGGACTGGCAATGTCAAATGTTAAGCCCGACAACATGTCACGCTATTTACGATAATTCAACCTCTCGAGCCGTGGCTGCTCAGAAGAAAAAACACTAGTCTCCCAATAAGTTGACCCAGGTTCGAATACCAGCGGTGGCAGGTCGATACGAATTTTGCACCCAGCGTGCATTGCACGCAGTGCCGACGCAAAATATTCTCAGTAGTAGATGGATAATGGGATAGAGTCCTCTTGCAGTTAGTCTAACCGTAGGTGGTTTTCGTGATTTTCCTCTTCATGTACCGCAGAGAGATAGTTCCATCAAAAAGTGCTCCACGAAGGCAAATTTCTCCTAATACTTGATCCGATCCAGGAATTCCCTTGTCTTCTGGATTGGATTCACAATGACAAGGCTATGATGTTGAACATTAGTAGTCGTAAACCTGGAATTGGGCCGGTGGTTTAAAGACGATTATAAAAGCAAAAATAAAATTAATCTTCTCAGGATGGTGGCTTAGGAGCACTCGTTCCCCATTGAGTTTTGAATCCCAGAGATGGCTGGTCGATACGAATTCTGCACCCAGCTGTCACCGATCACAGTGCTGACGTAAAATATTCTCAGTGATAGATTGGTCACGAGTACGGGGAAGCCGTGTAAGGTTTTCGTGCTTTTCTTCTCCGTGTAACGCAAATACAGCTTAGTTAGATCAAGAAGTCCTCTACATAGGCTAGGTTGTTCCAATGCTTGATCCTGTAGCTACCTGGTCTTTTGGGTTGGGTTCAAAATTATAAAGCTACTGTGTTGAACACTGATAGCTGTAAACTCAGAATTGGGTCGGTTGTTCAACGCAGGCTATAAATAAAATTTATCGCCTGAATTCTGCTTTTCGCCGATAAATATGCATTTAGTATCTTATCTATCCTAAAATTCATATATTTCACTAAAAAAGCTGGAATGTTTAAAAAAAAAAAAAAAACTTACAAGATAAGGCAAAAATATTTCGAAAAATTCTCTATAACTAGGTTTTCCGACAGATCCAAGAAATCCTGCATAACAACTCTTATTTTCTTTTTTTAATCACGATTACTTGTAACTAACATATGTATATTTTAACGCAATAAGTATAATATCCGTACAAAAATCTGAAATGCATAAGAATTTTTATAACTTTACTGTTGTTCTCGTTTAAGTAATTAATAGTTTAATCGGGTAAAAAGTATTTGTGATTTAAAAGAGGTGATAAAAATCATTAAAAAGAGACTTATGGTGTTTTAATAAACTAGAAAAAGATAATTTTTGTAAATCATTTTGCGAAATAATAAAAGCTTTCAAAACATATAAAATGGAAGGAAAGAGAAACTAAAAGTTTAGTAATTGTGAAAACTATAAATTTTAATAGAATTTCTAACGAAATTGGTGGTTTTTTATTCGAACATAAATTCTTTTTTTTTTGGATTCTACTTCCTTCCTGGATTCCTTTCATATTTTAAATTCTTCAATGATGGAACTAAATATAATTCGGGTTTCTACTACCTTATCAAAATCCCAATTAAATAGAGAGAGATATATTAAGTATTATTTATAAAACATTTTTTTTTCTTCAAAAAACAAAAACAAAAAATAATCACAATATTTTAACATTTTATACGTTTCTGGTTGCAGTATTTATGTTTAAAATCAGAATAAGATGGAAGCCTCTCATAAAATTGAAAACATCTTTTTTCTGATCTAGATTTCAGAATCTAATATTAAAGCAGTGTTGGAGAAGGTAGAGTTGGTAAGTGTTAGGGAAAGCGTCTCTTACAATTGGATGTAAGAATATAATATTTCAGTAAAACCATTACTAAGACTCTATTATTAAGGTAGGTTTGGTAGTTTTTTAGGAAAGCGTCTCACGGAATTGGATGTAAGAATGTAATATTTAAGTTAAACCATCACTAAGAATCTACTATTAAGGAAGGTTTGGTAACTGTTAGGGAAAGCGTCTCACGGACTTGGATGCAAGAATATAATATTTAAGTTAAGCCATCACTAAGACTCTATTATTAAGGTAGGTTTGGTAGTTTTTAAGGAAAGCGTCTTACAGAATAGGATGTAAGAATGTAATATTTAAGTAAAACCATCACTAAGAATCTATTATTAAGGAAGGTTTGGTAACTGTTAGGGAAAGCGTCTCACAGAATTGGATGCAAGAATATAATATTTCAGTAAAACTATCACTAAAAATATACATTTAATGTCAGTTTAGTAAGCGTCAGGGAAAGTGTTTCACAGAATTGATTGCAATAATATAATATTTCAGTAAAATCATCATTAAGAAGAAAAGAAGCAAGAGCTCTTTAAACATGTCTAGGAAAAAGTACAGTTTTGTATCGAAGAGAAGAGTTTTATCATTAGTGGATATGGAAACAGGATCCTTATCTTCAAATCTAGAGAGATTTATTTTCCTCCCAATCAGTAAACATTTCTCTTTTTTAATCTTTGACAGTACTAGAGCTGGAGATTGAATAATACATTTTCATGTTGTTTAATGTGTGTATTTTCACATTATTTAATTTTTTGATCATGCTTTTTTCTTTTATTTATTTTCTGGGTTCATATACTAAGATTCTAAATTGTTTTCAAAAATTGGTTTTCTAATTTTTCTTTAATTTTTTTTATTGTTTTGAGGAACAGAATGAACAACTATTAACAATTAATGTTGAAATTTTTAATATTATTCTTTATTGAGTAATAAGTTTATTTTTATTGCTTTTATAGGTTTTATAATTTGTATTATTCATTATTTTTTAATCAAATCAATCAAGTTAATTAAAGTAATCAAGCAACTCTAAACTAAAAAAAAGAATGAATAAAAATTGAAAATATTTCCCAAGGGTTTTCTTCTATTTTTTATCCTTCTAAAATTTTAGGGAAAAATTTATAATATTAAAGTTTAAGTGTTAATCTCATTTTTACATTGTAACAAAACTGTATGGTATTTTCTTGGTGATAAGAATTGATGATTAAACTTTTACTAATTAAGGTTCATTCTCTAACATTGAACTACTAACTACTAGAGTAAAAAGGATGTTAAGTGAAAAAAATGAAGATTAAGTTTTTTTTTTCCTAAAAATTTTATTTTTCAGAAATATAGACAAATTAATTAAATAAAATTTTAACGATAAAAATACAGAAAAAAGTCATAAATATCCGCTTTTTATGAATTGTTTAGCTTATTTTTAACACGACTTTAAAACAAAAAGGATTTACTATTATGGCTTCAAAGTTTTGTTTCATTTTTTTATATTGTATGATATCTATTGTAATTCTAGTATTTCTTTTGGTCTGAATTAAATTTACTGAATTTATATATATATATATATATATATATATATATATATATATATATATATATATATATATATATATATATATATATGCATTGAGAATGATTTAAGAAATGAAACACCTGATTTGCATTTCATTTTTATGCCATGCTTTGATAATAAATGAAGTGCAAATCTGATTTTGCATTTATTTGAGTACAGTATCTAATTTAACTGAACCCTCAAGAGCAATATCGAAGAAAAATATGTAGTTACTGTATATATTCCTCAATTTTCAATTTTCTTTAAAAATTTTATAATTCATGTTCAGAAGTAATAAATACATTAATAGCACAAAGATTTCAAAAATTATGATTAATTGTTTTTCAATCGTAATGATATAATTGGTTTTTCAAATTAACAGGACATGTATGAATTTTCTTGTTCATAATAAATTCAATGATTAATAATAAAATTAATAGAAAATGGTCAAGGAAACTTTTTTATTTACTTTGAAATAATTATATTATTTTATTTAAATGTAATCCATTAATTTAATCATACATTTCAAACTAAAAAATTGACGACAAAACTCGGGTACCAAGCAGTTAAATTAGGAAAAAAATGCACTTGGTACAGAAAAATATGTAAAAGAAATCATGAAATCCCAATGAAAAATCTAAAAAATTCAATTCAGGGTACGCCAATCAACTAGTTCTGAAGTACAAGAATCCATAAAAAATAATGATAATAAAAAAATAAATAAAAACTAGAAATCAAATGAATCATAATTCTTCCTAAACACAATGAGCAAGAACAAATCTTATACAATTTAAATTTAGCTCAGTGTATTATTCTTATGTTTAACTACTATTGTATTCATCCGACTACTTCACATTATTTTTCAAAGTTTAATATAACTTAATAAATATAGGTTTCAATAATCACGCTCTCTTGATGCTGTAATTGGAAAAGTACCGTAACTTACAAAAAAGAGCATCACTTGTTGCCTTCCAACGTTCCTTTCAAAAGTAAGAGTTTCGTATATAGGAAACAAAATGACTGTGAAAGTTGTGGAATTCATGTTTAAAAAATTTCCGACTGTGATTTATTTGGATTTAATTCATCATTTAATGTAATTGAATTCCTTGCTTAAACCAAGCTTTAAATATTGAGATTATTGATAAAAAAAACAACAACTGAAGACGAAATTTCAACAAACCACCTTAATTTTAGTGTGCATATTTGAAACCTCATCTTATGATTATATATGATGATTTTAAAATGTTTTTATTATTCTCACAGGGAAATTTAAAAAAATTATGTACGGCAGTTATTTTAAATAATCTTTAAATCCTTCCCATCTCTTCTCATGGCTGATTTTTTTCTGGTTATAACTAAAACAGCTTTTTTTTAAAAAAAAAATTATGTAAAATTGTGTAATAGTTTTACTTTTATGTACTTTTATACTATATTATGCACTTTTAAGCAATATTATGTATTATTTTCATTATTTTGGCACACATAAATGTAACCAAAAAGAAAAACCAAACAATGCGTGAACATATTTTATAATTTAGAATCATTGATTATATTTTTTTAGGCACAAGTCGATAATTTTTTGCGGTATAGAAGTTTAGTCAGAAGAAAATAATATAAACACTCAAATATTTTAGAAAGAACTTTAGACAAGTTTAGGTAAATTGAAAATGTGAATCAATTATTTTTAATTGGATTTACTACTTACAAAATTCGTTAGAATATGATTAAAAATGTTACTTAATATTCTAAACTCCAACAACTTAAAATAAAGTAAATAATTATCTAGAACTTACATAAATAGGAAACAATGATTATCTTAAATAAGAGATTAAAAATTGGAAGAAAAATACTGTCAATAAAGTAAAATAATGCATTTCAATTCCTTCAATTTCAGTATTATTATATTAAGAGTAAAATGTTTTCTGAATTATCGTACTATAAATTGTTATAAAAACAGAATGAAATTGTTTAATTTTATACAATAAAAGATTTATGTAATTAGATAGCAGACAAAATTTTGATTTACCATCATAAAATTTTCGTTTTTATGTAAAGATTAACAGTTAAAAAAAAGTTTGAAACATTTTTTTGAGTATTTACAATTACCATGTCATAGGGAGATTTCAAAATTAAATGTATATATACTCATTTATTTACATAAACTAAATATAAATAATGCTTATATTGATGGGAAAAATACATTAAGGTATCATGCTATACCTGAGTTTTGTGATGCAATTATATAATAAATGAAATGAGAGCTTAAAAATCTATATCTACTATAATATAAAAAATATTGGTTCAGATTAAACTGTATTATCATACAAATTTTCTGCATATTTAAGGTGTTAAGTTAAGCCATATTTCCTTGGAAGTTAGTTCTCAAAATGAATTGCACGATACATTGGCTTAAAGTTACACCTTATTAAGCAAATTTAAATGATAATATGGTTTGAAGTACTGGTATGGTTTTCAAAAGTAGAACTTAAGAAAAATGAGAAAAGATATGCAAGACGAAAGTAAAACATGCATGTGACTTACCCGCGTTTAAATCCATAATGAAAGCATGTAATGGGTTAAAAAAAGAAGAAGAAAGGATACGTGTATATAAAGGCTGCTCTGTAGGAGGACATTTGCGCAGCTGCCAACCAAGCACTACTTCAGACGTCGGTTTCAATGGAGACGGCATTCACGTTGTTATTGTGAAGGGGATTGCAGTTGGGCTTTTTCTGCTGTTGGTGATAGTTGAGGAGCATCTGGTGTTGATGATTCTCGACACTGAGCAGCATGCCTTCCTCCAATTCCATGATGTCTGAGGCAGACTCGCTGACAGAATCGCGCTTGAGCTTGGCGCCCACCGTACCGGGCAAGTACGGGCAGCTAGTTACATGATTGAAGTTCTGCGACTGCATCTCCTCCTGATCCGTCTCCCGGTGGTAGAAGTAGTTGAAGTTGGAGACTATGACGGGAACTGGCAGGGCGATGGTGAGCACGCCAGCGATGGCACATAGCGAGCCCACCAGCTTGCCCCAGACCCCGACGGGTCGCATGTCCCCGTATCCGACAGTCGTCATGGTGACAACTGCCCACCAGAACGCGTCGGGAATGCTCTTGAAGAAAGAGCGTTCAGAGTCCGCCTCAGCGTAATAGACGGCACTCGAGAAGAGGATGACGCCGATGAAAAGGAAGAAAATGAGCAAGCCCAGTTCTCGCATACTGGCCTTTAGAGTCCGGCCTAATATCTGTAAGCCTTTAGAGTGCCGGGAAAGTTTGAAGATCCGGAACACCCGCACAAGACGGATAACCCTGAGTATGGCCAGCGACATGGCCTGGTTGTTGCCCCTCTCGTTGATGGGCCTCTCTTGTGGCCGCTGACCAGACACTACGGTGGCCAATGTAATGAAATAAGGGATGATGGCCATCAGGTCTATACTGTTCATGGCGTCCTTGCAGAACGCCATTTTGGAGGGACACGCTAGGAACCTAACGAGCAATTCGAAAGTGAACCAAATGATGCAGCACGTCTCGATGATGAAGAAAGGGTCTGTGGTACGCGGCACTTCGTCCTCTATTACACGTGTCATGTTGTTAGTTGTGTTAAAGAGGCGGTAATGCTTGAACTCGGGCAACGTCTCCAGACAGAATATGAATATCGATAACAGAATCACTACCACGGACACGATGGCGATCACACGAGCTCCCTGTGAGCTCTCGGGGTACTCGAATAGAAGCCAGAGCTTGCGCTGAAGCTCCTGCTTGGGCAAGGGTCTCTCCTCCTCTTTGATGAACCCCTCGTCTTCGCGGAACTTGTTGAAGGCCATCTCTCCGAGTTCATAAAACTTGATTTCTTCAGCAAAAACGTCGAGTGGGACGTTTACAGGCCTTCGGAGACGTCCTCCGCTTTGATAGTAATAGAGGATTGCGTCGAAGGAAGGGCGATTCCTATCAAAGAAGTACTCATTCCTCAGCGGGTCGAAATAGCGGATACGCCGAGCCGGGTCCCCCAACAGGGTATCAGGGAACTGGTTCAGCGTCCTCAGCTGGGTCTCGAACCGAAGACCACTCACGTTGATCACAACCCGTTCGCAATAGTCGTGGTCGTGTGGGATGGGCTCGAAGTTGCAGAGGGGCGGCAATGATAGCAGCTGGGCGCCGCCCACTCCTCCACCCTCGGTGATGCCTCCTCCACCGCCTCCATCTTCGCCGTGCAGCTTCGGCAGGGACCTGGAGAAAGGAAGAGAAGATGAGGATACAGTTTGTTTAATAACTAATTCGTCGCGACTTCCGAACCAGTTTTTATTTCCTTCACCACCCCCTCCACTACTTGCTCTTCTCAGGTGGGCTACAGCCGGTGGCGGCGGTGCCAAAAATGGGGCCCGCCGGGGCCGGAGGACGGGGGTGACCCCCCACTTCTCGACCAGGTGGAGTTTCGAAATGGTGGAAGGTCGTTATCACCACTGTTTATAAACCCTTCACTGATGTTCTTAAAAAGTTCAATTGTTTAACTATGTAAAAAGCCTAAAATCCCGGTTTGATTGAGTCCGGCTAACGATTGTGCCGGATATCCGGGATGTAGGATAACTATCCTCCTGCCGCAGCAGGGGTTTTTTCCACCGACTCCTACATCGGCGCATCCCTTTCCGATGGGATCCGTTGCTCGCACTGATGAGGATTTTGTCGACGAATTTACCCCCAGAATCAGGGTTGCCGGATCAAAGGGGGAAAGAAAGCAACTACTCCGCCAATTCCTACATCGATGTTTCTACTCTTTCGCCAGCTTTGCTGGCACTTTTTTTTTAAACGTCAATTAATGCTCACTTTTAAAACTGTTTACTTATTATAATTGCTTGGCAGTGCAACACTTTTGACGTAAAGACGACATAGGTTTAAAATTAATTTCATGATATCGATCGTAGAATTTCTGGGACTGAAACATCTCTACATATAGTTCTCTGGTTGCTCGAATTATGATTTTGATTTCTATGTTCGCAAACTGTTTAATAAAAATAAATCGATAATGTAATTCTCATTATAAATTTATAAGTCCTTATAAAGCAATTAAAGTGGATTAATAAATAAAAATTTAGAAGTATAGAAAATTTCGAGTAATTTATTAAAAAACTGTTCAATTGCAAAATTATTTTCATTTTTGTTTAATAATTAAAGGCATATAAGTTAGTAATTAAGTTAAAAGTAAGTAGTGTGTAGTAAAATGAAAAAAAAGAGTATTCGGAAGAAAATAAAGTTTTATTGATTTAAATTTGTCTAGAGTAAGAGGGCAGTTTTCATGTTTTTTGAAGGATTTTAAGATATGTTTAGTTTAAATCCTTAAAAAGCACATTGTTTGATAAGAAATAATTTATTTTAATGTAGTTCTTTTTTTAATACTTTAATATTTAAATCTAATGTATATTCAAGAGTATAAATTTTAGCATTTAAGTGTTTAAAAAATATCAGCATTGCAAAAGGATAAAAACTTTTAAGAATACACAAGTTGCAAGACTATACACAAATTTTCTAAAATGCATTTAAAAAAAAATAACATGAAAATAGTTATGTTTCTAATTTGTGAAACAATTAAAAATTGCACAATCTTTACTTAGCTAAATGTTGTATTTGTTTTTAATAAAAGTACTGATATTTCAGTTTCTATTAAAAAGCTTTTGGCACAGGATTTAAAATATGCATAAATTTTTTTATTTAAATTATTTTTAAATATATTCCCTTATTTTTGAAAAAAAAAATAGCATCAAAGTCTAACTTTATTTTTCACCGTCATGAAGATCAATTAAAGTGAAATATCTGTAATATAAATTATTCAAACTTCATTCCACTCATTAGTTTTGCAAAAAATTATTTTAAAATTCTTAAATATATATATATATATATATATATATATATATATATATATATATATATATATATATATATATATATATATATATATATATATATATATATATACGTAAAAAATAATCTGGTATATAAAGAAGCACTCAAATTTCATACAAAGAGAATATAAGACTTATCTTGCATTCTATTCAAAATAGCCCTAACCCTTAACCCTTAACATAACCCTTTATCCGTTAAAAACAATTAGTTCAGAAAAAATCAAAAGAAAATAATTATTATTCCTTTTATGTCCCATTTCAAATTGAATTAATTATGTTGATAATGCAGTACAAGGGCTCGAAAAAAGTTCAGAAGATTTACATGATCTACTGAATATGTTACTCTACAAAGTACTTGCTGAATTATGCCTTTTCAATTGCATGTTATTGAAAACATGTGATTGTAATTATTATTATCATATGAAAACAATGTTATTAGCAACATCATATCTACATCACTTTTACTTTAAATCTGAAGCATTAAGTATTACAAACAAGAAAATATTAAATATTGATAGAGTTTATGCAGACTATTACTGCAGACTACAAAAAAGTCATGTAATCAAATTTTTTAAGACTATGGGCAAGAACATGCCTTTCTAAATTTAATTTTTTTAAGTACATTATAAACCTTTGTATTAAATATTTTTTCATGTACCGTGAGCAAAAAGAAAACATTCAGAATGACTTATGATTTAATGTTCCGAATTTTACAAACTGGAACTCAATGGTTCATTTTTTAAATTTTTTTTATTTGCAGTTAATAAGCTTTGGATGTATATCTTTTACAGTTACTAAAGAAAACTTTTGTATATTTCTGTCTTTGTGTGGCTTATAACTCCAAAACTCCAACTAGGATCCTGAAGTTCTAACAACGGGTGTAAGGGATAACATTAGCCCCCCACCCCGATTCTAAAATTCCTTAAAAAATATTAGAAAACGAGAAAATTTTGTTGATTAGAATTTCACAGGAAAAGTTTTAAAACGTTCGAGAGGGATGCATGAAAAATGAATTTTTATCATAGAAATATCATCAAGCATTGTTACAATTTAATCTGCAGATTCATTTTCTAATTAGTTACTCAAAAAAAATAGTGCTAGCTTACAGCTCAATTAAATAATGAAAACCGAGTTTCATTGGAAGATTTTTTTACGTTCTTTACTCAAGAATCCAAGTATCAAGAGGGCACTTGGATGGCATTTAAATAAAATAGTAAATTGAAAGCTCTCTTAAAAATTCTGGTCTTTGTTTTTGTTTATAGTTACTTATTTCTATAATTTGAAATAATACGAAGTCAGCAGTATTTTCTCCGGATAAAAAATATAAATTATTTTAAATTTTTTAATAGTGTTTGTATATGCACATTAAAAAATTCCGGATCAAATTACGGTATAAACATATTCCATCATAGGGTGCCTCATAGGTTTGGGTGCATCATAGGAAAAATCCATTTTTACCGTAAAATATTATATCGTAATTTTTACAGTGATACTTATTTAATTGCAGTGATTCAGTGAATTTACGTTAATTATTACTGTAAAATTTACGGTACACTAGATTTTTTGTTTCTTAACATGTTCTGGTAAAAGAGGATTTTGCTGTAAAAAGTACTGGTACTCTGAGTGCCGGTACTTTTTACCGGAATTCAATCTGAAATATTTTTCAGCTTGCCTTTGGTTTTGTGCAAGATTGCGCGTTGTCTTTGCTGAATATTCAGCAAAAATAAAGAGCATTTGGCAATTCAAAAAGTCATAATGCTCGAACAATAAATGTCGTACCAACAAAAATCTTATCCGCGTTCGCAAAATATTTTGATAAATGATTTTGATTGCTGTTAAACGCCAAGCATCTACATTTGTTGCCAAAAGTTTGATGGCTGATGATTATAAAGGAGGAAAAGAAAATTTGTCTATTTAGCAGTTCCTATCTGACATTGAAAAAGAAACGCTTATTTTACTCTTATGCTTCCATTTTAGATTCAAATAAATTATTTTACACACTAAAATAAAAATAGCAAATAAAAGAACAAGCAAGACAATTAAATGGTTCTTGAAACAAACCAAATGACGCAACCTCAAAAATGCTATTAATGTTCACTAAATATTTGGATGCTGGCTTTGTTTAAAGCCAAGAATCTGTTATCACTGCCAACATCTTAATGGCTGATGATAGTATACTCTAGTGATCTGTTCTTCTAATTTCTCCTGAGATTTCTAAATGTCTAAAACAAAATAAATATGTTTAGATTTTTAAACTGACATAATCGGATGACATTCTGAAACGCTTGAAGGCTGGACCAGGAATGTTTTGAAAAGGAATTTTCCAGATGTTATTCCTGCAGGATATTAAATTTAATGTAAAGGAATAAGTGGCATTTAATGTGTAAGTGGTTCTTCAAAAAATGAATATTGAAAAATTGCACGGTGATGAATTTTTATGACTTTAAAGTTTTCTAATAATGTTACTTTTGTATGAGTTGCCATATACTTTGCAATAAAGTTTTAATTTTTCAAAAATGATATTACAATGTTAAACTTTGTTACTAGGAAAACATGGATAGTATTCTAAAGTTATAGAAGGTAACAAGAAAAAGTTTGAATCATTAATTTGCAGCACATCTCCTAAATTTAAAAAACAAAAATATTTTCCCCAAATTTTAATGTTTTAAATGATTGGAATGGTAACATATACCTTGTGTTTGACAGCTGAATTATATTTT
This sequence comes from Parasteatoda tepidariorum, assembly GCF_982258835.1. Lineage (NCBI taxonomy): Eukaryota > Metazoa > Arthropoda > Arachnida > Araneae > Theridiidae > Parasteatoda > Parasteatoda tepidariorum. Next base: position 50,293,887 of record NC_141758.1, read on the forward strand.
TGCTCGATGCATTGCTTTTGAGAAATGGCAGTTGAATGTTAAGTAAATTAAAGCGGTAAGTAAATCTAATTTTTTGACTTTGCAAAGGGTATTTAAGAAAATAATATCCAATATGTGTGTCATAAAGCTCAAACTTTTGAGCTATAAATAGTTTTTGCAAGTGCAAATCACTGAAAGAGTGGTATGACATAGAATTGGAAACGCAATTTAATTCAAAAAATGACAGTTAAGCGTCGACATTTACTTAGAGCAAATTACAAGGAGCTCCTAAAAAAAGTAAAAATTTAGCACAAAAAACTCATTACTATTTTTTGTGAAGTGACTGTGAGATGCTGGATTATATACAAAGGATTGGGTGAACCAAGTAATCTACGTAATGAATTTCAACGAACATTGTACTTGACTAAAAGGTAAATTCTGAAAAATCTAACCGATTTTTAGAAATTGATTAATTTTGTTCCTTTTCTTGCCTCCTTTAATTTGTAATCCTTCTTAACCTGGGGGAAACACATATGGAATCGTAGTATGTAATTAGCATTGCACTTGGGATTGCATAATTGGCTATTGGCAACGGTCTGAGAATCACCCCTGAGGGTGATCCGAAGACACGCTATCATAATTCTAATCCTCAGTGAATAGGAGGACTTTTTCACTTTGATAATCCGATGAAATTCATGCGAATTCGAGCACTTTACGATAGAAAAGTTAAACGAGGAACGATGCCACACTTCCTCGGTCTCCTTGTAGTTTTATCAAAGTGGTCAGCCACCCACTCACTGACAGCTTTCAGTCATGCTTGACTTCGGTGATCTAGTGAGAACCGTGGTCCACCGTGGGATTAATACACATGGAATGTTAAATATTTTACTGAAGGAGATAAATAATTAATTTTATGATATCGATCGCAAAATTTCTGGGACTAAAATATATGTATAGATTGCTCCCTGATTGGCAGAATTATGATTCTGATTTATATATCCATAAAATTTTTAATATTATAAATAATTTGTATACATGCTATATGTTGAACTTAATTTTTTAATAAAATATAATGAAAAATTAATCATGGGCAATTCATTCTCTGCACTATCTGTCCTTACTGCGGGAGCATAGTTGGCCCACTTAAGATGGTGCATCTGAAGGAGTGGCCAACAAATCTCCCCTTCAGATGCCTATATTGACGACATTGCCCAGGTGGGCATTGGAAGAAAAATATAATCGAAAACTTATTAAAATTTTTTAAATACTTCAGACGGAAACAACAGACAGTGAAACATAAAGTAGATTTAGCGGATAATTGCTGTCCTATTATCTCACGTAACAAAAGTTTCTGGTAAAATTACAGTACTGTATGGAAATTACATTTTAGGTAAAAAAAATAATTCGGGTTAATAAAACCAAAATATGTGGTATTTAAAGCATTCATTTGGTAATTTTTCCTATCATATGGTAACGGTTTACCGCAAATTCCGGTTTTCAAAATTATAGAAGAAAATACAAAACTAGAAAAGCCCTTTTAACCAAAAAAAAATGGTTTTTATGCCATGCTTTAAGGTATTATAGTCAAATACCCAATCTTAACACATTTAACGAATTTAATCACATATTATGAAACATTATTTTTTACTAAAATCATTACTTAAATTGCTGTTTGAAAAATTACCCATTGAGCCAGAAATACGATTAATTTTAACACATTCTGGTAGTTTGGACTATAAATATTTTCACAGTGTGGAAAGTGATAGAAATTTAAAATGGTAGATCCCATCCTCACAAACGTGAAAGCCCGTTGACTAAAAAACGTTTTAATATTATATTAATGGTGATTCTTTTATAAAAATTTAAATTCTGCTCCAATGAATGATTATCGATTAAAATCAAATTATTCGAATATTTTCAAAGCATAAAATATTTCAAAGCAAAGATTTCAGGACAAAAGCATACTTATAAGTTTTTTTGGCTAATTTTAATAAAAATAAGCAAAAATTGCTGAACTTTCGAGAAAAAAGATCCCAAGGAAATTTGTTTTAAAATGTCTTTATGTCTAATGCTCGTAACAATTCTAAGAAACTTAGAAGTTTTGTGCTGCATTGAATTGTTAAGGTATATTGTTTTAAAATGTCTTCATGTATAATGTTTGTAACAATTCTAAGGAATTTAGAAGTTTTGTGCTGCACTGTATTGTTAAGGTATATTGTGTTAAAATGCCTTTATGTATAATGTTTGTAACAATTCTAAGAAATTTAGAAGTTTTGTGCTGTATTGTATTGTTAAGGTAATTTGTTTTAAAATGTCCTTATGTATATGTTTGTAACAATTCTAATAATTTCGAAGTTTTGTGCTGCATTGTATTGTTAAGGTATTTTGTTTTAAAATGTCTTTATGTATAATGTTTGTAACAATTCTAAGAAATTTAGAAGTTTTGTGCTGCATTGTGTGACATCAGACAAAAGAATAATTGCTGAGTGGTGAGTCTGAATTACGCTGGAGGAAAATGGAAAGATGCAAAACTCTAGAAATTGATTGATTTGATTAGATAGAATGAGGCTTTGTATTGTTTTTGAATTTTATAAAAGGTAGTTTTGTTTTTTTTGTTAAAACTATGAAAGTTCATCATTTACTTTAAATTTAATCGTTTTCCTTTGAGATTTACTTCTGAATGACTTTGCAATGGATTGTACAAGAAAAAGAAGACTTTTTTTTAAAAAACTTATACTTATGCTTGAATCCATGAATAATTGTGGAATTCAACAAAAAAGTACTCAATAGTAAATGATAAATAAAGTTATCAGTCGGTTATCTAATGTCAGCTATATAATAACAATTTAAAACTCAATCTGTCGAATCAAATAGCAATACAGTACTTCCACAAATGATTTTTATCATTGTGGGGAGAGGAGTTGCAGACCATGTCAACCGTCATCTATGAAAAGGTACCCCAACATAGAGTCGAGTTAACATGTCTTATATACTAGTGAATTGTAGTTGTAATTTTGTAGTGGTAGATACGCTACAGTACTCCCCCACCAGAATTATAGCTATGATAGAATTCGATTAATGGATGCCACTAGTTGATTCATTGCTGTTTTTGTGCGAAGCCGGGAGAGCTGTATTAAGATCACCGTATTTTTTTTTTTAGTGCTGAATGTGAGAGGTGTATTAACTTCACGGTTGTAGTCGCTCCTGTGTTGCCGTTAGCAGTCGAGTGTATGCAAGCCAACGTTGTGTGTGATCGAGATGAGACTGAGTAGCAACTGCGTGAGGAGGTGGATAATGATGCAGTCACAAGTAGCAAGTCAACTGTTCAATGTGGACCATCCAACGAAGTAGGCGTTACTGCCGATGTAGGCGTATCCAGATCAAAGTGGGCGTTTTTGCCAAGGTAGGCGTGTTCACATCACGTCCGGGTCACCAATGTGGGGAGAGGAGTTACAGACCATGTCAACCATCATCTATGAAAAGGTACCCCAACATAGAGTCGAGTTAACATGTCTTATATACTAGTGAATTGTAGTTGTAATTTTGTAGTGGTAGATACGCTACATCATCATTAAATCACAATCATATTTACAAGTGAACGTGCTTTTGTGTTACAAGGAGCATTTCTTTATACACAAAATGTAATTACGATGTCAAGAATTACTTACAGATGATATATTAAAACAAAACTAATAGCGCACAAACAAGCAAGTAAAGTATTTTCAGAAAGTACAGGTAACTGCAGTTAGTGAAAACTTAAAATTAGTTGAAGAAAACGAATAACCAAACAAATGAAAATGTTAAAGTTTAAATCACTTTCTAATCTAAATTGCTAAATCAATAACTTTAAGTTTCATTACTTTATTAAAGACTGCTAAATAGCTAGAAAAGCATGTGATAAAATATTATGTTTAAATAAATTACCTATTTTAATTATATATTTTATAATATCTTAAATAACTAACATTTTGTGTACAGATATGCAATTTGAAAATATTACTCATATTACTCATGAAAATATTTCTCATTGTTAGAGATATGATATACTTTTTTCTCGCTTGGCAAATCTTGAGAATGGGCTCCTATATTTGAGTACTAGTAACATATCGTTTTTAATGCCATCTTCATATTTTTTGAAGCCAGTTAAGTTCTTAATCAAGTAGATCTTTCATAATCCTTTTCTAGGGATTATTTATTTAATAGGCATAATATAGTTGCGATTCTATAATGTAATCACGTAACTTCTTCAAGATTTAAACATAGAATAAAAGAGGAAAATACAGTAATGAAAAGGAAAACTTCAAGAGTGAACACGAAAATTAAAGTACTGAGTATACGTTATTTTGAAAAAATTCAAATAATTTAGTTGATGTTCGATTGTTGCCTTCTTTCCAAATGACTGAGAATCTATTTTGTTTTTATTACAAAACCTAGTAACATCTGAATTTCCCACCTTACCTGCACCACACCTATTTTAATGACCTTCTTTTGATTATCTAGAACATTTCTTCCCCCTTACCCAAATGCTCAACTCTTTTTTCAAATATTATATTTATAAAGTTCAGAGATATAAAAGCATTACAATGCATAGTTAAAATAAGTTTAAGGTTAAAAAAACAAAAAAACATTCAATTGAATCTTTACATTATCATCATATTTTAAAGAAACATTTCCGTACTTCCGTATGTCACTTTTATTCAATTTGAGTCATATTCTTAAAAAAGTAATATATATATATATATATATATATATATATATATATATATATATATATATATATATATATATATATATATATATATATATATATATATATATATATATATATATATATATATATATATATATATATATATATATATATATATATATATATATATATATATATATATATATATATATATATATATATATATATATATATATATATATATATGTATATATATATATATATATATATATATATATATATATATATATATTTCTTTTTTTGTTAAATCATTCCAGAATTATTTTTAATTTTATTTGTTTAGAATTTCATTTATTTTGAAATTCATAGTTAGTAGTGTTATCTAGATATTATTAATATGATTAAAAGTTAAAAAACATCTTCGGTTAACTGTACTAATGAATATCATATAAAATTTAAACTAATCTAGAGAATTCATGTATATTGAAAGCACAACGTTATAGGTTCTTATAAGATTTTTTTAACATTCATATAGAGCAAGTAATAAAATCATGCTACTGATTTTATATTGTAAATTTTTTAATGTTAATTCCTTTGTTTTAATAAATTACAGAAGGTGATAATACCAATTGAAGATAATAAGAAAAAAGTGAACTATATAGCTAATAAGTTTTAATTTATTAGCCATTTATCCACAAGAGAAATTAACGAACTTGATCTTGAAATAATTACAATCTTTAAAGTTTGCTCTTTTACCATCCGAAAGCCACCTTACAAAGAAAAGCAGAAAAAAAATCGCAAATCTACCAAGCGAAAGCCGCATCGCCAATTTGAGCAATCCACCGCCAAACTGTGGCAAGCCTTATCATTTGATCAGGAGAGGAGAGAATATAGCGGTATATCTCATCCGTATGAGAGGAGCAAGAGCAAAGAGAATGAATTCGAAGAGTTCTGGAAAGGAGAGTTTTTATGAGACCAGTCAAAGCTAAAGAGGGCTAAGTTGCTTTTCACGCAAGCGAATGACAATTAGAAGTTGTAAGAACATCGATTTTGGAAGGCGTCATTACCATCATGTGTCCCCCCTCTTTCATTCTTTTGTTTTGTCTCCTTATCTGCTTTCGTCTTAAGAGAATATTAATCGGATTATAATTGAAGGAGGATATTTCATTTTTAATAGAAAGAAATTCATATATGGTGGAAATGACTGCTCCATACGGTAGTTAAATTCAATACGTTCATTGTTGTCTATAGATTGTATTGAATAGGGGGAATGGGGTTGGTTTTTTTCGTTCGAAATAATATGGCAAATGTGTTTTCACGAATTGTGGATCGAACTTTGGAAAATATTGCTCTTTGCTGTAAAAATAAAAATTCTGAATGCATTTGATGAAAGGTACTTCAAATGCGGTTTTAAAGCTTTTAGCATTTTCATTTTAAATCCTATGCTCCCAGTATTATCAATAAAATACTTTAAATGGGTTTTATAAGTCGAGTTTTATAAAAAGTTGCTTTTGTTTAAGCATTGTCTCAAACAAAATTACTTTGATACTATTCATAGTATTTTGATATTGGAACACGCAGTCTTTTGTAGTATTTGGATTATATTGCTCGACATACTCGAAGCATGTAAATATTCATATCGGGCATGTATTTATGTATTTCCTTTTTGCCTTAAATATCCGGTGTGGTAAATAAATATTTAAGCCACGTGGTTTTACTGCATTTAGCACTTTTATCTTGAGTCTTAAGTCTCCCTTAATATCAATAAAGTGCTTTGAATGTGTTTTATTTGGCGAGTTTTACAAAAAGTAGCTTTTTTCTGAGGCATTATTTCAAACAATTTTTTTTAACACTCCATACAGTATTTTTATACTAGGACACGCAGTTTTTTGTTGTATTTTCATTATGTTGCTCGACATATTCAAAGCATGCAAAAATTCATATTTGGCATGTATTTATGCATTTTTACCTTACATATCTGGAGTGGCATATAAATATTTAAGTCATGTGGTTTCACTGCTTTTAGCATTTTTATCTGGAGTTCTATGCTTCCATTAATAACAATAAAATGCTTTGAATAGGTTCTATTAGGAGAGTTTTATAAAAAGTCACCTTTGCTAGAAACATTGTGTCAAACAAAATTACTTTAACGCTTTGTGAATCATTTTGATTCTAGAAAACTAATTTTTGTTGTATTTTGATTATACTGGATGGTAAAAATTGATATCGGGCATGAATTTTTGCATTATTTACTTTACATATCCAGTGGAATATGTAAATATTCAATCAAAGATATCGGAAAATTCAAACTAAATACTCTTTAAATTTGTACTAAAATTACAGTTGTACCAAAAGGTTTGGAAAGAAAGGAGACTCTTGAAATAGAAATTTTCTTCTTTGTTAGTGATAAAGCTACTCATTTACTTCATCAATGCTTTTTTGAGTATGTTAAACAGTTCTATCAGTCCTCATTCAGTCATAATTCCTTTTTGTGAATAAAAAGTGTTAAAAAAATACTACTACATATTACTTTATAGTAATTGATTACATGATTTACGCTTAAAATAAATGTTGATGTAGGCGTTATGTAACTAATGTAATTTCTTTCGTTAGAATAACAATAAGTGCATTTGTACGTTTTTACTTGTAAGCAATCGAAAAAGATATTTGGATATGTGAAAGCTTTATTCCAAAATGTATTTCGCTCAATTTGATTTACTTCATTCATTGTGAAATTCCTTTTATAATAATACTTCATGCCAGAAAGTGATTTAAGTGCTTTTTTTTCTACTTTCAAAATATTATTTATAAGTTTTCTCGAAAAGGTAGTCGATTATGAAGATTCTGTTGTGTTATTGTGTTATAAAGATTGTATTGGTGTCATTTAAAGTTGATATTTTTTGAAGTCAGTGTAAAATATATAATTTTAAAAATAATTGTTTGGTAATTTTCCAAGTAATTTTAAGACATTCAGCTTTAATAAACATAACAGAATGGTGTAACAAACTCACCACAAAATAATACAAAACCAAAAAATAAGACAAATCCATACAAAATCATAAAAAAATTGCACAAACGTTACAATCTATAATAAAAGTTAAGACAAAGCAATTAAAAACACACGAGAGAGTTGATTTTTTTTTATTATTTGAGACTGTTCCATTGATCCTAAATTGAGACTGTAATATTTCATTCGTAAAGGTTAACTCTTTTTTTACTCGCATCTTTTTTTTTCTTTATTCTCCCTTTTTTACCAATTACTTTTGTATTTCTAACGTAACACCTTTGAATGTGATTTCCATTTTGTGTATTTTTCTATAATGTTATTCGAGTTTAGGTTAAATGGAGTATTATTTCCTTACTTTTACATAGCGAAATATTTTACATCGGCTTAAGGACTTATTATCTTTTTGTCACTTTTCACATTATAGTATTGCAACTTATCTTATTAGAATCTCAATATATATAAAGGAGTTATTTTAAGTAATTTTTAAAAATGCCATCTGTTAGTCCCTTCGTTTCACAAAAGTTTTGTCGAAATAGAATTGGAAATGTAAACTTTCTAGATAAATCTTCAACGCCTTAATTTTTTGAATTTATTTCCGTACTTTTTCGTTTCCGTTTAGGATCTAATTTTAAGATATTTTTACAGCCTTAAGACTTGGATTTTACATTGTTTTGTTTATTAATTTCCCTTTAAAACTTCGCTATTTAATTCAAAATCAATCCCAGTTTTCAATTTAACTACCAGTACTTTGGATCTTCACCTTTTAAGACTTAACCTCTCTATGTTTGGCTAAACACTATAACAGCTGTATTGAGCCAAATAAGAAGTTTGACATATTGATTATGATGATAACAAAATGATGAAACATTATTTAAGATTTAGCATGGGACAAAACTAAACGAATAATTAATGGAAATGTAAGAGAATTTAAGATCTTTGAACTAAAAATACACTTATCCCCGAAAAAATTATGGAATATTATTTAATGGCATGTAACTACACTTCTTGATTTGATAACCATCAGAACTGAGTTTGGAAGAATTGGGTTGGATTTTCTGGTGCGTCATATTAAAAAAAAATGGTGCGAAATTGTTTTGGGAATTTACCAAAGCTCGAAGATTATGATTTAGGCATCTTGCCTCTTGTTTCAACATTTCCTAAAAGTTTTCTATGAGGTTTAAGCCAGGTGATTTCACAGGACAATATAAAAGTAATGTGGTCTGGAAATGTTCCTAAACCAGTATCATGTTCTTTGGACCATATGAACCACCTGTTAATTATATTTAAAAACAGGGTTATGACAGCATACTTATCACGAAAACACTGAAGGAAAGGAAATAACAAATCCTTCAGGCTGTTGAAGTAACCATACTGGTTTCTATTAGTTTCCCTAATATGAAAAATGTCCCTTAATCATTATGGATCCACTTCCATTAAAAAAATATCTTAATATGATTTTTCAAAGAGTAGCTGATTTCTGTTCCTGTGGGTTAATGGGGTGTTTGGATCTTTGAATCTGCATTTAAATTAAAAAGTAAACCCTTTGAGAGGAATTTATGAGATATTTAACCATTGTTATAAAGTTTAGCAACAGAATAAGGTGAGAAAAGGGTTGAATAAAAACGATAAAACAATGATAAAAAACACTTAAAGAGCAATTAACTGTAGCTGCATTACATTCAGTCATCAGCAGTATTTCAGTATCGGTTAGTCACCAGTTTTCACTAATGCTGAAGTTTTCATTTATTCATTTTTTTGTAATATTATCTAGATTCACTTTTTAAAATTTATACCTTATGAAATGTGTAATGAGCCTCATAAATATTCTGATATCTATGAACAATTTTATTTATCAATAAAACTTAGCGTTTTGTTTCATAATAAGTATTATCTGTTTACTTTTGATTAATGTTTCAAGTTTTTAGTTTTGCAAACGAAATATAAATCTATTACGACATACTTTTAATGCGCAAGAATTTATACTTTCGACCAGAAACACTTGTTGAAAGTAGCTTATTCAAATGTTAAATAACTTACAAAATTATAAATTTGGAATGCTTTTCATATTTACAAATTGTCTTGAAATATTTTTTACTTTTTTATATAATTTTAATTAAATTAAATGTAGTTTTGTAATTAAAAACTAAAATTTAAGATAAAATATATTTATCTAAAGAGAAAACTAATATTTCAAATTAAAAACGCGTGAAAAACCCCCCATACAGAATTATTTATAAAAAGAATGAAAACTAAGGGGGGAGACTGGTTTTATGTCTTACTCTCAGAAAAATCACGACTGAATCGTTATCTGTTGCGTTTAGAGGTTACAAGGGTTCTGACAAATTAATAACAGAAAAAATTGGTTCTACTTGAGAGTTATTACACAGTAAAGATAGACTGTTTGGTGAAGAAAAAAACATGTTTTCTGCGCGCAAGATCGTTTTTTCTTAGAATCAGCTTTTTCGGACATAAAACTGCTCTTCCTGTTTTTCTTACTTTAAAAAAAAAGGAAATTTTTTAATAGAATAAGGCACGTAAATACAATGTTTTAGTAAAGAATTACTGTACAATAGCTTAAATTGCAAAATAGCCTGAAATCTGGAAGTCTTCATAAATATGTTAAACTAGAGAATTTAATATTAAGGAACTAATTAACGTTTTGACATATTTTTGTCTAGCATACTCGGAGAATAAAGGTATGGTCAAACAACCTGAATTAGGTCAAATTTACCGCGTTTCCGGCTCTATGGGAATACCAAAAAGCTGGGTAATTTTTATAGAAGCGCTTTGGTAATTATTTTGGTAAAATAAGCAATAAAATATGGTTTTATATGCGTGGGTATGGTTTTATATGTAAAGGTGGACAAATTTGATAAATTTAGTAAAATTTGGTTATTTTATTGCAACTATCATGGCATGAAAACCCTTTATTTGGTTAAATTAACTTTTCAGTGTTGTAGTTTTTACTAAAAGTGTAATTTTGAAAACCTGAATTTCAGGTAAACCGTTACCATTTGAACGGAAAAATTACCAAATTAACAGTTCAAATAACGTGTATTTTGGTTTTATTGCCAATAATAATGGTTTTCTACCAAAAATATCATGATCACACAAAATATTACACGGTATTTTTTATTAGAATTTTTTTTTCTATATGTAAAGTATTGTCTAGATTAACGTATTTTTATGAAAATAGATTCCACTATGGAAAAGCCAATTTACATTAAATTCTAATCGAGATATGTATTAATAAATATAAAAACAATCTACAAAATTTTGTATTTTTCATACGTTAAAAAATTCAAATGTCACTAATATAATTTAATTTGCCGGCTTTTAATTTGCCGAAAAAAATATTAAAAGTTTTGACGCTTTTTAAGATAGAAGAATTTGAAAAAATATTTCTTGCCTGTTCAGCAAGATCTTATAATTGTAAAAATATTTACTATGAGGATTAGAAAATATATATTGAAAAATAAATTTTACGTACGTATCATACTTATGATATTTAAGACGTAATGATTAAAAAACATTCTTAGACAGTGAAAATATTTTTGATATTAGGATAATTTAAACACTGTTAATTTTTAAAAAGTCAGGGAACTGGCCTTGCATCAGAAAGTTTCTGGGTTTGAATCCCGAGTGAGGTATGAATGTTTTTTTATTTCTCTGTACTATTGTCCTTATTGTGTCCAAGGTTGGCCTACTTAATATGGTATTCATGAAAAAGTGGCCAACAAATCTGCCCTTCAGATGCCTGTATGACGAAAGGTCCTCAGGCGGGTATTGAAAAAAAAAACGTTTTGAAAAGTTAGCATAACATTCACCAACTTTTTTATTATTTTAATAAAAAAAATTCAAAACATAAAATGCTTTTCTGTGGAACGTTAAAAGTCTATTTCTTTTCTACAAAATCCATTGGTATATGAAAAATGATCAAGCTATCTCTATCATTTTAAAAAATGCAGAAAATTATCTATCATACTAAGAATAGGAAATTAGTCTAAATTTAAATCTTGAAGGAATTATTTTGGGATTAAATCCACTAAGCCTAAATGAATGATGATGCATCGATTCCCAATTCATATAATTTAATCAGAAAATAAAACGAATAAAGTCAACGCCCATGCAGCCTCACGTGATTTTTTACACGTGACTTTAAGCTAAGTGTCCCGGTAGTGAAACGTCTTTGGCATTGCAATGTATAATGAGATTTTAACGTTGATAAATTATTTTTAAGGAATACTGTTAAATAATTGTCTGGGCACAAATAAAAAAATTAAAGTAAAAGAGAATCTAAATATAAATTTTTTATTACTCTGTTCATAGATAATGTCAATTATGTATTTTTGCTGCAACTGGGTCGATGCAAGGGACGTTATTGTAGACGAATCATGCAATTTGTCGATTCAGAAAGATAATCAAGTCAGCCACACACGTTTGGCTTCGTTACAGATGTCTAATTAAATCTGCTTTAAATTAGAGAGTTAGGCATAATCAGTTTACTACTTTTCGAGTTGCAAGTACCCAATTTCGTTTTGTTGTTTCGTTTTATCCTTTTCGTTCAAAAAGTAGACATTAAGGATGATAATTATTAAGCTACAAAATTATACACAGAGAAGTATTTCGTCACAGCATTTATACGAAGAGAAATACTTTTGAAGTTTGAAAAATATGCCGACTGGATTGTGTAGGGGTCAGAGAACTGGACTTGCATCTGAAAGGTTCTGAGTTTTAATCCCGAACAAGGCATGGATGTTCTTTCATTCTCTGTAGCATCTGTCTCCACTATGGGAGCAATGCTGGCTCACCTATCATGCTACCCCTGAATGAGTGGCCAACAAACCTGCCCTTTAAACGTCTGATTTGATGAAATGTTAACACAGGTGGGCATTGAAAAAAATGTTTGAAAATATTCAATTGAATTATTCACGTTAGCTATTTCTAATGTACTTTTAAATACCAATTTAAATGTTTACATACTTCACCACTTTTCTGAAACAATGTATTACTATGTTTAAAAATCTGATGATGATGTTGCAGTTTTCAATTGGTATAGGAGCATTTTTATTGGCCGGAAAATCACATGGTAGGATGCAGTTTTCCCACATTAATTTTCATATTGGTTTGTTTCCATCAGCATAAAATTGATATGTCATCAAGGTATCGTTTTCCTATATGCACTATTTTTGCATCCCTAGTTTAAAGGTATTTACCTGTACTGTTATTATAACGTTTTTGATTTTGTTTGTTTTCTAAATTAAGAGTTTAAGAGGAATGTTTTTAATAATATTACGGTTAGAATTACGTAATTCTAAGTTTTATTTTAAGATAAAGTTATTTAAATAGGTGTCTGATTTTATTAACCTTTTTACAATTTTAGTTTTTTTTTGCAGATTACTTTAATGTATTACTATGAATTACTGTTAAAGACATTCGTTCAATAATTTAGAACATGTACAAAAGCAAAAATTGTGTTTTAAATATTCATCCGTTTATTTGGTAAGCAAAAATATTGAATTTCAGTTGTGAACTCACAAAATTTTTTATAAAAATATACTTTTAATTTTAAATGTTATTAAAAAAACTATTACTTAGAAAAAGGATTTAAATTCACTAATATATTGAAATAGTATCATAAAGGAGGGAATAGTATCATAAAGGAGGGAAATATTTGGGCATGGGAAGTGGTGGGACAAGTGTTCGTTTTAGTACATATATTTTTAGTTCAATTTCAATTGTTTCATGTCAAAAAACAGCATTTATTACGAAGCAATCATCGCTTAGCCCTCTCGTTCATGAGTAAAAAAAATGCGGACAGAATTATAAAACTCGTAAATCGAGAAATAAATTAGTGCAAAAAGTTACTTTCTATCATATTTTATTAAAATTTTTATTATTTAGATATATTAAATTGCAAAAAAAAATCACCACGATATTTATAAATTTTCACATTGAATAGTTTTACTCAAGTAAACTCAAACTTTGAAGGAAATCAATGAAATAGTTGTCGGAAAATGCAGTAAAAACTATTATTGATAATAATATGAAATATTCCTCTAAATACGTTAAAATGCTACTATTATTTGGTACAGAAAGAACTAGGTACTACAAAATAGTTTTCGTATCTTGAAAAATGTTTAGTGAGTTGAATTTTGCTGGTTTTCATTTAAAAAAACATCATCGGGAGTAATCCCAATGATTATGGCGTTATCTATCACTATGCGAAAAATCGTTTTTGTAACGAGTATTCATCATATTAACGGTCACCATAATGACGTACAATTAATTGCGCTTAGAATAAAATTTGTTGACTCTAAAGTCACAATTCTTTCAACTTAGAAAAAGCTAAGTTATTAAAAACTGTAATAAGTAATTATAAGAAAATGCAGACAGTGTAGCCAAATTTGTGAAATTTCTTTCTAAATTTGAGAAATCAACGTGTATATTTTTTTTGCCTTTTTAAGTATGCGATGGGATTTAAAAATTTCTTTTATAAATGGAAATGTATAAAATTTTTCGTCTTTTTGTAAAAGGTAATATTGCACGTATAAGAACATATTCTAAAACAATATAAAGTAATTCGAATTAAGACGAGTGGTTTTTAAAAATAAACGTAATAATAAAACATGTAATATAATAAATGATGGAATAAATCTTGTTCTTCAAAATTTTTAAGTGTTGAGGTTTAAATTATTAATTTTGGATAAATCGTTGTAAGCTGAAAAAAACATCTAAGACTTGAACCATTTTTCTCAAAAATAATTTTATTTTGATAGCGCAAAAAAGAAAAGAAATTCTATATGACATTGCTTGATAGTTTATAATGCTTGCGATCTGTTTACATTATTATTTTTTGATGTTTTTCAACAATAGACAACCCTTTTTATTAATGCTTCTTGAAGAGTGAACAAACTTAGTCAAAACTCTATACTTGAGGGTGATTTGACCCGTTGTGAGAAGGACTAACCCTACGAGAATTAAAAGAGTTTTAAAACCTATGCAACAATAATTTCCCATATTATCTGACAAATGTCCGGATTTTTCTTTAAGAAAAAATATGTGAAAATGAATATCAACGGCTGCAAAAAAAATTGATACATCATATGGATTTACGGCGTAAATTGAGCAAATGAAAAAGTGATTACTTAGATTCCCCATGCTAATTGCACGTGTCTAAATGATAATATCGTGAACTATTTTTTTAAATTTTGGAATTACTTTTTAAATTATTAATTTAAAATTCTAGCTGAAGCCAGCTGCTGCAGAATTTTCTTTCCTTTAAAATCAAAGTAGTAGAGATATTTGTTGAAAAAATTTCTGCAGAAAAAAAGTTCTTTAAAAAAATTGCGTAGAAAAGAAAAAAATTTTTTTTGCTTCTCAAATCTGCAAGAACTTTGTAATGTTGCTGTATTATCACAACATTTGCTACGGGGTCTTACATATACATCATGTTATATCCAAATGAAGCATGCTCAGATATTTTATTATTTTAATCTCTTTTAGAAGTTCCTAAGTTTCATATTTAATTAATTATAGATTTAAGAAATTTCAATTTTTACTCAGTTTTTACAGTATAAAATTTTCATTATGAACTAAATATGTATTTATTTCTTTATTTTTAATCAAACTAATAGAATATAATTATAAGAGTTTGATAATTTTAAATTTATTGTAAATTATCTCAGATCACGTAGAAAAAGTAACTAAAAAAAGAAAGGAGAAAACGTGTTTATTTTTTAGATTATTAGTATAGTTAATAAAATTTTATTTGCAAAGTTCAATTTAAAACCTTAGGCGTATATGGTACACCAGTGTCCCCTTTATGTATATTTTTCTTACGCTCTAATTAAAAATAAAAATATATTTTGGAATTTCTTAGTTATTAAAAAAGACAGTTTAATAGTTATTAAAAAAAATCTGTTAGATTCTTAGTGTTATATTTGTTCTAAAATATAACCCTCCAAAAAAAGTAATTTTAAAATATTTTCTTTCATTCATATTCAAAAATATATCAATAATTGTCTTTGTAAGTCAAAGAAAATTCACTGATGAATTACTGTTTCTCTATATAACTGAAAAAAAGTGTAAATTCGAAAAACTTTCGTTTGAAAGTAAGCCATGTTTGAGAATTTTTACCTTCAATGTAAAAAGAGACACTGGTGTCCGATGCTGTATTTAATGAACGAAAATTATTAAAAGGTTAAGTATAATATTTTTTTTTTACTTTAATCAAAGCAAAATAATGAAAAAAGTATGAAAAATACGGTATGAAAATTATAAAAGTATTCTGCATCAAAGTGTGAAACTAAATTAAATGATTGGCAAAGAATAAAAATCAGGAGTACCTTTGTAACTATAAATTTAATATAAGGAAGGGAATATTCAATAAGGACTATTCAATTAATGATATTCAATAACGGAAGATCAATTAGGAAAATCAATATTAAGGATGACAGGTGCATTTTCGGAAATTAATGCCATACAAAAGTGTTAAGAGCATTCCATGGACAATGTATTTTTGTATCAATTTAGCTTGAAACAGATTTATAGATTTAAAAAAATCATCTTTATCAGATAGAGAAACAACTAAAAAATATCAAGAAAGAAAGCAAAATATCAGATACTGAAGAGAATTCCGGAACTTCAAAAGTTCGACAAGAACGGATCGTTTTTCCGAGGCATCCCCATCCTTTTTAAAGAAAGCAGGGGTAATTATCTAACGGAGTGGTCCGACCGCTGAACAAATTACGACTCGATAGATAAAGATCTAATGAACCCCAAGAATGTTGAGATAGACCCAGGACTTTCCAAAAACCCTACTACAATGCAGTAAGTATGGACCCCGGACTTTTCTGCAGTGCAGCTGTCAGGACGAGTGCCAGAAACCCCCTATTTCCCCAAACCCCTGCTCGTTGTACTCTTGCCAAATCTAAGTACGTTCTCTTCTTCCACAAGCATCTTCTTTTTTTCCCCATTTTTCCCCACTCTACAGTGGAGGGGATGCCGTGCTCTTCCGTTTCGTCCTTTTTCCCTAATTTTGCAATTTTTTCCCCCTCTTCATAAGGTTGAAGAAATTTGGTTTTTCGGTTTGATTTTTTGCTCAAAAAAGTAAACAGAAAAATAAAATAACGTTTGAATTTATTGCTGCGTTTCGTTTTTTTAAATTTAGAGATGGTAAAAAATGATTTGTAGTTCGAAAAATGCAATCTTATAAATGTTGACGACCGTTTCTGAGGAAATTTAAGTGCACCGAGGTAGATAAAGCGCTTAAAGGCCCTACCAGCTATTTGGAATGTGTTTAACAGATCGAATTTATTTTTTACTTTCAATACAAGGAACGTGACTTCGGCTTCGAAATGTGCCTTGAATTTATGATTCCTTGAAAAAAAATCTTGTATATATATTTGACTCTTAAAAATACCCAAAAATATATGCCATTTTAGATTTTTATTTGATACTTGTTAAGGATTATCTGTTTAAATAAACTATGCTGTCGTAAATTTGTAAAGTTAATTAGATTGATAATGTTGAGCTTATAATCGAAGAACAAAAAATGAATTTCTCGGAAAATAGAAATAATGTAAAGTCCCAGGATAATGTAAATTTATTGAATTATGTGAATAATGAATAATATAAGTTCTGAATATGAATAACTTTAATTTCAAATCATGTGATGCTATTAAAAGATCTAAATGTTTGAATAATACGAAATATATTTAAATTGTTTATTAATATAGATTGATAAATAAGTAATGTACGTATTAGGAAAATATTTACGCTTCTCAGAAAATTTAATTGCAACGAGGTAGATGAAGGGTGTAAAGACTTTTGCTATTGGAATGCGTTTAATAAATCGAAAGTTCACGAAAATATATTATTTTCCAGTATGTTTTAACTCTTGTTAACAATTGTCTGTTCAAAATCCAAATAAATAAGTAATCCACAAATTTATGGACTTCATCATATAGATAATGTTGAATTTAAAATTTACTTAATTTGCAATGAAAAACAAAACCATAGAAAAAGTTAGTGAATAAATTAACTTCACTGAATAAACATTTAAATTTTATTAAATACTGTAAATTTACTTACTAATATAAAATAACAGTGTCAATTTGCTTATATTTTTGTATTTACAAATGTGTAAAGTACTGGAAATTATGAAAATACTTATTCTCGCCAAAACAATAATTCAAAAAAAAAAAAAAAAAAACGAACAAGCTCGAGAGTTTGACTATAATAAAAAGTAGGGGTGCTTCTAGTTCTACTACTAGAATACGGTTGATTTAAATCCACATTTATTAAGCAGACAAATGCGAAAGGATTCAAAGAAATGTCGGTACAATTTTTCAGTGGTCAACAAATTTAATTTAGAATAAAAGATGCATGGTAATTAAGAAATAAGAATGTAATATAATATAATATAATATAATATAATATAATATAATATAATATAATATAATATAATATAATATAATATAATATAATATAATATAATATAATATAATATAATATAATATAATAATATAATATATTATATTATAATATAATATAATATAATATAATATAATATAATATAATATAATATAATATAATATAATATAATATAATATAATATAATATAATATAATATAATATAATATAATATAATATGATATAATATAATATAATATAAAATAATGTAATATAATATAATGTAACAGTGTACTTTCATATGTACTATAATCAGTACAGACATTGTGAATAAGTATTATCGAAACAGCTATCTGAAGTTTAATTTTTGTATCTGAACTTTATATGCTGTTTTATATGTTATAAATAATATATTGAGTTCAGGATTTTTTTACACCATTTTCTGAAACAAATATATTTAAAATTTGGTATTTTATATCTCAATTTTTGTCACCAAGGCTATTATAAATACACATACACTATATTTAGTCGAACTACCTGAATTTATTTTAAAGTTTATCTTTAAACAAAGAATTAAAGGGTAATTATAAAGATTTATTAGTAGCGCTGATAATTATCCTGTAAGGGACAATTTTTTTATCTGATTTTAAAAAAAAATCATTACTTTTTAATGACAAAGATAAAATGATAAAACAAGAGGATTTTATAGGGAAAATAAGTTTTTCAAAACTATTCTTATGAAACCAGATTAGTATTAAAAATTCCCTCTAATGTTAGCAATAAGTATTAAATAATCTTGATTAACAACTGTAATAAGTATTACTGTTGTATTACTGTTTGCGTTTTTCGTTTAAAAACAATAAGATAGTTATAATTTCGAATTTAAATGGCCACAAATATAAAGGAAGTGCATTACTTTACATCATTTCTGAAATAAATGACAGGATCATATGATTGTCTCAAAGTGCAAACGAAAGAAAAAATACTTTGTTTAACATAAATAATAATTTTAAGAACATGCCTTGGTGAAAAATAAAACAAAAAAAAATTAAAGATAATAAATGGTAGTAGTAAACAGATAGCTAATAATTTCTTTAAAGAGATAAACGTGTAAAATAACTGAGAAACTCTGAAAATTTAAAATAATGAAAATTTATATTTATTCTGAGTCAAATTTTAGAAAAAAGAGATTAAATAAATCACATAAAAGTTTTTTTAAAGGTCAATTCCTACTTAGATCAAGAAAGAAAATTTTAATTTTTGTTGCTTTTTATTAAATAATTGAAATTTTTCTCCAATTTAAAATTAAAATTAATTAATGAAATTTAATTAATGGATTAATATTTGAAAAAACTGTATTAACATCACTGCATGTTTAAAAAAAATGTATTTGAACTCGAAGGGATAAATAAAAATCATTTTATTAACCATTGAAAATTTAAACAAGATATGTAAATATATATAGGGAGTGTGAACTAATTGTAAGAATTGAAAAAAAAAATGCGCGAAGTATCAGACAACTATAAAAGTATAAATTTAGTAACGTGAACCACACGTGCTACCACATAATGTTCTACAGTGAATTTATCTGACACAACGAATATAAAATAAATATTTAAATATGCGCAATAAATAATTTTTTTGTTCAAATTCAACTATGAGTTAGAAATTATAACTGATATTATTTTCAAAATATGTAGAAAACTGAATCACTTATAGTAAAACTTAAGACAATGACTAACACTTAACTAATCGGAAAATTCCATTTTGTTTTTCACTCATCCCAATTTTAATGAATGAATTAATCATTGAAAAAACTGAATTAACATCAAATGTATTTCACTACAAGTTGTAAAAAATGAATTTGATTTTGAGTGGATGAATAAAAAGTATTTTATTGACGATTAAAAATTTGAGCAAGATATAGGGAGAGTGTGTACTAATAGTAGAAATTGAAAAAAAAGCAAGTATTTAAGTAAGCATTACGTAAAGTGCGTAGTATTAGGTGAATCTAAAAAGAAATTTATAATAAAATCTGTACAACTTACAAACAACTTATGACAACAATGATTTTTGAACTGTTTTCTTATTTTTAGAAACATATATTTAAAAATTGTTTTCGAATGTTTTCTGACTATAAAAACATAATAAAAAAGCGCGAGTTTCTCATATTCTGAAACTTTAACAAAATTAATTTTTGAAGTTATACTTCTTATGCGACTTCCAACAAGGTTGCATTAAACGTTTAACGCTACATTTTTATTGGCCGGGAAATCACGTGGTAGGATCCAGTTTTCCCTCATTCATTTCCATATTGTTTTGTTTCTCACTAGCATAAAAATAATAAAAGTCATAAAAGTATTGTTTTTCTATAAATATTTTTTTAGTTTGTTTTGATACACATATAATTTAATAGGGTAGTATTTTTTATTTTCAAATTTGGTGGATAACAATTGTAAAAAATGAGTGGAAACAATCTCACGGACAATGCGACGGATTTAAGATTATGTCAAGGTACGTCTCTTGTGAATATCAATTGATTGTTTCTCTTTTGAAATTACATTATGACGCATTCACATACATTATTAATACAAATACATTTTCCATGGCGAGACGAACCACAAGCACTTCCACTGGTTCAAGAGATCCACGAGGGAAAAATGCACAATATTACTGTTATTACAGAGCACGGAAGAGAGCTGAGCGGGAAAAAGAGTCGTTGAATAGAACTAGTGATCCTTCTACGACTGCTGATTCCTCTACAATTAACGTCGCAGGTTACGAAGTTTAACTTCTTCCACGCGGAGGGACTCCACGCTCTATTTTTTTTAAATATGATTCATACAGCTATATTTAGGAACTTCAAGTATAAAAAATATAAAATGTAGCTTAAAATATGTATCTTTTAAATATATTAGAATTGAATCTTTGGCTGTTTTGATTTAATTTATATTACTGAAAAAATAAACATTATTATCGTAATTACTGCTTTCAGCAGACTTTCATGGGTTGCAAATTTACACTTATAATGTTTGCAAAGCGTTGTCTTTCAAGTGAAAAAAATCATAAATACATAAACGCATTTAAGTAGTCTGACAATTTTAAAAGTCAGCAAAGCATGAAGCAAACTTTCTCTTCCACTTTCTTGACACAGTGATGGATAGCAGAAAGTAGAAAATTGTTCATCGCTTCTTCAAACAAAACAAACGAAAACTAAGAAAATTTTCACCTCAACTCTTCTTAAAGGTGTTTAAATGTTTGAAGAGCAAGATGTGGATGAATCTCAAACCTTTCATGCACTCTCTTCTTGGATTTAGTTATCGCTAGATTTTACGTCACAGATGGAAGCAGTCCAATCAGGAACGTTGTTTCATTGTAAAAGAAGAAATATTTTTTTTCTCTCCCTTTGGCGCTGGTTGCTGCAGGTTGAGGTCAAAGCGCAATCTTGACTCTTTTCCTCTTTATTAAACAGCTCTCAAACATCGATTTTAGCTCCCGGGATTTTTATGTAAGCCGATTCATAAGATACTTTTCCCAGAATTTAGATCTGCATTAGAAGAGTTGATGAATGAGAAATGGTTTAAATCTGAATTTAACATAATGAAGATTGATTTTATACGCCGAATTGGTGATGAGAGATTTGCTTGAAGAAGCAGGAATTGAACAATAATTATGGCTAGTTAATGGGTTATGGATTGAGTTTCATGGAAATTGTCGGTATTACCTTGAAATTCTATGTGATTTTGGGAAATGCTGTAATATTCCTAGTCTTACGCATATTAAACACATCTGACGACTTCGAAATAGTTGCTTTTTACCCACATTGATAATAGTTCATAAAATATAAAAGTTAATTTACACTGATAATCTTAAACAAAAATTTAAAAGGAAAACTGAATAATAGTTTTTTCAAATAGTAATTTGAAGATAAATAAAAAGTAGGGAATGATTTCGTCGTAATTTTATAATTTCATTGAAGTATGGATATTTTTTTAATAAATTTTCAAAACTAATTACTTCTTATAATTTATTAAATAAACATCCACGTGAACTTACAACGCTTGTACACAGCACTTGTAAATTGCATGTAAACTTTCTCATTTAGTTTTACTTTTTGCACTAAATATGAAGTCGTAAATCATGATTCAAAAGCAAGCAATTTCACAATGAGTGTATGATTTTAGTTTATAACCTGCGTTCGGTGAATAGCTGGCCCAATTCTGACTTAACGCTCACCAATGTTTAACTCCATGGCCATCCCAACCCATACGACAAGAGATCACCTATACTATGCTGTATTACAAACTATCCTTTGTGGAGGACTTTTTGATGAAACTGATCCAAATTCGCGTTACATCGAGAGGTTAGCCCGCAGCGGGATTCTGACCCATGATTCTTCTACCACTGAGGATATTTTGTCTCAGCACTGTGGTCGGTGCGAGCTGGGAGAAAAATTCGTATCCATCAGCCCCTCCTGGGTTACGTAATTGGGAAGTTTCCTGAGCCACCGTGACTGCAGTGACCATCTTATGACGCTACTTAGATCCTTGAAGCAGGGTACATACTTAGGATGAGAGTGCTACGTTAATATTATGATCGGCTGAGTGGCGGATTCGAATTTCAGCACTGACACTACAATATTTCACCCCTTCCTTCAACGCATGAGGAGTAGCCTTTGTCTAGTACTTCTTAGTGCTTCTGATGAGAAATCAAAATGAATGGATTGGATTTTCATGTAAGTATAGAATTGTAAGATTTCCCCTGAATTGAAAATCAGCTTTATAAGATTTGATAAATGTGATGGGGTTTTAATCTGCATTTAGCGTGATAAAGATTGATTTTATACGCAGAAACGGAAATAAGAGTTTTGTTTGAACAGTCAGAATTTGAACAATTACTTAAGATAGCTTGTGGTTTCATGTAAACTGCCGGAATTACCTAAAAATTCAACATAATTTTGGAAAATGTTAAAATATTTCTAATCATGCACATATTAAACGCATCTGATGACTTACTTGAAGTTAGCTGTTCTTTATCCATTGAGAATAGTGAAAAATATAATTTAAATTAGTAACGTTAAAACAGAATTTAAAAAAGAACACAGAACATTAAGTCTTTATTACTAAATCATTGCGTGGTTTCAGGAATAGAATTAAAAGCAGAAATGTCTTTAAATGATTTTAATAATTTCATTAATAATTTCTTTGAAAGAGGAAATTTCTTGATAAATTTCAAAACTAAGTACTCCTTACAATATATCATAACAAAGTTTTTAGAAGTTAACTCTAAATTGTGTGGAAAAAACTCAAGCAACCTATACGGTTCACATTTAGTACTGCTTTTTACACTGAATAAGTTTTAATTCAAAAACATGCATTTCATGATTTGTGTTGCTATTCAAAATACAATTCAGATGAATTATTTTATGCGAGGTATATTTTAGTTTATGAGATTTCTTATGTAAGTTAATTCATAAGATAATCTTCCTTCTGCATTGAAAGGTTAAATATAGGTGAAGAATTTTTTTACCTTCAAATAACAGGATGAAGATTGATTTAATACACCAAAATAGCAATGAAAGATTTGCTTGAGTAAGTTTCTATTCTTGTTTGTTAACGAATAAACATTATTTCTAAGAAATTTTCGTTTGTTTAGAAGTTAGTTAAAAGCAGAAGAATAAGAATCATGAAAAAATTAGGCTAACTTAAGCAACGATAAAAAATAAGCACTACAACGGGATCAATTAAAGAAAGCAGACTGCAATTTCGGAACTTTATTGCAGTTGATTACATTCTGACAGAGTTTTTAGTTCTTTCTATTTTTCATGAGTTAGAATAACCAGTGAGCCAGAAAAAAGTATAATGCCACTGATAGGTATAAAAATATAATAATATTTCGTATAATATTATCAACAAAAGAATTTTCATTATTTTTTTTCTGTCTTCATACTAAAAATCATCTGACAGAGGGAATTTTGTATGTTTTTAACAGAAATAATTTAAAACAATGTTATTTTCTATAAATACAGCTTTTCAGTTATAATATTAGGTGCAGAGAGTACGCCATCAATGTTTTAATTAATGACCATTAGAATAATACAATTTTTGAAACTGAAACTTTAAAAAGAAAAATATGTTTTGCTACATATGTAATCATGGCAATGTAATTTCAAGGTATAAGAGGTTCGATTTAGGTCGTAATAGTTGAGATAGAACTCTTTTCTGAAAGGAAGCTGGTCTCTCAAGGAAAGAGTTTAATTAAATGAAACTGATGTTTTTTTTTTAAAAATATCTATCATAATAAAGTCAAAACTGTCACGTTATAAGTTGATTAGAAAGTGATATCAGATTTGCAAACTAAAACCTCTAAAATTGTCATGGTAAGTTGCAAAGCTATGTCAGTTTTTATTTTCAAGCAGTTTGGTTTAAATAATAATAGTCATTCATTACGGTAGAGCTAAAACATCATTTTTTGAAAATACCCCTAGAAAAAGATCAATTGATTGAGTTATTGTGACTTGATTATTCAATTGATGTTATTGGTGACTTAAACGTTAAGGGCTTATATCTAAAAAATGTGAAATATCGCAAAATTTTTAAGGAGTTTTAATATGTTCTACACTAAATGCAAGTTAAAAAATATTCAAAAAACATTGTCTCCTCTTAAAATCCCTGTCACAAATATAACAAAGAAGGAACTTTTCCGATCTCATTCTCTGATTTTACCACATTCTTTAAAATACTCAAGGATAGTAAAAGAACTTTCCAAATATAGAAATTTAATTTTTTATGATGTGGTAGCAGTATAGTAATTGTTAAACGATTAAATTTTTGCGGTTTATTTATCATCAAGTTTTTGTTCAAACTGAAAAGCTTGTTTTCTGTTATTGTAGAGATTAAGCTATAAAAACTTTTTCATTTAAGTCACTTTATTTCATCCCCATTTCTTCGAAGGACTGCTAAAATATATCAATATTTTATCGCTGGCTGATACGGTTAGTAAGTTGAACTATTGGCATAATTTTTGCCTTTACAAATCGAAGCACTTAAACAAGTTTTTGATCAGATTTTTTCTGATCATTTACATACTCTCTATAATGAAAAATATTTTGAGACTAAACCTATTAAAATATAAATAAAATTTATATAAATTCTAATACAAATATTAGTCTGAGGACCAGTCAATACGAAACACTGATATAAATGATCAATATTTTCGTAAGATTGCCTCTTTGAATATAACATAAAATATTTATTTTGTAAAATCATGTTTTTTTAAAAATAATTTGAAAAAAAGTAATCTGCAGTAAATTTTCTGTTAAATTCAAATATTACACGAAATATTCATTTATAAAATTATCTGTCGGTTTTTATTGAATAGATGAGATTGAAAGCAAGTAATATATAATGGAATTTGAGATATTGCAAAAAGCATTTATTTTACATTAAATATCGCATAACATGAAATTATTTTATTCAATTATATGTATTTTACGTTACATTACACGAAATATTTAGTTACAGCAAAAAATTTCAAACGAAAAATTTATATTTTGCATAATCGTCTGCCAATTTATCAGTCAATTTTAATTAAATTGGAGAGTTTAAAAACGTGTAAACTTTAGCCGTTTTTTTTGTCGAATTTGAATAGAATATTACACCGAGTATTTATGTTACAAAATCTGAGGACTTTAATATAATCGATGTGTTTGAAAACAGTCAATCTACACTGAAATTTTCAATCTATGGGATTTGACTTTTAAATAAAAGTTTCTTGCAAAACTATCGGTAAGTTTTTATTGAAATGATGAGTTTGAAATTCTATTTACGCTAACATCTTCTAACGAAGAAACGGCATTAATTAAGGAGTAACAGTTTAATTTCCAAAACCTAACTGTTAAAGTTAAAAACTAAAAAAAAAGAAGCACTTTATTTCGAGTATTTTTTATTACAACCAACTACTTTTAGGAATTAAAAATTCCTAGAACTTTAGAGTTATGACATAATTTTATGTTATCACATCAATTTGATATTTATAATAAATTTTTAGATGTTCAGAAATCTATGATAATTGCAACTTATGTTTTGTATATTTGTTTCTTCTAAAAATATGGGAATGCGAATTCAAAATAAAGGTATAGATACGTAAAATACAAATATAGTCAACGAAAAAAGCTTAAGAACGTAGATACATAATTCTGTTTTTTAGTCTTTATGTTCGGCTTAAAATTTCCCACTGTAAATTGTTCATATTTTTGGTCTCACATCTAATAATAGTGTTTATGATATACGAGATATGATTCACAACAACTATTCTGCTTAGTTTGAAGTCAAAAAAGAGAAGGTTGACTGTTTAGTCAATAATGATGACTCCAAAATAATTTTACACAAACAGTGAAATTTCACTGACATGGCGCCATCTGTACGTTTTGTAACAAAATAAACAAACTGCTGAAATTAACAGCAAATATTTAAATTAATATACAAGACTGATCCAAATGTAGCAATTCTGTTTGTGAATAAATAATTCCAATGCTAGCAGAGAGGTCCAAAAATGCACTGAGAAAAACAGTAAGGTTAAAATTGCTTAGAATAGAGCAGCATTTAGCGTGTTTCTGTCTGTATGGGAATACCAATATAGCTCGGTAAATTTTACCTGAGTGCTTTAATATTTATTATGGTAAAATTACCAATAAAATATGGTTTTATAATATGTGATAAAGTATGGTAAATATGTTAATAATAGGTAATTATGCAATAATATCTTAGAGCATAGCATTACGATTTATTCGGTTAAACTATCCCTTTTCAGTTTAGTATTTTTTATTTCCCATGTAACAGTATGAAGCCGTAACTGTACACCGTACTGTATTACATTATGAGACAGTTACCATAAGAAGAAAAGTAACGAAATGTATGGTTTAAATAAAGTTTTTTTTTTTTAGTTTCTATTATCAGAATTTGTTTTTATTAAAAGAAATGTTATTACCATACAGTAAGCTAATTTTACCAGAATTTCTTTTTCGAGTGTTAACAGGATTTTAATAAAATAACTACTGTTAAGACTATAATTAAAACACTGTTTATAAACTAATATCAAGAGGCAATTTGTATAATTTAAATACAGTTTAAAATACAATTATTATTTGTTCAAATTTGAGCAAATAATATATGAAATTAAAGTATTGAGAGACTAAAGTTATCTTAGCTATATTTTGTTTGATTAAAATAAATATGTAATGTTTAGATCTGACAACTACAGTAATCATTCCCTAATTTTGAAATTTTCCGGAATTTATGATAAAAAAATAATTTTTTAAATGTTTTAAAGAAAAGAAATTTGGATAGGTAAAATAATTAAATGATGTAAATCAAATATTGTGTTTGATCCCTGAAAAGAGTTTTCAATTCCTCAATCGAAAATTTTTAAAATCAATTTCAAAATAATATAGTATGTATTATTTTTTTTACTTACTCTATATGAAATTTATGTTTCTAACTAATTGTTTTTAAAACTGATCTGCTTTTAAGAGATAACTTAGTTTTTTTAAATAATGCGAAATAGATAATTTTTTTGAATTCTGAATCGTTTTCCGGAATTAAGTCTGAAAAATAGTAGCATATTTTTTATTACTCTTGTTTGTATAATTTTACTTTCAAATAATGTATAATTTAATCTTGAATAATATTAGTGAAAATTAATATTTGCATAATAATATTAATGAAATTATAATGTATAATATTTGCAAACACTTATTAAAAAGTAATACTCTTAAAAATGGGCAATGAAAAATATTTTGAGATTACGTTAAGTATTTGACGTTTCAAGTACGCTTCTTACAACAAATTGAGTTAAATAATGATGGGCATTGTTGCAATTGATAATTTTATTTATAAATGTATTCATAACGAATGATATATATATGATATAGTGAGTTAAATAATGAAATGCACTGTTGAACGATAATTTTATTTGTAACTCTATTTATGAGAATTTATATATGTTATAGAACTTTATCCTACATCGTGAATTAAATAATGAAGCTCATTGTTGTAACGCCCATTTTCTTTATATTTCAATTATATTCGAAGTTCAATCGTGAATTAAATTGTTGAATGAATAATTTCTTTATATATTTGTTCATAATAAATGATATGCATGATATAGGGACATTGTTATTCATAGTAATTTAAATAATGCAACGCATTGTTGAACGAAATATTTATTTACAACCCTATTTATGAGAATTAATATATGCTATAGAACTTTATTCCACATCGTGAATTAAATAATGAAGCTCATTGTTGAAGTGACCATTTTCTTTATACTTAAATTATATTCGAAGTTCATCATATATATATATATATATATATATATATATATATATATATATATATATATATATATATATATATATATATATATATATATATATATGAAATGGAAATGATAAAAATTGTAAAATAAATAGCAATAAATAGCAATGCTTATTGGTGTAAGGGTGAGCTTCTACTCTTCATAACATTTATGATACGAGATTAAATCCGCTGGAATATTAAAGGCCTTTTTTGTATTATACTAATGAATGCTTCAGCAGATTTATTCCAGACATTCAACGGTTAGATTGCAAATATACGTCAGACATATTTATCAATGAAAAATTTAAGTAATCTGAATGAAATTATGCAGAAGTAAAGATATTTTCGTTATAAAACTGAGTTTATTTACTGATTGTGACATGCACGAAATACAGGCTGGAATTAGTATTATCACTAAAGGTGAATGGATAATGGGTCAACTGTTAGTGGTTGTGATTTTCTCAAGAAATCATTTCTTAATTTTGTAACGAGATTGTGTATATCTTGTGGTTTAAAGGAGACATTTTCCTAGACTTTTGTTATTTTGTCTTAAAAATAATACTCTGTTTATATATTTTGGAACGTATTTAACCATAATATCGTTCCAATGTCCGGCAACTATACTTTCATAGCTTTATAATAAAATAAGCTCACCGGAAAAAAATCATTAGAAATCATTGGGGAAATTATTAAAAGTATAATTTAATTTCAATTAACTTGGTCTCTAAACTTTATTGTGTATCTCTGGGATTCTATCCCTGGTGGTTGCTTGAAGATCACCCAGGTTTAGTTCAATGAGTATGAAATTTCGTGGTAAGTTAAGGCATCCGATGCGCAATGCTGAGTACATTGCAGCCATTACACTATTGGTCATAAAATTGGTGAAACTTAACCCACTTAATAACTTCTGCAACTTTTGTCATTTTGTTTAGATGTAAAGAATTGAATTAGGCAATAACAAATCTTAGATAAGTAATTAAATCCTCCAAGCATTGAGTCCCCATGTAAAATTGTACTGAAAGTTCCCTGGTACGCATTTCCCATTCAACAACAGAACCAAGCATATAGGAAAGCCTGCTTCTAGAACTTCGAAAAAAGACGAATCTAACGCTCAGAGGGTCACTACGAAGAATTTGTGTATTTTAAAAAATTTTAAAGATTTAATTGTATTATAATTGTACTATATTGTTTAAACTAATTAAAAGTGATTTAAACGACATAAAAAAACTGCCTTAATTTATAAAAAAACAAAGATATTTATCAAATATCTAAAATCAGATAATTATATAATTGTAAATTATGTAAAAAAACTGATTTCAGAATAGTGTTGGTTCAGTTTTGTCTGAAACAATCAAAAGAGAATACGATGCTGTAGGATTGGAGGATATTCTGATTGGAGGAAATTCTGATTGGAGGAAATTCTGATTGGAGGATAAAATTGTATTTTAAATCCTTCGAAAGAAAATATTCCCATTCACCGTTATTTTATTTTAAAAAATGAATTAAAAATGATTAAAACATATTTGGAATTTCCCCTCCATATTCACACCTTTTATAGTTGTATTTTGTAAGGAGGAAAAAGGCCTCTTAAGTTCCGCGTCAAGCATTATAATTACGACGTTTTATCCAATGTTCATAACTTCTATGCGGTTGCAAGTTGATAGATTTCGCAGAACAATTAAAATATAATAGGGTGTGTGAGTCTTCATAAAACCAGTTAAATATTCTTTCAGCTTGATAACTTTGCTGTTGTCATCTTACAAAAATAAAGGTACAAATCTGCAGTTTCATCACAAAGATGTGAAATAAAAGATCTGATCACGAAACATGTCGGTTCACGCTAGTGATTGTCTCCGTGAACTGGCCTGAAACATAACACAAAATATATCCTTAAAGCCAGAGCTGTGCAGTCGGTATTGAGAGTACTACTCCTGATTATACTGAGAATTTGACACCAACTTATTGGAATCTTTCCAGGATGTTCAAAAGAAATTTAGATATTAAATTCAATTCGTAATTAAACTATTGGATATAAATATGTTTGATTCAAAATTACATTTTGTATTTCAGCATATCACTTGGGGATTAACCTTACGAAATATATTTGTATAAAATATTGAAATTGCACAAAACCACTATTAGAAAAGATCTAAGTATCAATATCACACCAAACCACACTCTTGCACACTCAAATTTGTAAACATCTTATTATAAAAAGTGTTTTTAGGAAACATTCTGATATACTACAAATGATGGTGGAATTCATTCGGATATCTCTTTAATTTAATTTTTGAATGTGAAATAAATTTAATATTGGCATCGAAGTAATTTTAAATGGTACGAACAGTTTTTTTTATAATTTATAATTTAAATAATTGTCACAACATTTCTTTGAGTAATATTTTTATCCACATTTTAATAATAAATATTTGTTCATATGACTTTGACTTAAAATTCGTTTCTTGTTTTAAACTGTAGGATCTATATGAGCAATTTTACAAATAAACGCCAATTAGGCGGCCAAAAAAATAAAAAAAATTGGGGGAGGGGGGCACGCTATTTCAACCTGAATTTCCTTCTTTTTTACACCCTAAAAAAGCAAGAAGAAATCGCGAACATAGAAATTTTTTCTTTGTGACATACTTTAAATGACAAAATACCAATTTCAAATTTTTCCCGATTTTTTCAATTTACGAACTTCGATTAAATTTTTTTACTTTTGTTTTTTATACTAAAATATAGTCTTATAGTATGAAATCTTTATAAATGCATTTTAAAGAAACATTATAATAATATTATATTTATGTAAAAATCGCTTTATCTGAATAAATGGCTCAGATTTATCTGAGCCATTTATTTTAAAATTGGTATTTTGTCATTTAAAGTATGTCACAGAGAAAAAACTCCATGTTTAAGATTTTTTCTTGCTTTTTTAGGGTGTAAAAAAGAAGAAAATTTATGTAGAAATAGCGTGCCCCCCCCCCAAAAAAAAGAATTTTTTTTTGGCCGCCTAATTGGCGTTTATTTGTAGAATTGCTCATATAGGAACCAACCGGGATTGGAGTTGATTTTTTTCTTCCAACTGATCCTTACATTTAATACAATCAAAGTACTTCTTTTGGTTGGAAGGATTAAGTCTTTGTCAGATAAGCCTATTACAGTTTAACTTTGAATTACGGTCCAATCTTAATAAAGTCTTAAAAACTTTTCAAGCTACCGATAATATGATATATCGCTGTACCCATTTTTCTAAGAGTCTAAGGATGTGAATTTTCCAGTACTTTAATCCCATAATCGGTTTTATCCCTAAATTCATAACACAAGTAGGCAGTTAATGTAATTCAGTGAGAAAATTTAAAATATTATTAACTTACTTTTAAATTGTAACACGTCTAATATATTGCACTTAAATTATATGTTAGGTAACATTATAATGATAACTGCATGTTTTTCGAAATATATACTGTTTTTTTATTGCATTTTTTATTAGATAAAGATTAAACACGAAGAATATTAAACCTTATTTTCGAGAGTAAACGGAAGTTAGTTTTTAATTTGATATAAATAATCCGCTTTATCCCTATAACGCAAGTGTGTAGTTGATTTCATTGAGTGAGAAAATTTAAAATAGTATTAACCTATTCTTTTAATTGTAACATAGCAATTATACTGAAATTTGAAAGCAAAATTATATGTTATATAAGATTATAATAATATCTACATGCTGGTACGTAATATATATTATTTTTCTATTGCATTTTTTATTAGATAAAAATTAAACATAGAGAATGCTGAACTATTTTTCCGAGAATCTAAGGAAGTGAATTTTTTCTATAACTTATTTTCTTCTGAGTATCATTACGCAAGTAGGTAATTAGTTTCATCCAGTAAGAAAATTTAAAACAGTATTAACTTATTTTTTAATTATAACATGTCTAATATATTGCAATTAAAAATAAAATTATATGCTATATAAGATTATAATGGTAACTACACGATTGGACGCAATACATATTGCATTTTAAGTATATTTTTTTATAAGATAAAAATTAAATACTTTAGTTTCACGAACGTTATGAAATCAAATCTGTGATTTTTTACAGTGTCATATATTTATGGTAACAAAATAACATTGGAGAACTAAGTCACCTTTTTTAGTGATCTGTGGCATGGGTTTGCAATAAAACATGATACCAATAAGCTTTTATGGTTTGATCTGCTGTAAAGAATGAAGAGTTGAAAGATACTTTGAACAGTGAATACATTTTCCTTGAATACAGTGGTTTCTTTGGAGAGCTTCCAGCTGCTTTATTTACCTCTTGTTGCAGAACGTGCGAAGTTGTTGATCAATTTACAGAAAAGGTGCGCCGTTTTAAGTAACTTTTAGTCTAATGGTCAATTTTAAATAACAGAAAAATGCATTTTTTCTTCTTTTCTTAAGAAAATATGATGCTCGGTAATTTTCACACTTAGATGATATATGTACTTGTTAAAAGTATATAAAATATTTAAAATAAAATCAAGAAATGCTTTGGGTATTTAAATATTTGTTTATAGTGTTTCTAAATTCAACGTTTGATTTGATTGATAATTTGTCTCGAACATTTAAGCAATATTCGAAAATTCTGTTAAAATTACCAATCTATATTTTGTATGCCATGCTCAAAGGTTTATGATAAAATCATCAAATTTTACCATATTTACCAAATTTTTTCTCTTATTATAAAACTATACTTGATTATTTTCCAACTCCCAACTAGAGAATGACCTTCCGTCATAGAGGTCTCTGAAGGGCAGATTTGTTGGCCACTCTTTCAGAGGCACTATATTAGGTGGGTCAATGTTGCTCACACATTAAGAACAGATAGTACAGAGAAGGAAAGAAAAATCCATGCCTTGGCCACGATTCGAACCCAGTACCTTTCGCATGCAAGGCTAGTTCCCTGACCCCTACGCAGGCCGGTCGCGGATATACTTTATTGTTAATCTTACCAAAATCAGTACAAAAGCACTTCGAAAAAAATGCTTAGCTTTTTGCTTTTTTCAAAGACACTGAAACATGAAAAATTGTAGCATTTTCTGGTCGTTTTTAACATACTCTTTCACTCAGAGCACAAATATTTAGTTTTGAACTGTTTCTAATCATCCCAGAAACATGAATTCGATGAGCCTGATTAAATATTCGTTTTCATTTATAGGATTCCTTCTTGTTAAAGAAATTTTTCACTGTGGTTTTTATACTTTTTTGCTATTAAACCAATCTTTTTAGTAAAATTATAGCTTAGTAGATGGTTATTAAAATAAACAAAAAGTGAAACATTTATTTTTCGTTTCGTAAATTGGTAATTGCTGTTGTTTATTTATGAAAAATATTTCCAATATAGAGCCGAAAGTTATGTAAAAGAAAAAAATCCCGCTGAGTTAGATATACATTAAACGAATAAAAGTAAAATAATTTCCTATCACCATCTCATAAGTAAATGAGGAAAAAAAAAGGATTAGTGGAATGAAAATAAATGTACCAAAAATGCCCACTTTTAAATCCGGATAAGTATACTTTCAGTTAAGCTTCATTCATTTAGTAAAAATTATAGATGTATTGAAATAATTCAGAAAAAGATACGGGCATATTTATTTAACTGCAAAACATGAAATATGATGCACATCAGAATCAAAATGGGAGAAATATAAAAATCTAGATCTTTGAAATCTTTTTTTAAGAAACACGAGGAACTGGTAAGCGTCAATAACGAGACTTACGAGAACATAATACATTTCTGTGCAATCATTAAGAGAAATTACTTATGCAAGGTACATGAGTAATAATTTAAAATTCAATTCATTCTAAGTTTCTGTAATTATTTTTATGTGTAGTAAGTATTAATTTTTTTATTTCTTAATTTGCATCAGATTTTACCATATGTAAGTCACTTTATTATTCGCTTCAGACTTGATAAATTCTCTAAATATTTTGGCACCTGATTTATGGCAAATGATGCATGATGTGATTATTTTATTTCTTCCATTGAGTTAGAATTGGACTTATGCTAGTCCCCCAAGACCCTTAGTGTTATTTAAAAAAAGTGATACAAAATTCAGGAAAAAAACTGATTATTACAACTGATTATTAAGTATAATGAGAGCCATGATGGCTCAGAGGATAGAGCGTTCGCTTTCCAATAAGGTAAATCAGGCTTGAATCCTAGAAATGATCTATATGAATTACGTATCCGGCTGGCACCGACCACAGTCCTGACGTAAAATATACTCAGTGGCAGACGAATAATAGGTTAGAGTTCTCTTGTTGCCAGGTTAACAGTGGGAGGTTTTTGTGGGTTTCCTCTCCATGTAACTCAAATGTGGCTTAGTTCCCTCAAGAAGTGCAAATTTCTCCCAATACTTGATCGAGCAGTTTCCTTGTCTTTGGGATTGGGTTCAAAATTACAAGGTTTAGGAGATGAACATTAGAAGTCGTAAACCCAAAATTGAATCCACTGTTCAATGACAGTTATAAAATAAAATAAAATGAAATGAGTATAATGATAAAATAAATGCAAACTAAATTTTTTTTCTTAAATTTTCAGAAATGCAAAACTTTTTGAACTATTAATAAAGTAAATTTTTAAGATCTAAAAAGTATCAAGACCCATTTATTTAAATAATTTCTTTTCATAAATATTACATATAATGAAAGAGTTTAATAAAATAGTAAGTTTTTGAAAAAAAATCAAGAGTAAAAAATAAAAATTCATAAATGTAAAACTTTAAAACTGTATAATTCTCTGTAACAGTATGATTCAATCTATATACAGAATTTAAAAAATCATTTTCCAAACAATGCATTCAATTTTATCATTTTTTGTTCATTCAATTCGACACAGGTAATCAGAAGGAAATATAATAACAAATTAGGCAATGCTTAATATCAGACTTACATATGACAAAAATGCAGTATCATAAAGCAACGTATGTTTGTTTCTTTTAAATACTAAGCCCAAACGTATCATTTTTAATAAAACGCTAAAAATTTACGTTAATGAAAACTTTCGTAATGAACTAAGGAAACATTAATTAGTTTTTTACCTACTCAAAATACCATAACTATAAAATATTGATTTTAGTACATATACATAGTTTTCAAGAATTAAATCCCTAAGTGCAAAGGTTTAAGTCATTTAAGCTTTACGTATATGAAATTCTTTATAGTACCTTGCATTGAAATTTCACCTTAGGCAAAATATCCACCTAAATGATTGAAATTTACTCTTAACGGTAAAACAAAATATTAGTCATATATAATTCACCCACATCGAGAAAAATAATGGTCAAAACTACCTGAATATTTTAAAATTTACCGTGTTCGTGGCCTGATGGAAACACCAAAAAGCTCCATAACTTTCACTGGAGTGTTTTTGCATGGATTTATGTAAAATTAGCAATAAAATAAAACTTTATAATACGTGATAAAATTTGTCAAATACGCAAAAATTTAGTATTTTTATCATGATAGCTTATAGCATGAAGTAAAAACAATTTATTTGTTTAAATGTACTTTTCAGTCTTGCATTTTTTGTTAAATGTTTGGAAGTAAGAAATATAATTTTGAAAACCAGAATTTCCAGAAAAACCGTTACTATTTGAACGAAAAAATTATTTAATGAATGCTTAGATACCACACATTTTGGTATTTATTACTTGATCAATGTTTCTATTTACTGGAAATGTAATTACTACAGAGCACGGTAATTTTACCAGACTTGTTTTCTCTATAGAAATGCCTATAATATTTACTACTCATAAAATAATCAAATTCTACTCAAATTGTTTTGAATAAAAATTTAAAAAATATTTCTAATTGCTTCTAAAATGTAAATTAATGTAAATTTTTCTTTTGAAAATATATAAAAAAATGGAAAAAATAAAATTAAACCAAGACCCTTAAAAATATAATTTCTCTAATATATTCACCAGCAAAAAAATCATCCACAATAATTGACGTTTAATAAGCAATATCATGGGATTTCTTTTTATTATGTTTTAAAAATTTGTATATATTCATACAATTATAAAAATTAAAAAATTTATATGAATTTGTCTTTTTGATTAGTTAAATAGCAAAAATTTAGTTGTATTTAACAGATGTCTTTTCACATTTTTTTTATTTTGTTTAAATATTGAAAATGCTAATTCATATAAGTTTCTAAAATATTATTTTTAAAAAGCATTTTTGCCTTAAATTTAATGAGTATATAAGATATTCCAGAAATTTTTTTAAGAATTGTAAAGTTACTTTTTAATTTTCATTACTTTTCGCACCACTTAAATAGTTTACAGGAGTGTCGCTGATTGTTAAAAAAACTGTGAATACTTTAAACAATAAAAATAAAATAAAAATAAAGTAGAATAATATTTAATGGCATTTATATTTACTGCTAATTACATGTAGGTAGTCTTTAGAAGAGAAAATTCAAATTAAAAACATGTTCATATTTTAATATAAAATCAAATTACTTCAATGCTAACATTAACTGCCCTGTATAATTCTGAAAGTTGTGAGCGAATAAAATATTTTAATAAATCAAATAAGCAGATGAATTATTTTTAAAGCACCAGCAAATCAAGTAATATATATTCAATTGGAATTGCAATAACTTTACTAAAATTTATTAAGCGATTGTGCAAGAAATCATTAGTATTCAATAAGAAATTGAGAATCTGCAATCAGAAAGTTGTCTCAAATTAAGGGAAGACAGTTTCCTCATTTACTTATTCATATTTCTGATGTTATAACAATAATTTAAATCACTATATTTCAAATTTAAAGATACTAAATAACAAATAAATATAAATGAAAATTAGATTTAAAAAAATGAGATTAACTTAAAATACAGGTTTGCATAATTTTGCATAAACTAAGCTTTTGATATGAAACAACTATGAGTTTATCAGAACTACTATATTTCTTATTACATTTAATTTAAAATTGAAATAAATAAATGCATACACTGATTTTTTTAAATGCAAAAATAAAAAATATTTATGATATTTTAAAATGGAAATGAAAAATAAAACAGCTCAAATATAAATTTTAACTATTAAAAATTATATGTTGCATTTTAGCAAGCAACTAAAATGGGAGAAATCATACATAATACAAATACTTCTGTAAATTACTTAAAACTTCTGTAACTTAATTAAAAGCGTTCCCCAACTTCATTTAAACTTCATAAATTCACTTAAAGTAATTTAATATTGACATTGTACTAAATCTACGAAATTTGTCTAAATTTTAATTTAATTTTACTAAAATTAATGGGAAAATTAAAATTATTTGTTTGAACAATATTATGCGCAAATGAAATTTGGAAGCTAAGAAAGATTGCATTTCCCAATAATTTTGATTAATTTATTTTGTTTTGAAATTAGGGTATATGTGTTTTGATTTTTAAGTTAGTTCTGTTAGTTTGGGTAATTTTTGTTGCATAAATTCAAAATATGAATACAAAAATATTGTTTGATAAAATTTCATGAAAATTAAATTTCATCGTGTTTAATTTGATTGATTCATAATTTCAAGCTTTAGGATAAAAAATATTTAAAAAATCTTGATATGAGATATGTATAAATGAAGCGCAAATATTTGATGAAAAAATAGTATATTAAGACGAGCAATCTTAATTTACTCTTTAGAAATGTTAATAATAGAAAGCTTAATTTAGCAGGAATTGTTTTCACAGCTTAATAAATATAAATATAATTATTTTGAGTATTTATTTAATGGTTAATGCAGGCAAAAATATGTTATAAAATACGTGAAAATATGTTATATGTTAGAAAAATGTTATCATCATATTTATAGCAAACACTTTATTTTCCCCTAAAAAGGCCTAAGAATTTAAGAAAAAATTTCACGTACTCAAAATTAATTTTAAACAAATGTCATGCGGATATCTTTTAAGAATAATTTTTACTAATACAATGTTTCGTTGTAATGTATTAAATTAATTGAAAAATTTATGCAGAATTTGTTAAGATTGAATAAAGGTTTTTTGAAATATTTTGCGTTTTTTTAATTAGTCACAATGCTTTATATTTTATTTATTTAAACTATATTATATCTTTCAAAAATATTTTTTTTAAATTGATGAAATTTACTTACTCGTTCATATGCCACTTGGTTGTACATTTCCTAGTTTATTATCAAATACTACTCTCGTATGCCTAGGCAAAATTTTTCTCATCATTTTTCCACCAGCTTTCTTATTCATCACTTTTTCATAAACAAAAGAAAAAGCTAATCTTTCTTCAAAACAAATGTTCTTGCTTTCAAAAACTTTCATGTTTAGGTTCATTTCAAAAACGCACAAGTAAATAAAAAAAATAAAAAAATACTAGTAAAAGTTTTTTTGGCGATCACGAGAGATTTAATTTACGCCAGTCAAATATTATGTCACCAGCATTAATTAATCCGTCAAACATAAAAACAAGGAAGACAGCAGAAAAAAAAATCGCCAAGCTTGCTCTATTTTTAAAACACTTTGCCACTTGGTTTGTGAACAAGTACGCTTTTACCACTTATTTTAAACATTGTCATCTTCCTCAGCAGATCATCATAGCTCGTTGCTACGCCTACGCTAGTTTGCTACTGCCACTTTTACTCGAGCGGCCATCTGTTAGCTTTTGTGTGTAGTTTATTTTTAGTTATGTACTTTAGTTTTCTTGGCATCCATCTCGCTATGTTTGTGTGTGCGCACATTCCCCTTTAAGAAAAGAACGCCATCTCTTTTATTATGGTCTAACTACTGCACAAAATAAAACGAAGAAAAAAGGGAATGAATCACGTTTGAATTGCGGGAATTTCTCTCTCCGTCAACAATCTTATTCTTTTCTTATCAAATTTACGTCTTGAAGGAATTCCAAATATTGATACCAGGAAAAATGGGACGATGTGAAAGTTTTAAAATAGTTTTTTTTTTCTTTGTGTGTGATCGAATTTAAGGTTGAGGAAGTTTTATTTATCGAAGAATTATAATGAGTTTGGCGAAGTTCATTTAAATTGAAAGAATTTAAAAATTGCAAGAAATGGCGAAGATGAAAGGATTTAGAATAACGATTTTTTAATAAAATGCTATGTAAATAATAAGATATTATAATTTTTTTTTTCAAATTTTAAAATTGGAACATATTGCAAAAATGACATCAAATCAAAGTCCTATTTGAGATTTAAGAAACATTTATTTCCAAACACTATTTTATAAAATTACTTTTAGAAATATCGATAAATTATATATGTTTTCATATTTTATTATTTCTTTAAAATATAAATTGGATTTTTTGCACTGTGTAAGGCATACATTAAAGTCTGACTAATGTAAATGCATTTTAAATTGACTTATCAAAAAGTACTAAGATTCGGCACTATGAAAGGGCAGAAGAACTTAATCATGCTTATTACCGCCAAAGATATTTAAATTGTAAATATTTGAAAGTTTTTCTAAGTACTAGATTTAAACAAACATCAAAAATAAAATTTTATTTATATACCATCATTTAAAGTGTATGATTTGGTAAACAAATGATAAACTCCTACGTAAAAATTTGAGTATAGCAATGCAAAAGTAAATAAAAAAATAAAAAAGTTTGCACGAAATATAATAAACACTTTGTACAGATACACTAAACACTTTGTACAGATTTGGGCGATGAGTTTTACAATATTTGTTCACTGCAGTCGATCTATAGAATTGTGTAATTAAATTTAAGAGGTACAATGGTATGGTTGAATTAGTATCCTATTTAAGATTGCAGAAAAATGAACAATATAATATTAAGTTTCAACACGTTTTAAAAAACTCCTTTTTACGATTTTTCAAAGACGTTTTCAATTATTTTTATGCAGGAACTAAATTCATTTAAAATATTTTCCATTTGAATAGTTTTTAAATTCAACTAAAGTGTAAAATTTTAAAGTATTAAATTTTAAAGTATTAAATTGAATTGTATAATATGATTACAGAGATACAAGGATAAAAATGCTGGTAAAATTTCTTTACAGTATGGTAATGATACTTCTATCAAAATAATTCATGATTCTGGTTCATAAAATAAAAATAAGTGGTATTTAAACTATTTATTTGGCCATTTATTGACCCTACTTTTTTTCTCAGAGTAAAATTCATTCAGCGTAAAATTCTCGTTACCAATGTTTTATTCCACAAATTGCACAAAATTCAAATAACATGCGAGTAAGCACTCTTTATAATAAGCATTTAACACAATGAAAAGAAGATAGTAAGTATCGGAATTTTGAAGAATTTAGAGACACCAATAAATTAATATTAAGTAGTTGCAAACTTTTACCACACTCAAAACAATACAATAAAAAAATTGTACCCAATCTAAAAATTTTCATTTTTTCTAACATATAACTTTAGCTTTAACAATATCAAGGTCTAAATGTTCATAGATTCAAATAATTTTACTGCTTTTTAAAAAGTTCGAAAGAATTTTTTTACACTAGAGATTTGGGAAACAACCAATTGTTTTGACATTAACTGAAGCATGAAGGTCATATGTTTTAAATTAAGATATTTTAGACATAAAAAAATAATTTGAGTTCGAAATACTAGTATTTTTTTAAATCTCATAGGAATATAAAAGTTTCACGATAATTCTTTTGTGTAAAGTCTTTTATATTTAGATATTTTAATCGAAGGAATATAAACTAGCGGTATTAAAAAATTCGTGAGGATTGACATCTTTCTTGTTTTTGCTACATCCAGTAGAAAAAAAGATTATTAATAATATTTTTTTGCATTTATATTTATTTAAAGATAAAATGATTATATTTTTTTCCAAAATATAAAGTAAAGTAATTTTGCTTGTTTTCGTGATCTGAAACTGATGAACAGAATCCAAAACGTTGCTTTACGTGTTTTAAATTTAAATTAAAAGTCAAAAATATAAAGAATATCTACACATAAACATAAACGTATCTACACATAAAAGAATGGTTTGAAAGTTTTTATGTTTATTTCATTCTTTCTGTATTCTGATCCCATTTTAATTAAGCAATGAACTTTCCCCACAATTATAAAACCAGTTTTTTTAAATATATTAATATGGATATTTTTTGTAATTATTTATTGTTTGGGTAAGAGCTGTGCAAAGCATTTTCAAATTGTAAGGTAAGCAAATTTCTGAAAGATTTTTTTTAATGGTGGGCACTTGGGATGTATTGTTCCATTGGTCAGGAGTGCCAGAACTGCTACTCTCTTCTCGTTTCCCAGTGAGCACTTGTGGAGAAGCCACGGAAGAGGAGCAGCGTCGCCCATGTCACACAACCACAAACCCATTTAAATGGCGGATCACATTCGCACAATCACACAAATGTGAAAGTACATAGAACTCAGAGAGAAAGAAACATCCATGCCCTGAGCGGGATTTGAACCCGCAACCATCGACTCCGCAGTCAGACACGCTAACCACTCGGCCACCTGGTCGGCTCTGAAGAATTTTAAACTGTGTGACGTGAAAAAAATCCAAATTTTTTAGATAACAATTAAATAATTTCCCAGAAATGAAATTTAAAAAATACGAAATTTTTAAATGTGATCCCACAGAATTCTTCACTTAATTTTGTTCAAAGTTCGGATTGTCGTTAAAAATTGTCCAAATAAAATGCATTTTAATTGT
Organism: Parasteatoda tepidariorum; assembly: GCF_982258835.1. Taxonomy (NCBI): domain Eukaryota; kingdom Metazoa; phylum Arthropoda; class Arachnida; order Araneae; family Theridiidae; genus Parasteatoda; species Parasteatoda tepidariorum. Next base: position 50,336,032 of record NC_141758.1, read on the forward strand.
CAATAATCTAAAAATCAATTTTTATTTTATTATATTTTCGTTAAGTTTTTTTTTTTTTTTTTTTAATTTTGTGGAACATATTTTATATTTTTTTCCCGAACTGTTTCAGAGGTAAAGCGAATCCGTACATTTAGCTTTAAAGGCGTCAAACCAAATGTTGCGTAATAGGGAAAAGTTGAGAGACTTCTGAAACACGTAAAAAATTCAAAACCGTGCCAGCGTTGAAAGTAAGGCAGAAAAGTTTATATTTTATTCAGAGCGACGTGTGAGCTGTTTTCTAAGAAGCATACTAACACGGATAGAAGTATATTTCAAATATGAAAAGTACAATTTTGAAGAAAAACGAATAGCACTTTATTATTAAAAGCTGAAAAAAGGGCGGATTCAAACAATTTGACAACCTGTGAGAGCAAGTATTGGGCATTAAATGACAGATTTATTAGCGTTTATGTCTTTTATTACTGAGGGCTGGGATACCCTGGTTTGTAGGACGTTGGACTTGTGTTCCTGGGAACGGGAGTTTCAATCCAGCCAAAAGAAGAATCCCCGTGAATTAAATGGTAACAGGTGAGCTCTAAATCTGTCTGGGACACAAATTCCTTGAAGTTCCCATAATAAATCAATGCCTCATGGGGTATTGATCTAGGCATTGTCTTCTGGATTTTGTTCAAAATTGCAAGGCTACGCAGTCGAAAATTGGTAACCGTAAATTCAAAATTTGGGTTTGTAGTTCAACGATGGTATATATTATTATTGAGAATTGTGGTAGCTTAGGGGATAGAGCATTCGCCTCCCAATGAGGTGACCCAGGCTCGAATTACAGTGGTGGCTGGGTGATACGAATTCTGCTACTTACTCGCACCGACCACAGTGCTGACGTAAAATATCCTCAATCGTAAACGGATCAGGGGTTAAAATCTGCTTGCATTCGGGCTATCCATGGGAGGTTTTTGTGGTTTTCCTCACCATGTAACACAAATGTGGGTGAAGAAGTATTTCAAGAAGTCTAGATTGTCTCAATGCTTGATCCAATTTTCCTTCGTCCTCTGGATTGGGCTCAAAATTTGAAAGCTATTGTTTTGAATATTGATAGTCGTAAATTCAGAATTGGGTCGCCTGCTCAACGCTGGTTATAAAAAGAATAAATTAGTAATTACTGTAAAATTACTCAACATAAAAAAAATAATTTGTAATGTAGCGTAGGCGTAACTGGAAGGGTTTAGATTAGTACTTAAATTATTTCAAGGTTATCGAACTTTCATTACATTAATTGTATATAAATTCCGTTATCTAACGTAGTTACTGTTATACGAGTAATAGTTTGGGATTGGTCGGGAGCCAAATTTTACTAAAGAGAAACGAAACAAAATTTTCCTCTAAGGAGTAAGCAATGCATCTGTACCTGGTAGTATTTCAGATCTATAGATATGTATTAATTTTTCTAGCTTTAAAGGTACAGACTATTCAAAGTATTCATTATTCGATAAAATACTGTTAATAAATGCATAAAGTTTGAGAAACTTAGATTTTAAAAATTACAAGAGTGATTTAATAAAATTGTATCAAATTATTTAGACAAAATAGTGATTGATTTAATGCAATGTTAGTTTATTTTGCTACAAAATATTTCTTATAAAAAAATTCCCAAATGATCTAAAATGAAAGTTATATACTAAGAAAAAAAGATGGTAAAAACTGCGAGAATATGGAAAAATTTAGCATGTTTCTGCCTCTATGGGAACACCAAAAACCAACATAATGTTTATCGAAGTGTTTTCGTAAAATTAATAATAAAATATTGTTTTTTAAAATGTGTTAAAATTTGGAAAATGTGGTAAAATTGGGTAATTTTATTATGATTCCTTAGAGCACAGCAGAAAGACTCTTTATACGGTCTCAGATACTTTATACTCTATAGTTTACGCTTCAGTTCTGGATTATTCTTAAATATGTGGTAATAAGAACTAAAATTTTGAAAAAACGAAATTCCGGTAAACCGTAACCATATGAACGGAAAAATTATTAAATTAATTGTTTAAATACCGTATATTTTGGTTTATATAATCAGAATTATTTTTTTATTAGAAATGTCTTTACCAAACAATGCGGTAATTTTAAATGAATTATTTTCTCTGCCTATGTTTATAGTTAAAAGGAAAAATTGCCAAATGAATCGTTTAAATACCGCATATTTTAGTATTTATAATGAAAATAATTGTTTCTCACCAGAAATGCCTTTACCATATAGTACGGTAATTTTACCAGAATTGTTTTCTCCGTCTACGTGTTTAGTTAAGGAGCTGAACTATTTTCCCCAATAATCAATTATTTATGCAAAATTTGGTGTAGTTTGCGTGTACTATGATCAGGAAAAAGAATAAATTATCTTGTACAGTAAACATGATCGGGGTACAGTTGATTTCGGTACTGTTGACATGATTTCTAACCAAAAAGTAAAAAAAAAGGAAAAAAAAAAAAAAAAAAAAAAAAAGCAAGATTTGAGAAAAACTTAGTTTTATATGTTATTCCATTTCGGTGTTTTTTGTTCTCCATGTTTAACAATTTAGAAAATGTTCCATTTAACACCTAACTTCCTTAGGTACATGGACTCAATCTTTACTCAACGGTTTTAATTAAAAGTTTTTTTTTAAAATTTAAATAAGCCCGTTATATATATCGACAGTGTTTCAAAGTCAAAAATATTTTTAAATTATTAGTTTTAAAAGAGTAATTCTTTCAAAATTTGAGTAAACAGAGTTATTTTCTATTAGAGTTTGGAATATTTATTTATTTGTATTGAAAAAAAAACTTTTAGCAATTATAATCAATCAAAATATTTCTCATTCGACAAAAAAGATCCGAATTCGTACAGAATTCTCATTGGCGAACATTCAGATGGCGAAAAACCAAGTTGTCCTTTGCCAAATGGTCATTCATCCAAAATATCTACAGTAAACAAAATACTATTTCTCAAAATCATTGCCAACGTACATAATGATATTATAAATTTTTTCGATGAAATGCCAATGTTTGTGGATCTGCATTGCTGTAACTATTATAATACTGACTGAGATGGCAAAATATTATTATTAAATCTACAGCATCTATATGAGGTAACACAACGCGTAAATAATCTATAACTTTATTGTTCTATGAACTATTCCATGTTTTGAACTATAAGCTATTCATTTATCTATAGGTAAGTAGACATTTTAGCTATTTTTCTACCAGTACTTAATTTTGTGTTCTATTATTGAAATTTGTTGACCATTTAGTTGCTAAAATAATGAAGTATTTCGAACATTTGAAGCTTTAACTTAATGTTAGCTGAATTCATTTCTGAAAAAAGTACTTACATTTACTAAATTAGACAAATGTCTGGTATTTGCAGTAATATTAACAAAAACAGTTGTTATTTCAATATCTAATAGTTTTGCTATTTATGTAAATAATGTGTTTTTTATTTTTTTATTAAGTTAAAATAAAAATGTCCATCATTAAGTAACTCAAAATTATCATAATTATTTTTATTTATTATTTATTTCTTGGTAATAAAAATGATTTATTGTTTGTAAACTTTTATGAAATGTTTTTTGGTAATCTCGTAGTGATGTGTTACAAAATAACTTGTTTCTCTGTTAAAAGTGTTAATTGCATGCATCATGTTGTTTAACGTAACCATAATAAGTAACGTAATTACTTATCACGATAAATAACATTAGTAATATGATTAACTGATAAATGTGTTAGTCATTATGCTTTAATTTATTCGATCAATCATTAAAAAATGTTTATTGAAAGATTGATTGAAAAATTATTATTCACATTCGGACATTGAGGATGCGCCATTAAAATAATTAATTCTTAATTAGCATTTGTTATGTAAATATTGAGAAGATTACTGACAATGTGCAATGTGAATGAAAATCATAATTTAATAGGAAACAAAATATAAATTTGTAGAATTAGCCTAAGTCATGCAACAAAAATATTACTTGATGTTAAAAATTCAATTTCTTATAAAAATCTGTTGCAGAATAATGTTAAAATTTATTGATATACTCACGGGCATTAAAATAAGGACCTTGTTTATTCAAAATCTCAGTTCGAAAATAGACTTACAGATGGCAGCACCAATAAACTTCTGTTTTAGTTTTCTAAAGTCTAACGTATTACTTTTTAAAGTCATTGTTATCTCAAAAAAAAAAAAAATATTTAAAATTTAATTTGATTTTCAAATGCGCTTCAGAAAAATACAATAAACGTACAGGTCCAGCTGTTTCTACTCTTTTAAATATTTAAAAAAAAATTTTCTTAGTTGAATTGTGTACGTTCAACTAATTATGTCTGTAAATATATTTCTCCTTTGATATAAGTTAATGGCAGGGAAGAAAATTTTACCAACTTTTGTGTCCTTCCTCTGTTATGCACTAATTTTGAGACTCTAATTTTACAAGAAATTATATTTACATGAAATTATATTTAGAAGAAATTATTATTTTTATTCCATTTAAAATTTAGAGATGACAAGTTGCTTGATGCCTAAAAATGTTCTGAAATTTGCTTTTAATAAAAAACACTATTGGACATTAATATTTTTGGTTACAATTTGTATAGTTCAGAAAGAGATGTTCTAATCAAAATACTTAAAGCAACTTTTTCACAATGCTGTTATATTACTTGGACTTGAAATAATCTAAAATGGAAACTTTTAAGGTTTAAAAAGTTAACTAATAATTTTATAATACATGTTCACTATAAAGCATCTATTGAGTAATGAAGACGAGTTAATCAATTAAAACAATTAGAACTTTGTAAATTTTTCTGATATAGGTTTTTTTATTTCTGATTAACATAGTACATAATTTTAAAATTTTCAATTGAAAAAAATTTTTGTTACAAAATGCCATTTTTAAATGTGGTGAAAAATTAAAAAAAAAAATTATTTCGAGAATTTTATTATTAAAAAAAGCCATGAGAATTTAAAAAAAAATTAAAATTTAAAAGAGAGAATTAAAATTTAAAACCACATACTATGATATTTAAAAATTATGAAATTGATATACATTTGATTAATATGCGAATTGAAAATTTATATTGTTATTAACAATTGATTATTATAATGAATTTGTAGAAAAGTTTAAATTTTTTTTATTTATGAATAACGTAATTCTATTTTAATTGTAATTTTTCCTAATCTGAAGTTTGAAACTTGCTTTAATACTTGATCACATCAAATATATTTCAACTAAAACATTAAATCTGTCTTTCAGTTTCCACTTAGTAAGCATTTTTGGTGAATTACCCTAAAGGAAAAAAATATAAACACTAAGAAGAAAATCTGTATTGTAATGACATTTCTGCTAACTAAAAATAACTAAAAAGCTATTATTCTTGTATTAAAACCAAAATACCCGGTATTCAAATCAACAGTATTATTTTATATTCATATGGTAACGACTTACTGGAAATTCTGGTTTTCCAAATTATAGTTCTTATTACCTCACATTTTGTATAAAATAGAAAACTGAAAAGTAAGTTTATTCAAATAAATAGTTTTTATGTCATGCTCTAAAACATCATGATAAAATTAATACTAAATTTTACCATATTTACTAAATTTTATCATATATAATAAAACCATACTTTTTTGTTAATTTTACCAAAATCATTACCACAGCACATCGGTAAAAACTATGAAGCTTTTTGGTTTTCCCATAGTGCCTGAGACACGATATATTTTATCATATTTTGGTAGTTTAGACTATACCTTTTTTCTTGCACTTTGCTCATTGAAACTGACGTTTAATTAAGGAAGTCAAATTAATTTATAAATATTTAAATTTTTTGTTCATTTAAAGGTGTAAAAACTTATTTAAAGAATAATAATATTTGGAATTTAAAATTTAAAATTCGTTTTTAGTTTACCAAATGCAATTCAATGGTTTTTTATATTCTCCTTGGGGAACTAAATGAAACAAAAGAGTAACAAAAAGTATTCAAAAATAACTTTTATTTGAATCCTGTGATTAAATCGCTACCCAAAACGTATTGCTTGTATTAGTATTAAAAGTACCCATGTTTAGTACAATCATAATTTGAACTATTTAAATGGTGTATTAACACTATTCTAAGATAAAATCTCGTGGTTATGCAAACGTATTCATAATTGTGCATAAAGTTTAGTGTACTTTAAATTTCGCATGAACAAAATACAGCAGATATAGAAATGAACTTAGACAAACTATGTATCAGGTACTTATTTCACCTAGACACATAGTACAACAAGGCAATTGCCTAGACAAAATACTTAGCAGGTACAAATTACGATTTGATAAAATATATAAAAAGAAATCTCATTTATACAAAATATTGAGTGTAGGAAAATTAGTAGACATAGAATATAAGAATTAAATGAGTTAAGAATAGTTAGTCCTAAGAGGAAATAAATGATCTAATATGTTTATCAATATGTTTAAAAATAACCGGGAAATTAAATGATATATCCTTTTAAAAAGCATTACAAAAAATTTAAAAAAAATTCTTTACAATACATAAAATCATAAAATATATTTCTTCAAATTAAAAAAATTCATTTGACAAAAAATATAGAAAAAGTGGGCAAAGATGGCCTATTTAGAGTTCATTTCGATAATTGTTATCTATGATCTACAAAAAAACAATAAAATAAATTCTGAATTTCTGAAACTAAGAAGCTTGTATTAGAGTAAGAAAAAATATAAAGATTTCTTCTATTTAAGCATCAATTATTAAAGAATCCTATCAAAATATAAAACATAATATTTTCCATGGATTCCATATAAAATAAGCATTTAAACAAAATCCAATCGGCGAAAAAAAAGTGGAAAAAAATGGTTGATTTACACGAGTTCAGCACGTATCATCTTCACCTAATGATGTAATAAAAATAATACAGCAAATTGAGCATTCTATGAATTCGTCAGCAAGTGGCAGATAAGAGAAAATAGAATGATTCTGCCTGACAGTGATTGCTTTAAATAATCGATAATTCTGATTCTCTTTTCCGGAATGGTTATCTAGATACCACATCCGGAGTCATAAAGACACATCTTTCTACTCCCGCCACTATTCTGATTTCAATAAATATCAGAGATTTCACCATAAATACTAAAGAAACTAAACACTAGCTGTTTTATCGGTTTCTGGAAGTAATTTACAAGCGAACTATTTGAAGTTAGTTTTTTCTTGGCTGGTACATAAGTCCTGCACATGTTTTTGAAATTAGTTTATTTTATTTAGCGAAAGAAATAATAATTATTATAATTGTGGACTTCTATAAATGAAGTTAATAATTGTTTTTCTTTCCAGTGATATCAGAAAACTTAGGGTTTAAAATAAAGGATTAAATTTAAAGGTTTTAAAATTAAAGGTAAGACGCAAAATTTTTAAATCAGACTATTTAAGATTGCCCTATTAGTTTTTTAAACAGGACATTTGTCGTCTAAAATTATATATATATATATATATATATATATATATATATATATATATATATATATATATATACATTCTATAATAAAAAATTCGACGCACCAAGAAGCAATCATCCGATTGCTTTGAAATTTCGTATGCATGAATGTTTTGAACAGATATGGCTGGAATGATGCCGACTGGGGACGTATAGTCTTTAGCGACGAATCCCGCTTTCAATTGTGACGATCCTGACGATCCTGAAATCATCGTTCCTGACGATCATCGAAGACGTGTTTGGAGAATCACAGGGGAGAGGGGGGATCTTGCTTTCACTATTGCACGCCACACCGGCCTTCAACAAAGCATTATGGTCTGGGGTGCCATTTCCTTTGACAGCCGAACCCCTTTGGTCGTCATTAGAGGTACACTTACGGCACAGCGGTACGTCGACGACATCCTAAGGCCTGTTTTGCTACCGTTCCTTTTGCAGCGCCCTGGGCTGGTTTTTCAGCAGGACAATGCCAGACCACATACGGCACGTGTTGTTATGAACTGTCTGCAAGCTTGTCAAACTCTTCCTTGGCCTGCCAGATCACCAGATCTCTCTTCCATCGAACATGTCTGGGATATGATGGGAAGGTGATTGCATCTGGCACGGAATGTTGATGACCTCGTTCGACATTTGGATCGAATTTGGCAGGAAATACCGCAAGAGACCATCCGGGAGCTTTATCGGTCTATGCCACGCCGTGTGGCAGCTTGTATGCAGGCTAGAGGCGGGTCAACACCTTATTAAACTTGTTACTGTAACTCTGCAATACATTATTCAATTGTTTTGAAATTTTAATCATTTACTATTCTGTACATTGTCTTCCTACCCACCAATTTTCGGTTCAATCGGACAACTCCTTCTTGACGGTCGATTTTTTTTGTTATAGAGTGTATATAACAGACGCAGTGAAGTGTTTTAATAATTACTTGTTTTGCTGTTTGTATGCAATACTTTTATATTAAACATACAAGTAATGGGATTTTATTCAGGTGATTCTTTATATTCTTCCTATTTGTATTTATTTTTAACGAATTGCACAAAATTTTTAATCAAATTATACGCGAACATAGACTAGTGTAAGCCGGTTTCAGCAGCGTCCGAACAATAATGCCGTGTAGTATCACCATAATTTGACCAGGGACATAAAGGTTTGTTCTAATATTAAGAGAATGATTTTAGATTAATTATTTAATTTACATGTAAAAAATAAATGTAGAACTAATTTAACTGGCAGAAAATCTCAGACTCTAACTTCACAATCATTATAAATATTAGCGCGACGAAGGGAATTACTTTTAGGACTTTAGGATGCTTATTTTACATTAAATTTTTACAAAAGCATTGATTACATAATTATTAGTATCTTAATAAGTTGCAGATTTGCAAGCATAGTATTATGATAAAAGTTACTTATTATGCATAATAAAAATAATTTTACCTTGGCCAAAGATATTTTATATATTTAATAACATAATTTTTCAGTCATATTATCCTGTCGTATAAATAATTTAATTAGCATACAATAATGAATGTAGCTTTAATTTGTCTTAAGAAATCTCTAGATTTGATTTTTTAATCAACATAAGACAAATAAATTTTACTATCTGGAAAGCTAGTTTTTTTACGAGGCAATCAGGTTACGTTTTCAATTGAGTCACTGGCAATTTTATTTCCTTCGGGACACTAAATTCACCAAAAAGAATAACTTAAGGTTCTATGGAAGTTAGTGCTTGAATTTATGGCTTTCTTGCTCTTGAACAATCTTAATATATGACATCATTCACTGCTTGGCTCTTTTTTTTGGCGGCATTATACGTTTTTGCCACGGATTCTTGCCATTTTTCAACTGCCTCTTTACGTATGGTGGTTTGAGTAACAATCTTTTTCCGGGAAGCATTTTTTATTCCTGAATGTGTTTGTTTTCATAAGCACCACTTGTTTCGTAATAAATTTTAAGCAAAAATAAAGACGCATTTAAAAATAAAAGCAAAAATAAAAACATAAGATGGGTTCAGTTTAGGATGTATTAAAAAAAACAGTTTTGCAACGTATTAGTTTTTTGTTACTCAGGTGCATTTGAAAAATAGAAAAAAAATCGTTGTTTACTTGCATTATTTGAAAAAAAGCTTTAATTTTTTTTGAAAGACATTATCAAGAAAATGATCACTTGAACACTGTAACTTTGTGAACCACGTTATCCATCTTTGTAGTTTTTGTTAAGATTATTTATCACGCTTGAATAGATTTAATATTTATAGGAACAGTTCAATTTCCTGAGCAAAATGAGCTAAAAATCAACTTTATTTCTTAAAAATGTTAGCAAAATGGGAAAAATTCTGACTGAAGTGAATCTTAGAAAAAAATATGCAGCTAATAAAAATGTTTTGGAAGTTTTATTATTTTTTTCCTGAGAAAAGCATATAAAATTGCATTTAAAACTTTTTACAAAATGAATTAAAAGTTATTAATGAAAATCTGTTAATTTCCGAGTTAATTATTTTTATTGACTTATACACTATTAATTACCTTCTATAGGCTATGTAAGTGGGAAGGAGTATATTATGAGCATTTGCGAACAGAGTTCATTTGCTTTTTAATTAGTTTACCCAATTATATATCCATATACAATGAATTTTGAAACACTGTGGTGCAATGTTTATTATAATGTGATACTTCTACGATGTAAATTAATATTTAATGATTGTTATTTAGTCAGTAAGTGTCATTTCAAATTTTTCGTCCTAGGACGATCTGTCAAATTTTTATTTAATTTATCAAATTAAGTCTTTTAATGATTCTTGATAGAGTGAGTGATGAAAGGATTAAATGAGTGAATAAGTTTAGATTAAAATACATGAATATTTTATAAATCTTTGTTTATTTTAAATTCATTAAAGTTTATAAGATAAGTTTCATAAAGTTGGGTTTTAAGGTCTTTTAAACCAATCTGACATGAAAGTAGTCGGTCAACGATAGTTTTTATATTTTTTTTCCAAATTGTTTAAATTGCGTTATGAGCAAAATATTTGTTAGGCATGATTAGTTTCGGCATGCAAGTACATTTTAAAGAAATTAAATGTACTTTTATGCCATTTTAGGTCAAAAATGCGTACTATATAAAGGTTAAACTTTTTATGGGTGTTTGATGTATTTATATAACTTAAGCTGGAACTCAACATGTTTATGAAAAATGAAAAGTAAAAGTAACATCACTGAAAGTTACATTAGAGTGTAGGAATTAAAAAAACTGAGATTTTTCCTATTAAGAAGAAATTTTAAGTTAACGTTACTGAAATGTGTTTAAATATTAAAATATTTAAAAACTCCATTTATGCTTAACAGAAACAACTTTCAATTAAATTCGTTAAAATAATGAGTTTTAAATATTGAACTAATTAAAAGCTAAATTATTACTTTTCAAAAGCAAATTTAAATCAACATTGCTGAAATGGATAGTAAATTTTAAAAGACTTGCGTAATTAAAAATAAACTTAAACTAACTCCTCTGATATGCGTTTTATTAATTGACGGCATTAAAATACAAAATTCTTTACTTTTACTTCATACTTTTACATAACAAAGACTTTGCTTCTTAAAAACAACTTTAACAATGGTGAAAATATATTAAATTTAAGACAAATAATAAATTTAAAAAAAACTTTAAAAATGCTATTCTTAACTAGAGCAATTCACAAACTCAATTAAAGGCTTTATTAATTCTTTAAACGACGGAAAAATACAGTGAATTTTAATTGCTTTTAAAGTAAAAGATATTGATTATTTTGGGAAAAACATTTTTCATTAAGAATATGATGCAATTATGCACGTAGCAAGGCATTTAATCTCGAACCATGTATATTAACTCAAACGTTATTAAGTTGAGACAAACGAGCCATTAAAGAACGCTTTTATCAAGATCTGCAACTTTCATCAGGCATTAATCATGCATCAGATTTCTAAGCCATTTTCTCATATTGCGTGTAGCAAAATTATTTTGAAGATAGTACAGAATTGTTGAAGAACAGGATGCAGTTTCCAAAGGAAGTAGAATTATGTTTTTAAAGATAAGTGTAGTACCTTTCAGTTTGGTAATGTATTCAGTTAATATCTGAAAACGGCATTTATATGCTTACGTGTTGCTTTTACGCAATATAATATTTTTCATTTGTTTGCGTGAAGTAAAGGAGAATTTTCGGTGATATGAATAAGAAATGATTTAAATGTAGCTCCGTGTAATCAATAATATTAATTTTTAAAAATTGAATAAATGGATGAAATAAGAACGAATGATATAGGTGTTTCGAAAAATAGAATAAAATTGGCTATATAAATCAAAATTCCACTTATCTAATTTTTCAATATGCAATTCATTAGAAGTAGGCATGTATCAAGTTTCTGAACCATTTTACACTCTCTTTATTTCATGCATTCTATTTATTTTTAAGATATTTCGTGACTCTTTAAGAGTATGAAATATTTAAGAAAACAAAGAAGTAATTAAGTTCTAAAGAAGTAATGAAGTGAAATCTATGATTTTAAGGAAAAGCTTAGCTTTTTTTTCAACTTGATAATCTATTTATTTAATATCTGAAAACACGCTTCGTGTTATTTTACGGTTTGCATCTATGTAATATATTATTTCCTCTATTTGCATAAAGTAATTTAATTTTTTTTCACAATTTCTGAAGAATATAAAGAGATTTAAATATAGTTTTCATATAATTATCAAATGAACTTCAAAATGTTAATTAGTTTGAGAAAATATAAAGAATAAAATCAATAATTTAATCATTAACTATTCTAAATTTTAAACATATAACATTTTAGAATTAATTTTAACAATGAATTATCTTTCTAAACATATCAATAACTCTATTTTATAGAGCAATAATTATTTATAAGATTGTACATGCTCTAAATTTCGAAGAAAGAGGAGTAATTGTTCTGAAGAAAATGTAGTTGTATTCGAACATGTAATTTATTTATTTAATGTCTGAAAAGGCCTTTATTTGGTTGAGTGATGCTTTTAAGTGATATATCTTTCATTTTTTATGAGGAGTAACAATTTTTATTTTTGCAATTTTAAAAGATAAAAATGTAAAATAATTTAAATATCACTACGAATAACTCTAGAAATTAAATTTTAAAATATTACTTATTCTTAAAAATTATGAATGAGTCAATTTGATGAACTAGGGGCAATGTATTCAAAATTTTAAGCATGTAATATTGACGAAATAAATATTAGTTATTCAAAAAATCATTAAAATATTTTACATTGTTATTTCATGTAGCATTAATAATTTTAAAGATAATTGGTAATTGTTAAATTTCATGCTACAAATTTCTAAGAAAGCAAAAATGTTTGTTCTAAAGGTGATTGTTGTTTTGTTCGAGTTGATAGTTTATTCAGTTGATGTCTGAAAACGGTCTTAATGTGATTACGTGTAGCATTTTTGCTGTAAAAAAGAACTCGTTTGCAATCTATTTAATATAAAATGATTTAAAAGTCACTTTGATAATATCAGCAAATCAATCTTCGAATAGTTAATTAGTTCTGAAAAATAGAATTGGATGTATATGGTAAATATATCACCACTTGATTTAAATATTAAATGTATAATACTTTAGTATTAATCATTCTATAGAGTGCAGAAATTTAGCGCATTAATGCACCGTAAAATTACTGAAGGATTCTTAAAAAGCTATTAAAATGACTAATATATGATAGTTATAACTAATTTTTACTAAATTAGATAATAACGAGAATAATTATTAGTTTATCATTAGTAAACTTAAATAAATAACATTCCTGATAATTTGTAAAAGTTTTGAAAAATTATATATTTAAAGGCCCTAAGCAACAAAATAAACTATATTGTAGGTGTTAAAATAAACAAAAATCAAATAATGCTTTGCTGGAGTAGAATGAAAATTTCAGATTTCATTACAAAGTCTTTAGGAAATTAAACTGCTTAACAATTCGAAAAAATGATGTGTAACTGTACACGAAGTCTATAAATAAATATAATACGCAATGAAAAACTTTTTATTTGAGATAAATTTTTATCGAAAAATTTATATTTATTATTATTATAGACAGTTTTTAGATACAAAATATAACACGAAATGCATATAGATATAAAATGCATTTTGTATAGGGAAGGACCAATTTTGAATAAATTCTAATTTTATTCATAAAGCTATTGATACTAGTTTTTAATAACAATAATGCCAGTTAACAATTATGCATTAGTCACTTAACATTGTGAGCAAACGAAAAATACTTTTAAACGCCATGTCTAAATGTATTTCAGTTAAAAAATATATATTGCTTAAAAAATACTATTCAAAAATTATGTTTTAATAATAATAATTACATTATGTTTTTTTTAATAAGAATAATTTGATGTTTATAAGATCTTTCTTTTAACGGAAAACCGAATGTACCGTACAGTTATTTGTAACAGCTAAAAAGAAAATAAAACATTTTAGACATAAAGAGTTAGATATTTTTTCTTGTTTCTTGACTTCGCAGCCACTCATCCGCGGTCACAGTTAATAAAAAAACAATTTGAATACGAAAGGGCGTCCTCAATGATGACAGACGACTTTGTCTCACCCCCTCGTACTTTCCCATCTAAACCCCCCCCCCATCCACTTTACCCGATCGAAGACGTCGAAAAGACTCAGGATACTGTCCCGTCCACAGGAAAACCCTTTCTTTTCCTTCTCCATACAAAACTTTCATTGGCGATGGGCTATCATTGGCCCTATGCCAAAGAGGGCGCTCCCCACCCCCTTTCCTATGGATGTGTGCTGGGGCGCATTCCTTTTGAGGGACAGTAGAAGGAAGAAGCTTGTCTTATTTTCCTGCCCCCCTTTTAACCTCTTTTGGAAAAGAGGGGCGTTGTCATTATCATAGCGGCAGTATTGATAGATGAGATTAGATGGAAGACCGAAATTGTCTTATCTCCCCTGTTTGTCGTTCTAAGGGGAATTAAAGACGATAGATGTAGATGAAGTCGTCTACAATAAGTATTCGGCGTAAAAGCTCGTTATTTGGACGATAATTGCCTCTCAGTCAATTAAAAATTTAATTGTATGCATATTAGAGTTGTATTAAATTGTTGCAATATTAGTTGTCTAACAAATAAACGAGATTAGATAGTTGATAAATTTTCTTATCGTTCCTATTTCTCACTCTGAGTGTTTGGTGTAAAAGCTAGGATGATAATTGTTCTTAGTCAATTAAAAATTGAATTATATCACTGCATGTATGTTAGAGTTGTGTTTAATTGATCCAGCATTGCATATCTAACAAATAAGCGAGATTTGATGGTGGAATAAAGTACTTTTATCTTCCCTATGTGTTGTTTTAAAGGGAATTAAAGATGATCCGTGAAGATAAAGTCACCTACGTGTGTGTTGTAAGTGTTACGTGAGTGTTATGAGTAAAAGCTGCTGATTTGGATGATAATTGCCCTTACTCAATTAAAAATTGAATCATTTCATTGTATGCATATTAGAGTTGTATTTAATTGTTACAATATTAGTTGTCTAACAAATAAACGAGATTAGATAGTTGATAAATTTTCTTATCTTTCCTCTCTCACATTCTTAAAAGAATTAAAGACGACAGGCTTAGATAAAGTCGCCTACACTAAGTGTTTGGTGTAAAAGGATTATCATTATTTGGATGATAATTGCTCTTAGTCAATTAAAAATTGAATTACTTCAATTTATGTATATAAGAGTTGCGTTGAATTGTTCTAATATTACTTGTCTAACAAATAAACGAGATTTGATGGCGGGATGAAGTACTTTTATCTTCCCTATTTGTTGTTTTAAAGGGAATTGAGCACGATCGATATAGATGAAGTTGCCTACAACGAGTGTTATGAGTAAAAGCTGCTTATTTGGATTATAATTGCCCTTAGTCAATTAAAAATTTAAATTATTTCATTGTATGTATATTAGAGGTGTGTTGAATTGTTCTTATATTACTTATCTGACAAATAAACGAGATTTGATAGTGGGATGAAATACTTTTATCTTCCCTATTTGTTGTTTTAAAGGGAATTAAAGACTTTAGATGTGTTTACGCTCATGTTGGGAATAAAAACTAGTTATTTAGATGTTAATTGCTCTCAATCGCTTAATAATTTTATAAATTCACCACTAAATGTATGTGGCTCATTTTCAAACAAATGTACCTTTGATGTCTCATAACTTTAAGTAATTTTAATTACGCAAATTAAATTCCAAACAATATTTTCACGCATTCGAACTAATTTATTATGTTTTGAGTAAATATAGATACATAGAAATTAGTACTTAAAAATTATGTATCTAGTATGTCTTTAATATGTAAGATTCAACCAAATTGTTATGTCCTGTTCTTCTTTACCTCTCTTCTAACTGCAGTGAAACATACTGTTAATTGAAAATAATGTTGATGTTGTTGTTACTGCGTTATGTCGCTTATCAATACTGACAAGTCTATTTTAAGGCAGAAGGGTGCTCTTCTTCTTGTTTTCCAGTTTCGCCATCTATGGTAACGATACGACTTTTGCCAGAAACATACGTCACTGCCCATTTTACAGGAAATGCGCATTAACACACCATCCATCCGCATATCGTAATTTTGACCTGAACCAGAGACAATCAATCTTTGATCTAGTTTGATTTGTTATGGGAACTGGGATTATTTGTTATCCCAACTGATTTAGAGTGCACCTAGTCACCATTTTGTATTTAAAATTAAGTTAATTTATCCCGAAAATAAAGTTAATCATGGAATTTTCTTATTATAATTAAATAATAATGTAAAACAATAAGTAATAATAATTGTTGGTAATATACTTCTAGAGGTAAAAATGCGATATTTTCTGTTACAATTTAAGAATATTTTATATTTTTCAATTTTGGTTACTGACGTAACATAATTCAGTTACAAGTTAATATTTCAGTTTCTATTTTATGCTCAAAATCATGGGAAATATAAAACTGTTTCATTTTTTCCATTTCTTGATTAAAATGGGTGTTAAGATAATTTAGCTGTCTACTACACATGTTTTGAGTAGAAGCAAGTTATTTAAAAGATAATTGGTATAGTTTAGTTAAGTATTAAGTAAGCTTAAAATTAAATGCAAATATAGTAGTTAATTAGGGCAAATTTAGGTAAATAAAAGATGGAAAAAAATTAGAAAAAGGATAAAAATTCATATTTCACGTAAGTTCTTACGTGTCTCTAACGTGTTTATAACGTGTCTCTTAATAAAAGGAATTAACTAGAAGTGGTGCATCTATATACGTCTAGTTGCTGTATTTATCATTTAGCATTATATTTTCTTTTGTTAAAATATTTAAATAGCTTTAAAGTATATTTTTACTATAACTTTTATCGGTGCATATTAGCATGTGTCCGAGATGTTGCATAAAAGTCAGAAAATCAGTTTGTAACTTAGAATTGTAGATTTTGCATTTTTTGAAATATTTTTTAAATGCATTAGCTTCTTAATTTTGTAGATATTTCACTTCAAATTAAGGTACTAAGAATTTTACATAATAAGCACTCAATATTTTAAGATTTGTATTTGTTCCTTTAAAGAATAAGTTAATATCTCTTTTATGTTGAAAATGAAATAAATTAAATTTTTAAAAAAAATGAATGAAATTTTCTTAAAAATAGTTTTGATTCGTTATCAACCAATAGGTGAAACAATCTAAACATATGATTCACAAAGACACAAAACAATTTTACATATGCGGTAAAACTCTAATGTTCTGAAACTTTTTTTTTCTTTTCATTTTCCTAGTATCATTACCAAGTTTCATTATCAAGTTTTGTAACTGGAACACATAGGTTTGTAAATCGTTAATTTTATTCTTCATGATAAAAATAATGAAATCCAATTAAAAAGGCCATCTTAGTTTCCTGGCAGAGAAATGTATCAAATTTATTCTTCGTTCTTTATTAAATTTTAATAGAATTGGTAATTAGATAAGAATTTGGACGTAATAAAAATATAATCTTCGAGTCAGCTTTCGCTTTCATTAGTAGCACTATTCTTTTCGAATTGAATAAGATCATTTGAAAAAAAAGAAGATAAGGTCATTTGGAATATGAGAAATAAAAAGATTATGAACTATGCAATGCATATATAATAAAAAATATACTTTAAAAATGTTTAATTTGAAGAATATACCTAGGCAAAAAGATCATGAAATTGAATAATTATAATCGATGTACAAAAAATTAAAGAAAAAGATTCAACTAAAAAAATATAATTGATTTACGAAATCGTTTTAATAGTCTGAGTTATCAAATTTTATAAAGTCGTTGCTAAAATGCAATTACTCGAGAATTATTAGACAAAATTTCAAAAAAATAGTGACTTTTGTTATTGAAAATTACATACTTTTAAGTAATATAAACATTTGTATATCTTACAATTCAAATTTTTTTTAAGCTTTTTATTGAAACAAAAGAATAAATAATTATTCAAAATAATTTTTTATATCAAATTATTTTTGGAAAAGCGAGTTTTTAAATTGTGCACAAAAAATTTTCCATTTACTTGTAAAGTAATTGATACATAGCTAAATACACAAAAAAAATTATTAATAATAATAAGAAATAAAGCTTTTAAATGCTCTCCTGAACAAACTATTGGGACCATATATTCATATTGCATCAACCCCCATATTTCGAGAATCTAGTGATCCAAATGTAGTGAAAAATAGGTATGCTTATTAAGCGAAATAACGTATTTGTCTCTGAATTTGTAATTTAAAATATCTTCTGCCCAAATCAATTAGCATATAAGATTAGGCCATTAATCCAAGAAGATTGAGTCCTAGTGAGTGAAAATTAGATAATTGGATCAAAAGTTATTAAGGATATTATTTTTCTTTTGGGCATTTTTTTACCAAAACAGTTGCAAAGAAGATACACAGTTGTATCATACACATGACGTTTTAAAGCTAATTAATATATTTGTCAAAATTTTTTTAGTGAATATATATCTATACCTGAAATAATTTGGTACCAAATAATTCTATAAAAATAACATTATTCATGTTCAAAAGAAAAAAAAAAGTATAAAAATACGGCTTCCTATTATCTCTATGAAATTGATATTCAACAAAAATTTGAAACAGACTAAAGAGTCATACATTTTAACTATTTCATTGCTACACCAGATTAAAGTTGTCGGTGACTTTCATTTCATAAAGATTTTATTTTATATTTCTTAGCATTATTTCTTGTTTTCATCATGCAAAAAGCATTAGGTATTTATTATCAACGAAACTTTGCATTCGCAGTAATAAAACTAAATAACTATAAAATTCGGAAAACATAAACTTTTATTTAGGAAAACAATATTATAATATTTCATACAAAAGTTTAGTTAAAATATAAATGTCGGGTTCAAATATTGATCGAAATAACTTGTAAAATATATATTTAAAAATAAAGGGGAAATTAGTTTTGTGGTATATATTAACTAAGTAACACGGGTGTTTAAATAAACATTTGGTAATGTCAAACAAACAAGTTTTTTTTTAAATAATGCATTCAATGTGTGAGTATTTAAAAACTTGAAATGGTGAAAACGGGGAGACAAATTTAACAGATGGAAATAGTGTGCTTCATGAAGTAGCATGCAATAAAAATTTCATGAAGTAGTATGCAATAAAGAAAGTTAAAGGTGGATTTAATAGCACCGAGACCAAATGGGGTTAGCTGCGCGGACACTATAAATTACATAACCAGAATAAAAGCACCTGTCAATATGTAAGAACTAATTTAAAGAATTCATAAAAACATATAAAATTATGGGAACAATAAAATAATTATAATAAAATTTTAAATCTCAATAGAATTAAGAAAACACAAATTTATGTAATAATTGTTTCCATTCCACCATTTGCTTTGCGAATGCGATACTTGCGGACTTGCAAAAAGCATTTAAAACAGAGGTCTTCTCTGTTTAAAATAATTAAGTATTTCTGATATTTTAAAATAGCTAGTGTCATTTACACCTGCTTTACTTTTCACAAACTCTTATTAACATAATTTAAAATATTAAAACTGAGCGTTTACGGACGTAACACAAAATGTTGCTTTCATAAAATATCTAAAAGTCAATGAAAGTTAGGATGAATTCAAATTACGCTAAGAATTTATAAGTAATTTATCGGAGTTTTCTGGTCTATGAATTACAAAAAAATGAATAATTTTTTATTGCATATTTCGATACGTTATACCATGGTGTATATGTGGGCAAAACTGTTTTTCCGAAAGTATTTCATATAGTTGAAAAACGAGATCACTGAATCGGTCGTTCCTCGGTGTCGGAGGATCTCGGGTGGTGCAGGAGGTAATCAGGCCTATTTACAAAACTTGTTATAAGTCAGTTTATTGAAACATTTGTTGGCGGGAACAGTAAAAAAAAAATAGCTGATCGCTAAATTCTCTTATTTGGATGTTTTCACCAGAACACATTTATTACATTAAAGATATGGTTGAAATTGCAATGGTTATCTTTTACGGCGGTTTCATGGAGAATACAAGGATGATGGATGTCATGGGTATTCGAATTGCCAACATGTAGTTCGGATTTTGAAAAAGTGCAGAGCAGATCGCATTGAACGCTGGGAACACAGCACGTCTACCTCCAGTAAAGAAGCCAGATTTGTGGACCGGGAAGATGGTGTGCACGCAGACGAACTGTATGAGTTCGTGGAAAACTAACAATATGGTCTGGGAATCGCCGATTGATGGTAAGTCCCAATGAAACAGAAAAAGAACGTTATAAAAACGTACGTTACGTATTTAGATAGCAAAAGAAACACTAAATTGATTTTGATGTCACTTTGGAAATTTCTAGAGAATTGATGTGACTACGATTGAGACCAATAAAAACTGAACCTTTTCCAAAATTTCTGTTTCTTTTATGTGCGTTTAACTGCTGCAAAAAGGGATTGTTGTTGTTTTTTATAGCTGTCGTTTTTTGTGAAAAAAATGACATTTTTCTGATTATTTCGGCTCTAAATATATCTACGCTCATACATAATCCTTAATATTTAGTTTGTTTCAGATTATACCATGTGGGTGCACGCTCTGCTATCCTCGCCATTATTTTTATAAGTCAATTTATTTTAATTTCGGAAGCGAAAAAATTTAAAATGTAACTGAAATTGAACTAAATAAAACCAGGAAATCATTATGAAACTTATCTTTTCATTTCACTGAAAAAAAAAGCTGAAAAATGCTAGATTTTTTAAATAACAAAATTTTTTCATTTTTAAATGTGTCATATACATAGAAATCTCACAAATATGACATCTACAGATGGTAATCCAGTCGGAATTCAAGTTCGGAAATTTGCAGTTCGAATCCAGCTGGCCGAAGTAATGAATGGTGACTGGTGCGCGTTGAATGAATACCACTGGTGCGCACAAAGTCCTCCATGTTCTCATTACAAATCAATACCTCTGGGGTACTGAATTGGAGATCGATCGTTCACTGGTTCAGGTCAAAATTGCGATCTATGGATGAATGAATGGATGAATGAAGGGGGTCCACCCTATAAACGGGTGTGACGTATGGGTGGGTCAGAAATCAAATTCTTGGCCACTGGTGTCACTGGAAAGCAAGATGGTGTCACTGGAAAGCAAGAATAATTGCACTCCCTCTGCTTTAATGGTCGATGACAATAACAAAGAGACAAACTGCAAACAATACTATATACGACCTGACCAAACGTTCTAATGCGGTTAATCTGAATTAAAAAAAGTGGTTAGATAAAGAAAGAAGGACCTCTTTCAATGTATGAAGTGTTATCCATATTTTGATACTCATCAGCGAGCAGGGAAAATTATCAGTTTTAAATTTAACCATGATTTTCGTAGTTTTGCACTTAAGTAGCTGGAGTTAACTAATTTTAGCAACTGGAGTTAACTCAGACGATAAGAGTTGACAAAACCAAGCAGAAGAAAAGCACAAAATAAAATTTTTTAAAAAGTGTACGCTTCCAGTTTTAGAATAAAACAGTTAATTCGGGATATCTGTTAAATACGTTGATTGGATTCAGTCAGTTTTGAAATTAAAAAAATAAAAATCTAAGTATATTTTAATGGAAAAGCATAAAGAATCTTTTTAGAGGAAAACAAGTTAAACCATAAAAGCAACCAGGAGTGTTTTTTTCTTAATATAGACTATTTTTCTTAATAAATCTAATATTTCTCATTAGAACTTGATCACTTTTGAAAGAATTTCAACTTCAAAGTACAAAATTAGAAACCATTCAAATGTACTGGAATACAAAATAATAATTTAAAATATTTTTTTTCCTTATTTACAAGCGCTCTTGCTTTGATTTTTATTACTTAAAAGTTAGTTTCCTATTTTTGTTTCATACAACATCACTTTTATTAAAAAGAAACAAACATCTGAGGCCTAAATACAGAAAGAAAAATAGCTAAAAACCACACCCAAAGTTACTTTTCTTTCTTCAAGATTTATATTTTCCTTTCACTTCATTTCAAACTGGATATAGAAGAAATATTTCCGTAAAATAACAATTCTAAAGATAGAGTAAAAGCAGACGATGTTATATCGCCTTGCTCTTTTGCCTGTTTGGTCAAAATGGAACATGATCCCGTCTTCCGAAGTTTAAATGGAAATAATTTATCAAAATGACAACACTGCTTTACCATATGCTTAAGCACAACCATTTTGTTGTCTAGCCATATTTTGTTATGGCTAAAAGTTGTTTTTTATTATTTTCGAAAAATGCTTAAGATTAAGGGAACTGTTTGGCATTACAGTTTAGGTTTTCATTCTTATGCATCATAAAAATATTTCATGTGCTTCATAAAAGTTTGAACGAAGTATTTTTTCAGCTAATTCAGTTATTTGTTTATTTTCTCATTGTGAAAATATAGTCGAAATATGATCACTTGAAATTTAATCGTTACGTATATTTGAAATGTATTATTCACTATTATTGAAGTAATTTTTTTAAAAATTAGTTTGCAAAAACACTTTATGTTTGCAGAAAAATTCCGGTTTAAAGAAATAAAAAATTTAGATAGCGTTTTTTAAAAACTAATTGGATAATTTTTAGAAGAATTTATTTATTTAAATATGATATAAACTTAATGCTTTTAGTTTTATACACATAACTTTATTTTATACATATTATATACTATGCACTATACTCGTATTTACATTATTATATCCTATTTTAGGAATTTCACTTCTGTATACAAAAGTATAATTAATACTTTTAATTACTTAAAAAAGTGTAAAAAATTTAGTTTATTTAAACATGATAAAAACTTAATAATTTTGGTTTTGTGCGCATAACTTTATTTTTTACATATTATATACTAAGCACTATGCTAGTATTTACATTGTTATATCCTATTTCAGGAACTTTACTTCTGTATTCAAAACTATAATTAATATTTTTAATTATTAAAAAATGTATTTAAAGATATACACAGTAAAAATCCAAGGCAATTACGAAACACTTATGGGTGGTTATGATCATTGGATGTTCCGTCACGATGCAGAAAAAGCAATAATTTAAAAACCATTAAACGGAAATATGCGATAATACTTTTTAAACTCGATTGTACGGAGTCTAACAAATTAGTCTATAAAGTTAAATCCCATTGGATTAATCAAAACGTTTCTCTTGTTATTAAAGATTATTTTGGTTTTAAGGATTTTGTCTGCATTTGAATTCATCAATTAAGAACGGTAAATGATATCGCAACATTGATTAAATACATCGTTAAAAATTTCTCAGGAAAAATGGTTTAACAACAATTTACTTAATTATTATCATACTGAACTGAAACAGTCAATTGGCTATAAAAATTATATCCAAAAATATGATTAAACGACTAGAGTTTTATTCGCGCCAACAACGCTCACCTTATGAAGCTACTTAGTTCATTACAGCTGAGTACATACTACAGCCGAGAGGATAGATATGTCAATCTGGTGACCAACTGAACGGGTATTCGAATCCCAGTGTTGACACCGCAATATTTCTTTCACCCTTTCAACACATGAAGAGTTTTCAGTATGTTATACTCACCTATTGGCGACTCTGAATTATTAGAATACGAAATTTTTATTCACGTATAGATGATATCACTACAAATAATCTACTATTTCCAATCTCTCACGATAGATGGCATGACTAGATAATCTAATTCAGCCACATTCCACTATTCACTTGACAAAACTCTACCACAATACAACTAGAAGTTTAGATTGGATACAATACCGTATAGTTTTGTATTCATAGTTTTTTAATCATATCTGTTGCAAACGGTTTCATAACCCTAAAAGTAAAGAAATGTTCCTAACAGTAAACTTTATGGTTAATTGGATGGACAGATTGTTGCCGGTTATTTTACCGTTATTTCAAATTAGAAATTCTAGCAATGTATTCAACAAAACGTTCTTTATTCATGGAATACTCTAATTTACTTTCTTTATGCAAAGAGGAATTTGTTTCAAACTATTTCTTTGTGATTTATTTCAGTTTTATACAGGGTAAACATAAATACGTCTGTTAAATAGAATGATCTAATGGTAATTGTTTCAACAAATGAAAAATAAGAGCACATATGCTAGCGAAATAAAGAAACACGCATAGTTTATCTTCTCCACTAATGTTCTGCTTTGTTATTGATTATTTTGTTCCAATAATAAATCAGGTATCGTCATATGTTTGTGACTCGCTTACTGTTCATAAATCAAATAACGTGCAATAATGATTTGTGGTTTCATTTCCAGAATTTATTTTGGAAGAGGCAGATTGAAAATTTAATCTTTAATAAACCTCCACACAATGTAATTTCTCGGACTTTACATGAAATAATTCTTCCTCCATACTAAAAGTCTCCTTTGAACTGTTAACTTTTTCTTGCCTTTTAAGTTAATGCCTCACATTATCTTGATTCAGAAAACTGATGAAACTTTCAATGCTACAATACTATGAGCTCAAGATAAAGGTAAAATATTACTATCCAATATTGAGCAACAACACAAATATGATTCCATAATAAATTTTATTTACGAAATATTACGAAATTGGCTGACAAATCTACGCCATAGAAGTATTTAATTCATGAACAGAAGCGTTCTCAAAAATACATTATTGAATAAATTAGTTATTTTGATATCTTTATTTTCTGCTGCTTCTATTAGGGTTCTCTACTCTAAACAATTAAGCTTTATTTTTAATATCATTTTAAAAACAAAAATGAAAAATAAATGTTTTCGTGAAATTCGCTGTGGCGCTATTTTATTACCTTCAATCATCGCCAATATTTAATGTGATATGATTACGAACAACGACATATTTAGCAATTTACGAACTTCGAAATTGCTAAGAAAGATACTGAATTACTGATGTCGCGATTAAATGAGCAATGAAAAGTAATTTACTTTCGATTTTTCCCACTACCATTATTGACGACTGGTCATTAATTTCGCAGTTCCACATCCGCTAGATTTTCTGGAGCCTCGGATGCTTTCCTTGAAGAATATATCAATTTTGAATTATTTCTTTACTGCGAGGGGGAAAGTATTAAGAACGCAGTTCACGTCGAAAAATATTTTATCTACTATCTCATAAATTTTGTCAAGAAAAATATTAAAATACAGATTATAACACATATTGGAATGCGAAAAAGAAGTAGATTTAAGTACGACTATCCATATTTTATTTAAAAAATAAAATTAGAAGTTATGTAGTTAAGATGATTTTTAATTTTAATTCTTCGTTTAATTTACAGATTATGGAATATATTTCATGCTAAAATAGGCATAACATATTTCGATATTTTTCGGTTTGCCGTGTGAAAGCGAAAAGTCGCCAAAAAATGCAAACCTCAATCACCTTTTTTATTTATTTTATTTATTTTTTAAATGCAGAAAAATGAACTGAAAAAAGAACAAATAAAATTAAATAAAATAGAAATAAAACTTATGACGATATCCAATTAATTTGAGAAATGATTTATAAAAAAACGAGCCAAATTATGGTGATATAACTCGATTACTTTCTTTGAGAAACTGTTATTGTCTTGCCCATACAGCAAATTTCGTCCTAAAGACATCCCAAAACATTCCGAACACTCCTGGAACAGTCATATCCGTAAAGTGTCAGAAGAAAGAATTTCGGAGGATGTCACAAATAGACAGCAATATGACAGGCCTTTCAAAGGAGTGTTTTAGGAGTCTTGTAGGATCATCGTTCAGCGCATGCGTGTTAACTTCAACTTTGCCGTTAATGTTATTTCTTTTATCCAGTGACAAGAGCAATTCTGCTAGTGAAATCTAAACAATAAGGTATTTATAAGCTCAAATATCTTATTAGTTTCTTTTTTGTTTATCTTTCTTTTTTTTATTATCTATTTATATATTTGATTTATAAGTGTACTTGAACCCCCGTCATTATCTTTAATATCTCAATTGCAATGTTTACATACATTACTAAATGTTTAAATGCGTGGTTTATTTAATTTTTTCATAATTATTGAGGAAGTTTTACTTTTATTATTTCGTGAGGCAAATTTTTATCTGTTCTGATAACTCATTCTTTCTATTTTTGTTTTCTTCCTTTAAGTTCAACTTGTTATTTGGCATGTTTTTTTGGTAACCCTAAATTAATCATTTCTTCTAACTACAAATGAAATGACATTTAAATTATTTCAATGTTGCTATTCATCTTCATTATTTAGTATATTGTTATTTTACCATTTTTTACAAAGTTTTGTCTATGAATGGTGTTTTCAATATAAATGTAAACAATAACAATCTCCAACTCAATACTTGCTACTGCTTATTCTGCTAGGCTATATTTTCAAACTGATAATTTTGTTTTTAACAAAAGAAATAAATTATATAATTTTTAAGCTCAAATCTGTTGTATTTCATAAGATAGTAACGATAAGTAATTCTGGTGAGAAGTGAAAATTTGTTTTATTTCTTTAGAGATGCATTGAGGCAGAAAAGGTGATATGGTTGCTATTTTTTGAATAACTCCCTTTTTTGGCAATCCTGATTTGGCCTCTTTCAATTTGTTTATTATTGTTTGTTCTTGTTGCAAGCTGTGCATCATCTTACGTTAGTGTTAGCACCTTTAGCATTGTAAACACAAGTAATAAGTAATCAAATACCACGTTTGCAAGAATCACAATGTTCTCTTGCAAGTTCTCAAAACACAATGATCGCGTTGTGAGCCAAATGGCTTTAAAATACACTCGAAACAGTAACCTGGAAGTATAGGCGTATAGAGCTTGCAGCGTTCCCTTGTGTAAAAAATGCGGTCCATAGGGATTTTTAAAATTAGAGATACTTAGCCAAGTAAATAACCAGGCAAAAGGGTTGCAGGTTTTTTTTTCCGTCCTAGTCTGAGTAAATTGCAGCATTTGCTGCAATGAATTCAATTTTTCTCCTTATATGATTGTTCATAATCAATCTGTCTTAAAATTAATAAAAAGTTGCAAAGTTATCTAACTATTATATTAAATTTAATCAGGCTATCAATTTTAACTGCTGAAGATAATTACATTATTTTCACTATCTCAGTAATTCATATCTTTTTAAAAATAGTTCTTAAATTATATTTATATTAATGTTAGTTAAGTTTATTATTTAAAAAAGAATCATATGGACGCGATCGAAATGTCTATGTGTGTAACTAATTTTATACAGAATAGTGTCTGCATTTTCTCATTTTAATGTCATTGTTTCAAAAGCAGTTATTAGAATTTCTCCTGCTTAATGCTTAGTTTCATGCTCACTACTTAGTATTTCAAGAAATACTTTTTTTTTTAAAAAATATCGAAAAGTTAATAAAAGTATTGAAAAAAGTTATTGAATCTGTAAGGAGTTTATTTTCTTTTAAAAAGTTCTTGTAAATATATTTGTCATTATTCACCTCTTGCATTGTGAAGCTGGTTTAAATATATGTGTTTACAATTTAATTCTTAGTTTACTTTTATAGATATATTTTAGGTAGGTATCTTGTGTTTCATAATATGTATTTTTTGACGGGGTTAAAAAATATTCAATGATCTCTTAAGATAAAATATTTAGTGCTTTAAAAGGCATATAAAACTTACTTGTAGTTGATCTGCATATTTTCTCAATTATTAAATTTTTGTTAACATTTTTAACTGATAATTGTGGTTGAAACATTTAATTAGTATTTACATATTTGTATTTTTACAAAAAAAAATTGTATGCTAAATTTTAGTATTGTCTTTTTCTTGATTCTCCAAGAGTTTGTTCTTTTACAAGGACAGATTTACGATAAACTATTTTCAGAATGAAATTTTGTTTTCTTTAAAATAAATTTTTATTAATTATATCATATTATATTTACATGTCAATTTGCTTTTTTAAAATATTTTTATTTGTATAATTTTTTTTCTTTCTCATAGTCTGCTAGATTGCAAAGTCTTGATGGAACTGATTTTAAAGAACGTACAAGACAAGCTATTCGTCACATCATGCCTGATGATGTTGTTGAACTCTAAAGCTGGATGGTGGGCAATAAGGAAAAAAAAGATTTTTTGGTTACAGAGTGTCAGGTGCAATTATTGGTAATATTTAATCCCTTTATATATATATATATATATATATATATATATATATATATATATATATATATATATATATATACAGTACAGAACCTGTTATCCGGAAATCAGAAAACCGGAAAACCAAAAAACCGGAACGAAATTCGATACATTTTCCCGCCATTTTTTAAAAAAAAATTTTTTTTCCCCATAAGATTTTAGGATTTTTCTTTCTTTTTTGAAACATGTTTACCTTACCATCATTTTGGAAATAATCATTAGTGTATTACTCCATCGTTTTTTCTTCTTTTTAAGATTATTTCCAAAAAAAAATATTTTTTTAGTTGGGATTTACAATAAAAAAACGGCTTTTTGTAGCGATTCAGAAAACCGGAAAAATCAGTTATCCGGAATAACGATGGTCCCGATCGTTCCGGATAATCGGTTTCCTACTGTATATATATATATATTATTCCATTTGTAGTTTGACAGTATATAGTTAAAATTTGTGTTGCTAAAGTTGCCAAACTTTTTAATATACTATAAATTTAGTATTCCATGAATTTTCAATGAGTTTATAAATTTCAAACATTGGAATAATTTATGAGTGTGTTGTTTGAAATAATATTGTTATTAGTATCACCATCTTCTTTTCCAGTCATAGTAGAATGGTAATCATACGATACTTCAGTTATCCAACACTTTTTTTTTACTTGCACTTGTGTGTACTAATAGCTTTATCATTATTACAGTTGTTGTTACTAGATTATTCTTATAACAATGAATCAAACATGTATCAAATCATTTTATTTTTTGTGAACTAGTATTAAGTTACGTATGATGGGCAATTGAAAAAGCAGCTTAACAAGGTTACCCCATAATATTTTCCCTGAGAGTAACAGAAATCTGGGCTTCTACTAATTTAGTTTGAGGTACCTTTTAAATAGGTTCTGAAATAATTTTATGTTTATTCATGAAAATACCTACTGGTTTGTTTATATTTTCTTTTTGTTATGTTTTAGAAGCTGTTTGCAGTGTTTTCACATACACTAAAGTAAATGAAGTTGGAAGCATTATTAGAGGCTGGTTGCGCCATGCTAAAGAAAGAAGAGTTTATTCTGTAAAAAAATTAAGGAAATAATAGTGTAAATAAAAGTTTCACTTATGTGATTCTAATATTGTTTATTTTTTTCTATTCTCATATTTATTTGCATACACTAAATTTATGCTGCAAAAAATAGATAAATCCTTAAAACAAGTTATTTTTAATATTTTCAAGATACTGATTTAAGTATCCCTTCAGCTAACAATTCTTCAGCAAAACATGGCAACAGCTGTTTTAGTTTGTATATAAAAACAGATAATTTTCTAATTTTATTTGTTTTTTTAAATTGCATCATTGACACAATAACTAAACAATAAAGTATGTGATCCATAAACATCTATTTTGAGTTTTTGATAAAATTGTCACAACTTCATTTAAACTATTTATAATATAAAATGGTTTTTAGTAAATTTTGCAGAAGAATGTAATGAGAATTATTTTGCCAATTAACTAGTTTCAACTGATCATACGAGAAATTTAAATATTAATGCGAAGTTCTCAGTATTAGAGCAACATTAAAATAAAAATTATTCATTATTTTATTATAAGATATTTAATATATCTACTACATTAAACAATATGAGCAATAATGAAGCAATCATAAATTACAATGTACATAATAGATTCAATAAGTCTCATAATTTAATTTAATAAGAAATATTCTTTACAGAAAACTAACGCTAATTAGGAGAATGGTAACCTTCCTTGGTGTTCAAAGGGTACATTCAATTAGACTTTTTAATAATGGCCAAGTTTTTATTCCAAGCAATAGAAATGTGAAATCCAATTATCTTGCATATTTTTGTATTAAAATGATACATTATTCTTTTCTTTAGATACGTTTGTTTATTAACTGTTTTACTCCCTTTTCCTTTACTAATTTTCCTAAAAAAAATAGTAGAGGAATAGCCCATTTTTCTGGAAAAATAGAGTGGTATACAAATTAAAAACTATCACCTTTTTTTTCATTTAGAAAACATTTTTCTGACCTCTAATTCAGTAAATTTAAAAGAAAAACCTTATTTAAGTTGCTAAAATTAATAAAAATTTCAAAGATGAAATTTATTTCCAAAATAAGACACCCTCCTATTACTATCATACCATTTCCAACATGCATCCCACAAGTTACCTCAATCCTTACTAAACAGGTCTTCTTATGTCCTAATGCCATCCTAAAGCGTTCTAAAGGTATCCTGAAACTGTCCTAGTTATGACATCATTAAGATATCTGCAGGTGGGACATTCTAACACGCAGATGACATCCGTAGGACATTTAGCGGTAAATATAGGACTTCCTCTGGAAGTCACAGAATCCTAAAGATGACAACTTTAGGATGTTATAACGAAGTCAATGTGCTGTATGGGTTGTCTTCTACCCTGTCTTAAGAAGGTTAAAACTAAGCAATAAAAGTTGCACAACCAAAATGGAAATGGATTTTTTAATGAAAAATACTGGATAATGACGACACTAGTTCATTTATAACTAAGTTTTTGTTTTGTAAAAATAATTTTATATGCATGACAAATATTTTTAAATGGGCAATTACTAAAATTTTACTAAAGCGTAAACCAGAAAAATATCACGTAACTTGTTTTGGAGCTAACACAGAATTTTTTTTTATAGTAGTAAATTGGATATCAAATCTTTGTCTGATTTCAGTAAAATCTATGTTGGCGCGATCACGTCAGCAAGTTCCGACGGTCTCGCCAACCTAAAGCCGGATGGATTTTAACTGCCTTAGTATGAAATAAGTAATTTAAAATTCACAATTTAAAATTTTTTTTAATAAATATTGCAGAATTGTAAATCTAGCAAATACTACATATAACAAAATTAAAAAGATACTATGGCAGCTAGAGTGTCATTAAAATATTAAATTACATCTTACTTTAAACAAGAACTAAATAACAATATAAAAAAATAAGTACTAAAATATGTTTGGATGTGGTTTAAATTTAAAAAATTATCAAAAACAAATTGTGATCACGGCAAGTTTATCACAGGCTATCCATTGACAAAATGGTTGTTGTCAAATTTTTCTTTTGATAGGCAATTTTACTGTGTTTTCATCTTGGACATCTTTAACTGCTAACAAAATTACAAAATTAAAAGGGAGAAAAAGAATTCTAAAAAAATTATCAAACAGCAGCGGTCTCCATAGCAACGCATGCAATGACGACGCATGCGCACTGTTTGCTATTACCCTTGATTATTGTAGTTGAAAAGTGTGAGGATTCTATCATATCCAAATCAAGACCCATTTTGCCAATGGATAAAAATAGTTGCATTTTTTGTTCTCAGCTAACCGAAAAGTCCTTGTATTTCATAAAATTTAAAAATCAATTCAGGTTTTTTTCTTCAAAAAACAAAATCCTTAGTTCTTTAGTTAATAACGTTAGTTCCCTAACGACCCTTAATACTTAAGTTAAGCTCTTACCAGACATAATTAATATGATTATTAATAATATTATTTATTATGTATTTAATTATGATAATATTCAAGGCTCATATGACAGCAATAAAAGAGAAAGAAATACGAAAGATATTTGCCACCATAGTATGCAAAAGTGCCATGTCGTTTATACGGCAGCATTGTTCCTTTGAGGCTTAATGTCTTTTTCTTAGTAACTTTGACAAGTAAGCACAAATCAATTTCATTTTTAGAAATTTTCTTTAAGACTGTTGTATCAATATTTTGAATGCCATCAATTTTGCAATAAACACAAAGAACAATCCAAACATCTTTTTTTGGAAAAAAAAAAGAATTGAAATTATACTAGCAAGTGAGTAAAATATGCAGCTTGGGAGTGGAATTTCGTTGGTTCTTAGTATAATTGACAGTTTTTCTTTAATGCAAGGTATATCGAGACTTCAGTAACTATGAAAACCACTTTTCGATTCTGTACAATTTCTTATACCTGCAGAAAATCGCAAAATAAGAACGCTGCTATAATTTGCTTTCTGCAGTTGTGATTAGATTTCGCGATTCTGATCAGTTTATTTATTGAGATATCGTGTATGTATTATCTAAGATAAATATCATCTATGTGATATTTTATTAATGAGATATTTATTTTAAAATGAGTTATAATGTCTATGCATCATTTTTTCTATGTAATAAATGATTAATGTAAAATATCATGCGTGATTAATAATATTCACGTGATGCATTACTATTGTAAAATATAATTAGTTTAAAGAGTAACTTATGTGGTATATAATCACTGCCAATGCTATATATCGTTTACTTTATACTTGCAATAAAATGACAACAAGGAATTTTACTTTATCATTTTTTATCATTAAACCTATTTAGTTATATTTCTTAAGGCAATGCGCTGAGTTATTACTTTTAACATTTTTGGCAACAAAAAGACTTTCATCTACATAACTCTTTTTTTTTTGTCTTATCTTTCGTGCTAGTATAGTTTTTGTAAAGTAAACTACTCTAAATCTTATCACGGTAGATAACATAGAAAATGAATCTGACGTACAAAATTAGCATCCTGCAATTATTTTGATTAATCAAGCTTCATTAATTCACCACAGTGTAGTTGAAGTTAACTAGAAGAACTCTCTTACATTCATCTAATTTATTCAAAATACATTGCAGATTTCACGAAACAAATTTATAATGAGGATTCTCAATAATTTTGTTGCATGCAAAAATACCATTACAGAAAACGAAACAGTGTTAAGTTTCGAATTCGCTCAGAATATTATAATTCTTAAAACTCAATCGATTATATATACTTTGTACTTAAATTGAAATGGATTACTATGAAAAGGCGTCCGATTCTATTAGTTAAAGTGATTTATCATACAGCTGGGAGTCTATGGTAATAAAATATATAGTCCATACATTTAAAGTCTAGACTTTTAAGAATGTATCAGAAGAGATTTACAGAAAGTTTTAAGTTTGATAGATATGAATAAGTTTTAGGAATTTGGAATGTTAATGCAAAATAATTAGTTATATTAATCATTTTATCTTAAGAAATAAGTCTTAGTTACTAACCAAAAGACTTAATAAAATCAAACAAAAAACTAACACCTTTAGTAGAAAGAATAATTACTGTAATAGTAAATATTACATTTATTGACCTTCATGAAGAAAATAAATCAGATATCAAAGTGCATAAAATGTTAAAATGTATTATAATTCTAGTTTTATATATTTTAAAAATATTGATGAAATTGTAATTTAATATTTTCTATGATATGCTCATATTATTGACCAGTGGGAGAATGAAAGTAAAGTTCAAATTCATACCAAATCACTTAACAAAAAGTGTCCAAATATAGTATAGTTTTTAATCTATTTGAGAATGATAAAAAATTTAGATATTGCATTAATAATGAAATTCCTCCGAAAAAGTAGACAACAAATTAAATATTATGGCCAAAATGCTCATGCATCTAAGCTATGAAACAAATTTAGAATTCAATATTTCGTTGAAATGGGTTTTTACGCATTAGTTTTAGAACCTAAGATACATCGCAAAAAAGTGAATGCATTTTAGTTTTCAGCTTAGAAATATCTCTTTAAAGAAAATTTAAAAGAAAATGTTTAGAAATGCATTTTTGTTTTACTCTTAATATTTTTACATAACATGATAGCAAAATTTTTTTTCAAAGTTTTTATGAGAGATGATTTGTAATCAATTTTTATCAGTGAGTTAAGTATGCATACTATTGGCTTGTTGAGCTAAGGGCAACAGGATGGTAAATATTTCACTTTTTTAAAAAATAAAAAAGAAATACTAGAATTGAAATGATAACTTAATTCTTAATTATGAATTTGAGCAATCAATTGTTATAGTAAAAATTGTTCTAAAAAGAAAGAAAAATAAATCAATAATAAACGAAAAAAACATTTAATTCAGCATAACATATTTTTCTAAACCTCCCACGACTACACTGTTAAAAAAAATCAGAATAAAGTTATTGAAAAAAAAGTACCGAAACTGAGATTGTCTGTACTCTTCATTGCAAAATCCATTTTTACTAGAACGTGTTATGGAACAGTTTAATCTCATATACCTTAATTCTTTCAGTAATAATTACAGTAAAATCAATGAATGGTAAAAATTGATTTTACGAATGAGGCACTGAAGGTGCCAGTTGTTTATACCATAATTTTATCCGGAATTGTTGCAACGTAGATCTGGTAAAATAGGCGCGACGATGTGGTGAGCGTTAACTTCAAAAAATCTAGATCTGCCACTGTCTCTTACGAATCATTACATGAATTAATTTTAAAGTTTCATTATGCAAAAATAGTATTTTACATATAAAATTACCATAAACTATTAACTAGATATGTAAAATATTACATTTTACATATGTAGTAATAGTACATAAAATACTTAATTTTTATACTTTATGATTAAAGACTCTTTGCTCATTGCATTTTAATGATGTTAAGTAGACAGTTCCAAAAAGTACTTTTATATACTGAAAAAAATTACGAGAATATGATAAAATTTACCATATTTGTCTGTCTACGGGAACATCAAGAATTTTATCAATTTTTTCCGAAGAGCTTAGGTAAAGATTTTGGTAAAATTAGCTATAAAATATGGTTTTATAATAAGTGGTAAAATTTGGTAAATGTGGTTAAAATTTAAGAATTTTAACATGATAGCTTAGAGCTTGGCATAAAAACCATTTATTTGGATAAACATATTTTTCAATTTTGTATTTCTTACTAAAAATAGGAGAATAAGGACTATCATTTTGAAATACCAAAATTTTCGGTAATCTGTAATCATATTAACGTAAAAACATCTGAATGAATGGTTTGAATATCATATCTTTCTGTTTCAATAACAAGATTTATGGTTTTTTTCTTATTGCAAAGACATCATTACCACACCGCACGGTATTTTACCAAAATTGTTCCTCTGTGTCCACAAAAGATTTCTATAATTTTATGCAATTTTTTTTTAACTGGCATATTAAGTTACACCAATACAGAAAAATACGCATAATACTGAGGTTCGCAAAACAACACAAAACATATGATGTTTAACGCATTTTCTATCAAACAATTGAGGTAGACCTTTAATCAAAAGTAGGAAATCTTAAAGAGTAGGAAGTCAAGCATTTTAGGCTATCTTTAATGGCTTAGTCTTAAAATAACGAATTAAAAAATTTTGAACGAAACACTCTTAGCTAAATGAAATCAAAAACACTTCTTTAAGATAAAGTACTTCTGTAACAGTTTCTTGACATTTAAGGAGTTATAAAGGTTCAGTTTCTACAACTGTAATACCAAGGCGTAGTGATTGCTAGTTGCTCTGAGTAGTTACCCAAATACACTCTATAACAAAAAAATCGACGCTCCAAAAAGCAATCATCCAATTGCTTTGAAACTTCGTATGCATGAATGTTTTGAACAGATATGGCTGGAATGATGCCGACTGGGGACGTATAGTCTTTAGCGACGAATCCCGCTTCCAACTGTGTCCTGACGATCATCGAAGACGTGTTTGGAGACGCACAGGGCAGAGGGGGGATCCTGCCTTCACTATTGCACGCCACACCGGCCTTCAACAAGGCATTATGGTCGGGGGTGCCATTTCCTTTGACAGCCGAACCCCTTTGGTCGTCATTAGAGGTACGCTTACTGCACAGTGGTACGTCAACGACATCCTAAAACCTGTTTTGCTACCGTTACTTTTGCAGCACCCTGGGGTGGTTTTTCAGCAGGATAATGCCAGATCACATACGGCACGTGTTGCCATGAACTGTCTGCAAGCTTGTCAAACTCTTCCTTGGCCTGCCAAATCACCAGATCTCTCTCCCATCGAGCATGCCTGGGATATGAGGGGAAGGCGATTGCATATGGCACGGAATGATGACCTCGTTCGACAATTGGATAAAATTTGGCAGGAAATACGCAAGAGACCTTCCGGTAGCTTTATCGGTCTATGCCACGCCGTGTAGCAGCTTGTATCCAGGATAGAAGCGGGTCAACACCTTATTTAACTTGTTACTGTAACTATGCAATAAATTATTCAATTGTTCTGCAATTTTAATCATTTACTATTCTGCACATTGTCTTCCTATCCACCAATTTTCGTTTCAATCGGACAATTCCTTCTTGGTCCGTCCATTTTTTTGTTATAGAGTGTATTTACCCAACTATTTAAAACAACCAGAGTCAAGTATTTGACCTATTTTTTGAACTATTAGAATCAACTATTTAAATTATCCAGACTATTTATGACGGGATGGTAAGCGCCATCTGCAAACAATCAAGATCAAGTGGGCTTCAACTCAAGATCCAGAGGATTTAAAATTGGTAATTTAGAATAAATAAATTTTATCTAGGGTAAACCAACCAGTGAAGGAACCCTACCCAGTGAAGGAACATTTCATATATATTGATTAAAAAAAAGAATTTGAAAGTTTTTCTTTAGATTGGTTGGTAAACAGCTTACTGCCAAACAATAGGAAGTCATCTAGTAATGTTTTGGATTACCTGGTGAAATAGACTTCTCTGGAAAAATTTTTGAATTTGTTATTTTCTCTGCAACACCTTGTTTCTTTGAAAAAATTGTAAGGTGAGTGTTTGTATTTATATGTTTGAAGTGGAATTATTGGCATGTAATAGTTTTATTTTTCTCACTGTGAAAAAGAGAATTCAAAATATAGTTATTGAAGTTACGTTTTATTTTTTTAAGCATAACGGCATAATAAAGTACTGAGATAGGGGAGTGTTTATTCACTGGATCACCAAACGATGAGAACCAGTGAAGGAACAAATGTTCCTTTACTGGTGTTTTTTCTAAGTTAATGAAAATAAAAGATAAACTTCAATCTTCTTGTACCTTTAGTGATGTTCCGCATCAAAAGTATGTTAAAAATACGAAAAACAGCTTCTAACCAGTGAGGGAACAGGCATGTTTCTTTACTGGGCATAGATTTCCTAGTGAATGAACAGTATGTGTTAATATGTTGACACTTTAATTTTCAATTCATGATTACAAAAAAAAGTTAGCATTTTCCAAGCATTTATATGTTATAATTTCAAGAACAGGCTTGTTTTTAAATATTTGTATGGCTTATAAATTCACAAAGAGCATTAAAAAATAACCAAAATTAAGTATTCCTTTACTGGGTGTTTATTCACCGGTAAGAGCTGTTCCTTCACTTGGTCTTCTTTTCACTTGTTATTTGAACCTCCAAAACTTTAAAACAATATTATGTAAGTTCTCTACAATTTTTTTTACATAATTTGCAATTAGTAACAAATATGTTGACACTGTCATTTAACTAAAATTACGAATTTTGAAATTAATATGATTTTTTAAAAGGCAAGCGAAGCTTAAGTGTTCCTTCACTGGTTAGTTTACTCTACTCTCTTAAAATGAACGAGTGAAAATAACTCAACTTGAGTGCGATTTAACTCTTTCACCTAGAAAAAACCGGCCTTCTCATCTGGAGTTAAAATCACTCAAGTAAAAGAGTTATATGGAAATAGCTCAATTTGAGTGAAAAAAATTTCACTCTAACTTGAGTTATTTTCACTCCAGTTTGAGTGATTTTCAGTATCACCTGAGTGAATCGTTTTCACTCAAACTTGAGTGATTTTAACTCGTGTTTGAGCGATTTTCAGTATTTCAGTTTGTAAATTGCAGTCAAAATTTTTACTGTTAATATTCGAAATTTTTGTATTTAGTGGTGCCATCTATCGTAAGCGATAAAAAATACTATAGTTTTCGTTTCAAAAAAATTCCTTTTGATAGAGAAGGCCTTAGATACGAATTTTTTTTATCTTAACGTTTGATGAATTTAAATATCGAATTAGATAATATAGTACTAGTGAAAGTTTTAGCTGTGAGCATATAGACACTGGCTGAGATTCGAACTGGACTTCGCCTGTCGTGAGATTGACCGATTAACCATCTCGGCTACAGTCCTGTGTCAAGACGGCTACAAAGAACTAATTAGTTTCATGAGCTGGATCTCGTTGGCGAGTATAAAGTTTTTATTTGTTAAATCAAATAAGGTGAAAACACAGTTAAAAAAATTTTTCAGAGTTAACAGTTTGAATAGCAGCATTTTGTGGTTATCCAATTATTTTGATTGAATACGGTAAAACAACAATTAAATGAATTATTACTTAAGAGTTTTTTTTATGAAAAATTCCTAACCATTGTAGATTTGAGTTTTTTTTTCCTTTCCCCTAAGTTACGTCATTTTTCTTTCAAGTTTAATTTTTAAAAGTAAGGAGCTCTAAACGAATTTTTAAAGTAAGCAGTTTTATAAATATTATACTCATTTAGGTTCAATTGAAAATACTATGAGTCATTTTTTTTCGAACAAATTTATTCGTTTAATTTATAAAGCTTTATTTTCAAGCAATAAAAAAGGTATAGTGTTTTAAATTGCCTAAATTTTTTTAAGACAAATTTCAGAAACTAAGTGAAATTAATAAATTTTTGAAGAAGACGTTAAAAGCTAAAAAATCTGGATTAAATACCCTTTTTCAAGCTCAATTTTGCAAACTCTTTTGATATAAATTTGTTTAAAATCCAAACTATATATTTGTTTTGATTAGAAAAAAAATAATTATAATTTTTGTTCTGCAATAATCCTAGCTTAGTATGAATTCGAATAAAAAAATTAACTAATTTACATTAACTACTTGACTTTACTTTAATATTGTTTTTACCATAAACTTTGCTCAAACATAGTTTTCTTAAGTCAAAAAGAAATAAATAATAAAAATTAATGAAAACGTCATTTTTAATAAAATTACTAAAATACAGAAATATTTAAATACCTAATTTTAGGCACATTTTAAACTAATTAAATTGTATCGCTTCTGAATTATAAATAATTACAATTAAATCAAGTATGTATTTGATGAATTTTAACTATTATGAATATAGATAGTGTGCGTTATTTCCGTTATCAATATATATGTTTAGAATTTTTGCCTAATTGTAAGAAATTAATATATAATCAAAAAGAAAAAACATTATAAAAATTTAATATACCAGCCAGGAAAGCAAGATTGAAGACATCAAACTCCTTCAATTTTACAACAATGCAAAGTAACTGCAGTTTTCCTGCAGATTCATCAGAAAGTATACTTCTGAAACAATGACTGCATAATTACTTCAAATTTACTGCAGAATGACCACGGATTTAAAATTTCAGTTTTTTCTAAATTTATGATTTTAAAGTGACCTCACTTAAACTACAGTAATTTTGTAGACAATAGCTAAAATTTTTTCGAAATAAATTACTGAGAAATTACTTCGCATTAGCTGCAAAATAACTGCAGTGTTTTTACAGTTAAGATTGCACTACAGAAAATTTGCAGTTAACTCTAGAAAAACTACGAAATTACTTCAGTTCTGTAGAATAACTACAGTTTATTTTCAGCTGGGATATAGGTATATAAATTCAAATTGAACTATATCTCATAATAAATATTACTTTTAATTTTGTTCCTATTTTTTTACTATTAATCTATAACTATTGTAATATTCTAATTTATTTGCATTTTCAAATACTTTAATTAGCATTGTACTTTTAATTAATTATTAATTCTGCATTTTCAATTTTGCCTCGAAAATTGAATTTGAAGAAAAGTGGTAAGAACTTTTATGCTAGCAGCAAAGGAAAAATAGTTTGTATAATGTGATAAATACTTTATGAAATAAGAAGATAGTATTAATTCTGAATTCCAATTAAATAAAAGCTAAAAACAGGATAAAAACAGAAAAATTCGAAATGCTGCTTAATTTTTTTAAATATAATATTTTCCACTTTTTCTTTAAATGATATATTTATAATAAAATACATTGAACATCTGAAGATTCTGATTTGCATGAATGGTTGTTGCAGATGTGAGCTTTCATAAATTAAAGACAGTCAACTTTATTAATAGAAAGCAATTTAAATAACAGCAATTATAGACTGTATGAACAATAATTTCGTAAATATCTTTTATAAAAGAAGTATAGAATGATATGAAATTAATTATCCAGAAATGTTTTGTACAAAAATTATACATCAAAAAAACTAAAACATGGATATAAATTTATTATATTAAAATAAAATGTTAAAACTTTAATATGAAATCTGAAAAAATTCTAAAACTCTTATCAGATATAATATATTCCCACATGCTTTGACAAAGATTCTGGCAGGGAATCATATTTTTTTAATATTTCATAATCATCCACATTTAACACTTTCAATTTTAATAAATTTTTTTGACAAATAATTTAAAAGAATAGTATATTTTATTAAAAAACGCTGAAAAACAGATAATTTAAATGGAGTGTGTATATAACACATTCAAAATAAAAACAACAAAGTATATCTACTTACTGAAAAGTAAAACAGCGTCTTCTTCAGAAATACCGCTGTGAACTAAAAGTTGTTTTAATTCTTCTTAATTCAAAATATTAAATGACATATTCTCCAGAAAAAAAATTAAACGTAAAATAAAAACGAAGACATAGTCTATTTAGATCACAGAACATAACAGTTTTATTTAGATTTATTATCGTTTGCTTTTTAAAATAAAACGATCGAAATTCCAGCTTATATCTCGCACACAATTAAATAACAAATAAATCAGTCAAGTTTGAGCTTAAAGCACTCGAATATTGCTTAATAAATACCACTCAAGTTTGAGTTAATGCAAAGCAAGACTTTCGCTCAAATAAGAATGTATTTCACTCAAGTTGAGTTAAAAAAATTTAACTCTTTTTTGAGTAGGGGAAATAACTCTTTCATTTTAAGAGAGTATATAACTTCTAAAATTTATAAGTGGTTCTATATTAAAATACTCGAAAAAGAAGTGAAAAATAATTATCTCTATCTAAAAAAATACGGTATTTTCTGATACAAATCCAATAAAGAAAAACTTTTCATTTCCTCTTATCTTTTTTCTTTTATTTTATCATCTTTATAAGGCACTTCTTAAGCACTAGAGCCTTTTACAGACTAAGGTTGTTTTTTCAAGTATTCTCCTTCTGATACTACCCAGCGCAATAAAATATAAAACTAGTATGTCTGAAACTTTAAAATATTTTTTAATAAAATAAAATAAACTTTAAACACACTTTCTATTCGGAGTCAAAACCGCCAATGACTCAAGCTATCGTATATGCTTTTGGAATATAGAATAGGATATAACAGCACGAAATAGAAAACAAATGGTTGAATAAGTCATTGAAATTCAAGGAAGGAGATTCCGCTGAGATTTCGTATTCAAAATATAGCTTTTGTACCTTTCAACGTTAGAAAGATGATATCAAGATTCAGAAAAAAGTAAAAGAGTTGATATAGTTGGATTGGGTGTGCTTTTGTAACTAAATAATTTGTAACTGACAATTCATTTAGTTCAGCTTTACTTGATCTGTATCTGTTTCTAAATCTATGTAAACATGAATTTATTTTATTTAACTATTAAAATACATTAGGCTGCACTCTGTTAAGTGTCCTGTCTGTTGTTAGAGACAACAATTAAACAGAAAGACGCTCCTTACGACGCACAGAGTCATTGATGTATAATTGTATGTTGATTGTATGTTGAATTGAATGCTGTATAATTGTATGTTGAATTGAATGTTGTATAATTGTATGCTGAATTGAATGTTTATGTATAATTGAATGTTGATGTATAACTGAATGTTGATGTATAAGGCAATCAAGACGAATTTTAAAGGGGACAGAGAAGAAAATTTTTTAAAAGACTCATAAATATTTTCATTCTATACATTAAAATGCAATTAATTTTCTTTTTACTAATGAATTAATTTCTTTTTTCTTATTTTAAAATTTAAGTTTCAATTTTCTCAGTATTAAACTTCAAGTTACGTACAAATAATTCTTTCAAATAGCAATATGGTATTGTGGTAATTTATCAATAATGTTAACAAATTTAAATCTACACACCCTTACTTTTATTTGATTTATTTCTCAAAAAAGTTTTAACCAATTTATTCAGACTTACACTGCAAAAACTCCGGATCTAATTATCATAAAAAAATACCGGCTTTCAGGAACATGATACAAAAAAAATCTGATAAATCGAAATTTTTGCAATAATAATTACAGTAAAATCACTGAATGACTCTAATTAAAAAAATACTACTGTAAAAATTTCGGTTTAATATTTCACGGTAAAATGTATTTTATGAATGATACATCCAAAATATTGGTACATTATACCGAAATTTGATCCAGTATCTTGTACAGTTTGCACTATTAATTCAAATAAATAAGATTTATATATCCAATATATAGTGTTCTGAAAAAATAATTATTTTGGCATACGTTTAGATTCGACACTTGCATGGTTGCAATTTCAGACTTACTGCTATTAATATGGAACAATTTGCCGATATTTTTCATAAATTAATTGACTAAAAGTTTGTGAAAAGTTTGTATCAAATTTTAAATAAATTAAAACAAACAAATGATTAATTAAAATAGTAAGAATGTATTTTGTTAATTTATTAATTTATTTGCTAACAATATATATATATATATATATATATATATATATATATATATATATATATATATATATATATATATATATATATATATATATATATATATATATATATATATATATATATATATATATATATATATATATGCACCCTCCTTTTCTTACTTATTTCTCGAAAATGCTTAAAATAAATTATTTCAGATTTACCCAATAAAAATTTATAGCGAAAAGTACCGGGGCACTCAGTCAGGGTGCTGGCACTTTTTATCGAGAAATCTATTGCTACTGGAGCATGATACGGAATAAAAATATGATATATCATTTTTCGCAGTATTAATTACAGTAAAAATCACTGAATCACTCTAATTAAATATATGTCACAGTAAAACTACGGTTTAATATTTTACATTAAAAATGGATTTTACCGGAAAATGAATTTTATGGATTATGAGCTCAAAGTTCTAGTACTTAATACCATAATTTGATCTAGAATATTTTTTTACAGTGTGGAAACGTAAAAATTGCTGAAAGTTGTAAGAAACGTAAAACTTAAAAATGTAAACCTATATTTATGAACTCCTAATTCATAAGTTCAAATTTAGAAAAAATATCGTCTTTATTCTTCGTTAAGTCGATTATTTGTTATTACAAGAATTGCGAAAATGCATACATGAAAAAAACCCTCAGTTTCTGCGAAAATTAAGACAACAAAGGGATCGCGTGCATTATATTAATTTGAAAGTGCTTTTAGGAACTTCATTTCAATGTGAATAGATGATTAATTCCGGTCTTTGTCTGACATGTTTAATATTAACAATTCAGATGCATTTGTTGCTTGGACACTAATTTCCTAACTCATACCAATCAATGAATTGTTGAGGCTAAACTCAATCTATTCTTTTTGCTAAAAAATGGTTTATCTAAACGGTCTAGGTGATCAAAACATTAAGAATTAAAAGCAGATAATTGAAAATAACAGACTCTGTGAATTGGGATGAATTGGATTTCAAATCTGTTTA
Source organism: Parasteatoda tepidariorum (assembly GCF_982258835.1). Taxonomy (NCBI): domain Eukaryota; kingdom Metazoa; phylum Arthropoda; class Arachnida; order Araneae; family Theridiidae; genus Parasteatoda; species Parasteatoda tepidariorum. The sequence continues at coordinate 50,379,787 of NC_141758.1, forward strand.
GCTCTGTAACCCTAATTATCAAGTTTCAGGAACTTAATAATCAATTTTTCATTAGTATTAAACAGAAATAATAAGTTTTTAGTTCTTTATAAAAGGATAGAAATTCTTCATTTATGAACACACCTTTCAATAAAATGGGAAAAAAATAAACAGGATATGATAATTTGTACACTAGTTTTAAAAAATTAGAGAAAAATTACAAAAACAGTGATAATTTTTCCAAAACTAAGCCACTCCCGATGAATTAATTAGAGTGATTCAGTGATGTAATTATTAAAATAATAAATACGGTATATCAGATTTTTTGCTCCGTAACATGTTCCGTAATTTGATCTGGAATTTTTTACTATGTAGAACATGCACAAACTTTAATACCAGAATTTATACGTTTAACTCTAGACTTCACAATATAAGAATTTTTACAGAAACTAAATAAAGTTTAAATTTTAGATTAAAAGAAGATGTTTGACTTAAAGATTTTATTAAGTAAAAGCAGATTTTATTGAATAAAACTCAAATGCAATGTACGAAGATCAAGGAACTCAAGAAAAGAAAAGAATCAAATGTCTGTAGGTTGTTGGAATTTTTTTTTATATTGAGGCCTCATCAATAATTTCTTCCTTCGATTCCTTTGAAAACACCCCAAAGGGACGAGTGGCATTTCGTAACGAAAATCTATACTCTAGAATCCCTTCGCCACAGCGGTACAGAATCTTATTACACATCTTAATGGATTTTCGGGACATTTACTTCCAATTTGTTTTTCAGTAAGTCATTTATTTGTCGTTAGAAAATCAGAAGGAGAGCATGAATGTGATATGATTTGCTTATTTGGGTGTCAATGCAAGAAAACTCTGGTTTAGATTATTTTTCTCAGAGGTTTCTTATTTCCAGATATACATTATGAAAATATATGCCTAGTAGGAGGATAACTTCATCAATATCACGTGCGCTTCTTTGAAGTTAGAGGATTGAAAAAAAAGGATTATGAAAGAGATATGTTTTGCTTCTTTAAGTGCCAATGCAAAAAAAAGGAAAAAAAAGAAACTGGTTAAGACAATTTTCTCAAAGTTTCTTATTCCCATATACACCGAAGAGCCATTGCATTATGACCACCCTCCATCTATAACAATGGGCTCGCCCAGGTTTTCATGGTTTCTCTCCTAGGAACAATGTTTTCATGGGGCACATTAGGACCCATAATCCTCATAGAGCAATCTCTGACATCTGTAGGCTACTTGGATATAGTTGCAGACCAGGTTCACCTATTCATGGCCTATTCTGCGGGGGATGGTGTTTACCAACAGGATAATGCGCCATGTCATAAGGGTCGAATCGTCGAGGAACATTCCAGTGACTTTCAAGTCATGTCTTGGCCTCCAAATTCACCTGACTTCAATCCCATAGAGCGTTTGTGGTCCTACTTGGAAAACCAAATTCGTGATGCCACGCTACCCCCTCGCAATGTAAAGGAATTGTGGGACCAGCTGGTGAGCACTTGGTACCAGATACATCACAGACTACCTATCAGCACCTTGTGGAATCAATGCCACAGTAGAAGGTTGCTAGCAGTTTTGAGGGCTAAAGGTGGTCCTACATGTTATTAGCAGGGTGATCATAATGTAATGGCTCTTCAGTGTATATATTAAGAAAGCAAGTTGACGAAAAGTTATTCATAGTTTTGTTTTTTATTTTTAAAATCAAAACTTAAATATGAATCATGACAGTAGTAGGATAACTTTCTTAACATCATATGCACTCAAGTCATTTATTTATCATTTATTAATCAGAGGAAGGGCATGAAAATGATATGTTTTGTTTCTTTGTCTGTCAATGTAAGTAACTTTTGGTTTAGATTATTTTTATAAAATATTTATTATTTCCAGATATACATTTTGAAATTAATGTGATTGAAAAAATATTCATAACTTTTATTTTTTACCTTAAAATTAAAAATTTTAATATTAATTTCTGCAGTAGTAGGATAGCGTCATTAGCATCAGAGGCACGTAAATCATTTATTTATCGTTAAAAGATTGAAAGAAGGTCAAGAATACGATATGTTTTGCTTATTTGGTTGTAACTGCAAAAAAAAAATCTGGTTTACATTATTTTCCTAAGGTTTCTTATCCCAAGATAAGCACTATGAAAACAATATAATTTAAAATATATCCATGGCTCTTATTTTTAATTTTTGAATCAAAACTTGAATTTCATTCATGGAAGTATTAAGATTACTTTTTTAACATCACGTGTACCTTCAAAATGCAGAATATTCTCTTTTAAGATGTATACTTCTTTTATTGTGTTTAAAATCAGTATTGAAGACTATTTTAGCTTGCGGTGATCCCTCTAATTTAATTTAAATGAATTATAAATATTTAAATTTGTGATTATTTGTAAAAAGATTTTTAATTTCTAAGAATTATAAATGTAGCTAAGCTGCTGTTATTTGCTTAGGCAAATTTTGACTTTAAAGGTAAAGAAATTTATTCCTGCTACTTTACAGCATCCTATTTTTCAAGGTTCATTTTTGACCTTGTCATTCTATTACCATAGTTAAGGTTTAGCTGATAAGTCAAATTTGGAAGGGGAACATTCTAGAATTTAGTGTCTCGGCCCTATTTGTATTTCCTCTTCTTTCTTCTGTTTTTAAGTTATATTGCAAAATAAAATTTACTCTAAAAAAAGAGTACTATTTTTTGATAATTTACAGTAACATATTTATTGTGAGAAATAATATTTATCCGTACTTATTCTTTTATAAGTTTAACTGAAATAATAGTCAATGTTAAGCTCATATACAGGTGGTTATCAAAATAATGGAAATAGGAATTTTGAGGGAATCGCCGTTTTGAAGGAAGGCCGTAAATGTTCTTTTTATGAAGGTATCCTCTAACTGTAATTGTTGACACTGGAGAATCCAGATGCTGATTGAGCTCTGCGGTCACTTTAGCTGCAGTTGTTTTCTTTTAAGACATTACAATCCGCTTCAATACACGTCGGTCTCTTTCACTCAGCTTCTCCTTCCGTTTAGTATTTTGCTTTGCTGAGCTTGTCTTTCCGCGCTGCGTGTATGCTGTCATGACTTTAGACACCGTACCTCTAGAAACGCCTAAAAGCTGGGATGTTTCGGTCCCTGTTGCTCCAACTAGTCGGGCTCCTACAATTTGGCATCTCTGAAAATCTGCGAGGTTTGACATTTTACGCTTCTGACAAAAAATCAAAACGCAGACAACTCTGCTAAAGCTCTCTCATACCACCTAATATATGTACTTTTTATATTAAAAAAAACTGGTAGCTAAGATTATATTTTAATGTTTATGAAGCGAATTCTTAAACGTCTCTTTTATTCGCAAGTGTTTCCACTATTTTGATAATCACCTGTATATGCGTGATATACGGCATAAAGACAGAATAAATAAAATCGCGAAAATTTAAAATATTTAACCTTTTGCAGTCATACTACATAGTTGTCAGTCATACAAGTCAAAACTATTTTTGTTAGACTATAATAATAATAATAATATATAGAGTATAATCCAGTTTAAGAACGAGAATAATTGAAGGAAGTTAAAATCATTAATCCTTTGTAGTCATATTACATAGTTGTCAATGGATCGAAATTATTTGTCCACGTTAAAAGTGTCCACGGTGTCCACGTTAAAGTGATTATTATATAGAATATAATCCAGTTTAAGAACGAGAATAATAGAATGAAGTTAAAATCATTAATCCTTTGCAGTCATATTACATAGTTGTCAATGGATTGAAATTATTTGTCCACGTTAAAGGTGCCCACGTTAAAGTGATTATTAGAAAAGTGCGATACATTAGGCCATACAAGGTTTTATTTATTTATATTTTGGAGAAAAAAAATTGAATAAAAAAATTCGTTTACTTAAAGAAGTAACGATAGTTATTTCATCACTCTGATGAAAATTTTGCTCGGAGTGGTTTCGTTAAAATCGAAGAAAGTCTTGTGATATTTGAATATTAATTTTTTACAGTGAATAATAAGACGTTATTAATATTATACGAAGATTACCGTAATTGTGAATCTAAATTTGAGTAATATGTGAAACTACCCTTATTAGAATTGCGATGAAGGGATGATCAAATAAAATACATGGCTGACATTTGGTCTCGTGATGAAATTGCTGAGAGAATAGACATTAAATTCCTTTTCTTGATCTAATGTATGATTTGCATGGTTTTGTAAAGTAAACTATATAGCTCGCTCTAAAACGTTGATAAAAACTAGACTGAAAACTGCAATTATCTTCAAAAATAGTTTGAAAACTTCTAGATTGATTTAGGATCACTTGAGTGCGTTACATTATTATTTAGTGTTTACTTTAAGTATTTAAAAAAAACATATTAGGCTTATGTTTATTAATTTAAAATAAAATTAGAAATATTTGTATTTGTATAATCAGCACTACAAGATTTCAGCGGAATCTGTCGAACTGTCCCTGAAAAATCGAATTTTAAAAAGTAGCTCGTTTAAAAATCGATTTCTTAAAAATAATTTGTCCGAGTGCACTCAAATTTGATATTTTTTCATGGAAAATTGCATTCCATAGAACTATATTAAAAATTGAGTCCTTTACAATTTTAAAAATAATAAAAAATAAAAAATATTTACCGGAAGTTATTTTTGTTGGAAATTATTTTTTGCTGAACGGATTCGGATAAAATAAAATAATAAAAATAATAAGTATTTAATAAAAGTTATTTTTTGTATGGAACTTTCTTTGGATAAGCGAATTTTATTATTGTTTGCAATAAGCTTTCAATTCGCTTAAAACGTTCTCAAGAAGTGGCGAAATTCACAAAAAGTAAAATTAACATTTAGGGATCCAAAAGTAGAATCTCTCTCCTGACCATGTTATTGGAACCATATTTCTCAGATTCGACTGTTCTTTTTATTTTGAGGTTCGGATCATCATAAAAAGAGTATGTTTATTTAGAAAAAGTACATTTTTATGCTCGTAACTTAAAATACCATCTGCACTAATTAATTAAATTGTTTTTAATTTTTGAAAATTTTCCCCTCGAACAATTAAGATTGAGTTTTAGAATGCGAAGATCCGATCATAAGATAAAAAGTTATTTAAGGTGGTCCGTTTATGTTTTTGCACAGGATGTTTTTATGTTTTTTATAGGACCAAATTATTGCCTGACTAACCAATTTTTAATGTTTCCATTTTGTCGGATAGTTGGCGATCGCTGAAACAATTATGTTACTACTATTTACTTTTTTTAACAATGGATATCATACTAGCTTCGAACTGAATGAAGAAGAATAAGGAAATCTGGTCACCGATATTTCTAACGAATTCAAAAGAATTACGTTGAATAACAGAAGCGAAATGAATCGATTGGAACCAACATATCATGTATTAAAATCTACATTTTGATGAGCATCGCTTCCATTTTTCTTTGTTTTTTTTTTAAAGAGATCGATCAGTGGATGTCTTTTGTTTTCAAATAACATTTCCTACACTGCTTGCGGTATTGATTGAAAAGGGAAAAATCAAGCAAAGGTACAAAATGATAACAAAGATGACGTCATTCACAGAGATGGCTAGAAATCGAATATTTGTCTGAGAGAGGGGAAAAAAATAAGAAAAAAATTGGGGAAAATAAAAGAGAAAAAATGAGATATTCTATATCACCCACAAGAGATCTTTCACACAAAGAGGGAAAAAAAGCAAGCATTCTTGGGAGTATCTAATGTTTTTTCTTCTAAAAGAAAAGGTTTTTGGGGAAATGGAATCGATGAGGGAATTTCAAGACGCTCTTCTTAAAGTGATCCAAAGATTTTTGTTTTTATATTTACTTGAGAAATATGAGTATTGTTTTTATGTTAAGGACTCCCAAGTTTTGCAACGTCAAACTTTTTCGTTTAGACGAAGGACAGATATGGGAGAACTGTTAGAGTTTGCGTTATATGGATGTTGAAGGATGATTTACTCAGTAAATAAAGTTCTGTTTTCTGTTTTTCTGTGTGCCCGAATGCACATTATAATGATGCTTTGTTTGAAATACAATATAAAATAAAATGATATCAGCAAAGCACGCTATTTGTTTTGTAGGGATTATTGAAGGGCTTATGGGAATAATATGTTAGATGGCACTCGAAAAACAATTAATAATAGTGCATTGCTTTGTTTGAAACACAATGCAAAATAAAAATATCAGAAATTGTGCTATTTTTGTTGTTAAAAAATAAAGAGTTTAATGAAGTAACATGTTAAACTATATAAATATATTACAATTACGAAAATTCACAAAAGCAAAATCAGTCTGAATATGTTTACATTTATTCTTAAAATAGTTGTGTAAAGTGTTAAAAATAGTTGTGTAAAATGTTAAAAATATGTTTTATATTATTAGAGGCATTTTGTAGTTTATAAAAAAATGAATTTCTTAAATATAAAAAAATATTCATATACAAGCATTTAAATATAAAAACTACTTGCAATATAAAATTTCATATCAGAGTAAATCAAAACCAGCTTTCTGAAATTTCGATATGCATGCAAGCTTTTATCAAATAAAAAATCCAAAATTAACAATATCTTTTTAAATTTTATTATTTTTTTTGCTTAACATCAATAAATTAAAGTAAAATAGTAAAAATAGCGAGTGAATATTTGAAATGAATATTTGAAAATCATATCCATTACAATTCTAATTAGGTGACAGAAAAACGATTCATGATAATATATTGTCTAATTAGTAAAAAAGTAAAAAAATAAGTAAACATTTTATTAATAATAACAATGAATTTAATTCAGCTAACAAGAAAAGAGTGAGTGGAAAAAAACAAAAATTGTAAATTTGAAAATCATATCCATTGCAAGAAAATGATTCTAATCACGGGACAGAATGATTCGCGATGATATTTAATCCAAATATTAGGGGGGAAAAGGAAATGAAATATATTTTAACAATAACAATGAATGTAACTCATTACAAAAATTACAGACTTAAAGATCATATACATCGCAAAAGAATGATTTTGCTCAGATAGAAAAAAATCACGATAATGTTTTCTACCATTACCAAGATAAGGTACGAAAAAAAAATTTATTATTCATGATAACAATGAGTTAAAATCATTAAACATAAAATTGAGCTTACGAAATTGTACAGGTCACTAATTTTATAGAAGAACATGATAAGGAAATAGTCCCAAAACAATAAACGTTTTAAATTATTTCAAGTTCAAAAAGAAAAGAAAAGAATGATCATGCAGTGCAAAAGGTGATAAAAAAAAAGAATCATTACCATTTCGAGCAGCTACAGTTATTTATGTTTGTGAAATCATACATTAAAACTCAATTTATAAATAAAATATGAAAAACTTTATAAATCTACATTTCATATAATCGAAAAATAATTATCTATATTGTATAAACAAACATTGTCACAAAATCGAAAACACGCTGAAAAGAAAAATTTGTGGACAAAACCCGGAAATAAACTGAACTATAAATTTTACAGAAATGGAAAGTTAAAAACAAAAAGCTTCTATAAAACAAACTTTCAATTTTATTATTGTACTTAATAATTTTCGAAGGTAACTACTAATTTAGAGTTATATTTTTGTTTTTAATGATACGTAATAACTAAAGCAGGAAAGGAATGAAAGGATGAAGGCATTTTATTAACGGGAGATCAATCAGAAATGAGATCGGAGATAGAGCTCATTGAGACAATTAACATAATTCTGTATTTTGTTTTTAAACTTTGGTATACTACCTTCAGTTTAACTTACGTTATTATCAGTTTTGTTTTAATTTACTTACCTTTTCTTTGGTTTGCACGGATGTTTCAAATTTATGTTGGAATAAAATTTATGTTCGACTTAAAACTGTTACGCCTCCAATCACTAATGTTCACAAGTTCGTAAGTACTGAAATTTTTTGGATTATTTGTTTAAAAAATAATTCCCTAGTAGCACGGAAATGCATATAAAAAAAGCATTAAGTATATAAAATTTGAATATTTTTTTATTAATATAAATTTTTCGAAATGTGTATCTTCTTCACTTTAAAAATAGTAATAGTAGAAGAAATTTGGGTCCGTTATCGAACCCTTCACAAAATATCTTTTCATAAAAACGGTCCCTTCATAAAATATTTAAACTTAAAAACGGACCCTTCACAAAATAATTTATCTTTTAATCAGACCCTTCACAAATTTGTTTATCTTCATTATTGTTTTGTTAATCGAATGAACCCTTCCCAGGAAAGGGGGAAAGAAAGACAGATGTACTCTCTTAAAATGAAAGAGTTATTTCCCCTACTCAAAAAAGAGTTAAATTTTTTTAACTCAACTTGAGTGAAATGCATTCTTATTTGAGCGAAATTCTTGCTTTGCATTAACTCAAACTTGAGTGGTATTTATTAAGCAATATTTGAGTGCTTTTAGCTCAAACTTGAGTAATTTATTTATTATTTAATTGTGTGCGAGATATAAGCTGGAATTTCTATCGTTTTATTTTAAAAAGCAAACGATAATAAATCTAAATAAAATTGTTATGTTCTGTGATCTAAATAGATTATGTCTTCTTTTTTATTTTACGTTTAATTTTTTTTTCAGGAGAATATGTCACTTAACATTTTGAATTAAGAAGAATTAAAACAACTTTTAGTTCACAGCGGTATTTCTGAAGAAGACGCTGTTTCACTTTTCAGTAAGTAGATATACTTTGTTGTTTTTATGTTGAAAATACTTTTATTTTGAATGTGTTATATACACATTCCATTTAAATTAGCTGTTTTTCAGCGTTTTTTAATAAAATATACTATTCTTTTAAATTATTTGTCAAAAAAAATTATTAAAATTGAAAGTGTTAAATGTGGATGATTATGAAATATTAAAAAAAATTGATTCCCTGCTAGAATCTTTGTCAAAGCATGTGGGAATATATTATATCTGATAAGAGTTTTAGAATTTTTTCAGATTTCATATTAAAGTTTTAACATTTTATTTTAATATAATAAATTTATATCCATGTTTTAGTTTTTTTGATGTATAATTTTGATACAAAACATTTCTGGATAATTAATTTCATATCATTCTATACTTCTTTTATAAAAGATATTTACAAAATTATTGTTCATACAGTCTATAATTGATGTTATTTAAATTGCTTTCGATTAATAAAGTTGACTGTCTTTAATTTATGAAAGTTCACATCTGCAACATCCATTCATTCAAATCAGAATCTTCAGATGTTCAATGTATTTTATTATAAATATATCATTCAAAGAAAATGTGGAAAATATTATATTCAAAAAAAATTAAGCAGCATTTTGAATTTTTCTGTTTTTATCCTGTTTTTAGCTTTTATTTAATTGGAATTCAGAATTAATACTATCTTTTTATTTCATAAAGTATTTATCATATTATACAAACTATTTTTCCTTTGTTGCTAGCATAAAAGTTCTTACCACTTTTCTTCAAATTCAATTTTCGAGGCAAAATTGAAAATGCAGAATTAATATTTAATTAAAAGTACAATACTAATTAAAGTATTTGAAAATGCAAATAAATTAGATTTTCACAATAGTTATAGATTAATAGTAAAAAAATAGGAGCAAAATTAAAAGTAATATTTATTATGAGATATAGTTCCATTTGAATTTATATACCTATATCCCAGCTGAAAATAAACTGTAGTTATTCTACAGAACTGAAGTAATTTCGTAGTTTTTCTAGAGTTAACTGCAAATTTTCTGTAATGCAATCTTAACTGTAAAAACACTGCAGTTATTTTGCAGCTAATGCGAAGTAATTTCTCAGTAATTTATTTCGAAAAATTTTTAGCTATTGTCTACAAAATTACAGTAGTTTAAGTGAGGTCACTTTAAAATCATAAATTTAGAAAAAACTGAAACTTTAAATCCGTGGTCATTCTGCAGTAAATTTGAAGTAATTATGCAGTCATTGTTTCAGAAGTATACTTTCTGATAAATCTGCAGAAAAACTGCAGTTACTTTGCATTGTTGTAAAATTGAAAGAGTTTGATGTCTTCAATCTTGCTTTCCTGGCTGGTATATTAAATTTTTATAATGTTTTTTCTTTTTGATTATATATTAATTTCTTACAATTAGGTAAAAATTCTAAACATATATATTGATAACGGAAATAACGTACACTATCTATATTCATAATAGTTAAAATTCATAAAATACATACTTGATTTAATTGTAATTATTTATAATTCAGAAGCGATACAATTTAATTAGTTTAAAATATGCCTAAAATTAGGTATTTAAATATTTCTGTATTTTAGTAATTTTATTAAAAATGTCGTTTTCACTAATTTTTATTATTTATTTCTTTTTGACTTAAGAAAACTATGTTTGAGCAAAGTTTATGGTAAAAACAATATTAAAGTAAAGTCAAGTAGTTAATGTTAATTAGTTAATTTTTTTATTCGAATTCATACTAAGCTAGGATTATTGCAGAACAAAAATTATACCTATTTTTTTCTAATCAAAACAAATATATAGTTTGGATTTTAAATAAATTTATATCAAAAGAGTTTGCAAAATTGAGTTTGAAAAAGGGTATTTAATCCAAATTTTTTAGCTTTTAACATCCTTTTCAAAAATTTATTAATTTCACTTAGTTTCAGAAATTTGTCTTAAAACCTTTTTGGCAATTTAAAACAATATACCTTTTTTATTGCTTGAAAATAAAGCTTTATAAATTAAACGAATAAATTTGTTCGAAAAAAAATGATTCATAGTATTTTCAATTGAACCTAAATGAGCATAATATTTATAAAACTGCTTACTTTAAAAATTCGTTTCGAGCTCCTTACTTTTAAAAATTAAACTTCAAAGAAAAATGACGTAACTTAGGGGAAAGAAAAAAAAACTCAAATCTTCAGTGGTTAGGAATTTTTCATAAGAAAAAAAACCTCTTAAGTAATAACTCATTTAATTGTTGTTTTACCGTATACAATCAAAATAATTGGATAACCACAAAATACTGCTATTCAAACTGCTAACTCTGAAAATATTTTTTAACTGTGTTTTCACCTTATTTGATTTAACAAATAAAAACTTTATCCTCGCCAACAAGACCCAGCTCATGAAACTAATTAGTTCTTTGTAACCGTCTTGTCATAGGACTGCAGCCGAGATGGTTAATCGGTCAATCTCACGACAGACGGGAAGCCAGTTCGAATCCCAGCCAGTGTCGATATGCTCACAGCAAAAACTTTCACCAGTACTATATTATCTAATTCGATATTTCAATTCAACAAACGTTAAGATAAAAAAAATTCCTATCTAAGGCTTTTCTCTATCAAAAGGAATTTTTTTGAAACGAAAACTATAGTATTTTTTATCGCTTGCGATAGATGGCACCACTAAATACAAAAATTTCGAATATTAACAATAAAAATTTTGACTGCAATTTACAAACTGAAATACTGAAAATCACTCAAACACGAGTGAAAATAACTCAAGTTTAAGTGAAATTTTTTTCACTCAAATTGAGCTATTTCCATATAACTCTTTCACTTGAGTGATTTTAACTCAAGATGAGAAGGCCGGTTTTTTCTAGATGAAAGAGTTAAATAGCACTCAAGTTGAGTTATTTTCACTCGTTCATTTTAAGAGAGTAAACTATCTAAATTTTGTCTTCGGCAGACGGTTCTTTTTTTATTCGTCCGAAATGAATATTCTGCGTTCAGCAGTATAGGGTAAATATCAAATATTTGTATGTTGAATCTCTAATTGAATAACAGCAATTGCTTTAACAGCAATTGCAACAGCAATTTTTTAAAATTTAATTTTTTTAATTATAATTTCACTGTATTAAGCATAATCTTGTATGTCTTTACAATTCAGAAACTCCTTGAAAAAGGTTTTTTTGCAATCACGAACCCTATTTGCACAAATTCACAAAAGTAGGGCCCTGGTTGAAGGAATGTGACTAAACGTTTATTTTATATTCTCAAATTACGAGTAATTTTTTCGCAATTTCACAAAAACGGATTTTTCACAAAATGTCTGGACTGACACCTGGTATAGTATTACCTAGTTTTTCTCTGTCAAGAAGTTACATTCAAACAAAATGTTTAGCTAAAATGTTGAGACTGTACAAATAATGAATTTTAATAATAAAAACAATTTTCTGTTGTTATCTGAATGACATTGTGATGACTGCTACGAGAAATGACATCGCACAGTGTTGCAAAATTTAAAAAAAATTCCAAAACAATATACACATGAGTTAATAATTTATTTACAAAGGAAATGAAAATAAAATGAGCGAAAAAAAGGAAGCACGTTATTGATCGGGTTTCCGTAGTAATCCTAAATGACTAGTTTTATTTTGTGGCGTATTGATTCTTTCCATAGAAGACATAGCAAAAGTCTTGTATCACTTTGAGCTTAGGCACGATATCGACGAACACATAGCAAAGACAGAGTAGAGATAAAAATGGGTTAAATTGTTGTTAGAAAAGGGATTATTTGCTGAAGGGATCTGTTAATATTTACCATTGCGCCTTACTGAATGAAAAGGTAATCGAAAAATCGTGAGATGTTGTTTGAACTTAATCTATATTTATGAATTGGATTGTATTTAGGAGATCTTTTATGTTCTGGAAAAAGTTCAAAACAGGCTTTGATTTGATTTACGAACTTTTTTGCTAATTTTGTAACCAATTAACTCTTCTAGCATAGTAAAATGCTGTAAATAAATCTCGCAATTATTGTAAGGAATTTCATTTAAATATGCGTACATTATTGCATTGTAATTTACATATGCGTACATGCACACATCATTTTAAGTATACTACTTTCTTTTAAATTCGATTTCGAATTCGATCAAAATTTGAGCAAAATCGATCGAATAGTTCCTGAGAAATTGAATTTCAAAAAAAGTTGGGTATTTAAAATCCGATTTCCTTGGATTTATTCGACAGATTCGACACTAAAATTTCGTATTTTGCCTTAGAAAATTTCATTTTATAAAATGATGACGGGAATTGTAAATCTTACATTTCGAAATTTTTTCCACCATTATTAATTAAAATAATAAAAAATCCGATAAAATCCGATTTCCCTACGAACTATTAGGCAGATTCGACACACAAAAATCGTATTTTGCCTTTGAAAATTACATTTTATAAAATGATGTCTAAAATCGTAAATCTTACATTTCGAAATTTCTCCACCATTATTAAATAAAATAATAAAAACATAAATATTTACTTAAAGTAATTTTTTGCATGGAATTATCTTTAGATTAACGAATTTCACAATTGTGCGCAAGCATATTTCAATTTGTTTTAAAAATTTTTCAAGATATGGTGAATACGCAAAAATTAAAATTAACATTCAAACTTTGAACCGCTCTCTTGACCATACTATGGGGACCATATTTCCCAAATGACGGCTGCTCCTCATATTTTGGGGTATGAAAATCCGAATCCATCACAAAAAGACAAGTTTATTCGAAGAAAAAAAGCTTTTGTGTTTGATTTCGTAACTTATAATATCGTCTAGCATAGAGAATGAAAAGAGAATATAAAGAATAAATATAGGGAACATAAAGAATATAAATGAGCCTCTCATGTAACAAAAACTAAGAAAAAAATCTAGTTGGAAAGATTTTAGCTGCAAAGCCTTTAACTAGTCGGAAAATAACAAAGCGAAACTACACAATCAATTCGATTTTTGTGAATTTGAATTTGAGGGTAATTTGAATGTAGAGCTAGCATAAAAGGTCTTAAAATAGGTTGATCCTGAAGTTCTTTTAATGGAAGGGTTCGGCTCACCCTAGACTAATGCTGAATGTTCAGATTTTATGCAGGTGAAGATGAAATTTCGTGCTATAAATGAATAAGCCTAAACAACGTAAAAAAACACAACTAATACATCAACTAGAAGTAAAGTAGACTATAATTTTTTTTCTGTAATGAAATATGTCACCATCGTCAAACACGGCAATTGCCACCATGTTAATGTACTAAAAGGACTTTTATCCAATCCCCTCCTTTACCCCGAAACTGCTTTTTGTTTGCTGAGAGCATTAAATTTTACCCTTTCTCAAAATGTCAACAATACAGGAGTTTAGCTGATAGCATCTTGGGTTGCTCATTTTTTTTATTTTTAATTTATTATTATTTTTTGGGGGGAAGAAATACGCATTTTTCTTCCTCTCATTTACGATATTTTGAATATTATATAAAATATATAATAAGAAAATTATTCTTTTATTCTTACAAAATTTTCAGAGTGTTTTTTTTAAAATTTATTTTTGTATTTTTATAGGAAAAATTATATATAACGTGACAATTATTATCATAATTATTTTACTTTTTGTTCTACTATTTGAGGTTGTTGTAAGCCTTTTAAGGTTTCAAAAATATATTGACTTGGAAATATATTTTAGATTATGCTTCTTTTGCTACCATAATATTTTGAGAAATACAATGCAAAGTATGAAGATAGCATTTTATGAAATATGTGACCAAATCAAAATAAAATCAAATGCTTGATATATCTTGCTTAAATGCTATAAATGCTTGATATAATAAATGCTTGATGTTATCAGTACATGAAAACATTTTTCAAATTCTTGAGTAAATTATAATCATATATATTTTATTAAAATGTTCTGAAATGTTATGATTAAGTCATATAAACATATTTTATTAAATGAACACTTGTAATTATGCACACAAGTACACAAATAAGAAAGGTAGATATTCTGCTTTTTTTAAAAAAAAATCGAAATCAATATATTTTATTATAATAGTACAAACATTCATAATTAAACACTCAAAAACATTTATTTAATTCAACGAAAGTGTATAACATTATTCCTCGAAAAATAAAGGACACAGGTATAGTATTTATGTGTTCAAGTGAAAATATACATGAAGAAAGCTAAAAGATAGATATTTTACATTTTTATTCAATTAATAAGAACGGTTTTAATTTGATCCCAAAACAACAACAAAGATGTTCCTTAGTCTGAGGATAAAAACCGTAAGAATTTAAATTACAGCGACAAGTGTTGCTTAATGAAATTAATTAAAATATTTTCTCAATTTCTGCGCTCATTTCTTTATACTTAATTAAAAGATTACCTAAATGAAATTTCTACAATGTTTGATACAAGGAAACTCTCGTTGTTTATTTAAATTTAATTAATCTCTGAAAATATTGAGTCATCTAAACAATTGCGTGTATTAATAGGGAATAAAATGATTTATTTATTGTGAAATTTAATTAATATTTTCTCAGAAAGGATTTTTGCTGTTTCAATATATATACAACAAAATAAATAAATACAAAAAAACAGGAGGAAAATTAAGAAAAACAATAATTTTCAACATTAAACAATAATTTAAAATTTTTTAATTACAAACAATTTTCATTTTATTTTATTTTCAACTTTTACGTGTTATTTTTACTTATTGTGTTCTATTTTATTTGTTATAGTTTTTGTAAAATAATTTTTTTTGAGTGCTCCTCACACTATTGCATTAATATATTTTGCTTTGACTATATTGATACAATATAGATACAATCAGAAAGCACTCTTTTTTGCGGATATAATCATGCGGGCTGATGAAAATATTATATCTTTTATTTTCCGGATTTTTTAAAAAAATTTTATTTTCTCCCAGTTGTTTGTTATATTTTATACTTACTAAATTATTTCTTACTAAAATGCAAATCAAAGTGTAAAAACAAAGGAAACTAATAAATCTAACTGAGTTAGTTACATTTACGATTTTTAGACTAATATCATGAATTTATGAATCTATATTAGTTTGAGAAGAGAAGGTTCAAAACTTTGGAAATATTTTTAATAATTAAAAGAGTGACACTAGTTTTTTTCCCTTTTTTCTGTGATTAACTTTGATTTACCTTTAGACCACCAGATGGCATTTTTTAATTATCCATGATATAGTGCAGTGTTTACCAAAGTGTGATTCGCCTACCCCCAGGGATACGGGAACAGCTTAACGGGGGTACGCGTTCTTATGCGAAATATCTTCCAGCAAACGGAAATTTCAAAAAATTTTATTTAAGAACAAAGCTAGCCATGAAAATTTATGGTTACGTATTTTTCTATTGCTATTTTTTGCAGAGTTAACAGTTAATAATTAGTGGTGTCAACAGCCAGTTGTGATTTTTAACTTTTGTGCAAGTTTTTTATAGTAAAAAATACATTCATTTCTTTTATTAGTGGTACACAGCCTTACGAAAAATTTAGAAGGTGTACACAAATCATAAGTTTGGGAAACACTGATATAGTGAGTGAAGAATTAAATATATGAAATAATGGGCAAGTAAAATTAGTGAGCGATTTGGTGAAACAGCATATGATCGAATCATTTGTTGAACTACTCAAAAATGGTGTGAAGGAATATTTTATTTCAAGTTAACATCAAGTCAAGCGTCCATATACACTTTAATAGGTGTGGATAAATCTAAACGTATATAATGGAGATTGCTTACATGAAGTAATTTTCACTATTCGTCAAATATTTTAACTTCTGAAACACCAATTTTGATGTACTTTTAATATCGTCGGTAGAATATTTATGATCAAGTATGAAACGGCGTAGGTGTTGTGTTGTTTTCCACGCTGGTCTACATCTACTGGAATCAAAGTTCGCCCTTATGAAATTTATGCATGATTTTAGTTGTTTAATGAGAGTAATTGAATTAAATAATTTATAGTATTTAATTTGATCTTCTAAACCTTATTTAAATTCGTTTTAATATTTTTTTTGTGCTATGCACGTTTTTGATTGCCAAACTAATTTTATTTTGTGAATTAATGCGTGTATGAATTGTAAACTAATTGATTCTTTAAATTGTATAGCAAAAATAAATTAATTGAATCTTAAGTGTATCATATCTTATTGTTATTTTATATTGCAATGTCACGGCATCAAAACTACCAGATGCTACTAAACTCCAAAAGTAGGCAAAATGGATATTTTTTCTGTTTTACTCCAAACAGCAAAGAATTATGGAGTTATCTGCGGTGATGTGAAACACTTCAGTGTATCATACCTTATTGTTATTTTATATTTCAATGTCACTGGGCATCAATATTACAGGCTGATACTAAACTCCAAATAAGGCAAAATGGACATTTCCGCTGCTTTACTTCAAACAGCAAAGAATTATGAAGTTATCTAAGGTGTTTCGCAACAGCACATTTGCCACCATTTTTGATGTTAAGATACAATAAAATTTTTAATAGTGTTAATACAGTAATTTTTGTAGTTGTGGTATGGCAATCAACAACTACGCTTTTTTATCTATTTCTTGACTGCATCCAAGTTGCCTAGTTTTCTTAATGATGGTTGGTGATTTTTATATGAAATATAGATTGATTAAAAAATGAGTATTTGTGAGTCAAGTCAAAAACCAAAATCCTAATTCAGATAACATAAACAGATCTAAATTTTAGATTTAGGAATATTTAATGTTACCAATTTATAATTGTAAGGTGTTTTTTCTTGAAAACATTTCATGTTTTTTTTCCAAATAGCGTCTAAATTCATTTGCAACAATTTTATTATATATATGATGAAATTTAATATTTTGTGGTTATTCAGTGATCTTATACCCAAATACGGTTTCATAGCTATTAATATTGTTCTTAAATATGTTTGTTTTGTCATTGTTAATATTTCTTCAAGCATTTATTTTTCATAATTATTTCCATTTTTAGGTAAGTTTTTCATTAGTCTTTTTTTACGAAATTTTTTTTCTTCTCATCTTATTATCTTTGTCCCTGAACACGTGCTTTTCGTTATTGTCAATCTTCTTTTCCTAATATGTGTGTTTTGAAAGGAAAAAAGTTATCTAATACATGTTCATGTTATTGTTAACAATGCTTCCAAACACATATTTATCTTATTTTCGTCACGTTTTCGTTACGATAAATCTTGCTTCAAAATATTTGTCTTACATTATTAGTAAGCTTGTTCTAAATATGCTTAGTATTTTTTAGCCTTAAGACCTCTTCTACTTTCGATTTTGTATCAGTTTTAATCATATTTCATATAATTACATGCTTGTTTATAAATATATGTCTACGCTAATTTTAAACTTTCACTTAAACATAATTTATAAGCTTTTACTAGTCAAGTTTTCTGTTTTATATTTTGTAGCGGCATCTAACTATGCTTTGCACGTGGAGAAAATAATTTTTGATATTTAATTACATTACCGAAATATATGGTAAGGGCAATTCAGGCTAAAAGATAACATTATTCTGGAATTAAAAAATACAGTGAAAGGTATTTAAACAATTCATCTTAAGGTAACAGTTTACTGGAAATTCTGGTTTTCAAAACCATTGTCCTTATAATGACACATTTAGCAAAAAATACAAAAATTTGCAGAATAAATAGTTTTTATTCTATGCTCTATGATATCGTGATAAAATTTCCAAATTTTCTCCCTCGCTTACTTAATTTTATTAAATATTATAAAATCATATTTTATTGTTAATTTTATCAAAACCATAGCTAAAACGCTTCTGTAAAAATTACAATACTTTTTGGTATCCCCATAGAGCGAGTATACGTGACAAATTTTAATTTATTAGTTTGGGCCATATTTTGTTTCTCATTATAGAAAGACTAATCATCTATTTTGAATTAGCTTTCAGTCATATTTCTCACAAAGCCGTACTTGTTTACAGATATATGTTTATGTAAATGTTAAATTTGTTCTCAAATGTACTTAATAACAAATTGCTAATAAAATCTTCCATTTCCTATTTTGGATCAGGGTTTATTTTTACTTAACTCAAACATAAGCTTGTTTAGAAACATGTATGTTAATGATAATCTTGTTCTCAAACATGCTATATATCCTTTCGCTAGTAAAACATATTATCATTCAGCCTTATTCTTCACAAACATGTCTTACAACACGAGGTGTAAAAAAGTTGTAGATAAAATCATCAAAAATCGAAAAGAAAGTCCGAATCATTTACGATGGTGTTTCACGCTTCACACTCGTCACGCATGGGCATCGCTGCAGAGGTGTGACATTATCCACCAGCCTTTGCATTTATATAACATTTATTGATCGTTCAGAAGTTCATGTCACTCTAAATTCACAGCATTACGTTTCTTTTCACGGACAATCATTGACAGTGAAATGTATCTGAGATGTCAGGCTCTGTATTCGTGACTCTTAGTTCACTCTCAACAAAAAAAAAACAATCACTTTTGACTATTCAGCAATCCTTGAGCTATATTTTGTAGATTTGGAGAATCATTTCATCCCCAAACCAAGTGACTTGTGCTGAAATAGGAACCCTTAAATATATGACTAAATGTTTCACGCAATGTTTAGTAACATTGTAACCTTATCGTAGTGGATTGTAGAAGATTGTTAACAAGAACGACGAAACTAAAATGAAAACTAAACACTCGAAAATAAAGTGACGGATTTAGCCAACCTGGGAGTATAGTGGTCAAGGAGTTGACCTCGAACCAGGAAGATCACGGATTCAAATCATGGGTGTAATTTATCTATCTTTTTTATTTTTATTTTTTGTGCTTTTAGGCAATATTGATCCACCTATATAGTGCCCACGATAAAGTGATTATTAGGAAAGATAGATACTTCAGGCATTTTTTTTTGAAAAAATAAAATGACGAAATATTTCTTCAATTTTGACGAAATTTAATTCCTTGAAAAACTGACTACAGTTATTTTGTAATTATTATGAAACTTTTGTTATAAGCATATACCAAGGAAAGGTTTCGTCAAAACGGAGAAAATTTCGAGAAACTTGAGTATCTATTTTTTACAGTATAGACTTTAAGAGGATTTCATATTATTCTGACGTGAATTATGAATTTTCGTCATTCTGATTTTCATAGCTATTACTCCTTTTATCCAATCGAATGATAGTAACGTAAAACATTTTAAAATTAAACAATTTTACGTAATCTAAGCACTTTGTCTAGCAGGGCGTATACCAGTGGCTCTTTTTATAAGCGGCCATATTTAAGTGACTGACCTTGTCATCCATGCTGTTAAAATCTGAGAGTTATTGAGTTTACTACTCAGAGGAAATGGTTCGTTATTCCTATACTAGGACATATGGAGCTTTGCTTTTATGCTAAAAGTTGTTCAGATCAGCTAAAAAGAATCTGCAATTTTTAAAACGTCAACAATCCATTTACGCAAAAGTCAATTTTTCTGCTTTTTCAAAATATTTTGCCGTAATTAAAAATATTTTATATTCCAATTCCTTAATAATTATTCTCAAATATTCACTTCAAGTATTTTGATGTTGACAAAAACCTTACAACGATTCAA
This sequence comes from Parasteatoda tepidariorum, assembly GCF_982258835.1. Lineage (NCBI taxonomy): Eukaryota > Metazoa > Arthropoda > Arachnida > Araneae > Theridiidae > Parasteatoda > Parasteatoda tepidariorum. Next base: position 50,400,153 of record NC_141758.1, read on the forward strand.
CTTTAGAGTAATTTATATTATTAATGACTGAAATGCAGTTATGATTGTTACTTCTCCTACTTCGTGAGGACATTTAACGAGAAGTATTTTCTTAAACAAACCATCAAATCCATTTAAGCAAAAGTAAATTTTTCTGTTTTTTTTTAATATTTTGCCGTATTTAAAAATATTATTTTGTATTTAAAAATATTATCTTTTATATTCCAATTCTTTAATAATTATGATCAAATGTTCACTTCAAGTTCTGATGTTTACAAAAACCTTACAACTGTTCAACTTTAGTGTAATTAATATTGTGAATGACTGAATTGCAGTAATGATTCTTAACAGTTTCCTCTTCCTCATGAGGACAGATTGCGTGAATAGTTTTCCTACATAAACCAACCAATCCATTTACCCAAAAATCAATTTTTGTGTTTTTTAAATATTTTGCAGTAATAAAAAAAATGTCTTCCAATTATTTAATAACTATGCTCAAATATTTACATCAAGTATTCTGCTGTTTACAAAAATCTTACTACAATCCAACTTTAGTGTGATTGATATTGTTACCGATTGAATTGCAGTTATGATTGTTAACTGTTTCTCCTACCTCGAAAGGACAGATTGCATGAATAGTTTTCCTGGTTTTATCACAGTTGTTAAAAAGTAAGCATAGCAAAATAATTATGATAGTGTGAAAATGTATAAGCACAAATGTAGTCAGCTTTATTAATTTGCAGATTAGAAAAAAACTAGATGATACAAGCTTTGCTAAGTTGTACACAAACCCTCCTAGCACTAGCCTGCACTTTATGCCTGAGAAATACGTATTGTAGAAGAAGACAAAAAATAGTACAGTCTGAAAATACATATGTAAATTTAAACTTTATAATAAGCAGGAATAATTGTGAAATGGTAAAAAAACTGTGCAAGAGAATGGCCTTTAGGCGTTACTGTAAAATTAAATGTATTCTGCTGCAGAAATTAAATTAATATAGTTCAACTTTGATCATTATCTTGGAAGCGAAACTTTGCACTTTAGTAATATGTGATTTAGTCAAAAAAGTAAATTTAAAAATTTAAAATAAAAATTTCTAATATTAAAAAAAGATGATTTTATTGAAAGTAACCATAAAAAATACTGGGTGTCGTAAAACTTCTAAATTGAGTATATTAATGAGGATTTTATTCCTTGCTTCAAAATTGCGTATTTTTATTATTTATTTTCATATTAGTTTCCGAGGGTCTATTACAAATATATTATCAATTTGTTACAATATTTTCCTTCGCTTCAGAATTTCAAAGAATATCTAAAATTATTTAATAATTTAATTCTAACTTTTTTATTATTCAAAATTGGTAACAAGTATTAATTTTTTCTGCTATAAAAAGTGAAAAAATGTGTTATGAGGATTAAATTATGTGTAATATTGATGGTATTTATCAGCATCTGGTCTTCTATGATAAAGATAATAAAGGGCTAACAAAAGAGTGTGCTACTTTTAGTTACTAGTTAGCTTAACTAATGTTTTGTAGAATAAACAAATCTTTTTGTTCTGTTTTTGACAGCATAAGCTCTGGATTTCTCAGACCTACTAAACGATTTAGAAAAAAAATATATGTGCTGCAGAATTATTCTGGCAAAGACTCAACGGGACGTAGAAGAATAAAGTTTATTTCTGATATGAATGTGTTGTTCAGATTTGGCAAAAATTTATCAAATGAAATGTCTTAGCTTAAGATTAATTTATGGTTTGACGTATCTTTTGGAAGGTCTCCAAATACTCAATTTAATTTAAAATCTAAAATATTTTTCATTTTTAAACTTTTGTAGTACATGCAACAATACTTTTGAAAAATTTAAAATTGAATAAATATACGTTTACTCTAAGATATGTTGAACTTATCAATAAATAAATTTAGATCAAGTTTATTTTTTATTTTTTGCATTAAAATGTGTCTTTTTTGGCAAAACCATTTCAAAATTGAAGATTATTCATCATCCTTTTTCCTCTGAAATATCAGTTTAACTTTGAACAGTAACCGTAAGACGGAATTAATTTACGGAGCTATCTTAATATGGAGTTAAATGCCATAATATTGCGTATAAATAATATGAACCCTAATATCACGCAATCAAAACTAAGAAGTTAGATAACAGGAAAAGTGTATTTACTTTATTTTAAAAATTGCTGCTACATTTTTAAAATAATTTACCTAATAATTATTTCAAGATAAATTATCAATTTTGTAGAAATTACTGAATGAAAAATTTTGTAAGTGAAGTTTTTGAGTAGGAAATCTGCTGTGTAATATTGTTAGATAATAAATTGTAACATGAACAACAAAAACTAGAACTATTTTAAAATTAATTTTTGGATCAAAGAATGGATTATATGGTTCATAACTTTAGCTAGGTTTTGATTACAAAACAATGCATTGTTGATAGTTTAAATTTTTGAAAATGAGAAAAAAAAATTCTATCTATCTATCTATCCATTTTTTTTTTGTAAAATGCTATACCATGCTTTTTAAGGTGATATTTTATTAATTAGAATGATTAAATAATTTTACAAAAATTATTTCCGTAAAAACGATGGTACATACGATTTTTTATTCCGGTATACATTTTACCGTAATACATTTTACCGTATACATTTTACCGTAATTTGATCTGAAATGTTTCACGGAATATGGGTCGAGAAGCGATCAGAAAGAAACTCCAAAAGAAGGAAAAAAAACTGTCCCTGGGTTAAGTGAAACGGAGAAGTTCATACATAGGAAAAATATAGAGGACCTTACTTCTTTTATAGAACACTCTTATATAAGAAATAAATTGAAGCATATACCAACAGAAAATACAAAATAATTTTTCATTAATGTTTCGAGAAAATATAAATACGATAGAAAAAGGGACAAATTAGATTTGGGTTATCTTTAGCTCCGTAGTTTTCTGTAAAGATTAAAAAAAAAGGAGAGTTATAAATAATTAATATCGATTCAGCAAAACGATTACACACTTATGAATTGTGAAGATAAGAAGAAAATTGTGATCTTACTTTTTTCTAAAGCTGTTATAGATCAGTCCAAAAAGTTATTATCTGGAAAATAATCAATAAATGGTCGAAGAATTGAGCGAAGTATATTTTGCGAGGAGAAAATATACTTTTTTAATAATGTAATAATGCATAAAGTATTGATTAAAATCTTACTAACTAAAAATAAATATTTTTCTTGAAATTAATAGTGAAAATACGTTAGCTTATACTAACTAATATAAGAATATTTTCATGCAAATCAACTGTTTTTTAAAATTGTTACCGTTTTTTTGAGCTAAGTAAGTTTGCAACATTTAAGTAATCTCTAGTTTCTAATATGATTTTTTTAAGATTTGTCGCCAATTAAAATGAAAAAAGCAACAGCTTAAGTACTTTACATTCGAAGTAAAATGATGATTTTAAACTATATCTATTATCCTGACGTAAAGAATTATTTAATTTGTCGAGCGTATAAATGACTTAAATATTTCAGAAGTTATTTAACTTTTTTAAAAATCGCCAATTCGGCGATATTTTTCCTCCTAGATGAAAATTATCAAAGTGAATGTCTTATTTTAAATTTTTACAAATTTATATAAGCCCAGATTATGCAGCATTAAAGTAAATTTTTAAATATGAAAAATTAGACCAGAAACGCTTTTGATCACAATGTTCTCAAAACTGTGGCTTTTATCCATATTGACGTTTCGCGCCATTTTTAAAATAAGCATAGACACCTCTGGCTTAGATACACTAAACCTAACAGCCATGAGTAACTGATCAAAATCACGGCAGTTTTGAAAATAGCATATTATTCGCAAAAATGGCATCATTTCATATGACGACGAAGCATTCGAAAAACAGCCCTAAATGACTTCATTGATTGACGTAGAGTATTTTCGTAAGAATTGGTACAATTTTTCGGATTAATATGCATTTTTTTTTCACTTTAAATTTTTCGCATACAGTATAAAGAAAACCTTTTTTTCCTCAACATTTCAGAGTACGCTAATAAGGCAACATGATTTGCTATAAGAACGTTTATCTTTATAATTTCAAAAGAAATAAAAGGAGGCGAAATCTAATAAAAGATTATAAAGCTCAATTTTATATTCAATTTATTTTCATTTATTTCTTTAGTTTTTGAAGGAGAATAAGTCTTCGAATCTTATTAGATGATGAAATTGGAAGTTTTACGATAGTAAAAATTTATTTCTTTATTTAATTTCTAAACGGAAGAAAAAGGGATGAAAATAGAAATAAAAATCGATTGATGCAAAACTTTCGAAAAAAAATACAGTAATGCACGAGTTAAATTTAAAACGCTACATTAAACGAAAAATAATACTTAAATTGCCGATGCATATGGGTAAGTTATACGTCTTTGATCCAAATACATTTTTGGTTTTGAGATTCAATACATAGGCCTATGATAGCACTAACAACGAATTAGGCTAAGAAATATATATTGTAACTAAATTAACTAACAAATAAATATTAAAGCTTACTAAAATGCATTAATAAATAAATGACTAAAGTATATAACTATGATTGATATTTATAATTTAAAGCATAAGAATCAGCTTGAAATATTTTATTCTCTTATATTTTCAAATTTGAAAGAAGGTCTTTAGAATTTTTATGGTTGACGTTGACATAAAATAACAACAAACCAAACAATAATACTAATAAAGAAAAAAAAATACTAAAAACTGAAAGTCTTAAAAAAATTTCGTTCAAAAGATTCAAATTTTCTAATATACATAGATGTGCATAATAAAATTTTGTGATCAAATGTTGATAAAGATTTCAAGAAAAAATTTAGGATGAAGAGAAATGCCTTCTAAAAACTAAAGGGAATTTCAAAGAGGAGTTCTACATTACAAATTCAAGCTCTCATTCAATAAGACGATACAAGAAATCAACTCAATGCACTTCAGTTGCTTTTAAATTGTTGCTATAAAATATGCAGTGGAATCTTCTGTTAAAGTAACACTGTTTAGAAAATATTTTCACTGAAAGGATTTAAAATTAAATATTCAACAGCTAAACTCTTTCTCAAATATATTGCAGCTCTTTCACTCATCTTTCGATTTTTATGTTTATTTTAACGATTTATTTACCATTTTCAAGTTTATATTATTATGCAATTTTTTTTATACTTCCTAAGAGATGATAAAAAAAATTGACAAATCAGAGAACTGAACAACACTACAAAGTCATGCGTAACACTGAAGAGTTTGTACAGATATAATTAATAACGCCAAATTAATTTCATTTCTTTTTAATTTGTTACTATTTGTTGCCCATCTCGATTTTTTATATTATTAAATTAAGCAAAATGAGTTTAATTTAAGTTCACTCCAGCAAAAACTGTATTCAACTATTGCTCGTAGTTAACTCACAATAGTCAAAACCTACCACTATCAAGTAATTATGGGGCCGTAAAACAATTATTTCCTCAGTATCTGTATCAAAACTGCTAAGTATTGGTGCAGTTTTAATAATTACCAACTATGTCAATATAATGCTTTATACCTATATTACTATGTTTGATACCTATCAGGCAAACAGGGATGGCAAACTGAAACCGAATTTTTAAAATAAAAAAATAGAATTATTTTAAGACTATGATAAGATCTTTATAGCATGGTCATTTTTCTATCGAAGTCTTAACACACTGTATTGATGTAAAAAATGTATGCATAAGTATTGGTGGAAAAAAGTTTTTTCAAATCCAGTTTTTTAAAATATTAATACACTATTTCTGTTACCACTGGAAAAATACTTTCCAAAACTAAGAAGAATCCGTTGTAGAATTCCTATTAAAACTGGACTAATTAGCTTAATACTAGCAGTACATATGGCTAAAATTGATTTAACGTCATCTGCGTATGGCGATTTTCTAGGCTTCATTTAGGCGAATAAGCATTTTTTTAAATCTTTATTTTGCTTTTTAGTAGATAGTTTATTTTTTAATTTCAATTAGTGCATCTTAACAAAATTAAGTAAAGATTACTGACGTCAATAATAGCCTCCAATAATAGTATGTAATTTACGTTTCTCTTAAGCAAAATAGTACTAATTTTCATTAATTTTGCCTTTCAATACATAACTATTTTTTTTTTAATTTCAGTTACTATTGATTTTAAATTCGTTACTTTTATAGAAATACGTTTTAAAAAAGTTACTTAAAAAAACAAGTGGTTTCAGATAACTTTAGAAAAGATAATTTGGTAGAGTAGTCCCCCCCATGTTACTTCCTTATCATTATTAATAAAAATAGTGAATAATAAATAATTAAATATAGTTAAATAATTGGTACTTGAAAAAAAGTCTGTTTTGATCAAATATATTTATAAGCTAGCAAATATCACAATATTTGCTGGCTTATGCTGTTATTATTTTCAAAATAATTTAAAAAATGGAATTATCTTTAGTTAAATTTAAAACTATTGCTAACGCTTAACCATTCAGAAAATATTTCAATTCGTGTTTGACTCATCATGCTCAAATGGCTCATTGCAGAATATTATTATGTCATAAGTGATCTTTCTCGCGCTTTAAACAATAAGCATGCCAACTTTCATCGCTCTCGCTCGGATGGTCATTAGAGTCTTTAAAGGATAAATAGACAAACAAGCATAAAGTTTCATTTGTATGAAAGAATGTAAGTATGCAAATGGCTATAAAATATTATTACACTTTTCTCTTACGCATTTTGTATTATAGATACAAAATCAAAAATGAAAATTAATGAATAAAAATTTAGAATATTTGTTTATTGATTTTAAATATTTTTGGCAGTAAACTAGTTAGCACAACAAAATAAAAACGTAACACATTTTCCATGTCAGAAAAAGAAAATGAAAATATTCGTGATAGTTGGAGAAATAAGAAGCGAAATCTAGTGAAATTTTATATTAAAATATATTTAAATGTAAAAAAAGCGATGATAGCTTAAAAGTAACGGCAAGGTTTTGTCGCGGCTAAATAGTCTAAAATTTAGTCAAAATTGGACTTGAAATGGGTTTGATGTTGGGTATGACTCTTCCCCTGGTGGCAGATCAAGTTACACAATAGATTTTATATACAATAGATTACGAGACACAATAGATTACGAGATTCTCTCTGCGACTAGACACAATAGATTACGAGATTGAAAATTATTTTGAAACACTAAATTAATTTTCTATACAGGCAGTTTATAGTCCGGAAGATTGACCCTGTATCTCATTGGTCCTAAAAACCACATTGATTTAAAAACTACCACAGAGTTTTGAGGTAGTTTTTAAACTACTATTACTCTTGGTACTGTAATTGTAAAGTTGCATTTACAGTAACAAGAACTTCTATTTATATAGTCTCGAAAAATTTGTGAAACTGGTAAACTGCGCGAGAGCTTATTAAAGCTTGCATTGCAGCCAGAAGCCCAGATGAGTAGATTAAATTATTCAAATAATTACGTAGTTTTGACTCTCCACCCGTATTTTAAGGGTCAGGAATCCAAATCTGTCCAAACAAAGACTTTTTCATTTTGATAAAGAACGCTCTTTTGTCTTAAAATATCGTTTGCACTACTTAATTGATACATTTAAAGTTAGGTTTTCAAACCATTAAGACTGAGTCCTAAGTTAAAAACCGATCATTAGATTAAAATGTGTTTAGGAAGTTCAATTATTTATTTATTTATCATGTTTTTACACTCTGTACACATGGTACTTTTTATTGAAGTAAAGCCTTTGCATTAAAACTCTTTTCTCAAAACAATTGTTTCCTTTCATAAAACATAGATTAAATAAACGTTTTTCCACGCAAATAAATTTTCCTATTCCTCGCGTATATCACGCAAGTTTTTCAGTTCTTATCTAAAGTTCTTTGGATTAGGAATCATACAACTGCATCTTATATGATGTGGAAAACTTGGATTTTGCACAAATACTAAAAGGAAACGGAATAACTGCTAATTCTAATTTAAATTTATTAGTAATAAATTTGGAAGCAAATTTATTTCTTTACCAACAAAAAATTATATTGTGTTAATTTATTAATTGTAGTTTATCTATTAATTGTAGTTTTTTACACTATTTAAAAAAAAAGCCCTCAGTAGTTTTGAGGGAAGTTATAGGGAGAGTTGTAGGGAAAGATTTAAGATACAGAGTTTAGAATTGCAAACAAAACATCTCAATTACAACAGTAGAATATTTGTATATAGGTTTCCACCAGCAGCACATTGTGTCTGTTTGTCACTTATGGAATTGATGAACGAAATAAGTGTTGAATATAAAATGAATGAAATACTTTTTTATTATAGTAGTCTTATGACACATGTTGAATGCTAACAAGCCTATTTCAAGGCTGAGGTGTGAGCTTCTTCTTGATTTCTAGTGGTGCATTTATAGCCAAGAGTTCGACTTTTGCCTCACACATACATCAGAGCCCGTTTTACAGGAAATATGCTTTCACGCACCTTAGATCCATACCATGATCGTAACTTTGACCTGAACCAGAGCACGATCAATCTCCGATCAAGTATCCCCAGAGGTATAAATTTGTTATAGTAACTTGAAGGACTTTGTGACCCCATAAGATTTAGTGTGCGCTAGTCGTCATTTTGTAAGTGCGGAGTCTTCGACTGATGGGTATCGAACTCACGACCTCTTGGGCAAACGCCTTACCAACCAAGCCATCCCTATTTTAATGTAATATGATAATTGAAGCTATTAAACTCCAAAAATAGTAATTACTGAATACAGATATAAAAATATTTCAAGCAAAAAATAAAAAAACAAAATGTCTAAAAATGAACAGCTTATTTCTGGCGACTTCTGTTTAACACATTATGAATAAATTTAGTTGAAGATAGGGGAAAGAAGTTTTGAGAAATTCATTTTTTTCATATATAAAGTTCTTATGAGGCAAATTAAGCAGTTAATTGCAAATACTATTAAAGTTTTTCAACTTTCGAGCTGACAACTGAAACATTTCAGAATAAATAAAATAAAATCATATAACTCACCATGCAAAACAATTGGAATTGTTTGCTAAGAGATGCTCCTTGGTGCTGTACCTTTATACAAATCGATAAAAGTTTACTAAATGGCAGTTTTTATTACTATTTATTGATGAATATTACGCTCTGGTGTTTGTTTTTGGTGTTCCTGGATTTGGAGTCAAATAAACTATTAACATTTAGCGTGGTCTGTAGTTGTCAGTAAGAACTCATATTTTATGATAATGAGAACTTTCACATTTTCCCTCTTCAATAAAATTACTTAAAAGAAAAAGTTTTTCATATTTTTTAGAGTTAACGTCGCCTTATAAGCTAGTGAGATATGTTACTTTTAAAGAAAAGAAAAAAAAATTACAATGTTTTTCATATTTCTTAGAGTTAACGTCGCCTTATAAGCTAGTGAGATATGTTACTTTTAAAGAAAAGAAAAGAAAATTACAATATAAACACATTGTCAAATACTAAGCCGTTAAAGACATATTTAATTTTACAAATTTTCTCTTTTACTATCTAATATTAAACAGCGTATGTTAAGCATGCAAAAAAGTAATTATCACAGAACGTACCAATCATTATAAGTACCAAACGAATTTCAAACGACTACATTATTTTTTTACGTGGGAAAATAATGTTTATAGTTTTTGAGCAAGAAAAAATAAATTAAAATGTCCAATTTATAAATAATTATAAATTCCAAATGTAACAATTATTTATAAACCTTTTTTGATCGCACCAAAGGTATAGAACTCTTAAAAATAAATAAATAAATGCTTATTCTAGAAGATTAAACATCAAAGTTACGTATTCAAGAAGAAGAAAAAAAATCAATTTTTCATTATGATTCAGATTAAATTGCACGAAGTGTAGTTTTTTTCCTTTATCTGACTTGCTTTCAAAGTGCATGTATAAACTACTTAGTTATGCTAAAAAGATGGGAAATAAAACAAATGTAAAAAAGAAATATATCCTTTATCAGATTAGTAACTGGCTTCTTTCCAGTTCTCAATAACAAATTAAGTTGGGCTGCGAGTTTAAATTTCTGTTCTTCCAAATGTCTTTTTTTTTCCCGAAATTTT